>NC_069659.1:302267050-303506112 GCF_027244095.1 Hemicordylus capensis | reverse complement strand
TGACTACATTCGCACACAGGACCTCACTAAAGGGGCTGCTGGGTGGGGCCAGACACAGACTGCTGTTTGGCTGGCTCCACGTCTGCTGCAATTGCAAGAGCTGGTGTGTGCAGAGAAAAGGAAAGAGACGTGAGAAGAATGAGAAGTAAATATTGGAGAACTGAAGGAAATGAGTCCAATCCAAGTGGAGGAGCTGAGGCCAGTCAAAGCTGAAGAATTACTAGCACAGGCTGAGAGAATAAGTGCTGTGGCTGTAACAAGAGCTGAAATCATAGAAGAACCAGGCTGGATTGGACCTCAGGCCTGTACTGTGACCAGGACAAGAGAAGGAATGAGCCAGAGTTGCTAAAGGGGTTCATCAAGGACTCTAAAGTGAGGGCGCAGTAAGAATCAGGTTAGCAGATGTGTTTTTGACCACATTTTGTTTATTCCTTATGCTCCTTTGGTTAATAGTTTTTTATATTGAAGCAACTTGTGAAGCAACTTTTATTTAAAATTGAACCATTTGTAAAGTAAAATTACTTGTTGATTTTTCCAAGAAAAATTGTAGTTTCTGTTTACTCCACTCCATGTCTATAGGCCTTACCACTCTACCAAAGGTTGATTTTGCATCAGAAGTTTGGAAGGCTGTTGTGGTAGACTCAGCCTAGAGCACAAAAGTCTTTTTGATGGCAGCAGTTAAACTAGTAACTATCAGGGAGATCCATTTCTCATGTTAGCAGCAGGGTGAATCCTCCACATGTGCTCCACCCTTGCTCCATAGTACCTACACCCCTGTGGGCAGGAGTCTTGGGTACCCTGAAAGGAATATTTTTAAAAAACTAATTGCCATGTTGGTCCAAGATGACACTCAAAGCCACTCAAAGTACAGGCAACGACATTTTGTAATTCATATGCTGACAGATACAAACCAAAGGTAAGAGTTACCATGTTAAAATAAGTGGAAAATAGCTCCATTCATTCTATTTAGAACTACTTTTTTAGTCATTAAGCCAACAGCAAGACTGTTGGACTCATGTACAAGAAAGCTTTGATGTAATGGACAGATACAAATTAGTGAATAAAACAATAATGTAATATTTCAGACTCTTATTAGAAACATAAGGAGATTATACTTTAAATGCTTTTTGATGAGATTAAACATGACCAAGGGGAGATTATTTTTATAGAAACACAAGAGCAGAATGTACTACTTATTTACTATTTGTGTTTCATATACCACCTTTCATCAAGTACCTCAGAGTTGTTTACAAACACATTAAATATCATAAAATCACAGTAAAAAGTAACATAACAAGAATAGTGAGACACGAAAACATAAAAATTGAACCCAAAAGTATATTGAAAAGAGAATGCAAATAGCAGCAAAACTGGTCACTCTTGTAGGATGGACTGAATCACTTTTATATACTAAATGTTTTAAACTAAATTCTTTGTAATAAAGTTCCATTTATTAAACCAAACCCTTATTTTTTGTTATATCTTCAAACTATATTGCAGTGAACACATCAGATACATTGCCACAACTGAGAATTTCCTCTATTCTATTATTTTTTTAAAATCTTCTCTGAACTAGTATTTGTATTTTAGGAAATTAGGGTTAATACTCTGAATCCCTACATGGCCAAATGCTTTGCAGACTTTAGGATGTTGTTTACTTAATAAATGCCAAGAAATATGGAATGTCATATGAATATCAATATGCCTATGATGGGCTGGATAAATATAGGCTATTCCTTGGTCAGAAAAAAATAGCATTTTAAATGTGGATATTGCTGGGTGAATATTACATTTTAATCTGCAGGAATTCATCCTGCTTCAGCCAGAAGAATTAGATTCTGTTCCTAGAATAAGTAAGTGAACTTTAAGTGAGGGTAAACCCACAAATGTTAAATATTGATGACAGTACTGGTTGCAAATTTAGGGCAATTTATTTTTAAGGAATAAATTAATGCCACAATAAATGCTCTTGTTTTCCTTATCAGTAGTTTACTGCAAATAGTATACTGAACTCTCCATAATTGCTAGATTGTCGCTTAAAATGACAAAAATAAAGAGATTTTTATACTTGGTGAAAAATATAGCTCCAACACTGATCCATCCAAATGGCACCATATTCCAGGCTCGTGTATTTATTGCATAGAGATGCCCTTGCAGATTTGGAGCTATGGAATGTTTTGAAGACTTAGAAATACAATGTAGGAGGTAATAGGAATTACATGTGAGCCCTTCTAAATTTGTGAATGAGTGGGCCATATTGCTTTTATTCTTAAGGAGCTATGTTCAGTTATTTTAACTCAGTCCTTATCTGATTTGTGTGGTCAAACAACTTTGGCCCTCTGTGGGATTTGTTACTAGGCGTTACAGTATAAATGTCTTGTGTAAATAAGGTTGGTAAAGTATGTGGGACTTAATCCCTGTTGGTTCAGTCATTCTTGTCAAGCAGACGTACTTGGACACAGCACTGGTATCAGGTTGCTAGGATCCCTGCGGCAAAGCACTGCACTGTTTCCCATGGTGCACTACTACCATGGTGCCCATTGGGAACCCACTTCCCTCAGTTTTACCACCAGTGGCTCTTCCTACCCTTCCCATAGGTGAATGAGGCTAGAAGCAGTCTGGGATCAGGCTGAGGCTCCATGTACTTCTGCCCCTTGTTGTTTTACTGTGCAGCATTAGCTTTTGAGCCTTCAAACCATAGGCTGACCCTGCCCAGTGAAACTCATAATTGCCCCCCCCAACAAGAAAGAACCCACTTCTCCCAAGCTTACCACCAGAGGCATAAAAAATGTGCTGCCTGCAATAGGCTCCATCAAGGTTAATTTGGATGTGTTGTGCTGCTGGTTGCTACTGCTGTCTGTTTGCTCAACTTAACTCTTGACTTATCTCTGACACGTGTCATGCTGCTTGCTTCTGGATCCTGACTGCGTGCTTGATTTTATGGGCAGTCCAAGATATTTTGCTGCCTGAGTTGAAAAGCAGTGTTTTTCCACCTCCAGCCCTTGGGCAGGTGCTCACAATTGTCAAGCCATGCTGCTGAGGTGGCAGCAGCACATAACTGCTTTCAGACTATGCAACTCAGCCAGGTAATGGCAGCAGAGACATTCCTAGCTTGCGCTAGGAGGGAAGAGGGAAAAGAAGAGGCACACCCTTTTGAGTTGAGGAGGTAAAAATGAGCAGTCCAGACCAGTGGAGTAAACTAGGGCAGGGACAAAAGGGAGACCCAAGAGGTGACCCTGTGGTGCTGTTGGGACTGGTGTTTGCCACCCCTGTGCCCCTTATGCTTGCATCTGAGGAGACTGCCTCATCCTGCCCCATGGAAGGACTACTCCTGCTTGTCTTGCAGTCATGACTTTTCCCTGTTTGCAGCTACTAGTCCACTCAATTTCCAACCTCTGGCTTTGACTCAGACTCCTGCTTTTTCCCTGAGCAGAGTTCTTGCTTGAAAATGGAGTAGTAGCAAAACTACTCAGTTTTTCTGTCAGGCCTTCAGGCCCTGCGTTCTCATTTTTCACACAACAAGCTTTGCCACGGGTTTTCTGCGAGTCTTTACTGCGAGTTCAAAGTTGCCCAAAAAAACAGTCAGAAAAGGGTTTCTTTTTTTTATTCCGGATATAAATCAGGCTACACTCTATCATGCAATGAAAAACCTGAATTGTGTGCAAAGTGCTCCCCAATAGCTTGCAGGGACTTCCAGGTAAATATGGCCGCACACCCAGGTAAATGTGTGTGGAAAATGCCCAGAAGTAGTTGCCCATGACCTAGCTCTGGCAGACAGGAGTTTTGTGCAGTGGCAGCAGCCCTTTCCCCCTCATACTTAGAGGATGGGAGAAGGAAGAAGAACTGCCATGGTATCCCATCCTCTCTCCCCAATTGTCAATGGGGACAAAGGCAAGGAAGAAAAGGAGTTACTGCTATTGCAGAATCCTTTGGTAGTAGGGGCAAAATCTTTTTCTTTGCCTCACAAGTGCGTAGGGACGATTGAGGTAAATCCATTGCCAGGGGAAAGACAATGGCCTTTGAGCCATGAGATGGCCTTTGAGCTCCCTTTTTGCCCACTAGCCAATGTGAGCATATCTTGGAGGTCCCCATGATGATGATGGGGGTTTGGGGCAATGTTTTCATTTTTAGTTGGAGGTGCACAGATGGGGTGTGTATCTCAGCTGAGTTCTACCAATAGTGGCACCAGTACTGGAAGAGGGGGAATCAGTATCACTACTGGCAATTTGTACAGTATTTATATGATATGTCCAGGTGCCTTTGGTGACAAGGGACTCATAAAGCATAACTTTTATGGCTTTTAGTTACATGAACTGGGAAGACTTTGGGGAGCTTCTCATGATCAACAAAAATCAGGCTAGCAGAGGCTGTGGAATGCACTCCCTGCGGAAATCCATAATTTGAATTCTCTATTAGCCTTCAGGAGAGCCCTTAAAACGCTTTTGTTTGGCCTGGCCTTCCAGGGTTTTTAAAATTTTAACCCGATTTTGGGGCTTTTAATTACTGTAAATTGTTTAATTGTTGTTTTAAAATGTTTTTAAATTGTTAATTGCTATACTGTTTTTAATTTTTTAGCTTTTTATTGTTTTAGTGGTTTGTTTTAATTGTAAACCGCCCTGAGCCATTTTGGAAGGGCGGTATATAAATCAAATCAAATAAATAAATAAATAGCCTGAATTTTGGTGACCATAAGAACCACCGGGCTCGCAGCCGAGCCCGGTGGTTCTTGAGCAGGTAACACGCTCGAGAACCCACGGCAAAAAGCAGGTTTGCGGAGCGAGCGCTCCTGCAAACCTGCTTTTTGCGATCGCGAGTAGCCGCAGCGCACCTTTGCGCTGCACCTACTCATGAGTAGACCCCCAGCTGTTAGGCAAAAAAGCCGTCTCTTGGCTCCGGGGGTCTCCCCAGTATGTCCTGCGCACTCACGCAGGGTATACTGGGGCTTGCGGGGGCCGTGTGGCCCCCGCTCCCCCCACCCCCCGCTGGCTCCGTCACGGAGCCAGCCATCATGTGGGCGGCCGATCCAGCCACTCAGGGCTCCCTGCCCGCCCGTGAGCAGGGAGAGCAAGCTTAGCCCACTCTTCCCACTCACCAGTTAAAACCGGGTCTCACTGATTGTGAGACCCGGTCCATACTCTGATTCCAGGGAAAACATCTTTCTAGGAACTAGCTTCTGGAGTTGCATAAGGTTTCTAACCCTAACCCTTTAACTAAAGCCTG
Source organism: Hemicordylus capensis (assembly GCF_027244095.1). Lineage (NCBI taxonomy): Eukaryota > Metazoa > Chordata > Lepidosauria > Squamata > Cordylidae > Hemicordylus > Hemicordylus capensis. The sequence goes on along the minus strand of NC_069659.1, from coordinate 303,500,892 downwards.
AAAGAGTGTTGGGGCAGAAGGAAAAAGATCTGGAGTGGATAGTATTGTGGTGTGCAAACACCTAGGTTGGAGAAGACACCTTGGGAAGCTTTTTAGCAAGCCTTGGCGGGGGCAGGCATTTTATTCTGAGGCTTACCTTTTACATTTGTTCTTGCTACTGCCTTTTTGGAACTGAAGACCTCAGCTCAAGTGTGTGCCTTGACTTTATTTCAATGAGTATGTTCTGTTTTTGTCATTCTGTTTGTTATTAGCAATACAAGAGATATTAGCGGGGAAATAGCCCTTCTTCATCATTTTTCACTTGTTTGGACTATCCTTGGCCTAGCTCAGCCTAGGACCACAGGGTCCACTTTGCTGGGTGACAGGCCTGGTTGGGATAAAGTATACATTCCCGGCAGGCACACACCTTTCCCCCTCAGGGGTGTCTTATACATGACAACTGACATAGCTTACAGAGATGTTAAGGGTCTTTCTCTATTCTGTGGTTAAAATGCCTTGCTGAGTTTCTGCTCAGCCTTCCTCCTAAGAGTTTTTGGGTCTTCCCCTAAATAAGCACTAGCTTTCCAGTAGAGAACAAATTCATCTCTGCCTCCATCTAAACCCCACCTCTCGTCACCAGAGAACTCTCCCCTGTTCAGAGCATTTCTCTCTTCAAGCCTCCAGCTCACCTTTTCCACTCTTCACTAAAGCTACTCTCACGACCAGCCAAAACCAGGCTGAGGGAGTCTGGCCCAGTTTGGGCTGGTCACAAGACCCCAACGGGAACAACATGGCTCCCAATGGTGGCGCAGCAGCGAGCTCTCTTAAGTGGTCCACCGCTTAACCTGGGTTTCAGGAGAAGGAGTGCCCAAAAAGTGGGTTAAACAATCGTGTGTCACTACAGCATCGGGTGGCTCCACAAAAGGCACCACACACACACGTGGTGCCTTATGGGACTTTTTTCATTTTACACAATTCCATCTTGAGATGCATTATGAAAGGTGCAGGTGCGGCCCGTGAATGCACCTCCAGGGGAGGAGGTGGTGGGCGGCTTCTTTAAGTGTAAACGGAGCTGGTGCTCCATGCCGCCCAGCAGCCCCTGCGGCGGGGAATCGCCTCCGCCACTCACCTGGCTCCCACGGAGGCAAGCCCCCGCCAGCGGCCAGGTGAGTGGCAGAGGCGATTCCCCACCATGGGGACTGCTGGGCAGCACAGAGCACTAGCTCTGTTTACTCATAAAGAAGCCGCCCCCTCCCCCTGCAGGCACGTTCATGGGCCGCGCCTGGAAAGGTGGTATAAAAATTGAACAATAAATGAACAAACAGGCACATCTTATCATTTTGCACAATGAACTTTCATTATTCTCTCTTTCTCTCCCCTTCCTCCGATTTCAAGATTTTGCATGTCTGGGAATGTGATAAACCCAAAGAGATAATTTATTAGCATTAGGTCTGAATTCTCATTCTTATAGGCCAAGCCCAGAGGTGTACCTAGGTAATTTTGGAGCCTGGACCCAAAGGCCTTTGGAGGCCCCCCTCCCCTGCAAATTAAGCATCATCATGCTCGGCTGGGCAACCACACCACTCGGAACAAACTAAAAAGGATTTGGGGGGCCCCCAGGGGATGTGGAGGCCCTGGACTTCAGCCCAGAAGTCCAGAGATAAGAGCGCCTCTAGCCAAGCCATCCAGTATGGGTTGCCAGGCTTCAGCTTGGGGCACTATTATCATTCTGGGGCAACCCAGGATTCTATTATGGGCTTCTCTTGCAGTGGACTGGGACTGAGTTGTGGGAATTAAAGAGACTTATTCTTAGAGGAGCATGTACCATGACCATGTATCAAAGCTGGAATTGTTCATGGGAATGCCAGAGGAATTATGTTCATGTTAGGAACACAAGCAGTTTCAAGTAGATTTCTTTAAAAAAAATCAGAGCAGGATATGGTCAGCTAGATTGTCTTAGGTCAGTCAGACATTAAAGATAGCTCAGGGCAAAAATAACATTGATTTGAAAATCGTGTTCTAACAAGTGAAGATGTCTTCACTTCTTTTCATTCAATACACTATGTAGGCATATATATAATCCTTCAGCAAATGACCAAGATTATTTATATTCCTAAAACATTCTCTGTATAGATAGGGATAAATCATAGTCACTAGTCTTTAAGGATTTAAAGGATTTATTGACTGCTTTCTCAGTACAGACACATTAGATGCCTTCAATTCCACTGCAACTCAAGGAGAAATCAGCTACAATAGTCTCAGTGAGAGCAACAATTATTCAAGCTAGTCAAGAAATGGAAAACATGCTTTAAATCCATCAGAATGTTATTTGGAGCATGCCAATGCAGGTTTAAATTTTGAATCCAGAAACATACATTATAATTTTTCTAAGTAAATAATATAGTGTTAGTTTTTTATAGTAAAATACAGTTAAACAAATCAATTACACTTTATTCAAATGCTCAAGAACAGTATATTTATAGCCAATTAAAAGCGTTTCACTGTTTATTGCTAATGCTGCAGCTTTACAGCTGAAAAAAATTGTTATTTGCAGTTGTACCATAAGCACGATGCTCTTTTTCCTGCCAAACCACAGTACAAAATAGTTAGTGATATGTGCATTTGACAAGATTATTAATCAAAGTACAAGATAAAAAAGGCATGCTGGCTTTAAATGGATGCCTAGGATGCTGTAGCTAGCCCTAAAAAATACCCCTCCCCTAAGATGAGGTTAATGGAGCAAGCACTCCATTAACCACATCTTTTTGCTCGTGTATTGCCGCGGCGCATGGTGACACATGAGTAGACCCCAACCGGGAGGCTGGAGGCAGCCTCCTGGGCTCAGGGGTCTCTCCAGGATGCCCTGTGTGCCCCAGAGGGGCATCCTGCAACTTCTGGGGGCCATGTGGCCCCTGATCCCCCCCGCTGCCCCCACGACGGAGCTGACAGTCATGTGGACAGCCAATCCAGCCACCCAGGTCTGCCTTTCGATCATCTGCAGGGAGAGCGGGCTAAGTCTGCTCTCCCCGCAAACCCCCTTCTGGCGAGTTTCACTGATTGTGATACTCACCTCAATGCATTGTTCCTCTAAAATGAACAACATACTGCTTTCCCAGTGAGGGCAGGGTGATTTTTCTCATCCCAGGCTGCAGCAGCCAGCAAAAAGCAGCGAAAGAAGAAACTGCCAGGAATCCCCTCCTGCGCCTCCTTTCGCTGGTGAGCCAAGCACCACACCAGTGACACCAGACCACCAAACAGAGTTTTCCTGACCCCCAGCCTCAGGCTTGATCAGACTGGGGTAAGGCCCCTCCTAGACCTTGTTTGAGTTCGAGTTTCTTTTAATTACCTCCCCTTTCCTGGATTTTGATCTCTCTCTCTCTCTCTCTCTCTCTCTCTCTCTCTCTCGGCTTTAATTGAATATAGAAGAGAAAATGTTTAAAGCAGAATTGTTTGTGGAGTCTGTTCTGTCTTGAGAATTTTGGGTTGATTAATTATTTGTCTTTTGACCAATTAACTAGTTTATTTAACATTTAAATAAAACTTGACTATTACAAAACCAGTACAGCATCCTTTGAGAGACACTGAAAGAAGTGTGAGATAAAAGCGCTCCCCCCCCCTCATTTTAATGTTTTGTTGGCTTTTACAATAGCTTTACAATTAAATATTGACTTCCCGCTTACCTGTCTGTGCAGTTCACGTTAACTATACCTATAAACCATTGCTATAATAATTCAAAACATACATACTCCACATTATTACTCAATTTTACCCAACCCAACTAGCTGTTATTGCTATATTTCAAACCCTGCTGAAAGGTCCATATTAGAAAAATAGTTTTTTAAGTAAAGTAAAAAAGATTCCCAATCTTCCTTGAAACATTCCAGATTTTCTTCCCTTATAAGTACTGTAAGCTTTGCCATCTCAGCATATTCCAAATTTTTTATCAACCAGTCTTCTTTTGAGGGCATTTTATTGTCTTTCCATTTCTGCGCATATACAATTGTTGTTGCCGTGGTTGCATACACTAAAAATGTTAAATTTCTTCTGGAGAACTCTCCTTGAGTTATTCCCAGCAGGAAGGATTCTGGCCTCTTATGAAATGTCCTTTTAAAAATTTTCTCCAACTCACTGTATATCATCTCTCAAAAAGCCTTTAACTTCCAACATGACCACCACATATGAAAAAAAGATCCTTCACAGTGTCAACATTTACATCATTTGCTTGAAACATTTTTATACATTAATGCTAATTTTTTCGGTGTCAGATACCACCTATACATCATCTTATAATAATTTTCTTTTAAAGTATAACATGCAGTAAACTTTAAATCAGTTTTCCATAATTTTCCCAAGCAGCCATATCTATATTATGAACCACATCTTGAGCCCATTTTATCATAGTCGTTTTAACCACTTCATCTCTTGTCTCCTCCAAAAGCAAGAAGTGTGAGATAAAAGCTTAGTAAAAAAAAACCTGCCATGTATTGTTAGAAGGAAATGACATCTTTAAATTATCAAAGATTCATTCATTCTTATGGTAAAACACCAGAACCAAAATAGCTATCAAAATTAATCAAGTGTGCCTTCCTATACTGATCAGCTTAAATTTTGTTCATGCTGATTACTCAAATAAAAGTGATTAAATCTACTTTCTAAAATGTGCGACTAGTTCTAACTATGGTGTGGTAATGTTTCCTCTAGTTCTAACTATGGTGTGGTAATGTTTCCTCTGCAGATTCCATTTTCCAAAATACAAATAATTCCCTTATGACTGTACCTGTTTGGTTCTTGTAGATAACTTTCTCACTGCAAGTATGAACTGCTAGTCCTCACCTGATAATAGGAACATAGGAAACTGCCATATACTGAGTCAGACCATAGGCTGTTTCCAGTAAAGTTGCTTTTTGTAATTGGCTGATGGTGATTTCTGTGGCCCCTATGGTGTTGAGGTGCTCTTCAAGGTCTTTTGGAATTGCACCTAGGGCACCAATTACCACTGGGATTATTTTGGTCTTTTTCTGCCACAGCCTTTCAATTTCAATTTATAGATCTTTGTATTTTGTTATTTTTTCTGTTTCTATTTCTTCTGTTTTGCTATCCCCTGGTATTGCTATGTCGATTATTTTAACTTGTTTTTCTTTCTTCTTGACTACAGTTATATCTGGTGTATTGTGTGGCAGATGTTTGTCTGTTTGTAGTCAGAAGTCCCATAATATTTTTGCATCTTCATTTTCTACCACTTTTTCAATTTTATGCTCCCACCAATTTTTGGATACAGGTAGCTTGAATTTTTGGCAGATGTTCCAGCGTATCATCCCTGCTACCTTGTCATGCTTTTGTTTGTAGTCAGTCTGTGCGATCTTTCTACAACAGCTGATTAGGTGGTCCACTGTTTCAACTGCTTCTTTACAGAGGCAGCACTTGCTGTTTGTTGTGCATTTTTCTACTTTTCTCCCTATTGCATTTGTTCTTAGTGCCTGTTCTTGTGCAGGCAGTATTAAACCCTCTGTTTCTTTCTTCAAGTTGCCATTCTTAAGCCATTGCCAGGTCTTGGTGATGTCTGATTTCCACTTATATTTTGCAAATATTGACCATGCAGTGGCTTATTTTTCCATTTATCTACTCGGTTCTTGACCTGTTCTTTCTTGCTTTGTTTCATTGGTGTTGAACAGTTTCTCATTATTGACCATTTTAAGTGCATCTTCTTCACTGTCCTTTATATATTCTTCAAGGCCTCTTTTCTCCTCCTCTACTGTTTGATGGACTTGCAGCATTCCTCTTCCACCTGAGCTGCAAGAGAGGTATAGCCTATCTACATCACTGCGGGGGTGCAGAGCATGATTGCTGGTATTGATTTTCCTGGTCTTACGATCTAGTGTCTCTAGCTCTGCCTGGGTCCAGTCTATTATTCCTGCACTGTATCTGATAACAGGTATAGCCCAGGTGTTTATGGCTTGTATGGTGTCTCCGCCATTGAGTTTGGGATTTTGAATTTTTCTAACTCTCCTGATGTATTCACTTCCAATTTTTCTTTTCAGTGTGTGCGATGTTATTCCCCTGGAAAATGCCCAAGTATTTGTAATGTTTTTTTCTCCTCCAGGTTCTTAATGTTGCTTCCATTGGAAAGTTCTATTCCTTCTGTTTTTCTTATTTTTCCTCTGTTCATTTTTAATGCAGCACACTTGTCTAGTCCAAACTCCATTGCTATATCGCTACTGAATATACGGACAGTGTTTAGCAGTGATTTGATTTCTGATTGCGACTTTCCATACAACTTCAGATCATCCATGAAGAGCAGGTGGTTTATTTTACTTGATGTTTTAGATATTTGGTATCCAAGGCCTGATTTTTTTTAGTATTTGTGAAAGCGGGGTCATGGCGATTACAAACAACAGAGGGGATGGTACGTCTCCTTGGAAAATACCTCTTCTAATGCTAACCTGTCCAAGTGTCTCACCATAGATTGTTAACTGTGTACTCCACATGCTCATTGCTTTTAAAAATAAATATCTGAATATTTTTGCTGGCACCAGTTGTTTCTAAACATTTTTGTATCCATGTGTAAGGCAATGAGTCGAAGGCCTTCTTGTAGTCAATCCATGCAGCACTTAGATTTGTTTTTCTTCTCTTGCAGTTTTCTAAAATCATTTTGTCAGTCAGCAGCTGGTCTTTTGTGCCTCTGGTGTTCGGACAATTTCCTCTCTGTTCAACTGGAAGCTGTTTGTTAGTTAATAAGTGTTGCATCACTTCATCTGCTATTATTCCATTTAATAATTTGAACATGGTTGGCAGGCAGGTTATTGGTCTATAATTACTTGGAACTGCACCTTTTGCTGGGTCTTTCATTATGAGATGAGTTTTCCCAGTTGTTAGCCATTGTTCAATATCACCTCCTTGCAAAATGTGTTTGAACTGTTTTGATAGTTGTTTATGAAGGTTTGTTAGGTGTTTAAGCCAAAAGCCATGCAGTTCATTGTCACCTGATGCAGTCCAATTTTTAATTTTCTTTGCTCTTTCACTTATCAATTCTGGTGTTATTATTAGATCTTGCATTAGTTGGTTATATTTTTCGACCTCTTTCATCCAGCCTGCTTTTTTTATTATAATCTATTGGATTGTCCCATAATTTTCCCCAGAATTGCACTGTTTCTTCTTTATTTGGTGTTTCTAGGTTTCTTGCAGTTTCTCCTTCTGTGCTTTGGTAGAAACGTTTCTGATTCGACTGGAAATGGAGATTCTGCCGGTGTTGTGTAATTCTGGCTTCGTATCTGCAAATCTTCTTTGACACTGCTGTTATTTGCTGCTTTATTATTTCCAGGACTTTTCTAATTTTCCTTGAATCTAGGTGGTATTTTTGGATCAGATACTGTTTGGTGTTTTCATTCTTCAGCTTCTTGTCTTTCATATCTTTCAATTTACTAGCATCTGATCTAAGCCTGGAGATTTTATTTTCTAATCTAACCTTCCATTTAGGTGTTGTACTACTTTCTTTTTTTACAGGTCCACTGATCTTATATCTGAGCTCTTGTGTTGTTATTGTTGCTGCACTGTACAATAGTTGGTTTGTTTCTTGCAAATTATTGGTTGTTATTTCTGCAAGTGCAGCATTGACATCTTTTAATACCTGAGCAAGTTGTTTTTTGGCAACTGTTTTTAGCGCTGGAAGTTAAACCCTGGTGCTTGTTTGGTTCATGTGCTCAGTTATGTTTTGCTTTAGTTCTTGTTGCTTTTCTGTTAAACAGCATTTGGGTTTTTGAGGTGAAGGCAAAGGGGAGGTTGCCTGGTTTTGATTTTGAAACAGTTCAGCAACAGTGGCATCCTCTATTTCCAACACCTCCTCCACCTGTGCCTGAGCAACTTCTTCAGTTGGTGGTAATTCTTCTTCCATATCTTGAGCCTGTGTTGCTCTTTGCAGTTCTTCCAGCTCAACTTCTGTGAATACTTTATTTCTCATTATGAATCTTCTCTGGTCTGCTAGCCTTTTTTCTGTTATTTCTGTATCTGGATGCTTCTCTTTCCAAATTTGGTACATTCTTTTTAAATAACCTCTTCTAGTTGGACTAGACTTGTAATAGCAAATCATTATTTCCTTGTTGGCGTTTTTCATATATTTTTTCCTGTTCACCGAAATTTCTTCCATTAACCCTGCAGTCTCCAGCCCTGGTTGCTCAACTGAAGATCCTGAGTCCTGGAGCCCACTTGCCACCAGATGTCCAGAGACTCCAGCCTGGCGTGGTCCTTGTTGGCCCAGGTGACGACCAATCCGGTATAGATTTATTAAAGTTACCACTCACCATATTGTTGATGGGAGAGTCACTCTTTGTCTGGCTCCTCTGGTGGGACCTGTCCAGTATGGTTGGACCCCTGGCATAGCTCTGACCTTCCTCAGAGCATGCAAGCCCCACAATAGCTCTCACTTTCCTCAGAGCACGCAAGCCCCACAACCATGCCAAGGTAGTGCCTCACCGGGGGTTGTTGTTGTTGTTACATTGTCTGTTAATTCCCATCCTTCCTCCCAAGAGCTCAAGATGGTATATGTGGAGCACCCCACCCCACAAGCAAACTATATAGCTGGCACAGCCTTCAATGATGAAATGACATTTATGTTCTCTAACTATATTTAGTTCACCTTGTTGAGTAAGTTTCTCATTATTATTATTATTATTATTAATTCAATTTCTATACCACTCTTCCAAAAATGGCTCAGGGTGGTTTACAAAGAGAAATAACAAACAAATAAGATGGCTCCCTGTCCCCAAAGGGCTCACATCCTAAGGCATAACATGTAATACTGATATCTCCAGATGCTTTTTTCTATCTTGCTTCTTCAAAGTCCATATATTATACCAGGAATCCCCAAACTGCAGCCCTCCAGATGTTGCTGAACTACAACTCCCAGCATCCCTAGACACAATTTTTTGTGGCTGGGTATGCTAGAAGTTCTAGTTCAGCAACATCTGGAGGGCCGCAGTTTGGGGATGCCTGTATTATACACATAATTACGTTATATACAATGTTATGTACATAATTACATAAAATCCTATGGCAGCACTAATAGTATTTCAAATTTTTATTTTTCACGATAACTAAGGGCGCTCAACAGAATGTTGCATTTGGGCGCCAGATCCCTCAGAGCCGGCCCTGCTCCTCCCTATCCCCACTGCCCAATCACCATGGTGCTTCAGCTCTCAAAGGGTCCTGCCTCCTATCTGCATATGGAATCTCCACTGCTTAGTCACCATGGTGCTTCTGCTCATGAACTCTCATAAGAATTGACATGCATGGGATTAGCCATGGGTATGCCTTAGAGATTTATTTATTTATATTTCATTGGCAATGTTACCAAAATTATGACAATGTTACCAAAATACTGAACCTGCAGAATGAAAGTGGATGCAAGATTATTCAATAAAACTGATACGTTAATCTATTCACTCTCACATTTTGAGAGACACACTCCAGTCTCATCCTATGCCTCTAAAAGTCATTGTGCTAGCATTTAAATCCCTGTTAAGTAGTTATGAATTGTTAAAAACATTAAGCATATCCTTAGAAGTAACATAAGAAGTTTCTTATAATGACTATACATCCATCTAGATCAGTATCATTTCACATGGGACTTTCCCAGCCTTACCTGGAAATTTCAGGGATTGAACCTGGGACCTTCATACAAAGCGTGTGCTCTACCACAGAGCTACAGCCTTGACCCATCAAAAAACTTCAATTTTCTATTTAAATGTAATACTGTTCATAACGTTTACATTTAAATTGCTTATTTCAGCATCACCTTCCAAGTTCTTGCTTATCTCAGGAAGTCAGTACCAAGGACAGCGATATGTTTCGATTGTGCAGTAATATACTTCTCAATTGCACAGTGAGTGCAATTCTCAGAACCTGGCTGGCTGTAGAGCAAGGGTCTTGTACTTTAAAGTAAACCACATAAATCAGAGCAACTTTTGAAATGCAACTCAAAGATTTATTATCCAATTTTTAGAACTTGCATACATTGCACATACAATTCAGTTGTCAGAACTGCAATGGCTACTTTGCTGCCATGGGCAAAACACAGCTTCTACTGCATTGTAGTCAAGCAGATCCAGGTCACCTCCAAAACACATTTACTCCTTCCAAATTTTCCAAGAGTTCAAAGATACCCTGTATCTATATTTGACATCACTAGGAGAGCATCCTTTGTACAAATATATTTTCCTTTTCAGGCTGCACCATAAATACTTTCTCTAAAACAGATGCAGAATTTAATGGGAGCAAGGGCACAGCAGGACTAACTTTAAATAAAATGTATAATTAAAAGACTCAACCCTAAGCCAGCTCATAATACCGTAGTTTGTCAATGCCTTTACAGAATTTCCATAGTAAAAACATATGTCCCCTGCTAAGTGATCAAAGAGGCACCTTTTTAAAAGTGGTGATTCGCTTTATTTAGCAGGGGGAGCAACTGGCCTTATACATTCCCAGCACAGCATCCTTCCAGTGGCTGTTGCTGGTGTCCATCTTATATATCTTTTTTAGATTGTGAGCCCTTTGGAGACAGGGACCCATTTTGTTTGTTTGTTTATATCTATGTAAACAGCTTTGGCAACTTTTGTTGAAAAGTGGTTTATAAATTTCCATCAATGTATTCACTGTATATGGAGACTTAAGTGCCCATATACATTGTATTCGTTGTATATGGGGACTTTGTTTATACAAATAGGTTAACCAGATACAAAGAAGGACCATAATGCTAACCCCTGCTAACTTGGCAAAGAGGCACCTTGTAACGTGGTGATTCTCTTTATTTAGCAGGGAGAAAATAACTGCCCTATCCACCCCCAGTAGCTCCACTGACTGTTGCTGGTATCTATCTTATGTTTCTTTTTAGATTGTGAGCCCTTTGGGGACAGGGTTCCATCTTATTTGTTATTTCTCTGTGCAAACCACCCTGAGCCATTTCTGAAAGGGTGGTATAGAAATCAAAATAATAAAAATAAAAATAATATTAATAATAATAATAATAGTCCCAGTCAGAAATTGAATCACTGATAATCACTGTCCGTATATTCAGTAGCGATATAGCAATGGAGTTTGGACTAGACAAGTGTGCTGCATTAATAATCAACAGAGGGAAAATAACAAAAACAGAAGGAATAGAACTGCCCAATGGAAGCAAGATCAAGAACCTGGAAGAGAAAGAACATTACAAATACTTGAGCATTCTCCAGGCTGATAACATCGCACACACTGAAGTTAAACGAAAAATTGGAAGTGAATACATCAGGAGAGTTAGAAAAATCCTCAAGTCCAAACTCAATGGTGGGAACACCATACAAGCCAAAAACACCTGGGCTATACCTGTTATCAGATACAGTGCAGGAATAATAGACTGGACCCAGGCAGAGCTAGAGACGCTAGATCATAAGACCAGGAAAATCATGACCAGCAATCATGCTCTGCACCCTCGCAGTGATGTAGATAGGCTATACCTCCCTCGCATCTCAGGTGGAAGAGGAATGCTGCAAGTCCATCAAACAGTAGAGGAGGAGAAAAGAGGCCTTGAAGAATATATTAAGGACAGTGAAGAAGATGCACTTAAAATGGTCAATAACGAGAAACTATTCAACACAAATGAAAGAAAGCAGGCCTACAAGAAAGAACAAGTCAAGAAGCGAGCAGAAAAATGGAGAAATAAGCCCCTGCATGGTCAATAGTTGCACAATATAAGTGGAAAATCAGACATCACCAAGACCTGGCAATGGCTTAAGAATGGCAACTTGAAGAAAGAAACAGAGGGTTTAATACTGGCTGCACAAGAACAGGCACTAAGAACAAATGCAGTAAGAGCCAAAGTCGAAAAATCCACAACAAACAGCAAGTGCCGCCTTTGTAAAAAAGCAGATGATGACCACCTAATCAGCTGTTGTAAAAAGATTGCACAGACTGACTACAAACAAAGGCATGACAAGGTAACAGGGATGATACACTGGAACATCTGCAAAAAATACAAGCTTCCTGTAGCCAAAAATTGGTGGGAGCATAAAATTGAAAAAGTGGTAGAAAATGAAGATGTAAAAATATTACGGGACTTCCGACTAGGGGTGTGCATTTTGGAATTTTCTTGTTTCGATTTGTATCCGAATCGAAACACCCCCCGTTTTGTTTTGTAGCCAAATTTTCCGAATCCGAATCTATTTGGATTTTTAAAAAGGGTCCCAGGGCAAAAAGAGTGGGTGGTGGTGGTAGCATCCAATGGGTGGAAGCTAGCAGCCAGATTTCAAAGGAATTAGGCAAAGGGCTGATTTTTTGTGAATTTTTTAATTTTACACATCTTTAAGAATTTTCCCATTGGGAATAATGGAGATTCCAGCAAATGTATCGCTTCAAATCAAGGGGAAAGGGATGACCCAGAGCGGAGTTTGGTGGGTGGTAGTGCCCAATGGGGGCGAGGAAACTTCCAGAATTATTTCAAAGAAATTGGGCAAAGGGCTGATCTTTTGTGATCTGATGAAGTTTACGTGTCTAAGATTTCTCCCATAGGGAATAATGGAGGTTTAGGTTTCAGCAGCCCCATAATTCCACTTGGGGGGGACTGGGGTTGTCCAGAGTGAGGGGTTGTGTAGTGCACATAGGGTGCCAACCACCCCCATACCCACAAGCCCATGAGGTACTGGGTTTTATTGTTTCTGAGGTGTTCATTGTAGATTCTCTGGTAGCATATGAGATTTTCAGTGAAAAACAAGAATCCACTCTCACATGCTACCAGAGAATCTACACTCAGAACACCACAGAATCAACAGAACCCAGCACCCCATGGGTTAGCAATCCTTCCCCTGGCCAATGTGGGGTCAGTAAAGAGTGGGAAGAAGCAAAAGAGCCAATGCAGAACAAGGAGGGAATTGTCAGCAGGTCAGCCCATGATTTAGGTCACTGATCAGAAGGCTGTAAGGGTGGGAAATTCAAAGAGATGTCAAACGCAAAATGGAGACTGACTTAGAGATCACCACAAAATGGAGGTCCGAAACAACAAAACATTTTGTAGGCGAGACAGGGACGTTTTGTTTTGTATACAAAACTTTTGGATCTGGAAAATGGGTGTTTTGTCTACAAAACACCCAAAACAAGCTGTTTTGGATACAAAATGTTTTGTATCCAAGACATTTCGCACATCCCTACTTCCGACTACAAACAGACAAACATCTGCCACACAATACACCAGATATAACTGTAGTCGAGAAGAAAGAAAAACAGGTTAAAATAATCGACATAGCAATACCAGGCGATAGCAGAATAGAAGAAAAAGAAATAGAAAAAATCACCAAATACAAAGATCTACAAATTGAAATTGAAAGGCTGTGGCAGAAAAAGACCAAAATAATCCCAGTGGTAATTGGCACCCTGGGTGCAGTTCCAAAAGACCTTGAAGAGCACCTCAACACCATAGGGGCCACAGAAATCACCATCAGCCAATTACAAAAAGCAGCTTTACTGGGAACAGCCTATATTCTGCGACGATATCTATAACAATTGACAATAAAATTCAGCCATCCCAGGTCCTTGGGAAGGACTCGATGTCTTGATAAAACAAACCAGTCAATAACACCTGTCTGACTGTGTAAACAAGAAATAATAATGCCTGTACTTTTCAGCCTAGAATAGCTGTCTATGGCAGCTAGGCTTCTGACTAGGGAATCTATGTTGCCAGTTTTCTTCCATGTACAAGTATCACTCTTAAGATTTACAACCCTATACTGTCTGGCATCAGGGAGAACTGCCTGCCACCATAGAATCCCAGAAGTGGAGACAATCATTGGAGGACGTTCTCCATATGTTCCTTGCAGTGGACGTCAGGTGGGTGGCTTCCAAAGAAAGGACCTTCCTCTGTGGATGCACCCTGATTATGGGATTCTCTTCTACAAGAAGGTTGTCTGAAACCTTTATTTTCAGAAGAAGGCAATCCTGCTCTCTTAGGCTTTGTTTTGTTGAGTTTTGTTATCTTTGCCTTTTCCCACTTGGATCTGCTTTAATATTTTTCAGTGGAAATTCTATTGATTTTTTTTTTTTGCCTGCTATTTATGCTTTTGCTCTGTTTCAGTGCTTGTTATACTATTTCAATGAGTGCTAACCAGCTTGAGTGCATTGCCAGGGAGAAAGATGGCATGCAAATATCCTAAATAAACAAATTTCAGCAGATACAACACCTTTCATCTAAACAAAAATTAGAAGTACAGGAACACTGGCTGACACCCAGACCAGCACTGCACATGTGGCTGCTTCTAGACCAACACTTCACATGAGATATAGAGAAGAGGCAATTTTCACCCTTTCCCCCTTCCCTATTAAGCCTACTGTGCTCCCTGAAAATATGTCCCTGAGGGTTAAACGACATATTTTCAGGAGGCACAGTGGGCTTTAGAGGGAAGGGAATATCAGCAAATATGGTCACTCTGTATCTCACATGCAGCGTTAATCTGAATATCAGCCATTATCCTTTGCATCTTTTTAGAGGACAAAGGAGGTCACTCTTTTAGAAAATGAGCTGCTGAACATTAAGCATTTCTCAATCTACCAAGCACGATTAAATAGCCAGCTCTTCAGTTCTTTACATAATTATAAAATTCAGATACACAATAGATTTCTACTTTGACATTTCCAATCACTGCCCTTCGTGTGTGTGTGTGTGTGTGTGTGTGTGTGTGTGTGTGTGTTCCTTGCACTATTTCATCTAAAGAAAAGATTGTGGTGATTAGTTTAGCCCCAACACACTGGACACATTTGCACATAACATGAAACAAGATTTGGAGGGGCCACTGGTTACAATTTGTGAAAGTCTGAATGCGGGCAACTGTAGTTCTGACTGAAAATAGACCCATGGTTTCCCTTCCAAGACTCCAATTGTACTCATGGTTCTGTGCTATGTGCAAATGCAGCCATTTCCTACTTTCCTGTAAACTGGCACCATTGTCTACTGTGCAGGCTAGTCCTTTCAATCTCTGCAACAATTCTGGCTTGTTTTCTCTTAAGTATCAAATACTACACTGCAATCAAATCTAAAGCTCCAGTCTTATCTACTTAAATCAATTCACTGTAGACCTTTAAAAAACCCTTACCATAGGGAATAAGCTTTGAACAATAGATGCCCTCAGCTTAACAAGTATTCTTTGCAAGCTGTTGACAAAAAACTGTCAGCAATAACCTGGCAAGCAATTGACTAGGACTAATAGCTCCCACAATACTCAAGAAGTGTCCTGCAAGTTGCCACTTGCTCTAATAATTGTTGACATCCCTCAACAAGGGTTTGTTAGAGACCAGAACACTTCTCTTCTCTTTGGGCATAATTAATATCCAAATCAGGCATTCTTTCATATCTTTTTAGCAGAAGGTAACCATTATTTTCTTATGTATATTTGAATTAAAAGCAATACAACATCTAACACAACCAATAGCAACTAAAGATACACCATGCAGTAATTTTAAAATTATGCATGTCTTTTTTTAAAAGATCTAATATGAGTGTAATATAAATGCATGAAGCACATTTAATATATTGTTTCAAGCATAGCCCTTCTCTCAGAATATGTGATGAATTTTCTAGATCAATTTTCCTTTGCACTGAAGAATAGGGGTGTGCATTTTGGAATTTTCTTGTTTCGATTTGTATCCGAATCGAAACACCCCCGTTTTGTTTTGTATCCAAATTTTCTGAATCCAAATCAGCCCTGTTTTGTTTTGTAGCCAAATTTTCCGAATCTGAATCAATTTGGATTTTTAAAAAGGGTCCCAGGGCAAAAAGAATGGGTGGTGGTGGTAGTGTCCAATGGGTGGAAGCTACCACCCAAATTTCAAAGGAATTAGGCAAAGGGCTGATTTTCTTTGTGAATTTTATTTAAGTTTACACATCTTTAAGAATTTTCCCACAGGGAATAATGGGGGTTCCAGAAAATGTATCACTTCAAATCAAGGGGAAAGGGATGACCCAGAGCAGAGTGTGGTGGGTGGTAGTGCCCAATGGGGGCAAGGAAACTTCCAGAATTATTTCAAAGGAATTGGGCAAAGGGCTGATCTTTTGTGATTTGTTGAAGTTTACGTGTATTTAAGATTTCTCCCATGGGGAATAATGGAGGTTTCAGCAGCCCCATAATTCCACTTGGGGGGGACTGGGGTTGCCCAGAGTGAGGGGTTGTGTGGTGCACATAGGGTGCCAACCACCCCCATACCCACAAGCCCATGAGGTACTGGGTTTTATTGTTTCTGAGGTGTTCATTGTAGATTCTCTGGTAGCATATGAGATTTTCAGTGAAAAACAAGAATCCACTCTCATATGCTACCAGAGAATCTACACTCAGAACACCTCAGAATCAACAGAACCCAGCACCCCATAGGTTAGCAACCCTTCCCCTGGCCAATGTGGGGTCAGTAAAGAGTGGGAAGAAGCAAAAGAGCCATGGGGAACAAGGAGGGAATTGTCACCAGGTCAGCCCATGATTTAGGTCACTGATCAGAAGGCTGGAAGGGTGGGAAATTCAAAGAGATGTCAAACACAAAATGGAGACTGACTCAGAGATCACCACAAAATGAAGGTCCGAAACAACAAAATGTTTTGTAGGCGAAACAGGGACGTTTTGTTTTGTATACAAAACTTTTGGATCTGGAAAACTGGTGTTTTGTTTTGTCTACAAAACACCCGAAACAGGCTGTTTTGGATACAAAACGTTTTGTATCCAAGACATTTCGCACATCCCTACTGAAGAACAAGCATGATGTAATTCTTTCAATAATTAAGAATACATCTTTATTCACCTTAGTATTAGTAATAGTGCAAAAGAGTGCTGCTATTCCAAAGTAAATGTTTTCTTTGCCTTTACCATCTAGCTAGAAGTAAGACACAAAAATATCCCAAGATACAATTTCATGTTGTGCTGCATTGTGATAATCTTGAACACTGATCCAGGATATCACAGCAACATAGCATCAAATGTCAGTGCCACCATAGCAGGAACAGCCACCACAATGCAGACTTCAATCACATAATACGTGTGACAAATTGATAAAAACTAGAACCAAAGCCTAGACAAGCCAATGAACACCATACTAAAAGTGTCCGCTGAACCTTCTATGATGGCATGAAAGTAAACAAATCTCTGTGCAGTGCTTAAAAAAAAGATTACAATGCAAGCTGCACAATACAAGCAACTGTATGTGTCACTCTTCAACTTAAGCAGCCTAAACTATGCCACAAATATATGATGTAAACACAATGCAGACTGCAATGTGTTGACCACTGGCATAGCAAGGTTGGAGTGGGAACTGGTACAAAAAGTGAAGATGGATCCCCTGCTCTCCCATCTTCTTCAAAGATGCACAAGAGGCAAAATAAAGAGCAAGATGGCACCCAGATGCCACCTCCCCTCAAGAGCAAAGGGACATTTGCCCCTTCCCCTTTGTTCAATTGTAGCTACACATCCAGTGCTGAACATGTCCCCAGATCCAAAATACTGTGTTTTGTTCCAAAAGTATATCTTCTTTTAAGAGAAGGCAGATTGACTATTTGGGCAAAACGTTCAAACTTTCAGCACATAAGGAAGAAAACTGCTCAGCCTAAACATGGAAAAGTACTCAGGACTCTCCTTCTGGTACAAGCATACATATAAATGTTTTTGAATATTGGAAACCACTGTCTCCTATGAGGGGGGGAGGGAATCAGTTCCATAATATAAATGACATTTTGCTGGTATCTTATCATATAATAAAAGGCAACATATGCACTAATACGTGACCCATGTGTCACAGAGGCAGGAGAGATGTACTAAGAATGGCCGGAAAAATGAACACAAACACACAGCCTAATATGCCATAGCCTAATATGTCCAGGGGTTTGTATGGACATGTTTCTTTTTGGGAAGAATATTCTTTTCTGTCTTCACAATCTTCATCTTGCAGCCCTGGTCTTGCAAGGAGTATACCTGACCTGAGAATACCCATTCAAGTTAGGATGGGGTTACTACACATTTTAAATATCTATCTATCTCTGTCATTCATTCATTCATTCATATATATATGTAGTCTAGTAGTTAAGCAGTCCCTTATTTGAATGGATATTTTCAGGTGAGATATACTCGTGCTTATATATATATATATATATGCACGAGTACATCTCACCTGAAAATATCCATTCAAATAAGGGACTGCTTAACTACTAGACTGAGTAAATATTGACAGCAGAAAACATATAATGTAAACACCAATATGCCCTTGGTAGTCATAAATATGAAACCATTATTAAATGTTGCCATGCATTATAGTGACAGGGTAGTGCCAGTGGCTGACATTCTAGTAAAGAATGCACATTAGGACCTTCCGCCTCCAGCACACTACTGCTTGGAATGAGAGAGCTGCTCTGAGCAACAGTGGACTGGAAGGGCAGGTTATAATATTTTAAACAAACTCCCCAAATCTTCATCCCTGCTTGCTGTTGTAAAAGTGGGGGGAATGTTCCAACTCTGCCCACACTTCAGAAGCACTCTGTAAGAGAAATCATATTGCTGACCCTCAAGTGACAAATGGACCTGCAATGACATTGATCTACAAGGGCAGCAACTAGTCCATTCATAGCTAGACCAGATAAAGGAGGGAGCATAATTCACAAACATGTTCATCTCCACCATCACCATCCTTCTCTCTCTCTCTCTCCTTTTCCATATATATATGGAGCTTTCATATTCTTGATATTACCAGAAAGATGGTAATATGTTACCTCCTGTTACCAGAAAGATGGATCTATGCTTTGTTCACTTAACATCAACCTACTCAAATATCTCAAGACACAGAAGGCAAGGAAACCCCTTCTCAAGTAGTTTCTCAAGAACCTCTTATGTGTTAAATGTGAAACCATGCAAATCAGAATTTTGTTGCTTCTACAGACCACATTCAATCCCAGCTTTGTCTACTGCTCTTACTTGCCTCTGATTTCAGTCTTTTTATTTGTTGGTTATCAGATGGCTAGAGAGACCAATTTGTTATGACTGAATGACACTGTCAACAAGAGCAACCCAATCTAATGACCATCTATATTGCTAGCAACAGTATGGTTTCTTGGGCTACGGTTGCCATAGATCAACTTCAGCATCTTCTCAGACATCTGTTGAAATTAAGATATCCGAATTCCAGCTGATTAATTACTTTTTCCTGTGAATAAACAGGAGGATCATGAGATAATTAAGGCACATGTTCACTTAGTCTAACTGGTGTCAGGTGCACTACATATCAAAACAAGGAGGAAGGCTTGCCTGCTTTTAAGCACAAACAAATCTACATATTTTACACACATTCCCTTTTAAAATGAACACACTGCTGAATAACATTATCTTTCTTTGAAACAAAATAAACAGAAATGGCAGACACATTAACTGATCAATATGCCTTCTGAAAATATATGTTTGTGTGGTACTGATGAGCACATATTTTCTGAAACATTCTAAAATGACCCCAGAACAATAATCTTAATACAACTGGATACAACAGTTTGTATCCAGTTTGGATACAACAATCCAAAATGCCTTTTTGCAGCGTTTTCTCTCTCTCTCTCTCTCAGCAGAAGACTGTAGCAAACTGTACATACACAGTACTCTGTGCAAAACTCAGAACAAACACAGAGAACAATGGGAAAATGTTAAATAATTGGTTCCATTTTGGAAACAAAACCAAATAATTCGGAACTCCAGTTGCATTTTGGAAGCATTTCCACTCAGAATTTCAGTCATCCCAATCCAGCAGGGGCAATCCACATGCTGCAGCTTGCTTCTGTGCACAGACTACCTACCTGGATAGTACACACACAGGCAAAAAAGGGTATTGCACACACAAATGAAGATACCCATATGATGTACCTGCAGCTATATGTACCATGACTCTTCCTGAATTAATTTATTTCACCTTGTCTATGTATGTGTCCCTTGAGAAGCAGAGTTGTTGGCTCAAGCAGTCCCCACCAGCACTAGTAAACAGGACCAAATATCTGCTTGGCAATCGCCCATTGCACATCCTTGTACATTTTATGATGCTTTACCCAAAACGCTGAGGTTTCAAATCCAAGTACTCTTTGTTTACATAAGGAATTTAGCAATTTTTTTTGGCC
The DNA here is from genome assembly GCF_027244095.1 of Hemicordylus capensis. Taxonomy (NCBI): domain Eukaryota; kingdom Metazoa; phylum Chordata; class Lepidosauria; order Squamata; family Cordylidae; genus Hemicordylus; species Hemicordylus capensis. The sequence goes on along the minus strand of NC_069659.1, from coordinate 303,480,785 downwards.
TGTATCATGAGACTATCAAGTAGCATGCATTCTTTACTACTAGCATCAAACTTGTGCATTTGTAAGGTCAGAGCTTACCTACTTCCCCAAAGGGGCAAGAAAGGTATAGTCAGTTTATATCACATGCAGATACACTCTTTTCTTGCCCCTCCTCCAGGGAGCATATATTTAGCTTTCTCATCCTGTTCTTTCCTGGACAGAAATAGCTGTTCTAGTGCTGAATGTAAATGACAATAATTGTTGTTTGCTTCCCGAGAATATCTCAAGGTAAACTAATATATTCATTAAAACTTCAACTATCAATCACCAGGAAAACATACAACCCATGCCCCCCAAAAGCTAAATATAAAGGGTTACTTTAACTGCTGCTGCTAGAAATGTGTGTAGCCTTCAATGGGGAAAACTTGATATCACTATTAAGAACTGTCTGAATTGTTTATGGTCAATAGCTCACATACTATAGTGAGCTATTTCATCATATAGTTTATGATGAAGCTCACATACTATAGATTATCAAAAGAAAATAATATTTCAATATATTTGTTAAATAGAAAGCTCTTTTATCCATTACTGGAGTGAAAAAATTTCAAGACAGTGAGGCTGTTCTCACGAGCAAGCAAAAACAGGCTAAGGGAGCTCAGCCCAGTTTTGCACACTCGTCAGGATCACCAGGTTCAAGGGCGAGCCCTGTGGCTTCATGGTGGCAAGCCTACCAAAGTAGCCCCCTAGTTAAATTTGGTTAATGGAGCAAGTGCTCTATCAACTTCATTTTTAAATAATAATAATAATAATACCGCCCTTCCAAAAATGGCTCAGGGTGGTTTACACAGAGAAATAACAAACAAATAAAATCTTCTATTATTTACATTTCTAGCCCACCCTATACCCAAAGGTCTCAGAGCGAGTTACAATAAAAACAATAAAAAACATAATTAAAATTCAGGAACATAAAACCAAAAATACAGTTTAAAAAAAACAACAGTGCCTGAGGGGAAGAACCACTACATCTCTAGTCAAAGGCCAGGGTGAAAAGGTGTGTCTTCACCATTCTCCTGAATGTGGACAATGTCAGACCTTGGCAAACATCAGAGGGGAGGGCATTCCATAACCGAGGGGCCACCACAGAGAAAGCCCTCTCACGTGCCCCTACCCTTTTAACCAAGAAGGCCTCTCCTACAGATCTTAACTGATGGGCAGGTCTATATGGGAGAAGGCGTTCCTTCAGGTATTTGGGGCCCAGGTTATTCGGAGCTTTATAAGTCAGTGTTAAAACCTTGAATCGGGCTCGGTGACAAATTGACAACCAGTGCAGTTCCTTTAAGACTGGTGTGATGTGCATCTGGCTAGAACTGCCCATCAGAAGTCTTGCTGCTGCATTTTGCACTAGTTGCAGCCTCCGAGCTGTCTTCAGGGGCAGCCCCACATAAAGCACATTACAATAGTTCAGTTTGGAGGTTACAAGAGCATGGATCATTGTGGCCAGGCTATCTCTGTCCAGAAAGGGCCATAGCTGGCATCCAAGCCTAAGTTGAAAATAGGTACTCCTGGCCACTGCTGCCACCTGGGCCTCCAGCGATAGCAACAAATCTAGGACGACATCCAAGCTATGCACCTGTTCATTCCGGGGTACTACCACCCCCTCAAGAACAGGATATCTTCTCACTTCGTGGACTTGAGAGCCCCTGACACACAGCATCTCTGACTTATCTTGATTCAGTTTCAATTTATTGGTCCACATCCAGTTTATTACTGCCTCCAGGCAATGGTCAAGCAACTCAACTGCCTCTCCTGATGGAGATCGAACAGAGAGATAGCCACAGCTGCTTGCAGCCACACTCATGAGTCAGCCACGGTGGGCACACTCAGGGGGGAGGGGCCCCCCAGTAATGCACTGCACACTTGTGCAGTGCATTATTGGGGCTCCTGGGGGTGGGGCACCACATGGTGGTGCTTCCCTGCTCCCGACCCGCACAGCTGCCGGCGGCCCGCAGGAGAGCTGCTGCTCATCTGGGCAAGCAGTCTGCCTGCCCAGGGAACTGCTTCTGCTTATATATGGGGAAGGTAAGTAAAGCCCTCCTTGCCCGCAGATAGACCGCTAGCTCTTTACATGGATTGTGTGACGAGCTTCAGTATTTCTCAATATCTGTTTTCTTTGTTGAAAAGAAACATTATGAATTATTGTATTTTAAGATCATTAATAAGTATATTTAGATTGTTTTGTTAGATCTTGATTGGTTTCCTCCCCCCACCCCAGTATTATGGTACATTTCTATGGCAAATAGTAACAAACCATATATGGTTACTATTATAAGCTTTCACACTGTATTCATAGAATTGTCAAAACAAATTCTTTTTCACGTTTTCTCCAGTTATACATTTTTTCATTTTATTTCCATTAGAATGCTGGTGTGGCATTTGGACATGGAAGCTAAGTCACAGGACACTTCCATTAAAAAAAACAACAAACCACCATATTACATTGCTACATTTATTTATGCTAGTAAGATTTATTTTCATAATTTTCTAAGGGTACAATAATATATTATTTCATTGCTGAAACAACATCAAGGGCTTCAACACTGAATAAATATGAAAATAATATATAATCTTGTGTTGGACATATGTGATATTTAAAGACTCAGTGGGTTCAATTTTGAAGTACCTGTGAGCTGCATAGAATGACATCAAATATGGCTACTGTAGAAGCAAACATTCACAGTTAAATAATTCCTCTTTGGTCCCACCCACCCAACAAGTGCACACACATGTGCACACACACATGCACACACACAAACTTAACTTCTCCAGTACACAACAGAAGTATTACACTGATATGCAAATTTAGATGGTTGTAGCTGTTTAATCAAACTGCCTGTCTATTAATCAAAGATTAATCAAAGGTCTTGTATCATGCTATTTTACAACTATATATAAGAATTCTAGTTTATTGCTACAATTTTTGAAATAGAGCTTAAATTTCCTAAGCAACACTAAAAGATTTTAGTACAGTATTACTGCATCAACATCATCTTACGCATCAAGGAAAAACTGAATACACATTTACTACACATCTGTTAGAGGCATTTTAATATTCAATGCAGCATATCCAAATCAAACCTCTACTCTATAAATCCATATTCTGTGTTCATGATACATGTTGCCTGTCCGTTTAAGGTCTGGCTCTCATCATATTACAATTGAAAACAGTAAAAAGACTCCATCTGCTTGAAGGTTGAACATTGCGAGCGATGAAGCATTAAAAAATGGGAAACAATCTTTTAAAAGCATTATTGCTTTCTAAATCCTTGTTAGAGCTAATAAATTCATTTTTCACTTCAAGTATAATATAGATAAGATGTTTAGGAAGCACTAGTTGCAAATAAAGTTTTTTTATACCATGAAAAAATCTTACCAAAAACTCCCTATAGACCTGACCATGGTCTGAAATTTATTTATTTGATTTATATACCACTCCATTTGATGGGCTCAGAGTGACATGCAACACTTTTTCTAAATGTTGATAGAAAATGTGCATTAACTTCCTCCATTTAAGCCCAGCGGATGTTGATGTTGCAGATGCTGACAAGATTAGCAGATGAGAAAAGAAGACGACTGGGGTTTGTAGGAGGTCTAGACAGGCAAGTGTGGGGAAGCAACATTTCCTGCTTTCACACTCTACACACAAAGCCCATGATGACATGGCACTCAGGAGCACAGAAAAACCTGATCCTGTCCCCCTTCTATGCATCTGTTACACATGGCTTCAGGAGTATATAATGCTCCAGAAGTAGGGATGTGAAGAGTGTTCTGTGGTTGGAACATTCTGCCCCAAACGGTTCGTTCCGAGTGTTCCGAACTCAAAATAGAATACCTTTTAAAAGGAGGCCTGTTTTGAGCTAGGAACAGAATTACCTGCTCCAAGGCAGAATGTTCTAACCCATTCAGAGTGCAATTTTGGATTCCAAAATGGCACTCTTCTGGCCCCTGTGCAAACGTGTTGGCCATTTGTGTGGTATTCGTGTGGTAAGCACCATCACACAAATGGCCACTGTGCATGTGCAGAGGCCAGAAGAGCACCATTTCACAATCCAAAATGGCAATCAGAACAGATTGGAACATTCTGACAGAATGGGGTCATTACCAGTTGAGCTGGAAATTCTGACGGAACGTTGCACACATTTTGTGTTCTGTTCCAAACTCGGAATGGAATGCAAAATGTGTTTCATGAACACCCCTGTCTAGAGGTTGGCAGACAGTGAGGCTGTTCTCACAAGCAACCTTGCCCAGGCTTGGGCAGCCTAGCTAGGCTGATTGTCTGGAGTGCCGGGATCCACATGGATTCTAGCACCTCCACCCAGCCAAACCTTACTCTTAAGCCCAGCTCTTAGCCAAGGAACGAGGCTCCCTTAAACTAGCTGCCAGGATTGTTTGTCTCCTTGGGCTGCATGCAGCCCAAGGACACACAGAGCGGGTGCCTAGAGCACCCTTCTGACAGGGAAATCCCCTAGTGCACCGCACTCAGTCTGTGGTGAATTGTAGGATACGTGGAGGCAGGGACATGTCATCCTGGCCTCCAGAACTCCTTGCTGCCTGTTGCAGTGCTGCTCATCTGGGAGAGCAGTCCCAGCAACCTTTGAAGGATAGTCTGTGGGGAAGACAAAGTTTCACAACCTTCCCACCCACCCTGACCTCCCTCCTGAACTGCTGTGTGAATAGCTTCAGTGTCAGTAATCACTGTTTCATTCAAATGTACATAAATGGAGCTCTGCTTACAACAAGGGAGTTTTTCCATATCCCCAACTGCAGCCCACTGAGCCCCAACAGAGACCCTTGGGACCTGAAGGAGAAAGGGAAATTTCCCTTTCTTCCTGCTAACCCAGCATAGAGGCACCTTTTAACATGGTAATTCTCTTTATTTAGCAGGGGGAGAGTAACTGGCCCTATCCACCCCCAGCACAGTACCTCCAGTAACTGTTGCTGGTGTCTAAATTATGTTTCATTTTAGAGTGTGAGCCCTTTGGGGACAGGGATCCATCTTATTTATTTATTATTTCTCTGTGTAAACTGCCCCGAGCCATTGTCCCCACACCCCAGTCCCAAGGAGCACACGGACACAATAAGCTTGGGTAAAGGGGCCAAATTTATTTATGTGGTACAATCAGCGAACTGAGAGCAGCAACTCCACCCCCGTAGCAGTGCGGGCCTAACCAGGCCAGTTTTGGACACTGCTATCCTATCCCTGCCCCCCAATGGGCTACACACCCTGACTCAGGGTAGAAGCAGGCCTAAGCCCGCTTCATCCCCATCCTTGTCAATCCGTCTGGGTCAGGGCCATTCCTAGGGTTTCCAACACCCCAAGCTGCACAGCCTTTAAGGTGTGGGAATCCCTGAAGAATGTTTTCTTGCAAATCAAGGTCCCTAAGCCAACAATCCTCATGGGACCGATTGCCCAATCCACCTTTTTCCAAACTGCCCAAGGGTGCTCACCATTCTCAACCCATGTGTACATCCACCCAGCCCGCACTGTATGTGCCTTACCCAGCTATGGCTGCCACTGAGCCCAGGAAGGCACAGAATAGAGTAGGCAAAAAATACCCCTCAGCCCAAGCCAGTATGCCGAGGGGCCAAAAAATTCGTACTCAGCCGCCATAAGGATGACCAGCCGAAGCCCGTTCTGTGCTTAGGGGAGGGAGGGAGGAAGCCAGCCGGAGCCCAAAGAGAAAGGGGAAGTGAGGGAGCCACACAAAAAGCGCTTGGTCCCTGCCCCCTTCCTTGCCCTGACCCATCAGGCCTCTCCATGAGTCTGTGCTTGGGGGTGGGACAAAAAGCCCATCCTCCAGCACAATGCTGAAGCTGTCCCCATTTTTGAAAGGGTGGTATAGAAATGAAATCAAACAAACAAACAAATAAAATTAAATAAATTCCTGAAAATTAGGCAGAGACACCTTTTGTGTCTGTTCTTCTGGAGTTTTCTTCTCCTGCCATGACACATCCTATGACATTCTTGATGGCTGCATGACCCTTAGAGTGTTGCTGGGGGAGGGTGGTGGCACAGGAGGATGCAATGGCCAGTTCATGGAAGGGGGAAATCCCAGGCACATGCAAAATTCTGCTAATATTTGAACACAAATTTGAACACAATGTAGCTTTTTTGTAGTTTTATTCTATGCCCCCCAACAAAAACTGAAACTGTATGGGTGAGTGAAATGAGGTTATACTAATGAATATTAGGGTTTACATAAAAAACAGACAGAAGTATTTTCCAGAGAAAAAGACTTCTGTAACAGACTTATCGTAGATCTCTAACGTGGTTTGGACTACATTTTCCTAAATTTGAAAATTTTAAACTCATTTCTTTTAGAAAGATTAGAGTGATGCAGTCCCTCACTTACAGTGAATACCACTTCATCCCTAAATAGATAATATTTATCTAGAGATAAATATTGTTTATCCATTTCCATATTCTCACTCATGTTAAAGGTTGTCAGTAAAAAGAACCAATGAACTAACTTTTCCACAAGAAAAAAAATCCTGAAGAAATAAAATCTAGCAGATCCTATAAGGATTATTCTTGTGGATGATGTATATAATAGCAAGCTAGACATATTTATTACACTAAAGCATATAATTTGTTAATATGTCTTCTACAAGATTAATAATAATTCTTACTAAGCAACAACGGAAAGGGGACGTGCATCAGCATTGTTTTCTGTGGTACAGAGGAGCTGTTTCAGGATAATTATGAACTTTTGGTGGATTATAAAGAGATTTAAAAGTAGTAATCCTTGTAGCTGCTAGTGCAATAAGTATTCTTGGCACATGTTTTTTTTCTTTTCTTCTTTACTTGATTTCACAAAGAAATTCAACTACTACTCAGGAGAAACCAGAAGTCTGTTCTGATGCAGCCACTTGCAATTTATACCCACCAGCACCATGGGAGGAGTAGCATGTGCAATGTGGTGCCCATCCTTAAGGACATTCAAAACATAACTACTTTGAGAAGCACATTATTGGTGCTCACATGCTTACCTAGCAGTAGTAATGTGAGAAGCAAAATTTGGATCTGTATTGGGACCATGGGGTGTGTGTGTGTGTGTGTGTGTGTGTGTGTGTGTGTGTGTGTTTTGGGTGGAGAGACTTTAACTCAATCCCCTTGTCACAGTCCCAAACTGGACATGGCCCCACTCCCCAGCTCTGTGTAACCCCACAGCTATTTGCTCCAGGAAGAAAGCATTGTAATATTTGTAAAATGTAAATATTATGTAAATAGCAGCTTCCAACCTAGGGCAAGTGGTCATTGCAGGTGGTATGAAGTCCATTTATAACTGCTATGTTTGCTACATAACCATGAGCCAATCAGGGCAGCGAAGACCTGTGAAATTGTAATCGTCAGGCCAAGGGTCAAAGCCGGAAAGCACTATGTAGGATAAGGCAAACAGAAATTACATAGAAAGTTTCCACAAACACCTAAGCAAAATGCAAAGGCTATACCTAGTGACACAGAACAATGGAGCGGATGCTTCAAAAAAACACAGCCTAACTCATTCCAGGGCAGGTGCATTGATTCTGGCGCAACTAGTCACATGACCAGGAATAGAAACTTTTTCACAGAATTGGACTTAAGCAATAAGGAAAAGATTTATCTTGCAAATAGAAGCAGTATAACTCAGAGGGAATTGGACAAGGATTTCTAAACTGCATTAAGGGACCTCCTCACTATACCAGTAAAAGATGTGCTATATGTTCCACTGCTATATGGCAGTGGAAGGGATTCTGGTTGGCTACAGTGAATGCTCCAAAGGTTACAGAATTCTAGACCCAAACGCATATAAAGTGACTATTAGTAACAGCGTGACATCTGAGGAAAGCTTTGCTGATGATGTCATGACTTTAGAAGAATAAGAAGAACTACCACTCAAAGACACAGAAGTTTATGAACAAATGGTTGAAGTTAATATACAACCAGCTGAAGTGCAGAGGGAAGCAGAATCAACAGATGTTGGGCTAAGACGATCACCCAGGACAAGCAAAGTTACACCACCTCTCTGCCTGTCATATAAAGCTAGTACCAATAGGTTACCTGAATCATCATCCTGGGAAGAGATCTGGCAAATGCCAAAAAGGGAAGCCAACCCCTTCTAAGGCAGCAGAACAGAAAATGTTGTGGTGAAGTTTTTATTTATGAGTACTTAAATAGGGCTAAGGCAGCAGAACAGAAAATGAAGTCCCTGCACAGCAATAATACCTGGATGCTTACTCCGTTACCACCTGACAGAAAGCCTATAGGGTGTAAGTGGACATTCAAGATTAAATATAATGAAGGTGCCAAAATTGAGTGGTACAAGGTTTGGCTTGTTGCAAAAGGCTACTCAAGTTTGGAGAGGATTATGATGAAACATTCACCCCACTTGTTAAGCACACAATTAGGACATTACTAGGAGTTGCAGCTGGAAGAGGAATGTATGTCAAACATTTAGATGTTAAAGCAGCCTTTTTGCATGGTGAACAAAGAAGAAATCTACATGGAAGAGCTGCCAGGCTTAAAAAACACAGAAAAACCCAACTTTAGTAAGCAAATGGCTAGGCTAAAGGGACTTGCACTGTGAAAGAGAGACTTGCACAAAGAGATACTAAAAAGCAAACTGAAAACATGAAAAGCTAGTTGCACAAGAGCATATATGGATTTAAACAGGCCACAAGGGCCTGTAATGCAAAAATAAATGAAATACTCATAAATAAAAACTTCACCAGAAGTAAAGCAGATCCTTGCCTATAGTTGAAGAAAGTGGAGAATCGATGAATCTTTCTTCTGGTCTACAAGGATGACCTACTGATGTTTTGAACAAGATGGGGATGTCAGTTGAATAATGAAAGCATTAAATGTACAATTTAAAACAAAAAATCTGGGAAACATAACACACTACTTGGGAATACAGATAGAGAGAAAAAATTATGGGAGCTAGCTCCTTAGTCAAAGCCACAAAATAGAAGAAATAATAGAGAACTTTGGAATGAGAGATGCAAAGATAATAAGTACTCCCACGGAAACCAGTTACTTAATGGAGTGCAAAGAACAGAGTACATTGTTGCCAAACAAGCAACAATATAGAGAAGTTATTGGGAAATTATTATACATCGCCACTGTCACACCACCCATTGCAGCTGCAATTGGGATATTATGCAGAAAGGTTTCAGCACCAATTCAGAAAGACTGGAAGTCAGCAAAAAGGGTTCTATGTTACCTGAAAGGAACTTTACACCTTAAGCTACAACTTCCAGCAACTTCTGGGTGCAACCTAACTGGAAATGTGGATACAGATTGAGCTGGAGACAGTTCTGATAGAAAATCTACCAGTGGTTTTCTGTTTTTGCTTGGAGGGGGACTTATCAGTTGGGCAAGCAGAAAACAACCTTTGATAGTGCTTTATTCTACAGAAGCAAAATATATTGCAGCTGCACAAGCTTGTCAAGAAGTAATCTGGCTACAACAAATATTGACGGATTTAGGACAATGTCCAAGAGAACCCACACAAATCTTGGAAAATAATCTAGGGTGTATTACACTTGCACAAACTGAGAAGGTTAACCCTAGAACCAAGCATATAGATGTGAAGTAACACTCCCTGAAAGACAAACAAGAACGGCAGTACTGTCCAACTGAGAACATGATGGCAGAATTCTTATGAAGCCATTGGTCAGAGAGAGGCACTGTGAGATGTCTAGAACAGGGATGTGCATGGAACTGGTGGGAGCCAGCTCGACACTGGGGGGTAGGGATAACTTTAAGGGTGGGGAAGGGTGTACTCCCCCCCCACCGCGTTTCCCCCAGCAGCACTCGGTTTCATAGAAGTCCATTGGGGCGGAAGCGTACCTCTCTGCCACCCCACTGCCCCCTCCACTAGAAGTATCCAGAAGTACTCGACGTGCCTGTGTGTGTTGGGTGTGCGCCACGGGCGTAGCAAGGTTGTAGTGGGCCCAGAGACAAGATTTTTAATTCCCCCCCTCACTGAAGCTCAGCTCATGAAGTAAAGAAATCTTAAATGAGGCTGAATAGTGGTAACAAAAAGCATAGTAGATAGATAGATAGATAGATAGATAGATAGATAGATAGATAGATAGATAGATAGATAGATCCTATGTGACACAACAGAACACCATCCTAAATTATTTTTTTAAAGGTTTTGTAAATTGTGGGTGATTCAAGTCATTTAATGGTACTAGAGAAAGACATGCTGTTCTGGTAGCTCCAGGTCTTAACACTCACATCAGTTTTGGAGGATGAATACAACTGAAGGAAGCCTGAGTGGGTGCGCAGCTGGAGGAGTCAGTCATGTGACTTGCCTCTGGGGGGGCCCCAAGGCAGTGGGCCCCCAGACAACTGTCTCCCCTTGCCCTATTATGGTTACACCCCTGGTGTGTGCGCAATGCTCATAGGCAGGTCAAGTATGTCTGGTTACTTCCAGTAAAGGGGGCAACGGGGAGGCAGGAAGGTACATGCCCCCCCTGATGGACTTTTAAGAAACTGAACACTGGCAGAGGAAACACAGTGGTGGGGCTAGTACACCCTCCCTCACCCTTAAAGGCAGACACCCCCACCCTGGGGTGTCGAACCTTCGAACCCGGCCGTGTTCAAAACTGTTCGGAGGCCCATAAAAGGGCCTCCAAACAGGTTTATAGATTATCTGGGAGTTTCTTCTCTCCTTCCTATTCCTGTTTGTTCCTGTTCCTGTGTGTGTGAGTCAGCAAGTTCTGTACTGACCTCTAAGCGTTTGTTTCACAAATAAAGTTGTCTTAAACCTTACACTAGTGTTTGTTTTGAAAGTCATGCAGACAGCTCACATTCTGCAACAGTGAGAACCTGCCATCTGTATCAAAATTCCCTCTAAAAAGCCTTGCAAGACATGCCAGAATTATCCCCATACTGCAATTGAAACAGATTGAGGGACACTGGCTATCTTATATCTAAGGTGACCTTATTAATTCACAGCTCAGGCGAGATTTGAACCAGGAATTTCCTTGTTCACATTCTTGAGACCTAGTATAGCCTAATGGCCAAGAAAGCAAACAATATCACTTATACAGCAGTTGATAGAAGATATATATGTATTTTTGTTCACAGGATAAATGTTCTTGGAAACTGTTGCAGGACTATGCCTACAAAATCTGAGTATCATTTCCAAAGTCGCAGTATCACTACACATCTATTGATGTATCTAATATTCCTTTTGAAAGCCTTTTCTATGTCTGACATGAGCTTATTTCAGGAAATGAGCAGAATAATTTTTTGAAAATCAGTTTAAGTGACTCCTAGCAAAAAAATAAAGAGCATTGGAAGAAATGCAGTTGGGATTTCTTACAGAAGGCGGCAGCCTCCAGACAAGTGTAGTAGATCATCAGCTTATCAAACAGAAAAGCAGGATTATTATAAGCAGAGAAAAGAACAATTTCATTATGCCATAAGGGAAGAGAAACAATCAACAAGCAGCACATGTAAGTAATCTAATGTTTCTACAAAGCCTACTCAGGCTTTTTTTTAAAAAAAAAAAAGTATGCATGTCATGTAGAATTGCTGCCCCCTTTATAGCTCAATCTACAGCCCAAGGACAAAAAACTGCCTGCAGTTTGGGGGTCTTGAAAGAACAAACAACAAGAGGAGTTTCCTACTCCCTTCCTGCTGTAGCTGTAGCAAACAGTGTAGTTAATATAGGAAGGAGGGCTGATAATGAAGGCGATTCTGGCCTTTGTGTTTCTACCACTGCTGTTTCCTCCTTGCCAGCTTTCCTTTTGTCATTTGGTCCCATGAGGGGTAGAGATAGGATGCAGCAATGCTCTGACGTTTTCAATTGATTTGGGCTATTTAAAAAAAAAAAATGGGGTGGGCAATGTCTATAAATTTACTCTGGCTAAGAAATCAGCAGCATTCATCATTAGGTGTGCCCCCCCTTCAAACCTATTAAATATATTAATGCATCAGAACAGTTAGCAGCTTTTAAGCAAGGGACACACCAACACTTTATATAATACCTTGTTACTGGGTTTTTTTTTAAGAGAAAAATTTAAAGGCCACAGTTAAATCTGCAGAGTTAAATGTTCTTCTCCTACACAGTTAAATGTAAGAACACAAAATAGACTTTTTGTATAAAGCTGAAAAGTGCTGGGCATGGTATAAAGATAAAGTGTGCCGTCAAGTCAATTTCAACTCCTGGCGCCCACAGAGCCCTGTGATTTTCTTCTGGTAGAATACAAGAGGAGTTTACCATTGCCTCCTCCCACACAGTATGAGATGATGCCTTGATACATCTTCCTATATTGCTGCTGCCTGACCTAGTAGAAGCAGGGATTCGAACCAGCAACCTTCTGCTTGTTAGTCAAGCATTTCCCCGCTGCACCATTAGGTGGCATGGTATATATCTGTCAAAAGAGTGCTACCTATCTTAATTGCATACTAGCCGACCTGCACAGAGCATCTGTGCGCACTTTGGGGCTGGCAGTTACCTCTTCCCCCATCTTCTGTCCCAGTCTCTGCTTCCTGACGACGGCCGGCCCGGGCCGGGCCCAGCCACCTCTCCTCCACATCACCGCTCCCCCCCCCCACTCCTGGGCCTTGCCTCCATGGTTGGGCCCACCGCCACCTCTGGCCTCCGCAGCCGGGCCTGCTGCCACTACGGCAACCAATCCTCCTGGGTGCACCTCAGCCGATCATGCGCCTCCGCCACCCAGCCAATCAGCTGGGCACTGGGAGGCACATTCCAAGGCACACCCAGGAGAATTAAATATATAGATACCAAGAAGCTTTCCAATGAGGACTCAGAATTGCTTTAGAGCAATCTTGGATACTAAAGAGTGTCAAACTACCTTACATAGGAACATAGGAAGCTGCCATATACCAAGTCAGAACATTGGTCTATCTAGCTCAGTATTGTCTACACCAGGGTTCTCAATGTGTTGGGTCCCCAGATGTTATTGGACTTCAACTCCCATAATCCCCTGCCCCAGTGGCTTTTGGTTGGGGATTATGGGAGTTGAAGTCCAATAACACCTGGGGACCCAACATTGAAAATCCCTGATCTACACAGACTGGCTGCAATTTGTTGAAGATAGCAGGCAGGAATCAATCTCAGCCCTATCTTGGAGATGCCAGGGAGGGAAATTGGAATCTAGATGCTCTTCCCAGAGTGGCTCCATCCCCTAAGGGGAATATCTTACAGTGCTCACACTTCTAGTCTCCCATTCAAATGCAACCTGGGCAGACCCTGCTTAGCTAAGGCGACAAGTCATACTTGCTACCACAAGACCAGCTCTCCTCTCAAATCAACAGAAATGAAACTCCTTGAGGCAGTTCTCATGAGCAGCCAAGACCGGGCTAGGGCTTGGCTGCCCGTGAGAACCATTGGGAGCCACTTGGCTTTCAGTAGCGCCTTGGCAGCAAACCAAGCTAAGAAGCTGGGTTCTTAAATTAGGTCAAGGGAGCGAGCGAGTGCATCAGCTTAGTGTCGTCCAGAGGAGCTTCTTCAAGTAGTTCAGGGCCTCCTAGGTGAGGACCCCAAAGACCATCAAAATGGAACCCTCAGCAGCCCACTGTGACCGATTTGCTTTACATTTTGCAGATAAAATCGCTCATATCAGTTCTGATTTGGATGTCAAGATTTTTGCAGCACTGGAACTGGATGTTGCCAATGCACCATCTGGTCTTGGTATATTGGATTGTTTTCAGACTGTGTTGCCTGAGAAGGTGGACAGTCTGCTTGGAAGGTTGAGGCCTACCATGTCGACCCTTGCCCTTCATGGTTGGTGAAGGCTTCTAGGAAGGGACTGGGTCCATGGGTGGCGGGGGTGGTGGATGCTTCTCTAGAGCAGGGGGTGGTCCCCCTTGCATGAAGGAGGCAGTCATTAGTTCCCTCCTTAAAAAGACCTCATTGGACCCAGATGACTTAAATAACTTTCAACCAGTTTCAAACCTCCCCTTCTTGGGCAAGGTTTTGGAGAGCGTTGTGGCGTCTCAGCTCCAGGCAGTCCTTGATGAATAGGATTACTTAGATCCTTTCCAGTCTGACTTCCTACTTGGATATGGGACTGAAACTGCCTTGGTCACCCTGGTGGATGACCTACACCGGGAGATAGACAGAGGGAGTGTGAGTCTGTTGATCCTCCTAGACCTCTCAGCTGCTTTCGAAACTATAGACCATGGTATCTTTCTGAGACATCTCCCTGGGTTGGGACTTGGAAGCATAGTTATGCGGTGGCTCCACTCCTACCTGGAGGGTTGTACTGAGAGTGATGCTGGGGGGTGCCCATCCCACCCCTTGGCCTTTGGCCGATGGGGTGCCACAGGGATCTATTCTTTCCCCCATGCTGTTTAACATTTACATGAAACCCCTGGGAGAGATCATCCGTAGGTGTGGGCTGTGGTGCCATCAATATGTTGATGACACCCAGCTTTACCTATCTTTTAAGTCAGCAGACACCAGGGAGGCAGTGGATGCTCTGAACCAAGGCTTGGAGGCTGTTCTGGACTGGATGGGGCAAACAAGCTGAAACTTAATCTAGGTAAGACAGAAGTGCTCTGGGTTGGTAGAACTGATTATCCAAGTAATGAGGTAAATCTGGTCTTGAATGAGGTCACACTCCCTCTGAAAGTCAAAGTCCACAGCTTGGGGGTGGGTGGGTTTGTGGACCTGAAGTTGTCCTTGGAGGTGCATGTGATGGCGGTGTGCAGGTGCACCTTTTACCAACTATGGCTGGTACTCCAGCTATGACCTTACTTGGAGAAGATGGACCTGACCTCAGTCATTCATGCATTGGTAACATCCAGATGGGACTACTGCAATGTGCTCTATGTGGGTCTGCCCTTGAAGACTGTTCAGAAGCTTCAACTGGTTCAGAATGCTGCTGCAAGGATGCTCGTGGGTGCAGGTCATTTCATGAGTATCACACCCATCCTGTGGCAGCTTTGTTGGTTACCAGTCCACTTCTGGGCTAGATTCAAGGTGCTGGTCTTGACCTTTAAAGCTCTACACAGGCTTGGGTCTGGGGTACCTGTCGGATTGCATTCGCCCATATGAATCTGCCAGGGCCCTTCACTCATCAGCTCAGACCCTGCTCATGGTCCCGCCATTAACAGAGATCTGGTTGTTAGGGACTAGAGATAGGGCCTTTTTGGTTGTGACTCCTCAGCTTTGGAAGAGCTTCCCTGAAGAGCGTCACAATGCTCCCTCCCTCAGTATTTTAAAAAAACAACTTAAAACACACCTTGTTAAGGAGGCTTTTTAATGCTCCATTTTTTGTTATATCTGGTGGGTTCTTTAGCTTTTTATAATTTTCAGTTTCTAGCTTTTAAATTTTTTTAATTTGAATCTAATTATGATTGTGGCTTTCAACCTTTTAACTTGTCTGTTCAACTTGGTTAATTTTATTACTTTTATTGTGTCCTGTATCTATTTTATTGTTGTAAGCCACCCCAAAGCAGTAGTGTGCTGGAGGGGCAGGGTATAAATATTTTAAATAAATAAAATAAATAACAAAATTTCTCTTTTGAAGGCCAAGGGAGAAAAAGAAGTGCCCTCCTTATTTTGGCATCCTAGTGGGATTCCATCAGGGTTAAAATCATCAAGAGTCTTTACCTAGAGAGATCTACACGCCCGCCCACTCCCTTCTGCATCCAATAAATCAGTACCAGTTTTGAAGGGATCCGGTGAGATGATTGGGGAAAGGAGTCCTCTGGAGCAGGAATGTCATGGGGGTCACCCCAAGTTTTAACTTCTCTCTCTCCGCTTTCTCCGTAACATGCATACGTTTTCTAAAAGCACATTCCCTTCCACACCATCTTTTTTCTAAACAAATAAAAAATTCAACACAACTGGGAAACAAACAAACAAGGGTAATGAGCAGGCAGGTGGACTTGGAGCACCTCCCCCAGCATACATTGCAGGTGCCAAGGCAGGTGTGAGCCAAGCAAGTAGAGAGGCAGGCTGCTCGCCACCTCAGCCACCATTGCTAACCCCCATAAGCACACATGGCAGCTATCAAACCACCGGGAGCTAAGGCAGGTGTGTGAGCAGCCTCACCAAGCAGGTGGAGAGGCAGGCTGATCGCCACTTCCTGCCTGCCCAACATGCATGAATGGCAGCTACTTTGCTGGTGGGGGGATGCCAAGCAAGTGGAAAGGCAGGCTGCTTACCGCTCGCACGGCCACTGCTGGCGACGTCACTGATGTTGTGATGTGTGGCGCTCCCACCGCTCTTCCCACCCTCCAGCCCCAAGCACACATCACGGCATCACCGGGAGCCAAGGCGGGCATGCGGCATAAGGCTGCCAAGTGTGCAGCTGCATGCCACTCCTGCCACCACTGTGGCACCCACCGCAGTGCCCGTCCAAACATGGGGCCCGGGGTAATCACCCTAGTTGCCCCACCCTAAGGACAGGCCTGGTTCAATTATCATGACTATCAGTGGAGAATTATTTTCCATGCATTTGTCTCACTTTTTAAAAGTCTGCTTTGGCCACAGCTACACCATAAGTTGAGGAGATGTGTGTACACAGTCTATCCAAAGCCTGCCAACGTGCTTTTATGAGCATATGGCCTTTACATACAATATGTCCCAATTTAAATCTCTGGCATTTACAGACAGAAATAGGAAGGACCCCAGCTAAAACCCAGGAGAGATGCTGCCATTTGTAGTGTTTAGAAATCCAGTTCATGTTTTTGTTGTAATTGTAATTTGATAGTGTGAGAGGATAATCCAGGCCATGCTTTGCAGTGAATCCAGAGATGACTAACTAGGCCTCTGTAGCCTGGCTTCTGTGAATACAAATAAAAACTGCTTCTTCAAACTCTTCTTTTATATTGTCTTCAGACACCAAGAAAAACTTTATATCTCACAATGGCAAAGGGTATAGGATTGCTGACAAGGCAAGAGGGCTGCATATATTTGTAATCCCATTTCAAGCTTATTGTGCTACTCAAAAGAAAGAAAGAAAGAAAGAAAGAAAGAAAGAAAGAAAGAAAGAAAGAAAGAAAGAAAGAAAGAAAACAAAACATGGCTGCTCTTCCTGACTTCCCACCTTTTGAAGCTCATCCCATACAAAATCAAAGCCTCACTAGGACAAGTGGGTTCAGCAGTGCTAAATTTCATTCTGCAAAACTGGTTTTGTCCACCACATCCATAGTGGAGAGTGAGTCCAGGAAGTGTGCTGTTCTTCTACATTATGCAGGGGACCAAGAGTATGAAGTTTTTGTCATTCTCCCTGATATTAGGGGTAATGAGGATAACAACAAAGCAAAGGAAGCAGTGACAAAATATTTTTACCCCAAGAAAAATATTGACTTTGAAATATGTAAGTTTCGCCAGACATCACAGAATCAAGGCAGCGTTCCCTGTCCCCCTTCCCCTGGAGCTCCAAACAGAGCTAAGGCTGGGCATGGGAGTGCCCAACTGGAGCAGCCAGTCATTTTAGCAGCCAATGTGGCCGCCCAGCAAGAGCAACTGCTCATGTGCAGGGAGAGTGGGCTAAGCCTGCTCTCCCCACACAAACCCCATCTGGCACTTCACACTCATCAAAAGTGCCTCATTGTCTTAAAAGTACTAAAGTACTTCTGAATTACATCTTGAACATTATTATAGATGAGCACAATGACCAGTATTTAATAAAAAGAAAAGCAGGTATTCCAAATCAAAGAGAGAAACAAAAAAGTAAGATGCAATTTAGATGTCCAATTTCTGACTTTTGAATATTTGATATAGAAATCCTGATCATTCGTTATTAGCCTCTTGCCATCCATGTTGTCCTTCTACCATGGTTACAATCCTGTCAGTTGGAATCAA
The DNA here is from genome assembly GCF_027244095.1 of Hemicordylus capensis. Lineage (NCBI taxonomy): Eukaryota > Metazoa > Chordata > Lepidosauria > Squamata > Cordylidae > Hemicordylus > Hemicordylus capensis. The sequence continues at coordinate 303,462,963 of NC_069659.1, read as the reverse complement.
CTAATTATAGTGGACAAGTCTGTGACAAGTGGCAAATTATCTCTTTCCGCCTTTAAGCATTAACAGGAATGAATGACAAGAAAATACCACTCTAAAAGCAAGAACATGTTCTCTCTAAACTCACAATCAAATTGAAAAGCTACTGGATCGCTTTAGAAAAAGGGACTGCAGTCCATGAATTTGTACGCAATTATGAGCACAAGAGAGGCACATTTGAGAGTTTCATTTATTAATGTTGCCAGTCAGAAATCTGCAAAATAAAAACTGACAGCAATATTTGTAGGCCTAGAGAAATACAAAATGGCAACAAACATATATTGTGATACTTTTAATTACATCTTGTTTATACTGCTTGAAGAAAGAGAACAACAGTTTTTGAGAATCACTCAGTTTTATAAGCCAAGATATCCAATAGCCTGCTGTATTCTAGTGAAATGGAAGCTTTTTGGTTAGAGCTAGGCCTCTTGAAATCTGGGCCCAGGCAAGATGTGTTATAACCTTCAGTAGCATGCTGTGACACATGTGTACAGTACTTTCAGGGTAAAGTCACCCACATTTGGCTGGAGTTGGACTTTACAGCTGATGCAGCTGTCCAGAGAGGAATCACTGGGAGAGATGTCCAGTGTCACTGAGAGAGGTGTCCAGTTGTTGCAGTATCATTGGGAGAGCTGTCCACCTGGTCCAGTTTTGTTAGAGGAGTTTCAATTATTGGTGCCCAAGGATGCGGACAAGATGTTCAGTTGAGTTTGGCCAATCATGTGCATGCTTGTCCATTGCTCTTCATGGGTTATTAATCCTGTAGAGGGGGGATTTTTATCTGGATCCTGCAGGTTCTAAAGGCCTCATTGAGAGAGGAAGTGGTCCCAGCTTTGCTGAAGACAACTATTATTTGACCACTCCTAAAGAAAACTAATCTGGACTCAGAGGATATAAACAACTATAGGCCCGTGGTCAATATTCCCTTCCTGGGCAAGGTGCTTGAGCATGTAGTGGTTGACCTAGAGGAAATGGATTATCTAAATCCATTTCAATCAGGCTTCATGCCTGGCTTTGGAACAGAAACTACTTTGGTCACCCTGTGAGATGCCTTGTGTAGAGAGAGGGAGCAAGACAGGGGGAGTGCAACCCTGTTAATTCTCTTGGACCTCATCATGGACCATGGTATCCTTTTGGATAGGCTGACCGAGTTGGGTATGGAAGGCACTAGTTAGAGGTAGTTTCGCTCTTACCTCGAGGCCCATTTCCAATGGTGGTACTAGGGGATTACTGCTCAACCCTTTGGTAGCTGTGCTATGGGATTCCACGGGATTCCATTATTTCTGCTATGCTGTTTAACATCAACATGAAACTGCTTGGAGAGGTCATCCAGAGATTTGGTCTGAGCCATTATCAGTATGTGGATGACCCTCAGATATCTCTCTTTCACATCAGATGCAGGTGAGGCAGCACTGTCCTGAATCAGTGCCTGGGTGCAATAATGGACTGGATGAGGGTGAACAAGTTGAGACTCAAGCCAGATGAGACAAAAGTACTGTTGGTGAGTGGTTCCTCTGCCTGGGTGAATTATGTTCAGTCTGTCCTAGATGGGGTTGCACTCCCCCTGAAGGAACAAGGTTGGAATCTGGTGATGCTCACCAATCTAGCATTTTGTCTAGAGGCTCAAGTGACCTCTCTGGCCCAGAATGCCTATTATCAGCTCTGGCTGATATGCCAACTGTGAGCGTACCTAGATAAACATAGCTTGGTCACAGTTAGTCATGTTCTGGTAACCTCTTACTTAGATTACTGCAAAGTGTTGTACTTAGGGCTGTCTTTGAAAATGGTCCAGAAACTTCAGTTGGTACAAAATAGGGCTGCAAGATTAGTAACTGGGACTGGGTGCTTTGATAAAATTACGCCAATGCTTTGTCAGCTGCACTGGCCACCAGTCTGTTGCTACACCCAATTCAAGGTTCTGGCTTTAACCTTTAAAAGGCTTGGTACTGGGTTGCATGAGAAAGAGCCTTGCCCCATATGTCCCGACTTGGACCTTAAGTCTTCTTTGGAAGCCCTGCTCCAAGTATCCCTGCCAAACAAGGTGAGGTGGGTGGATACTAGGTAGAAGGTCTTTTTGGTGGTTGCACTCTGTATATGGAACAGCCTCCTCAGTGGAGGTTTACCTGGCACCATCACTTTGTTCTTTTAGATGCCAGGTATAGACCTTTTTGTTCACTTTGGCTTTTTAAAAATTATTTTAAAAATCAATCTTTTAAAAAAATTCAAGTTTTTGGATTGTTTTGTACTGTATTTTTTGTGGGGTATATATATGTTGTGATTTGCTATGTTTTATGTGTTTTTATTGGATGTATCAATGTTGTGTTATGAGCCACCCAGAGAACAATTTGTTATGGGGCAGCTAACAAATAAAGTTAATTAATTAATTATTAAGATTAAGATCTAAATGTCTTCCAAAAAGATGTACTAAAGGAAGAAACAAATTTCAATGTACTTTATTCTCAATCATGAGTCACAGAGAAAGGTTGTTTTGTGTTTGGAACTATCCAACCAGGAGGTGGTTCATTATAAAAGAAAATTTCAACAAAACATCTTACTCTACTGGAAAAAAAATATCAAACACTGTACTTCAAAGAACAACCTGGAGATCTTTATGATGCTAATTAAAATTGATTTGGCAAATGCAAGAACATAGTTTGGGAGAATGAACTCTTTGTTCTTTTATTTAGTCTGCCTAACCTCTCAAAGCATTTAATTCTAATTAGATAGAACCAGAGAACTGAACTGGCAGGAAGAGTCATTGACATTTCATTAATGTCTGGTGTTCCATTACTCTGTATAAGAAACCAAAAGTAATAGCACTTAGGCCATACCTTCCCTGAGCATTTAAATGAGCTATTAAATGCTGTTAAAGTGTTTTCAAAAAGGATGCCATCTATAGATAAAATAGTAAAACTTCCAGGATGCTGAATCTAAACTCTTTAATGAAACAGATTTTTAATATATCAGCGCATTTTCCGCACAGGTCAATTTGAGTATCACTGTCCAGAATGTTCAAAATACATGCTTTTAGAGTTCTTGGATTGTATCTTGCAAAGTAAGAACATATAAAGAAATACAAAGGAACAGGTACAACCTATCCCCCTCTCAGCAGGCATTGTAGCCCTGATGTCCTCTCCTGAAGGTCAGAAAACATTATAGGGGAACCGCAGTGAAAGAGAGAATTGCTGAAAACTGCAGAGGGAAGAAACACAAACAAATTTCAGAGAATTCCCCTTTCAGCAACAACATGCCATCCTATTTACAAGGGTCCTCCAACACTAAGGAAAGGGGATGAGGGGAATACGCAGTAAGAAAGAAGTTCCTTTACAGAAATTTCCTTCCATGACTGCAAGCTTCATAATACATCCCTTCTTTATATGAACTTATCTATATATATAATACACTAAGGTCATATGTGGCAAGCCCCATCCACACATTGTTTTACCAATCAGAGGCAACAGAAAAGAAGCACTGGGGTGATTGGGGAGTGGGGATTCCATATGCAGATAGGGAAGAGGAGTGGGGAGGGGCTAGCAAGCAGCAGGGAGAGGGTGAGCGACTGAGTGAGCAGACAAGTGGCGGGGAGGGGGCAAGTGAGATTTGGTGGCCGACACCGAGCAATAAAGCAGGGGCTGTGGCGGGGGGCAAGAAGAGCAACAAAGTCCTAACGCACAGATGCACAGGATGTCCTAGTGCACAGGATGCGAGTTATTAAATATTTCATTTAACAATGGAAAAGCAGAATAGCTGCATCATCATACAAGACCTGATTGAGTTAAAATATTTGCTTCACACACTTCCAAACCATAAATACAGCATAGAAATCAAAAGAATCAGCTATGTATCACTCTATAATTTTTTTCCTCCCTCCCTTCCACCTAAGGGTGTGGAGGTACAGGAATGTTATTACCCCATTCCCCCACTGTGCAAATCCTGATTTAATCTGCAATACTTCTAAAGTCCCCCACCTTTCATTAGACATCATTCATCTTGCGGAACTCAGAGTTCAGCACTTGCTCTATGAACAGCAACTAAGGAGTGTGTGTTGGCATCAAGGAGCATGGCTAGCCACTATATTCCCCCTGTACCCGAGTACAACATATACAGTTTAATAATGTCCAAAGTGTGCTTTGGTAGATAATATTTTGATTCTTCTGTAAGAAGAAAAGGATTGTAGATTCCTATTCCCATTTCTCTTGTGGCTACATAGTGTACCAATTTGATTTCTTTCCTGGAGAGATACCTCAGTCAAAGGTTTATTGTTTGTTCCTGCTACTGTTTTGCTATAATCATTTAAAATGGGGGGGGGGCAGTAGGAGAATGAAGGGAGAATGAATCCCAGAAGACTGGACTAGGTAATGGGCATATACCCTGCAGGTCTGACATTTTAGGATCGGTTCCCGCTGTTTTAGACCTGGTATAGGTTTCCTGCTTAAACCATTTACTCACAACTGGTTACAAATTTACTCATGTTTGTGAAAGCAATGACGCATGATTACATAGTTTGAATAAGGGGATTAAAGTGACCTTTTGTGGGGCATACAGAGCATATACAGTCATTTCTGAGCAAAGCCTTTTGTGAGCATTAAATAATACATATTTAATGGTAAATTACACAATAGAGCTGCAATTATTTTGCACAGCACCTTAACAAAATCTCAGATTACACTTAACACTACTATCTTCATAACTTTAAAAAATCCTAATGAGTAGACACATTAACTCACCTCTTAGGTAGGGATAACATTTTGAAAAGACATTTTCTCATCACATGATTGCAAACGTAAATCCTTACTGGAACATTGATCTTTTCACCTCTGTTAAGTCTTTCATTACAAAGAAGTAATAAGTCCTGCACAGAAGGCTTTTATTGTAGTAGAAGTAGTAGTTATAAGCCTTGGAACTTAAAAACCTTGATGCTCTTAAGCAAAATGCATCAGAAAACAGTTCAACATAATTTAGACAAGCATCTCACTTGAAGTAATGAATGAAACATCGGGGTAATCACTTAACATTTAAGAGGTGCTCTTCCTATATTAAAGACAATAAGATACTATATTAAAGATAGTAAGATACTTAGTTGCCATATACCTAACGTTTTTGAAACCTGTCCTGTTCTTTTACAGAGCCAATGTGGTGCAATGGATAGTGAGCTGAACTGGACTCCAATTCATGCTCAAAAATTACATTTACTATGTAGCTTTGGTCCAGAGAAAAATTTTCTCATTTTCCTTACAAGGTGTGGGGGGGAGCTATGTATGCTAACCAAAGTCCTAGACAGAATGGTCTATCTTTAAAAAGTGACATATAACAGCAAAGAACTCTTGGCCACAGCAACAGTGATTATGAAAAATAAAATATTTTGTGTATTCAGACACTGCAGAGAGGTCTCAAGAAGTCTAAAACAAGGCAAAAACTCTAATCAGACACTGTTGTACCTGTATTCGGATATCTGTACAAGTTTTTGTGTGAATGACTGTAACTGTGTTCATTTTAAGAGTAAACCTGAGCACAGGTCCCTCAAATGAATGGTACATTCCTTTTCTGCTGTATTTGCATTTAACATGTTAATAACTGTACTGTTGTTAACACATGTTAATGTGTACATATCTGCACCTGTCTACACTGTACACTGATTGTACAAGTGTCAAGCATAACTTGTGAATAGAGCTTTTGTTGCAGTTCCATAGCAAAAGCCATTCTCATAACACAGAAACTGCACCCACCTATTCTGCTATCCAAGTTTCTCTGTAGAATGTAACTAAGCCAGACCTGTGTCTGCCCCGACATGCCAAGAAAAATATAGGTCATTAATTTTGCCAACTACCTCCACCCAAAAAATATACAGAGTTCCTGAACCCCAGTAAGTTATCATCCATGGCCAAACTGCTGCTTTCACCTTGCTGGATCTCAAATTATGCCAGCCTATTCTAAATACAAATACTTCTTTACTAAGCATCACTGCATCCAGAAGTCAACACAACCAAGTCCTGTATCCAGGGGTGTGCAAGCTGGCTAGATTCAAACTGGAGTTTAACATAAGAACATAAGAACAGCCTTGCCAAAGGCCCATATAGTCCAGCATCCCGTTTCACACAGTGGCCCACCAGATGCCGCTGGAAGCCACAGGCAGGAGTTGAGGTCGTGCCCTCTCTCCTGCTGCTACTCCCCCGCAACTGGTACCCAGAGGCACCCCGCCCCCGAGGCTGGAGGTGGCCTACAGCCCTCCGACTAGGAGCTCTCCTCCTTGAAGTTATCCAAGCTCCTTTTAAAGCCATCCAGGTTGTTGGCTGTCACCACATCTCGTGGCAAAGAATTCCACAACTTGATTATGAGTTGTGTGAAAAAGTACTTCCGTTTGCTGGTCCTAGATTTCCTGGCAATCAATTTCATGGGATGACCCCTGGTTCAAGTGTTAAGGGAAATGGAGAAGAATTTCTCTTTCTCCACTTTCTCCACACCATGCATGATTTTATAGACCTCTATCATGTCTCCCCGCAGTCATCTTTTTTCTAAACTAAATAGCCCCAGGTGTTGTAGCCTAGCCTCATAAGAAAGGTGCTCTAGGTCCTTGATCATCTTATTTGCACTCTTCTGCACATTTTCCAGTTCTACAATGTCCTTTTTTAGATGTGGTGACCAGAATTGTGTGCAGTACTCCAGGTGTGGCCACAGCATAGTTTTTTATAAGGGCATTATAATATTTGCAGTTTTATTTTCAATCCCCTTCCTAATGATCCCTAGCATGGAATTGGCCTTTTTTACAGCTGCCGCACATTGAGTCAACACATTCAACGAGCTGTCCACCACAACCCCAAGATCCCTCTCCTGGTCAGTCACCAACAGCTCAGATCCCATCAGCATATACTTGAAGTTGGGGTTCTTCGTCCCAATGTGCATCACTTTACACTTGCCAACACTGAACCGCATTTGTCGCCCACTCACGCAGTTTGGAGAGATCCTTTTGGACCTCTTCACAATCAGTTATGGATTTCACTACCCAAAGTTTGGTATCATCTGTAAATTTGGCCACCTCGCTGCTTACCCCTGCTTCTAGATCATTTATGAATACATTAAAAAGCACTGGTCCCAGGACAGATCCCTGGGGGACCCCACTTCTTACTTCCCTCCTTTGTGAAAACTCTCCATTTATCCCTACCCTCTGTTTCCTGTCTTTCTACCAGTTAGCAATACTCACATGTTCTTGTCCCCTTATCCCATGACTGCTAAGTTTCCTCAGGAGTCATTGATGAGGAACTTTGTCAAAAGCTTTTTGGAAGTCCAGGTATACTATGTCAACTGGATCACCTTGATCCACACAATTGTTGACACTCTCAAAGAACTCCAAAAGGTTGGACAGGCATAGTCATGTGCACGGACCGGTTCGGAGGCCATTCTAAAGGCCTCCAGACCGGTCCGGACACGGGGTGGTTTTGGTTCGGGAGGATGGGGTGGGGGGTTCCAATAAGGAATGGGGGGGGCTTTAGTTAACCCTCCCAACAACCGTGCCATATTTCTTTGAGTAATCGGGCGGCAGGATAGCTCCCTGCCGCCCCCTTCCAAGTCCCGCTCGGCTGGCGGCCGCCCCCAAGAAGACCCGCACCGTTCCAATAAGACCCACCCGTGCCGCTCCGTGAAGTGAAGATCCGCGCCAAGATCCGTGAAGTGAAGACCCCTGCCCTGCCGTGAAGACCCCTTCTTGCAAAAGCCCTCCCATTGCAAAGGGGCGGCGGGAGAACTCCCGTGCTGTGCCCTTCCCCTTTGCCAGTCTGGCTGCAAATGGCTTCTACTGCATACTTGAGTTTCTCCTCACAACAACCCTGTGAAGTAGGTTAGGCTGAGAGAGAAGTGACTGGCCCAGAGTCACCCAGCTAGTATCATGGCTGAATGGGGATTTGAACTCAGGTCTCCCCGGTCCTAGTCCAGCACTCTAACCACTACACCACGCTGACTCCTTCAAAATTAATCTACATATTGTGTTTCATACATGACAATATGCAACATTTTTCTTACTGGGGGGAAAACAGTTCTATGTAGTGTATGCAGCATTTCTTCCTCTTGCTCCAAGTTCAACCTGGATTATTATCTTATTTTTGTTATTTTGTTAATCCATAATTTAATGTACTTGTGTTTTCTCATCAGGGAATCACAGAACTATCTGTACTTTCTATACTAAGATTCATGCTCAGATTGCAAAATCACAATATGGATGAATGTAAAGGACAAAAAGTTTGCCTCTCTGTTGAGATGTCTCTTAACAAGTCAGTCCACATCCAGATTGTTGTTCTGAATATCTGCTAATGACAATTAACAGGTAATAGCATAGCTTCCCTAAATGCCCACCTGGAGGTGGTAATGGGCTGTATGAGGGATAAAAAACTGAAATTCAATCCAAATGAGATGGAGGTACTGACTGTGTGGGGTCAGAACTTGAGAGATGGTTTAGATCTGCCTGTTGGGGTTACACTCCCCCAGAAAGAACAGTAGTTTGTGAGTGCTCCTGGATCCAAAACTCTTTCTGGTTTCTCAGGCTGATGCAGTAGACAGGAGCTCTCTTTATCAGCTTTGGCTGAAATGTCAGCTATGCTCATTTCTGGAGGAAAACAACTCTAAAACAGTGTTAAGTGTGCTGGTAACCTCCAGGATTGACTATTGTAATGCACTCTATGTGGGTCTGACTTTGTATGTAATCCAGAAATTACTGTTGGTGCAAAATGTGGCAGCCAGACTGGTGTCCGGGATAACCCAAAGAGACCATATAACACAGATTTTTTAAAGAATATCACTGGGTGCTGATATGCTTCTAAGCATAATACAAAGTGTTGGTTATTACCCATAAAGCCCTAATGGCTTGGGTCCAGGGTATTTAAAAGAGTGCCTCCATGGTATGAACCCTCCCACCTATCATCTGGGGAGGTCTGATTATGGCTACCATCGGCTCACTGGGGGTTACTTGGGATCAGGACTTCTCTGTGACTGCCCCAGGTCTCTGGAATGCAGTTCCTGTTAAAATCAGATACTCTCCATCTCTGGCTGTTTTCAGAAAGATCCTTAAGATGCACCTGTTTTCTCAGGCTTTTAATTGATTTTATATCAATTAAAATTATAAACCACCCTGAGCCATTTTTAGAAGGGCAGTATATAAATTGAATGAATGAATGAATGAATGAATGAATAAAACTGTTTTAATCATTTTATCCTGTTTTATATTGTATTTTAACTTATGTATACCACTTAAGGATGCACATGTTGGGCGGTAGAGAAATATAATAAATAAAATTTTGAAGTTACTTCAATGCCACAATCATCACTGACAGAGATTCAATAAATACAAACATGAATTTAATTCAACCTCGATGAATTACCGGAAGATGTATCTTCTGGTGCATAGGGCTTTCAATGTGGCCCACCTCAAGATGCATGTTACACCGTATCAGTGCTCTAGTAATTGTACTGAATCTCAATAGCTTTTCAGTCAACACAAAATATAGTTTTGTAGGACCTACAAAGCATGAAAGTTTCGGCCCTGTATTTTCTACAATGGTCACCGGGGGACTGTAGGAATGAAGGAGAACTCCATTCAGTAAGAATCTGGGTGCCAGTTGGAAGAGATTTTATTGTCACTTGGAAGAAAATCCAGGGTTTTCATATAGCTTCTCAGTAATCCAGCAAGGCATTTACACAGGGTGAACAATCCCTTATGTGCTAATACCTTGCAAGATCAACCTGACTGTGATGCACATACATACATGCTGCCAGACAGGAAAGATTTTGTGGGCTGGTAATAATTTAATATCTTTTATTTAGGCATTGCAAAATAAACATGCTAATATATAATAAAGTGTTATAAATTAGAGATAAGGTGTTTCATATGTCTTACAGGAGGAATCTATACACTTAAAGGAACACACACAAAATAGACTCAGTGGTGGAAATTCTCCTATACTATATACAACAACAAAGCACTAACAAGTGTTCTATTTTTGCGGTTTCTCATGTGTGGTAGTGGAATACATTTACCAGAGTGAGAACATTTCATTCTAGAAAGCCATAACTCCACAGCATAGACCATTTATCTTTCTTGATGACTGGAAAAACTTAGGAAGAGTCAAAGGTTACAACTTGGGTTATCAAAAGAGAACCACAAGATCACATGCACCTTCTTAGAAGAACTTTCTCTCTCTCTGATAAGATAGTCATTTTCTGAAAAGTTACCCCATGTGGATTCCTAGTTCTAAGTCAAAATGGAAACAAATATGTTACAAATATGGAAACACATTTAAGTGACTCCACAACATGGGTCTTTTCCACAGAACAAGTAATTCTTAAATAGTGTCAATTACATGAAAAGTTACCCATTGGTTGGGTCATTTAAACATTCTTATGCATGGAACCAATTCACAGGTAAGTGCTTCCCACATGAGTGAGGGAATTTCTGACGGGCACCACTCTCTGAGTTAATTTAATCCAAGCTGGCTACAGTCATAGGAACATAGGAAGCTGCCTTATACTGAGTGAGACCCTTGGTCCATCTAGCTCAGTAGTGTCTGCACAGACTGACAGTGGCTTCTCCAAGGTTGCAGGCAAGAGTCTGTCTCAGCCCTGTACAAACAACTACTTTGTATATAATTGTGCTTTGGCAACATACTGTATGCTTTGGTAGTTTGTTGGTTCAATAAAAAAAAATCTTGTCCTATCTTGGAAATGCCAGGGAGGGAATTTGGAACTTTGTGTTCTTCCCAGAGTGGCTCCATCCCCTAAGGGGAATATCTCACAGTGCTCACACAACACAATGCACCAGTGGAGGAGAGGTGGAAAAATTCATCTAGCACAGAAGGAGAAGGCAGGGGTGGGCTTAAAATCATGCATGCCACTTCTGATTCCTAAATCCTGGTGTCAGTCCTAAGCCTTTAGCTTTAGTGCTGCTGCCAAGAACAGAAACGAACTTAATGTTTTAAATGCTGGTTGTCAGCTGACTCATTAAGAACGTAAAATAAGTTCTTGCCCACAAGGTTGTTTTAATATTAGAAAATCAGTTGCTTCATCATGGGCTGTGTTGAACAGATGTATAATGCATGTATAGATTTATAATGGATAGGAATCTGGTGGATGGCTAGAGTTACACGACCAGCTACAAGCAAGTAGCATAAATCATAGCGCATTACATTAATTTAGTAGAGATTGATTTTGCATCTCGTCTGAAACCAAAATAATATTGCCGTTTTTTATACCACATCAATTATCTCTGCAAGAAGTGTCTACATTTTATAAATTACATTTGCTGATGCATTGGTTAAAAGCTGTTTTGAATTTACTTAATGTTTCAACATTATATAGCCATTGCTATTAATGCATACATAGCTTCCATAAGGAAAACAAATTCTTATTGTTGGGGATACTTAGTATTTCTAACGCGTATATCTTCGGATGATGATATGATCCCAGAACTTATAGGAAAAACATGACTGAGTTATGTCTAAAAGGAGAGATTAATCACCACAACTTTATGTTTGACAAATTGCACAGCAAGTTATTTCAAAGCATCCTTTCTAAAGGGTATGTGTAGTACCCTCTTGAATATAAACACATTAGTAAGGCAGCTAGCTGAGCAGAATGTATTGTCAGTCTGGAAAGGACTTCAGGGCAACTTTGAAATGTGTATTTCCATTAATCAATGTTTTGTTCTTTATATTTGTGAGCACAAGTTCCACACATATCTGACAGAAGCCAAAATGTGCCTATAAACATTATTCAAAAATCTGAATGCATGGATCACTCTGAATATTTTAGAAATCAGTTTGGTAAATTTATAGTCAATTTATAGGTAAATTTATTTATAGGAAAAGCTTATACTCCTTATTCTGGGAGACAAAGGTACACACACAAGGTGTCTCATTTTCCATATTTGGAAAGCCATATTATTTCCAAATATTCATACGGAAAGTTGTATTTAAGTAAATGCTCTGAATTCTATAAAATTATAATTTTTGGTTATAATTATAATTCATTATAAAGAAAGCTACCTATAAAATTTCATATCAATTACAGTTGTTGGCAAGGAAGAAAATGCCATTGTTGAATCATTAAAGGAGATCAAAGTGCCACATTTTACTCAATTTGGTGGCAGATGGGACTGCTACTATAAATATCTGTGGCCTCAGGATCCCTAAAGCCAAATTTGTTATGTATTGTAGAGATCACCATTATTATTCAGTTTAGTTCATAGCCTTCTATGAACTAGATTAAGTTTCATATTATTTGGAATATAAACTCTGCTTTTGAAATAACATTGCCTTGAGCACAGCAGGAAAGCATAGGGATGGGGCATAGAACAATAGCAGAACACCTGCTATCCATGCAGGAGGTCTCTTTCAGGATAGGGCTGGACCTTGTCTGAAACCCTAGAGACCTTCTGGCGATCAGTAGATGACATCCTTCCTGACCCTGCAGAATGTTTCTGCAGAGCACATAGTGCTTGGAAGTCCTAGTTCTGTGGCACAACAGTGCAAGCACAGGAGGAACTGGGGCTCCCAAAACAACCCTGCAGAGACTTTGTACATGCATGCTTCATTAGTCAGGTCAGCCAGTGAATACAATACTGAGCCGATAGACCAATAATCTGATTCAATATAAGGCAGCTTTATATATTCAGCTTAATTCTGCGGTCTACACATCAAACTCCTTTCAAGACTCCAAGTACACACCATGCTCGTAAAGCTGAACACAAGGCTGCTACTTGGGGAATGGGTAGAAGAATGAAAAGGTCTGCTGTACATAGGTCACAATGTATATGTTTAGATAATGGCTGGCTCCAGATGGTGGCAAGGTTTGACATGTCATATACAGGTGAAACTCGGAAAATTAGAATATCATGCAAAAGTCCATTAATTTCAGTAATGCAAATTAAAAGGTGAAACTGATATATGAGACAGACACATTACATGCAAAGCGAGATAAGTCAAGACTTAATTTGTTATAATTGTGATGATCATGGCGTACAGCTCATGAAAACCCCAAATCCACAATCTCAGAAAATTAGAATATTACATGGAACCAAGAAAACAAGGATTGAAGAATAGAACAATATCGGACCTCTGAAAAGTATAAGCATGCATATGTATTCAGTACTTGGTTTGGGCCCCTTTTGCAGCAATTACTGCCTCAATGCGGCGTGGCATGGATGCTATCAGCCTGTGGCACTGATGAGGTATTATGGAAGACCAGGATGCTTCATTAGCGGCCTTCAGCAATTCTGCATTGTTTGGTCTCATGTCTCTCATCCTTCTCTTGGCAATGCCCCATAGATTCTCTATGCGGTCAGGTCAGGCGAGTTTGCTGGCCAATCAAGCACAGTATACTGTATACTTTTCAGAGGTCCAATATTGTTCTTTTCTTCAATCCTTGTCTTCTTGGTTCCATGTAATATTCTAATTTTCTGAGATTGTGGATTTGGGGTTTTCATGAGCTGTACGCCATGATCATCACAATTATAACAAATTAAGGCTTGACTTATCTCGCTTTGCATGTAATGCGTCTGTCTCATATATCAGTTTCACCTTTTAATTTGCATTACTGAAATTAATGGACTTTTGCACGATATTCTAATTTTCCGAGTTTCACCTGTAGACCCAAAAGCCACGGTGGTGGCCATTTTTTGGTGGCCATTTTTATTTTTATTTTGAGGCGGGAAATGGCTGCTGCATGTGCGTGAATGTTCTCTGCAAGGTACTGGGCCATTCCAGGCCTCACAGAGGTCATTTGCACATGCATGGCAGCCACCATTTTGGCCAGTGCGCCACTTTAGGAAGGGCTGAAAAGGCCCGAAGAGGGCATTTCGAAGGCCAGCAGGAGGAGGGGAAACCCTCCATGGACCCCCCACCACCACCACCCCAAGGAACTACCCCAGAGGGGAGAGAAAGTTAAAAAAAATTGTTTAAAAAAAAATTCATGAACCCCCCCGAACCAAACCGTGGGGGGGGCGGTACTGGACGGAACTGGTCTGGGCCAGCTTGAACTGAACTGGGCCAGCCAGTTCTGTGCACACCCCTACCCTACTCCCCCCACCATGCATAGAAGTAATAAGGGGAGAGCCTAGGAAATATCATGTGTACAGGTCAGCTCTTTTGGTGTGCTAAAATTAGTGGCCAACATCCATACTAACCCTGTGCCAATGCACTAGGATTGTTGTGATTTTCAACAATTCCCCCTTCCCTCAAAGCTTAAGTCAGTGTGAGACACCCCACCACAACCCTTTCAGGGACATAGTTTTGGGAGGCTAAGGCAGCTACAAAGGAAGGAGGAATCACTGAAAACCATATTCATATAGCAATAGCAATAGCAATAGCACTTACATTTATATACCGCTCTATAGCCGGAGCTCTCTAAGCGGTTTACAATGATTTAGCATATTGCCCCCAACATTCTGGGTACTCATATGACAGAGCAGGATTAATGTGAATGCCAGTCAGTATGTTAGCCATTTTTCAGTGCCTTCTTTTTTTTTTCTTTTTTTCTCCCCCCCCCCTTTTTTTCTTCTTTTTTGCTTTAAACAATGTAAGGGGATGGTAGCTATTGAATTGTCATGTTTTAAAATATGCACAAATATTGCAACAAGATTAATTTCTAAGTAAAGCTTTGAATTTGTTTGACTTTAAACCACAGTAAGTGTGCTTTATTTAATAAAAAATATATTTAATAAAATTTGATGAGTTTAACTTATAAAATATTTCAGTTCTGATACTTTTGGCTATGGGACAAAAATTGACATATTTTAATTTGACCATAACATTTATTTTTTGTTTTGCTTTGATAAAAGTGCTAAATCAGATTCAACAGAATGATGAGCACTAGAACATTTTCCAGAAAACCCACCTCTCTAAATGAGATCAACCCTATTTGAACCATTTTTTCTTGCTTTTCATTATTATTTTACACTTACAAAAAGGGTCAAGATAGATGTCTAAAATTAGCTACTTGTCTTTACAGCTAGGATGAGCTGCAAGACAAGTATTCAAGGAGCAAATTGCAGCTGCAGTAGAGCTATATATACAGTGTTCCCTCTTCCTTTATTTTATTTTATTAACGTCTTTGTCTACCGCCCCAAACCAAAGTATGTTACATTAAACAATAAGGTTTTGACATTACGAGACTACTACGTTCAGACTACATTTGCAACCTTCTATAAGGAGCCAGCGTGGTGTAGTGGTTAGAGTGCTGGACTAGGACCGGGGAGACCCGAGTTCAAATCCCCATTCAGCCATGAAACTAGCTGGGTGACTCTGGGCCAGTCACTTTGCTCTCAGCCTAACCTACTTCACAGGGTTGTTGTGAAAGAGAAACTCAAGTATGTAGTACACCACTCTGGGCTCCTTGGAGGAAGAGCGGGATATAAATGTAATAACAATAATAATAATAATGCAGTTAATTCCTTGAGCTACTTATAAAATCTTCAGATGGCTAGTTTTGTCTTCTCCCTTCCTTGTGTCAAAGAAACACTGGGCCTTTAACACTAAGAGCATGTGTAGAACATAGGGAGAAAATCTTCAATCCTTCTCTGTACCAGAAAGAGAGGCATACCATGTACATACACATGGTTCTAGCTCTTCCACAATCAAATCACTTAGATGGAAAAGAAGCTTCTGATGGGGGTAAGCATAGGAAAGATAATTAGGTGAGTATAGTGTAAGTGGAAATCTGTCTGAAACCTTAAAGTCTTAAAAATCCAAGCATCAATTAAAATAGTTTCAACTTCAAAAATCTACTGATCTTCAAGGTCTACATTTAACATAAGCAATACTGCTATGATTAACATCATTTCACAGCACCCACATTTATTTATTTTTTTAAAAAGCATTCATAAGTAAAGCTTTGTTGATTAAGCAATCAGTTAATATTGAATGTCACTAAAGACTCATTATCTCACCAAGTTGTCAAGACTGGATCAATGCCCATCCATCAACCTGAAAGACTACACTAAGCTTCACATCTAGATTCATGCAACTGATACTGTAATTAAGCAGCAGTCTTAATGATCCAATAAGGCAAGCCAATGCGGGAAGTAAGTCTAAGCCCGGTTCTTAAGACACAAAAGCCTTCACTAGTTCAGCAAACTGCCAAATGAGAAATACAAAATAAATTGAAACTCTAAAAGAGAGAGAGAAAGAAATGAAGCCTATGTAGCACAGGTAGTGTGAAAGACCTCACTGTGTTGAACAGCACAGTGAATTCTTTCACACTACCTCACTGGAGAGGGAGGGCTGGCTGCGGGGAAGGCAGGAGTTCACCTGCCTTCCCTGGCAGATGAACAGCTGCCGTCCTCCCCTCCACCACACCACACAAGCAGTGGTGCAGCGGAGGCAGACACTGGGAGTGTAAGGACTTTCCTCCTCCCGAATCCCAGAGTGCCCCGGGACACAAATGCAGTGACTTCATTAGAGCAGCCGCCATGCTCGGCACAGCTGCTCCTTCACCTTGCTGCTGGAAATGGCGGTGGGCTGGGGGGGAAGCTGTTTAACTGGGTGGCAATAGCCCAGATGATCGCCAGCCAAGATTAGGGAACCACAGATTTGTTTAAACTCAGCTAAACACTGGGTTAAAAAGTGGGGCTTGGCATTGAGGCAGTGCTGGGAGTGACCTCACTCCCAGCACTTCACACACACCGCCAAACCTAGGCTGGGCTGCCCTAGCCTCAGTTAGGCTGTGTGTGTGTGTGTGTGTGTGTGTGAATACCCTTTGTACTTATCAGCATCTGAAACAGCTGGTAGTTGTGTTATTTCTCCCTTGTGCTTTATGGAACAGAAAAAGTAAATTTTTAAAAATATATATATTTACATTTATATCCCACACTTCTTTTAGGGAGCCTAGAAAGGTACATGGTTATATTTATCCCCACAACAACTCTGTGAGGTAGGTTAGGCTGAGAGATAAGTGACTGGCCCAGAGTAACCTATGAGTACCATGACTGAATGGGGGATTGATCTTGTGTCTCCTTAGTCCCAGTCCAACAGTACACAACACTGGCTCTCTATTTAATATGACTGAAATGAATAAATTGTGGTTTGCTTTTGTTTCCTTAGTGTTTTAATGTTGCATAAGATACATCACAAATGGGGGGGACCTCAGTCATGAGGAAATGTATAGTAATTAGAGGTGATTGTGTGGGGTAAAGTGTTGGTAAAGTGTTGCAAGATGAATCAGGGATACCTTTTGTTTATCAAAAGGGGTTATGAATTGATTAAAGGTTTCAGTCTTAAAATGAAGAGATGAGCAGATTTTCTCAGGCATTACTAGGGATGTTCAGAACATTCTGTCAGAATGTTTCAAGCTTAGAATGGGCAATTCTGAGTGTTCTGAGCTTAGAACAGAACAACCCCATTCCGATAGAAACATTCCAAGTGTTTCATTGGAATGTTTCGATCACCACTTTGTCTCCGTGGTTTTCTCTTGCTGATTGATTTTCTGCACTGGCTTCCAACTGGCTAGTGATCTCCTTGCTTCTTGACTGGCTTGTTATCATCCAAATCAAGTGTTGTTATGGGCAACTGTAGCCCCATTGGCTGGCGGGGGAGCAAGGAGGGATGGGGGAACCAAAGGAGGGATTTAAAAAATCTATTTAAAGGACTGCTTGGAGGCAGAGAGCCATTTTGTGCCATGGGAGGAGACGATAATCAGAGAGAGAGAGACTGACTGAGAACCAGCTCAGCATTGGTTGCAGCTTATCTGTGTGTTTTTTTCTTTCCTTGCCAACCCAACTCCTTTTTTATTTTTTAATCATTATACCAGCAGCCCCAGTGGCATTAACTGGGTGCTGCTTTTGGAATTGTATTTACTGCTTTGGATTTTTTCTTCTTCCTGCATATACTATCCAACCCACAGTGGCTCTAATAACTGGGGTGCTGTGCTATCCCCCTCCCCACCGCTGCCTATTTTTAAAATTGTAGTAGCCCCCAATGGCTTTAATAACTGGGTTGCAGTGCTTCATTCTTTTTCCCCCTGTAGGTTTTGGTTTTCACCCTCAGCACCAAGTATAATATGCTGTGCTGTTTATGCTATATCTGGTTGTTTTGCTAGAACTCAGATTGACAAAGGCAGAACATGGGTGCCCACCTTCCTTGAATTGAGATCTGTTTGGTTTGTTTGTGAGATAGTACTGTGACGAGAAATGGGCAGTGGCAGCTCTCTGACTGTGGCAGCTATCTCTCTCTCTCTCTGTAATATTTATTGGTGATTGCGGTGATAAGCTCCACGTCTGGCCTTCTTCACTCACTGCTCTAGTCTGCACTGCTCTGCAGTCTGCATTACAAGGTGTATTCTGTCAAAGAGGCAATTCTCATGAGCAAGCAAAACCGGGCTAAAGGAGCTCAGCCCATTTTTGCTCACTCGTGAGAACCACCAGGCTCGCAGGCAAGCCCAGTGGCTCCACAGCAGCTAGCCCACATAAATACCCTCCCCCTTAAATGAGGTTAATGGAGCAAGCACAGCATTAACCTCATTCTAACAATCTTGTGTCTGCTGTGTCTGTGAGCAGCTGCGGCAGGCACACTAAGGGCGAGAGAAGAGGGGGGATCCGAAGAACGAACAATGCACTCACGCGGTGCTTCCCTTCACCCAACCCCCAGAGCTGCCGGACGGGACACAGGAACACCAGAGCCAAGCAGCCACTCATCTGGGTGGGTGATCTGCCCACCCAAGGAGGGATGAGTGATTGTCTGTGGGGAGAGTGGGTCAAGCCCACTCTCCCCGCTGAACCCCCTTCGGCTCCACACACTAAGGTGGGTCTCACGATCACCTGGGAAAGGTGAGCAGGGAGAGCAGGCTGATCCCACTCTCCCCGCACACAAGCAGTCATTCTGCTCAGGGTGCCCGAAGCAGCCACCCACACGACTACCGGCTCCGTTACAGAGCCAGCAGATGCTGGGGGAAGTGGGGGCCAATCAGCCCCTGGAAGCTCCAGCATACCCTGCACGAACATGCAGGGCATGCTGGAGAGACCCCCGGAGCTGGGAGGCAGCTTTTTGCCTCCCCCTGGGGTTCTCCTCGTGAGTTGCTGCAGCATGAAGCTGTGCTGCAGCAACTCATGATTGCTTAAACCGGGTTTGCAGAGCGCTTGCTCCGCACACCCGGATTAAGCACCGGGCGACTTAAGGCTAGCCCAATTGTCTACAATCGTGTGAATAGCCTCAATGATTGTGTGTAGAGCCTTAAGATGTAGCTGATGTTACTCTAGTTGAGCATACGGCTATGCTTGCTGATAAGTAAGGGTGATGCTGTGGCAGCTGTTGCAAGTTACAATAATTATGTGTAAGAGAACAACTTATGTCAATGATGTTACTGCAGTGTGGCACTGTGGTTGGCAATGGATTCTGGATAAGTGGTTTGTTGGATTTTTTGTGGCCGTTTCTGGGCTGTGTTTGAAAATGTGTGTTCTGTGTTGAGAGGGGCAGATAACTTTTACTATATGCTTCTGAGTTTTTATATGCTGGGTTGCAAATGCATTGCAAACTGCATTAGAGAACTGTTCCGGCCATAGAGAACAATGAGGAACTTGAAACACCCCATTTTCCCCATGCGTGGCTCCTAGGGACACCAAAGTGGGTTGGGTGGTTGTAGGGCATGATGGGTGCAACTATGTATTACCCAACCCACAAAAGAAATGGACAAGTGAGGTGATTTTAATTGATTTAACCTATTTAATATTTTAGCAAAGGTTTTTTCCCCTCCTTTTTCAAAATCAGGTCCTTTCTTAGTGCAAAGTTTGTCAGCTGCATTTTACTGTTTGACTAACCAAAATTGCGTTCCTATATTAGGATACAGCAAGTGGTTCGTTAACTGGTTCAGGTAGTACCAATTATTGCTCTTTTTCTGTCCCTAACCAAGGACATGCAATAGTTGTAACTGCACAATTTCTCATAGGCTTAAGGGTTCAATAAGTCAGCACAGACCAGCTCAAGTCCTTTTAGAGGGATGAAACATCTGCACCATGCTGAACAGAGGCGCTTATCTCGATTCTGTAGGGGACAGCAGATCATGACCCTTCTGAGTAAGCTCTTATCAATGTGAATAATGGTAATAGGCAAAATAGCTTCTTAAATATGAGTGGTATATAGTTTGCACAGAGGGGGAAATGGCACGTAAACAGAAAGAAAGCTATTTTAACATATCTTCAATCCTGTGCCATTTAAAAATGCATATAATTTCTATTTGCTACTTGCATGGCTGCATTTTGTGCCAGGGCACTATTTAATATTAATCATTATTTTATCTGTATATTTATTTAAATCATGTCAGAAAAGTCTAAATGATTATTCTCTGCTACAAGTGTGCAGCATAATATGAAAGAACATACAGCATAAGTGAGTTTTCAAAGTCACCACCATCAGTACCCACACAGGAACTACTAAATGTGTTGCTGGGGTGACACAGTCTTTACAAATTGAGTTTGGGCTTGTTTGTTTACTTTCAAAGACTTTCTTGTCTGCTCTTAGACAATGAGATCACAAAACAGAAAATAGTAACCAACATAGGATGAGTATAAAGGTAAAGGTAAAGTGGTGCCATCGAGTCGGTGTTGACTCCTGGTGACCACAGAGCCATGTGGTTTTCTTTGGTAGAATACAGGAGGGGTTTACTATTGCCTCCTGTGCAGTATGAGATGATGACTTTCAGCATCTTCCTATATCACTGCTGCCCAATATAAGTATTTCCCATAGTCTGGGAAACATACCAGTGGTGATTCGAACAAGCAACCTCTTGCTCCCTAGGCAAATTACGTCCCCGCTGCGCCATTAGGTAATACCAGCTGCAATATTCACATCTTAGGAAAAAACCTTTAGGACAAGGAAATTACATAGGAAGCTGCCTTATACCATTAGTTTGTCTAGCTCAGTATCATCTATACTGATTGGCGGCAACTCTCCAAGCTTTCCGGCAGGAGTATTTCCCAGCCCTATCTGGAGATGCAAGGCATTGAACCTAATATCTTCTGCATGCAAGCATGCCAATGCTTTTTCCACTGAACTACAGCACCATTCCAAAATTATAGCCGACTGTTGCATTCAGCACTCCTACAGTACACTGAGAAAATAGTAATTTAACACCTACTTTTTCAGTGATCTTTCACAATTTCTGCTTTACCAAAGCAAACAGATTAAGGAGAATTAAGTATATCCATTTAAATCTTGTACCATATATGTGCTACAGATATAAACATCAAGTAGACCACACACAGGCATTAGGAAATTGGTTGAGCAACATATTCTGGCTTTGTATGACCTCCTGATTATGATTTTGCTTTGCAGCAGAAAGCATGAAGTCTGTCTCAATGGAAATAAGCTACTTGTCCAGAATGATTGCCAAAACAATATCCAGAAAATATAGTCTGCTTTAAGGAAGTGGAAGAATTGTTGGGCACAAACGTGAGAGACTGAGAGCAAACAAATCATGCTGGAGTAAGTCAACATAGGTTCTGCAAAAGAAAGTCATTCCCAGTTTGTTAGAGGGTTTCAGCATGTCCATAAATGTGTGTGCAATAAAATATTCAGTAGATAACAGCATACTTTGATTTTAAAACTGCATTTGCCATTTTGTTGCTCACCCTCCCAGTTTTGGAGGGATCCTTTTGGAGCTCCTCACAATCTGTTTTGGATTTCACTACCCTAAATAATTTAGTGTCATGTGCAAATTTGGCCACTTTGCTACTTACCACCCTGAGCCATTTTTGGAAGGGTGGTATAGAAATTGAATTATTATTATTATTATTATTTCTTGTTTACACAGTCAGACAGGTGTTATTGACTGGTTTGTTTTATCCAGACATCGAGTCCTTCACAAGGACCTGGGATGCCAGAATTTTATTGTCAATGGTTATAGATATCGTCGCAGAATATAGGCTGTTCCCAGTAAAGCTGCTTTTTGTAATTGGCTGATGGTGATTTCTGTGGCCCCGATGGTGTTGAGGTGCTCTTCAAGGTCTTTTGGAACTGCACCTAGGGCGCCAATTACCACTGGGATTGTTTTGGTTTTTTTCTGCCACAGCCTTTCAATTTCAATTTGTAGATCGTTGTATTTGGTGATTTTTTCTATTTCTTTTTCTTCTATTCTGCTATCCCCTGGTATTGCTATGTCAATTATTTTAACTTGTTTTTCTTTCTTCTCGACTACAGTTCTATCTGGTGTATTGTGTGGCAGATGTTTGTCTGTTTGTAATCAAAAGTCCCATAATATTTTTACATCTTCATTTTCTTCAACTTTTTCAATTTTATGGTCCCACCAATTCTTGGCTACAGGTAGCTTGTATTTTTTGCAGATGTTCCAGTGTATCATCCCTGCTACCTTGTCATCCCTTTGTTTGTAGTCAATCTGTGCGATCTTCTTACAACAGCTGATCAGGTGGTCCACTGTTTCATCTGCTTCTTTACAAAGGCGGCACTTGCTGTTTGTTGTGGATTTTTCTACTTTTGCTCTTAATGCATTTGTTCTTAGTGCCTGTTCTTGTGCAGCCAGTATTAAACTTTCTGTTTCTTTCTTCAAGTTGCCATTCTTAAGCCATTGCCAGGTCTTGGTGATGTCTGATTTTCCACTTATATTGTGCAAATATTGACCATGCAGGGGCTTATTTCTCCATTTTTCTGCTCGGTTCTTGACTTGTTCTTTCTTGTAGGCCTGCTTTGTTTCATTGGTGTTGAATAGTTTCGCGTTCTTGACCATTTGAAGTGCATCTTCTTCACTGTCCTTGATATATTCTTCAAGGCCTCTTTTCTCCTCCTCTACTGTTTGATGGACTTGCAGCATTCCTCTTCCACTTGAGCTGCGAGGGAGGGAGAGCCTATCTACATCACTGCAGGGGTGCAGAGCATGATTGATGGTCATGATTTTCCTGGTCTTACGATCCAGCGTCTCTAGCTCTGCCTGGGTCGAGTCTATTATTCCTGCAGTGTATCTGATAACAGGTATAGCCCAGGTGTTTATGGCTTGTATGGTGTTCCCACCATTGAGTTTGGACTTGAGGATTTTTCTAACTCTCCTGATGTATTCACTTCCAATTTTTCTTTTCACTTCAGTGTGTGCGATGTTATCAGCCTGGAGAATGCCCAAGTATTTGTAACGTTCTTTCTCTTCCAGGTTCTTGATCTTGCTTCCATTGGGCAGTTCTATTCCTTCTGTTTTTGTTATTAATTATTAATAATAAATTATTATTATTATTATTATTACCCCAACTTCTATATCATTTATGAACAAAGAGCACTGGTGCCAGTGCAGATCCCTGAGGGACCCCACTTCTTACTTCCCTCCATTGTGAAAACTGTCCATTCATCCTACCCTTTGTTTACTCTCTTTCAACCAGTTACCAATCCACACATGAACCTGCCCCCATTTCCCATGACTATTACGTTTACTCAGACAGCATTCCAAGGTGTGTGCACGCACTCACATGTTTTTTGATATCCGCTCAGTTAATTTTAGAACCTGCTCCAGTTTAATCAGGAAGCTCCCACTCTGAATGCATGTGCACACAGTGTCTTGATACTGCTGCCCAGAACAAAACTCATTCCCCACATAGATGAAAAAAACTCAGAGATAACGCTGCTCAAGAGCTTTTGGTGGAGAACACTGTCAAAAGCTTTTGGAAGTCCAAGTATACCATGTCAAGTGGATCATCTTTATCCACATGCAGGCGCGGCTCGTGAACTCTCCTTCGGGGGGGGGAGGCGGCTTCTGTAAGGTAAACGGAGCCAGTGCTCCATGCCACCCAGCAGCCCCTGCAGCAGGGAATCGCCTCCGCCACTCACCTGGCTCCCGCTAAGGTGAACCCCCACCAGCAGCCAGGTGAATGGCGGAGGCGATTCCCCACTGTGGGGGCTGCTGGGCGGCATGGAGCACCGGCTCTGTTTACCTTACAGAAGCCGCCCCCCGCCCCAGAGGAGAGTTCATGAGCTGCGCCTGTCCACATGACACTCTCCAATAACTCCAAACGTTTTGTGAGGAGAGACTTGTCCTTACACAAGCCATGCTGGTTCTTCTTCAACAAAGGCTGTTCTTCTGTATGTTTAACAATTTTGTCCTTAAGTATGCTTTCCATCAATTTACCCAGCACAGAAGTTAAGCTAACTGGCCTGTAGTTTCCCAGATCCCCCCGGGTCCCTTTTTCAAAATCGGAGTTACATTAGTTACGTTCCAGTCCTCTGGTACAGATCCTGATTGTAGGGACAAGTTACATATTTTTGCTAGGAAATCAGCAATTTCACATTTGTGTTCCTTCAGAACTCTTGGGTGGATACCATCTAGCCCTGGCAATTCATTAATTTTTAGTTTTCCAAGACTGTTCAGGACATCCACTCTCATTGCCTTCAAGCCTGAGAAGCTCAGTTCTGGAGCAGATATATGGTCAGCATCCTCCACCATAAAAACAGATGCAAAGAACTCATTCAGAAGTTCTAGATCTTCTTCAATATGCATGGCACACATGGGCCAAATATATCTTTGAGATGCCTTCCTGGTTGTGCACTGCTTGAATTGTTACTAAGAAGAAATTTTGATTTAACTGACGTGTGATTTAATTTTGATTTAACATAATTTTGATTTAATATAAGTGTACCTTGGTTTACCATTTATATATTCTGGGTGTTTACAAATTGACTCAAGCATTTATGTAAACAAAATGTTAGAAGTAAACCAAATTATCCTGGATGCTCTTTTTTTATTTCCATACACAACAGAAAACCTAGTTTTTATCTATAGCCATCTAGGATATCATTTGTTATCCATGACTTCTCAGACAGAATATTCAGTTGTTTTGAAATGGAGCACCCTGGAGTGAATTTCATCAGATCCTGCTGGTTTGAATTCACTCACATAAGTTTGCCCTTTTCTGGTCTACAGAAGTTCTTGTGAAAATTGTATTAACCATCTGGTCACAATGTATCCTTTTAAATGATAAACAAAATAAACACAGATATACTCGTCTACTGTAAGCAAGGTCATGTTTTTGTCATTCAAAACTTTAGGGCTTTTCACTGTTCCTTTAATCCTGTTGAAGGATCTATGACTGATTATTTATGAAAACAGTAACAAACTCTTGATTTATGTGTTTCAATCAACATCCATCTTAGTGGATTTTTATGAAGTAGTCTACACCTTCCTTTATGTTTTTAAAGTTATAAAGTACAACTGCTGCTAATTCTTAGCTTGTTGCACAAAATCTTGGATACATCCTCTATTAAAATGTAAAACTTGGCATTGAACAGCAGCTGAACAAACCTAAGGGCAGAGTTCATCACCTCAGAGACGTAGCTGTGCTTGTGAGGTTGTTCAATATATTGCTCTCAACAGAGCTGTCTTTTCTCCTAGAAACACTCTAGCTGGGTTGCCACAAAATCCTGGCTGTTCCTTACTATAGGAAGCTACACATGCCTCCTGCATATCCATCCAATGTCTTCCCTAGCCAGGATTCTGGCCAGAAACAAGAGAAAGTGGGACTTGAAGTAACAGTGCTCCCACATCAATAGCAATAGCAATAGCACTTACATTTATATACCGCTCTATAGCTGGAAGCTCTCTAAGCGGTTTACAATGATTAAGCATATTGCCCCCAACATTCTGGGTACTCATTTTACCGACCTCGGAAGGATGGAAGGCTGAGTCAACCTTGATCAGCCTGTCATACATTAAGAGGCACTCTGAAAGCTAAGCTATGGGTACAATGCCATCAGAGATTTTGTTAGCATCACAGAGAAAAGCTCATCTATTGCAGTCTCCCATCTATGAAAATCCTTCCCAAGAGATGCTCATATGGTGGCTACTATCTTTTCAATATCAGGTGAAGGATTTTTTAAAAAATTAAAAATCTCTCCCTAGCCTTTCAAGGTTTCTAGCAGCTGATTTTAATTGCTGTTTTCCTTTATTATGTTTCTTACGTAAGTCAGTCACCCTGGGTTTCTTTTTGTTAGAGAGGAGGTCAGGGGCGTGGCTAGGGTAGAGGGGGCTCATGTTCTCTCCTCTCCCTGGCGGCCCCTGGGAGTGAGGGAGATAATGATGAAAATAAGGAGGGGTGGAGCTGGGGGCCATTAGGAGTTATAGCTACACCCCTGGAGTGTAGTTATAGTCATCAGTTATAGCTACACCCCTGGAGGCAGTATAGAAATACTTAAGCAGGAGAAAGGGATATCTGGGTGGCTATGCAGGAGGCACTCACAGGTCTTCCATTGTCAGGAATGTCTGGACCAAGGGACCTTTGCTGATCTTCTCACAGAACAGCTGCAATTGCAGGGTGGGGAAACTTGGCATGTTCCAAGTCACTAACATCTGTTCAGGGGTGCAGACAGAGGGGAAGCTTGAGGAGCAACACCTCAGCTTTTTTTTTTCCTGGGATGGGGAGGAAAAACATTTGAAGGAGGAGTTATGTATTATTAGGTTGGTAAGAGGGTGCAGTGGGCAAATAACTTGCCTAGTGAGCAAGAGGTTGCTGGTTCAAATCCCCGCTGGTATGTTTCCAACTATTAAAGCTATTTTTTGTTATTAATGGGACATGGTTTTTATGGAGCTGCCTGTATTGGTCTCATTGGCAATGCTATATGCAGTGAGACTGAGTGAAAACCCACATAGTTTTTTTTTCTCAAAAGAATTGCCAGTTGTAAAATTCATTACACAAATTATTTCTCTTTCACTTTCTGACAACATGCAAAATAGCTATTGCTATTTAAATTTCTAATGACCACATATTAAATGTTCAGTGTTTGAGAACACACAGTTCAAAGTTATGCTGTTTTTAAAAAAATCTTATATATGCCCCAAATTTCTCTCGAGAAATGCAAAAGGATTTTATATTTATATAAAATACACGACCAAGAGATCTTATATTTGATGTAGTTTGTATCCAACTTATAGATTAAAAGCATCTGGAATCCTTTTTCTGAGCAGTCTAACCCAAGATTTTTCAATGTTAGATTCAAAATAAGATCATGGCTTCCATGCCTAGCAGAAGCTGTGAACCAATTCTGTGTTCAGTTTTCTCAGGGACTGTAAATAATTTTCAGGGTAAAGGTCACTTTTCTAAAAACAGTAGAGCTACTGAGCAACTGCACACTAATCCTTGCTTTTTAAAATAATAATATAAAAGCCACACACCTGTTCTTTTCAAACTGGGACAGAAAAATCTTAATTTAAACACACTATAAAAGGATGCAGGACGAGATGTATGAAGCACACATTTCACATATTGTGCCATCCTTTCTTAGTTTATTTGAATAACTCCTATTCACAGCATAAGGTTCATAGCATTAAGACGCAATTCTTTATGCACCAACTTTGTTGGTTGTTTTAAGTTAAAGTGGGGGAGAGACACAGGCATCGTGCCACACACTCCTTTTTAAACTAAAGCAGACCGAGTATGAAGGTTTATCTTCAGTAGCATTTATGGGCGATTTAGACAATAAGACCTCCATAAAGAGCACAGCATGTGTCAGGCTAGTTTAGAGTATCTTTCACATTTTAGTTGACAAAGAAAATAAACTAGGTGACGTTAACAAAGACCTTTAAAATTTATTTCTTTTTTCTTGGATGGATAACAGTGGTAGATATGTCACTATTCAATTTCAGTTGCTAGGATATGTTAACTCTATCTTCTTTAAAAGCCTTACTCTAAATAAGATTGCTATTCAGCTGCCTCATAAATATCACTGCCTTCTGCCCTATATTTAACTCTGGCAGTATTTTTGAAAAGCTCAGGAGAGGACAGTAAATCAACCTTTTCTGCAAGCCATCTTAACTTGTTCTGCCTATCTATATTTTTGAAGCTACCATTTCATTAGTAACTAAAGTCTATTGTACAGTCCTAATGCACTATACTAGGAGTTGCCATATCACTCAACACATTTTCCAAGTTTCTTGTTTTCAGTAGATCCAGGAACTGTTACTGTAAAATCAGCATACAGTACTTGCTAGGAGCCACTTCACTTATTACTCTTTCAGCCTGAACTAATAATATTGTAACATGTCACAAACATGTATTTAACACACGTCAGTGATCTGAATGAAGGTGTTTGCATGTGTACATCTTCACCATGGCTTGTAGCCACTGGGCCACTTCAGACAACATATAGAACTATGGTTAAATCTTAATTTTGAATGATGTCTCTAAGCCTCAGAATCATGTGCACCCCCTGCCCTGTGCACACGCTTATCAGAAGAATTCCACTTTAAGAAGTAGAAATATTTTAAACAGAAGTAGAATAGAAAAAATTTAAACAAAGGAATGTACTACACCATGATGGACCAAAGCAAGGCAGGCCATCTAGGCAGAAGCTATTTAGGTGTCAGCTGGCAACAGAGCCCTCATCAAACTAGAATATCGTGCAGGGACAACCATGGTACACTACCTAGCTCAGCCCACTAAAATATGGGATATGAATCCCCTGACTTACTAGGTACACAAGATGTAGATCTGGCCCAGAAGTCACTGTGCTCAGCCCTCTAACCACTGTGTTTTACTTAACGGGTTTTCTTGATGGCACACAGGACATGAGGACACCACATGCTTCCAAACACATCTGGCTGAGCAGCTGGTATTTTAAAAGTGAACCTTTAGTTTTAGGATTTGCCAACCTGCCCTATCAGATGGTGTCAGCGCCACCACACCTACACTGAAAGGGCAATTCTGGCTAATAAAATGTTCACAAAAAACCTGACTCCCTCTCATATTACAGCCTATCTTTTCTCCCGCCTTCCAAAGATGTGGAATGGAAATTTTTCCCATTCTTTTTATACTTGGAAGATTTTCCATTTCTAAAATTGCTACTTGGAAAAACTTACACTGAGGGAAAGTTAATATGGTGGAGGCGTTTGGTTTTTTTTATGTATGAGTAGATCAAATCAGATCACAAACTATTTAGGGCATAAAGAAAACCTGTATAGTAAAAAGTTTTGAGAAAACAGTGCAGATTTTATGCAAATGATGAAAAATTGCACCAGCAATTTTTTAGGGGGGAAAATTCCAATCCAAAG
The DNA here is from genome assembly GCF_027244095.1 of Hemicordylus capensis. Classification (NCBI taxonomy): domain Eukaryota; kingdom Metazoa; phylum Chordata; class Lepidosauria; order Squamata; family Cordylidae; genus Hemicordylus; species Hemicordylus capensis. Next base: position 303,433,932 of record NC_069659.1, on the reverse strand, counting down.
TTTTCCAGAAAACCCACATCTATGCCTCTTTCTCTGTCTCTCAGTGGGGCAAAAGGGTCAAAATGACAGCCTATCAGAAGCCAATCAGCCATCTCTCCTCCCTGCCTTGGGAATTTTTGCATGTAACAGAGGGATCACAATGTTAGCCTCACTCACTATATTACTATAGCCTCACTATATTGCCCAGTTAACCTCTGACAACTGGGCAAAGAGGCACCTTTTTAATGTGGTGATTCTCTTTATTTAGCAGGGGGAGAGTAACTTCCCCGATCCATCCCCAGCACAGTACCTCCAGTGACTGTTGCTGGTATCTATCTCGTGTTTCTTTTTAGATTATGAACCCTTTGGGGGCAGGGATCCATCTTGTTTGTTTGTTATTTCTCTATGTAAACCACTTTGGAAATGTTTGTTGAAAAGCGGTATATAAATATTTGTTGTTGTATATCAGTCAAAACCGTGCCTTCTATATAGAGAGCTGAAAGCAAAATGGGGTAAAAGAGGTCAAAACATTTACAAGAGGAATGGGTACTCTGTCCACCCTGCTCATTTCTTCCACTATCATGCCAGTCCACCCTTAGCCTGGACACAGACACTAAGGCTATTCACACAAGCAGCCCTACCTGGGCTTGCACAGCCCAACCGGGGTCGGACTGCCTGTGTGAAGTGCCAGGATTGAGGCCAATCCTGGGTCTGTCCCGCCAGGTAGCCCAGGCTTTACATCAAGCTATTAGCTAGGCAGAAGGCACAAGTGTGTATGTGCATGCAGGCTGCAAGCAGCCCAAGCACACACACAGCTGGGCAGCAAGATAACCCAACTAAGGGGTAATCCCTCAGTGCACCAAGCTCCTGGTGTGGTACACTGAGGGAAGCTGAAGGACCTCCTCCTTCTGCTCCCTGCTCTGCCATTCGCTGCAGCATGGCTCATGTGTTGCAGAGGTTTTGAACTAATTTTGACTGCATGCAGGGAGGCAGGGAGGCATCTGCCTCGCTGCTGACCCTCCCCACCCCCCAGCACTTTTGATTAAGTGAACGACCTTACTGCTTTCTGATCTGTGCCCTTTGTAGCTCTATATCAGTTAGCTAGTAGGCTCTATCTATGCACCTGCTTTTGATTTGCTATAAAATGGGGGTCTGTTTTGTGCATGTCAGAAATTGCTTCTTAATCTGTTCCTTTCTTTTGCCTCATCAGCATCTAAGTCATCCTCCTTTGACTGCTGCTGCATGGCTGGCTGTCACCATAAGCTTGCTCCTCTGCCTCTCCAAGTCCCTCCTCAGCCTGGACATTCAACCTGCCTCTTACTGCTTATAACTGTTTAGCAACACACCAACTTGGTTTCACTTTGAAGTGTGACATCAGTTAGCTGTGCACTAGGGATGTGCATGGACCCGGCTGGTCCAGTTCGGTTCGAAGCCAGACTGGCCTCCAACCCAACCAGGCCAGTTCGGTCCGGGACCCCCTCGAACCCCACCCTGGTTCAGTTAGGTCCAGGGGGCATGTTGCAGAGCATTTTAGTTTAGTTTAGTTTTTAAAAAAATTGGGGGGAGTTCCTGAAGGCAATTGGGGGGGTCCACAGAGGTTCCCCCTCCCCCATCCAGCCTTCCTCATGTCCCCCTCAGCCAGTTTGGCCGCTCTTCAGCTGGTTTTCGGCCTTCACCCGGCGGCGCGGTGGCCATTATGGAACCCACGCGCCTGCGCACTTGGCCTCTGCATGGTAGTAGTTATCGGTCCACTAGTTCACAAGTCTGACCCACTTCTTGTTCTTGCAGGTTTGTTCCACCTACCTTCTTTACTACAACATGGGTATACCTGCTTGCCTCCACCACGGTAGTTTGCAGATCCACCCCAGCCAGCTGACTCAATCCAAACTCACTCCTCTTGTATAGATCTCTCTGTCCTCTCCCCTGCCTCCTCTCTCACACAAATCCCTACTGAAAATGAATGGAAATAATAAACAGATTGAAAAGAGAAATTGGTTGTTTTTTCCCCTTGAAAACCCTACTTCTTTTCTTATCACTGTTTCCCCCACTCTACCACTGTATAGCCATAACGTTTTAGGTAACACAAATACAGACCAGATAGTACTATCATACAGTACTACCCTGAATACACTTCTTCTCATGTTTACTTGGGCTGGGTCCCTCTCTCATTACCAAAGAAAAACAGATGTGCAAGAATAGTTTGGAACCCTCAATCAAAATACAATATTTTGTAGGGGCAGGTAGCATACAAGAAACCTGAATATTAAAGCACATACAGCATTTCTCCCACAAAAGAGATATCTCCATTTCTGTTAAGAAGCCATTTGAGTAACAGAAGTTTCCTTATCTGTTTTATGGCTGTAAACACATGAGAAAGGTTAGGGTCTCTGTGCTCAGGTATTAAAGGTTATCAGCCCACACAAATGTATATTCACCATTTGATTATCTTTTCCTGAATAGCCTAGAGATTAGTGATTCTACTCCCTTCACAGAACCAGCCCTTTGCTCATTCTCTCCTCCCATTTTGTTACTTGCCCTTTGTGCATCCCTTCCTCTTTCACCCTTCTTTTCAAAGAGCAAATAGAGAAAGGAATTAGAGCCATTGTTTGCAGCTTCCCCTGCAAGATTCTCACATTACTTATAAAAAAAGCCACTCCCTGCCCCTTTCACTGTGTTAGCAGGGATATGGGATAAGGGGGGGTGGAGTTGTGGGCCTGGTCTGAGAGATGGGCATGCAGGCTGCCATTTTAGTCCCACAGCACATGACACTGGCAGACCAATCACATGCAAGGAGCTGCTGAATATGCAGTTGGCTCCATTGCTCTGTCTTTCAGTTGCTGAAAGGAATCCCTGGACTCAGTGAGGGATATTCTGGTCGCCATTGGGGCCAAGTAGGAATTGTTTGGTTAATTCAATTGGCTAATATTGGGGCCTTTTTGTGCCTACTTCTCACTGATTTTGTTAAGGCAGTCCCTGGGGTTAATTGGTCACTTTGCAGATGAGTGCAGGTCAGAATAGGTTAATTTACATTGATGTTGGACTGGGGGGCCATTTGGTGATCTCACAACTCTCAGGCTGGATCTGTTCCCACTCTGATGCATGCCAGCGAACATCGCTCAGTGCTTCGCAACCTGGACTGAGGTGGGCTGGCATGCATCCCCTCGACAGAGGTGACCTCGTAGTAGAGAAAAGGTTCGGACTAGGTACCGAGCCAAATCAAAGCCCAGCCCTTCACCCCCCTGTGGGCATACATCCTATGAGACTGACCGACATAAGGGACACCTGCACTTTAGTTAAGATTCTTTGTTGCAGGTTTCAATAAATATTCAATAAAGTGGCCCTAGTTTTTTCCAACTACGTGTGTCCTGTCATTATTTGGGCCTGGGTTTGCAAAGGACAATGTTCACACAAGTATAATATGCTATGCAAAGTATATTCACTGACTTTATAAATTATTCCAAATAAATTATCTTAATACTTAATCCTTATGGAACACTCCGCTTCCTGAAATTTGTAATGCCCCTTCTCTTCTGTCCTTTAAGAAACTCCTGAAAACCTATTTATTTTGCCAAACTTTCAATCTTTAAAGTGTGGGGGGGCGTCTTTTTCTTTTTTCCTTTTCTTTTCCCCCCACTTCTTCTTTTGTATTCATTGTTGTTTTAATTTATGTAAGCCACCTCAAGTCTAAGGAAGTCAGGTGGTCAATAAATTTGCTAAATAAATAAATAAATAATGCAGGGAAAGTGACATAATCTTAAATCTGCTCTCAAATCGTCCAATAACCTCTCAAATAAACAAGGTAACATGTAAGTGTGCGCCAACTGCATTGCCTTATAATATGCTGCTATAATTATTGCAACACAGGTGTGACTGATGAAGGATAACAACTAGGAACTTTGTGCTCTCTGAAGGTTCCCCCCCCCCTCAAAAAAAAGGTTAAGTATATTACAATTCCTAATTCTATTCAGGTGTTTGAGATCAGCTAAGTGCAGCTTCACATCCTAAAGGCATTTTCACATGATACACTGAAGGCAGCAAGGCAAAACATTATCTCACCTGCTGCTGCTCTTCTACAAGTAGAACCACACACTTGTTCTGTGAGGGGCAGTAAGTAAAGAAGCAACCATCAAATCAAAAAAGAGAAGTCATCTTAATGACTTGCTACTTCTACTGATATTTTTAAGCTGCTTTGAAAGCTTTGTCAGTTAAAGGATGAGGTAAATAATCAGGTAAAAGTGCTGAAATGGAGAAATTAGGATACCAACCAGCAGCCACACTGGGACTGAGCATGTTCAGCTGGATCTGTATTGGTGGTGTCATCACATTTGTTCAGTCAACAAACAAATAAAGCACAGCCAGCACCTGATTGCATTTGATCACAGTAACATTATAATAAAATGTACTATAGGGTAGCAGATATAAGACTTGTTTTTGTTTTTTTTTTAAAGAAAAGTTCTGGCTTTTTAAGCTAATAAATCAGAGAGTCGTCAGCAGTACAGTGCAAACAAAAAATGCTCAGTCTCAGTATGGTTATTTGTTCTAATTTCTCAATTCAAAGTGTACCCACTTATTCTTACTTGAATAAGAGGCATGTATAGCCTCATAGCTGTCCAGTTGTCATTAAAATGTTGATAAATACAACTACATAACATTCCAACATTTTGTTTTATTGTTTACACTTATCATTCTACCCCGTATGCCGCAGGCTAGAAGAAATGTTACAGAAAGAGATAGAGACAAAGTAGCCCAGAAAAGCATGGTAAGTGCTTTTTAAGCACATCCTGTCTCCCACTTTCTAGGAGTTGTCTTCTAATCCTGAAACATGAGGTACCTTGCCACTAATGATTCACACCACCCAATACTTGGAGCCCAAATAAGACAAGCATGAGATAGACGCAGTAACCCCCAGTTGTTGCCAGACAATTTTTTTTTTTACACATCCTCTCTTGTGGTGAAAAAAATCACTTGCCAAATCATGCATCTCTAATACTGAGTGGAGGATTTTGACCCACAAGTCTGCTATGCACTACACCCTCCCTAGTGTTCAATGGGATGAGCTATAAAATCCAGTCCCTATCAAGAGATCATGTGATACTCTTGGGATCTGAGAAATGAAGAAGACCTTCCACTGAGTAGGGATGTTCACAAATCATGATTCATAGCATGATTTGAAACTCATCCCCAGCACCTTTAAAATGGAGGAGAGCAGGTACATACTTGCTCCTTCACCAATTCCTGAATTGGCAGCACTCCTCCCAGCTATCTGCATGCACTGGTGGCACTCTCCCCCAGCTACCCTTGCACGACACCGGCAAACACACGGCTGCGCATGCGTGCTGGCCATTTGCATGGTTAGCGCGGTCAGCATGGTTAGAACTACACATATACCTTACATATCTAAATCTGCTCACAAACAATAGATTCCCAATACAATCTCAAAACTGCTAGGTGAAACCAGCTGGAAATCAGCCTCAACTATATTTTAGAGGCAACTATCACAAAAAGTATAGGTTAAGAAATATTTCCATTAATGCAGGAAAAGATAAGCATTGTTGAACACATCCATGTTCATTTTCTTTCTGGCCCAAGCAGGCTGGTGTACTTAAGTTGCAACAGGAACAATTTGCACAAGAGAGAGACTATAAAAATCTCATCAGAAGCAAACACAACAAAATCTAGCTGGGGGCAGTGGGGGTGGGGATCAGTGGTTGATTTTCATCCAGGCCAGTTCTCATTATCATAAAGATTATAGTTTCCTAAAAGTTCTATAACCTTAACCTGCATTAATATTTTACAGTTTAGACAATTATTTGACCAATAAGGGGGAAACAAGGTACACTTCCAGTCAGTTTACTACAAAACATTATCCATTTCCATAATACATTTCTTATTCAGAACATTAATAGCATTTGGCATTAAGGGTAGCCATTTCAGATTGCCCCTCTGCTGGGCTCGCTATATTTATCCATTTTCTTAATATAATCCTCTTAAAGCAGGAGAGAATGTCTTTGAGGCAAATAAGGCAAAATTGAGGTTACTATCCAAGAGACCTTGTATTATGTACTTTAAAGAAAAAGGGCATGGGCAAAGGCATACAGTAGTTTAAAGCAACTCAAATAAGGATTTAGCAAATATAAGTATATGTTTTTTCCAGCATCTGATACAAAATATTGTAATCTGTTTTAGGGACTAAGATATCAGGTGTTTCCTAGTATTCAGTAATTCCTATTAGAAGTTCCCTGATATATAAGCTATGCTAAAGGAGATCAAGATTCTTAGTGCAATGTCATACATTCCTGGCTTGAAAAGAGTCACTATATGACTTCCTTGTATATAAAGTACTAAGGCAATACACTTTTGTTTCTGAATGCAAGCCATGGTGTACAGCATCTTCACTTTCCAGAATCCTCATTCTATGAGACACTCAATGGACATAATCATATTACAACACACAAACATTCATGCATAAACTAGGAAGCACCTTTCTGCATATGTTCATTATTTTAAAAAACAAAAACATGAAGTCTTGCCCTTTGCATTATTTTTTATGTGCTGCTGACAGTCACATCCCATGATTCCACTAACCAAATAAGGTTCTATGTTTCTTTGATTTGGAATTATTATTTTATTTGGAAGTATCTTGTAATCAAATAGTTCTAAATAAGCCATCATGTTAGGTTTCTTAAAATCATATTACCAAGACCTAATGCACTACACTTTCTCCAGTTTCTTAGTATCCTACACTGGTGACAGCTAGCAATATCTATCATAGCAGTTTTAGATTGTGAAATGTTCAGCAGAAGATCTAATGTCAATGAAATGCCTTGTGTAGAGATTTATTATGGGACATCAAGATGAAAGAATATCATCATCATCCATTATTTATAAAGCATCTAATATGTTTTAAGGTGCCTGTAGACATCTTCTAGTTTATTGCCATGTAAGCTTTAAGCTTCTTGAGGCAGAGATTAATCTTTTAGCTTACATTACAAAGTTTCATGTATACTGAGCATTCTATATATTTGTGTTAGAACCCACAATGTTGCCTATATACTGTCAATCTCAGAAAAAACAACATCAAGGTTACATTTTCTTCCTTGCAGCTTTGTGATGGTGACCATGTACAGGCATATGGTTGCCCATACACGGAACAGTTATCTTTAATAGCCAGTCAAGGAACCAACATAGGAATCACTCCGTTATCTTCATCTTCTCCTTTTATCCCAAACCTTCTGCTTTTTTCACCACCATTTTTAAAAAAGTTGCAGATATGGCAAGCCCAGCCCTAGGATGCTTTGCTATCCTCTTTCACTAGAAACACAAAATGATATACAAAGCTATGAACAAACCAGAGCATCCCATTTCAAACTACCAGGCAAGTAGTTTTACAGCTTCATTCCAAACACTTCACATGGAAGCAATTTATAATGAAATCAGCAGAATATAGCCAGCGTGCTTTAGAATCATTGTATCTTCCAACCCCAACCCACCCACCCCTCTCTCTGTGTGTGACTTTTTTCATCAAATCTTCATCTTATAAAGCAGCATGACAAAATATGAAATCCTCATGCATATCTGTTTTCCCTGCTAATGGAAAGAAACAAAAAGCCATACAACAGGAAAAAAGGGAATAAATGCCAGGTGCTGAGATTCAACATATTTAAATGTGATATCAGGACTGAAGACTTAGTACTTCTGTTGACATCCATTTCTCATCTTCTTGTAATGTTTATAGGATGACAAGCATTAAACATCATGTAAAATTGTTCAAGTCTAAGAATGAACTTTGCAGCCCTCCAGTGGTAAAGTAGAATTTGGGATTCTTAACAGAATTCAAATGAACAGTCTTATAGCTTAAAGCAGTATTGCTCCCCAAATACAACAAAACACATGTATTTGCCAAAAGAATATGCATGGAGTGTTACTTTAGAAGACAACTGCTAGTTAAGTATATTTCAGTAAACTCTTTTCCTAAATACTGTAAACAAATTGAACCCAGTAACAGAAAGTCCAAGAAGCAGTAAACTGATTTAAGACCTTGTGCTCAAATTATGTATATTGGTGCTGGTTCTCAAAACATCATTCTGCAAGTTCCTATGAATAAATGGATATTAATTTACTTTCTTGGGTGTCACAATTAATGATGAAATGCAAGTTTTCCATCTGAAAACCTAACAATGTATTCTCTATAAGAAATCAGGATATTTTCAAAGCAGCCAAACACAGTAAAGTTCTCACCACTTCTGCTTAGCACAGAACAGTTGGTGTCCTTGAGTAAGATTCATAGCAGAAATGCAAGAAAGCCAGGAAGGGAAATCAATTATTTGTTAAGAGCCAAGGCAAACCGCACAGATGTCAAGATGAACTGCATTTTCTCTACAGAAAAAACTGCTTGCATTAAAAGAAGTTTCCTAAAGCATAAACTCAAAATAAATCTTTGAATAGTGTGTTTCATCAGGAGTTCATGAAAGTCACCTAGGTTTACCTAAGTAGTTTAACACTATAGTTTAACTAAGCAGTTTAACACTATAGTGGTTCTTAAGGTCAGGTCCACCAAATATTGCTGAACTACAACTCCCAGCATCCCCAGCCACAATAAATTGTAGTTGGGGTATGCCTGGAGTTGTAGTTCATCAACATCTGATGGACCCCTATGGTTAAGAAACAATGCTGAAGAGTCTATTATTTCTTATCCTACCCAGTTTATTCTTCCCTGACAACAGTGCTTGCTTTTGATATCATGTGGCTTCAAGGCTTATGTGAACTCTTGGCTGGCCCTGGAGGAAATGTGAAACAATTGCCACCATTCTGGCACCTACCCTTCCCCTCCGTTGTTCCCCAGGCCAGGTCATGCCTCCTCTCCCTCCCTTAGTACCCCAACTTGGGCATGCTCCATGTGGCACCACACACCAGCTGTTACTGCTGCTGCTGCAGCAGCAGCTCCTCCATATCAGTTCCCTCTCTCTCATCTTCCTTCTGTAGGGAGAAGTGGGAAGTGGTGATGTAGATGGTGAAGACTAGAGCATCTCTCTTCCAATTCCTCTCCTAGAAGGAAAAGGACTGTGGTGCAAGTCCCTGCACGGCATAAAGGAGGCTGCTGGTAGAGCCTTCTTCTTGCCCTGTGCCTCTACCAAAGAGGGAGGGAGGTTGGATCCACCACAAGAACCACCTCCACCGCCAGCATCAGTAGTGTAGGGGAGACTGCCAGCAGGGATCTGGTCGTGCATACTGTGAAAGTGGCACACGGTGAGGAGCAGGGGCTACCAGCAGTCCGTCTCTTCCCCACGCCCGCCTGTTTAAAGGCTGCAGGCATGAGGCATGTCTTGGGTGGGGGATAGGGCAAAGTAGCATTTAGCATCTCACCTCAGGGGTGCCTACAGACCTTGGGCTGCCGCTGTGGTGCATGAAATATCTTAACACCTGTCGTGTCTAGGTCTGCTTGGAATCGAGCCCCGGCTGTTTGGGCAATCGAGATAAAATTAAAAGACAGCATCTTTATGTGTTGGAGAGACACTCAGCATGTGCACACAGTTTTTTTAACTTTGCTTATGCAAAAGGAGAAGAACTGATGCAACAAGTTACTGCTGCTTAATTGCACAGAGAAGTGGGTGGGTGTATAGATTCCCCTTCAAATTTGCCCCTTGTCCAGGGTCCTGCAACAATGCCCACGCGAAACAGACTGGTCTCTCAAACATTTTGCCCCGGCGCGGCAGTCTAATCGTTTCCTTCCATCTCGTTCGCGAGTAAATTTGCAGCCAGAGGGCTGCCCTTAGCTCAGCAAAGTCATCTGTTTAAGCCACCAACAGGCAGGGCCAGAGCATCTGTCTCCGGTGAGAGATGTGTGCGCGAGATGCTTCACCTTCCCAGACACTAAATAATAACCCAATGATGGGAGCGTAGCACGCATGCCTAATTCCCCCTGCAAACTCCGACCGCTCCCCCTCGCCCTCTCCCACTCCCTCATGACGCCTCAAACTTTCGCAGGTCTCATTTCGCCGAGGTTGGCTGGACACGGAGGAAGTCCTTGGTTGCCTCCCTCTTCGCCGCGAGTTGCTCCTCCGCCCACCAACCCACACCGCCGTGTGGAGGGAGACTCCGAAAACCTGTTCGGTCCCAATGGAGGACGCAGGAAGACGGTTCCAAAATTAATGCAAACCACCCACAGCCACTCCCCACACAACACGTCTTTTTGGCACCGGAGCCTCTCGAAGACACACCAACCAAGCCCCTCCAGACACAACAAACCCCGCCTTTGCCCTCAGAGTTACCGGCAAACGAGGCGGCGGCGGCGCCCCTCACACCTGCGCGGCTTGCCTGCTCCAAAATAAATATTTTTCCCCCAAACCCCGAAACTTCCCTTACCTTTGGCAGCGAGGAGACTGCCGACCCCCAGCAGGAGCAGCGCCCACTCCCGACGCTGCCTCATCCTCTCCGCGCCCGGACAGCAGGACGACGTGCTTTATTATTATGTTTTCCCACCACAGGCGTCTCCCTGCTGAGGGCTGCGCTCCCCAGACCGCTTTTCTCTCTGGCTCGTGGCAACAGCAGAGGGAGACCAGGCCGAGGAAGAAGGAGCAAAAGCAGCCGCGGCGCGGCGTCTGCTGCTGCTATTATTATGCTTGCTGCTGCTGCTCAGTCATTCACGGGCTTTACTGCCAGGACCGGAGCAGCTCTCCAGCTTTCACCGCGGGACTGCTGCAACGTCACAGGGAGGAGATACGTGAATATTCATGAGGGAGGAGAGGAGGGAAGGGAAGACGCGCGCGGAAAAGAGGGTCCGTCTTCTGTTTGCTTCGGCACCGCGTGGAAAGCCCCCACGGAGGCGTGGGCGGGATCCTGCCCTAGACAGCGGCGTGCCAAGCCCACTCCACAATCTCTCGGGAGATGGAGCAGGGCGGTTGCATACTCCTCCTGCTTATGTCCATCCTACAGGAAAACAAGAGCAGGACTGATTTGGAGCTGGATAACACACGCGTAACTCATGACACTTGGAGCTGGTTCGGACAGTAGCAGTAGTCTTGGCAATCTCTTACACATGGCAATCTCTGCTGTGTGAGGAGGAACCTCTCAAAGTGACGATTGTCTTACATTTAGAAGGGGCAGAGCAACTGTCCCTAATCCAACCCTTCAAAGCGTCCCTGAGAACTCTTTTGGGACAGATAACCATGTTATTCTTTTTTCTGTGTAAATCACCCTGAAAATGTTTTTGTTGAAAAGCAGTACAACAATAATACATATTGATAGCAATGTAGGTGTGGTTTGCCTGATTTCTGGTTTCCTTGCATCTTTGTTTGAACAGATAAATGGTGAACACTGATTAAATCATTACCTCATTGCGGCTGAGTTGATTCCAAGTGATACAGGTGCAGAGCAGAAGATCATTGAAACTAATCCACCTTCAATAGATTCTTTATCCTCCAGTCTCAACCACATGCAGAGAGAGTTTGCTGTTCCATGCCTAATGCCCAATTTTCGCTGCTACAACACACAAATACAGAAGGTGAGCAAGTGAACAGAGGAGGAAGTGTCCACTCCTGAAAGGGACAGTCACCACCTCTCATTCATTTGCCTAAGTTCTGTCTTTCTATACTGGGAATAGGGCAGAGCACAGCATACCTATTGGAACTGGGTGCAGCAGACTTAGACTACAGCCAACAGACCCATACAATCAACTGAGGCAGCTACTTCAGATGATGGATGAGTGGGGGTACACCATGGCTGCCCTATGCCCACCAGCTTCTGGTCATCTTCCCTCCAGCACTCTCTCCCTTAGCTAGCAACAGGTTAGTGGCATGTCGCCAATACCACATCTTCTCTTCTTCTTCCCACTCCTGATATTTTAAAAAGAGGGAAGGCGAGGAGAAGAATTGAAGAGAATATGGTGGTATCCATAATCCTCATCTTTTCCACACTTCATCCTCCCATTCCATATCCCTCCTCCTCCTCCAAATACTTATATACTGCTTTTCAATACAAAGGTTCTTAAAGTGATGTACATAGAATTTTTTTAAAAAAAAAAGATGGAGGCTGTTTTTTCAGTCCTAACTCCTTGGAATGGCTGGAGATGAAGACAGTTTGAGGAGGAGATGGCAACCAGGTCAATGATCCTTGTCTCATCTCTGTTTCTTATGTAGTCAGGATGCAACAGGCTGTGGATAAAGATAGTTTGCAATGAGAAACCAGCATGAATTAAACCAAATAATATATCTGGTTTCATATAATATATTTCATTTGGTCCCCCAGACTGAAGATGTTTTGTTGAAAAAGAATGGTAAATGCCATTGTGAAAAAGTGTCCTCCAAAAGACCGATATTAGTTTAAGTGTGTTATCACTCATCAAAAGCAAGAACCCAGGAGGCCGTGCTTATTGGCCATGCCTCTCACCCCCACCACACCCCCTGCGTTCGACATCAGATGTAGGGGGTGTGACCATGGTAGCAAACAGTGCCATGTGCCCCATTTGGAAGGAAATCCCAGCCAGTGCTGCTTTCACAGCATGCCTGGGATGGCTTGTAGCTGCTTTCAGTAGCAGGGAGAGGTATGTCGCATGGGCATAGCGCCCATTGGACAAACAGGGACAAATATCCCTGGGCCAAGAGTGTCAGGGGCCCCCCAAGAGGGTCCAAGCAGACCAGACCACCCCTGCCCCGCCAACACTACACTTGCCTCGCCGCCACCCCTGCCCTTGCACCGCTCCTGCTCTTGCCCCGCCACCGCTTCTTATATTTGCCCTGTGAGGCAGTGGGCGCTGTGGGGCAAGGGCAGGGGTGGCAGTGGCCAGTGTGCCTCTCTCTCTTGCCAGCCAGCCGAACTGCTCACCTGCGCAGTTCCGACTATGGAAGCCGCATGCCCATGACGTCACGGGCATGTGACGTCAATAGTCAAACTGCACACATGCGCAGTTTGGCCCACCGGCAAGAGAGAAAGAGAGAGGCATGCAGGCCGGCTGGAGAGGAGAGGCACAGCCCAGCCACCACGCCCACCACTGTCACAGGGGCAACGATAAGAAACAGCGGTGGGGCAAGGGCAGGGGTGGCGGGGGCAGATGTTTGTTGCCCCGCTCCTTGCATCCGATGTCAGACACAGGGGGCATGGCTTGGGGTGTATGTGCACTTTGTGTGCATGACAGAGGGGGGCCCTACAAAGATTTTGTCCCTGGGCCCCCCGGGGTCTCACTATGCCACTGGCGCATGGCTCCATTTTAAAAAGGTTTCAGCAAGAGCTGGGCTCCCAGCCTGGCTGGGAATGCCTCTCCATGCTTTTGCAAGCAGGGAGAAGCCACCCTGGCCACCCTGTGAAGGCAGCACTGGTCGGAATTTCTTTCCAAACAGGGCACATGGCCCTATTTGCTAGTGTGGCCATGCCCCCTGCATCTGTTGTCTTGATATTGCTGACAGCAAAGTCCAAAGACTTGGACTTTGCTGTCAGCAATATTCGGATGATACTCAGCCCTATCTCTCTTTATCACCTGAGCACTTGAATTGGGGCGTGGGGGGGGGGGAGCTGGATGGAGTGATGGACTGGATGTGGGCTTGTAAACTGAGATTGAATCCAGACAAGATGGAGGTGCAGTTAGTCAGCAGGAGAGCCAGTCGGGATGGGAGGATTCAACTAGTTCTGGATGGAGTTGCATTCCCCTTGAAACAGCAAGTGTGCTCAGGTGAAAGTGGTGGCCAGGAATGCCTTGCACAACTTCAGCTAGTGCACCAGAAGTGCCTTTCTTGAGAAGGCATATCTGGCCACAGTTACCCTCACCTTAGTCATTTCATGGTTAGATTACTGTGATGTATTCTATGTTGGGCTGCCCTTGAAGAATATTCAGAAATTGCCACTACTGCAAAATGTGGCAGCAGGGTTGATGTCTGGAGTTGCCCACTGGGACCATATCACTCTCATTTTGAAAGAGATGGATTTATTGATTGATTTGATTTGGATTGACTGCCAATTTGTTTTTGGATGCAATTCAAGATATTGGTTTTGACCTTTAAAGCCCTTAATGGTTTGGGCCCTGGATATCTGAAGGACTGCCTGCTCCCAAAGGTTTCTGCCTGCCTGACAAGAACATTGGAGAGAGCTCTGCTCCATGTGCAAAGGAGGTTCATTGTGCATGCTGGACAGGGCCTTCTTGGTCATTGCCCCCAGACTTTGGAATGCTCTCCCAAGTAAGCATCCACTCCTAGTCTCCATTACAGTTTTTAGAAGGCAAGTAAAAACTTGGCTTTTTACCCAGGCTTTAAGATAAGTTTTTAGATAAATTATTTTCTTGTTGCTACTGTTCTGTATGCTTTTGTTTTTATGTATTTATTTTTATGTGTACCTGTTTATTTATTATTTATTATTTTATTTATTTAACACATTTTATACTGCCCAAAATGCAAGTTCTCTGGGAGGTTTACAAGACAATAAACACAACCAATAAAAAGTAACACATTTCAACAATTAAAATTTAAAACATTAAAACTATTAAAACACAATTAAAATAACATCTAATTAAAAGCCTGAGTGAACAAATGAGTTTGTTTTTATGTTGTACATGTTAAACTTTTAAATGGATTTGTAAATTTAATATTTGTATCATTTTAGTGGTTTAATTGATTTGTATTATTTTAACTATATTATAAACCACTTTGAGATTGTCTTAATGAAAAGTGAAGTACAAATTTAACATTAAATAAATACCTGAATCCAAAACTACATTTTTTCCAAGTCCTTTGATGCTAGAAATCAGAGGATTGTCTTACATTCATAGCTCTCTTCTTTTTCAGGTAAATACAGGTATAACCTGTATTTGTATAACCTGTATTCAGTGTCACCTTCTTCTTGTAGATATAAATAGACCCCTAGCCACCTAAGGGCACAGTGGGAAATGGCTTGACTAGAAAGCCCGAAGTTGCCAGTTTGAATCCCCGCTCGTATGTTTCCCATACTATGGGAAACACCTATATCAGGCAGCAGCGAAATAGGAATCTCACACTGTGCAGGAGATGGCAATGGTAAACCCCTCCAATATTCTACCAAAGGCAACCACAGGGCTCTGTGGTCACCAAGAGTCGATGCCAACTCTATGGCACACTTTACACACACACACAATATACATATATATTCTACCTTAGAACAAATTTACCTTTGCATGCCATTGATTCCATATTTAGTAGCTTTCGTCTTGTCCCTATTCTTGAACTGGGGTCCTACTAGTTGCAACAACAAAATGGGAAGAAATCTCCAAAAATTATTGCAATGAAATCCTATCACTGAACAATTTTAGGTACATGAGAAAAATGCTTTCCCATTCAATTACCCAAAGTGACATTCTCCATCTGTTTTTATCATCTTGCCCACTATACATAGTTCTAATTATCCCTCAGTACTTAATGTACTGGGGGAGATGGATGGCAAAGAGACTAGGGATGTGTGTAGAACTTGGTAGGCCATACGTATGTGTCTTTATTGAATGAAATAGCAAAAGTTCTCCAGGTGGTAGTTCTTGGCAGTCAAGGGTATCCCAAGACATTTTGCTGCACCATATGGCTGTTCTACATAGTACAAGTGTCTTTATTCCAACTACCAGCAGTAATTTGGAAACTAACCATGAGACAGAACCAGCTGAATCAGGAAAGCCAGTTGTGCAGAGAGAGGAGGCTCCTCATTTTCGGCAGAGGGGGTGTTGCCCTCCTTATTTCCAGCGGCACATTCTCGCCCCCCATTCTCTCACCAAACATATCATCTCCTCCTCTCTGTCTTTCTATGTCTCTGCCTTTCTTGATTGAATGTTGCTCTTGCATTTCTATTGCTTGCCAGTAGATAGTGCTGGCTTTGGCCTCCCCACACCCCAAATTCCTTTGTAAAACCATTTCCTCCCTCTTAGGGTGTTAAGTGGGACCCCTTGCCCCCAAATAAAACAATTACCGTACTGAGTCACTACTCAAATTGCATACTTAGTTCCTCAGCACCCATTAAATTGTGCCTTTCTTTTATTTCCCTCTCAGGGTGGGCAGGGTCTAGCCCTGCCCCCATCTAATCAGAAGCCACAATAGCTTAGAGGCACCTGTTCTGACTAATAGCCAGCAAACAAGGCCAATCCAGTCATCTGATTTCCCAGGATTCTTCCGGGCAGGCTGAGCAGACTCTTTGGAGATATTTGTGCAAAATGGGGGCACTCGGTCTGCAAGCAAATAGAGTTCAGAATAGGTAGGATTAGGCTTAGAGTTGACCTAAAGTTGTGCCGTCGAGTCGATGTCGACTCCTGGTGACCACAGAACCATGTGGTCTTCTTTGGTAAAATACTGGAGGAGTTTACCATTGCCATCTCCTGTGCAATATAAGATGATGCCCTTCAGCATCTTCCTATATTGCTGCTGCCCAATATAGGTGTTTCCCAACAGTGGGGGATTCAACCAGACTTAGAAAAACAACAACCCCAAAATTCATTAAAAATCATCTGGTTGCCCACTTGTTGGTAAGCAAGTAGCACTCATCATGACCTACCACATAACCCTCTTTGGTGTCCTTGGAGCAACCCATGGGAAATAATGAGGTGGTTTGTTTTCCCCATTGTTCCTTATGGATGAACAAATCCAAACTGGTTCAAATTGGTTCGCTGAATGGACTGGACAAGCCAGTCAGTTTGACCAAACCCTTTTGCAAACCCGTGGTCCAGTTCGAATTTGGATTCAAACCAAACTGTGGAAAACAGTTCTGTGCACACTCCTACAAGTAAATGTTGCCCAGAACTGCCGCCAATCCTATACAGTTTATTTCAGGTAAAGCCTTAATGAGCTTATTGGGGCTTACTCCCAAGTAATTGCTGTGTGCATAGGATTTCAGCCGGAGGACATATCCCAGAAATGTTTATATTGTGAGAAAGGGAGAAATAAGGCTTGCTTTTTTAAAAAAAGTATGCATGTGCATATTTGTGAGAAGAAAGGAAACTAGTGTGCTTTGTGTATAGCCAAATAGAGATGTGCAAACAGATTCGATGTCAAACAGGT
Organism: Hemicordylus capensis; assembly: GCF_027244095.1. Classification (NCBI taxonomy): domain Eukaryota; kingdom Metazoa; phylum Chordata; class Lepidosauria; order Squamata; family Cordylidae; genus Hemicordylus; species Hemicordylus capensis. The sequence continues at coordinate 303,416,965 of NC_069659.1, read as the reverse complement.
TCAACATCAAAGCTGTTAAGTTCAATCATTCGATATTGAACCGAACCCCCCTGGTTCAGTTCTGAATTGTACTTATCCCCCCCACCCCGGTCATGGGGGCGGGGGGTCATGGTCTGTTGTTTTTAAAAGACCACCCCCCACAGCCTTGGAGAAATCCCCTGGAGTGGGTGAATAACTTTTAAAATAATAACAACAACAACAGATCATGAAACACCCTCCAAACTGAACCAGGGGGCTCGAGTGGGTGCAAAACCAAACTGGCCTTATCCGGGTCTAGTTCAGACTTGAACCGCACTGGGCCAGCTGGTTTTGTGCAAACCCCTATAGCCAAATACACTGTAGAGGTGTGAAACTTGTGTGTATACAGGTGCTATCTCCAAATAGATGTTCAAGACTCCAACCCCTTCCCCCCACTTCCATTGATCTTCTTAGCCTAGTTCTGCATGGTGTGGGGGAGCGGGCTGAGATTGCAAGTAGGGGGAGAAATTGAGGCAATGCTGATAGAAGAAGGGATGAAGCTACTGAGGGGAAGAAGAGGCATGGGGACTTGAAAGAGAGAGAGGGCATTGCTACTCTCCACACTGACACACACAATTAATCAGTCTAAGGGCATAATTCCTTTACTTGCAGCCAACCAAGGGGCAGATCCAGCACTAAATAGCCAGCTTCCAAGGACTGGTTTGAATGATGGAAATTTTGGTTGATCCAAGTAAACAACTTTTCAGATATGAGACAACCATGGGCTGGTGATTACCTTTCCACGTCTTTTAAAGTTAGGGTTGGACCTGCCTGCTGTTAGCCCCATCTATGGTTACCCCATCTCCCTTCCCTTCCCCTCTCCTTCTCCCCCCCCCCAGCCCTAAGAGTTAGTTGCCACTACTGAACGCAGATAACAGAGGTGTTAGATTGTAACCTGGAACCAAGGACCTCCCAAGCCACTTATCACCATATCAGAGATCCCCAAGTTGAGACTCTCAGAGACTACAACCTCTGAGTCAGATGCCAGTATTCACACTATAAAGCCTTGCTACCTCAGGATATAGTTCAGAAGTTTTGAGGCTATCCATGCCTCTGTAACAATGTGAACCTGGAAGGTAAACAAACCATAGTTTCAATAAGGGCTCAGTCGAAAGCTATAGAGTTGCGCAAATATTCAGCTTCAAAGCATCATTCAAAATCAAATCATCTGCACATTGCCCCAGACCCCATGGGGAAGCAGTGGCTCCCAAAAGACCTCCATGCAGAGCAGTTATGTGCACAGCACTGGAGAGTTCATTAAAGGGATTAACAACCATGAAAGCCCCAGTGACAGGAATGCTGGAAAATTTAGTCATGTTCTCCATTATGTTCTTTGGGAAAGTGATGGGAAGGGCTATGTTTCCCAGCACACCACATATCCTTTCCATATGCCTTCCATCGTACCTAGAACTATGAGAAACCTTCCACTGGGGCTTTTCATAGTTCCAGATCGCTCTAATGGCTCTCCTCAGTGCTGTGCACAGGATCACTCTGTGCAGTGTAAATGCTGTGAGCCGCTGCCTCCCCTTAGGGACAGGGGTGATATGCACTGACATTTCAAAGTCCAACATCAAAATTACTGAGCAATTCTAGGATTCCTTGGAACAAGGACTAGGCTTCCAGTGAGCTGTCCATAGTCCTGAAAGATCAGTATCTGACTAGTCTTGTTTGTTTGTTTGTTTGTTTGTTTGTGAGTTAGTTAGTATATTCTGACTGGCTCCTGACCTTAGGTTAGATACTGGATGCTTGTGTGTCTCCTAATGCCCCCAATTTACTGAAGTCACTTCTGTGCTTATCTGTGGGCTCCACCTTGCCAAAACCAGACACTAAAAATGCATCTCAGGATCCTTTGGAATGTTGCTGAGGAAATTGGAGCACAGCTATCAGGTCTGTGGTACATAATCAGAGAACCCTATTTTAGCAACTTCTGCAGCATCATAGATTTTGGGAAGCCCTTCAAATTGCTGCTTCCTTGTCAACCCTAATAGTACTTCTGGTTGCTTGGGCAGTCTAGCCAATGATGGATTAATTTATTTAGTACATTTATATACTGCCCCATACAAAAAAGTCCCTAGGCAGTTCACAATATAAAACCATTAAAACATTAACATATATTTTATGTTTTATTCATCATTAAATGAATAAAAGGAGACAACATGAGGAAGATTTCTCCTTTTATCACCACTACAATCTTAATTTGTGAATGTTCCTGCTCATAAGAACAGGCCTTCTGGATCAGGCCCAAGCCCAATCTAGTCCACATCCTGTTTCCCACAATGGCCCACCAGATGAAGGTGGGCCATCCTGTTTCCCACAGTGTCCCATCTGTCCTCATAGGTGGCCAAGACAGATGAAACTCATCAACCACATAAGGCAATCCACCAGGTGCTTGTTAAAATGTTTTTGCAATATGAGATGGGGAAAAGCAGGAAAAGGATGGGTAAAGTGTTGTCAAGCAGTTGGCAGGCAACAATATGAGTGGGCTCCATGTTGCTTGATGGGTTACACATTGCACGAGCCTACCCTAGTGTCTTGCTCATGAATGTAAACAAGTTTCAACAACAAAGCATACTCACTGCTGTGCATTTTGGAGATCTTTTTGGAGATTTTTTCTTCAAGAGTGCTTCTGGTATGAGTCCTGTAAAGGGACTGAACATTCAGTCTGAACATTGGAACAGAACATTCATGTGTTTTTCATGTGGTTTTTTTCCAGGGAGTAAATGTGTCCAGGGTACTAATGCTTACAGCCTTCTGCTCATAGGTCTTTCCTGTAAAATCCACATGGATGTTCAGGTTTTTCTAGTATCATGCTATCATTTCAAACCCCTTCCCAATAGGAACACCACGATGGAAGAATGAGACCAAAGCTGAGATGGAGAAAAGTTGATAATGGAGCAATTTCTGTTGGTGGTGCATAATGTGCAATGTATAGGGCTGTCATATGGAAAAGAGGACTTGCTGGAATTTCCCCTTTCTGTAGCTCTTAAAGGTACAGAAGACCTGTCCTCTTTTCCATTTGGTATCCCTAGCAATGTACAGAGTACAATGAAGGCTCTCAGTGTTGGCCTGTTCATTCATGCATAAGTGGCAGCTGAAAATGCCAACTGACTGCACTGAAAAGCATTGCATTTGAGGGGAATGTGTGATAACATGACATTTCTATCTGTGCTATTAAACATCACCATTCAACATCACTTGATGTTGCAATAATGCGGTGACAAACATGCAAGTATCAGGGAGGTGAGATTACTTGCAGATTGTGTGAGCTGACTCTGGTGAAAAGTATCATGCCTGGGATGATGTGATAAATAAGTTGTGTCTGAGATGGCACACTGATGTATGTAAGTCTTCAGCTGATGCTGTAGTCCTTAGATAACAAGTCCTTAGATAAACAGCTTGTTCACAAATAACAATGGTCTAATAAAATTATAATTTTATTTGTTCCCTTTTAAGATTATAAAATAAGGACAAGATCATAATAATAAGCTATACAGAAAAGGAAAATTAATAAGGATGCAACTCCTAATTGATCAGTTAGCTACATTAATTAATTAACATTCTTTTGAAAGATTAAAAAGCTTTTATTGACTAATTGGGCAACATGCTTCCTAAATAATTATTTTTAATGTCAAAACTTATAAAAACTGTTAATATTGGATGTCATTTTGAAAGAGGCATTCTTTCCTGTGTTGAAAGGAAGAATACTTCTTCTGAGATGGTCCTTGCTATAACATCTACATGCATTATCTAAGAAAAAGATGAATATGCTGTTTTTCCTTAAAATGATTGTTTATTCATATGCAGATTTAATCAATTTATCAACTAAAACCCATACAATCAATTAAATTTTTATAATTGGGTGACAGCAGCCTTAAAAATGATGGTTGCATTGAATTCTGTCCTTCTCTTTAGTCAGTATTCAAGGCAGACCATTCTTAAAGGATTTATTTCCCGTGCAAGGGTCATTAGGTTACATGAGTTCTACCACCTAAAAGAAAAAGAAGAAAAACCAAAAACCCTCTACACAGAGAAGTATGCAATTTCACTTTGATCCTACATGGCTCATTGCTTTTATGAAATGGAAATTATATGACAAGAGGGAAAAGGTCACATTCCTGCCTTTACTTGGAGTTATTGACAAAGGTGTGACATCAGTGACAGTCAACCTGAAAGCTCCATTTTTTTGCCTTAGATGTATATAGCTACTTTTATCATAATTTCTACAGTAATAGATTCAGGATAACTGTTGGATTTAACTTTAAAGATCAACAGCCTACTGAACTAATTTGGCTGTTGCCAGGTCAAGGTGAATTGGATATTTTTTCAGGCAATTATAGGTCCAAGGTAGAATGACTATAATTGATTATAACTAAAAGCAACTAGGGATTTAGAGAAGTGCTAATCAAATAAATTACAAGTGTTTGAGCACATTTAATAATGAATTATTTAAAACAAAAAGCATTAGAATTTATTTAAGTTAACTAGTTTCATAGGAAAAATAGCACTTTGATTCATTCATCAAATTCTATGGATAATGAAGCACAATCAAACAAGTAAGATCCAGGATCTTTGAAATCTAAGGGCCCTAAGGGCTCAGACATTCTCTGAATTATATATACTGTGTGTAGAGATGTATGTTTAGGTAAAGTCACATTGCTAGGACTGTGCCAGTACTTAAGTACAGTAAATTAATCTTAATTCTGGTGGGGATATAATGAGCTACAGTATAGTTTAGTGACAGAGTTCAACATTGCATGCATATGGTCGCATCCCTAGTTAAAGGGCCACATACAGATAGGAAATATCTCCTCCTGAGGCCTTAAGGGGAAGTTGCCAATTATAATAGGGATGTGCACAGAACTGGATTTGAGCCGCCCGGGTAGCTCATGCTCGACCGAGCTTGGGCCCAGTCCAGCCCGGCCATTGAGCTAGCTTGAGGGGCTCGTCAGGAATACTTGTAAAGGGGAATCTGGCAAGGATTCCTCTTTACAAGTCAAGGGCTAAAGTGGGGGGGAGGGCAAGAAAAGGGCACCTTAGCCTTTTTGTAATGTACCAAGCCATGGGGACAGCACAGAGGTGGCGGCGGGGGTACCTTCCATCTCCCTCCCCCGCAAGACTCCCAAGTGACCAGCCAGCTGCACTGTGGAGGGATGGCTGCGGTGGCAGAGATGACAGAGGCGGTCAGGCAGTTAGGTTCCACCATTGTGGAGGCTGGCGGGGGAGGGAGGTGAAAGAAGCCGCCTCTGCCTCTGTTGTCCCCGCCTCAGCAGCAGCCCCTCTGTAGCATGGCTGGCCAGTCCCTTGGGAGGCTGGCGGGGTGGTGGTGGAAGGAGTCCCCACCGCCACCTCTGTGCCATCCCCACTGCAGCTTGGTTTAAAAGATGCATTCCAAAAAGGTTGACTTTTCCCTTCCCCCCACCCGCCCGTAGCCCTTTACTTGTAAAAGGGAATTCATGCCAGATTCCCTTTTACAACTATGCCCATCCAGCTGGCTCACAAGGTGGGAACTTGGCTCGACTTGTTCCCCGTACTAACCCCACTGCCCCCAGTATGGTTTGAGGGTGAGCCTTCAAGCCAAGCCATCTTGATTTTGAGCTGGTTCTCACATCCTTAAATTAGATCAGAGACAATGCTGGGCCAGATTACCAACAGATGGTCTGATTGGAGACATGACATTTGTTGAGTGACATCTTATCTTTCTTATGCTCAATTTTTAACATTACTTTGTGTACTAAAATAACCTATCGATAACTTAGTCCTTAGTCTCATCTGTAAAATGCAATTTAAAACATTTATATATTTCTTTAGCATTAGAATTTAGAGAACTGATGCAAATTTAAGCAGGAATAACAATTACCATGATCCACAATTTTATTTATGTATTTATTTGTTTGTTTGTTTGTTTGATTGATTGATTGATTGATATACCACCCTTTCAAAAAAATTGCTAATTGTAAAGTGACCTACATCCAGATTAGGGTTGAACATAATGCTATCATGCTAGCACAAGGATGTAATGCAAGGATGTTGCATAAAAAAGGGAACATCTGTTCCAGACTAGTTCTTGTGCTAGTGGAAGATGTTGATGTGTTGCACATTGTGTTGCACAACAGGTTGAACAACACATTACACAACTTGCATGTGTCCCATGAATGCACAACATGGTAGAGTACCACAACTTTGCACCGCTCCACAAAACTTCTTAAGCGCATGCAACTTCTCACAGAACACTAGTCCAGATGTTGTGACAAGGACTCCAGTCCTTTTTAGCCTACTTTTTAGTAGGCTTATAAGATCATGGTATTTCATGTAAGTGTCCATACAAGTGTCCATCCCCCTCTATTTCAATGCTTGGACCAATATGAAACATTGTAGGGACACATAGGGACACCTCAACGGCGTAGTTTGTGATGATGTAATCTACTCCGATTCAAGATGGTGGGTGCATTTGAGGCACATGTGAGCTAACTTGTGGACTGACTAACTGATTTAAACCATCTTTGCTACAGGTATAGGGACACATAGGGACAGCACAAGGGCATAGTTTTAATGATGTCATCCACCCTAATTCGTTTGAGGTACAAGTGGGAACCAACCTGGACCACATTTGGTACAGTTGTAGGGACACATAGGAATATGTGAACCAAGATGGAACCAGACGCACTTGAACCAAGATGGAACCAGACTGCTGGCACTTAAAATCAAAATGTTGCAGAGCAGCTTTTAAAACGACACCTGGGAAACAGGCCAATGGGAGCTGGGCAGTATCCCATTCGGCAAAAGCCATACTTCAAAGTGTGAGGGTGCAAAAGATTCAGATAAAACAGAAGGAGACAGAGTAGAACTGCATAAAGTGCAGATGGGAGCTGTGACAGCTGGTCAAAGAGTCAAAAGAAAGATAGCATATATCAGGTGAGAGATTCAGCATATAGGTGCTTATATGCCAATGCCAGAAGGCTCCAAGCCCAGCTGGGTGAGCTGAAGTGCTTGGTTGCTAACACAGAAATAGATATAGTGGAAATAACAGAAACATGGTGGAACAGTGAGAACCAGTGGGACACTGTTATCCCTGGATATAAAACCTATAGAAAGGACAGGGAGGGGCACTTTGGAGGTGGAGTAGAACTGTATGTTAAAGAAGGGACAGAATCTAACAAGCTATAAAACCTAGGTGGACTGGAGTCCTCCACCTACACCTGTGGGTGACAATACAAGGCCCGAAAGAGAACGTGCTACTGGAGACGTACTATCGCCCTCCAGATCAAAATGCTGACAGGGACTAGGTGTTGCAGCAGGAAATCAGGGAGATGTCAAGGAGAGGCAGGGCTGTAATAATGGGTGAATTCAATTCCCCATACATAGACAGAGTAAATTGACAGTCAGGTCATGACAAAGAGGTCAAATTTCTAGATACTCTAAATGACTGTGCCCTAGAACAGTTGGTCTTGGAACCAAGCAGAGAGAAGGTGACCTCGGACTTAATTCTGAGTGGCACCCAGGACCTGGTGCATGAAGTCAGTGTCGACAACGCTTTAGGGAACAGTGACCATAGTGCGATCAAATTCAGCATACATGCAGGGAGAGAATCAGCAAGGAAGTCTAACAGACATTTTAAATTTTAGAAGACGGAACTTCTCCAAAATGAGGAGTATGGTGAAAAGAAAACTGAAAGGGAAAATCAGGAGAGTCACTTCGTTCCAGAATGCATGGAGTTTACTCAAAACCACAATACTAGAAGCCCAGTTAGATTGTATACCCAAAAGGAGGAAAGGTACCACTAAGTCCAGGAGGATGCCAGCATGGCTAACAGGTACCGTCAAAGAAGCCATAAAAAGGAAGACTTCCTTCCAAAATTGGAAGGCCTGTCCAAATGAAGAGAACAGAAAGGAACACAAACTCTGGCAAAAGAAATGCAAGGTGACAATAAGGGAGGCAAAAAGAGAGTTTGAGGAACATTAGCCAAAAGTATCAAGGGGAATAACAAAAACGTCTTGAAATACATCAGAAGCAGGAAACCTGCCAGGGAGGCGGTTGGACCATTAGCCAATGAAGGGTGAAAGGGACTATTAAGGAGGATAGGGAGGCTGCAGAGAAGCTAAATGAGTTCTTTGCGTCCGTCTTCATGGCAGAGGATACTGAGCATATACTTGTTCCAGAACCAGACCTTTTAGGGATGGTGGCTAAAGAACTGAGTCAGATAGAAGTGAAAAGTGATTTGTTAGTTTTCAGATTTTCCAGACAGTTTAGGACAGGAGATGATGTTCTAAACTGTCTGGAAAATCTGAAAACTAACAAATCGCCAGGGCCGGATGGCATCCATCCAAGAGTTCTCAAAGAACTCAAATGTGAAATTGCCAACCTCCTTACTAAAATATATAACTTATCCCTGCAATCAGGCTCTGTACTGGAGGACTGGAAAGTAGCAAATGTAACACTGGTTTTCAAAAAGGGATCCTGGGGCGATCTGGGAAATTACAGGCCAGTTAGCTTAACATCCGTTCCAGGCAAATTGATGGAAAGCATCCACAAGGATGAAATTGTAAAGCACCTAGAAGAACTGGCCCTGCTGGGGGAGAACCAGCATGGCTTCTGCAAAGGTATGTAAATCTTGCCTCACAAACCTTTTGGAGTTCTTTGAGAGTGTCAACAAGTGTATGGATCAAGGTAATCCAATTGACATAGTATACCTGGACTTCCAAAAAGCTTTTGACAAAGTTCCTCATCAAAGACTCTTGAGAAAACTTAGCAGTCATGGGATAAGGGGACAAGTACATGTGTGGATTGCTAATTGGTTGAAGGACAGGAAACAGGGGGTAGGTATAAATGGAGAGTTTCCACAATGGAAGTAAGTAAGAAGTGACATCCCCCAGGGCTCTGTACTGCGACTGGTGCTTTTAAATTTATTCATAAATGATCTAGAAGTAGGGCTAAGCAGTGTGGGGGCCAAATTTGCAGATGATACCAAACTCTTTTGGGTAGTGAAATCCAAAATGGATTGTGAAGAGCTCCAAAAGGATCTCTCCAAACTGGGGGAGTGGGTGACAAAATGGCAAATGCAGTTCAGTGTTGGCAAGTGTAAAGTGATGCACATTGGGTCAAAAAAACTGAGCTGTCGGTGATTGAACTGAGCTGTTGTATCTGAGCTGTCGGTGACTGACCAGGAGAGGGATCTTGGGGTTGTGTTGGGCATCTTGTTGAAAGTGTCAACTCAATGTGCGGCAGCTGTGAAAAAGGCCACTTCCATGCTAGGCATCATTAGGAAGGAGATTGAAAGTAGAACTGCTAATATTACAATGCCCTTATACAAAATTATGGTGTGATCACACTTGGAGTACTGAGTACAGTTCTTGTCACCACATCTAAAAAAGGACATTGTAGAACTAGAAAAGGTGCAGAAGAGGGCAACCAAGATGATCAGGGGCCTAGAGCACCTTTCTTATGAGGCAAGGCTACAACACCTGGGGCTTTTTAGTTTAGAAAAAAGACAACTGCGGGGAGACATGATAAAAGTCTATAAAATCATGCAAGGTATGGAGAAAGTGGAGAGAGAGAAATAGGGGTGTGCATTTCGTTTCGGATACAAAACGTTTTGTGCACAAAACAGGCCGTTTCAGCTGTTTTGTAGCCAAAACAAAACACCCAATGTTAAAAACAGAAAATTTTGTAGCTGAAACAAAACGTCCCTGTTTTGGATACAAAATGTTTTGTTGTTTTGGCTGTTTTGGAACTCCATTTTACAATCGCGAAAAGTCTTTCTCCTTTAGTCTCCATTTTGAGTTTTGACCTCTGTTTGAATTTCCGGCCCTTCCAGCCTGCAGATTGGCCAGCGAAAGCATGGGCTGATTTGCTGGCAATTGCCTCCTTATTGCTTTAAAGGAAATTTAAGGGTAAAATTTACCCTCATTGGCCAGTGGGGTAGTGTGCACACTGAATGGGGGCAGTGTGCATTTCATTATTGTTGTTTCACACTGTTGTGTGTAGTTCAATTGCATTTCCAGGGGGTGGATGTGCATGACCTTTGGAAATCTGCCTGGTTTTTTACAAAGCTCTGCTGCTGTTGTTGATGTGTAATGTTGATGTTATTTGGGGTAGATTCGGGGCAGAAAGGGAGCTTTGGGGGCAGAAGAGTGGATCAGGTGGTAGTGGTAGGGGAAGCAGGAAGAAGGGAAAGCAAAGCTTTTTTGCAAAGTTCTGCTGCTGTTGATGATGTGTGATGTTGATGTTATTTGGGGTAGATTCGGGGCAGAAAGGGAGCTTTGGGGGCAGAAGAGTGGATCAGGTGGTGGTGGTAGGGGAAGAAGGAAGAAGGGAACAGCTTGGGTGGGGCACTGACTGCTTTGCTGTCTTTTGCTTCTGCCCCACCTCTCCTCCAGGTGTGTAACATCTCCTGGGCTGTTGCTGTGCTGGGGCTTCTGCCACTATATAGGGCAGGCTGGCCCAAGGGCTCTTGTCCTTGTGGCTCTCAGCCGTGGGGCGAGCTGCCCAGGGCCCTGAAGATCTCTCCCCTTCTGCGCTGAGGATCCTTCTCTCTGCAATTAAGAAGCTAGCAGGAGATGTACAAGTCTGGTTTTGGTTTTTATTAAGCGAAGAAGCTGTGGTGGGTTAGTCTGGGGAGATGTGTCTAGGAGAGCAAAAAAGTGGGTCTGGAGTGGGGGCGGCAATATCACAGGTAGCGGGCAGAGGGAGGTATGGCGGTGGGAGTTGGGCAGGCCGTTACAGGGGGAAACGGTCCAGGCAATTGAGGCCTGTTCCTTTTTCTGGCCCTTCTCCCAACCCTCTGACCCCAGGGAGCTCTGAGAACACTCCCGCGAGGATTAGGGTGCTGCACCCAGCTGCACTTCAGTCTCCCTACCTGAGCTGGTGGGGGTGGTCTCGGAGGTGGCTTTGGGTTCCCCCAGGCTTATTGTTTTGCAGGATTTCAATGTCCACGTTGAGGGCCCCCTAGTGGGTGCGGCTCAGGATTTCATGGCCTCCATGGCAACCATGGGCCTGTCTCAATTGGTATCGGGCCCTACCCATCTACACACTTGGTTTTTGCAGACCGGGAAATAAATGATCTGGAGGTGGGGGAATTTAAGATCACTCCTTTGTCATGGCCAGATCATCATCTGGTGGGGTTTAGTTTGACTGCTCCGTCTGCCCTCTGCAGGGGTGGTAGGCCGATTAGGATGGTCCGCCCCCGGAGGCTTATGGATCCACTTGGATTCCAGATGGCCCTCGGGGAGTTTCCAGTGTCCAGAGCTGGTGACCCTGTTGAGGCCCTGGTTGACCTCTGGAATGGAGAGATGGCCCAGGCTGTTGACACGGTTGCTCCTAAACGCCCTCTCCGGCTTGGTGGAGCCTGATCTGCTCCTTGGTTTTCCTCGGAGCTTAGGGCGATGAAGCAACTCGGACGACGGCTAGAACGATGCTGGAGGAAGAGTCATCACGAATCTGACCGAACACGGGCTAGAGCCCATTTTAGGGACTATGCCGTGGCGGTGGGGGCGGCGAAGAAATGTGTTTTCTCCATCTCCATTGCGTCTGCTCAGTGCAGACAAACGGAGCTGTTTCGTGTGGTAAAAACCTTGCTCCACACATCCCCCCAGACAATGGGGGAGGAGTCATCTACAGCTCTTTGTGATCAGTTTGCCTGTCGCTTTGCAGATAAAGTCGCTTGCATCCGTGCTGACCTGGACTCCAGAGTTTTGGCAGTTCCGGCAGACGTGCCTTTGGTACCATCTGGTCCTGTTGTGTTGGATTCTTTTCAGTTGGTGCGGCCTGAGGATGTGGACAAGATCCTGGGCAGTGTGCGGGCGACTTCGTGCGCTCTTGACCCTTGCCCTTCATAGCTAATAAAAGCTGCCAGGGAGGGGACGGGCAGATGGCTGGAGGTGATAGTTAATGCTTCATTAAGGGAGGGCAGGATGCCATCGTGCCTCAAGGAGGCGGTGGTAAGACCTCTATTAAAAAAGCCCTCCCTTGATCCCTCCAACCTGGATAACTATAGACCCGTGTCTAACCTTCCCTTTTTGGGCAAGGTGATCGAGCGTGTGGTGGCGTCCCAGCTGTAGAGGGTCTTGGATGATACGGATTATCTCGACCCTTTTCAATCTGGCTTCCGCCCGGGGTGTGGGACTGAAACTGCCTTGGTCGCTCTAGTGGATGACCTACGCCAGGAACTAGACAGGGGGAGTGCGTCCCTGTTGGTTCTGCTGGACCTTTTGGCGGCGTTCGATACCATCGACCATGGTATCCTTCTGGGCTGCCTCTCGAGTATGGGAATCGGAGAAACTGCTTTGCAGTGGTTCCGGTCCTTTCTGGGAGGGAGGGTCCAGAAGGTGTTGCTGGGGGACTACTGCTCGGCCCCGTGGCCGTTGGCCTGTAGGGTCCCGCAGGGATCGGTCTTGTCCCCCATGCTGTTTAACATTTACATGAAGCCGCTGGGAGAGGTCATCCGGGGACTTGGACTAAGTTGTCAGCAATATGCGGATGACACTCAACTCTATCTCTCCTTGTCATCTGATCCTAGGGAGGCGGTGGATGTCCTGAATCGGGGGCTGGAGGCCGTGATGGGTTGGATGTGGGCTAACAAACTGAAATTGAATCCGGATAAGACGGAGGTACTGTTGGTCAGTAGGAGAGCCAATCGGGATGAGGAGATTTTACCGGTTCTGGATGGGGTTGCACTCCCCTTGAAGGAGCAAGTACGCAGCTTGGGGGTACTACTGGACCCGGCTGTGCTTTTGGAAGCTCAGGTGGAGGCGGTGGCCAGGGGTGCCTTTGCACAGCTTTGGCTGGTGCGCCAGCTGCGTCCCTTTCTCGAGAAGGCAGATCTGGCCATGGTTACCCATGCCTTAGTTACGTCGCGGCTGGATTACTGTAACGCGCTCTACGTGGGGCTGCCCTTGAAGAATATCCGGAAACTGTAGCTAGTGCAAAACGCGGCAGCGAGGGTTGTATCCGGAGCTGCCCATTGGGACCATATCACCCCCATTTTGAAAGAGCTGCACTGGCTGCCGGTTTGTTTCCGGGTCCAATTCAAGGTGCTGGTTTTGACCTTTAAAGCCCTAAACGGTTTGGGCCCGGGGTATTTGAGGGACCGCCTGCTGCCAAGGGTTGCTGCCCGCTTGACAAGGACATCTGAGGGGGCCCTGCTCCGGGTGCCGACAATGAGGGAGGCCCGGCTGTCGTGCACTCGGGACAGGGCCTTCTCTGTTGCTGCTCCTAGACTCTGGAATGCTCTCCCAGTGGCCATTCGTTCCTTGGACTCCATCACGGCTTTTAGAAAGCTTTTAAAGACTTGGCTTTTTACCCAGGCTTTTACATGATTGTTTTTACTGCTGCTTCTGTGTGTTTTTATCTGTTGTATTGTTTTTATCCCTGTTTTATATGTTTTTAGCTTGATGTTTTTATTGCTTGATGTTTTTATTGCTTTTTATTGTATGTTTTAATTTTTGTAAACTGCCTTGGGGTTTTCTTTTAATGAAAGGCGGTATAGAAATGTAAAAATAAATAAATAAATAAATAAATAGTGCCCCAATGACTGTCTGCTGCCACCCAGATTCTAAAGTAATTGGGGAAACGGCTGATTTTTAAACAATTTCTGAAGTTTACATATCTTTGGGGCAGATTTGGGGCAGAAAGGGGGCTTGAGGGGCAAAACAGTGGGTTGGGTGGCAGTGCCCCAAGGGGTGCCTGCTGCCATCCAGATTGCAAAGGAATAGGGCAAAGGGCTGATTTCTTAGGAATTGTTGAAGTTTACATTTCTTTAAAGTTTTCGCCATAGGGAATAATGGAGGTTTCAGCAGACCCATAACTCCACCTAGGGGGCACTGGGGTGGCGGGGAGTGAGTGGTGGTGTAGTGCACATAGGGTGCCAACTAACCCATGGGGTGCTGGGTTCGGTTCTTTCTGAGGTGTTCTGAGTGTAGATTCTGTGGTAGCATATGAGATTCTCAATGACAAACCATGAATCCACTCTCATATGCTACCAGAGAATCTACACTCAAAACATCTTAGAAACAACAGAACCCAATACCCCGTGGGTTAGCAACCCATGGGGTGGTCAGCACCCTATGTGCTCTACATCACCACTCGCTCTGGGCCACCCTGGTGCCCCGCAAGTGCTGTTATGTGGCTGCTGAAGCCTCCATAATTCCCTATGGGGAAGAACTTTAAAGACGCATAAACTCCATTAAATCTTTTTTAAAAACCAGCCCTCGGCCCAATTCCTTTGAAATAATTCTGACAGGTTCCTTGCCCCCACTGGGCACTACTACCCACTCTACTCTGCTCTGGGCTACCCATTCCCTCCCAACGTGAAGCTATACTTTTGCTGAAACCTCCATTATTCCCTATGGGAAAATTCTTAAACTTCAAAAAGTCACCAAGAATCAGCCCTTTGCCCAGTTCCACTGAAATTTGGATGGTAGCTTCCACCCATTGGGCACTACCACCCCCACCCACTAGTTTTGCTCCAGGGCCATTTTTTAAAATCCAAAACATTTGGGATTCGGATTTTGCAATTTCAAAAAAAGAACAACATTGAGGTATTTTGGATTGGCTGGTTTTGAACAAAGAACAAAATAGGGGTGTTTTGGATCTGGGCCAAAAACAAAACAGGAACAACAACACAACCCTAGAGAGAAATTCTTCTCCCTCTCACATAACACTAGAACCAGGGGTCATCCCATGAAATTGATTGTTGGGAAATCTAGGACCGAAAAAAGGAATTACTTTTTCACACAATGCATAATCCACTTGTGGAATTCTCTGCCACAAGATGTGGTGACAACCAACAACCTGGATGGCTTTAAGAAGAATTTGGATAACTTCATGGAGGTGAGATCTATCAACGGCTACTAGTCGGAGGGCTGTGGGCTACCTTCAACCTCTGAGTAGCAGTTGCAGGGGAGTAACCGCAGGAGAGAGGGCATGCCCTCCACTCCTGCCTGTGGCTTCCAGTGGCATCTGGTGGGCCACTGTGCGAAACAGGATGCTGGACTACATGGTCCTTGGGCCTGATCCAGCAGGGATGTAATACCTCAAATGCATAGTTTGTGATGATGTCATCCACCCCATTTCAAGATGTCAGACACATAAATGTTTGAGGTGCAAGTGGGCTAACTTGTGAACTGCCTAAGTGATCTGGACCAAATTTACTTCAATTGTAGGGATAGTGAAAGGAAAGTAGGCAGATTAGTTCTTACTAGAACAACTTGTTAGATATTCTGTTGACTCTGCTCTGTATTGCCTCAATTTGCTCTAAACAGGGCCTATGCCCTTGGCTCAGTCATAATAATACAATGAGATAATGCCTACTGAGGATGCTATAAACTGAGCTTTGCTGCATAATCCATAAAGCCATATTGATGGACACTTATGTCCATTATAAAAGCTAGATTAGCTGAAACCCTAGATTAGCTGAAATTAGCTGATTCTCTCTAGGAAGTATGTGTGCATGTATGCACACATATACAGTGCATAAAATGTATCAGGTGTGCTATGGGCAGCATAGTGTGGGTGGATCCACTTGCACTGCTGTGGGCTTGTAGTGAAGTGCCCACAGCCTACTTCAGTGGCACACCTACTCCCCAGAAGCACTGGTTAGATCATAAACATGTTGTTTGACTGTCAGAAATGTGTTTCCGATCTAACTAGCACTTCTGGAGTACAGGCATGCTAATCAAATTATTTGTTCTTTTGCACAAAAGTATAACATTGCTGGCATTTCACCGTGAACCTATAGCAGGGCAAGCAAACTGGTGTCCCTTGCATTATGCTGTGCTGAATGTTGGTCAGTATGTTAACAGTTTACAGTGCTTTCATAGGAACATAGGAGACTGCCATATACTGAGTCAGACCATTGGTCCATCTATGGTAGCTCAGTATTGTCTACCCAGACTGGCTGCAGTTTCTCCAAGGTAGCAGGCAAGAGTCTCTCTCAGCCCTATATTGGAAATGCCAGGGAAGGAGAACTGGTCTTGTGGTAGCAGGCATGATTTGTCCCTAGCTAAGCAGGGTTCACCCTGGTTGTATATGAATGGGAAACTAGATGTGTGAGCACTGTAAGATATTCCCCTTAGGGGATGGAGCTGATCTGGAAACCTAGAAAGAGCATCTAGGTTCCAAGTTCCCTCCCTGGCATCTTCAAGATAGGGTTGAGTGAGATTCCTGCCTGCAACCTTGGAGAAGCCGCTGCCAGTCTGTGTAGACAATATTGAGCTAGATGGACCTAGGGTCTGACTCAGTATATGGCAGCTTCCCATGTTCCTATGGAACCTTCTGCATGCAAGCATGCAGGTGTTCTTACCAGAGCAGCCCCATCCTCTAAGGGGAATATCTTACAGTGCTCCCATGTAGTCTCCCATTCAAATACATGGTTGCTACCACAAGACCAGCTCTCCTCCCTTCATCTTCATATTTTGTTCTTAGAGTTTAAACAGTGCAAGGAAGTCTATGCTATTAACAAATAAACATTTTATTTATTTATTTATTGTTGAATTTATATACCGCCTTTCATTAAAAACAACCCTAAGGCGGTTTTACAAAAGTTAAAAACATACAATAAAGATGGCAATCAAAATATTAAGCTAAAAATATAAAACAAATCTAATTTAAAAACTATAAAATACAAGCATAAAAACTATAAATGAGTAAAAACACATAGAAGCAGCAGTAGAAACAGTCATGTAAAAGCCTGGGTAAAAAGCCAAGATTTAAGAAGCTTTCTAAAAACTGTGATGGAGTCTGAGGAGCGAATGGCCACTGGGAGAGCATTCCAAAGTCTGGGGCAGCAACAGAGAAGGCCCTGTCCCGAGTGCATGACAGACAAGCCTCCTTCATTGTAGGCACTCGGAGCAGAGCCCCCTCAGATAACCTTGTCAAGTGGGCAGCAACCCTTGGGAGCAGGCGGTCCCTCAGATACCCTGGGCCCAAACTGTTACATGTTAACTATGTCAAATAAGATTTCAGTTGACCTAAGGAACTGGAGAATTTCCTTCTCTATGCTTGCTCTTGCAAGGAAGCAAGACCTTTTGAGTTCTATATTATTTTTTGCTGAGTAAACAAGCATAAGATTGCACTGTACATGAACAATGATCTAAGTTATATTATTACTTGCAGCATTTCAGTATTTAAAAAACAAATTATTGACACAATTCCAGATACTTAATGATATAAAGTAAAGGCATAGTGTGACATTGAATAGGTGTTGACTCCTGGTGGCCACAGAGCCCTATGGCTGTCTTTGGTAGAATACAGGAGGGGTTTACCATTGCGTCTTCCCGCGCAGTATGAGATGATGCCTCTTTGGCTATGAATGATGGTTTTAATTCGAGCTGGAAATGAGCTGCGTTGAGTAAATTTTCTTTTTTTGGCCTCTCCGTAGAGGATTTGCATACTGTAGGCATTGAGCAAGCCAGGAAGTTAGTTAAGCAACGTGTCCTGGATATAGAAGTTCAACAAGAAGGTGCATGGCTCAAGCAGGGTTTATACTTAGGGAGTCAAGCAATTAATCTTAAACCAGCTGAGTACTTTGATATGGTGCTTGTCCCTTCACTTTAGCACATTTAAATGTTCTTCCTACAGCAGTATTGGATGGCAGGTTTAAGGGAGTTCCACTATTTTTACGACTTTGCCCACGTGGCAAAGGGGTTATAGAATCCACCTCGCATGTTATTCTTTATTGTGATTTTTATAGTGAACCCCGTTTAAGACTTATATCTCCTATGTTAGATAATTTGCCTGGCCGGTCTGATGAATTTTATTTAAATTATCTTTTAACTAATGTGAACACTGATATTATCTCTGTTATGGCCAGGTTTTGTTATATTATTTGTAAAATACGTACTGGTTTATTGTAAATGTTTGCTGGTCAATGACCAAATAAACTTATATCTATCTTCCCGCGCAGTATGAGATGATGCCTTTCAGCATCTTCCTATATCACTGCTGCCTGATATAGGTGACTTAATGATATACCCAACTTTTTATTTCATCAAAAAGAATGCTCTAAAGGGTGAAGAATTAGTTGTTCTTAACAAGTTGCCACATGTCCATTGCCTTTCATTAAGTTGCCATTTTTGGATCATTAGAAACTAGTGACACAGATGTTATATATATTTTAATGGCATTGATGTAATTCTGTCTACTACAAGAAGAACAGTCATATAGATCATTATTTTAAATAACTGTCCTTTGTCATTGGGCATAAAATAGGACAAGAAAGTAAACTTATGAAAAACACTGACTAATCCTTTTCGACAGGTGCCTGTTATCTCTGCCCCCAGCTATTCCTCCTCAAAGCAATCACACTATTTTTCAGGTGCAAAGGTGCCTCTTTATCCCAGCATTTCTAAAATGTCTGATGCCTGAACATTGTGCATAAGATTTTTTTCTGAAGCGACAGCTGTTGGACAATACCGTATCTTAGTCCTTGGTGTAATCACTGGCTTTTCTTTTGGTACATCCTGCCAAATTTCCTCCAGGTGAATTTTGCAGGAGAATATAAAAATGGTAAGGGAATGATGCTTCATTTTCAGTTTTATTTTACACGTCTGTTTTGCATGACTTCTAATGGGCTTTTGGGGGATTTTTTTAAGGGAAGCTTTTTGATTTCATTTAGCCATGAGCAGCTAATTTATTGGGGTTGATCAACTGCCAATATTAAGCTCTATACAAGTCGCTGCTAATGAGTTTAGTAAGAACATGGGCAATGAGCACTATCCAGAGACATATGGACTCAAGGCACCATGTAAACAGACACTGGCATGGTGAATACCACATAACAGATACCACATCACAGAAAACTGCTGGAGACTTAGCTTAACTGGAAATGCATGTATGATCTACTGGCTACTAACCAAAATGTCTCCATTTAGAATTCAAAGCCAAATCTGGCCTACAATTGACCCACTACATTTTTGAAGAGAATAAACAACCCTGACCTGCAGTGATGAGAGATGCAACAGTGGCACTAATCAAGAAATTATCCTCCAGTTCAAAAATGTATTTCCATTCCTGAGATTCTGAGCAATCTATTTTCAATGTACTTTCTACACAAAAGAGATAGAGTTGTGTAGGTGAAATTCTAATCATAACAAGAGAAGCCTTCTTCCATAAGTATCTCTCCAAATATGACTGTCAAGATTTTTCTCTGTAGCCGTGCAGTTACTCTGGTAAAATGTATACAGTACTAAGTTATAGGCACAGGCCTTGTCAGTGGTGGCACTCATCTATGAAACCACTACAGGAAAATCTGTTCAGCATCTCCCTGATTAGTTTTCATTGTCAGCCTAAAACCTTTATGCTTATTCAGATTGTTGCTGGGTATGCTGGTTGGATTAGCTGAAATCTAATTTACTGCTAACCTATTTTGCTGTTTAATTGATTTCAGGCTGCTTCTATACAATTGCTCTCTAATTTTGTTCATCACTTTGCATGCCCCAGTTGTGCAGAAAAAGTGACTAAAATAAATAGCATCTTGATGGGTGGGAGGCTGCAGCTATATTTATATACAATGGAACACATTTGTGATATTTTTCAGATAAAATCCTACAGACAGATCATGTTGCTCTGCAGAAGAATGAGCAGCAATGCATAGCCAGGAAATCTCATATTCAAACACAACGCCTTCCGAAAGATGAGGAAAAAATATCACTGGGTAGGACTGGAGGCTTGACAGGGATGAAGAAAGGCATGTGCAAGCAAGAGCGACTTTCTGCTTCTAGTAAAACCTGAGATCCAACAAATCAAATACACTGAAAAGCTGAAAAGAAAAGGGGTTGACAGCTGCAGCTCATCTCCTAGTGGCAGGTGATAATGTGCCACCAAAGCACCACAAATAACAAGGCAGCGGAGGCAGATAAAATTCCAAGGGTGGCAAAATAAACTTTTATTTTAATAACTTCTTGTTATCTGAAACCAAGATAGTAGGGGGTGAAATCCTTGGGGAGATATTCCAGTTATTCAATAAAAAATGTTCTAGCAACCTGCATATTTTTGTTACCTGAAAAACTGTAGTCTACATACAAGAAACACTTACCAGAAGCAGCAAAAAGACAAACTAGTTTATAATGGAGGCAAACTCCCATCACTGTTCCTTGGATAAAGTATAAATGTAATACTATTTTCATAATTCTGCTACAACTGACAATACAGAGATGAAGCCATTTGCCTCTTGTTTCATGTAAACTGTCATTGTGAATTATTTTCTGTGTTTTTCTTTTTCTTTTTAATCGCCATGACCCCACTTTCACAAATACTCAACAAAACAGGCCTCGGATACCAAAAATCTAAAACATCAAGTCAAATCAACCATCTGCTGTACATGGACGATCTGAAGTTGTATGGAAAGTCCCAGTCAGAAATTGAATCACTGATAAACACTGTCCGTATATTCAGTAGCGATATAGCAATGGAGTTTGGACTAGACAAGTGTGCTGCATTAATAATGAAAAGAGGAAAAATAACAAAAACAGAAGGAATAGAACTGCCCAATGGAAGCAACATCAAGAACATGGAAGAGAAAGAACGTTACAAATACTTGGGCATTCTCCAGGCTGATAACATCGCACACACTGAAGTGAAAAGAAAAATTGGAAGTGAATACATCAGGAGAGTTAGAAAAATCCTCAAGTCCAAACTCAATGGTGGGAACACCATGCAAGCCATAAACACCTGGGCTATACCTGTTATCAGATACAGTGCAGGAATAATAGACTGGACCCAGGCAGAGCTAGAGACGCTAGATCGTAAGACCAGGAAAATCATGACCATCAATCATGCTCTGCACCCCCGCAGTGATGTAGATAGGCTATATCTCCCTAGCAGCTCAGGTGGAAGAGGAATGCTACAAGTCTATCAAACAGTGGAGGAGGAGAAAAGAGGCCTTGAAGAATATATCAAGGACAGTGAAGAAGAGGCACTTCAAATGGTCAATAATGCAAAAAAATAATTCAAATGGTCAATAATGCAAAAAAAAAAAAATGCAAAAATAATGCAATTCAACACCAATGAAACAAAGCAGGCCTACAAGAAAGAACAAGTCAAGAACCGAGCAGAAAAATGGAGAAATAAGCCCCTGCATGGTCAATATTTGCACAATATAAGTGGAAAATCAGACATCACCAAGACCTGGCAATGGCTTAAGAATGGCAACTTGAAGAAAGAAACAGAGGGTTTAATAGTGGCTGCACAAGAACAGGCACTAAGAACAAATGCAACAAGAGCAAAAGTCAAAAAGTCAACAACAAACAGCAAGTGCCACCTTTGTAAAGAAGCAGATGAAACCATGGACCACCTAATCAGCTGTTGTAAAAAGATCACACAGACTGACTACAAACAAAGGCATGACAAAGTAGCAGGGATGATACACTGGAACATCTGCAAAAAATACAAGCTACCTGTAGCCAAAAATTGGTGGGACCATCAGATTGAAAAAGTTGAAGAAAATGAAGTTGTAAAAATATTATGGGACTCCCGACTACAAACAGACAGACATCTGCCACACAAATACACCAGATAGAACTGTAGTTGAGAAGAAAGAAAAACAAGTCAAAATAATCAACATAGCGATACCAGGGGATAGCAGAATAGAAGAAAAAGAAATAGAAAAAATCACCAAATACAAAGATCTACAAATTGAAATTGAAAGGCTGTGGTAGAAAAAGACCAAAACAATCCCAGTGGTCATTGGCGCCCTGGGTGCAGTTCCAAAAGACCTTGAAGAGCACCTCAACACCATAGGGGCCACAGAAATCACCATCAGCCAATTACAAAAAACAGCTTTACTGGGAACAGCCTATATTCTGCGACGATATCTATAACAATTGACAATAAAATTCTGGCATCCCAGGTCCTTGGGAAGGACTCGATGTCTGGATAAAACAAACCAGTCAATAACACCTTTCTGACTGTGTAAACAACAAATAATAATAAATAATATTGCAACCACTAAAACTGCAATTATAATACCCTGTCAGTTTTATGTTTTGCTGCCAAAATGCTGACTTCTGTATCTGGGCATACCCTTCAACATTTCACAGGTGAAGGACAACTTAAAGCATCCCTATTTGTAGTAAACATTATTGCCTGAGTCAACACATTTTGATTGATTAAGTGCTGTCAAGTCGCTGTCGACTTTTAGCAACCACATAGATAGATCCTTTCCAGGATGATCTGCCTTCAACTTGGCCTTTAAGATCTCTCAGTGGTGCATTCATTGCTGTAGTAACCAAGTCCATCCACCTTGCTGCTGGTCGTCCTCTTCTTCTCTTTCCTTCAACTTTCTCCAGCATTATGGACTTCTCAAGGCAGCTGGGTTTTTGCATAATGTGTCCAAATTATGATAGTTTGAGTCTGGTCATTTGTGCCTCGACTGAAAATTCTGGATTGATTTGTTCTATGATCCATTTGTTTGTTTTCCTGACTGTCCACAGTATCCTCAAAAGGCTTCTCGAGCACCAAAGTTCAAAAGTATTAATACTTGCTCCTTCAAAATCCAGCTCTCGCATCCATAGATGCAAAAAACCATTGTCACAGAGAAAACCATTGTGTGAACAATTCTAATCTTTGTCGGTATAGACATGTCCAGGCATCTAAAAATCCTTTCCAAGGCCTTCATTGCAACCCTACCAAGTGCTAGTCTGCTGGACTGCTGGATCCTTGACTGTTGATGGTCGATCCTAAAAGGCAGAAGCTATCCACCACTTCAATGTCTTCATTATCAATTCTGAGGCTGGTTGCTGTACCCGTTGTCATTAGTTTAGTCTACTTTATTTAGTCGTAGTCCCATTTTCTCACTGTGCTGCTTGCCTATCATTATTAGAGCTTGCAGAGCATTCACATTCTCAGCTATCAGATTGGAGCCATCAGCATAGCGCAGGTTATTGATGTTTCTTCCTCCAACTTTAAAACCATGCTCATCTTCTTCCAAGCCAGCTTCCCTCAGTATATGTTCAGAATATAAACTGAATAAAGAAGGAGAAAGTAGACAGTTTTGTCTTACTCCTTTGCCAGTCTGCAACCAGTCTGAATTACCTAGGGATGTGCAAACCAGCTCGACATCAAGCCAGTTCAGCGTTTGCATGGTTCAGTTTGATCGTCTGGTGTCGAACCAAGACACCCCATTCGGTCTGATGTTTGGAGGATTTGCAGACCTTTTATTGTTTTTTTAAAAAAAACTTTATCCACCTTACGGGAGTTCCCGGAGGTGGCGGGGAGAGGTTCGCAGAGGTTCCCCCTCCCCCACTGGCTCTCCTTATGGCCCCCTCTGGCCGGTTCAGTCACTCTTTGGCAGGTTTTTGGCCTTCTCCCCTCGGTGCGGTGGCCATTTTGGAAGCCATGCACCTGTGCGATTGGCCTCTGTGTGACCCCAAAAAAGGTCCACAACCCCCCCTGGACAACCCCCCCCTGAGCTGGCGAGGTTCAAGGGGGTGCCAGACCAAACTGGCCCAGGCCAGCCAGTTCCATGCACATCCCTAGTTTCATCATATTCCATCTAGACTGTGCCTTCCTGTCCTGTGTATAAGTTTCTCATGAGCACAATGAGATGTTCTTGGACACCGATTTTCCTAAGGATATCACACCACTTGACACAGTCAATGCAATCAAAGGCTTTTCTGTAGTCAATAAATCACATATTGACTTCTTTTTGGTATTATTTGGCTTTTTCCATTATCCAGCATGTATCAGCAATGATGTCTCTTGTTCCTCAGCCTTTTCTGAAACCAGTTTGAACATCTGGCATTTCCCTTTCCACATAGGGCTCTCATCCTGAGCATTATTTTGCTAGCATGTGAAATTAAGGATGTTGTGTGATGGTTTTCACAATCTGTTAAGTCTCCTTTCTTTGGTATGGGTATGTAGACTGACCTCTTAGGATCTGGTGGCCACTTTGTCATTCTCCAAATTTGCTGGCGTAGTTTGGTTATATAGTTTGGTCACATTTCTAAAAAGGGTCTATAATTTGTCTGCTCTATGCTGTCTTCATTTGCTTTATAATAGCGTATCCTGCATGCATAAGTCTAAGATATACAAGAAAAACATAATTTTCAAATGGTCTTCAATAGTCTTAATGTCCATGAATCCACATTTTTATGGATGTGTACTAGAGGCTAGATCAGGGCTGCTCAACATCAGCCCTCCTGCAAATGTTGGCCTACTACTCCCATAATCTCTGGCTATTAGCCACTGTGGCTGGGGATTGTGGGAGTTGTAGTCCAAAAACAGCTGGGGGGGGGAGTTGAGCAGGCCTTGGCTAGATGCAGCCATTCCCATTTAGATGTTTAACTCCTTGAAATTTTCAACAGCAGTCTCTCACTCTATTTCTCCACTTGCTCCGTCACCCAAATGATAAATTCCGTAGGTTTGTGGTTATGTTTTAGAAAACCAATGGTTTTCATTTGCATTGATTCTGATGTTGCATTTGTGTTCCCCAATCCATTTCTTAAGGTTTCTAGGAGTCTTCCCTATGAATAATAATTTACAAGGACACTCTATTGCATATACCACATGAGATGTATTATATGTGGTGAACTTTTCTCTCTCTCTCTCTCTCTCTCTCTCTCTCTCTTTTAATCCTATTGATTGTGGAAGAACGTGTGTGTGTGTGTGTGTGTGTGTGTGTGTGTGTGTGTCTGTCTGTCTGTCTGTCTGTCTGTCTGTCTGTTTACAATATATGCAATTCCCACATGGAAAAAGTCCTACATGGAAAATGATCCAGGCATTAAAGAATTCCTGGATTTCAGATGTGTATTGCTAAGTACCAAATGTTCTCTTAAATTTCTCATCCTTTTGTATGTAATGAGTGGCTTCTCCTTGCAGGCAGGTATGTCCTGAAGGTGCCAATGCTGATGAATGTGTTTTTTAAAGGCTATACTCACAGAGTCAAAGCTCAAACGACAAACCACAGATTTGGGTGTAGATTTTGGATTCTTAACCCTACGTAGTTCTTTCCTATTCATGGCAAGAGTTTTATTTTGGGAAGCTTTTATTGCCTCCCTTGGATAACCTCTAAGCACTGTTGGTTGCCAACTTTTCAGCTTCCAACAGAAAATTGGAACTTTCAGAACAATTCCTTCTCAAATGCAAAAACCAACCACATGTGTTTAGGTGCAAACTATCATAATGCAGATATATATTTCTATCCGTAGACTTCCTATAAACAGTGGTGTTCAGACTTCCCTCCTCTTTATATACAAGAACATCCAAACAGTTCATATATTTTAAATCATATTGCATGATTCATATTGCATAAGAAATATAAAAGATGCTAAAATACATTACTAACATTAAATGATTTAAAATATAAAAAATAGGCATGTGACTGCACTAAAAATCTAGCTATGCCTCTAATAAGGGACATAGCAGACTCTGGGCTACATTTTGGTTTAACTACGGCTGCAATAAGAAGCATAGGAATAAACCGTGTGGCAGTACCCTAGATCGCGTTGCATGCTTACAAAGTAAGAAAAAGTTTTAAAATATTTAAAACATATAAAAGCATGACAGTCATCATTTAAAATAATAAGAGCTAATATGTGTTAAAAGGACATCATATAATATACACAAAAATATAAGCCAGTAAAATAGTAGCCAGGAAGTTGCAGGTCTATAGGTTGTTGGGTTGCCGCACTAAGGCAGTAGCCATGGCTGTCCTCTAGTTCATAGAGTGGGGCTATGAGCACTCATGATCATCGTCTGCTGGATATTAATCGCTGCTGCACAGAACCCGGCGACACCCTAGGTGGCAGCAGGGTTGCTATCAGAGAGCAGCAAGGCATAAAACTGGTCCGTAACCCAGGATGGCCATGTAATAGTGGTAAGATGAGGGAGGCATGGATGTCCCAGTAGAACAGGCACTGTAAAAGAATGTGTCCTGCTGTTTTTACCTGCCCTGAGCTGCAGGGGCACTTGCGCTCTGAAACTGGGATCTTCCTATAGCGACCTTCAAGCACGGCTGAGGGAAGCACATAGCAGCGCACCAGTGTAACGGCCCTCCTATGCTTTGGGACCTCCAATTGTGTTAGGTATGGCAAGGGGGCGCTGACATACCTGAGTCCTTCACTTACAGGGAAGTCAGGGGCCTTGCCTATGTCAGATTGGCACTCTATATCTGTAATATGTTGAGTGCCTTGGCTGGGTCGTACTCCAAGTTAACTAAGTGAAGTGGGAATAGGCCCAGGGACTTTATTTTATTCAAAGCTGTCTGTTTCCAACTGGATTATCATCACGTAGTGTTATTGGGGCTAGGCCTGAGGAGAAAAGGAAAAGCTTTAGCCAGTAGTTCAGTATGGTCATCCATACCCTTGCCTCCACTTTCATTAGGCCTGTCTCTAGTTGCGGGATAGTGTTCGATACCCATCTTAGTACTTGAAGAACTGCTCTCAGGAACTTTGATTGCACATGTTCCAGCTTGGAAAAATTAGGGAAGGGGCCGAGCTGGGCACCATAGAGTAATGGTTTAGCACCACTAAAGAATAAAAAAGTTGTGATGAGGATTCTGTGAGAAAATGTGTTTACTCTCAAAGTTTTCCATATATAATTTTGCCACTTCTGGTGCCATGGTAGTCCCCATAGCTATTCCTTTGGTTTGCCAATAATATCTACTATTAAAAGAGAAATAGTTTTGAAATAATACAAACTCTGTCAAAGACATAATGAAATGAGTAGGTGGTTATATTTTGTCTGTTCTGTTGTTGAGCATATTTTCAATGGTCACAAGTGCCTTGTATTGTGGAATGCTCATATATAAAGATTTTATATAAAGTGACCAAAATGTCCTCTTCTTGTACATGAGTAATAGTAGATAATCTTTATTGATAAAATCAGCTGAATCTCATATATATGTTCTCATTTGAGGTACAAAAGGTTTCAAGAAACAGTCCACATATTGGGAAAGTGGTTCCAAAATCGAATTATTGGCTAATATTATAGGACACCGTGGTTGTGGATACCCAGGTTTGTGAATCTTAGGTAAAATATATAACACCGGTGTTTTTGGCTGATCATTACACAAAAATCCATTTTCTTGTATCGTTTTGTGATATATTTCATCTCTATACCTTCTTCTATAATTACTGTATAGGAGCTAACGGCTCTTTGGCACATAATTTATATGTAGCTAAACCAGATAATTGATTATACACATCTTTTTTGTAATCTGATCTATTAAGTGTCACTATAGCTCCACCCTTGTTGACTTCTTTAATAATTATATTGGAGTCTTTGGATAATTTATGGAATGCAGTTTGTTCGATCTTACTGATATTGCATCATGTTAGAGTACAATCTCTTTCCAACATGTCTAATTCTTTGAAAATCATTTCCTCAAATAGTTGAATCCCAGGATGAGAAAGTCCTGGTAGCACAAAAAAGGAAGGCGGTTTGAAAGAAGTAATTGATGTTGTGTCTGGTTCTGGAAAAAATGTTTTCACTTGAGTGTCCTAATAAGTTTGAAAAGGTCTAAACATATCTGTACAGGATCATGTTCAGGAGTTGGAACATATGATAGCCCTCTTTCTAAAACCTGTTCTTCAAATGTCAGTCTCTTTTTTTTAATGCAAAGATGTCACACCACTTTTCTGGCATCTCTCTGTCGACACAATTCTTGTGTCAAAATAAGCACAAGAGGGGGAAGAGCAGGACAGACTATCGAGCTAATTCTTCCTTTTCCACCAGGTTCTTGAAGCCATGCCTTCCCTGTTTAAGTTAGATGCAAAGGACAGGAGCTGTGGCAGGAAAGGGTTGAATAATGATGAAGTGGATTACAAAACTATTCTACCTGCTCAGACTTATTTTCAAATATTTCAGTTCTTCTTTACTTCTTTCATGAAGCTGCATCACTGTTTTCAGAAGAAGAAGCATGGCAGTGATTCCCAGTAGCTTAATTTAGCTGTTTGGAATAGGAAGCATGACTAAGCCAGAGAGATTGACATATATATTCTACATTATATGCAGAGCATCACAGCATTTCCTAGTGTTCAAAAAGTTTCATTTACTCTAAGGCAGAGATTCTGTCCAGTGCCCTTCCTTTATAGATGCTCTGTAGTAGAACTGAATGAAATAAGTCTAGCGAGAGGTTGTGCTTGGAAGTTTCAAGTCTGTGCCAAACACTCTAGGATGTGTTGAATTTTCCAGGAGAATTACTCTGTTGAGCTCATCTGCTAATTGACTCTCAAGCACAATAGGAAAAAGTTGCCACTTTGCTGCTTGATAAGAACTTAAATCTTGGCCTCCTCCTGCTTACCTGCATCTCTGCAGTTCTGCGGCACAAGTTGGAGTTTGAACCTAAAGTACTTCTTTTGCCTGAAGAATACAAGCAGAGAGAGTGCTTTGGTTTGGAAAATGATGTTTTGTTATAGTTTATGGAGCACTGTTGGTTTTATGGGCTGCTGAACATTTCTTGTTGTAAGCAATGTAAACTTTTGCTGAACTCCTGGTTTGTACTGCACAGCAAGTACATTAGTCGATTGGTTACAACATAAGAACAGCCCTGCTAGATAAGGCCCAAGGACTATCTAGTCCAGTATCCTGTTTCACAGGCATAGGGAGACTAATATTTCAGATGCACAGATATTGACCCCTGTGCAGATGCAGAAGCCAGGTGCAATCTCAACCTATCATCCTATGTGCATTCATTGTACATACATTGCTTGTCTGTATAGGGCTACTGTCTCAGGAGACACATCCTTATTTTTTTCATTTTGGAGAAAGGGTGCATAATGTTAGCAGTTATGTTGCTAATTAAAAGTACTAGTCCTTTAGAGAGCAAATCTGCAAAGCATCTATTGTAATCTGTTTAGAAAGCATGCATGCGTGATTGAATAAATGCTGGAATAAATGAACTGGGTGCTGGAATAAATGAACTGTGATGCATCTTAAGCAAATCATATCCATTGCATATGTATTGTGCAGTATAACTGCATAAACTCAATTGTTTTCAGTGATAACAACAAGCTAGAGCTGGGAAGAATTGTACCTTTTCTTTAACTTTGAGTCAAATCGTATTTTCACTTATTCCCTCCCCTCCAGCAAAAATACTCTTACATATTGTAAGAGGGAAAGCAGCAAATGTCTGTCCAGTGTCAGTCTACTGTGTTAATTAAACAGCTGTCTCCCCAAGGCAGTTTTGTCTTGCTGAAGCCTGCCAGTCCATCTTAGATAGAATGCCATCACCTTTGAGCTGAAAAGCACACAGCTATCATCCGGAGCAGACAAGGGACAGCCTTTTCCCACCTACCACCTTGCAACTTCCTCCTTCTGCCATCTCAAAGCTTATAATGTTTGCCTTTGCAAACAGGTCTGGAAACTCATGGAAGGGAAAATGAGATTGCAGAACAAACAATGGGTCGTAAAAGGGTTAAGCATTCCTCCAGCTGCTTCTCTGCTCCAAAACACTGCTCTCAAAGTTCTTTTCCTAGATGAATTAATTCTCAGAGGGTTTTTGTTACATACATTTGCAAATAATGAGTAGTTCTGCCCTATATTCTAATACATAACTAATTGTGAACTGCCCTGAGAATATTGATACTGAATGGCAGCACAGAAATTGAATAAATAAATAATACATTTATTGCATTTATATAGCTCTCAGTTTTCTTAAAGATGAAAGTTTAAGCGAAACCCAAGGTATGGAAATTGATAACCCTTCTTTTTGCACACTTTAATACCTTTAGATCAAGTTAATAGGGCAAAGGTTAGGTATAAAACAACAGCTGAGTGTATTGATTCTTGCTCTCAATCTCATCAGAGGAATACATCAAGGTTGCTTGCTGGCTCACCTTCTGTTTAACCTTTTTCTTTTTTTTTAATCAGCACTGTCAGTGTTCTTGCAGCCATTACCTCTCCTCACCCCCCTCCAGCATTTCAAGGAAGTAGATTATTTCAGCCAATTGCAACAACTTTCAGGGTTGTTGTGGGGGGGGGTTGTAGGAGAGGGAGTTCAGGTATTTCCAGTCCAATTTAGGCTGCATATGGCCACAGACATTTTTCTGGAGTGGGTCAAAGTGTATATATGTGAATATACATATACAGTACTGTGTAAGGTCAGAATGGGAAGGTCAGAAATGGTCTGACATTGGCCACTTCAGAGGGAGTTGGAGATATTTCTAATCATAAGTAGGAAGGCCTATTTTGATTAAGGCTTCTCCAACCCCTTTCAGGGGATTTCAGAGAATTCCTGAGTTCCAAATGGTGGAGAAAGTCCACTTTTTTCCACTATTATAGCCAAGGAAAACCCCCATCTTTTGCCCTCTATTTGCCTGGCTGCCTGTCCACACATTTATTTATTTTATTCTATTATTTATTTTTAGCTGTTTTTTAAAATAAAACTTATGATTTTAAAAATAAAGCAGTAAATTTCCAGGTCTCCCCTGAAATTATTTCATGTTACATCACTTCCCTTGAGAGTCTCCGATGTTACATCACTCCTCCTGAGATTCTTTGATGTTTCATCACCTTTTTCCACAATGCCCTGTGAATACAATTTCTAGGTTACTTTGAAATTAATTAAAAATCAAAGGATGGCCTGATTAACTTTTAACTAAATATTCAGAGTCCGGCTACCCTTACCTTCTGTTGGGATGATGTTCAGAGCTCAGCTTCCAGTGGGGATTTCTTGGTGATTGTTTTTACTTTCCCCATAGACTTCTATGGGGATTTTTCCTGGAGGCAAAACTGATCCCTTCCCTAATCCCAACATTTGAAGGGTCCAAAGGACCCTGAACTGATCTGAGGTTTCAGGTTGGGTAGAGTCTGATCCTATCTTAAATTTGTGATCATGCACAGGCCTATATGTATAACTATATGGCCATGAATCCAGGGAGGCAACTGCCCTCTTTGCCTATCCTTGAGGATAACTGTGCATAAGGCATGGATCTGAACTTTGATTTCCAACTCATAATTCTAATGGGGGGGGGGGAGATAGAAAGAGGAATTTGTCCGTCTGTAACTTATGCAGGACTGAACAACATATATTTGCATCCTATTTGTGAGATCAGGACCGCTCACAGGGGAAACATTGTTACAATATTTATTTATTACATTTCTGTACTACCCCATACAAAGGCTCTAGGTGGTGCCTAGAGTAAAATACAAGAACAAACACCATTTAAGTAAAATACAAGACA
The DNA here is from genome assembly GCF_027244095.1 of Hemicordylus capensis. NCBI lineage: Eukaryota > Metazoa > Chordata > Lepidosauria > Squamata > Cordylidae > Hemicordylus > Hemicordylus capensis. Next base: position 303,385,835 of record NC_069659.1, on the reverse strand, counting down.
TCTAAATTAAATACAAGAACAAACACCATTTAAAAACAAACAGGTTAAAATAATATAGAGACAGATATCCATTTTTATAGATCAGTGGTTTTGAGGGTTGGTGTATGGTTTATAACTAGATGCTAAATACTGTTACACATTCAAGCAAACTGAAAACAGAGGGTGCTTTGTCCCTGGAATATGAAAAGGCTGAAAATTTACAATCTATTTAATTCAATAGTGGAAAGTCATTAAATTAATTTACTTTATTGGACTTGCATTCATGCCATTACTGCATTCTCTCAGTGTCCTAATATAAACCATTTATCTAGATTAAATATATTATTTTAAAAGTAAATATATTCCTTTATCAAGACAATGAGAATGGGCATACATAATTTGACAATGGAACTGTGGAAGAGCAGTCACTGTGGTTTTGTTCAGATACACCAACATCTCTCATGAATTGAATTTACTGGAAACCAGTACAGCAGAATCCAGCTGTACTGATTGACTGAAACTAATTACATCCCTAACCCTCTTTTTCAGAGCACATTTTAAAAACAGTTTTTAAAATTTGCTTTTTAAAAATGAGACAAACATATATCTACTCAAATAAATGTGCATGCATATAGTGTTTTAAGACTTTTTATCTCACTCTGTCTGTGAAATCCAGCGCCAGCTTTTTCCATCTGAAGCCTCATCGTTCCCAAGCCTCGTATCCAAGCTGTGTACACTTGCTGTCCCTCACTGGATCCTGGTAAATATGCTGCTTCTACGGCCTTGGTTTTCACTTCCCTTCCCCCCTTTCCCCTTCCTCCTCTCTCTACTAACTCCTGATTCCCAACCATCCCATTCCTGTGCCTTCCTTTCCTCCCCACTCCCTCTTTCCATCAATCTCTGAATTGTGTTAGGTTTTAGGAAGATTTAATACTGACCTTATATGCATCCACACACATGGGATAGTTAGAAACACTGGACTGATGCTATTACTAGCTATAACTGGAAAATTACTAGTAGTTCTGATTCATAGTTCTGTTTTCTGCTCAGGTAGGTTGATGCTGTTGCTCTTTTATACTCAATAAAGCCCATTGAATTATTTGAGAGTGTTTTGGTCTTCTTTCTACTTTTGTGCCCAGACTGTACAGTGACCATGTACAGTCTGGGCACAAAAGTAGAAAGAAGACCAAAACACTCTCAAATAATTCAATGGTAAGGTAAGGAAGGCACAGGAATGGGATGGTTGGGAATCAGGCGTTAGTAGAGAGAGGAGGAAGGGGGAAGGGAAGTGGAAACCAAGGCTGCAGAAGCACCATATTTACCAGGATCCAGTGAGGGGCAGCAAGTGTACACTGCTTGGATACGAGGCTTGGGAGCGATGAGGCTTCAGATGGAAAAAGCTGGCACTGGAGTTCACAGACAGAGTGAGCCCTTGATTCTTTGCCCTGTGGCAAGAATCACTGAGCAGTCTCTTGTCTGAAGGTTTCAGGCCACTGTCAGCTCTGCAGCTAGACAGCAGGCACTTGGGATGCACACATGAGCAAAGATCTGCTGGTTAGGCAAGGTTTGCTGACTCTCTGTCTGGTGAACTCCCTTCTTATAGTTGTTCCATCATTTGATCTCCATAGAATCTATTCAGAATATCATCATCCTTCCTGGATCACAAAAGGTGTCAACTGGTGTTACCCTCTAGATCCTGTCTTATTATTAATATTAGGTCAGTCCAGGGTCAACAGGATCTGGGTTTCATCTCCTATTAACTGTTGTTGGGAAGAATATTGTTTGGTTGATATTCCCAAAGCAAATCTGCATCTCTGAGCTTGCAAATGGGCATCTTCTCTTGTCCCCAGACTTTCTGGTGTCCAGTCTTCAAGAATGTTAAAAGTCAAAGGTGTTGGGGGAGGGGGGAGCAAGGCTATATGTGTGAAAGAGCAATTAAATCATTTTCTTTTGGGTACATCTACCTAGGGTGTAGTTTTAAAAACAGCAAGAGGATATAAACTATGCTTCTAATTCTACATTGAAAATATCTCCTCAGAGAATGGACAGGATTATCCCCTGTCCTTTCAAGGCAATTCACCAGATAGCAAAGCAATGACCAATGACTATTGTAAACTTTCTGTAAGAGGAAATGCGAACTCAGCTCCTAGCTTGCCCCAGAGACCTGAGAGCAAGTTCCAGACAATTTTAGGAATTTAATCATTTCACTCAATTGAATTCCTGTTGCAAGCAGTTCAGTGGTGCTGACAAAGATACAAATTTCAGCCTGGCTCACTGGACTATGAGTTCTGGTCCAACATGAATGCACTGGACAACAACATATCCAAATTGATAGTGTGTGTAATTCTTCATAACGTGCACCTGTAAAGCCATTCCACAGTGATATCATTTGGATATGTGTGAGACAGGAAAACAAGCCTGGCCATTGTGTCTCTTGATTAGGGATGTGCAAAACGTTTTGGGCACAGAACGATCTGTGCCCGAAATGACCAATTTCGGGTGATTCGGAGCCGAACCGAATTACCCATGATGAGACCCGATAATTTTCGGACCCGAAACGAATCACCCCTGTTTCGGGTCCGAATTTTTCAGGTGTTTCGGATCTCTTTTTTGTGCCCTAGAAAAGTGCCAGCCTTGTTGTCTTCTTCCCCCTCTGTTTTCAGTTTGACTTATCTTTGAATTTCCCACCTTTTTGCCTCCATTGATTTCAATGCAGAAATTGCTTTCCTTTTACTTTAATTGAAAAGGTCCTGGGGCCAAAAGAGTGGGGTGGGGTGGTATTGCCTAATGGGTGGAGGTTACCACCCCAATTGCAGAGGGATTGGGTAAAGGGCTGATTTTTGGTGAATTTCTGAAGTTTTAGTGTCTTTGGGGCAGATAGGGGGCATAACGTGGGATCTGGGCCAAAAGAGTGGGGTGGGGTGGTAGTACCTAATGGGTGGAGGCTACCACCACAATTGCAGAGTGATTGTGCAGAGGGCTGATTTTTGGTGAATTTCTGAAGTTTACGCGTCTTTAAGGTTTCCCCCCATTAAGTATAATGGAGGGTGTATCGCTTCACGTCGGGGGGAAAGGGGTGGCCTAGAGCGGTGTGGGGTTGGTGGAAGTGCCAGGTAGGGGCAAGGAAGCTACCTGAATTTTGTCAAAGGATTTGGGCAGAGGGCTGATTTTTGGTTAATTGTTGAAGTTTACGCGTCTTTAAGGTTTTTCCTCATAAGTTATAATAGAATGGAGCTTTCAGCAGCCCCATAAGTGCATTTGGGGGGTGCTGGGGTGGCCCAGAGCGAGTGGTGGTGTAGTGCACATAGGGTGCCAACCACGCCCATGGGTTTCTAACCGATGGCGTACAGGGTTCTGTTGTTTCTGAGGTATTCTGAGTGTGGATTCTATGTTAGCAAATGAGATTTTCAATGACACACCATGAATCCACTCTAATTTGCTATCATAGAATCTAAACCTTAAAGACATGAACTTCAACAATTAACCAAAAATCAGCCCTCTGCCCAAATCCTTTGAAAAAATGCAGGTAGCTTCCTTGCCCCTACCCGGCACTACCAACAACCCCACACCGCTCTAGGCCACCCTTTCCCCCTCGACGTGAAGCGATACACCCCCCATTCAACCAAATGGGGGAAAACCTTAAAAACGCGTAAACTTCAGAAATTCACCAAAAATTAACCCTCTGCCCAATCACTCTGCAATTGGGGTGGTAGCCTCCACCCATTAGGCACTACCACCCCACCCCACTCTTCTGGCCCAGATCCCACTTTCTGCCCCCGATCTGCCCCAAAGACACTAAAACTTCAAAAAATCACCTAAAATCAGCCCTTTGCCCAATCCCCCTGAAATTTGGGTGGTAGCCTCCACCCATTGGGTAATACCACCCAACCCCACTCTTTTGGACCCAGGACCCATTTTTCTTACCCGAATCTATTCGGATTTGGGTAAATCTGAATCCGAACTGAATCGGGGGTGATTCGGGTGAGCAAAATTCGGGCACAGAACAGAACAGGGGTGTTTCGGTTCGGGTCAGAACCGAAACACCGAAAATACCGAATTGCACACCCCTACTCTTGATTACATGTTTCACAAACATCTGGATTGCCTCTACTTTCACAAAGTAATTACCATCTGTCCCAAAGGCAAATCATGAGATCTGGGTGTCATGCACTGGTCAGTTCATATAAGTTCAGTCATTAATTGATTTCTTAATAAGGTGGAATCAGACCCAGGCCTAGGTTTCACATAATTTTGGATTGGTAACCCCACCTTAAGTGGCGCAGCAGGGAAATGCTTGACTAACAAGCATAAGGTTGCTGGTTCAAATCCCTGCTGGTACTATATCGGGCAGCAGTGATATAGGAAGATGTTGAAAGGCATAATCTCATACTGCGCAGGAGGAGGCAATAGTAAACCCCTCCTGTATTCTACCAAAGAAAACTTCAGGGCTCTGTAGGTGCCAGGAGTCAAAATCGACTTGACAGCACAGTTTACCTTTAACTCTGGGTCTAATGTGGTAGTCAGGGTGGCCACAACATGTTCCCCTCTCGTGTTCCTTTTTACCTTAGGCGAAAGTTACGTTTAGCTTGTGTGGATCGGATTTGAGGATGGAGGAGGAGGAGGAATGGTGGGTAGTATCACAATGGCCGCTGGAGTCCTCCTCCCCTTCCTGAACATACAACATAAACCTATTACAAAAGCAAGTAAGCTAATACAGACAATACTTAGGCCTAACACATAGTAATGATTATTTTTCTTGATATCATAAATGAAACACAATAAATCAGTTGCTGTACATGCCTTAGCAGCTTTTAAGATAACTTCATCAGTATCTTCCAGTTCATTAAATTCTATGATCACCTTTTGGAGACCTTGCCCTATTTCATCCAATTTGGCAAGTTCAGCTTCCAATTTTTGTAATCCTTCAATAGGGGTGGGCCAATTAAATGTCCATTTGGTTGGGTGGACAAAACTCATCTCGTACTCATATGTCAGTCTGGGCAGCCAGCTCAAGGTAGTGGTGTGATTTCCTAGAGTCATTTTCCAGTGCTGACTGCTTCTCCCTCCGGCTCTCCTGACACAAGCAGAGCTGTTCGTGAAAGACACAGCGCCTCCTCTGCTGGTGAAAGTGGCCAGTCCTATCCAACAAATTCTATCCCCAATGTTTATCCAATTGTTTTCCCTGATTGCATGTTCACAAGACAGTGGCAGTGGGGCTTGGGGCCAAGTTTTCCACAGACTCCCAGTCCCAATCCACTTGCCTTTTGATTCATCTGCTTCCCCAATGACAAAGTGGCTTTTGTTGTGGGAAAAAGGGAGGATGATTTCATACACTTGACCAGAAACTTCCCAGCTCCAATCCCATTTTATACTTATCCCTAGCTGCAGTCTTACTACTGGAGCCCACACTCCCTCAGATGCACCTCTGGCTCTGAAGCTGAAACATGAGTTCGTGGCAGACCCAGGAATCCACTATCCAGGATTGGCGCAGCTCCCATGTCCTCTCGGGCATGAGGGCTAGCTTGAGTGACAATTCAACTGGCCAGTAGCCATGGCTTACTGAGTCTCTAATTGCTCAAACTTAGTCATTCATGAAGTTTTGCACTTCTGCACATGCCTCGTTCCAGCTCACAGCCTTGGTAGTTGTCACTGCTTCTCTCAGTAGCTGACCGAGAAAGCCTCTAAAAAATCCCATTAGGGAATGAGTTAGTTCAGTTAAACCAGCAGATGCTGTTGTGTCTTTTAAACCGGATTGGGTTACCAGACCGAGGGCTCATTCTAAGTAGTCAAGCCGGTTGTCCTGGTCCCAATTCTTTGCATTTGCCCAAATCATACCTGTGGAGTTTGCTCCAGACCAGAGATTTCTCCCGTGGTTCTCAAGCAGGAGCTCTAATATAGGGTCCTCTACTGAAGCTCCTTTTGTGCAGTTGGGGAAATAGTTTCTGATGTTCATAGACTGAATAGGAATATGAAAAACAAACATCGATACAGTAGCATTGAACATGGCCCATGTTACCTCCATATCCTCACTATTGCTGTTGTGACCTAGAGAGTGGGTTAGGAGGGTGCACCCCCAAGTATCCCATTTTCTTTGAATGCATCTCACTATCACATTCTGTGTAGTCACACAGGCAGGTGATGTAGAGAGTGTTCCATTAATAACCAGATAGTTTGCCAGACATTTGTCTCCATATGTGGCAAAGTTTACAACCTCACAGGTCCCCACAGCAATAGAGGTCTGTCAATTTTCCAGGTTGATCTCAAAGGAGGCTGTCCTTTGCCCTTGGCTGTCCCAGCTCACAGGGATCCACCCAAAGTGGAATCCGGATCCTGCAAGTGGCCAAGTGGCCACACGTTTCCCAATTGTGGGGGGTATGGATCGCTGTAATACATTTAAATAATTGTGGCACCATTCCAAGAATTCCCCTTCATCTGGAATTTGCCATTGAGACAAATCAGGAAGTGTCAAAGCTGGTGTATATGTTCTCAAAGAGTCATTTGTTGTTGAGGTCTCCGTGGGGGCTGATCGGGTTGGTGGTGATGTGGGTGTGGGTTTACCAGTATCTACCCAGTTTGGGATTGTGGTGTACATGGAAGGAATGTATCCTTTCACACAGTACCATGGACGGAAACACATACCACATCAGATATGTTCTGCATTCCCAGGACATTCCATAGGGGCACTTGTATGGGTGTGTGTGCCAATTGAGCAGTGCCAGGGGAGACCCCTGGATGCACAGGAGCCCCCCTGCCACCACACGACAGAGCACCTCTCCCACCAGGGCCAATTGTAAATCTCCTCAGAGGTTATTTTCTTAGATTCAAGAGGTGCGGTGGTTGGTGCCATCCTTTCCCCTTCCTCCTCAGGAGTATAGCCACAGATCTGGTAATGGGGCCCATCTCTTAGTCCTTCCAGCACGTCTGGGTTCCCTCCTGACACTGGCCCCTCTCTGGTGTCATTGTGTTCATGTATCACAGATAGCACAATGACCCACAGTAAGAACCACATTATGGTGGGTGACAAACAGGATTTTCCAGCACTGAGCAGAGTCATGGAAGTAAAAAATGTCATCCCCAAATCTAAAATACACAAAAACAGATTACACTATTACTCTAAGACAGCTAAGGCACACAGAAGTAAGGCATATATGTACACAGTGACACAGAATGAGTGTCCAAACCAGGCACAGTACAGAAGAAAACATGTTCTTGGTCAGACATAGTCTATTTCTGTCTGTCCCTCCTCCCCCTCTCAACCCATGGTAGGATATGCCTGAAAATGAAATCAGTTTTCATACTGTTGACATGTATGTTTGTCCCATATTCAGTGAAGATAAATGAACGCTTCGCTATGATGATTCCTGTTTTTAAGCAACATCTGCATGCATACTCATCAACTAACCCTGTAGATAACAGCATGCTTTCACATTATTTTTGGATTACAAAGGAGGAATTGTGGTAGAAAGAGGTCTTCTACAGAATTCTATTATTTAACTTTACTGGCCTATTATTATAGGTTGATGTGTTAAAGAAATATAAGATGTTGGCATAATTTTCTTTTTTTTTAAATGCTGAACAGCTTCCTCTAAGAAGCCTTAAATAATCAATATTTAATTATACACACTATAGCTTATACAACAAAGCCTATGTCTGTTATACATACATATATATCTGCCTCTGCTTTCACCCTGCCAGTGCCTTGGATCTTCCAATTCATTGCATCCTTTTCTCTTGGACACTTTTAATTAAATTATTGCAGGTGATGTAATGCTTTCCAAAGCAGAACTTTTCACCACTGTGGTTTGATAGAGTTTGCAGGGTCCATGTCATCCTCATAAGCCTATGATAGCTTAGTATTACGTTCCATTCTTTTTTAAAGATGAAGAACATTTTGCTAGCCAAAGACTTTAGGGCAATTTCATACCCTGCATTGCATTTTTCTTTAGTGTACATCCGAATTGTACATACTAAAAATGTACCAGGCAGTTCTTATCCACATATGGCTTCAAAAGTGTGATTGAAGTTCCCAGTTAGTTGTAGTTCCATTTGACTTGTACCTATCCTGCGTATACTTTTTTTAAATGTATGCTAGCCCTTTGAGTATGGTGAGAACACAAAACATGGTGTCAATTTGGATCTCTGTAGCATGAGTAGGGAACTGGAAGAAATATAAAATGTGGAGGTAATTTTACTTTTTAATCATATAATAGAAGACATTATTCCTTGTAATGTCAGAATGGCCAGATGCTCTTTCATATGCAGTTGGAGGATCAGCTTCAGAAGCTAGCTTACAATTATTACTTTCCACATTAATGTGCCATAGTCAGGTCACATCATTGGAATCATTTGGTCATTCTTGAACTAGATTTAGGGATACAAATCTATGAGCCACTGCAGTGGGGCTCCATGATTGTTATCACATCAAGTACCTCCGGTATTGGGACAAAAGTAACATTTGACTCACCCAGGCTGAGATCCCACAGAATGCCGCTCCTCGCCAGCGCGATGGGGTGAAATTGTGCCACCAGCCTTTAAGGCAGGCATGGCGGCTGCCATCTTGCCCCCTCCATGTGACGGGGACTGGCCAGTGAGGAGACGAGACGGGGCACAAGCAACCCGACAGCCTCCAGTTGTTCGGCTGCCGGCCAAGGAGGAGGAACGTTCCTCTCCAGCCAAGCATGTCCTGTCTTCATTGGGACCTGGGGGTACAATTAAGCCTGTATAACAACAGAAAAAATCTAATGGTGGGTATTGTTGGACAGAGGTGTCGTGGAAAGAGGAGAAAAACCACAGGGGAATACAGGATGACATTTTAAAAGGCAACCCAAGAAGTTAAGAGCCAGTTAGCCAGTCTAAGGGTAAATGGGGTGAAATCTTGAAGGAGGCATAGATCTTCAGGAAGAAATATAGCAAAGGAATTTAGAATTTAGCAGAGTGGCTCCAGCTTAGGTCATCATAACTAGTTTCTGATTCAAATCTATCAATGGCTTTTAGAACCAGAAAAATAGAACCTCTGACTTCAGAACCCTTATGCCACTGAACACTAGCTTTGTGGGAGGGAACAGCAGAACAGGAAGTCTTATGTCTACGTGCTTTACTAGTGGGCTTCCTGGAAGCATCTGGCTGGCCACTGAGAGAAACAATATGCTAGACTAGACGGGTCTTTGGTCTAATCCAGCAGGGCTATGCATAAGTTCGTATATTTTCAAATGTTCAGAAAAAGCATGGTTGAGTCCTCTTGGGACTGCGCCATGTCGGAATGCAGATGAGTGGTCTTATGTTTGGATATCCTTGAATGTGGAAAGGAGATAACATTTCACAAAGACCTGTTATACTAACTATCCATCTACATGTCTTTTGTTTAAAAAAAAATAAAAACATTCTGGAAAATTCTGGCATTCATACCAAACTGCAGCCACATACTTTTAAAGGAATTTGTGTGTTCCCTTTCTGTCTGGGGAGCTGAGAATATCCAGAAAGGTTAATAGGAGCTGGGTTCCCTCTAAAAGGGATTCCCAGATTTGTTGACTACAATTCCCATAATCCCCAAGCAAAAGCCATTTCAGCTGGGGATTCTGGGAGTTGTAATCAACAACATCTGGGAATCCCTGTTAGAGGGAACACTGCATAGGAGCAGCCCTGGATTAACCACAAGGCAAAACTAGCACGTGCTTAGGGCATCAAGGGAAGGGGGGCACAACAGAGTTTCCCCCCTAGCTATCATGCCCTTAACTCTTTCACTGAACAACCCTGCTCCATCAGGCCCAAGGCCCATCTAGTCCAGCATCCTGTTTCACAAAGTAGCCCAGCAGATGCCACTGGGAGCCTACAGGCAGGAGCTGAGGGCATGCCCTCTCTCCTGCTGTTACTCCCCTGCAACTGGTACTCAGAGCCATCCTGCCCTTGAGGCTGGAGGTGACCTTTAGCCCTCCAGCTAGTAGCCGATGATAGACTTCTCCTCCATGAAGTTATCCAAACCCCTCTTAAAGCAATCCAGGTTGTTGGCTGTCACCACATCTTGTGGCAGAGAATTCCACAACTTGATTATGTGTTGTGTGAAAAAGTACTTCAATTTGTTGGTCCTAAATTTCCTGGCAATCAATTTCATGGGAGGATTCCTGGCTCTAGTGTTATGTGAGAGGGAGAAGAATTTCTCTCTATCCACTTTCTCCACACCATACATGATTTTATAGACCTATATCATTTTATAGACCTCCTTTGTTGATGGAGTTACACTGGCTGCCAATAGGTTTCCAGGCAAAATACAAAGTGCTAGTTATAACTTATAAAGCCCTAAACGGCTTAGGCCCTGGGTATCTAAGAGAGCGTCTTCTTCGCTATGATCCCCACCAGCCGCTGAGGTCACTTGAGGAAGTCCGTCTCCAGTTGCCACCAACTCGTTTGGTGGCTACACAGAGACGGGCCTTCTCGGCTGCTGCCCCGAGATTGTGGAATGCGCTCCCTGCTGAGATACGATCCTCCCCATCTCTCGCAACTTTCAGAAAACACCTGAAAACACATCTCTTCAACCAGGCTTTTTCAGCTTTTTAAAACTTGTTTTTAAATAGTTCTGAATATTTAATTGTTGTTTTATGATGTTTTAAATTGTTAATTATTATTTTATGTTTTATAATTTTTGTTTTAATGATTAATTGATTTTAATGGTGTTTTAATGTAAACCGCCCTGAGCCTTTTGGAAGGGCGGTATAAAAGTTTTAATAATAAATAAATAAATAAATAAATAATAAATAAATAAATATCATGTCTCCCCGCAGTCATTTCCACCCCCTAAACTAAATAGCCCCAGGTGTTGTAGCCTTGCCTCATAAGGAAGGTGCTCTAGGCCCCTGATCATCTTGGCTGCCCTCTTCTGCACCTTTTCCAGTTCTACAATGTCCTTTTTTAGATGTGTTGACCAGAATTGTAAGCAGTACTTGAGGTGTGGCTGCACCATAATTTTGTATAAGGGCATTATAATATTAGCAGTTTTATTTTCAATCCCCGTCACAGCTACCGCACATTGAGTCAACACTTTCAACGAGCTGTCCACCACAACCCCAAGATCCATCTCCTGGTCAGTAACCAACAGCTCAGATGCCATCCGCGTATACTTGAAGTTGGGTTTTTTTGTCCCAATGTCCATCACTTTACACTTGCCAGCACTGAACCGCATTTGCCATTTTGTCGCCCACTCCCCCAATCTGGAGAGATCCTTTTGGAGCTCCTGACAATCAGTTTTGGATTTCACTACCCGAAAGAGTTTGGTATCATCTGCAAGTCTTGGAAAATCAGAATCAATTCTGATTGATTCAAGGTGATATGGTACCCTGATTCTGCTGACATATAACACAGAAACAGGCTGGTTCCTATAGCAATTTTACTAGGAGATGGTCATATGTTATGATGTCTGAACTTGAAGAAGAAATATTTTTCTCAATCATTCCTTCTGTTGCGGCTATTTATATGAAATTATAGGCAGTGGAACTGTTTTGTTTTACCTTAAAAATTTAGAAGAAAACATTTAAAAATTTAAATAAATATTATGGTATAAGTAAATAATTTGCTTTAGTCGTAATGTCTTGTCAGTTAAGCAATGGAGGGGGCCGGGGGGGGCACCATTATTGGGCTGTGCTTAGGGCATCAGTTGCCCTTAATCTGGCCCTGCATAGGCGGTACAAAATGACAGGGGTGGACTTCTGATGGCCAAATTCCTGAGAGCCCTATGTCTTGTGCCACCAAATCTGAGTTGGATTTTGTAGGCTGAACTGTGTTGTCCTGACTTAGCATCTGGTTCAATAATCTACACAATTCCACTCTGCTCTAAAAAAAAACACTTCAAACTTAAGACCCATTCTTCATTGTGTGTAACTCATCTCCTAGTAAAATTGCTATAGGAACCAGCCTGTCTCTGTGTTATATGTCAGCAGAATCAGGGTACCATATCACCTTGAATCAATCAGAATTGATTCTGATTTTCCAAGACTTGCAGATGATACCAAACTCTTTCGGGTAGTGAAATCCAAAACTGATTGTCAGGAGCTCCAAAAGGATCTCTCCAGATTGGGGGAGTGGGTGACAAAATGGCAAATGCGGTTCAGTGCTGGCAAGTGTAAAGTGATGGACATTGGGACAAAAAAACCCAACTTCAAGTATACGTGGATGGCATCTGAGCTGTTGGTTACTGACAATTCTGATTTTCCAAGACTACAGTTTTATAAATGTGTTTTATAACATTCTTCAGGGATGTGCTTTCCAGACCTATAGACTTCTTTTTCAATGTTTTACAATGTTCCATTTATTCTGTTGAGCAGCTGTCGATGGTAGAATCTCCTAAACACAAATGAATGCAACTTGCTGAACAGATCATTGAAATAGTAGTTCAGTTTGAAGATGGACAGGGTGGAGTTAGTTTGTTTGTATTGTAACTGTATTTTCCTCATGGTATGTATGGATAGCAACTTTGGAGGTGGAAGTTGACATCAGGGAAATTTCAAGGGGAAAAGAGTCCCCTTCCCTCCAGCTCAGTGGTCCTGATCTGAATCCTTTCCTCTTGCAGCTGTAAGATGCTGTGGCTCAAATAAAAATCAATCAATCAATCAATCAATCAAAAAGTCCATTATTCCTCAGTAATGAATGCTGCAGCCTTTAGTAGCCCAAAATGGATTAATTTCTCATTGTGATATTGCCAGCTGTATTAATTTAGAAAAGAAAATGAATTGGCAATAATGACCCAGTCAATGATTTGTTTAGAACTTAGCAACTACAAATATTAATAATATGTTCCTAAATAACATATTCAGAGTATTGTTGAATGGATGTTTGCATTTGTAAACATAGTACTTGGTGTACATTAAGGTATCTGTGCTCTTAAGAGTGAGTGCATGTGCAAATATTACACTTTTTAGATTATTTATTATTCTGAGTACATGAATGAGTGAAATGTTAATTCCTTTTTAGTAAAGTTTGTCTCTTTTTGAGAATCCTCTTTTTCCGCTGACTTGCTTCTGCTCCCATTTTATCAGAAAAGCAAATCAGTTTTGACTTTTTGGTTTGAGATTGGGTAGTTCTTGCAAGAGATTAGATCTGGCAGATGGAAAGCTAGCTCTGAATGGTTTAAGAAGCAATAAAACAATTGATTGGTTTGCTTAATATTTACAAGACAGGTCTGAGGGAATTGCACTTGAAGAAATATGTGCCACAAAAAGGGACATAATTCAAGATTCCTCTTGTATCTAATGTGTTTTCAATGATTTATTTCCAGTCAATAAATAGGACTTTGAGTGCATAGCATTATGTGAATCTATACATCTATCAGAAATACGTTTATACACATCTGAGAAGTCTGTATAATGTATGCACGTGTAAACATATTTCACATGAATTGTATTCTATCTGACTATTAATACAGCTTGCCTGGTTTATTCCCACAAATACTATTTACCTGTTCTTCATAAGACTTGGCATTATAAATTATGGTGCACCATATGCGCTCCACTATCAAAGATTAAAATTACCAAGGGAGTCAGCAAGGAGCTCAATGTTAATTATGTCTTTCTCCCATCATTGCCTTTCTTGGTTGGATGCTTTTATATAACAAGAGGTAGTATTACTCACTGTTCCTTGCAGTGGTTCCATATATCAGGTGGTGGGCATGGTATACTTCCTGTATATGAGCTTGCCTAAGATTTCAAGAAATGTGATGTGTGGCTTTTCACATCTTCTGCCACAGCAAGAACAAATCACACTTCTCAGATTTCACTATGGCAATTGTCTGGCCTCTTCATTTTCTTCCCTTCAGATGTTATGTTATTGGGGATAGTTCTCTGAAGGAAAAGAATGAAGTCCCCCAATATTCATGCAGTGGAAATAAAGGTTTTGAAGACTAATTACTACTGATGTAACAAGTTAATTATTTTGGGCTACAGAAAGCTGCTATAACAGAAAGGAATTGTTGTAAGGAGCATTCCAATCTTTTTTAAAGGAAGAGCTAATGAAGTGTCAGCAGGTAGGCTGCTAGATGAATGGAATAATAGCATTTAAGTATGCATTCTAAGAGGGGACAGTTATGATAAAGACAATGGTCATGATTTTTTTTGCACCCGCTTCCCTTAATGTCATGCATCCAATTAGTTGAATATCTGGCCCTGCATTAATCCCTTGATGTAGAAAGAGAATAAGAATTCTGCCCTCCTCACCTGCATAGAGTTATCACTCTAGACAGTAATTGCTGTGCTGATCTCAGGCATGAAGAAACGGAAAACAGGTAAAGCAGTAGTGCAGGAGTATGAATACACTTGAATTACACTGAAACCTTAAACAGAAGAACTAGATAAGGAATGGATTAAACATCAAGTGGCAGACAGACCTGGGTACACAAAAACTACCTGCAGTCATGTCCATTGGCAGAAGCATAGAATATGACCCATAATTTATTGATCTAATTTTAAAGTCGTTTACTGCCGAAAGAGTATTACGTCTCAAAGGAATTAACTGTTATGGCTGGTTCGATTTGGAGGCACTGAAAGAAATCAGACCTTGGCTGCTTTACCAAAGGCCCAGAATGGATGTGCTAGGTTCAATAGCATGCGTGGATAAGAATTCCTACCTGCCTTTAAGATCAGGTAACTGTAACTGCCTGTAACACTATTGTAGGTGACATATTTCACAGTCTCCCTCTTTGATCCCTAGTGCTAAGTCCATGTTAAAGCAAGCTTCACAACTGAAGACGAAAATTATAATTTAGATGCAGACTAAAAATGATATGAAGCAAAGGTATTACAATACATCCATCTGTACTAGCAGCACACCTGACGATGGGAATGATATGAAACCGCCATTGGTCCATCTTGCTCAGCATTGTCTGTTGCAAATGATATTGGTTCTCTAAGGCCACAAACAGAGACCTTACCCAGCCCTGCTACCTAAAATCTTTTAACTTGGGATGTCAGGGATTGAACTTGGGCCCCCTGGTCATGCAAACTTGTCCTTTGCCCTAAAGTCTCTCCGTATTATGGTGATTGATGTTCCAGAGTAGCAGAAATATTGATCCCAACCCCATATTCTTCAGTTTTCTCATATTACATCCCACCCACGATTTCCTCTTTACTGATTTTATTCTCCTGGTTTTTATTTTCTGTTTTAATTGTTACTTTAGGGAGTCTCATCAGATACTCACTGTTATTTTATGAGGCATTGGATACACTCAGATCAGGATATTTATCAAAGGTTTGGTCTTAAAGGTTCTATATTCAGAAAAACATTCAATGTTGGTAGGAATCAGCCAGAAACTTGTAGCAATCAAAAGTTTGGAGAAGGTTCTTCATGCCAAAAATAGCTGTGGCAGCATAGAACACAGTGGATGTGCCTTAACTGAACTGCTATAGCTCAGAAATTCCCTTTATATTTAAATTTTGGTTTTGCAACCATGTATCATGTCATGTGAGGACAGCATGTGGAGGACAATGTTTCCTTCACACCTTTAACTTACACCATCAAAAGCACAACCTAGAACAGTAACAAAGCTAAATATGAATCTTGCCTGCTTCTAAAGTGCATAAAGGGTATAAAGCATTACACAGGTTTTATAAGATCATGACTGCCTTCTAAACTCATTATATTTGTTTATATTTACTTATCATATTTTTATACCACCTGATATGTACATCTCTAGGCGGTGTACAAAATTTAAAATAATAATTAAAAATCAGCACAGATTAAAATACATCAAACAATTAAAACAGTAGCATAAAACCGAAATAAAAACAGTAGCATAAAACCATTATTAAAACAGATTATTAAAATTAATTCTAATTAAAAGCCTGTGAGAACAGTTGAGTCTTGAGGGTCTTCCTGAAAACAAACAGAGAAGGAGATGCTCTTATTTCAGCAGGGAGCATGTTCCAAAGCCCTGGGGCAGCCACAGAGAAAGCCCGGTCCTGGGTTGCCACCAAATGAGCTGGTGGCAAACATAACCAGACCTCTCCAGATCATAACAGGCGGCAGGGTTCATGAAAAAGGAGGAGCTGTCTTAAATAGCCTGGGCACAAGCTGTTAGGGCCTTTATAGGTAATAACTAGCACTTTTGTATTTCACCTGGAAACATCAGCAGCCAGTGCAGTTTCCTTAAAACAGGTGTTATGTAGTCCCTTTGAGTTGTCCCAGAGACCAGTCTGGCTGCCGCAATCTGTACCAATTGTAGTTTCCAGACTACATACAAAGGCAGCCCCACATAGAGTGCATTACAGTAGTCAAGCCTGGAGGTTACCAGCATATGTACCACTGTTTTAAGGTCATTTACCTGCAGAAATGGACATAGCTGTCATATCAGCTGAAGCTGATTAAAAGTGCTGCTGGTCACTGCCTCAACCTGAGAAACCAGGTAGAGCTTTGGGTCCAGGAGCACTCTCAAGCTACATACCTTTCAGGGGAAGTTTAATTCCATCCAGAATAGGCAGAGCAGGCAGATCCATCTCTCGGGTCCTGGCCTCCCACAGTCAGTACCTCTGTCCTATTTGGATTCAACTTCAGTTTCTTATCCTTCATCCAGCCCATTACTACCTCCAAGCAGGCATTTAGAGAAAATAGGGCATTTCCTGATGAGGTCAACATGGAGAAATAGATCTGGGTGACATCAGCATATTGATAACACCCAGCACCAACTGATGATCTCTCCCAGTGGTTTCATGTAGATGTTAAAGATCAGTGGAGATAGTTGGAGCCTTATGGAACTCCACACTTTAGTTTTTGCTTTGCAGAGTTACACTCCCTCTGTCAACAGCCAATTGGAGATCATCCATCAGGCCAACCATGGCAGTCCCAACTCCATAGCCTGCACGGAAGCCAGTTTGTCTAGATAATCTGCATCATCCAAAACTGCTGAGAGGCCACCAACCACTCAGTCACCTTGCCCAACCATGGAAGATTGGAAACCGTTCTGTAGTTAGCTAACTCTGAGGGATCCAATGCGGGTTTCTTCAAAAGTGGTCTAATAATAGCCTCATTAAGACAGGGAGGCATCCTGCCCTCACTCAGAAAAGCATTTATAAATATTATATTTATAATATTTATAAATAAATTATCAGATACTCTCTGATAATATAATTACCAGATGAGATAAGCCAAGTTGGACAAGAGAACAGGTTGTAGTCTGAAACACTACACTTCCTCAGGAGTCACAAACTGAAAATGATCCAATCTAATCCCATAAAAGGAGTTGCTGGAAACCTCCACAGTAGATTCTGCAGTAGCTGTGAAATCCACCTCGGCCTGAATCTGAGAGATTTTATCCACCAAAAAGTCATAAAAAAAGTCACAGCGAGTGACCGCTGGTTCCAAGTTTAAAATCAAGGAGGAGGGGATACATACTAGCCTTCTCACAACCCTAGCCGACTCAGCTTGGCGCGAATTTGTGGAAGCAATGCAGGCAGAAAAGAACCGCTTCTTTGCTGCCCACACTCCCAGAGCATAGATCTTCAAATGTGCTCTGTGTTTTGCCTGATCAGACTCACACCGAGTCTTCCTCCACTTGCGCTCTAGTCATCTATCTCACTGCTTCAGTTCCAGTAGTTCATCCAAATACCACAGGGCTGTCTTTAAAGCAGGTTGGAGAGGATGCTTAGGAACAATTGTGTCTACCTCTCTAGTGAATTCATTATTCCATGTTTGCACCAGAACATTGACAGAATTACTAGCAGAGCTAACTCTGAACCCTTCCAAGGCTTCTTGGAATACTATTGGGTACAATAACCTCCTTGGGTGGACCAATCTAATAGATCCTTCACCCCTGCAGAAGTGGGCTGTGGCTGTAAGTTCTACTTTAACCAGATGGTGATCCATCCATGACAATGGGGAGAGGACAGGAGTCCCCACCCACAGAATACCACCCTGATCAGAGCAAAAGACCCAAATCGAGTGTGTGACTAGCATCATATGTTGGTCCAGAGACCAACTGGGATAGGCCCACAGTCATCATGGCCACTATGAACTCTTGAGCTACTCCCAACAACCCAGTCCCAAAATGAACATTGAAGTCCCTCACCACCAGCCACTTGGGCCACTCCGATACCAGCTCAGCAACCAGGTCCATCAGCTCAATTAGTTACTCCACTGGGCAGCGGAGTGATCGGTACACCAGCAGAAGTCCCAGTCCATCCCTGGTTTAGACTTAGGTAAACACATTAAAGATAGGCCAAACCCCTGACAGGAATCCTGGTAAGGGAGATGGTATTCTTATAGACTACGGCCACCCCACCTCTCCACCCACATCCTCTCACCTACTCCACCATGGAGTAACACTCTGGGACAAGCTGGGTCCAAACCGGACCACTAGCCTCTCTTGACCAGGTCTCCTTAATACATACCAAGTTGGCTCCTTCATCCATAATCAGTCATGAACTACCTCAGATTTATTTTGAACCGAACTGGCATTACAGAGTTATAAGGTGAGGTTCTGTGGGTGATTGGCATTGCTCCTCTAGGTCAAATGGTAGGCCTGCTGGAAGGGGCAACAGCAATTAAATTTCTGAATCACCTTCCCCTGTAACAGCCCGCTGGCCTACTAATGCCATATCTTCATCGATTCCCCACGACCACTGGTATAGCTGCCCCAGAGTTATCCGACACCTCTCCATCTCGGTTCAACCCAAGACACATACCTGTACCAGGCTTAATTAAGTACTAGAGAACAAGGAAGTGACTAATTCCTTCCAGCAGTCCAAGACAACAGGTTGGCCCCAGCCCTCAGTCCCACCCCCCCCCAAAGGCTGCCACCAACGGCCGGCCCCCTATGGCAGCTGCCTACTGGCAGCACGTGCTCCCAGGTGCAAGAAGTTAATTAGATACTGTTTTAATAGTTTGACATTTTTAATAGTTTTAAATTCTAAATTGTTGTAATGTTTTAACCTTTTTAATTTTTGTTTTTATTGTATTGTTGTAAACTGCCCAGAGACTTGCATTTTGGGGAGTATGCAAATATGTTAGATACATAAAATTAAGTTACAGCACAATGAAAGTGAGCATACACACCAGAAAGCAGGAAGCAACCTGCAAAAGGGAGAAGCTCACAGGAGCTGTTGCCAAAAATGCCCCCCACCCATCCAAGAAAGTGGGGGGGGGAGCTGAGGGAGGAGGCTAGGTTAAACCAACTGCTTACCCCCCACAACATACCTTCAGTCACCTTCTGGGATGCATCCCAGTGCTGTTCACCCTTATAAGGGCCAGGAGTTCAAAAGCCTGACCAGCAGTCCTCCTAGGTGCAAGAAGTTACAGCACAATTGAAGTGAGCTAACACACACCAGTGAGCTAACACACCATATCTGATCAAGGGTTTAAGAATCTAATGAAATACAAGTCCATCTCCTACACCCCATGTACGGCTGTTTCTCCCTTCTCGTATTCCAACCCAGTTAAATTGTCAGATAGCTGTATCCTACATTGAAGGGGGCCTGTGTCCAGGTTCACTTTTAAAATGAACACATGTGCTGTCATTCTCACAAAATGTACATGTGTATAGGGCACCTGTACATGCTTACAGCCTAACCTACCTCACAGGGTTGTTGTGAGGATAAACATAACCATGTATACCATTCTGAGCTCCTCGGAGGAAAAGCAGGATATAAATGTAAATAATAATTTAAAAATAAGTAAATATTGGGGGCTTTCACACGATTGCATGGGCAAGCAGGTGGGTGGGGAGAAGGCCTACCTTCCCCACAGACAATCTGGACTGACCTCAGCTGCGCCGCACCACCACACCGCCGCACACATGAGCACCACATCAGCAACCAGTCCATCATTCTGAAGGCCAGGGGAAACCCACAATGCACCATGTGATGAGCACAGTGCATTGGGGGATTCCCCTGGGAGACTGGTGTTCTAGGCATTTGTCTCTGTGTCAGCATGGGTTGCACACAGCCCACATGGACACACGCTCATGCAGCCTGGATCCACTCCACTAATCCAGGCTAAGAGGCGGGCTTCAGCACTGGGTTTGGAGCCACAGCACCACTGGTAT
Source organism: Hemicordylus capensis (assembly GCF_027244095.1). Lineage (NCBI taxonomy): Eukaryota > Metazoa > Chordata > Lepidosauria > Squamata > Cordylidae > Hemicordylus > Hemicordylus capensis. The sequence continues at coordinate 303,365,845 of NC_069659.1, read as the reverse complement.
CCACGTAGATTCCAGTAGTTCTCACGGGCAGCCAAACCCAGGCTTGGCTGCCTAAGCCTTGGCTCAGCTGCTTGTGAGAAGAACCTCAATGTGTGAATACAGCCAGGGTGTTGTAGGCCTTTGTTCTTTATTGAGGGTTCATCCACAGATCGGAAATGGTTCCCAGCTGCAATCTTTCTCTCCTAAGCCATTCCATCAACTACAAGACATAGGATCTCCTCTGAAAGCTAATCATAAAGTATCACAAACAGTTAACCTCTTACCCACACACAATACACTTCTTCTCACATACCCCACAATGATGCATCATTTTAGGCCCATTCGCACATTATGTTCAACACTTGTACAAGTGCACAGTGTACACAGGTACAGACCTGTAATGTGTACATTCGTGTGTTTTGTTGAACTCAGGTACAAAAGTATACTTTCTATCTGCACCATGCATTTGAAGGGCTTGTATCCAAGTTCACTTTTAAAATGAACACAGGTACAGTCATTCACACAAACACATGTATGAATGTACAGACATCTGTACACTCATACATCTTAATGCCTGAATCAGGCTTTTAAGTCCACTCATGGGGACAGATTTTTCCCATGAAATTACTGTCTGCAGTGATAGCTCTATGTAGGTGAGGAGGCAGAATTCTTATTCTCTTTCTACATCAAGGGATTAATTTAGGGAGCTCCAGGATTCTGAATCACATGGAGAATTTCTGCCTCATTGCTGTCCTTGTGATAAATGGGGGAAGAGGGGGCTTACAGTGAAGCATCACTGAAGGGGTGGAGTTTGTTGTGGGGGGACTTTGTAACTGTGTACATTTATATGGTTACAAAGCAACTTAATAGGGCTCATATCAGAAACACAGTCTGCATTCTAAAGTGTTGGGTTATTCATTCTGTGTTGACTCTAAGGAAATGTGGACTATTAAAGTCACCTTAAGTGGCACAGCAGGGAAATGCTTGACTAACAAGCAGAAGGTTACCAGTTCAAATCCCTGCTGGGACTATATCGGGCAGCAGCGACTCTTTACTTACTTAAATGGGTACCCAATGCAAGGTACAGCTCATGTGATCTTTGTCACACAACCAGGGGCATAACTACCATTAGGCAAGGGGAGGCAGTCGTCTTGGGGCCCCACTGCCTCAAGGGGGCCCCCAGAGGCACATCACATGACTCCCCACCCGCCCATGTTGCAACTCCTATGAATTATGTTGAGTCTCTTGGAGATCGGCAGGAGCAGAGAGTAAAAAAACTAGATTCAATGTGAACTATATATTCACCGTATTCATAATGGGGATGTGAGTGTGAGTGCACGATAGATTGTGAAGTGTGTTTGTGTGTGTGTATCAGCGAGGGCCCATTTTAAAATCATGTCTCTGGGCCCCCTCCAACCTTGCTACGCCCCTGCACACAACCATTGGTTGTTACACACAAAAAAGGAACAACTTCAAGCTACATTAGAACTGACATATCAGTTAAAGTATTTATCAGTCAGTCAGTATCCTCACAGAACCGAGAGTTTTCTTCACCTTTTCAGCGGCTAAACAAATTTAGCAACCTAAATAACTTGAAAGATGTCATCATCCTGCAACAAAAATAAGAATCTACTGAGGTCATCGTAATACACGTCTGCATAAAAAAGGAGAGATATCTATACTTATACTCAGCCAAAAACTGGCAGTTTAAGAGATTATGCATCATTTCCTCCTTCTCCTGAGCACAGGCACATCCACATATTGAAGATTCCCCTTCCGAATAATTCTAATCCTCTTTAGATAAATTTTATCTGTGGGCAGATTTTAACACAACTACTTCCTAGGACTTACACTATCATGACAATCATGTGCTAGGATTAATGCTTCTTTCTAATATGCTCCTCTGTATTTTTTTCCTTTTAATTTATTTAATAAGTGCAGTTATACAAATTATAATGAATGACACAATGCAAAACCATCTTTTAACCAGGATGAAAAAACAAAGGGGGAACAATGTACATGTGTTACCAATAGTGTAGTCTATACTGCATCCTATGTCAGCCATGCAAAGTCATCTTGGAAATTTTTCCATAGAACAGAGAACTCCCATACTATGTCCAAGCATTCCTGGAGGTGATTGGCAGTGTATGGAAATTTCTACACCATAGAGGTAATCCATGGGATAAATTGTTCTATTGTGGATTGGCTACTGTATGAATAGTCCTTCAAACAGATTTCATATTCTGAGAGTTCTTATCTACAATAACCAGTTCTGTTCTTTTTTCTTCTCTTTATGCCAGTTTTATGAACATATTATCACAAGTTTCTTTAAATTTCTCCCCTAACTGGAAGTAGCTTTCTACAGGGACATAACAAGTTTGGAGTGGGCCCTGGGATGAGATGGACCCCTCCGTTCCTTCAGGCCCCCTGCCTTCTTCTCCTCTCTCCCATGTCTTTGCTCTAGAAGAATGGTAAAAACATTTCTTGGCACATCTTTTCTCTCACTCCAATGCAAATAATATCACACACACTCCCCACACAGGAATATTTGTCCCACCTTGTTCTATTATAGCTATACCCCTGCTCTCTGAAGTGTCAATAATCTTTATTAGCTCTGTCTGCAGTCCCTTTTAGGAGGAATCAGAGTCTGAAACCATAACCTTCTATATTTAAATAATATGCACTATCACTGAGCTTTGGCCCTTCTGCTAGTCTGCTGAATAATAAAGATGTTTTGGTAAACAGACCTTCCCATTTTATAATAGTGCAGGTTTCAGCCAGCAAAAGGACCAAACCCATTACTTTTCCAAAGTGCCACAAATTAATGCTAACCTGTGGCAAAACTCTAAGACTGCCCCCTGACAAATAAACAAAAAACAGCATAAAGTGTTTGCATGTCTGTAAATCCCAACCTACAATGTAAATAGCATTTATATAATTGTTTTTATTCTGTGTAAGTATTTTAATTTTTTTGAGTACTGTAACTTGGATTATGTACATCACTTCTATCTCTGTCTCTATCTATCTCTCTCAGATGGTATATAAATATGATAGACAGACAGACAGACAATTTGGTGAAAAGGTAAAGTTGTGCTGTCAGGTTGGTGTCAACTCCTGGTGACCACAGAGCCATGAATTAGAAATATAATGCACAGCAGGAAATAAACTGGGGCAAAGAAAGTAAGAGAGGCAGAGGACATTATACTAAACATTTTTTTAAAGAGAATACAGTTGCAGTTATTAAAAGATCAAACTCATAATAAGGTAAGAATAGCACTAGGATTATTTAACATGCACCAGCTTTATATCTGTGCTATTTCTGGTTCTCCAAATCTGCTGTGCAGGATGTGTTGAAGTGATCGTAATTAGGAATCACTCCCTGCAAGGCTATGAGGAAATGCTGTACTCAAATTTCAATTTCACATTATCTTGTACATGCGACAATATCAGACAATCATACTTCAAGATGTCATGAATATTCTTTAGCTTGGTAATTTGTTCATTTTTTACTCACTGCTCTTTAATTTTCATTAACATAATAATCCGCAAGTCTATTTTCTTTGTAATATCACTAAAGATATTATGCAACAAAGATTATCATTACATGAACATTATGGACTGTATCTGTCTAAGGAGACCTTAACAACACCTTTCCTGGTTTTTGAAGTTATCTGTTTAGGATAGTAGCTGAATGCAAGCGATAGCTGTGATTGTTTTCAAGGATCTACCCTTATGGAGAAGCCACCTAATAGCGCAGTGGGGAAATATCTTGACTAGCAAGCCAGAGGTTGCCGGTTCCAATCCCCACTGGTATGTTTCCCAGTCTATGGGAAACACCTATATCAGGCAACAGTAATATAGGTAGATGCTGAAAGGCATCATCTCATACTGCGTGGGAGATGGCAATGGTAAACCCCTCCTGTATTCTACAAAAGACAACAATAGGGCTCTGTGGTCGCCAGGAGTTGACACTGACTTGACGGCCCACTTTCCCTTTCCCTTATGGAAAGTGGAAGACTAGTCAAGGCTGTTCTCACAAGCAGCCTATGCCAGTTTGGGGCAGCCCAGCCTGGCTTAGGCTGGTCATAAGAAGTGGTGTGATCCTTGCAGATCCCTCCACTCCCTGGCTGCCTAACCCTTTAAACAAACCCACTTGCTAGCAGACGTTAAGGGTGTGCTCGCACCTTAACCTGGCTGCCAGATATAGTGTGTCTCCTTGGGCTGAGATCAGCCCAAGGAGACACAGAGATGGGCACAAAGAGTGCCTGTCTGATGGGGGAATCTCCCGATGCAATGTGTATGCCACATGTTGCATTGTGGGATGCCTGGAGGACAAAACAACAATTTCCAGCCCTGGATCCCTCTGCCCTACTCCATGCTTCACGGAGCAGAGCTGCCCTTGTGGGAGCATGGACCATGCTCCCACCATCTCCCCTTTGATAATCTGTGGGGAGGTTAAGTTTTACCCTGCCTTCCCCACCCACACGCACTTGCAATTGTGAGAATCACCTCGTTATGTTATGAATGGTATCACTTTTAGTACTTCTGTGGTTTGTTTATGGGGGGAAAATCACTAGCCTTTTAAACTAATCATGAGAGACTTTTGCTTATGAAAGCCAAACAGAGATCTAGAAATAGAAATAGAAACTGAACTCTGTATTGCAAAACAGTGTTGTTGTCGTTTTACAGGTTTTCTGACAAAGATAGTTCACACCTTACAAAGAAAGAATAATTTTCTTAAAAATCTAGTCTCAGTGTGAGCCAATGGGGATTTCAGGAATTTATATAAAGAACTTACAATAAAAATCTCAAAATGGGGAGCAGCTCTTTATTTTTACACTGAACATTTAAAAATAACTACCAGCCTTCTATGTCACAATGGATTTGTGGCTTGAAGCAAGAGGTGCAGAATAACCATGTGTGGTTTCTGCATTTGTTGGGGGGCTGAGGATAGGTGTCCATGACTGCACCAGAGCTAGCAGCAGATAATTTCTGGCAAGGTCAGCTCTCTCTCTCTCTCTCTCTCTCTCTCACACACACACACACACCATTATCAGAGCCATTTCCCAGAATCACAGTCCACATAGAAAAGATGTAAGTATAGAAGAGCAGGTTGAGAAAATACGGTAGGCAATAAAAGGCTTAGAGTATTGAAGTCTATTTCAGGGATGTGTTGCCAAAAAAAGTCTTTTGGGAATAGGACTAAGGCTGGAACTGGAACAGAGAGGCTTGAAGCTCAGTCCTCAAAGTAAGAGCAAAGGGATCTTGAAAAGGAAAGAGGTCACAGGTAAAATGATGTCAATACTAGGAGTACAGGATCAAAAAGAATACGTTGGCTAGTTTTGCATGCAGTACAAGTGCATTGCATACCATTTCACATACTGTGTTTCTTAAGAGTAGCCATATCATGTATCTTCTCTCTGTAGCTTGCCACTTATGACTTTTTTCTTACATTGTTCTCACAGAGGGGCATTTTAGCTTTGCAACATGTGTCTCCCTTTCTTTCCTCTCAATAGCCTCACTAGAAGAGTAGTTCAGATCTGGACTACTGTAGCAGGCTACATACACACTTTGGCAGCCTTCCCCATGAAGATTTTCATGTTGTCCAGTGTGTGGGGGCATGCATTTCAGGGTCCCTACCTTCCCTTCAGATTGTAACTGAAGGGTCGCACAGCCTGCAGGGACATACCTTTGTGTGTCACAGAACACTTCCAGGGGAAGGGGAAGTGAGAGGGTCAAATACAATCCATCACTCTTTCCTCTGGAAGTGCCTCGCAACACATGAAGGTTGTTCACACGAACACAGCGGGGAGTGCTGAGGGAAGGCAGTAGCTTACCTGCCTTCCCCCTGATGATCCAAGTCTCTACTGGGCTCTGCTGCCCATGTGCCCATGTGAGCAGCATGGTGAGTGGGAGCCGGGGGGAAGGAAGCCAGGCTGCCAGGCATCCAACAATGCACCATGTGAGCAGCACAGTGCATCGAGAAAGTTCATGCTGCTGGACCATACCGTCCCCCTAACTCCATGGTAAAGATGGCTGCCAGCAGCCCAGGAGCAGCTGCCAGCCCAGCAGCCTGAGCATCCACATGACAAGAAAGTGAAGTAGGAGGTGTGCACTTGTCCTTCTACCTCACTTTCTGCCTGGGTAGAAATGCAGGGCTACCTGGGGGAGGAGCAGCAGGGCTAGGAGTGATCCTGTTGCTTCTCATGACCAGCCTTACCTGGACTAGCCCTGTCTTACCTAGATAGGGCTGGTCATGAGAACAACCTCACAGAATATGTCCCTGAGGGTTGTGTGGCCCTCAAGGACATATTTCTTCCAGTTACAGAGTGATCTGTAGGGAAGATTGCACACTGTGCAATGTGCAACTAGTTCTGTTCTCCAAAGTGGATGTGCAGCTTCCATTATGTGCCTGCTCCAGTAGTCCAGATCTGAGCCACTGAGTTTCCCATAAACTCCACGCCCTCTGAATCTGAACCCAGCATTTTTCTTTCTTCCATAATCCAATCAAACTCCAACTCTGACTGTGTACACTGCTGCTACCTCTTTGTTATCTGCTTCAGGATACAAGCACCTCTAGTAGCAGACATACCATTAGGCAGGATGGAGCTGCCCATCACAGATAAATTGTTTTGAATGATTGATTGATTAAGTGCCATCAAGTTGGTGTTGACACTTAGCAACCACACAGCTAGATTCTCTCCAGGATGATCTGTCTTCAACTTGGCCTTTAAGGTCTCTCATTCATTGCTGTCATAATCAAATCCATCCACCTTGCTGCTGGTTATCCTTTTCTTCTCTTTCCTTCAACTTTCCCCAGCATTATGGACTTCTCAGGGGAGCTGGGTTTTCGCATAATGTGTCCAAAGTATAATAGTTTGAGCCGGGTCATTTGTGCCTCAAGTGAAAGTTCTGGATTGATTTGTTCCACGATCCATTTGTTTGTTTTCCTGGCTGTCCATGGTATCCTCAAAAGTCTTCTTCAGCACCAATGTTCAAAAGCTTCAATACTCTTTCTATCTTGTTTCTTCAAAGTCCAGCATTCACATCCATAGTGTATCATGGGGAAAACTATTGTCTGAACTATTCTAATCTTTGTAGGTATAGACACATCATGGCATCTAAATATCCTTTCCAAGGCCTTCATTGCAACCCTACCAAGTGCTAGTCTGCAGCGTATTTCTTGACTGCTGGATCCTTGACTGTTGATGGTTGATCCTAAAAGGCAGAAGCTATCCAATTTCTTCATTATCAATTCTGAGGCTGGTTGCTGTGCCCATTGTCGTTAGTTTAGTCTTCTTTACATTTAGCCGTAGCCCCATTTTTTCACTGAGCTCCTTGACTTTCATTACTAGAGTTTGCAGATCATCTGCATTCTCAGCTATCACAGTGGTGTCATCAGCGTAGCACAAGTTATTGATGTTTCTTCCACAAACTTTAAAACCACTCTCATCTTCTTCCAATCCAGCTTATCTCAGTTTATGTTCAGCATATGTTGAATAAATAAGGAGAAAGTATACAGTCTTGTCTTACTCCCTTGCTTATCTTGAACCAGTTTGTTTCACCATGTTCCATCTGGACTGTGGCTTCCTGTCCTGTGTATAGGTTTCTCATGAGAACAATGAGATGTTCTGGGACACCCATTTTCCTAAGGACATTCCACAACTTGACATGGTCGATGCAACTGAAGGTTTTTCTGTAGTCAATAAAGCACATATTGACTTCTTTTTGGTATTCTTTGGCTTTCTCAGTTATCCAGCGTGCATCGGCAATGATGTCTCTTGTTCCTCGGCCTCTTCTCAAACCAGCTTGGACATCTGGCATTTCCCTTTCCACGTAGGGCTCTAATCTGCATTGGATGATCCTGAAAATTATTTTGCTAGCATGTGAAATTAAAGATATTGTGTGATGGTTTGTGCAAGCTGTTGTCTCCTTTATTTGGTATGGGTATGCTAACTGAGCAAATAGGCACCTTTAAAAAGTGCTGATTGTCTTTATTGAGCCGGGGGAGAGCAACTGGCCCTATCCAGCCCTAGCACAGCATCCCTCCAGTGGCTGTTGCTGGTGGCTGTCTTATATTTCTCTTTAGATTGTGAGCCCTTTGGGGACAAGGATCCATCTTTATTTTTTTATTTCTCTTTGTAAACCACTTGGGGAACTTTTGTTGAAAAGCAGTACATAAATATCTGTTGTAGTTGTAGTTGTAGTTGTATGTAGACTGACCTCTTCCAATCTGTTGGCCATTGTGTTGTTCTCCAATTTTGCTGGCATATTTTGGTTAGAGCTTTGATTAATTCTTCTTCTGTTGCCTGCCATATTTCTATAGCTATTCCATCTATTCCAGTAGCCTTCCATCTTAGTAATGATTTGCCAATAATTTCTTCTTCTATTTTTACCACTATTGAGAGAAATATTTTGTATTTTCTGTTTCATGGCCTTGGTCCATCTCTAGACAAATCCCAATGAGTGATGAGAGAAGGGATCAAACAGAACAAATGAGAATGAGTATAAACAGTCCCTAATGCTGCAACCCTATTTGCAGGCTGTAAAAAGGAACACTTGGGAGGATTCTCTGGGAGCTTTAAAAAAAACCCTAAAGTGTTTATTGTGTGCAGCTTCACAGTTTTACTACCTCCACACATATCCAGCTTCCCATTCCCTTTACCATGCATTTGAGTGGCAGTATGGTGGTGACAGTGGTGGAATAAATGGCACTCCAGGATGAGTGTGTTCACCATTTGAAGCAGCTACTGTAGTGACACTACTGAGGGGCGGGGGGGATGGGACATCTAGGTCTTTTCTGTCTTAGAAACAAATGACATGTCATGTAACCAATCAGATGCGGTGAAGCAAAGACACTCTTAGAAACATAGGAAGCTGCCTTATACCAAGTCAGATCATTGGTCAATCTAGCTCAGTATTGGCTACATAGACTGGCAGAAGCTTCTCCAAGGTTACAGGCAGTAGTCTCTCTCAGCCATATTTTGGGGGTGCCAAGGAGGAAACTTGGAACCTTCTGCATGGAAGCTTGCAGGTTCTCTTCCCAGAGCAGAATATCTTATAGTACTCACACATGTAGTCTCCCTTTCAAAAGCAAATCATGGTGGCTCCTGCTTAGCAAAGGAGACAATTCATGCTCACTACCAGCACAAGCTCTCCTCCATATTACTGTGAAATACATAGGTGTTCTGATGCACTTTTTAAGGAACCTTTGGGGAGCCCATAAAGTTCCCCATTTACATCAAAAATCTCCAGCTGCTAGCCTTGGTGCAGCCCTAGAAGCAAGTCTGTTTGTATCATCCAGTATACACACATTATAAACATCAATTTTTAAGTTATATTTTTATCCAATTTCTCCAGTCACTTATGAATTACACTTGTTCATTAGCTAGTCTGACTTCCTCTGTATAATTTTGTTTTCAAGAGTAAATAGCTTTTTCCTTTGCAAGGTAGCTGCATGTATGCAATTACGTCATCACTAAGATTAACAAAAAGTAGACAAGCTTGTCCACCTACTGTGGCAAAAATGCAACCCATAATATAATGAAACATTCAAGGGCATTATGCTGCAAAACTAACATTAGGCAGCAAACAGATATATCTGCTGGAAGCACAATTAGATTAGATACATGTATTAGTGTCTCTACCAGTTAAGCATTACAATGGATTTTTATTCAGAGGGGCACCTTGTAAGATTAATGGTAGTAATGAAGTATGAAACATTTCCTTCCTAAAGTATCTAATCCAAAACTGGGGGAAATACAATCATTTCACCCATGAGGGATAATCCCTTGAGGAAAGCTTGCTGTGAAATAATGTACTGCCATATCTAATTCCACATATGTCAACACCAGCAACAACCACAACAAAACATCCCACCTTTGTTATGACTGAATGCCAGGGAGTATGTGGAGAGGAGGGAAACCAAATCAACACAGCATTAAAAAAGATATAAAGTTGTGTCAGAAAGAAAAGGAGGATGGAGGAGTCCATAACAGTCAATGAAAGAAGAGAAAAGAAAGTTCATTCCAGGTAAGCGATACTGGCTAGAAAAGATTATGCAGCCCTCTTTCAGATTGACAGAAACTCGGGGAAAAGCTACAGCATCCCAGAAGAACTGGTGGGCCATTGTTGTCCGGCTTTGATTTTTTTTTTTAAGGGGGTGGGGTGTTGGGCAGCAGAGGTGGGATTTTGCCAGACAAGTCAATCTTTGGCATTTCTAACTTTGGTTTAAATGTGTGTACGAGTAGCAGCATTTCCAGAAAGAATTTTTCATTTGCTACTAATACCATTCAAGAGATAATGGCTTGTATTTATTGTACCTAAACATCAATAAAATGGAAGGGTGGTGGGGAGCACTTAATTTTTCTCTAGTACAAAGCATGGTTAAATGACCATATTTCTCAAATATCTTCAGACAAACAGCCAGAACTAACAGCTTCTACTGGTCTGGTAATTTTCCCCTTCCAGAGATTTTTGTTTTTTTAATGTTCACTGTTTCTTTTCCTGTCAAAGTCATTAATTAGGATTAGAGACAAACAAAGCAATGCCAAATGCATTCCCATCTTGTATCTGTTGTGCATTCATCACAGATATTTTCTATCCAATCTGCTGAGAATTAGCTGGCTCTCCCCCCCCCCACACACACACTTTCCACATGTAAAACCAGGTTTATCACATACAACCAAAAAATGCATAGGTGACTACCAGATATGCTGAAAGATTACAAACCAGAGTTGAGCTTTCTGGTTGATGCAACATCTAGGGATGTGCACAGAACTGGCCAGACCACTTCAGTTTGAATCTGAACCAGATTCCAACTGATCTGGCCTGGTACGTTTCCAATTCAAGTTGAACTGGATCTGGTCTGGTTCAACCACTGGACCAGTTTGAACTAGTTCATGGACCAGTCTGAGGGTCTTCTCATAAAGGGGAATCTGGTGAGGATTCCCCTTTATGAATAAAGGGGCAGTGGGGCCACCAAAAGCTAGAGGATGCAGGAGGAAAGTCAGGGCTACTTACTTTAATCATTGTCGGCATCAGGGGTATTGTCAGGGGCAGTGGCAGCCCACACCCCACCCTCACTGGCCACCTGCAGAATAGTCTAGGTTGGCTGTGGCCTGACTTAACTTCTGCAGTTCTTTAACCAAAGCATCAGTGCAATTCGGACTCAAGTTGGGTTGGAGCTGTTTTCTAAGCTTGTCTGTAGGCTCGTTTTCATGATTATGAGTTGGGTAGGTGAAGTCTCTCACCCATGTTCAGGAGCTGTGCAAACTCTTGTTTTCTGCTTGTGAGGCACTTCACATGAGCAGTGTGAAGCACCATAAGGGGGTTTGTGAGGGAAGCTGGCTTGAGCTGCTCTCCCCACACATGAGCAGGCTGCTTGCCCGGGGTGGCCGAATCGGCCACCCAGACGATTACTGGCTCTGTCATGGAGCCAGTTGAGGGGGCAGGGATTGGGGGCCTCCCAGCCCCCAGAAGTCCCAGAATGCCCCCATGCAAGTGTGTGGGGCATTCTGGGGAGCCCCCCAATGCTGGGAGGCTTGTTGTAGCCTCCCCATCAGGGGTCTACTCATGAGTCACCGCAGCGTGGAGCCATGCCATGGTGACACATGACCAAAAAGATGGGGTTAGCAGAGCTTTTGCTCCACTAACCTCTTTCAAGTGTGTGTGTGGGGGGACAATTAGGCGGGCTTGCCACCAGGAGCCCCAAGGCTCCTTTTGCTTCACATAAGCTGGGCTTGGTTTCAGCTGCTCATGAGAATAACCTCTGTGTGTAAGTTAAAAACAAGGTCAGAAGTGCCAGCAGTGATTGTGTACTAAGCAGCACAGCTGAGTCAGATAACTCCTTCCTACCCAGCAGTTGTACCCAGGTCGTTAACAAGGCAGGTGGAAAAGCCCTCCAACCCAGCTGCTACTTAGCACACAATCACTGCCATTGTTTTTGTCCTTTTTAAAAACTCACACAGAAGCAGTAAATGGGAGTGTGTACAGCTCCCAAACTAGGGCTAAAGGCTTTTCCTACCCAGTTAATGGTTGTGAGAACAGTTTTGTTCTGTCAATGAGATATGGGGGTTTGGCCGTTTCCTTCCTTCCTGGGATCAGAGCAAAAGACTGTGATCTCTGTTTCAAAGAGTACTGTATTTTCATGCATCATCCCTACGCACAGCAACTGCCTGCAACTAACTAGAGCCCACACCTCAGAAAGATCCTTGTAAAAAGGAAATTTGAAGCCTGCCCCCTGGGTCCCTCTGCATCTCCTGCTGGAGACAAAGCTCTTCAGCAGAGCCTTGGCGGCAGCAGGATTGAGAGGTGCAGGAGCCACTCCTCATGTCAAGGCCTCACTGTCTCTCCCCACCACCACCACCCGCCAGGTGAGCAGGTGCTGAGGCAGGCTGAGGGTGTTGTGGTGGAGGTGGCATGATTTCTTTTAAAGGCACTGCTCTTCAGCCTTTCAGGCACCCAGCGTCAGCCTCTGTGAAGCTTGCACAGAGGCTAGCTGAGCAGTGGAGGCAGGGCAGCCACCCCACGGAATGTTCACAGAGGCTGATGCCAGGTGCCTGAAAGGATGAAGAGGAGCACTTTTAAAAGAGATCATGTACCACCTCTGCCACCATCCCCACCACCACCTGCCTTATTGGCTGCTGACTTGGTGGGTGGTTGGGGGAGAAAGACAGTAGGGACTTGACACGAGCAGCAGCTCTGCCCAGGCTCCACTCAGGAGCCTTTGCCACCACCACTTGAGCCTGCCCCATGGTTGGGGGGGGAGGGAGATCAGGCCCTGAGGAGCATGGAGAGCAATGGAGGTTGTGAGGAGAGAAATGTGTTTATGTGTAGCTAGAAAGCCAGCACTTTTTAAAGTTCCTGCCCCCTCCTTCCATTTCTAAAAAATAGTATTGCCCACAGATTCTTGGTGTGAAAATATGGTCATGTGTAGTGGAGCTTTAAGTTTGGGTCTGCAAAATAAAATAATCTGCAGAATATACTCATTGTTCCTTAAAGTGGCTCTTCTCTGGCAAGGAAATGATAGTTTTCAAGCACTCAGCCCAGAATAATCTGCTGTTTAGTGGGGAGGATGTGATTTTTGCTTCCAACTAGGACTTCTGTTCCAAGAAGAATAAGTACTTTGGGGACTGTGGCTTACTGGGTGTCATAAAGACCACAGGAAAATAGGCTAACCTCAAGCTGGCACCAAATTCAAATGTTTACTCTTGTAAAAAAGAGGCCAGTGTGTTTTGAGAAACTCTTCCTCAGAAGCAATATTTGTTGACAAATATGTAAATTTGTCTGTCTAATTCTAATTTCTCTGTCTAATTCTACATGTAAAAAACCCCCAAACATTAGAATATTGCCATTTGCTTTGCTGCTATTGTTAGCGTTGTGGCCTTCCTCTCTTGATTGCCCGACAATTTCCACCTGTGGGCACTAATTACATCAGTCTCATCTTGGAGCCTCTAATTTCTTATAAGGAAGGAAGGTGTGCCGGAAGGCCTTCAGTGCTGAACTGAGGGCTGGGGCAGAGTATGTTATTGTATGATTGTACAAGAAGCTGAACCTGCTGTTGAGAGAGCTATTGTGGAGCCTTGGGTAAAATCAATCTACTATATGTCTAGGTTTGTCTGGAGATGGGGAGACAGGGAGAGCGTCCATTGACTGTGGGGCAGCTATTCCAGTGGTGGAGGGGAATAGAAGAAGTAATGTTGGCAGGTCATTACAGAGGAAGGGAAATCAGAAATCTAACAGCTGTTTCCCCTTCTTGCTGCCCTGCCAGCAAGTTGACCTTGGGGAGCAGTGCCAACTACCCACAAACTATTCACCTTGCTCCTTTGTAATGCTATGTAAGTCCAGAATAAATCAGAAATCATCCATGATATGGTTATTGATGAAGAGGCTGACCTGGTATGTATCACAGAGAGACTAGTGGCCCAGTCTGGTCCCAACTTCTCCCTTCAGGGTACTCTGCTGAGGAGCAGGTGAGGGGACGTGGGCAGGGAGGTGGAGTGGAGTCTATAAGAACAAAATTTCCCTTACCAGGATCTCTATCGAAGTGTGTGACCATATCGAATGTGTGTACTTAAGTTTGGAGCGGTACGACCTACCACTTGTTCTCTTGACCCTTGTCCAACATGGCTTATATTATCTGGCAGGGGTGGCCTCTAAGCTCCATGCAGTCTTGCAGGAAACTAATTATATAGACTTATTTCAAACTGGCTTTCGGGTGGGCTATGGGGGGGAGACTACCTTGGTAGTCCTGATGGATGATCCCCAATTAGGATTTGACAGGAGTATGACTCTGTTGGTCCTTCCAGTGCCCTTTGATATTATCGACCATAGTATTCTTCTGGAACATCTGACAAGGTTGTGGGTTGGAGGCACTGCTTTGCAGTGGTTCCACTCCTACCTCTCTGGCAGATTCCAGATGGTGTCACTTGACGCCTGTTGCTCTTCAAAATCTGAACTTTTGCTTCTTACTGTCTCCAATGCTCTTTAACATCTACATGAAACCACTGGGAGAGATCATCAGGTGACTCAGTGCAGGGTGTTATTAGTATGCTGATGATACCCAAATCTATTTCCATGTCATTATCAGGAGAAGGCATAATCTCCCTAAATGCCTGCCTGGCCACGCTAAGGGTAGCTCCTGGAGGCAGTAATGGGCTGGATGAGGGATGACAAGCTGAGACTGAATCCAGATAAGACAGAGGTACTTATTGTGTGGGGTCGGAACTCAGGAGTCAATCCATTCTGGATGAATTGACACTTTCCCAGAAGGAACAGGTGTGCAGTCTGGGAGTGCTTCTGGATCTAAAAGAGCTACACTGGCTCCCAATAAGTTTCTGGGCAAAATACAAGATCCTAGTTATAACCTATGAAGTCCTAAACAACTTAGATATTTAGATAAACAACCTGGATATTTAAGAGAACGTCTTCTTTGCCATGAGCCCCATGGCCCACTGAGATCATCCGGAGCGGTCCATCTGCAGCTACCACCAGCTCGTCTGTTGGCCATGCAGGAATGGGCCTTCTCTGTTGCTGCCCTAAGATTCTGGAATGCATTCCCCATCTCTGGAAACTTTTGAAAAGTCCCTTAGACTTGAGTGAAAAGATAAAGCTTTTTAATTTAACTGTCATTTTAAATTGTTTTAAAGGTTTTTTACCTTTGTGTTTTAACTTGTTTTATGTTGTTGTAAACCACCCAGAGATGGAAGTTTGGGGTGGTTTAAAAATTTGATAGATAAATCAATCAATCAATCAATCAATAAAATTTGCACAACTGTTTATCATAAACAATCAAAAAATGATGAGAAGCTTGAAAAAAATGTCATATGGGCAGATTGGATGCTGCCTCGTATCATCCCCTCTTCTTTGTGTCCACACTATTTTGAGTAACATGGAAACATCTTGTTCTTTTTATTGCAGTTTTATCTTTAGAAGCTGAATGCTGCAGTGCTGCACCACTTAGGTATAAGTTTGCTCATCTAGTGCTTTAATTAAAAAAAAATTAGGGAGCAGCAAAGCAACCTTCCCCCCCACCCACCATGCAATCTCCATCCACTCACACACCTCTGTTACTTGCATTTCATATACATTTTCACCTTTCAGCATCTTTTTAAATTTATTATTTTGAAGACTCTGTGCTGTTCCACCATCAGCTCACATGATCCCTGAATGTTAAACAAGGAGCTTGTCAATCTTCTTCAACGTTTTGATAATTTGTGATGGGACAACTAACAAATAAAGCTGTTTATTACTACTACTAATTATCATTATTACTACACAAGTGAAATTGACTTCAGCAAAGTTTTCCCCTCTTTCCTTTTCCTATAGGCTTTTCTTTGGACACTGGATATCTAACTATGAGGGAGTTACCAAGAGGATCACAAAAAGTAACAAGTGTAGCTGAGATGCACTATGAGATGCATCTCCTCCTATGTAGGGGAAAGCTGGTCTTGTGGTAGCGAGCATGACTTGTCCCCATAGCTAAGCAGGGTCTGCCCTGGTTGCATCTGAATGGGAGACTTGATGTGTGAGCACTGCAAGATATTCCCCTCAGGGGATGGAGCCGCTCTGGGAAGAGCAGAAGGTTTCAAGTTCCCTCCCTGGCTTCTCCAAGATAGGGCTGAGAGGGATTCCTGCCTGCAACCTTGGAGAAGCTGCTGCCAGTGTGTGAAGACAATACTGAGCTAGATAGACCAATGGTCTGACTCAGTATATGGCAGTTTCCTATGTTCCTAAGACCCTATGCAGCTGTGGAATACATAAAGCCCCTGTCTCAGAAATTCTAATAGGCTGACATCCAATTAGAATGTTCCATTTGAAGTGTGGTTTGAACAGTTGTAAGTTCTTGGTTTGTGATAAGCAAAAAATTAACAATGCTTGCCAAAAGCATATTCTAATGGCATTGGGCTATGAACCAAAGATACAGAAGGGATTAAAGTGTAACATCAGTGCTACCATAGGTCATGGTAGCTCCTTCCATTGTTAGTCAACATATGTCAGGCCTTTTAAATCTCTCATTTTTAAATAGCAAGTTAGTTTAATTTGTCTCTTGCTTTGATGTGATAACATAGAATATAACAAAGCATAGAAAATCAGTTCAAGCCACCATACACGAGATCACGGAGCTGTGTTATGCAAATACAAATTTAAAACCATTTTATAGTGCCTATTATTTACCCAATGATAATGGCTCCTTTGCTAGCAGACACCACTGTTATTATCTGCTTTTATCATTAATGCTTTGAGTCAGTGGCTAATGCAGAGGTGACAAATCACACAAATGCCCAACAGTTTATGGCTGTAGCTTTAAGCAATGTCTTTGTATTTCATTTCCCCTGTGTGTATTGTATTTCTTTTAGATGACTGTTGCTCTCTCCCTTTCACACACATGATCAGATATATAATTAAACACTTCCCATCATATTTTATTCACACACAACCAATTACTAAAACTCTGTATTGTGTAGTGGCGAAGCATATTAAATGTTGGAAAGTGTTGGGACTAGACAGAATTTTCTGATTAACAGTTAAGTAATCACAAGTGCTTACTGTTAAGTAAGCACCGTCCACTTAAAAGATTCTATAATATGAACTTGATATACTGTGCTACTCTGCTGCCAACTGCATTAGCCATGGGGAAGGTTTTGCACAAATTCTGACAACTTTGCTAGCTTTTCATTTGTTTGGAGTTCTGAATGAGGCTCACTGCTGATCTAGAAAGACAGATATGCTTTGGATTCTAGTTTTGAGAGGGTGAATCTCTCAGCATGTGACAAGCAGAGACACTTGTCCTAACAGTCCTTGAGAACTATCTAACCATGAGGCAAAGGATGTTATCTTCAGCATGTCCTTGACCTTGCAGTCACTTCCTCCAAGGGCCTGACAAATGATCAGTCTGTTGTTCTTCAGGCAATCTATTTTCAGTTTCTTTTGCGTATGTCCAGGAAGAACCTTCTTTCAGTTTATACCCAATACAATCTAGGTTAATCTAAAAAATAATTAAACAGCTAAGAATGTTGCTGCTAACATGCATGCTCATTTACTCGTAACATACTGCATTTTATCCAGAATGATATTAAAATCATATTTTCAAAATTTTTCAAATCTTATTTGGATTTACTATATTTTATTTATTTATTTATTAACATTTTTATACCACCCCAAACTTACGTCTCTGGGTAGTTTACAGCAAAATAAAAAACAGAAAGTAAAACATCAGTTAAAACAAAAATGAAAAATTTAAAACATTACAACAATTTTAAAATTTTAGAAGAATATTTTAAAACAGCATTAAAACCACTAAAACAATATTAATTAAAAGCCTGGGCAAACAGATGTGTCTTTAAAAACTTTTTACAAGCTGTCAGAGATGGGGAGGCTCTTATTTCACTAGGGAGTGCATTCCAAAGCCTTGGGGCAGCAGCAGAGAAGGCCCGTCCCTGAGTGGCCACCAGACGAGCTGGTGGCAAATGCAGACGGACCTCTCCAGCTGATCTCAGTGGGCGGTGGGGTTCATCACGAAGAAGACGTTCTCTTAAATACCAAGGGCCCAGGCCATTTAGGGCTTTATAGGTTATAACCAACACCTTGTATTTTGCCCAGAAACATATTGGCAACCAGTGTAGCTCCTTCAATACAGGACTGAAATAGACTGAAAAATTGTCACATGGAACTGTAAGTAATCGGAGTAGCGATTGTGTCATTTCTATGATCACATAATACATCTGTTGCTAAATGCAGTAGTAGTAAAACAGTAGTAGATGTTTTCCTTGACATAGTAGTTGTATCCCTTAGGCTACTACTAAATGGTAAGGATTTTCTTGGACCTATGCTTGCTGCAGCATCTGTCTCTGTGCTATAGGAAAGCAAGGATACTTGCCTCATATTTAATTCCTAATTGTTCATATTAAAGCTGCAGATTTCCATGGCTGTGGGCTAAACCAAAATAATCTTGCCTTTCTGATATGTGCAAGTCATTTATTCAGCCTACATTACAGTATTTATAAACCAGTTTACTCCCATGCCAGTTACCTGTAAAATAGAAATGCTGCTTTGCAGGGTCAAGGCATGCATGAAATAGGTCCTCAACACTGACTTGATACTGGAGAAAAGGAGAAAGCTTTCAGTGACATGTAAATTAGTAAGTAGGAGCAGCCAAGAACTTTATCTAAAGGTGGCTGACATTCCCTGCAGTACTCTGACAATGCAAGAAGCTCTTCAGGGACACAAAGAGGTTGAAAACTGCAGCCCAATGGGGGGCGCAGATTTTGCTGCTTTTCCTTCCCTCCTAAAGGATCATTCAGTTGCAGAAATATTTCCCTGAGGGTCACACATCCCTCAGGAACACTTTCCTGCAAGTGAATAGTCCTTTAGGAGTAAGGAAAGAGCAGTCAAAATCACACCCCCTCATCCTCCGCCTGCACTGGGAAGGAAGGTGTGCTGCTAATTTCCAACCTCATTGCGTTCTTGCTGGACTTCTTCCATTGTCAGAGCACTGTGGAAACGTCAGCCACTAATTTCAGGACATGGTAAGTATGAATTTACAGAACTCACTTATTTTGCCTTAATGTTTCGTCCTCTTGTGTGATAACCCTGGATCAGTTTCAGTTAGTGACTCCTGAGGATGTGGACAAGTTGCTTGGAATGGTGTGGCCATGGAACCATCTGACCTGGTTTGGTTCAAGGCGGGACTGGCCTCGAATGGAACCGGGCCAGTTCGGTTAGGCCCCCATCGAAACCCCGCCCCGGTGCGGTCTGCAAACTTTTTTTAAAAATGTAAATTAAAAGTAACTACTTGTAGCCCCTTGGGGGGGGCTTGTTGTAGCCACGGGGGGAGCCCCTCTCTCCCCACCGACCTCCCTCATCACTGCCACAGCCAGGTAAATGTAGTCTTTTTGGCCCTTTTGGGCCTCCATAAAGGCAAGCGATGGCCATTTTGACCACTGCTGCGCATGCGCAAATGCCCTCTGCGAGGCCGTAGGCCATGCCAGGCCTCGCAGAGGGCATTTGCGCATGCGCAGCAGTAGCCAAAATGGCTGCTGCTCACCTTTACAGAGGCCCAACAGGGCCAAAAAGACTATGTTTACCCAGCCGCAGTGGTGATGAGGGAGGTCAGTGGGGAGAGAGGGAACCCCCGCAGACCCCTCCCCCCGTGGCTACAGCAAGCCCTTCGGAGGGGCTACAGGTAGTTACTTTTAATATAATTTTTTTTTTTAAGTTCGGACCTGCTGGACCAGACCGGCGGGGGTGGGGGTGGTTCGCTTCAATCATGAACCCACGAACCCTCAGACCAAACCGTCGGAACGCAGACCACCGGACCGGTTCTGCACATCCCTACCACCTGCCCTCTTGATCCTTGCCTGACGTGGCTTATATTACCTGGCAGGAAGGAGGGCAGGATACCTCCTTGTCTTAAGGAGGCAATCATTAGACTGCTTCTGAAGAACGAAGCCTGAAGAAGCCTGCCTTGGATCCCTCAGAGTTAAGCAATGAAAGGCCTGTCTTCAACCTTCCATGGCTGGGCAAGGTGATATAGAAGGTGGTGGTCTCCCAGCTCCAGGCGGTCTTGGAGGCCTTTGGGTGGGCTATGGGGTGGAGACTACCTTGGCTGGCCTGATGGATGATCTCCGATTGTGAATTGACAGAGGGAGTGTGACTCTTTTGGTCCTTCTGGATCTCTCAGTGGCTTTCGATACTATTGACCATAGTAACCTTCTGGAATGTCTGAGGGGATTGCGGGTGGGAGGCATTGCTTTGCAGTGGTTCCACTCCTACCTCATGGGCAGATTCCAGATGGTGCCGATTGGAGACTGTTGTTCTTTAAAATCTGAACATTTGTATGGTGTCCCTCAGGGCTCCATATTGTCTCTGATGCCGTTTAACATCTACATGAAACCTCTAGGAGAGATAATCAGGAGATTTGGTGCAGGGTGTTATCAATATGCTGATGACACCCAAATCTATTTCTCCATGTCAACATCATTGGGAGAAGGCATAACCTCCCTAAATGACTGCCTGGAGGCAGTAATGGGCTGGATGATGGAAACCAAACTGAGGCAGAATCCAGATAATAAAGAGGTACTTATTCTGTGGGGTCAAAACTTGGGAGACGATTTTGATCTGCTGGTTTTGGATGGGGTCACGCTCCGTCCAGAAGGTATGCAATCTGGGGGTGTTTCTGGATCAGAACCTCTCCCTGGTGTCCCATGTTGAGGTGGTGGCCAGAGGTGCTTTTTATCAGCTTTGGCTGATATGCCAGCTGCGTCTGTTTCTTGAGATAAACTACCTCAAAACAGTGGTACATACACTGGTAACCTCTAGGCTGGATTACTGCAATGCGCTCTATGTGGGGCTTCCTTTGTACATAATCTGCAAACTGCATGTGGTACAGAACACAGCAGCCAGCTTGGTCTCTGAGTCATCTAGGAGAGACCATATTACTCCAGTGTTGAAAGAATTACACTGGCTGCCGATACATTTCTGGACAAAATACAAGGTGCTGGTATTACCTATAAGGCCCTAAACAGCTTAGGCCCTGGGTATTTAAGAGAATGTCTTCTTCTCCATGACCTCCACCGCCTGTTAAGATCATCTGGAGAGGTTCATCTGAGGTTACTGTCAACCCGTTTGGTGGCTATTCAGGGACAAGCCTTCTCTGTTGCTGCCCCTGGACTTTTGAATGCACTCACTGTTGAAATAAGAGCCTCCCCATCTCTGGCAACTTTTAGAAAGGCACTGAAGACATTTATTCACCCAGGCTTTTAATTAGATGTATGGTTTTAATTTTTTAACTAGCTGTGCCGTGCTCAGAGCATCTGCGCCTCTAGTTTCACTGGCCTGCCACCAATGCCGATTTCTTTCTCAGCTCACCCACCACCGCCGCTTTCTTCCCCTGCCTGCTGCCATTGCTGTTTTATTTGCCTGCCTCCTGCCATAATTTTCTCCCACCTGCCCACCGCCACTATTTTGTCCCCCACCCCACTGCCGTTTTGTTTACCGCCCCACCTCTGGTGCTGCTGCTTTCCTCTTCCCCTGCCAGCAGCTTGCACATGAACTTTCGCAAGAGCTGCCAAGAACTTTCACAAGAGGGAGGCTAGGTTGTCGTGCACTTGGGACAGGACCTTCTCTGTTGCTGCCCCCAGACTCGGGAATGCTCTCCTGGTGGGTATCTGCTCCTCAGTCTCCATCACAGTTTTTAGAAAGCATGTCAAATCATGGCTTTTTAGCCAGGCTTTTATATGATTGTCTCCACTGCTGCTGCTTGTATCTTGTACTGTTTTTATGCTTGTGTTTTGTTTTGTTTTTAAAATCAGATTTTATATTTTTTTTAGCTCAATGTTTTAATGTGTCTTTTTTATAATCTTGTTTTAATATTTTATTGTGAGCCGCCTTGGGGTTTTCTTAATGAAAGGCAGGGTATAAATTTAACAATCAATAATATGCATGGGATTAGTGAAGGGTAGGCCTAAGAGAGAGAAAAAATCTATCTATATCTATATCTATATCTCTATCTCTATATCTATATATAGAGAGAGATATGTTGTTTTAAATTATTTTAATGTTTAAATGATTTTAATTGTTTAATTGATTTAATGTTTTAAATGATTTTAATTGTAAGACACCCAGAGATGCAAGTTTTGGGCAGTATAAAAATAAGTTAAATAAATAAAATAAAAATAAATAAATATTGAGATGGGCTAATAATCACTAAATATAAATATCGAGTATATCTGCTATCCACATTTTAAAAAAAATTGTCCATAGTGTTCTCACCACTGCATCTGTGTCTCATCCCAAAGAAATTGATGTGTCACTGAGGGCAACATGTAGCTTTCATCTTTTAAACCTTTATTGCTGCATATTTCTTTCTATACAGAGTGAACAGCAACTGTTAAAACAAACTCCACTTCCATTTTAGTACAGTGCAGTTGACCAAACCAATGAGCAGCCCAAGCCATAAGCAGAGTCAACAGACTACTTAGAATTCTTTTGGAGCAAAAAATAGCATGTAACAAATGTCAGATGCCAGTCTTATTATCAAGAACTCCTTTTTGCAAAACAAAGAATTACTCTTCAAGATCTTTCAGTAATGTTTCCCCTTTCTATTATATAGCATAAATTTCTTTTAAATAACCATCATGTTGCAGACATCACATTCTTTCTTAGCAGTTTGTAGCAATGGTATATTACACACACACACACTTATCTTTCTGCCATTGCTAGCTGTTCAGTTCGTACATAAAAACTGCAATATATTATGGTAGTCAGCAGCTTAGTGAAAAGACATAAAGGGCAAGGTAGCTGCTGCTCTGTTATATTTACAATACCACAGTTGTCCTGCAGAAATTTTCACAAATGAAATGTTCCATCAGAAAAGAGAATCTGAACTACTTGTTATCATGTCACTGCTTGAAACCAAGTCATTCTGTAATTTTAAATGTACAATACGCATTCAAGAGAAGATTGGTTTGACCTTATGGATCCCAGTGACAGTTTCCACATGTAACATGCCACAGAATTCAATTTAAACTTCTGACTGAGGAATCTCACTTGATGGAAACCAATGGAGCATCACTGAAGCTCACTGAGAACTGACATATACTCTGTCCTATAATCTGGCTCACAAATTACCACATTGATTATCTGTACAGATGATGAATAATTATTTGACATGAAACAGATATTTTGACAAGGTTCCCTTTCTTATAATGAAACATGTTTATCCCTTGGCTCCTACATTCCTTAATGTCAGATTCACATGCTGGATGTGACTGCTAAACCACATCAGCAACTCTTTCAGTATCAATAATGATCAAGGTCCATCATATGTAATCTGGCCAATGGTTGCTTTGTAGGAGGGGTTCTGCCCCACATACAAGGGAAGATTTGAACCTCTGCATTTTTAGCCTACTTTCTGTATGGAAAGTTCATGAACTCACCATATCTGTGTTTACAGTCCAATACAAACCAAATTCATACCACATGGGAGGGGTCCTATGTAAGGGTCAGTTTATTAAAAGAAATTGAAAGTAAGGCTTCATTAACTCTAAGAAATTCTTATTTTCTCATTTAGGAAAGTAGAGTTACCAATAAGCAAAGAGTATTATTCCCTTAACTTGGGAAGGCTTATTGCACAGACTGGATTAAGCCAGTCTTGTGGTAGTGATAATGAATGGTCTCTTTTGCAATGCAAGGTTCACCTTGGTTTTCATTTGGATAGAGGACTAAGTGTGAGCTCTGTCTACTCTAAGATATTAACCTTAGGGGATAAGGTTCTAGCTCATGCAGAAGGTCTCAGGTTCAACCCCTGGCATCACTAGGTAGATCTGGGAATAAGGGTGTGCATGAATGCCAAACTGGTTCAATGCCAAATCAGTTCATCTCGAACTGGGCTGCTTGATCACAAGCAGCTTGATCACAAACCAAGCCCAGTTCAGTCAGACAGGTCTGCTTCTGCTAAATGAATGTTCTTCCCCCATCACTGTCACCAAAATGTAGCAGCCTGACTCTTGTATGCAGTCCTGTTACACCTACTCTTAGAAACCAGCACTGATTACCAGTTTGTTTGTAGACCCAGGTCAAACCGTTGCTTTTAGTCCTGAAAGTAGGGATGTGCGCTGATGTGCACACACACGCTACTTCCTGTCACTTCCGGTCCGAGGAGCGGACAGGGCGGCAGGGAGGTACACTGCCACCCCACTGGACCAGAATATACTTTTCACTCTGTAAACTGAAGCCCACAATCTAAAATAAGAAACAAATCCACAAGCTAAAATAAAAATCAAGAAACTTTTTACATGAATTAAATGAATCTTCCAGAAAAACTGCCACCAGTCTCCTATAAGACAAAACTAACATCAAAACCTTCCCAGTTCTATCTAGAACCAGGGTGAACTCAAAATATAGCCAAAATGCCTTAAAACCTCTTTAGACCATGTAGCCAGAGCGGGCACATAGGGAGACAGAACAGAGCACGCTTTCAGCCAGATCAAGTTTAAAATAATCAAAAGCTAGTTCATTTAAGTAGATATAAAAAGTAGAACAGTTCACAGGCAACCAAAGCAAAATAGTAAAAAATGCACAAGTGAGACAACTTTCTTCCTATCTGGTGTTAGACAGGAGGCGTGGTAGCTCTTCAATCTCAAATTGCAGTTCAGAGAACAAAAGCATGCATCATGTTGAAGTCTGCACATTCCTAGGAGCCTTGTATCCTGTGGTCTCAGCTAACAAAGCTAAATTAACACCAAAGTAGCATGTTGGAAACAGCAGCCTTGGAAATCCTTCCCCTCACCTAACTTGAGATTAACTATCCCCTATTGGAGAAAGGCAAAACAATCAAAAGCTTAATGTTTCTCCCTCAAAGTCGAGTTTTCCGAACAATAGGAACAAGATTCCTGAGAAACAAGTGAGAGATAATAAATCCACAAAAGCAGTGGGTGTGGGCCCAGGCCAAAACTGGCTTTTAGAAGTTCTGAATTGAGCCTGGAATGTGTTTTTAAGCCAAACAAAGGCCCATTCTGTCACATCCTCCTCAAGGTGGACTTAGCCATGGACCTTGGGGATTTGATCCCTGGCCTCCTGTCTGCATGGGGGCCTCGCCAGAGCCTCATCACTGCCCTGTTCCCGCTGCCCCGCCGCACAAGTTAAATCTCTGGGTTTTTTTACTTTTTTCAACTGCTGCGAGGTGGCATCAGTGGAGGAAGCAGCAAGAGCTCCTTCCTTGAGCCTTCCAAATGAGAGGTTGGACTGGTTTTGGCCCATTTGGAGCCTCAGCTCTCTCCCCCACCACAACCCTACAAAAGAATACAGTACAGAGAGGAGAGCTGGTCTTGTGGTAGCAAGCATGACTTGTCCCCATAGCTAAGCAGGGTCTGCCCTGGTTGCATCTGAATGGGAGACTTGATGTGTGAGCACTGCAAGGTATTCCCCTCAGGGGATGAAGCTGCTCTGGGAAGAGCAGAAGGTTTCAAGTTTCCTCCCTGGCTTCTCCAAGATAGGGCTGAGAGAGATTCCTGCCTACAACCTTGGAGAAGCCATTGCCAGTCTGTGAAGACAATACTGAGCTAGATAGACCAATGGTCTGACTCAGTATATGGCATCTTCCTATGTACCCAGGGTAGAACAGCCCCCCCCAATCCCCCTAACAAACAGGGAAGTTGCTGGCTGGGAATCAAACTTTGATTCCCAGCCAGCCTACAGCCCAAAGTGTTTGCAAAGAATTTTTAAGAAGTTAAAATCATTATTTACCTCTTGCTAACTGTACTTTGCTGATAGCTGTACTGTAGACCAGAGAAGGTTAATGTGTAGGCAAATCTCAATTAATCCACATGTCTGCAAACCCTCCCACCTTCCAAGGAGATGGAATTTGCATCCCAATGTGTGTGTTCACTGATCATTTAAAGACATTAGCCTGGTCACTTCAAACTGGTCAAGCCAGTTATCACTAGGGATGTGCATAAAACCGGTTCTCCCGGTTCGGTTCGGGTCCGAACCGGGTCCGGACCGGACCGGGGTGGTTCGGTTTTGGTTTTGCCAGACCACCCCCCCGGTCCGGTTCGGTTTCGAACCGGTTCGGATCTGAACCGAACCGGTTCGGATCACAAAAAGTGGCTGGTTTTGAAGGGGACATTGTGTTCTACCTGCCACCCAAATTTCAAGTCGATTGGACCTTCCTCTGATTTTTTACAAATTTTTTTCAAAAAATAAATTTTTGCCCATAACTCACAATGTGGAGCCCTTAGGGGCAAAAAAGCTGGGGTGGGTGGTAGCCACCCATGGGTGTCCTCCACCCCAAAAATCCCAAGGCAATTGGTGGCTCCTAGTATTATTGGTGAATTTCTGAAGAAAATTTTTTTTCCCATTGGCTAGAATGGGGGTTCGGGGCTGCCCCAGACCCACCTCTGTGGGGTGGCAGCACCCCCAAAGTGGGTCCGGGGCCATGGCAAAAATGCCCTCAGTCCCTCCCAGCAATCCCCGTAGAGATAGGAGTGATGGTTCTGTTGTTTTTCTGAGGTATTCTGAGTGTAGATTCTATGATAGCTTATGAGATTTCCAATGAGACACCATGAATCCACTCTCATTTGCTATCACAGAATCCACACTCACTCAGAACACCTCAGAAAAACAACAGAACCATCACTCTTATCTCTACGGGGATTGCTGGGAGGGACTGAGGGCATTTTTGCCATGGCCCCGGACCCACTTTGGCGGTGCTGCCACCCCACAGAGGCGGGTCTGGGGCAGCCCCGAACCCCCATTCTAGCCAATGGAAAAAAAATTTTTCTTCAGAAATTCACCAATAATACTAGGAGCAACCCAACAATTGCCACCCCATCTTTTTGGCCCCTCTCTCTGGGCGCCCTAACACGTAACACCTAGTCAGTCCATCTTAATGCCTACCTACTACCACCACTCCTATCCAAGCAAGTAAGAGGAGGACACTCAGAGAGACAACACCCACTCTCTGATCTAACAAAAAGGCCACTGCTGTGCTGCCTGCCAGCACAGCAGCAGCAGCGGAGCAGCACACTAAGCACAAGAGCAGCACACACAGAGAAGAAGCAGGAGGCGGAGCAGCAGAGCAGCAGACCTGCCGCTCTGCATGATGGGTGACGTGATGCCCAAAGGAACCACCGCCTCACTCAGTGCCTGCCACTGACTAGGCCCGACAGACAGAAGCCAGCCAACCTGCTCTGCTCTGCTCTGATGCTCCCCATGGATGATGCACACACACCCTACATCTGCATCCCAATGACCAGACCAGACCAGACCAAGTGCGCAGAGTCAGCACAGGCCAGCAGCCACCAGCCCAGAAACAACAACAGCTACTACTGCTACCACCACAACCAGTGCTGCCGCTACAATAACATTCCCAGTCCAGTCACGCGCGCCACAGCCTGAGCCTAGCACACAGCCAACAGCTGCTGCCAGCCAGTGCCTGGCAAGCCCAGCCAACATGAGGAGGAGAGAGCTAACAAGTAGACGGCGCACGCACATCACCAACCCATCACGACGGCGCAACTGCAAGGGGAGAGGGCACAATTACAGGCAGGAGGAGGAGGAGGAGGAGGAGGAGGAGGAGGCGGGCGAGGCAATCCTAGCACAGATTTGAAAGTTTAAAATCCACCAGGACATCTTCTAGAATCTAGACTTCTGTTTTTTCTACCACCAGCTGTAGTGTCTAGTTAGTCAGTGTGCTGTGCAGCTGAGCTGAGCTGAGCTGAGCTGCATGTGAGGAAGGGTGATTGTAGCTAGTTCTTTAGTTTCAGCAGACTGAGCATTGAGCATGGGCAGTGGCCTTGGGAAGCAACACAATTACACGACACTCACCTGCTGCTGCTGGTTCTAGAAGTTGCCTCTTCTCGTCTTCACCTCTTCGTGTGTGTGTGTGTGTGTGTGTGTGCAGTGAGTGCATGCCTTTTGCCTTGCTGGAAAGAAATGCTTCTCTGGTCCACCACCACATATCTGCTCAAGGACACAGAGGCCCAAGGCAGAGGTGGTGGCACCAGTGTGAGTGCATGTGTGCTGGTGGTGTTTGCCACCACAGGTGTTTTGTGTGTGTATGTGTGCGCTGCTAGCTAGGAGGGGGGAGGGAGGCAGGGAGGGAGGCTGGGAGGCAGGGGGGAGGAAAGGGGAGGGGGAGAGGGATGTAGAAGGGATTGAAGGGGGGAGGGTCCGGCTCAGAGTTGGTCAGCCACATATTTGTGCACACACGTGCTCACGTGTGTGCTTCGGTGGGAGAGACCAGACTCTCATCATCTGCCAGACCGGGGTTGGGGGCAGGTGAGGCGGTGGTGGGCTGGAAGGGAGGGAGGATGGAAGGTGGTGAAGAGGAAGGGGAGAGGATGAGAGGGGAAGGATGGAGGGAGGCATGGGGGGGGAGGAAAAAAAACATGTAGACAGACACACACCACACTACACACAGAAAGCATCCACACACAGAGACAGTGCTAGGCATCCATTCACACAGACAGACAGACAGACAGACACACAACAGGAAGAGACAGACTGAGCCTGCACCACACACACACACACAGACCCAATTCCCCCCCTGCACAGTTATCAATCAATATGTTGTGTTGGCAGCCAGTTCATTGCTATTCTGATGGTTTTGGGTTTTTTGCCATCAGCCAACATCAACAGTGACCACAATCAAGATGAACATAAGATGATAATAATTCATTTGTTTCATTTCAAAAAATCACCCAATCATCTTCTCCATGTAAACCAAGCCCCCCACACATGATTTCTGGTGACATTTTCAATAAAATCAATTCATTTGGCATTCATCATTTTGTTCTCCCTTTGTCACCTTTTTTTCTTTCTTTTGCATAATTTTGAGGCTTGATTTTGACATGGGGTTTTTAAAGAAAAAATTATTTACATGTTTATTTACATACAGTATTTACATATCTACACTGCATTTTTGAACGTATACCCGCCGCTGCCGCTAAGTCTAGTACTCCGTGGGCTGTGCTACTTTGGGGGGGTGTGCCGTGCCCACGCCAGGTCCCCAAATGCTGACAGGTGGATAGATAAAGGGCCTGTGCTGGTCAGCATTGGGTTTCTTTTTAGGTGGGCGTGGGCATTGTAAACATCTGGCCAGTCGCAGCACTACAACTACTACTACAACTGCATCTCTGTGTGGGCACACTACACGCTGCGACTGGCTGGCACGGCTCAGCATCTGTCACGTCAGCTCAGCTAGAGGTGGAAGGGGGGAGGGTAGGGATAAGCACAGAGTTCGAGCCAGGCAGGTGACCAACCATGGGGCAACCCACGGTAATCACTCGCCCGTCTCAAACTGCAGCTTGGGGTAGCCCAACAGGGGGAGGTTCACCTTAAGGAAGACCAGCTGCTCCACCAGACCAGGGTCCAAGCGGGAGCGAGAGGGTGTCACCACGTCCCCGGCACGTGAAAACACCCGCTCGCTCTGGACACTGGTTGGGGGGCAGGAGAGGAGGCGCACAGCCACCACCGCCAGGTCCGGCCAGACTTGGCGGCGGCTCGCCCAGAACTGTGCGCAGTCCACGCCGTCTCCCTCCACAGGCTCCTCCAAGTACTGCGCAACGCATTGCTCAGCACTGGAGGGGGGCCTGGCAGGTCGAGCCTCCCGCATACCAGGCATGGCGCCATAGCAGAACCGCTGAAACCACTGGGCGGATCTCGAGTCGGTAGCAAATGGCTGCTGCGATGGCGCCGCCTGGGATGCCGCGCTGCTGGACTGGGAAGAGGGAGGGGAAGGGGAAGCTGACGGCGGCTGGCCGCCCATGCTGCTGCTGGGTGCGGGTTGGGCCGCGAGGGCTGCCCCCGCACCACTACCAACACCCTGGTCTCTGCGGGCCCTAGCGGCCTCCTCCTCCCTAACCTTCTCGACCAGGATGCCCTTCCACCTGGGCAAGTCGTCGGCACTCACGGCATTGCCCTTGAGGGCTGGGTGACAGAGACAAGCGAGGACATACTCCTCCCTGTCTCCCAGCACATCAACGAGCCGCTTGTCAACCCCAGACCTCAGCCTCCCAGCCAGAGCACGACCCTCTGGCGTGGTCAGAGAGATATGGAGTCCACCCATCAGCTTCTCGAGACCAACAGCTGTGGGCAGCGCCTGGCTCAAGGGAGTGGTGTCGCCACACAAGCCCTTCGTGGCAAGCTGGAAGGGCTCGAGTGCCGACACCGCCTCGGACATCTGCTTCCACTCTGCGTTCGAGAAGTCGCAGACATCCAAGGACTCGTCCCTCGCCAGGGCGACAAGGGCTCTCTCCTGCTCCAACAGGCGCTGGAACAGGAGGAAGGTGGAGTTCCACCGCGTCTCCACATCCGTAGGGATGAGATGGCGAGGAAGGCCAAGGTCATCCTGCTTCTGGCGAAGCAGTCTCCTGGACTTCTCGCTGCGGTGGAAGTGGGCGGCCAGCTTGCGGGACTTATCCACAAGCGTAGCCGTGGCAGCAACAGCACCTGCGATGGGGCGGGCCCCCTTCTCCTGGGACGCCCTCAGCTCCTTAAGGCCAAGGGCGTCCCTGACGGTCAGATGGAGCGTGTGTGCCATACACCGTATGTTCACACAGTCCATGACTGTCTCGACAGCGGCGGTAACGTTGGCTCCATTGTCGGTGACAATGAAGCCGCGGGAGAGGTGTGGACACCCGCCAATCCACTCCTCTATCTGGCGGTCGAGTACGGCCGCCACCTCCTCCGCGGTGTGCCTCGTGTCCATCGTCTCCACGTGCAGGACGGCCCACCTGTGCCGTAGTGCATCGGGAGCCGCGCCGGACCCGGAAGCATCGCCCGCGGAGGTCCCCTCACTCTCCGGTCCCCACCAGTGGGCAGTGAGGGCCAGGAAAGAAGCGTGCATCCCACTGACACTGGTCCAGAGGTCAGTCGTGAAATGCACGCTTGTCCCGGCCGGAGCTGCACGCAGCTCGGCCGACACGAGCTCCCTGCACCGGCGGTACAGGGAGGGGACCACGTTCCGGCTGAACGTCGTCCTTGAGGGGATGACGTATTCGGGAGCCAGGTATTGGAGAATACGGCGGAAGCCGTTGTTCTCGACCACCTGAAACGGCTGGTCATCGGTGGAAATCATCTCCCCTATGAGGCGGGTGAGGTGATGATGGTCCACGCGAACAATACGCTGGCTGCCCGAGGACTGCGTCCACCGCTGGACGGGCAGTGTAGCCTGCCTGCTGGCTGGCACACTGCCGCTGCCCGCCCTAGTGGCAGATGCACAAGGCGCACTAGCGCTGCCAGCCTGTCCCCTGAGACCTGGGTGGTGACGCTCTAGGTGTCTCCACATAGGCGTCGTACCCAGGTGCGCAGGGTGCCTTCCACGGCTGACAAGCATCCTGCAGTGGACACAGCGGGTGTGGAATGGGGCATCTTGAGGGACCTCAAAATGCACCCATGCACCACTGCCCTTGGCCTCCTGCGCCCTGGGCGCCGTCCTAGGCCGTTTCTCGCAGGGTGGCTGCAGTCCTAGGGGGGGGCGGCCGCCGCTGCCTGCCCACTGCTGCCACCCAACCCGCCCCTTCCGCCCTCCACAGCGGAGGAAGGGCCCGGCTCAACTGGCATCGGAGAGGCAGGCCTCTCCTCCACCACCTCGCCAGACCACTCCCCACCAGAGTGTCGGGCTTCACGAGGGGGGGCCCCACTGAGCGGCGAAAGGATAGGGGGAAGGGGCCCCAGAGGGAGGGAGAACCTGGCTGCATCGCTGCCAGCCGCACGGTCCTCACCGCCCTCTACCTGCTCTTCCAACTCCACAGTCTCCTCCACCTCAACAACTGGCGGTAGCTCAGCAGCACCTGGTGCCGCCGGCGAGGAGGGACCCGCCACAGCCCTAACAGTGCCTCTGCCTCTGCCGCGATTGGCGGCAGCAGGCGTGGGGAACTGAATCCTGCGCACCAAAGATGGGGCCGGAGCAAAGAATTCTCCAATGGGGAGAACTGGGGTGTCCTCAGGCTCCCCGCGTCCTCTCCCTCCCCGTGCCGCAGGCGCACCCCGCACCTGGCCTCTCCCACCTCTGCCTGCCAGCCTTGAGCGAGCCCTGCCCGCCACACGGCGCTCAGACATGCTGCTAGGTCAGAAGGAGGGAGACTTTAGGAGGAAGGCCAGACAGGGTCAAAAAAATAATTTGGAGGGGCTTAGGGGCCAAAAAAAAGGCAGCTGATTTGGAGGCGGCGGGGGGGAAGTTTGTTTTCAAAAAAGGAAGCCAATTGGGGGGAAAGGAAGACTTTTTGATATGGGGGGGGAAGCCAATCGAAGTGAGGGGGAGGGTGTCCTTTTTGAATTTGGGAGTCAACCACCAAGCCAATTGGGGAGATGGGTCTGGGAGGGGTTTTTTTTAGAAAAATAGGGGGTTAAAGGGTGGAACCCCGGTGTGGGAGGGTGGCACGGGCAGTTGGGTGGAGTAGTTGTGGTGTGGGTGGCAAGTTTTTAGCTTTTTGGGGGGGGGAGAGTGGATGGGGGGAGGGCACAGCACCTACCGGGGGTGGGGGAGGGATGCAGTCAACGCTTGGGAACCTGCAGATCAAAGGAGGAAACCCTTATTTAGTGAACTGGAACACAAAGTGTGGGTTCTGGGGGGTGGTTCTCAAGTAATGCTCCTGTGGGGGGAGCATCAAACTCAATGCAGCCTATTTAGTGACTCTAAATTGCACACAACCAAAACCAGAACCCAGTCACACCAACACAGAGGTTGAACCCACCCACTCTGTGACTCTGCCTGCCCAATGCCATGGCAAGCAAGCAGCAGCAAACACTTGATGGCAGCCTCATGGATTGAACATCATGATCATCATCATACGTGTGTATTGGCCCAGCATGTAGTGGCAGCATCAGAGCCCAGCCAGGACCCCACTCAGACTGCCCCAGAGGCAAGGAAGCACTCTGGCATGGCATGGGCCCAGCATGTAGTGGCAGCATCAGAGCCCAGCCAGGACCCCACTCAGACTGCCCCAGAGGCAAGGAAGCACTCTGGCATGGCATGGGCCCAGCATGTAGTGGCAGCATCGCATCAGAACCCTGGACCCCACTCAGACTGCCCCAGAGGCAAGGAAGCACTCTGGAAGGCACCTGTTCAAAAACCACCTGCAAGACGCATGCAATGCAACGCAACACACAGCAGCAATTTCTTTACTGGGCATGGGCATGAAGACACAAGTTTTACAACAGTACATCTCCTCTCCAAGGTTCCCTCCCTCCTCCCCACACCCAAATGCATTTCAGAATAGGGGTGTCCCTATTTAAAACCGCCAGCTAGGGAGAGAAAGGGGCAACAAAAGGTGCACAATCGCACACGCACTAACCCCTCTTCTTCCGGTCCTTCTCCTGCCGCTCACTGCTGGTCACGGATTCGCCGCCGCCAGCCAGCCACCCTGGGCTGAGACACAGCAGGGCGGCCGCACGAGGCACACAGGCAACCGGGGTAGTTCAACAACGATGGAGGGGCAGAAGTGAGGAGACAACACTATTTGTGTCGCTCAACTCACCCCCAAGCAGAGACAAAATCAACCAAAAACTATAAAAAGAAAAAAAAAACCGATGGCAGCCGCCAGGTGGGTAGGCTACTGTGTGTGGCTGCAGCTGTGGGAGAGGAGGTGGAAAGTGAAGGGGAGCAGAGAGAGAAAAGACTAAGAGAGAGAGAAAAGAGAGGGGGGGCAGGGACAAAGAGAAAGAGAGGAGAGAGAGAGAAAAGAAAGAGAGAGAGAGGAGAAAGAGAGATGATAGAGAGAAAGAGGAGAGAGGAGAAGCGCAGCGCAGCAGGGAGGGGGGATTCAGGTGTGGGGGGAGGACACAGCAGTAGCAGCGGTCCAAAGAGGTGGGGGGAGCAGAGAGGGTGTGTGTGGTTGGGGGCTAGTGTGTGGCAGGGGGCCTGGGGTAAGTGGAGAGAGTCGGGGGCAAGCAGGAAAAGAGGTGGGGTGGGGGGAGCAGAGAGGGTGTGTGTGGTTGGGGGCTAGTGTGTGGCAGGGGGCCTGGGGTAAGTGGAGAGAGTCGGGGGCAAGGAGAAAAAGAGGTGGGGTGGGGGGAGCAGAGAGGGTGTGTGTGGTTGGGGGCTAGTGTGTGGCAGGGGGCCTGGGGTAAGTGGAGAGAGTCGGGGGCAAGGAGAAAAAGAGGTGGGGTGGGGGGAGCAGAGAGGGTGTGTGTGGTTGGGGCTAGTGTGTGGCAGGGGGCCTGGGGTAAGTGGAGAGAGTCGGGGGCAAGGAGGAAAAGAGGTGGGGTGGGGGGAGCAGAGAGGCTGTGTGTGGTTGGGGGCTAGTGTGTGGCAGGGGGCCTGGGGTAAGTGGAGAGAGTCGGGGGCAAGGAGAAAAAGAGGTGGGGTGGGGGGAGCAGAGAGGGTGTGTGTGGTTGGGGGCTAGTGTGTGGCAGGGGGCCTGGGGTAAGTGGAGAGAGTCGGGGGCAAGGAGAAAAAGAGGTGGGGTGGGGGGAGCAGAGAGGGTTGTGTGGTTGGGGCTAGTGTGTGGCAGGGGGCCTGGGGTAAGTGGAGAGAGTCGGGGGCAAGGAGGAAAAGAGGTGGGGTGGGGGGAGCAGAGAGGGTGTGTGTGGTTGGGGGCTAGTGTGTGGCAGGGGGCCTGGGGTAAGTGGAGAGAGTCGGGGCAAGGAGAAAAAGAGGTGGGGTGGGGGGAGCAGAGAGGGTGTGTGTGGTTGGGGCTAGTGTGTGGCAGGGGGCCTGGGGTAAGTGGAGAGAGTCAGGGGCAAGGAGGAAAAGAGGTGGGGTGGGGGGAGCAGAGAGGGTGTGTGTGGTTGGGGGCTAGTGTGTGGCAGGGGGCCTGGGGTGAGTGGAGAGAGTCAGGGGCAAGGAGAAAAAGAGGTGGGGTGGGGGGAGCAGAGAGGGTGTGTGTGGTTGGGGGCTAGTGTGTGGCAGAGGGGTGTTGGGGGGAAGGGGAGGGGGCAACAACAAACAGCAAAGGAGAAACTGGAACAACTCGGGCAGCAGCAGCGATTAGGCTGGATGGGGTGGTTGGGGGAGGAGCTGGGCCTGGGCTAGGGTAGGGTCTGGGAGGAGGGAGGGTGGGGGGGCAGGCAGGGGGGGGGAGGAGGAGGAGGAGGGTAGCAAAATATATAAAGCAATATATATCAAGAGAACACAAGCCAGAAGTTTAAAAAAAAAATTAAAAGAAAGACTATAACCAGCAGAAAAAACTTGGGGGTGGGGGTGTGGGGAGGTGGAACCAAACACAGACTCTGAGGGGGGCCACTAAGTGAACAGAGACAATGAAACCACAATTGCTGCAAATTAATAATAGCAAATGAATAAGTGGAACCAAGCAAAGAAAACTGGACTCGGTTTGGCAGCAGCAAACTTGGGAGAAGGCTGGATGGGGTGGGGTTGGGGTGGGGTGTGGTTGGACTTGGAGGGGCAAGTTTGGAGCAGGGAACCAAAACTGATTATATGGGACAACAAGAAACAACAACAGAATCCTCTGGGGGTGGGGGGGAGGGATTCAGGGAACCAACTCGCAGGGCAGCAGCAGTCAGCAGAAACAAACAAAATGGTACAATTTAAGCAAAACCAGCAAGCAATATATAACTGAAACCAATGGAATGCAATGTGAAAATCAAAAAGTTGGACAACAACAAGGCAGGACAAAGAGCAATAATTAATGGAAGAAGATTTAAAGCAATGAGGATGCAGTGGGTGGGAGTGGGGGAGGGGGAGGGTAGGCCCAAAGGATGAGAAGGGAAAGGGGGGGGGAGGGGGGGGGAGAAAAGCAGACAGACAAGGAACAGGGAAAATTGGGGGAAATTAAGAAGAAAGTAAAGTGAAGTAACACACAGTATACAGACAAGAGACAGACAGAGAGAGGAGACACACAGAGAGTCACAAAGGGCAGGTGGACAAAGGATTAGACAGAGCACACACAGAGAGACACAGGACACAGTCAGGACTCACAGAGACACCAGAGCAGCCAGCAAAGGGCAAGCAGGTCTCAGAGATGATCCCACAACTGCAGCCAAGAGAAGTTTCCAGAGAAGAGGCTTGGGTTTATATAGGTTTGAAATTCCCTCCTTTGGGAGCCCCCACCTTTGCACTCCCCCCACGGCCAACAGGGTGCCAGCTCTCAACAGTGCAACAGCCAAGCAGCCTACCAGACCAAAGGACTCATTCTGGCCAATCAAGGATCAATAGCGCAGCCAATACAATGCCTGGAAATAGCATCACAAAATGGATGCAAGGAGGAGCAAAAGTTTCGGGAAGGAGACACAAAATGGAGGACACACTTTAAAGAGACACTGAGTGAGACTCAATTTCATTCCCGAACCGGTTCGGGAAACCCGAGCCGGTTCGGTACCGAACCGGCTCGAATTCGGTCCGGCTCGGTCCCCGGGAGGGCCCGATTCGGTCCGGGATCGAGCCGCCGGATCCGGACCGGTTCGGACGAACCGGTCCGGATCCGAACCGAACCGCACATCCCTAGTTATCACTTGCTTTTCTCCTTGTTATACTACTTCTGATCAGAGAATCCTAGTGTGAAAGGGTGTGCCTCCTAAGAACTTGCTTGCTGAGTTGCTACAAAGACAACACATGACTGATTGGGTTGTTTGACTGACTGATGAATGAACTTGAGCATATGAGCTTGCTGATTCTAATGGGCTGCATGCTTGCAATAAAAAGGCAGCTGCTGAAGAAAAAAACACACCAAAGCAATTATTGGCTGATGTATTTTGGTTTGGGCAATGTATTTTAAAAATACAAAATACCTGAACAAATGTATTTTAGATACAATATACAAAATAGTGTACTGAAAAGTATTTTAGATACAAAATACAAAAGTGTTGAAAATATGTATTTTCAAATACATGTATTTTAGATACTGCCCATCTCTGACATGTGCATTATTGTTTGGTTGCAAATTTTTCCATAGCTAACTAAACATGGTCAGATAGTTCACTGTGTATCATTAATACAAAATTATGTCATAATCAAAACACAAAGTTGTAAAGAAGATACACAAAATGGAATGTAAGGAATATTGATGAAAATAGTAAAAAAGAAAAGCATTTCCATGGCGCGTTTAGTGCCTATGAAAAATGTGCTATAGCGTCTTCTCATAGGAATCAGCTCTCTGCATCAAGGTCATGGTTTCTTGGCTTTGCACTCAGTCTCTCCAAGTCATTGATAAGAAACACTCTTTCAAATGTGTTAAAACTGTGGATAAATATTTTATAGGCAACATGTTCAACTTGCCTGATTCTTTAATGGGCACAGTATTTCACAGATGCTAGCTTCCAGGGAAAGCACTTAATACTATCTCTCTTTCAGAGTAAAATGGTGATGTAACAGGCCACCACATAATGACTTAGGCTACTGTGGGATTTCATTACCAGTGGCTGCAGCTGTAAGTGCTGTGTTATCATTCTTTACCTTCCTTTTACTTTACCTTGTACCATCAAGTACAATCAAAACAGCAGCAGTCTGTTAGTTGCTTTGCGGGTTTCCATCTAGCCCACTCTTGTTTACAATTCTGAGTGAATGTGCTTTATCTGTTACCGTATGACCTCTGTCATTTTTTTTTAGTAGTCAATGTTTTTGTTATGTTTGCACAGTTTGTAGTCCAAAGGAATTCTGGTCCATGACTGGTGCACGTTGCCACAGCCACTAAATGTATAATGAATACTAATATCAGAATGATATTGCTTGTAGGGATGTGCAAAACCAGTCCGTGGTCTGGTCTGGAGGTTCGGGATCAAACCGATACCACCACCACCCGGTTCTGTCCAGACTAGAACCGAAGCGCCAGAAAGGTCCGCAATTTTTTTAAAAAATTAAAGCTAAATACCTGTAGCCCCTTTAGGGGGCTTGCTGTAGGCTGCAGGGGGTCCGCGAGGGTTCCCTCTCCCCCTGCTGGCCTCCCTCATCACTGCCACAGCCAGGTAAGTGTAGTATTTAGTATTTTTGGCCCTTTTGGGCCTACGGCCTCGCAGAGGACATTTGTGCATGCACGGCAGCGGCCAAAATGGCCACCGGTCACCTTTATGGAGGCCCGAAAGGGCCGAAAATAGTACATTTACCCGGCCGTGGCAGTGATTAGGGAGGCTGGCGGAGGGAGAGGGAACCCTTGCGGACCACCACCCCCCCATGGCCATTGCAATCCTGTCGAAGGGGGCTACAGATATTTCACTTGAATTTTAATTTAAAAAAATATTGCAGACTCCCACCGGACTGGACCGGGGACGGGATTCAATGGGGGCTGGACCGAACTGGCCCGGTTCCATTCAAGGCCGATCCGGCCTCAAACCAAACTGGGCCAGACGGTTCCATGCACACCCCTAATTGCCTGTAGGATTTCACATGACATTCCAGAAATTATCCATAAATATAATTTCTCTATCACGCAGAAAGGAAATTATTCCAAAAGTAATGAACAAAATCTCTACTCAGGCTTACACTTCATGTACTATTCGATTTGATTGATTGATTAATTAAGTGCCATCAGGTCGGTGTTGACTCTTAGCTACCACATAGATAGATTGTCTCCAAGATGACCTGTCTTCAACTTGGCCTTTAAGGTTTCTCAGTGGTTCATTCTTTGTTGTCGTAATCAGGTCCATCCACCTTACTGCTTGTTGTCCTCTTCTTCTCTTTCCTTCAACTTTCCCCAGTCGAAGGAAAGACTTCTCAAGGGAGCTAGGCTTTTGTATAATGTGTCCAAAGTATGATAGTTTGAGCCTGGTCGTTTGTGCCTCGAGTGAAAATTCTGCAGTGATGTGTTCTATGATCCATTTGGTTTTTTTCCTGGCTGTCCATGGTATCCTCAAAAGTCTTCTCCAGCACCAAAGTTCAAAAGAATCAATGCTTTTTCTATCTTGCTTCTCCAAAGTCCAGCTCTTGAATCCATAGAGTGTCACGGGGAAAACCATTGTCTAAACGATTCTAATCTTTTTAGGAGTGTGAGCCCCTGCCAGCGGCCAGGTGAGTGGTGGAGGCGATTCCCTGCCGCAGGGGCTGCTGGGTGGCACGGAGCACCGACTCCATTTACACTTAAAGATGCCGCCCACCCCCCTCCCCGAGGCGTGTTCATGGCCCACGCCTTTTCTAGGTATAGACACATCACAGCACCTAAATATCCTTTCCAAGGCCTTCATTGCTACCCTACCAAGTGCTAGTCTGTGGCGTATTTCTTTACTGGTGGATCCTTTACTGTTGACGGTCAATCCTAAAAGGCAGAAGCTATCCACCACTTCAATGTCTTCATTATCAATTCTGAGGATGGTTGCTGTACCTGTTGTCATTAGTTTAGTCTTCTTTACATTTAGAGACCTGATTTTGAGTGGTGTAGAAATATGTCAAATAAATAAATAAATAAATAAATAAATTTAGTCATAGTCCTATTTTCTCACTGTGCCTCTTGACTTTCATTACTAGAGGTTACAGATCATCCGCATTCTCAGCTATCACAGTGGTGTCATCAGTGTAACATCAATGTTTCTTCCTTCAGCTTTAAAACCATGCTCATCTTCTTCCAATCCAGCGTCTCTCGATATATTTTCAGCATATAAGCTGAATAAAGAAGCAGAAAGTATTCAGCCTAGTATTATTCCCTTGCCGATCTGGAACCAGTCTGTTTCACCATGTTCCGTCTGGACCATGGCTTCCTGTCCTGTATATAAGTTTCTCATGAGAACAATGAGATGTTCTGGGACACACATTTTCCTAAGGATATTCCACACTTGACATGGTCACTGCAATCGAAGGCTTTTCTGTAGTCAATAAAGTACATATTGACTTCTTCTGGTATTCTTTGGCTTTCCCAGTTATCCAGTGTGCATCAGCAATGATTAAAGATGTGCACAGAACTGGTTCGGAGGACCTTTAGGGGCCTCCAAACTGGTTTGAAGAACCAGCGGTTCCACCAGTTTGAAGGTAGTGGGGTTCTCCCTTTAAGAGCGGGGGAGGGTGCACTAACCCCTCCTGCTGCTTTCCTCCCACCGGCGTCCATGTTTATTAATGCCCATCGGGGAGGCAGCATACCTCCCTGCTGCCCTGTTGCCTTCGTCTTCCTGATATGACCGGAAGCCGCCAGCACGCGCCTTTCCCCCATAGGGTATAATGGGGACTTGAACTGACCCATTATTCCCAATGCAGAGCACCTGGGGAACAAACCTGGGGTGGGTGGTAGGCACTCAGGGGTGCCTACCATCCACTGCACCCTAAAGTACTCAGACACTCTTGCAATTTTAGATTATGTTTTGAAAAATTTTCAATTTTTTGCATTTTGAATAGGAATCTCTCCCCCATTCTTAAACAAAACAGTGTGTGACCTTAATTGCTTTGAATTCTGAACTCAAAGTTCACAGCAATTATGGTCACACACTGTGCATTGCATTGAACAGGCAGAAATATTTGTTTAAAAATATATAAAAAATAAACCATGAACCCCACTGCCTTGGGGCTTCTGGGAGGAGTTGTGGCCATACCTGCCCTGCACCCAAACCCACTTTGGTGCCCAGGCACCCACCAGGCATGCAATTGGGGTATGCTCAAATTCCTTTCATTCCCTATGTGGAAAATGCAAAAATTTGAAAAATCTTCAAAAAAATAATCAAAAAAATAATCTAGAATCACAGGAGTGTCTGATGTCTTTGGGGTTTGATGGGTGGTAGGCACCCCTGGGTACCTACCACCCACCCTGGGTTTGTGCCCCTAGGTGCTCTGCATAGGAAATAATGGGCTGGTTTGAGTCTCCATTATACCTTATGTAGAACATTTTAGAACTGGTTCAAGTTGGGTTCGAATTCATACTGAACCAAGTGGGGGGGAGGGGTTGAGCAAAAAACCTACCCACCCTGGTTCGAATTCAAACCAAAGAGGCCAAACCCGGTTTGTACATATCCCTAGTTACTGTCTGTCCTTACTATCATCCCTTAACATTCCAATTTGAGGTTGGAATCTCCTTCTGAGTTCAGAGATCTTTTTGAAAACCTTCCTTGTTTTTCCATGTCTTTTTCCATCCTCAAAATCTTTACAGATGTCATTGTAATACTGCTCCTTGTCTCTTCTAACAGCTTTCTGAAATTCCCTATTAAGTTCCTTCCTGAGCTCTTTTTCTTTCTTGACTTTGGCTTCTCTCCAGTTCTTGGCAATTTCCACCATCTGTTCTGACATCCATTTTGCTTTCTTCTGTTTCTTGGTCTTGGCAGTCTATTTTCACATTTGTCTTTAACAACTTCTTTGATCTCATTCCACAGTTCCTCTGGCTCCCTAGCAATGAGGTTAAGAACTTCAAAGCAGTTCCTGATGTTATCCTTGAAAATGGTGGGTACATTCTCAAGATCATATCATCGAAGCTGGATAGCTTTGTTTTTCTGCTTTAGCTTGGCTTGGAACTTGCACATGAGCAGTTTGTAATCTGTTCCACAATCGGCCCCTGGCCACATCTTTGCTGTTATAGCTGAGCTCTTCCATCTTCTTGCACCAATAATGTAATCAGTCTGATTTCTGTGTACTCCATCTGGTGAAGTGCATGTGTATAGGCACTGCTTTGGTTTGAAGAATGTGTTTGAAGAATGTGTTAGCAATGAAGAGATCATTGGTTTGGCAAAAACTAATAAGCCATTCTCCTGCTTCATTTCTGTTTCCTAGGCCATATAGGCTGACTTCCTCCTTACCATCCCCAACTTTGGCATTCTAGTCTCCAACCACCACCAGCACATCTTGCTTGCATGTTCTGTCAATTTCAGACCAAACTTGAGCATAAAACTCATCAACTTCCTCTTCTTCTGCATCAGTCATTGGGGAATAGACTAGAAGAACTGTCATGTTAAAAGATTGTCCACAAAATCTAATTGATATTAGTCGGTCACTGACCGCATTGTACCCAAGTACTGTCATTGCTATGTGAAAGCAATACCGTTCCTTCTTAGGTTTTTGTGTCCTGAGTAGTAAATGGTATGGTTTTCTGACTGATAGTGTCCCATTCCAGTACACTTTAATTCACTGATGCCCACAATATCAATTCATTTTATATTTCACTGTGTTGAGCTTTCCCATATTCATGCTTCTGACATTCCATGTTCCCACTGTAATTCTGTCTTTGCAGCTTGGGATTTTCTTTTCCCGCATGGGAACATCAGCTGCTAGATGCCCAAAAGGCTTTAATCTAACCGCATCATAAACACCATCAGTACTCCGAGAGATCCTCAGCTCTTCCTCAGTAGCATGTTGAGTGCCATGCGACCTGAGAGGCCCATCATCCAGCACTACATCAACAATCATTCTATTTTGTCTATCCATGTAGTTTTCTTGGTAAAATACAGGAGTGGTTTATCATTGCCTCCTCCCACGCAGTATGAAATGATGCCTTTGTCATTGTCACTGAAGCTATCGTCTGCCTCCAGCACTTTCCCATATTGCTGCTGCCCAATATAGGTGCCTGCTTGCTTTAGCTGGGCATCTGGGATGACCTTCATGCTTTGGGTGACCCTACTGGGAGTATACCTCCCAGTGTACTTCATTCATCCCTCCCAGGAACAGTACTAGTCGATAGCACATTGCAAATACTGGCTTGTATCCTAACTGTGAAGTAGCATTCCATGGTTGGAAGTACCTTCTCTAACAACAGATTTATGGTCACATAAGGACCCATTCTGCTTGTTGAAGGACTCCTGCATGAACATAACTCATATTCATTCATGGAAGGTACCTCTGATGATGGAGCACCAATCCAACGAAGTTAGGATCCCAGCCATTATCCAGCACTGAGCTGAAACAAACCAACAGCCCTGAATTCTCTATAGATCTGGTGACTATGCTTTGAGGCTGTTCTAACGCGCAGCCTAATCCAGGCTAGGGAAGCCCAGCCTGAGTTAGGCTGCACATGAGAATCGCTGGGATCAGGCCTGATCCCAGCAGGGTGCTACCAACTAGCTCAGCTTTTTAGCCTGGTTTTTAGCCTGGGTTAATGACACCAATGCACCATTAACCCAGGCTCTGGGATTGTGTTTTGTCCCGGCTGTGTTCAGCCTGAAGAGACATAGAGATGGGCACCTAGAATGCCTGTCTCCTTGTGGAATCCCCCAATGTACCATGATCAGCATGTGGTACATTGTGGGATACCAGGAGGTTGGTATGCCGGCCTCTGGAGCTCCATGCTGCCTGGCACAGCAGCAGATCGTAAGGGAGCATAGACTTTGCTCCCAGCAACATTTAATGGATCATCTGGGGGGAAGGTAAGATTCATGCAGCCTTACCTCCACAGCAGAGCACCCCTCCATCTGCCTTGTTGAATGAATGACCCCTTTATCTGCTCACTCAGTTCTGAGATTTGTATGCCTGATTTTTTAGTTCAATTTTCATCATCATTTTTAAAATAAAAAATGTAAAGAAGTGGATCAAAAATGCCATAATGTGCTGAAGTAGGAAGTGAAGTTGGTTTCTTCTCCAAATTAACACTCCAAATTAAACACATTCATAATGTGAATATGAATACACAACTTAGGCTGTGTGACTCTCAAATGGCCAATGGCATGGTTTGAGATGATAACCTGTTCTATATACAGCTAATATGCTTGGTTTCATAAGCACAGAAAAATATACGTCATAAGGGCTCTTAATAACATTCCAAAAATGTTCAGAGAGAGATGAAGATGAGATCCTAAATAACTACCTTTTCAGGAAAGAAATATTCTTAAAAAAAAAAAAATCCAGGATGTTTTAAAACACAAAAGTTTCCTTATTTTATGAAGATTGCATAGTCCCTTGTTCATTAAATATTTTCACTAAATGTAAATGAATCTTATCCTTACAGTTGTTGTTGTTTTAAAAAAATCGAACATTATCTTAGGAACTTAGGGTTCTGGGTGGTTCAGTAAACTCCAGTGGGATTACTGATTGACTTCACACCTCTTTAGCTTCAGCAGTACTGTAGCATTAAAAGCTCATTGAACCTTCCTTCTAGCTTTCTTTGGCTTGCTTAATTTCATTCAATCTGTTGGAGTAATTTCATCAGAACTGTGTGTTAACTTGTTGTTTCCAAAACTCTTCATTTAAGGTCAAAACTGCTAAGTAGCAGAAGCCTTAAAACCACTTAGCAAGCATGTAAAATGTTAGCCTGACAGCCTAATCCTATAAGTGTTGCTTTAGCTGCTACAGTGAAAACAGTGGTTTGCACTGTAGCAGCTCAGGGCCAGCCTGTTCTTCAGAAGTGGGACAGAGCCTTGCAGCAATATCCCCCTCCTCAGCTGATTTCAGGAAAAAGGTCAGGGGCAAGACAAGACTCCACTGAAAAATCGACTCCTGAGTTGTCTTAACGGTCATTAG
Source organism: Hemicordylus capensis (assembly GCF_027244095.1). Lineage (NCBI taxonomy): Eukaryota > Metazoa > Chordata > Lepidosauria > Squamata > Cordylidae > Hemicordylus > Hemicordylus capensis. Next base: position 303,321,615 of record NC_069659.1, on the reverse strand, counting down.
AATTCTGTTGTTTTTGGCCTAAGACTTTGCACATCCTATTTCAACCAAACCAGAGTTGAAGAGTACGACACAGGTGAGCTATGCCAAAGACATGAGTGAGAGTCAAGTCTAATTTGGGATGCTCACACCCACTACTGTTAGCAACTTTAGCTCATAAGACTGAGTTGTTAATTTGCAGTGCTGACACACCATAGATTGGATTGACATCATCTGGCCATAAGTAGTGCAGACTAAAAATGCTATAGGGAATGCACACAGTCTTACTTATTCTATGCTACATTAGAACTCTCCAGATGGAAGTGGTAGAGATCAAACATCTCCGAGAGAATGCATATATTCATAAAAGCTTATATTGAAAGTGCTGGACGTAACAAAATACACAAACCCTTCAGAGAGTATTCAAAATGTGGCAATACCACAATGAGGTTGCTCACATGACTGAGTGAGCGGAGGATGGTAAGAGGGAGTGGGAGACACTTACCTTCTCTCCCAGATGAAGAGCAAAACGTTGCTGGGAGTGCAATCTGCACTCCCACATGATGCATTTTCTGAGAGGCAGGATAATGTGTCCTGGCCTCCGGGTATCCCAAAATGCACTGCACACCGAACTCAGTGCATTTGGGGATTCCCGTAGGAGGCGGGCACTCTAGGCACCCATCTCTGTGTGCATCTGGGCTGGAAGCAGCCTGAGCTTGCACATGAACAGGAAGCCTGGGTTATGGAAGTGCTCGCTCCCTTAACCTCAGCTAAAAGCTGAGTTAAAAAGCTGGGCTAGGCGGCACTGCCGTGCCAGGAATGGGCTCAATCCCAGCAGTTCTCAGGCACAGCCTAACCCAGGCTGGGCTTCCCTAGCATGAGTTAGGCTGTGTATATTCAGCCAGATCAAGTTGTTCACCCAGCATCTTGCACAGTCTTGTGGACGTGGAGTTACATGCAGCCTCATGAGGGGCTGGATGTGCAGGTTGTTATCTGCAGGGCACATGACGACGTGTGCTCAATTAGCCCATTAGCTTGGGTGGGGTGACTGCCTTATAGGCTGGTTCCACCCTCAGCCCCAGCACTTCACCTGGGACTTTTAAACACTGTAGGTTTTACCATGAGTTTACTGGGAGGCTTTATTGTGAACTTAAAGTTGTCCCAAAAAACTGACATAAATAGTGGAGGGTTTTTTACCCAGGATATGTTACACTCTAACATGCAGTGAAAAACCTGAATTATGTGTGAACTGCTCCCCAATAACTTGCAGGAACCTTGGGGTAAATCTGGCCGATATGTGAACGTGTCCCCCTCCTTTCTGGAGGAGATGCAAGTTAAAGGACTTTAAAAGCCCCATGTGAAAAACTTCCTGGACTTTGGCACCCCCCCCACCCCACTATTTCTCAGTGAGGGAATAGCTAGCCACCTTTCAGGAGCTATCACTTGACTGATGTTTTGTTAAAAAAAAAGTCAGCTTCTCACTAAGCTTTATTTGTGCCTTACATTAAGGGTGGGGGCCATTAACTAGTGCTGCCTCAGTGTGGACTTGTAGGGAGTCATTTACATCAATGGGGTTCTTATATAGGCACTATTCAATGAGGGGCATTTCCATGGGTTATGTGGTTGGGTTATGTGGAGCTTGTCTTGTAGTAGAAAGCATGCCTTGTCCCCTTAGCTAAGCAGGGTCTGCCCTGGTTGCATATGAATGGGAGAATTGGTGTGTGAGCACTGTAAGATATTCCCCTTAGGGGATGGAGCTACTCTGGGAAGAGCAGAAGGTTTCAAGTTCTTTCCCTGGCTTCTCCAAGATAGGGCTGAGAGAGATTCCTGCCTGAAAGTTTGGAGAAGCTGCTGCCAGTCTGTAAAGGCAATACTGAGCTAGATAGATCAATGGTCTGACTCGGTATATGGCAGCTTCCTATGTTCCTATGGGTATCTGAGAAGGAAAAACCTTTGGAGTACTGTTTGGCTCACCAATTCAGTCCTTTCAAGGGCTAGTGCTTCAGGCAATCCTCCCTTGACATAGATTGTGTGGCAAGGAGGAAGTGATGGCAGGCAAATAACTACTGGCAGCTTCCATGCCTACTTGGTTCACCCAGCAGTGAGAAAGGCAGTTTTCATCTTGAGGCTGTCCTCCATGGAGGGGCCTGCACTCTAGCTAACTGAGTTCTTTGCAACTTATTGCATTTTGCAGATCTTTGTGGTGTGGCCCAAGTTCAATCCATCTTGTGTACCCTTTCTCTTATTGGGGTTCCGGGGCAAATGAAACATAGGAACATAAGAAACTGTCTTCTACTGAGTCAGACCATTGATCCATCTAGCTCAGTATGGTCTACGCTGACTGGCAGAGGCTCTCAAGGTTTCAGGCAGGAGTCTTTCCCAGCCCTATCTGGGGATGCCAGAGATTGAACTTGGGACCTTCTGCATGATGCTCCATCACTGAGCTATAGCCCCATCCTTCAAAATGGTGCTTGCAAGAGCATTAATTCCATATGTATGCCTTAGAAAATTTCCAGAACAAAGATCAGCCTTTTTGAAATTACATATTTTGCTGTTTACCGAGCAACTTCAATAGAGGCATGATGGCATTTTGTAGAACGATTTGCCTTAGAAAACTGCATTGGTTTGTTTTCAAGCATCCACCTTGGTGAACTTTACTGAATGTAATCAGCATAATACCTATTGTTTACTAATGAATGCCCATCACCAAGCTAGTCAGTAGTTCTTTATTACATTCTTCACATTAATATTGTTACATCCAAAAGGGCAAGAAGATGCTTGTTTTATACCTAAGCATATTACATGGGCTTGTGTCAGATTTCAGAGCTGCGCATAGTAAAACGGGGGAATATTTATAGTAGGTTCTTACAGCAGTTGCAGTTTACAGAGACTGCCCCTTGGCAATCTGTTCATTTCTCCTTGAAAAGGCCTTAGTTAAATAGTGTGGCATAAAAACTAGATCTTTAGTGTATGACAAAAGACAAACGTAAGTTTTTCATTTAAAATAAACACAGATCTATAACATAATTCTAATTTGGATCCTGACCTTAAATAAAACAAAGAATATTTTCCCCCAGTCAGACAAGATTTGAAAAAACAACCACCTCACATAATGTTATTTCTGTTTCCATAGCTCTGCATTCATTCTTATGCAGGATCAAATCAAGCTCTATTAAACTAAAAAAAAAAAGCAGTCAAAGACAAAAATGGCAAAGAAGGAAAGGTGGGACAAGGTGAGAAGTTGGCCCTTCAAAATCAAATGTACTGCACAGTGGAGGAGGCTGCCACTTAGGGTTGGGGGGCTGGGTGGAGGGAAGGGAGATGGGGTGACCATAGGCGGGACTAATAGCAGGCAGGTCCAACTCTAAGTTAAAAAGAAGTGGAAGGGTAATCACCAGCCCATGGTTTTCTCCAATCTGTAAAATTGTTTACGTGTCTCAACCAAAATCTCCATCATTCAAACCAGTCCTCGGCAACTTGCTATTTAGTGTTTGTTTAGTACTAAATCTACTGCTTGGGTGGCTGCAAGTAAAGGAATAATGCCCTTAGACTGGTTAATTGTGGGTGTCAGTGTGGAAAGTAGCAACACCTTCTCTCTCTAAAGTCCTCATTTCTCTTCTTCCGCTCAGCAGCTCCATTCCTTCTTCTATCAGCATTTCCTCTATTTCTCCCCCTCCTTGCAAACTCAGCCCTCTCCTCCCCACCCCATGCAGGACTAGGCTAAGATCAACTGAAGTGGGAGGAGGCGTTGGAGTCTTGAGCACCTATATGCACATAGCACCTGGATAGACACAAGTTTCACACCACTTGTGTAGCAGATTATAGCCTTTGTCTCAGAGCAAGCTCAATTGAGGGAAATAAATGCTGACTCATCCCTGCAGAGCTTTTTGGGAAAGACTCCTAAAACTCTACTTTATTTTTGGTAGGTTCTAAAGGCTGCCACCACCACCCGCTTATCGACAGAGCTTGACCCCAACCCACGGCTTGGGTGGAAATCCCAGGAAACACTCTTTATTTTGTGATTGGGAAAAGTATAAAAAAATCCTCCACATGCAAGCCTACACATGGTGGGAAAACTAATATCTGCTGAGCTCCAAAGTCGTGTTTTGCACCAGAGGAAAAAAAACCCTTTCAGCCCCCCCCCCTTCTCCTGAGTTAAAAATCCACTTGGATGCGGCTTGTAAAAGAAAAGAACAAAAAGAACAGTTTTATTCAAATGCTACAGACTGCTTCCATCTGAGGCTTTCTCAGCTTTTAGTTACAGGTAAGAATACTCAGTAGATTACAAGATTACTTCAAAATGCACCCCAAATGATGTTGGGTTGGTACACTTTAAAAACCATGGTTACCCAGTTGCAAGGAACAGGTATGTAGGAAAATACAAAAGCACAATTAAAACTTACAGAGTCAGATGAATGGCTATTAAAGTTATGGGAATATGCCTCTATGACTAAGATTACTGCTTATCCACGGAATAACTCAGATGAAAACTCAATTCTTTTCTCTTTCTGTAATATTGATGTGTGGGAAAGGGTTGGTAAGGGATAGTCGCAGAATTCTGAATTGTTACTTATAATTTTTGGAAGTTCAAGAAATGTTAGTGTAACATGTTGTTTTTATTTCTTAATAAATAAAAATGTTTTTTAAAAAAACAAAAAAAACCCTTACAAACTTACTTTTGCAATGCCCTGACTGGATAGGCGTAGATTAGTGCTTCTTAGCTTAATTACATTGCAGATAAACAATAATAGACCAGTATCAGGGATATACAAAGCACACACAAAAGAAACAGAAAGTCTAATGCAAAACAAACTAAATGACTAAGTCTAATGACTAAACAAACTTTCCCTAGACTAAACTTCCCAAAGCCAAAGCCTTGGCTTCCATTGTCTTGAACTCACTAAAACCTGGATCAGAATTCAAGCTTCCTGCCCTCCTGGCTTCCCAGAAACCTGCAAAAGGGACATTCTCTTGCATCCAGTTCTCATGGACCTGGGAGGTCAGGCTGCCCTCCCAGCCTGTTTCTTCTAACAAATTCTTCTCTTCCTCCCAATGGCTCTCTAGGTCCTACCCACCTGGTGTGCTGGTTGATTGAGCTCTGGTATTCACCAGCCTGTCAGTCAGGGCAGGGTTAAATCTTGAGGGGAGAGGTGGCTGATCATTACAGCTTGAAAATACCACAGTGTATTTGGCCGTACACAGAGTGAACTACTTTCCCTTCTTCTCACAAATATGCACATACATACTCTCTCTCTCTCTCTATATATATACATACACACACACACAGTGGGGAGCAAGCCTTATTGAGAGGATCCTTTATAAGATTTGAAAATTAAGCCATAAAAATCACAAACCTGTCCAGATAACTTATGCTGAGGACTTCTCCTTTCAAGACTATTACTACTCATACTCCACCCCAAAAGGTAACACACAAAACCTGGCAAAGGACTATAGAGTGCTGGAGCTAACTGACTATTTTGGACTGGATTGGTTCCCAACCTGTGTCCATTAGGTTGCACCTGATTAGAAGGCAGTAATCTCAGCATTCTTTAGACACACATTTCAGACAGGATAAGTTTGAATTTGTTCAATCAGTAATATCAATTAAAATGCCTCGTTTTGTTTAGAAGCTATAACCTCCTCACTCTCTTTCACCCTCAAAAGAGAAAGATAAGGGAGCTAGCAATAGGCTTAACTTAAAGTCCCAGAAGTAGAAGGGAGGGAGGCTGTCTGCTTGTTAGTAAACTAACTACCCAGAGGAAGTACCAGTTCCCGCTTCTCTCCCCCATTCTCTAGATCTCTGACTGTTGCCAAGGTTTGCTAGTGGCATTTTTTTAAAGGAAAGGAAAGGAGCTCTCAGCAAATGATGGGAAAATACAATGCCTTCTGGGGATTTGGTTGGGATGCTGAGTGAGGAGAAAATAGCTGGCTTCCCTCTGGATAAGAGAAGGCTGGAGAAAGATAGCAAGAGCCCCTACCTGTTCTGAACAATATTTGCTTGCTCACTGAGTGTCCCTTCGCAGGGATCCTCAACATTGGGCCCCCAGATGTTAGTGGACTTCAACACCCATAATCCCAAGCCCCAGTGTCCTTTGGTTGGGGATTATGGGAGTTGAAGTCCAATAATATCTGGGGGCCCAACTTTGAGGATCCCTGCGCACAAAGATCTCCGAAGAGTCTGCTCAGCCTGCCTAGAAGGACCCTTTGAAATCAGATGACTGGGCTGGCCTTGTTTGCTGGTTGTTGGTCAGAAGAGCTATAATCTAAGCTACTGTGACTTCTGATTGGTTGGGGGCAGGGCTAACCCTGCCCATCCTTAGGGTGAAAAAGAAAAGAAAAATGTATCTTGGTGCTGAGACACTAAATATGCCATTTGGGTAGCAAATAGGTATGATAATTACTTTATTTGGGGACAAGGGATCCCACTGGACACCCTAAGGGGTAGGGAATGGTTTTACAAAGGGATTTAGAAAAAAGACAAAGAGAGCACTGTCTACTGGCAAGCAGCAGAAACTCAAGAGCAATTCAAGCAAGACTGGCAGAGATACAGAGAGAAAGACAGACAGGAATGGGTGTATGAGTGTGGGGCTGGCAAGAAGGAGGACAACATCCCCTCTGCCCCAAATGAGGAACATCCTCTGGTACTGCATTTGTAATAAGGATTTGCAGGCAATTTAATATTCTGAGAAAACAAATAAAGGAGACTAAAAGTGGGTTCATGTAATAAAAATGCTGCAGTTTTCAGTTGGTACAGGAACCATGTCACATAACACTTTCAATGGTCTAATCTACTCATCTTCAGCAGGTGGCTTATGATCCACAAAGAGGTCACCACCCAACATAAGGTGGGTTGAAAGAGTACTGCTTCTGCCTTTTAAAAGTTTAAAAAAAAATTCTTCAAGTTCAGCAGCATGTGTAACTGGCCTCAGTGCCTAGAAGGCATTGTAATAGGAAACAACCTAGGAAGCATCAGGTTAAGTCTCGGCTCTCACTCTAGTTCTCCTTATGGCACTTCCAAAGATGTGAGCAAGTCTCAAGAGCAGCTGCCTGTAGAATCCAAGGGAAAGAGTTGTGGTATGCAAGGACAAGGCATTGATGTGGAATCAGGAATATTAATAGTTTAATGAAATAGATAATAAGTACAGAGAGGCAAATGCAGACTGCTTTACCATGCTCTTGCCACTAGCTGTTTGTAAGCATCACTGCTACTCCAGGGCTGAAATATAAGTAACTAAAGCCCCATTCAAAAGCTGGCCTGGATCAAGGAATGGGTTAACCAAAACCACCACACTGCCTACTATCTTTCCTTTCTGAGCAAGCAAGCAAGCAAAGTCAGCAATCACAGGTGGAGAGAATTCATATAATTTGTTCCAGCGACTACTTAACAGCAGATTCAAATACACAAAGTGACTGTGAAATAAAGAGGAAGATGGAGAGAGGTAGAGAAAGATTGAAGGAGGATATGAACAGCAGGAGAGAAAAGAAGCAAGACTAAGTTGGAGAGAGAGATAAGGAGAAAGAAGAGGGGAGAAAAGTGGACAGTAAGAGAGAAAAGAAGGGAAAAGATGGAAAGAGAGAAAAACTTCCAGGTACATGTCATATGTATAGGATTGCAGACTTAAATGATGTCAGCATCCCCACCTTGTTACATTTTAATTAAATTATTAGAAGTAATCCATTCTTCTTCCCCCCATAAAGTTTTTAAAAGCACTTTTAAAATGAGACAGATCTCTCTGATACAAGTTTGACCATAAACATTAAAATTGAGTCATCTTTCCTGAAATTTTCCCCTTCCTTCTCCTTTCTTCATACCAAAACATCAGGCAAGGGGACATATAGGAAAACTCCTGCATGGCAAAGTGCAGGAGAACAATATCTAGAACAGCCACCTCCACAAGCTTAATCTGACCCAAGAAAAGAGCAAGTGCCCATGGAGAGACCACATGAAAAAATTACAGGGAGCTGAAACAGAAGCAAAAGATGAACTGAAGGCTGATGGGGGTGATTAGGGGATTATGTGCTGACTTTGATGCCACTTTGGCTTCCATGTAAAGGTGGATTCTGAGATCTGTGGATTGCAATAGTTTAAACAAAAAGAACTCTCAGACCTTGGTAAGTATTTTTCCATGCATTGACACTGGATGCAGTGGTGGCAATTTGATGAACATTGGGATGGGGCCGTGTTGATAGAGGAGCTTCAGGTTTTGCCACTGCAGTCCTCTAATGTCAAATGGGAAGGGTAGAAAACAGTACTTTAAAAATGTAGTTCTCACGATGTGGTATTGGCTGGGGACTATATAGCATTATGATGACTCACTTGCCTACATTCATTCTATTATTTTGCTAGATAAACTTGCTGGGATCAGGCTCATTGCTCACAAGCTTTGAAGAATCAGTGTGCTAAAGTCATTCCTATTTTCAGTGTGGATGTATGCCTGAAAATCACTACCTTCAGCAATCTGGGTATGTCTAATCTAATCAGTTTCTAAGGCTGAATAATAATCTCCCCACCACCCGCTCTGGCCAGCTTTTCACATTATCTTATCTGCACAGTTTAACATTCCAAGAGGCTGGTGAAGCCTAAAAGGTTGCCCACTCTACCAGCAAAACCTGCTTTAATAGAAACTAGCTGCCTTACATCTCGATGGAACAAAGCTGCAAGCACTGCCACATCCTATTTATAGCCGGGAGAGTGTTTTAATCAATCAGAAAAACAATGCCACATCCAAGAAGCAACTGTATTTGTCAGAACAAATTTAACACAGGGAGTAGCATAACAGTCCATGTCAGCATCTGAGAATAACTGATAACCGCCATGTGGTAAACATCACAGCAAAGTAAAATCAACATTCCTAATTAAAAAGAACCAAGGATGTGCAGGTGGTTATTCTACCATGTTTGTGAGAGATGGATACTGTTTTTAAATGGCTGATGTAACCAAATTCAATTAGAAGTGGAGGGGGGGATTGGTTGGATTACTCTCCTTTTTTTAAATTCTCAGCACTCTATAATCACTCAAACAATCAGATTATGCCCTGTTAATAATGCATATTTTCAGCATGGGTGTTTTTCACACAGCAGGCTTTACCATGAGTTTACTGTGAGGCTTTACTGTGAATTTGAAGTTGCCCCCCTCCCCAAACGGACACAGAAAGTGGATTTTTAAACCCTGGATATAAATTGGGCTGCACTCTAGTGCACAATGAAAAACCTGAATTGTATGTGAAGTACTCCCTGATAGTTCACAGGGAACATAGGAACATAGGAAACTGCCATAGTTCACAGACTGGCAGTAGCTTCTCCAAGGTTGCAGGCAGGAATCTCTCTCAGCCCTCTATTGGAGAAGCCAGGGATCTGGAGGGAAGTTGCAACCTTCTGCTCGTCCCAGAGTGGCTCCATCCCCCTCGCCCGAGGGAAATATCTAACCGTGATTACACATCAAGTCTCCCATTCATATGCAGCCAGGGTGGGCCCTACTTAGCTAAGGGAACAAGTCATGCTTGCTGCCACAAGACCCAGCTCGTGCTTGAGCGTCATGAATAGCTTCCCATCATAGAATAGAGGAGGGGTTTACCATTGCCATGGAACATAGGAAGCTGCCATATACTGAGTCAGACCATTGGTCCATCTAGCTCAGTATTGTCTACACAGACTGGCAGTGACTTCTCCAAGGTTGCAGGCAGTAATCTCTGTTAGCCCTATCTTGGAAATGCCAGGGAAAGAACTTGGAACCTAGATGCTCTTCCCAGAGCGGTTCCATCCCCTGAAGGGAATATCTTACAGTGCTCACACTTCTAGTTGCCCATTCATATGGAACCAGGGCAGACCCTGCTTAGCTAAGGGACAAGTCATGTTTGCTACCACAAGACCAGCTCTCCTCTCCTAAGCTTCAAGGGTAAATCTGGCCAAATATGTGAATGCATACCCTTCATTCCAGTGGAGATGCGAGCTAAAAGGCCTGGGGTGATGAGACAGACATCCCACCATGGTCTTTTATAAGTTTGGTCTTATGTTAGTTTTAGTCTTACCTGTATGTATTGTTATATTTATTCCACTTATTGTAATTCTGAACGGCTGTGTTATTGTCACCTCTGTTTTTGTTTGGCCTATGGCTGCAATAAAGAACTACAACTACATTGTAAATTGCCAGTCTGTTATGCTCTAAAATAAGGGTCTATTAGATGGTCATTAAAATAACACTCTTGCTCTCCCTATTTCTGTTTTTGTCCCTAACACCTGCTACCAAAAGCCCAGCTATACAATTTTAAATCTTTCATTTTTCATTTGTCGTTTCTGACCCACTGATCTCAATGGATTGAATTCCTTGCACCCACTTAAGGCAATTGATCCTCAGTACTGTGGGACCATCAGTATATGGCTTCATTATATGGAGCAATATTCTCCCATCAAGAGCAGTTTATCACTGTGCAGAATCAAATCTATGCTTCTGGAGCACGTAGCTTCCATTTTTTGGGTAACAGCTTCAAATTAATAAAGTTGTTTCAAATTTAACTCGCTGAAATGGTCTTTTCATTCCAGCTGCTGTGCAAAATAAATTCTACCTAACCCCTGAGAGCTCAGATTAACTTGATTAGGGAAACTTGGAAATCTATATCAGGCATTGACATCTATGTTTTATTAAACACATACACATGCGCATGGGTACACACACAAACTTAAAGGTTTCTTGCAGCAGATAAACAGCCTCTGATTGCATTCCAACGCCTTTTCAATTAAAATACTTGATTTGAAAGTCTGTTCTCTTGCCTTTATGGTATGCACATTAAGCTTCACGGCAGCTTGCTTGTTATGATTCTGCAGAAGATCACATTAAAGCATCTTCTCCAAATTTCTCAAGACATTCATTTGCCCTGAGACCCATTCAGATTTTTCCCTTCAAGATGGCACAGCTAGGCTGATTGTCAAAAACTGTGTTCTTGTGCTGTTTGTTTTTTTTAGATCCTATGTCAGTTCTGATGAGGGTATCTAACTACATCCTTGTCATCTTCTTTCAAAAGCTCCTTCCTTTTATCCCAAGGCCCGAATGCCTTTCGTTAGACTATGCTTTCTCTCTAGCTTTGATCTCTCCTTAAAATACCCAGAATACTGCATTATGTGCAGGGTTGTACAGAAAATCTTGGCAGAGAGCCCCTAAAACATTGCTTCTTACTTTTTTTCTTGATGTCCTGTTCATTCAGCATTTTGCCATAGGGTTCTTCCATGGAAATTGTGCACCAAAAGAAACCACTTTAAAATGAGCTTCTCAGACAAAAAAGCCTTGCCATGCCTTTTTCAAATGCAGTGTATTAAAAGGGGCTTTAAATATTCCTGCATGTCTTGTGTGCATTAAATCTCTAGATCAAGGTTTTTTGAACCTAATGTGCACAGTCTCATCATGATTTGTTAATTGAGAAGCTTGCAGTTGCTCCACAGATATTAATGTCTCATCTGTTCAGTGAAGCACTAACCTAATTCACCAAGTTGACTGAATATACGTTTTTGAATGTGTAATATGTTTATGAGAATAACCCCTCTTCCTTAATTCTAGCTCTGGGGAAAGAGATACATAGATAGGTATAATTATATCTAATGTTTCTTTTTGAAAGCTGGTACCAAAAGTAAGTAGATAAGATATAGGGTGGGGGGAACATATCTACTTCTTGCCTTTAGGAAGAAAGAGAAGGCTGGGGCACCGAGTGGGATCTCTATTTTATATATATGAAATTATGTAGTGAGATTGCAAAGTTTAGTAACTCAGGCAGAACTGCTATTTAGATATAAGAAATAGTAGATTTCTTAATTAGAAATTAAGAACAAGAAGCTAAATAAGTATAAAGAGTAGCGATGTGCAGAACCGGTTCACTCTCGAGTCGGTCTGCCATGAACCAGTGTGGTTAGAGTGATTTGATCACGAACCGTACTGCCCTTCAGGAAGTACGGCCTGAGGTCGAATCAAACTGAAACCGGTCCAAAGCGAACTAGTTTGGCGGCGAGAGGGGTGAAGGCAATAGGGGGTGAGGGTGGTGCCAGGGTACCGGGATGGCAAGAGCCATCTTTCAAAGTAAACAAGTAAAGCTCCTTATGGGGTACCAAAGCTCCCCCCCGCCACAGCGGTACAGCTCCGGCACTCACCTGGCCTCTGCATGTGCACGGAAGAAGGCTTATCTGGCACCTAGTTTCATATATTTTTGACAAATATCTGTTTATTTTCCTAGGTCTTTTAAAACTCTGGTTGAATTGATTTCAATTAACCAGCTTGGGAATAGTAATAGTGAAAGATGGAGTATCCACCTGTAAAATAAATACATTTTAAGGTCTTAGGAAAAACCCTCTCCGTGTTGATGTCCATGTCTGCAAGTATGGGCTGGGGTAGTTTACATATGGCAGTAAAAATATGTGGAAAATCAAGAAATAATGAAATTTGATCCCTGTTCTTTGGAACACATTAGATATCTGAGCTCTCTCTAGTGGGACATCTTCAGAAGCTTCTTTTCCAAAGGCCAAATGAATCCTCCACCTCTCCAGCCTCTTTTCTTCTTTTCTAGCAACACAGAACCAGACAAAACCACCAAGCTAAAAATCCAGGAGAGCAGATGAGATAAAAAGCAGTGGTTTGTCATGTGATTTATAATGAGATTGTCATATTATATTGTGTAATTAGAGAAAACAATAGAAGCAGATGCAAAAAAAAAAATCTTCTTTGGTTTCAATGTGGAGGATCTGGAATAATTGCCCAGTCAATTAATCTTGACTGCATCAAAGCTTAATAATTCCTGACCTGTTGTTTTATTGCTTTGTGCTGCTGACCCAAATGAAATAAGGCCTACTTTGTCTCCAGAGTTTTGAAGCTAATCTAATGATTTGGGAGCTCCTAGCTGGCAATGAGGTAAAACCTTAGTTGTTTACCAACTCATTTGTCCCTTCCCAAATCACCCCTCAGCAGGAATTCAGTTTTTGCCAATTGATGGTTTAGGGTATGGGCAGCAGCATTCAACAGCTGATTAGCATTACACATATATTATGCCTGTAAACTATTCAGTATGAGAAGTTTGAGTGTACTCTGAGTTTGTCAAATAAGATGGGTTCCAGTGTATTTTGCACTAAGAATAATAACAGAATCAGAGCTGCTAAGGCTAGTGTTTAGGGAGCCATTACTGTTGAATGGAGTAGTTATTTTGGAAAGTACAATTTTACAGATACACCCCATCAGCCTTAATAGCAGCCAGACTGAAGCCTGAGCAATCTGAGAGAGCAACCTAATATTTTCCTACAGTGGTCCTATGGACAATTTGCATAGATATATTTTTAATAATAAAATATTTTTCTCCCACTTCCTCTCCTGCTGCTTTCCTCTCTCCATCTCTTCTCCTGCTGTGCCCATTCTTTCCCAGCCATTTCCCCTCCCCTCTCGCAGTGAACAGAAAGAAACTGCTTGCTGGCAGATGAATCCTTAGAAAAATGCAGCTCCTTGGTTCAATCAAGAGCTATCACAGCTGCAGGTGGCAGCACCCAAAGAGGCTTTTCCCTTCTGCGTTTTATTAGAAACACTAAAAGGGGCACAATAAAATTTCTTCAATGTGATAACCTTAATAACAATCAAAGTAAAACGATGGCATGGAGAAGACCAACATGGATACCGCACACATGAGCTATGAGCCATTTACAGAGCTGCTTTGTTGTTGTTTTCCCCCAGTTAGAAAGAATTTTATTTATTATTTATTTAGTGCATTTATATACCACCCTATGTAAAATCTCAGGGCCATTTATGATTAATATGAATATGACGAATATACAATTTCAACAAACTAACAAAAACCTAAAAATCGTATGAAACAGACAAGTGAACCAGTGGCAACTGCAACTGGACCTCCCCTGAAGATCTTAATAGGTGGTGGGGTTCAAGAAGAAAATGAAGGCCAACCAATGCAGTTTCCACCCCATAGCCTGCCCAGAAGCCAGTTTGAAATGGGTCCAGATAATCTGCTTCTTCCAAGACTGACTGCAGTTGAGAAGCCACCACCCTCTCAATCACTTTGCCCAACCATGGAAGACTGGAGACAGGCCTTTACTTACCTAACTTTGAGGGATCTAAGGCAGAACAGAATGCAGTCTGTTTCAGCAAATACTTACCACCTAACGAAATTACTTATAAGTGAATGTATGAAGGGATATTGGAACTGCAGAGCTCTGTATTTTGAGTACAATTGATATTTTAAAAGATAATAGAAAGGAAAGAAAGATATTATTCTGCCAAAGATGAGATAGCAAAAATACAACTTAGAGAGATTTTGGTGCATGTGTAAGTCAATGAATAATGAGGACTTTTGGTCCAATGAGCCCAATGGAAACTTTTGCTTAAGTTTTTCTTTGCAGGGGCATATGAATATAACAAATATTTATATACCGCTTTTGAACAAAAGTTCCCAAAGCACTTTACATAGATATAAATAAATAAAATGGCTTCCTGTCCCCAAAATGCTCACAATCTAAAAAAAGAAATATAAGGTAGACACCAGGAATAGCCATTAGAAGGATGCTGTGCTGGGGATGGATAGGGCCAGTTGCTCTCTCCCTGTAATAAAAGGAATCACCGCTTTAAAAAGGTGCCTCTTTGCTCTGTTAGCAGGATGTTGATACATCATTTATCAAGTATCATTTACATGAACCTGTGTGGTATTATTGGTGGGTGACATGATCCGCAGCCCTTTGGGGATTGAAGGAAAGCTGCAAGTCCACAAGACTATGCAGAAGACATCTGCAGTGGACCAGGAGTTGAGGGGGAGGGATAGCAATTTTCACATTTCTCCCTTCCCCCCCCCCAAAGCCCTTTCAATTTGTATAAATCTGTTCATGAGGCAAGTGCAGCCCTCAGGAACACATAGATACCAGTGGGAAGCAGGGGCGTAGCAAGGTTGGAGTGGGCCCAGAGACAAGATTTTAAAATGCCCCCCCCCCCGAAGCGCAGCTCATGAAGTCAAGAAATCTTAAATGAGGCTGAATAGTGGTAACAAAAAGCATATCTATCTATCTATCTATCTATCTATCTATCTATCTATCTGCCACAAAACAACATCATTCTAAATTATTTTTTTTAAGGTTTTGTAAATTGTGGACGATGCATGTCATTTAATAGTACTAAAGAAAGACATGCTGTTCTGGTAGCTCCAGGTCGTAACACTCACATCAATTTTGGATGATGAATACAACTGAAGGAAGCCTGGGCGGGTGCGTGGCTGGGGGAGTCAGTCATGTGATTTGCCTCTGGGGGGCCCCCCAAGGCAGTGGGCCCCCAGACAACTGTCTCCTCTTGCCCTATTATAGTTATGCCCCTGGTGGGAAGGGCTTTTGAAGGGAGGAAAGAGATGTGAAAATTCCCCTTCCCCATCCATGCCTGGTCTGCTTCAGGCAAACCTTTCCGCACAGGGATGCTGAAGGCTGCTTGGAGACCCCCAGCCCTCCCAAGCCCTCCTTTCATTGCCAGAGGACTGTGGATCATGTCAGCTAGTGAAGCAGAAACTTACTCCTGTTTTTGAGATAGGCACCAGCATATTTCAACCAGAAATATGTTGTTTAAAATGTGTCAGCAATCCCAAAACTAGTTAAAACTGGATTTGAGTCAATTTCCTGTAATGCGATGATAGCACATTACACCCAAATATTATGATTTTTTTTGGTTTACAGATAAGATTTATTGAAGACTTGCATGCCACATCTGTAAATTTAGTCTGAACTTGCTTGAAACACTGGTATATGATTGCTTATCCATACCCTCCTTAGCTTGGATGGATTACCGTGATACACTCTACATGAGGCTGTCCCTGAAGACCCTTCAGAAACTTCAACTGATCCAGAATGTAGTCGCAAGAACCTTGAATGGTTCAGGGAGTGTATTACACTGTTCCTTTGTGAGCTGTACTGGTTTCCAGATTGTTTCTGGGTGTGATTCAAGATGCTCTGATGATGTTTAAAGCCGTAAACAGACCTTCAGCATGCATTGCCTCCATCCAAGAGCCATCTAGCAGCCAGAAGAGATAAAGCATTCTCTCTGGTGGTCCCCTCCCTGTGGAAACTCCCTTCCTTGGGATATCTCCCTGGCCTTCTCCTTAATGACATTTTGGTGCCTTCTAAAAATACACCTTTTCTGGCAGACTTTCCACAACCCTGCCAGTTGTGAAATTGTTTTAAATTGTTCTAGTTTTCTTGTGCCTTTTATTTTTTTATATTGTAAGCTGTAGTTTTATTGCTATGCATTTTAATCTTGCTTTTGTAAGAACATAACATAAAAACAGCCCTGCTGGATCAGGCCAAAGCTGATCTAGTCCAGCACCCTGTTTCACAGAATGACCCACCAGATGCCTCTGCAAAGTCCACAGGCAAGAGGTGAGGGCATGTCCTCCATGTACTTTTTGTAAGCTGCTGTGGAACTGAAGTGAAAAACGGTATACAATTTTTAAATAAAATAAAATAAAATAAACCTTTAAAGCCCTAAACAGCTTAGGAATGGGTTACCTGGGAGAGTGCCTTCTTCTGCATTATCCCCACCACACATTAAGGTTATTGAGAAATGTCCATTTCTGGATGCTGCCAGCTTGTCTGGCAATGACTCGAGAGTGGGACTTCTCTGTAGTCATTCTTGGGCTATGGAATGTGCTCCCTATAGACGTTCGTGGTTTAACATTTTTACCAGCCTTTAAAAGAACCCTTAAGACTCATTTTTAGACAGGCTTTTAGTAACCTCTGAATGTTTTTTTTTTTTAAACATTGTTTTAAATTGTTCTAACTGTTTTGTTTTGCTTATTTTTTGTGAACCGCCTACAGCTTTTGGAGTCAGGTCATATATAAAATAAATAAATAAATAAATAAGTGCATGTATATATTTAGATACTTCGCTCTAAGAAGGCAAGCAGATTCTAGCGAATTAATATACTCTATTCCTTTAACATAGTTCTACAATTCCTTACACCCATCATGCTTCACATTTTTAATTCCAGTAAGGTTGTAGGAATTCTTGTACCAGCTGGACTACAGGGTTTGATGAAACATTGTAACCCTTCCAATGAGTCCTTGGAGCCTCATGAATCCTTCAAGCTTCTGAAGGTGAGTTTATAAAGGGTTTTCTGTACTTTTCAGAACAGCCAGCACAGCAGTGAACATTGCACAAAGACTTCCAGATTTACAACTACTGTTCGGGGCATATAACTTATACAAGTTAAACTGACCTGTGCTCCATTGTTCCATATCACATATCAAGACTATGAAACTTAAAAAAAAAAAAATCAGATTCATTTTGCCTCCTTTTTTAAGGGCTTGGAAAGATGTTTCTCAACTTTTGCCCCCACACCTCCCGGCACAGCACACAATAAAGACATACACAATCAATTCTTATGGGAGAAAGGGCCAAGGATAAGGAAAGGGACAAGGAGATGGTGGCAAGAATAAACTCCATCCCAGCAGTGCAGGCCTAACTAAGGCTGGAGTTGGACTTTCCTAAAGTCTTTGGGCAACCCATCCTGGCTCAGAGCCAGGAAACAGGGCATAATGCTTGCTGCGCCTCTTCGCCAACCCAATGGGGTCTGGGCCTTTCGTGGACTTCACCAGAAGAAGCCGCACAGCCTTTGAAGTGACGGAGCCCAGGGAGCAGTTTTGGATGCCGGCCATATCTCTGAGTTGTGAAGCCTCTAAGGATAAGCAAACCCCCCACCCGATATAAATACTGTAGCCAAAGGATGCTCACCATTGAAAACCCACCCTGACACTGTACAAAGCCCGCACTGCCCCTGCCCATTGTGACCAACAAAACCAACTAAGATGGGGGTACAGAATGGAGTAGGCAAAAACCAATTCACACAAGGCCAATCTAGTGAGAAGCAAACATTCATATTCACCCCCCAAAAGGACAACTAGTTGAAACCAGTTGCACCCAGGGTGGGAGCGAGGGAGAGCCTGTCTGTCAAGACTGAGGCCTTGGGAGTGCAGGCAGACGGCAACGGTCACCTAGCCCCACCCCCTGCCAAGGTGAGGACCAATCCAGCCCGCCCCCTGCTGGCTCCAAGGTGGGGAGACTGGTGGGTGGCCACATTCTCCAACCCAGCAGCAAATAGTGCCAAGGAGTGTAGGGGAAATTTGAGCTCAAGGAACATGTAAGTGACAGGGTACCATTCATGTGGTGCATTTATTTGATGAAAGACCTTCATGAGCCTTTCAGAACTACAACAAAGCTCTGTTCCTGAGATGTGCAATTGAAAACTTGATTGAAAAAGTGATTAAGGTTTGCCAGCAATCTTTTTTTAAAAATACCAGAACCCATTATGTTGTTAACAGACAGCATGTGCACCAAACGTCTCTATAACTACCATTATTTTGCTGCCCCATCTCCTAGTTGACCCCAGACTTTGGAATACACTCCCAAAGAGAATTAGAGCCTCCCCATCTCTGTTGCTTTTAACAGATGTACCTGTTTAATTGGACCTTTAGTTAAATAGTTTTAACATTTATACTGTTAGTTAATTTTTAAAGAGTTTTAATAATTGTAATGTTTTGTTGGTTGTGTTTTTAAAGTTTTGGTATATTATATAAACTGCCCAGAGATGCACATGTAGAATATTATTTACACAATAAATAAACACAAATAAATGAATTCCATTCTCTTAGAAATGGTGTGCTTCATTTGACAGCATTTTTTTTAAAAAAGGTTCTCTATATTTCTGTTCTTTTTAAGGGAATATTGTTGCTGTTTCAGTCTGCCTAAGGAGTTCAAGGTCCAACTGGGGCCATGGGCCTTGAACCCAAGAGTGCTGACCTGGAGTGGGTATTCTCCAGCTATTGTTCTTTATGTCAGTTGCTGGAAGAGTGTCAAGACAGTCAAGTCAAGACAGAGATGCAACAAGCATCTCTATGCAGCAAGCACAAATTACTTCTCTATTGATCAGGCAAAGAATACAGCCAGGCTCCCAATATTTATGCCAGGATTAGCTTCATACAGGCCTGACAATCATAGAGACCACATATTGCCTTCTGTGTCTGAGATCTGAGTATACATAATCCAGGGAAGGGCTTCAGCCTGTAGTTCAGTGGTAGAGCCAGGGACATAGCAAGGCTGAAGTGGGCCCTGATATAAGGATGGGCCCTTAGGGCTCTTGCCTTCCTATTTTCCCTCCTCTCCTGTATCTTTGCTGCGGAAGAACTGTTTGGATATGCTGGAAAACAAAACATTCTCAGCATGTCCTCTCTCATTCCTATGAAAATATCACACACTGCCTACACCTCACTCAGATGCCAACAGTGTATATGTGAGTCAGGGAAGTGGTATGAGAGACTAAAGAGTGGATTATTTCCTAGTCAGTGGGGACCCCCTCCATCATGGGCCCAGGGCACATCCCCCCTTGTTCCATTATAGCTACACCCGTGGGTAGAGCTCATTATTTGCATGCAGGAGAACTCACAATCCCTTACATCTCTAGGTAGGGAAGGGAAAGATACCTGTCTGAAACCCTGGAGAGTCACTGCCAGTGTAGTGTAGACAATACCAAGCTAGATGGACTAATGGTCTGAATCAGTATATGAAAACTTTAGGCTGTGAGAACTGACGTCCCTGAAACAGGAACAAATCAAAGCCCTTCTGCTCACCTATAGCCCTTTCACATATGTATCCCTAATGGTTAAGCTAGAAGATATGCACAGATCAGTGGTGACTCTTACCTGAGGGCAGAGTAGGCAATGCTCATCTGAAAATATTTGAAAATATTTGTCAGCCATTTTATCTACTCTATAAGTCTTTTGTGCCTGGCCCCAGTGTTTATGTAGGTGGACTACTGCACCAGAAAGTTGCAAACACCAATAGGAACAAAAGTTGTTCAAATTTGAATTTTAAATTTTGGCAGGAGTCAAAATTTGGAGGAATTAGCAGGAGTCAATTATGCTTTGCTTTGTTTTCAGATGATAGAAATGTCCTGAGCACCAATCAGAATGCATCATGATGATTGACTCCTAAGACAGCCAATCAGAGTGCCCAGAGGGTGTGGAAGTCTTTTCTTTTTTTAAAACTTGTATTCTATTGAGTAATATTTTGCAGTTTATTTGTTTAGACATTTGTCCCAAGGGGAATCTTGTAGAGAGTGTGGGGGAGGAGTCAAAAGGAAAAGGGAGGGAAAGGGAAGGAGAAAACCTCTACTTTCTCTCCCTTGCTGTCTCTGATCTGATCTGTTTGCAAAGCATTATGGCCCATTCCCAAAATTACATGCCATAAAACAATGGAAGGAACAACAAACTGTAAGACTGGACTAATTAGATTAGATACTGGCATAAGAAACCAGAAAGTTCTTTTAGGGCATATGCATGGATTTCTGCGTCCAAACTGCTTTTCAAATAATTGAAAAAGTGGCTTTCCATGTGCATGTGGTATATGTAGAGAAGTGATGGATTCTGTTGGAAGGAAAATAATTTTAAAAATTCATTTGCTATTCAGAGATCTAACCAGGTTTTTCTCCAGATTGTGGCCAGTATCTGTAACATTAATATGTCCACTGGTAGTTATGGTCCATTAGGCAAGGATCAAAGAAGTGACCTCTTAAAAAAATTTGTTGCTTGCTAGGATGGACACCCGGGCAAGTGGTGGGCACCCTAGGTGGGCAGAGAATGGCAGCCAGCTGTTCAGAAGGTATGGAGTAGGGAGAGGGTGTCCCCATGCATCTTTGCTCCCCATGATGTCCTCTAAGTTATAGGAGATGGTTTACAGCTTCAGCAAGCATAATTGAAAAACCTGTGTGATGTTTCTACTATTGATTTATGCAGTTTTGAAATAGGCAGGCAGATCTGCCATTGTAACTTCAAAATGCATTTGTTCTCTACTTTCTAGCTGGTCTCTGCTTTACCTGTGGCTTTTATAGATTGGTTTGCTTTTACATATATAGCCTGTGCTTCCTCCAAGAAGCCCAGAGTGGTGCACACAGTTACATTTATCCTCCCAACAGCCCTATGACTGTCCCAGAGTCACCCAGTGAGTTTCATGGCTGAATAGGGATTTGAACTTGAATTTCCCCAGTCTAGTCCAGCACACTAACCACTGTACCACTCTGGCTCAGAGTTCTTTCTGGATGTTGCTTATTATTGGTTGTATTCATTTGGTTGTATTCATTGTATTCATTCAGGACAGAGCTGCCCTGGTGACTTCAGAATGCATTTGCTCTCTACAGAAGCAACCTTTTGTAGCTGGTCTGTGCTTCACTTGTGGCTTGTACAGTTCCTTTCATGTATGTGTGTGTGTGCGCGTGTGCGTGCTTGTGTTTGATCCTGTTGTGTTAGATCTACACACTACTGTAGTCCTGTTAAGCATATATTTCTATGTTTCTCGCTGATGAGCAATTGAGATTTGTGTGCTTGTATGTGTGTTTGTATCAGCTGCGGGGGCACAGTGGGGAAGCAAAGTGCCTAGGGAGCAAGAGGCTGTTAGTTTGAATCCCTGCCGATGTGCTTCCCAGACTATGCCTAGTAAATATACATTTGTAGTCACCTATATCAGGCAGCAGCAATATAGGAAGGTGCTAGAGGTGGATGCTCACTTCCGTGACAATGGCAAAGGCATCATCTCATACTGCATGGGAGATGGCAATAGTAAATTCCTCCTGTATTCTACCAAGAAAAATCACATGGCTCTGTGGTCGCCAGGAGTTGACACTGATTCAAGGGAACAGTCTTTCCTTTCCTTTATGTGTGTTTTTATTTTGATCCCACTCACTAGCTACAAATTTGCACTCTGCCGGTTTTTGCTAGGGCACACTCCTATTCCTGGCTCCACCTCCACAGCTGCCCACAATTGGCTCCACTTCTCACTACCTGTGGCTCTCACTACCCATCACCTATCCTCCTTAGTACCCCCTGCCCCATCCCAGGAACCACCAGCTGCCATTGGCACAGTTAAAGGGGACAGATTCTTGGGTATAGTCCCAGAAAATGATAGTGAACTACAAACAGAACTTCAGATAAAAGATTATGTAGGTTTATGCACTACATATAAGTCTTTGGCAAGTGGTTGAAAGCCCGTATTTGTTGAATTTGAATAACAATGAAAGTTCTTTCATAGACCAATCCTAAGCATACTTACATAGACTCAAGTCCCACTAATTTAGTGGATCTAATGTCCTGGTAACTGTGCTAATGACTGAAACTGTACATCATAAGTCTATGCATGCTTACTCAGAAGTAAGTGCCACTCAATTCATTGAGGCTTATTCTCTCAAGAAAGTGAGTATAGGACTGTCACTATGCTGCACATTCATGTCTACACAGAAGTAAGTTCCATTGAGTTCAATGGCAATTGCTTCCAGGTGGCGGATTACAGCCTTCATTGCTTAAGATAATGCATAA
Source organism: Hemicordylus capensis (assembly GCF_027244095.1). Lineage (NCBI taxonomy): Eukaryota > Metazoa > Chordata > Lepidosauria > Squamata > Cordylidae > Hemicordylus > Hemicordylus capensis. The sequence continues at coordinate 303,299,277 of NC_069659.1, read as the reverse complement.
CTGCCCAGTCCTATTTATTCAGAAGTGCATCCCCTTATATTCAATGAGCCTTACTCACAGGTAAGTGTGCACAGAACTGCAGAATAAATCACACAAATAAAAAAGCAGTGTATCAAACAATTATTTATCACATTGGTCTTGAAACATTTAGCTTAAATGTTCAGAAACATTTAGCTTCTCATTTCAATAAATGAGGCTTACATGCAACTAAATATGTTTGGGACCTGGATGCAAAATATATCAGGAGATTGTAACAGATGAGACTTATATTGGTCACGACTTCACAAACTACTTTCATACGCAGCTAACACTGTCTGTACAACATGTATATATATATAATCTCCTGTTATATTATTGGATTGAGCAGCAACAGCTTTGCTGATAAATATAACTAGTGTGAAAAGGAGGAGGCTAAACAAACATTTCTTAGTATTTTTGGCAAATGAATACCAGAGTAGGCAAATGCATGCATCCACAATGGATAGCAAAATGTTCACTACTATGTCTTAGTATGAATCCAGATTGTGAATTGATCAACTCACATTGTATATTTCAAGTCCAAGCTTCTGAAATCAGTTATCTACCTCCATGGAAACAAAGGTAAGGGAAAGTGATGATTTATACAGAAGTTCATGCTATCAGGCAGGAATATTAGTTCACCAGAGAAATTTTCACCCCACCATTGATACAGCTAGTTTAGGTCGTATGTGGATCAATTGACAAATCACTTTCTCTACAGTCTATTTGCTAAATATACTTCAGCAAATATTTTCAGTTATATATATAGTGAAGAAGTAATCTGTGTTGTGCTCATATGTCAGTATCATTCTACTTATGGATAATAATGCAATTTTAGCATCCAGTAGCATTCAGTCTGGAGATTTTACATTCCACAACTGACTAGATTCAATCCTCAAACCGCAGGAAGTGATCAAACAATAGATGAATAACCCTTCTACCTAAATTATATGGAAGACTTTCATGTCCTTGAAGGAGAGTAGACTGTATTGATGCGATATATTTTTATTCTGCCTGAAAGATGGCTGGAAGACCACCATTTGTTTTCTTTATTCTTATCTAAACATTCAGATAGATACATGGCATGCAGCATGTTTGCATGCTAAGGCAAACATAGGATCAAGTTCCACAAATTTACATGTCCCAAATGCAAAGAGAAAAGCAAATAGAAACCCTCCTTCTGCTATCACTAATAAAAACTGCTTGCCCTTTAAAGAGGAGGTGAATGAGAGAAGAAGAAAATGCAGCTCTCTTCTGTCCTTTCCTTGGAGACATAAAGTACAGAATAAGGGTGGGAAACTAAACACATACAAACAGATACATTTGCATTAGTTAAACAGTTGTATAAAGAGCTGTCAGTGTTGCTGCTGCATTAAGCTGATGTGAAGCTGTTAGGTATATCTTATAATCTTGGCAGACAAAGTTAGCGAGGAGGGGTGTGAGAGGCAGCTCGATTCGAGCCAGGCTCAGTGTTGAACCAGCTCAGCTTGACAGGTCCGAGTTTGAACTGAACCAAGCCCAATTCAAACCAAGCTGGTTCAGAGTTATACTGGTAAAGGGGAATCTTGTAAGAATTCCCCTTTACCAGTACAGAAGCATGGGGGCTGTCCTAAGTACAGAAGGGGCAGGGGTAATTCTGTACAAGTACAAGCTGCGTCTGCAGCTGCTTGGGGGGGGGGGGCGGTTGCTACCTCTCCACCCCTGCTGGCCTCCCGCTGAGTAGCCCAGTTCGGGCCTTCTCTTGCCTGGTTTTGGCCTCTGTGCATGCATGGGGGACATTTTAGTGACCTCTGCGCCTGTGCAGATGCCATTTGTGTGACCAAGCCAAACCAGCAAAACTGCTTTTGTACACATCCCTATGAGTGAGTTGGGTTTATCCCAGCATTTTTTATACTGATCATACTTGTCCTCAATGTCTGCTATTAAATGCATCATTATTATTGGCAAATACACTCACTTTCAAGCACACACACATAAGACATGTAATTACCTTAATGACATAGCACATTATGATGGAGCAGGCTATGAATACAAATTAAAAAATAATAAAGAATGATACTTATATCAACATTACAGAAGATTTTGTCTTGTCTTCATTGTTTGTATACTTATGGATGTCTATTCATATTCACATTGTCACTCTTACTGGACAGCAATATCTGCTTGGAGGCAAGCTTCTATGCATCTTTCCCCTGCTAGACTAGTAATCTGATCTGAGTACAAGATATTATTTAAAACAGTTCTACTCTACCCCTCCAGCACACTGCTGCTTGGGACAGCTTACAATAAAAACACAATGAAATAGAATGCATAAATAAATAAATGATGATGATGATGATGATGATGATGATGAAGAAATTCAGCCATCCCAGGTCCTTGGGAAGGACTTGATGTCTGGATAAAACAAACCAGTCAATAACACCTGTCGGACTGTGTAAATAAATAAATAAAAATAATAAATAAAACATAAAAACAAAATGGTAGCAAGATAAAATATAAGCTGGGATGGAAATTGATTAAAACTGGACAACCAATTTAAAATGCTGCTCCAAAATGGAGAGTTTTCAGGTCCTTTGGCAGAACAAAGAGAAGGGCCTGCAATAAAGTTTGGAAGACCCTGGCAGATTCATAGTGGCAAAGGTGGTCTGACAGGTATTCTGGTCCCAAGCCATGTAGGGCTCTAAAGGTCAAAATCAGCACTTTGAATGTGGCCCAGAAGCAAACTGGTAGTGTAGCTGCTGCAGGATAGCTGTAACACTTGTGTTACTAGCCCCCCCAGGCATCCATGGGGCAGAGTGAACCAGCTGGAGCTTCCAAACCATCTCCAACGTAGTGATGTGCACAGACTGGTCTGGAGGCAATTCTACAGGCCTCCAGACCGGTCCGATTGTGGGGTGGTTTGCGGTTAAAACAACGGGGTGGGGGTTCCTTTAAGGGGGGGGAGGGTGTACTTACCCCTCCCTCCATTTTTCTCCCACCGGCACACTTTTTTTGTAAGCATTTGGGGCGGCAGGATACCTCCCTGCTGCCCCTTCCCCCTCTCGGCAGCAAAAGGCTTCAAAAGGCCTTCCCCCTCTCAGCAGCAAAAGGCTTCAGAAAGCCTTTTGCGTGTGCGCCACGTCTCCGTGTCACGCATGCGTGCACGTCGTGGAGATGTGACGCGCATGCGCAAAAGGCTTTTTGAAGCCTTTTGCTGCCGAGAGGGGGAAGGGGTGGCAGGGAGGTATCCTTCCACCCCAAATGCTTACAAAAAATGTGTGCCGGTGGGGGAAAAGCGGTGGGAGGGGTAAGTACACCCTCCCTCTGCCCTTAAAGGAACCCCCACCCCAGTGCCAGACTGCTGCTTCGCATTCCGTGCACATCCCTACTCCAACAGCAGCCTCATTTACAGTGTATTGCAGCAATCCAGTCTGGATGTAACCAGTGCATGAGTAACAGAGGTCAGATCCAGTCTCTCCAGATGGGGTCACAGCTGGAATGCCCACCAAAGCTGGTAAAAGGCACTCCTGGACACTGTCACCACCTGGGTCTCAGTGGTACAGCAGGCCGAGAGTAAGTAGTGCTTCCTAGGCCCCTAAGGGCACATTAGGGCTATTCACATGATTCTCAGAATGAAGGTAGGAGACAAGCAGCCCAGGTTTGGAGACTCAACTCCTTCCAACCCAGCCTGCTGGTTAGCCTGACTTTTGTACTTCAGTCTTTACTGAAGTAGGACAAAAACAGCAGCTGCCCTACCTTGGTATTCCAGTTGTGTGGGTGTATTTGCCATCCCTAGAAGTGCCCAGGAGCTAACAACCATGTTTGTAAGAGAGTACCGTCGCGAGAGGGGCTGCCATCTGTGAATGTGCCATACTGCAAAGCACACTCTATGGACCTTTTGTAGCAATGGCTTGAATAGGGCTGGGCCTGCCTCTGGCCACTTTGTGGCCAGTCCAGGGACATAGCTTCCATTGGACAAGAGGGGGACGATTGCACCTGGGCCCACAGGGTTTGAGAGGCCCCTAAGCATGGGTGTAGGGTCCGTTGGACAAGGGTGCCCTGCAGCTGGGGCACACGCTCTATCTGAGCAAGGTGGGAAGAGAAGAAGTGTGTTGGGGCTGAGCTTGTTTTCTTCTGCCTCCCCCCACACTTCCTCCTCCCAGGCAGCAGACCTCCCCTCACTGCCATCAATGCTTCTGGCAACCATAGCCATGCTGCCTGGCCCCGATCTGCTGCCGCTTTCCCTGGCAGAAGATGACAGCCCCCTGCAGGCCCGTGCCTGGCCTGGTTCCATGCTGTCGAACCGGCACTGCTGCTGGCCACCCTCCCGCTCTGCACAGAAGGTGAGCCCAGCAGAGGGGAAGGCTTGCAGGGGGAGGGTTAGGTTGTCCCATTCCCTGTGTCTGATGTCAGATGCAGGTGGTGTGGCTAGGGTACTGGGGTGCATGCATGCAATGGAGGGCCCATTGCTCCAATTTGTCCCCTGGCCACCAGGAACTTCACTATGCCCCTGGGCCAGTCAAAGCTCAGCTGATGGCGTAACGGGGATTTCTGTTCTCCAGAAGGTGCAATGCATACTGGGATAGCTCTTTCAATCCTCAGAGGACCTAGCTCCTTGTTGCAGATAAATTACTTATCCTTTAAACGTAATTGTACAAGAAGCAACTTTAACTGAGAAACAAGAGTTGGATATTTATTACTAACTAAAACTTAGGCTAAGAAACAATCTCTTATGCAGAGAGACGGAGAACCTCTACTCCAAGCCAGTACATAGACACATTCAAATATACACAAATATTTGAACTGATAAAGAACAGAGACAATGTCCATAGCAAATCCCAACACTCTCAAATTCAAAAACAGAGACCGTGGCTGCATTACTTATGTGTGTGCTGGGTTTGCAGAGGCAAACAGAAATTCTGCTTGTCTGTGAGAAACAGGGTAGGAACTCTTTAAACCCTCTCCCAGCCATGCCCAGATGCTTATTGTCTCTCAATAGAGATGCTGTGGTTCAAGGGACAGTGCTCCAGCTCACCTGTCACTTTGAGTCCACATGGCTGAACTCAAGGACTCATCTTGAGTCCACCCTTGTGTGTGATTACCCCCTAATATTATGCATACTGTTGACTGACTTCCCCAATTTCAATTTGCCTTTTTAGATCAAATATGAAGGTCATTCCAGCTTGCTTTTCTGGTCAGAGTGGAAAAGTCAATTCATTGGCTAGAATATGTTGGCAAATATCCCCACTTGCTATCAAAGCGTACAGGAATTTGAATGCCAGCCTAACAGTGTCTGCTTCAAGGTAATGACGTTCTGCCAGATTCTTTAAATGAAATTGTTTTTGGATACCGTATCTAATGGGTTCAACATTCCAGTTTTTCCTGCATCACAGTCTACATTTGGAAGGCTTAGCCTTACAAAACATTTGGTCAAATGAGATAAGGCTGGAATATATTAAGGAATCATGAAAGTTCATTTTTAAATGACTTTTGAAACTGATTACACCATAGTAGTTTACAAATGACTTAGCTAAAGCATAATGTTTTAAAAAAACTTATTTGTACAACATCTGTTGTCTGTTGGCTCAAAAGAAATCTCTACAGCCTTGTAACTGAACAAATGCATTTAACTAAATATCAGAGAAGAGGTATCCAAAGCTACAAGTTGCCTGTTAAAACCCTTCTATACTATGGGAAATGCAGCTTGTAGGAAGAACGCATATAATAGCTGGTCCCTCAAGTTTCTCCTGTGTGATGCTTGTCATTCATCTAGTCCACAGTTTGGCCTCACTCCCTCGCTTTTCTTTCAGTATATTCTGGATGTGCGTACAGTACTGCCAATTTCAGTTATCACCCCTTAACCCGTAATTGTTTCTAATTAGAGGACATTTTCATTCCTCACCCCGTGCTGTGTCTCATCCAATGTACACACTACCCCTATGATGTTTCTCTCATATATACAACCATCTCATTATTCCTCTTAATCCCGTTAACAATCCCTTTGCCCCCTTATTATCCCTTCATTACTAACCTAGTCATTATTATCTGTCAGTCAGTTTCAGCCATGTATTAATTAAAGTCTGATGAAAGCCCATTGTTGCTTCCTAAACACACGATGACAATCTCCACAATTTCTCTTGGCGAAACTCCACTGCACAGAGATTACAGTAGCAGCTCTGTTGTTCTTTAAAACAAAAAACAAAACCCTATGCATTTCCTTGTCCTGGAGCTGTCCCCATGATAGGACATCGCTCAAGCCTCAGTGATGTGCTATAGTCAATTGACTCTTGGCTTGGGCTCCAAGAGCGGGGCCTCATTTACCAGAGCTGAGACAGATCCAGCCCCATGGGTCTTTTTTTAAAAAATGACAGTTGTCTGCATCAACTGTTGGGCAGAAAAATAGGGGAAATAACCAAAATATAGGTGGATCCAGTTGTCTATGCATATGCCCAATCTTCTAAGCTTCTTTCAATTTTTACTTTGCTACATAGTATCTTGGTTTCGAAGAAAAATGCTTTCTACTCATGTCCATGGCACCTTCTTTTTGAACTCACTTTCATTCCCCCCCATCAACCATATGTATAGATAAATAATCATCTTTCTTAACTAGAGGTGTGCATGAATCGAAAACTGTGATGTGTTTTGAGTTCGAATTGAAACCTGCAGTTTCGATTCAAACACGAATCTATCTGCCCTGTCAGGTCAATTCGATTCAGACTTGATTCAATTTGAATGAATCCGAATGGATTTGGCCTGTACTGTGCAGGGGGAGGAGAGCCTCATGTCAGCCTTTAAAAATAAATAAATAAAGTGCTAGGGTGCCCCCAAATTACCTTTAACATGCAGAGCCTGCAGCGGGGGGTGGGGGGGGCGGGGGAGGCAGTGACCTGCCCCACCATCCTCCTTTGATGAAGAACAGGCATAAAAGCACCTTTGAATTGCTCCTGGTGGAAATGGTATCTGCAGAGCCAGCAGTGGATCGGGGGAGGCGGTGACCCGCCCCAACATCCCACTGCGGCTGCTGGTTGCTTCTTTTATGAAGAAGAGGTGCGGAGGTGCTTTTGAACCGCTCCTGGTGGGAGTGGTGAGGACAACAGAGCTGGCAACAGCAGGGAGGCAGCAACTGGACCCACCATCTGTGGCTGGCCCGGCTGGCTGCTGAAACTGACTGGCACCACTGGGCTAAGCCTTTAAATGGCCTCTGCGCAGGTGCAGGGAGGCCATTTAAAGGGATAGCCCACAGTTCTTTCAGCTAGAAGACTGGTATCTTTGTGCAAAAATACTGGTGTTCTAGCTAAAAGAACACCAGGCTACCCCCAAGGGACAATCCTCAGTGCTTGGTCTACTCAGGAAACAGAGAGAGAAAAACTGGGCAGTTCACTTGTGATTGGTGCAGAAAATAAGAAACAGTTTGTACTGTCGAATGCAAATATCTAAGGAAAGAGGGGCTACATCTGGACGTTGCAGTCCTGACAGGGGAGAGTCCCAAGCTCCCTACACAGTGTGTGTCACTTGAAGCAAAATATGTGACTGATGTGCTTCTCCTCACTGCCCCCCCCCCCCCCGGCTAGGTTGTAGTCCAGACAGTTACAAGATAAGGAGGTCAGGAAAGTGGAAATGCCAGGGTGTCCATACACAGACATAGAAAGCATGTTTCAGAGCCATGCAAATGCTGCAGATGCTGTGGAGGTGCCACTCTGGGGCATAACTATAATAGAGCAAGGGGAGACAGTTGTCTGGGGACCCACTTCCTTGGGGGCCCTCTCAGAGGCAAGTCACATGACTCCCCCAGCCGTGCACCCACCTGGGCTTCCTTCCGTTGTATTCATCCTCCAAAACTGATGTGAGTGTTAAGACCTGGAGCTACCAGAACAGCATGTCTTCCTCTAGTACCATTAAATGACTTGCATCGTCCACAGTTTACACTATTCAGCCTCATTAAATATTTCTTTACTTCATGAGCTGAGCTTCAGTGAGGAGGGGGGCCATTTTAAAATCTGGTCTCTGGGCCCACTCCAACTTTGCTACGCCTCTGGTACCACTGAACTGCTCCTGGCAGTAGCGGTAAGGGCTGCAGAGCTGGCAGTGCCATCCTTTCCCATGGCTGGCTTGGCCAGCTGTTCACACTGATTGACATCACCAGGCTATCCCTTTAAATGGCCTCCCTGTACCTTTGCAGTATCTCTCTCTCTCTCTCTCTCTCTCTCTCTCTCTCTCTCTCTCTCTCTCTCTCTCTCTGTGTGTGTGTGTGTGTGTGTGTGTACAGCCTGGCATCTCCACTTGCCTGACCCCCTTCACCTGTAACTGTCTGGACTACAACCTTGGGGTGTGTGAGGGGAAGAACATCTCCTTAGACCCTGCATCAACACATAACAGCAATTATGTTGCTGAATGTCCATGTCACCCCACACCTTGCAGATTTGATATTCCATTCTCCCATTCAGTTTATTTGGACACTAACAGACCCCAATACATTTTCAGTGAAATTCTCATTAAACAACAGCTCCAGCATTTCTGAAGCCTCAAAAAATTATGATTCTTACTGTAGGACAATACTTGGAATAAGGAGTGACACCAAGAAGGAAAGAATGTTTTAAATACCATGTGCTCAGATAATAATCAATTCTTGAGCAAAAAATGGCTTTTTCTAGCTTTTGAAACCGTATGTTTTTCATGAACAACATTGCACAGGAAAAGTAATTGCAGCCTGGATGACAGCTGGATTAGTCTTAAGAGCAATTCAAAAACTGGAACTTTACCACAGACATCTGGAAGGGAAATGCATAAATTTCCGTGTAGGTGCCATTTTCTTCCCATTACTTCTTACATACTGCACATCAACCGAGTTCTTTTCAAATCTAGATTGATGAAATGTTGAGGCAATTTTGCAGCCTCACTAAAGCAGACGCATTGATGTGTCAATTATTTTGTAGTTCTTTCAATAAGTCCTAAATATTTGCTGTATTTTTCACATGTACAGTATAAAATGACTTGCATTCTGTCAGTACCTTATTCTAGATGAGATTTGCCTTTTTCTTCTCTGTTTAGGAGACTGCAGAGAAAATAAAGCAATAATAATCACCAGCAACACCCACAATCCCAAAGCTTGACATTATTTAGGTACCTCATCCAACAGAACTAAGAATCTGGCTGCTGTCAGAGATGACTGGAGAAAAAGACCTCTAGTTGGTATTGTAAACATATAGTCAGCCAACTATTTATCTGACTAGCTGCCTTGAGGATTCAGTGAATCGAATTGTGGAGTATACATATTTTAATCAATCAGTCAATCAATAAGCAAATGTTGGATCAATTCTCATTACCACCTCTGTCTTGGTAGTTATGAAAGCCAACTGAACATAAGAACAGCCCTGCTGGATCAGGCCCAAGGTCCATCCAGGCCAGCATCCTGTTTCACACAGTGGCCCACCAGATGCCTCTGAGAAGCCCATAGGCAAGAGGTGAGGGCATGCCCTCTATCTCACTCTTGCTCCCCTGCAACTATAGCACTCTTAGTGCATTGTCTTTTAGCATACCACTGAGAATAAATTTTAAGCACTCACAGGTGTGAGCAAAGAGCCAATATGTACAGGCACCTTCCCCATTTTCTGGAAATGTGTTGGCACTTATGCACCACACCTTGCTAGAATTTGTATGCCAATGTATTTATGATAGGTTTTGATTCCACATATTCCCTGTGTCTGCTCACTTAGTTCAGACCTAATGAAGCTCAGCCATTGCCATGTCTTTTGAAGGAAGAAACATTCAGCCTCTCTGGTTCTATGAGGCCATCAGAAGAGGCCGAAATACAGGGTGCCCTGCATATGCAATCAATGACATCCTAGAAATGTAGGAAGCTGTATTATTCTGGCATGCATTATATGGACCATTAGTCCATATGGTTCAGTATTGTCTACACTAACTAGCAGTGGCTCTTCAAGGTTTTAGGCAGGAGTCTCTCTCAGCCCTACTTCGAGATGCTGGGGATTGGACCTGGGACCTTCTGCATGCAATGCAAGTGCTATACCACTGAGCTATCACCCCATACCCATCACCAACCTACAAGGAAATAGTAAGTGCAGAACAGTCTTGGGAAATCTAATGGAGAGGAGCATTCCAGACCTGTGAGGGGTTCCTGAATAATTTTTCACCCAGGCTTATACCAAGGTAAAAGGGCACAAGCATGCTCTTGTATCCCCAATTGTATGAAAACTCAGGCTGCCTGTAGGGATGTGCAAGCTGGTTAAATTTACCTTTAAAACCAAGCTGCAACTGCTGCGGTGGGGAAAGGGGACAGCAGTGGTAAAAGGGGCTCCTTCCATCCTCCGCCGGGCTCCCAAGTGATGCAGCGGCCCATTGTGGGCCTCGGCTGGTGGCACCATGGCCACGGCCTTGGTGGCAGGGATGACAGATGCAGTGGCGCAGAATCCTTCAACACACACACCACCGTCAGCCTTCCTAGTGAGTGGGTAGCCGTGCTGCAGCCTGTATTGGGCCTCTGCATACACAGTCATTTTGGAGCAGGGTCATTTGGGAGGTTGGTGGGGGTTGAAGGAACCCACGGCTCACCTCTGTCGTCCCCGTCACTGAAATTGCAGCTCTGCCATCCGAGGCCTGAAATGGGCTGTTGCATCACTTGGGAGGCAAGAGGGGTGGAAGGAGCCTCTGCCGCCACCTCTGCCATACCCTCTCCCCACCACAGAAGCCACAGCTTGGTTGTAAAGGTAAATTAAAACAAGTCTAGCTTCCCCTCCCCGCTGCATTTAACCCTTTACTTGTAAAGAGGAATCCTTGCCAGATTCCCTTTTACAAACATCCCCGCTGAGCCCCTCGAGCTAGCTCAAGACTAGGTGTGGGCTCAATTGAGCCCAAGCACAAGCCACCCGGGGTGGCTCGAATCTGGTCCAGATTTGAGCTGAAACGTCCAGTCATCTGGCTTGCACATCCTGAGCTGCCTGCAGCCCAAGCATTCATTGAGATGGGTGGCTAGGGTGCCCGGCAGCAGGGAAATCCCCCCTAATGCACTGCATTCCTCGCACAATGCACTGTGAGATTTCTGGAGGCCAGGCTTTGTTTCCACAGCTTCCAGATGGTTGTGCCACCCACAGCATGGCTTGTCTGAAGAAACAGCACAGATCATCTGGGGGAAAGGTAGGTACCATCCTATCTTCCCCCCTCCCCAGCCCCCCCCCCCCAGCGGTCATGTAAATGAAATAAAAGAGTTGCAAAATATGCATCATGTGACAACCCGGGGGGCAGAGGCACCACTGATCGAATGAGTTTGAAGAACCCAGGCCGCCGCCAATTAGGGGCTGCACCGGGTGCCCCAGCTATGCCCCCTGCATCTGACGTCAGACACAGGGGGCATAGCTTTGTTTGAGAACTGGCAGAATCCCCTGCCAGCGCTGTATTTACAGAATGGCTGGAGCAGTTCTCTCTGCCTAAAAGGAGAAACCAGGCGGGGGAGCTGCTCCAGCTGCACAGCGAAAGTGGCGTTGGCTGGGGATTCTGCCTGCAAATGGGGCCATGCGGCTCCATTTGCAAGCAAAGCTATGCCCCCTGAGTCTGACATCAGAGATGGGGCAGGGCTTAATGTCTGCCATCAGATGAAAGGGGGGTTATGGTGACAGACTAGAGGGTTATGGTGACTAGAGGGTTATGGTGGCGGGCTGGACTTGGGCCGCCACTGGCCCCCCTCCACCCCTGGACAACTCTATATTTTCTTATCTCTATATGCAAGTCACTCAACTCTGTAGTTCCTTATTTCTGTGTGTGCAACTCATGTGAGAGTTCCTCCATTGCTAAGAGTTCAGACAGAACCTGGGTGGGCCCTAGGGCTCTTGAGTCCATAGTCAACTTGGCCAACTGTGGTGATGACCCTGGTCTTACATAATCCTTAATACATTCAGGGATGATACTTTGGTATTATTAGGAACAGACTCTCTGAGCCATCATCTAATATACAGGAGTGCAAGACCACTGTAACAGTGCAGATAGAAGATGCTGCACTTCCCATGGCTTATCCATATTTCCATTCTGAAGAGTTATTGAGTTCCAGACACTGAGAACCAGTTCACATGTCACACGGGGGCTACTGGAAACGGCCACCGTATGATTGATCAACTCTGTCACAGACATAATCTGTAATGTTGGCCATTATTTCATTCTAGTAATTGCCATTTACAGAAGGTGGCTGGCACTGATAGGGAAATGTTATCTGTCAAGACTATATGATGGCTAGTGCTACAGATTTGTGTTTATTATGGTGGGGGTAAGTTGTGACACAGAGGCAGGTTTAGGTGTCTTTGAGTGATATTTATTATGCGCTTTCCTACTACTACTGCTCCTGCTCCTGCTCCTGCTGTTATTTATATACCGCTGTTCAACAAAAGTTCTCAAGCAACAATCAAGAAAGCAAACAAACAAGATGATTCCCTAATCCCAAAAAGCTTGCAATCTAAAGTGGATTTGGAAAATAACATTTGAGCTGACACCCTCGGGTTTCCTGCTCTCTTCACTCCTTTGTGATGTTCAAAGTGGAAGCTTCTTTCTTTCTTTCTTTCTTTCTTTCTTTCTTTCTTTCTTTCTTTCTTTCTTTCTTTCTTTCTTTCTTTCTTTCAAATATTTCTACCCCACCCCTCCAGTGCAATACTGCTCGGGGCGGCTTACAACAATAACATAGACACAGATATAAGTAATAAAATTATTTTTTTTAAAAAAACAGTGAGATACATAAGCTCCTTAGACAGACAGAATTTGCACATCTCTTGGCAGTGGGGAATTGTGAAATTTCATTTAGTTTATAAAAGTAAACAAGAAGGAAGGACTGCAGGTGGCTGTATGAGGCTTCTGACTCTAAAGGGTATAATTTTGATGCCCTGATTGCTTGGGTGGCCATGTTCCAAAAGAAGAAGACTACTGTCGCTTTAAGAAGTCTGAAGCAGGAGCAGTCCTAATCATCACTATAGTACTGTGTGATGAGAGAAACTGTGTCTGCGGAAGTTGTTGCCTTAAAGTAGGGGTTCCCAACCTTGGGTCCCTCAGATGGGACTACAACTCCCATCATCCTTAGCTGAAGGCCATTGTGGCTGTGGATGATAGGAACTGTAGTTGAACAACATCCGAGAAACACAAGGGTGGAAACTCTTGCATTCAAATAAAAGACAGAAGCCCTTTCCCTTTGGCAATATGCTCATCCTACTCAATATTCCACAATACAACCAACCATGTCTTGAGCAGAGAATTTCACGTTGTTTCTAGAAAAATAAAAGAAATGAAAGTGAATATTTGAGAAACAAAGCAGGAAACAGCAGCAGGAGTAAAGAACGGCTGCAGACTATGTACAGCTATGAACGGAATGCCTCTAAGTTTTGTTGGAAAGACAACACTTGCAGCACCATTGGGAGCAAATGCTTTGCACTTCTGCTAGAGTGAACCCCATCTGGGCTGAGAAAATGATCAGTACTGACAAGTTTCTGGAAAAAGCCTTGTCATGTTTCCCCAGCTGCAGGAAAAAATTATGATCTGGGGCTGCTTGAGGGGAAAATGTGTGCAAAGTGCCTCCTAAAACTCTAGTGCACTCTGCCTTTTTATTTAAAAAGTTGCTAAAGTAATTGATGTGGGAGAAAATACAAGGAAGCATAATTTCCTTTTGCCTGGTGAGCACAGATGACCCATATTTGGTGCTTTTGGTAAGGGTGACAAGGTGCAATTCTAAACATTTGCCTTTACTGATGCACACAGCTAGGCAGAGGCCGACGTCAACAACAAAATATCTTTGTGAAGGAAACAAATGTGATGTCATGGAACCTAGAAAGCTGGAAAAGTCAACTGAATAGTGAGTTTCACAGCAAAAGTCCCATGAGGCAGGGGTGCTACTTAGGAAAGGTAGTGGGAGCATTGGTCCCTTTGAGGGTGAGCGTATTGCCCCTTCCCATTTTTAGCCTACTTTTCAGTAGGCTTAGAGATCACCCGACATTCTGAGTGTGTCCGTCCGTGTGTATGTGTGCCCCCCATCAACTTCACAATGCCTGGACCAATGTGAACCAAATTGGCTACAATTGTAGGCACACATAGAAACACCTCAATGGTGTAGTTTGTGTTTATGTCATCCACCCCAATTCAAGATAGTGGAAGCAAAAACTTTTGACGAACAAATTGATTAACTTGTGAACCGCCTAACCATTTTGAACCAAATTTGCTACAGCTGTAGGGACACATAGGGATGCCTCAGTGGCATAGTTTATGATGATGTCATCTTGATGTCAATTCAAGATGGTGGATGTGTGAATTCTTGAGGTGCATGTGGTCTAACATGAATTGCCTAATCGATTTGGACCAGATTTAGTTCAGTTGTAGGGATAGTGAAAGTAGGCAGAACAACTTGTTCAAATTACATATCTATTCCTCAGGAGTACCTGTACCTCTGATTATTGTGAGGTATAAAGAAATGCTCTTAAAATACACTGGTGGACATCCTGTTACCCAGATAGCTTGTTTGGGGATACAGGAGCAACCCTGTACCTAGTTTGGAGCTACAGGCTTGTAGTTTCAATTCCATGCCTTTCAGGTCTCACAGGACCATGAGATCTCCATTTGATTTTCATGACCTAACTCATGGTGCATATCACTTGGTGTGTAGCGTGGAAAAGGTGCCCCTAGGTCAAGTCTAACCTGGGGCTGCAGGAAGACAACCCCTGTGCTTGCTCCCTTAATTGCCTGTCAGGTGGGGAAGACAGAGTAGAGGAGAGTTAAATAAGTGCTATTCTTCTCAAAAACTAGCCAAATACTTTCCCTGATGTTCACACATCAGATACAGTCAATCTTATCACCTTTGCAGGAAGAAAGGCATAAGAGTTCAAGAGCTCGTCATCTCCTTTGCTAACAAGGTGTGAAGTGGGGCATGGGAAACTAGCTTGTTAAAACATTCCTAGACCCTTACAAGGTCTTTCCTGACCACACAAGATAAACTCCAATGTACCCATTTCATTCCGCCCTCTTGACCCAATCATCCCCATTGTGCTGTTAGAACCATACCCAGCACAGATCCAGGCAGACACAATGGACTCTTTTGTTCACTATTGCTGCCACCTTTACCACAGAAAGATAGGTCAGCATGTCCCCTCAGGGCAAGATGCTGGCTATTACTAGTCAAGACACAATCAATCAGTATGTCTCTCTTCCTCAGAATCACCAGTTGCGTGTCATCACATTTGGGCATTGGCACCTACATCTTGCCTTGCCTAGACTTTTGTCACCCCCACTTGTCAGTCCCCACTTGTCACCCCCCTATTCCACTTGTTACCACCCTCCACTTGTCATCCCCATTCCTCTTTCCAAGCTCGATCTGCAGAGCAAGCTGGGCACTGGCTAAGATTCAAGGGTCCAAACACCCCAACGAATGGACCTCGGTAGTATTTAACCACAAATGTCTCACATCGCTCCTCTGTGTCTTCCTCTAAAATCCAAAGCTGTTCTCTCCAAAGACTGTTTCTCTGGTCAGCCTTGAATGAACTTAATTTGGAACACAAGCCAAATTGCCTGTTTGTGAGTCCTATTGATTTGTTAGTCTTGTTAAAAACATAATAACATAAGAACAGCCCTGCTGGATCAGACCCAAGGCCCATCTAATCAAGCAACCTGTTTCACACAGTGTCCCACAAGACGCTGCTGGAAGCTTATAGGCAGGAGTTGAGGGCATGCCCACTATCCTGCTGTTACTCCCCTGCAACTGGTATTCAGAGGCATCCTGCCTCTGAACCTGGAGGTGGCCTATAGCTCTCAGACTAGTAGCCGTTGATAGACCTCTCCTCCATGAAGTTATCCAAACCCCTCTTAAAGCCAGTTGTTGGCTGTCACCACATCTCGTGGCAGAGAATTCCACAAGCTGATTATGCATTGTGTCAGAAAGTACTTCCGTTTTTTGGTCCTACATTTCCTGGCAATCAATTTCATGGGACGACCCCTGGTTCTAGTGTTATGTGAGAGGGAGAAGAATTTCTCTCGGTCCACTTTCTCCACACCATGAATTATGTTGTAGATCTCTATCATGTCTCCCCGTAGTTGTCTTTTTTTCTAAACTAAAAAGCCCCAGGTGTTATAGCCTTGCCTCACAAGGAAGGTGTTCTAGGCCCCAGAATAAACTCATAAACTTAGTTTGTCAGTTTATATTGTGGTGCGTATCAATCATTATTTCTTTTCCTGTACCCCTAAACCCTGATTCTATTTTTGAAACCTCAAACTCTCTTTCAGTTCTTTCCGAGACTGAAGGTTTGGAGAAATTTATCCTGAGGAGGACTGCTCCATTCAAGCTTGCTAGTTCCCCACACAAGCCTAAAACATAGCCAGGAGTATTTGCCAATTCCCCAGGAGCAGCTCCATTAACAATCCTGACTAAATTATTCAACAGATGTCACATTGAACGTAATAGGCCAACTTAGTTGTGACTCATTTGTCGCGTTAATTACAATGGGATTTCTGTTGAGTGATTTAGTCAGAATGGCAGCCACTGTCTTTTTGTAATTTAGCTGCATTCTGAATTGTAGCCTGGCAGAGCTGCTTTTAATTTTAAACAGCAGGGGGAAGTTACGGACATCTGTATGTAATAGCTAGTTTGGCCCTATTTTTTAGGTGTGATCACATGAACAATCTGAGAAGGAGATAGAGTATGAGAGTTAGGAACCCTTAGCAAAACCCACAAAGCTCTCTCCTGAATCCCTTCTATTTTATTTCAAATTATGCTCCCCTTCTTAAAAAAAAGTAACTAAGGGGATCATCACAACAAGAAAGGAAACTAGTTCCTTTCTGCCACCTCTGCCATAATTCAGTCACCGAATAAAATGTGTCATAGATAAAAAGTCTTTTATTCATATTGACATAAAGTAATGCCAAAGAGTGTATTTTCCTCTGGCAGACTCAACTTCTCAAGTATTATTTTACTTCAATTTCTCTCTTGCCCTACCTCAAAGACTCAGAGTGAATAACACCTCCCCCATCCCAACAGCATCATACTCACTAGCAGTTTGAAGCAATAATGCTTTGAAAAGCTAGCTGGGTGATTCATCAAGGATCACTTGGTGAAATTCCACAAGATATTTTGCTCAGGAAAAAGAGAAATGGGTTGTGTGATTAGTAGCTGAGTTAATATATAATGGGGATATTTCTTGACATAAAAACTTCAGGAAACAAGTTTGTTGCAGGAAGGTGAGGAGGTAGATCTAGGAGTAAAAAAAAAGAGGGAAAAAAGTGTCCTGCTTCTCCCTAGTATGGAATGGAATCTTTATTCTGGACATTGACCAGACAAAAATACAACACAATAGATAAGTAATAACCTGCAGCAATCATGATTCTGCCAATACTTTCTTACTAAACACTGTTTACAATATAACAATATATAGTACAGTACAGCTTGCAATGTGTAAGCTTTGCATTTTGGGCAGTACTGTATATACTTTTTTTAAAAAAATGTGGCAAAATTTTGCCACCTTGGTGGAAACATTAATATCACTGTCAGACAAAAGAAGAGATACATAAAAGGCCAATGGCCTACCTAGGAATCTAGACTAAAATAGGTGACAGAAGTGCTCTCCAAATATCTCTATAAAATAAACAGCGAAGCAACATATGATCAATTGTCTCAACCACTCCTGACTGACACGGACATAATCTTTGAGCAAAAGGAATACCGAGATAGCGACCCTCTAAGAGAGCTGTGGGCAGTGCATTCAAGCATGCCAAGGCAAATGCCCTTCTCGATTTGGCAAGAACAAGCTCATGTAAATATTTAGCTGGTCCATGAGGGTGAGTTGCATTGCCTAGGAAGGATAAATGTCTGACTTGGGTCCTGTCTTCCTGAATCATTATGTCCCAAATCTGCTCCCTAATTATTTCTTTGGCCTTTAACATCCCTAAGGAGGCCAGCATTAGAATGCATAGCTCATAACTTTCTAATTTCTGCTCAACTCCCTCTTTCCATGTAGATGCAAAGTTGTCTACTTCTCCCTAGTTTAACCAAGGCAGATGGCTCTTGTACCATTATGAGGGAGAATTTGGTGACATTTCTTTATTGGTTCCCACAGGTCCAAGTGGTGAGGTAGCACCGCTTGGTTGTCCTAATTGATTTGTCTGTTTCATGCAAGTGATCCATGAGATTTCCAGTTGCATACTAGCCAAGTTGGCTGGCTTGTTCTCACAGCCTGTCAGTGCTGGGTCTTAGCCAGCCAACAATCACAAGGACGGTTGAAAGTACAAGCCCATGCAGGCTAGGAATGTAGCAGAGATGGAGTTTTGGGAGAGACTGCACAGGAGGGCCTACAGTAGACTGCACAGCAAGCTATTCAACACAGAATAGGACAGTCAAATTGGAGCCTAAGGCAATCACAGTTCAAGATAAGGAGTCTTTCCAAAGATGATTGTAATAGGGGTGAAGAAGAATAGCAACCAGAAAGGTGGACAGGAAGACAAAGGAGCTGGTAAGAAACAATGACTGCATTCGCATGTAATGTGGAACTGTTGGGCCAATGGATGGGACCAACTCACAGTTCCATGCCCCATCCCCCGCTCTCTTGTCTGCATTCAGATGTTCAGAAGAGTGTCCTCTCTGCAGTCAGTGAGACTGCAGAGAGGTGGGGGAGCTGGCTGCACAGGCTTCCTTCTTGCTTGAAGGACAGCCCACACAGCCAATCAGGGAGGGAGGAGATTCCTAACTCAACTCCAGTTCAGCTGAATGCAACCTCCAGTGTTGGATTCAGATGAAAAGGAGGCTCCCTGGACCCTCAGTTTGGAGCAGTGAAACTCTCTACAAACTGAGGTTCAAACTGGAGTCTCATCAGTGCGATCTCAGGTTGCACTACCGATGGGACCGGAGTTGGCTGTGTTTGGACATAATGGTAAGGAAACTGTGGGTCCCTCCAACTCCGGTCCCCTGTTATGTGCGAATGCTGCCAGAGTAAAGCAGCTGAACAGGAAGATCAAAAGATAGGTGAGCAGATTAAATGAGACATCAAGAGACAAGCTAGGTTGTCAGACAAAGAAACAAGGCCTTAAATCTGGCTGTTGGCCATACAAAGGCCAGGACCTGATGTGGAAGCATTATTGCAAGGCCAAATGGCTGAACTGGGCCTGTATCTAAAAGGCAGTCTAGTTTTTATCCCTTTTACTCACATAAGACATGACTTCAAAATATCTAAACAAAAGAGAACATGGAAATAGACTTTGCCCTTATAAATAGTTTAACAAAACACTTAAGATGGAATATCCTAAATGAAAACGTATGACGTTTGAAAATTACTGCATAAAATCTACCTTTGTCCTGGTGCTTTGGATCTTCAGCCTGATAGTGCTCAGCACGTCTGTGTAGAATCCATTTCTAAGTGCTTTTGTTATTAACATAGCAAATTATAATTAGTAATTTGCAATGCTTAGCATTAACATACAGTACTTAGATACTGCTGCCTCCCCAATGACATTACCACCTGTTTGGTTATAATAATATCATTCCAAGACTTTCCAATGAATGAATTAGGACAAGAAGAGTATTCTTGGTCTTGCCTATTTATAAACGTTTTGCTCCTGTGAGTTAGCCTTGTCAAATTTGATTCCGATGAAATGCTTTGGAAAATACCCAGCATGCCACAGTCTCGATATAGACAGAGAGACACTAAGTATCTGTGAAGTGCTACAGCCAACCAGTTTTTCTTCTATTAATCTAAATGAAATAAAAATATTTTCTGTGGAAGACTCAAAGCTGGAACAGAAGGGGACTGAAATCTGAGTCAGAATGTAAAATAAGAACAATGAGCTCTTGACTCCAGAAAATCCTGTCACCTTTATAAGTAGAGACTTTGCATTCATATGCATAATTTAAAGTGCTCTAGAAAAAGGGCAGTTGAACCAATCTCATGTTTTCCTCATAATGTGGATGTGGAGGGGAGAATTATTAGATGGTTGAGGTGCTTAACTATTTCCCTGCTGACTAATTTAATTTTATTTATTAATTTATTACATTTATATCCTTGGCTTTCTTCAAGGAGTCCATAACCAAACATGGTTATGTTTATTCTCACAACAATCTTGTGAGATAGGTTAGGCTGAGAGAGGTGTGACTGGTCCAGAGTCACGCAGTGAGTTTCATGGCTGAGTGGGGATTTGTACTCAGGTCTCCCTGGTCCTAGTCCAACACGCTAACCACTACACCTTACTGGTTGTTCTCACTTGCAAATGTTGCCCCCCCAGGTCATTTTAAATGTTTTCCCCTTGAAAATATTCTGGGCTTTGAAACCAGAAGTAAGGTCGGGGTGGGGGGCAGAATGGCATTGAGGCATTATCAGGGAATAATCAATGGGTATGGGGTAAAGAGGTTAAGTGCCCTGCTAGTTTTCCTGTTGGTTCCCCACTGCATGTCTCTCTGCCCATGTATTACCATTATCTTGGCAAATGGAAGTTTGAGAAAATGTATTTGCCAAGATATTCCAGGAATTCACGGAAGCCACTCCATTATAGAATTATGTTGTCCCAATTGTTCCATAAGCGTGTTATTCAGAATTCCAAAAATGTTGGGTTAGGGTAATGGATTAAAATGCTAGAAGACGTGGTGACTCTTTGGTTATCTGGTTTTCAGTCATCAAAGAAAGGGACTCTGATGACAGGATGTTTGCAATGGCAGAAAGCTGTGAGAAACAGTTCCTTAGGCTACAAACAGTTTTGGTCAGCAACTACATGAACATATGAAACTGTTTTATACCAGATCAGACCATCGGTCCTAGCAAAGTACTATCTAAACTGAATGGGAGTGAATTCCCATTGTTCAGTCTTTTCCAGCCTGATCTACAAATGTCAGAAATGTATGTGGGGACCTTCAGCATGTCCCCTGTTAACTGAGCAAAGAGGCACCTCTTTAAAGTGGTGATTCGCTTTATTAGAAGGGGGAGAGCAACTGTTCCTATCCGTCCTCAGCACAGAATCCCTCCAATGACTGTTGCTGGTGTCTATCTTACATTTCTTTTTTAGAATGTGAGCCCTTTGGGGACAGGGAGCCATTTTATTTATTTATATCAATGTAAAACACTTTGAAAACTTTTGTTAAAAAGTGGTATATAAATATTCTTCATATCTGTATGCACAGCAGTTCAGGTATGCCCTCCCCTGAATCGGGAAGGGAAACCTACATAGCAGCGTATTTGAAGCTGTAGAGGAGTCTTGGGAGGCAACAGAGAAGGGTAAAAAAGTGGAGAGGGATGTTGAAGAGATTTTTATGTCCACGAGAGTTTGGTGGGAAGGGTAGAAAATACTTTAATGTTGAATTCAGGTAACAAACTGTGGGCACAATCTTTGGACAGCTACTGGGTGTGAAGTCTGACCCTCTACCATATTTCAGTTTTCAAGCCTCATAGATTAAGTAAGACAGTTTGCTGTTTTTTAAAAAAACTTTGGGGGTGGGGACATAGTTTTAAAAAATGTAAATCTATAATCAATATGGCAATTACCAATATTTCATGACATGATATTAGGGCTTTCTGCATCATTCTTATCATGAGGCATTGTTCCTAAAAAAACAAAACAGAATATGGGAGTTGTGTGCTATGGTGGCATTTCCCCCCACTAGCTACATTAATCTTTTCAGTGACATTGCAGTGTGGAGAGGCTCTGTTGTGATGTCTGTTTAAAATTGCAGTTCATGTTATTCCAACTACATCCTTATCTCCAGTTCTCAGGGTACACTGGTGTGTGGATGAGGGCCTCATGGAGTTAACTCTTGCAGCTGGCCATCCCATGCATAAGCTTAAGCTGCCAAGTAACATTTTGTGGATGGAGTTGCTAATTATTTGTGAAATATTTGGACTGTGTGACGTAAGTCATGTAAGGTAATTGTGCCAGACCCAGGACAACGAATCTCATCATAAAAAGAGAAACTTAGAAGAAAAGAGGAAGAAGCAATGAGTATTCTTTGGTAGAAAGAATTCTGTATTATGCTAAAGGAACAATATTCATTTTTCCAAGAAAGAAGAAAGAATACTGCTCCTTTAGTTTCAAGAAACCTAAATTTTGGGGTGTCCAGACTTGCTCTTCAAATGCCTGAATCACCTCTGCATCAAATTTCTTCTGATCACCAGTTTTGGTCCTACTGCTGCCAGATGGTACCAGTGATACCACTTGGTGTTAGCATACACCAGCTGTACATTTTTGCCATGTTTTACTTGTTGTAGTCAGTGATATTTTGTTATACCCAGAATGATGTCTGAGAAGAGTTATTTTGAGTTCATGAAGCTCATTAGTGTGGGTAGTTAGTCTCAGACATATGTGGGCATATATAAAATCCTCTCTGACAACTTAAAATAGAGGTTATAAAACCTCGCTTCATATACCAAGGATCAATGCCCAAGCTCTCCACAGCTACAAACACCATTGCTCACTGCTGAAGACTTTTCTCTACCTGATATATGCTGTAAACATGTACTGTAACCTGTTGGCTGCAGATTTAAAAGCCATACACAATGGTACTTCTTACAAGCTTAGTGGAAAAACAAGGCTGTCTGACAGTTTGAACTATTCAAGGATTGGCAGCCATATCGTGTGAAATGACAGGCTGTGCTATGCAGTGTCTTCCTCTTGATATGCATGAAAGGAAGTAAAAAGGACCATGCAAGTGTAGGTCATTGGCTGTTCTCCTGGGAGGATGAGCTTGTGCAAGGTGGAGACTCACCCTCTCATGAGCTCTGTGGTAGGGTTGTGCATGGAACCACGGCAGGGCGGTTCGAAGGCGGCGGGGGTCTCGCTTTAAGAGGGGGGGGAGGGTGTACTTACCCCTCCCACTGCTTCCCCCCCCACACACACACCAGTATCGGTTTTCTAAGCAGCCCATCGGGGCAGCAGCATACCTTCCTGCTGCCCCGTTGCCCTCCTCTTCTGGATATGACCGGAAGTTGCTGGCATGCTGGTGTGCACAGCAACTTCCAGCCACATCCCGAAGAGGAGAGCAACAGGGAGGTACGCTGCCTCCCTGATGGGTGCTAAAAAGAACCAACACCAGCAAGGGGAAAGCGGTAGGCGGGGTAAATGCACCCCCCTGCTCTTAAATGGAGACCCCTGCCACCTTCAAACCTGCAGAACTGCCGGATCCGTGCACATCTCTCCTCTGTGGAACTGCCAAACAACCTTTAAAGAGGGGGACAAGGGTTAGGAAGAAGGTGTCCAGGCTGAATCTGTGAGACACCCTGGAAAGGTCCCAGGGAAGAAGTTGACTTACTACTGCCTTAAGGCAGACTGGGGCCTTAAATGCCCAGGAGCTAAAACTACTCTCCCTGGGCTCCGCCTCCATGTCTGGAATGTCTGATCTTTAAAGGGGCCACTTCCCAGAGTCTGGTGCTCCTCCTCCATTGAGTTCCTTCCTGGCTTGCTGACATTTGGGGCATGCTGATCCTAGGGGGTGTGGTGATGGAAGAGAGGCTGGCTCTGTGGCAGGTTCAGACCCCACAGGTGATGCCCAGGGGTGGAGCTGTAACAGAGCAGATGGGTTCCAAGAACCTGTCTGCCATGCTTGCAGAAGCTCAGGAGCCTCCAGGAGGACCCACCAAGCTCCCACTTTCTCCTGCCCGGGGCTCCCGCCATCACCAGCACTGGTGGCTACCTGAAGGTGTTGCTGGCTTCCTTCAGCCACTCCCCCTCCACCAGGTGGCCAGAGGAAGGAGTGTGTGCACGCAGCCCATTGGGAGCACGTGTGCACCCTCCTTCCAGTGGCTGGGAGCCCTGTCAATGGAAGGAGGACAAGTGGATGACAGGAGGAGGACAAGCACTCAAAGGAGGTGGCTGGTGGTGCTGAGCCCCTCTGGCCATCCTCCTCCCACTGGCCAGGCTTGAGTCTTGGCTGATGGAAGGAAGGTGCGTGCACCCCCACTCACCTAGCTTTCCCCATCCTCAGATGATGGAAGGAGGATGGGCAAAGCCAGGTGAGTGGGGGTGCACACATGCATGAGTGTACATGCTGCACGGGGGATGTCCCTTTGAGTGGTGTTGGCCATATCTCCCCTTGCTATGCTCCTGGTGCTACCACAGGCCCCTGACCCTGATGGGGCTACTTTGTGGGGATCTAGTCCCAGGATTTCCTCAGCTTCTAGTTCAGCATCACGCTCCGGGGCTGAGGCCAGGTTCAGTTCCACCTCCCCATACTTCACTATGCTGATTGGATCTAGGGTGGGAGCCACTGCCAATTCTACCCCCTCACCATCTTACTTAGAATTGATGGTGAGAGAGAGGGTGGCAACAGGCTGGGCCATGATGGTGGGAAGAAACAAAGGGCTTACAAGCCTGAGGATGGTCTGTAAACTCTGGGTGTGAGTTCCCAGGAAGAACCAGAGAATGAACAGCCAAAGGAGATGGGGGTTGAAGGTGATTAAACCTCCCTGCTGGTATAATCTCCCACTGCCCTCAAAGCCAAGGCCTAATCAAGGATCAGAAGTCCTTGGGCAGCTGAGGAACCTGTAAGTTCCTCAGCTGCTTTTCACCAAGCTCTTCAGGAACATCTTCTGACCTATCAAGCAGTGGTTGACTAAAAAAAGAATTGTTATTCAGCCAAGGATCCCAATGGGAGCTCTTTTGTGTGCACTGAAGGCACCCTTTCTAACTTCCCCCCTGCAATTAGAACAATTGCCCCTTGCAGTGAAACAAGCTACTCCCAAACTCTGGAGATCTTTGGCAAAGGCCTTGCATGTAGCACACAATGACCTGTGCTAAGAGAAAATTGGGAATGCTCTAGAACAGGGGTAGGCTCTCCAGGTGTTGCTGAATGACAGCTCCCATTATTCCCTCCTTTGATAAATTGTGGCTGGGGTGATGGGAGTTGTATTTCAGCAACACCTGCAGATTCATGCATTGTCTATCCCTGTCCTAGGAGGTTCACAATGCATTTGCTAGTGATAAAATGCATCCACTTTTTTGCATATTTCTGGAGACCCCAGAGAAGGCATTGAGCTTAAAAGAATGAAGAGGCTACTTACATAGCATTTTAATATGGGAACTCCAAAAGATGAAAAATGGGAACTAAATAAGGATAATGATTTAACAGGGACAGATACAAATACGATGAATATTTATATACAATGAATATTTACATACCGCTTTTCAACAGAAGTTCCCAAAGTGGTTTACATAGATATAAACAATCAAACAAATAAATAAAATGGCTCCCTGTCCCCAAAGGGCTCACAACCTAAAAAAGAAACATAAGATAGACACCGACAACAGCCACTGGAGGGATGCTGTGCTGGGAATGGATACGGCCAGTTGCTCTCCCCCGCTAAATAAAGAGAATAATCACTTGAAAGAGGTGCCTCTTTGTTCAGTTAGCAGGGGATACCAAAACATTTGGATTATTCCTGGTAAATATGGACAGCTGCTGTATGATATCAGTGCTTCTGTGTACCTACTAGGGAATTCCCAGTTTCTTCTTTTCAGCACAAGTCATTGTGGGCTACATTCAAGGGCATTCCCAAAGGTCTCTGGAGTTTAGAAATAGCTTGTTTCCAGTTACAAGGGGCCGTTAGAAGGAAAGCCTTCAATGTTTCACTGCATGCGTAGGAGCTCCTATTTGGACCCCAGTCTTGATGCACTTACTACAGTAATATATGTCATGGAATTGCATTATAGTCATTCTTTTCCATATTAAAAATGTGTTTTCCCCCCCTGGAAGGAAACTAGGCTGAAAGGTTAGAATGTATAATTGATGGGAGTTGAGAATCCTGCGACATGATTCAAACTATGGGCCTATCCCAAGTGGTCTCAGGACTAATGCACTATGGGCCTATCCCAAGTGGTCTCAGGACTAATGCACATTGCTAGTCAAATGCTTGATCTGGTCTTTCACTCTGATCAGGCTGGTGTTCCATGGGTGGGGACTCCTGTGATTTCCCCATTGTCATGGACAGACCATCATCTGGTTAAGGTGGACTCACAATCACTTCCCACCTTCGCAGGGGTGAGGGACCTATTAGGATGGTCCACCTGAGAAGGTTATTGGATCCAATAGGATTCGAAGAAGCCCTGGAGGGATTTATTGTTGACTCTGCTGGTGAGCATGCTCTCTGATCTGCTTCGAAACTGGCCTCTGGGTATAGGGAAGAACTACAGGGACTGAAGCAGCGAGGTAGATGACTAGATCGCAAGTGGAGAAAGACTAGACTCAAATCCAACAGATTATCTAGACACATTTAAACTGGCTTTAGAGAAGTCTATGGGGTTGAGTCTGCCTTGGTCAGCCTGATAGATGACCTTTACCAGGGAATCAACAGAGGGAATGTGACTCTGTTGGTTCTTTTGGATCTCTCGGCAACGTTCAATACCATCGACCATGGTATCCTTCCAGATCGCCTGAGGGAGTTGGGGATAGGAGGCACTGCTTTGCAGTGGTTTTGCTCCTCCCTTTCGGGCAGATCCCAGATGGTGGAGCATGGTGATGGTTGCTCTTCAAAATGGGAACTATAATATGGAGTCCCTTAGGGCTCCATTCTGTCACCAATGTTTTTTAGCATCTGCATGAAACCACTGGGTGAGGTCATCAGGAGATTTGATGCAGGGTGTTATCAGTATGCTGGTAGCTTCCAGGCTTGACTATTGCAATGCACTCTATGTGCAGTTGCCTTTGTATGTAGTTCCAAAAATTCAGTTAGTTCAAAATGTGGCAGCCAGACTGGTCTCTGGGGTAACCCAGAGATACCATATTATGTCTGTTCTCAAACTGTAGCACCGGCTGCCAATACATTTCCAGGCAAAATACAAAATGCTGATTATCACCTTTAAAGCCCTAAATGGCTTCGGTCCAGGTTACCTTAGACAGTGCCTTCTTCTGTATGATCCCCATCACACGCTGAGGTCATCTGGAGAGGTCCGTCTCCAGGTATCACCAGTGTGTCTCGTGGCAACTCAGAGCCAGGCCTTCTCTGTAGCTGCTTCTGGCGTGTGGAATGCATGCCTGGCAAATATCCATAGTTCGAATTCATTGTTGACCTTCAAGAGAGCCCTCAAGACTTCCTTGTTTGGTATGGCCTTCCAAGGATTTTAAATTGTTTTTTAAACATTTTAAATTGGTAAATGGTTCTGAACTGTTTTAAATTTGTTTTTATATTGTTTTAATCTGCTGGTTTTAAATGGTGTTGGGTTTTTTAAAACTTGTTTTGCACTAGGGATGTGCATGGTCCGGAGCGGTCCGGACCGGCACCGAAGGGGGGTCTCCCTTTAAGGGCAGCCTTCCGGCTTCCATGCGACTCCCCCCCCCCAACATACAGCATGGCAGAATGAAGGCAGCCACGCTGTATGTGGGGGGGAAGTCGCATGGAAGCCAGAAGTGAGGGTTGCCTGGGCACCACGGCGCATCGGCGACGGTGCGTCCTCCCTGGCGGAGCTGTTTTCAGTGGCTGCTGGGCGGCGGCGGCTCAGGATGGGGGAGCCGCCGGGCGGAGAGGTGCTGGAGCGGAGGCCGGCTTGGTGCTGTGCTGGCTTCTGTTCGGGTTTAATACCATTGGCAGCAGTAATTACTTTTGAAACTGTGAGTCCCTCAGCAGCAACAGGATCTTTGCAAAACGAAGCCCCGCGCGTGCCCACCCCGTCCTGGAGGCGGCATTGAGGAGGCAGAAGGGGCGGTGGGGAGGTATCCTGCCGCCCCAATTTCTACAGAAAATACGGGCGCTGGAGGGGTAAGAGCGGTGGGAGGGGTATGTTCTACCCCCCCCCCGCCCTTAAAGGGAGACCGTCCACCCGAACTGAACCGGACAGGTCCGGACAGTTCGGAGGCCTTTACAATGGCCTCCGAACCGGTTCGGACTCATCCCTATTTTGCACTTCCCAGAGCCTTTGGTTAGGGCGGTATAAAAATGTAAGTAAATATTACATAGAGCGCATTTGAAGATCTATGCTCAGGCGATACATGTGGCAAAGAAGCGATTATTTTCTGCCTGTATCGTGTCTGCAAGTTCACATCCAGCAGAGTTGTTCAGGGTTAAGAGGGGGCTAGTGCATGCCCCTTCCCCCTTGAATCAGTACTTGGAACCAACAATTACTCACTGCAGTGTTTCAAACTGGCTTTTGGGCTGGCTATGGGGTGGGGACCAATGTTCCATCTAACAGGGATTCCCAGATGTTGTTGACTACAACTCCCATAATCTCCAAGCAAAAGCCATTACAGCTGGGGATTCTGGGAGTTAGACCAACAACATCACTCTCCCTCTGTCAGTTCCCAGTTGGAGATCATCCATCAGGCTGACCAAGGCAGTCTCCACCAGTGTTACCTCTAACAGGGATTCCCAGATGTTGACTATAACTCCCAGAATCCCCAGCTGTAATGGCTTTTGCTTGGGGATTCTGGGAGTTATAGTCAACAACATCTGGGAATCCCTGTTAGAGGTAACACCGGTGGAGACTGCCTTGGTCAGCCTGATGGATGATCTCCAACTGGGAACTGACAGAGGGAGTGTGATGTTGTTGGTCTTTTTGGAGTTCTAAGCAGCCTTCTATACCATAGCATCCTCCTGGAATGCCTGAGGGGATTGGGGTGGGAGGCATTGCCTTGCAGTGGTTCTGCTCCTACCTCACAGGCAGATTCCAGATGGTGACTCTTGGAGACTGTTCTTCAAAATATGAACTTTCTTATGGTGTCCCTCAGGGCTCCATATTTTCTCCAATGTTATTTAACATCTACATGAAGCAGCTGGGAGACATCATCAGGAGATGTGGTGCAGGGTATTATCAGTATGCTGATGACACTCAAATCTATTTCTCCATGTCAGCCTCATCGGGAGAAGGCATAACCTCAATAACCTGCCTGGAGATGGAGATGGGCTGGATGAGGGATAACAAAGTGAGACTGAATCTAGATAAGATGGAGGTACTTATTGTATGGGGTTAGAACCTGGGAGATGATTTTGATCTGCTAGTTCTGGATGGGGTCACACTCCCCCGGAAGGAACATGTCTGTAGTCTGGGGGTGCTTCCTGGTGTCCCAATCCGCTTCCTGGTGTCCCAATCCTCTTCCTGGTGTCCCA
Organism: Hemicordylus capensis; assembly: GCF_027244095.1. Lineage (NCBI taxonomy): Eukaryota > Metazoa > Chordata > Lepidosauria > Squamata > Cordylidae > Hemicordylus > Hemicordylus capensis. Next base: position 303,270,256 of record NC_069659.1, on the reverse strand, counting down.
GGTTGAGGCGGTGGCCAGAGGTGCTTTCTATCAGCTTTGGTTAATACACCAGCTGCATCTGTTTCTTGAGATGAATGACCTATTTTATTTATTGTTAAATTTATATACTGCCTTTCATTAAAGCAATCCCAAGGCGGTTTACAGCAAAAAAAATTTTAACGCAAGACGGTAAAAAAGACACAATTAAAATATTAAGTGGAGAAAAATTATTAAACAAATCTGATTAAAAAATTGAAAACAAAAGTATAAAAGCAATAAAAACTATAAAGAGCAGCAGCAGAGAATCAAATAAATGCCTGGGCAAAAAGCCAAGATTTTACACTTTTTCTAAAAGCTGTGATGGAGACCAAGGAATGAATAGCCACTGGGAGAGCATTCCAGAGACTGGGGGCAGCAACAGAGAAGGCCCTGTCCAGCGTGCACGACAACCGAGCCTCACTCATTGTCGGCACCCAGAGCAGAGCCCCCTCAGATGACCTATGGAATGTGTTCCATGTCGAGAGGTCTATCAACAGCAGCTAGTCAAAGGGCTATAGACCACCTCCATCTTCAGAGGTAGGATGCCTCTGAATACCAGTTGCAGGGGAGTCACAAAAGGAGAGAGGGCATGCCCTCAACTCCTTTCTGTAGGCTTCCAGTGGCATCTGGAGAGCCACTGTGTGAAACAGGATGCTGGACTAGATGGGTCTTGGGCCTGATCCAGCAGGGCTGTTCTTATGACCTCAGAATGGTGGTACATATGCTGGTAACCTCTAGGCTGGATTACTGCAATGTGCTCTATGTGGGGCTGCCTTTGTACATAGTCCGGAAACTGCAGTTGGTACAGAACGTGGCAGCTAGGTTGGTCTCTGGATCATCTCAGAGATACCATATTACTCCTGTGTTGAAAGAGCTACACTGGCTGCCAATAAGTTTCAGTGCAAAATACACGATGCTGATAATTACCTATAAAGCCCTAAACAGCTTAGGCCCTGGGTTTTTAAGAGAACGTCTTCTTTTCCATGAGCTCCATCGTCTGTTGAGATCTTCTGGAGAGGTACATCTACAGTTGCCACCAGCTCATCTGGTGGTTACTCGGGGATGGGCCTTCTCAGTTGCTGCCCCTGGGTTTTGGAATGTACTCCCTGTTGAGATAAGGGTCTCCCCATATCTGGCAACTTTTTAAAAGGCACTGAAGACATATTTGTTCATCCAGGCTTTTAATTAGATTTATAGTTTTAGTACTGTTGGGTTTTAAATGATTTTAATGTTTATATGATTTTAATTGCAAACTGCCCACAGACTCAAGATTTGGGTAGTACAGATATTGGGGCGGGTGTGTGTGTGTGTGTGTGTGTGTGCGAGGAGTGTAATAAGAAACTATTTTGATTTTGTTCCACCCTTATGGTAGTAATGAGTTTTCCTCTAAATCCTGAAAGAAAAGCAGTTGCTGTTTTCATTCTGACACAATCAGTGCACTGTAAAATACTGGATTTATTTTCTGGCTGTGAACATGGGTAATCCCCTGGGTACAGACAGATGTGTTTCTCTGGGGTGCTAATATAAATACCTCAAATAATGAAGTATTTTTTTTAATCTTAAAGATGTTGCTGTTTGGGGGATAATACTAAAAAACAATTAAGGCTTCATGCTAGTAAACTGGGGGAAAGCAAGTTCATACTTTATCCTATAATTAAAAAGCAAAGACAACTATGTTAATACTATATTATTGTTGGTAATTAATGAATTAATTATATTTAAGCTGTGGGCAAATAATTCTAAGCATGTTACTTGAACATAACTCTTGTTGAATTTAATGAGATTTACTTGCAAGTAAATGGGGTGCAGGGTAGATTTAAAAAATGCATAAAGCTTTAAAATAAAGTTTACAATTCAATCCATTTTTAAATACAGTGAACCATTGTGAACTGAGTTGTTTCTGCCAACCATTAAATAATAACTTTCAAAAATGAATTCCCTCTAATAATCAATTTGCTCTTTCACTAAATATCTGTAGGCCACATATACATTATGTTAAACACATATTTTGGCACTGTGAGTTTATAATTTCAAGCAGTGATCTTCACTGTTTCTCAAGCGGGGGGGCTCTTTGACAAAAAGGAAAAATGTTCATTGTGAGAGCTGTTTCCCACTCTGTTGACCTCTGCATTGTGCTGCACTATTCCCAGAACTGGGTGGGGCTTTAAGAGAAACAGAGCCATTTTGAGCCCCAGAAACATTTGGGAAGTGTAGTCCTTTGCAGTATTTTCCCCATGGAGCTCTATGGGGAAAGCACTGGGAAGAACTACACTTACCTTGCACGTCTTTCAAGGTAGTCCTGAACCTAAAGAGAGCTCTGTTAGTTAAAGCAGCCCCACTGGGCACTACCTGGTGGGAACAATTGTTGGAAGTGAAGGACTCTGCGCTGTCTCATGTTTCAGTGACAGAGGGGGACAGACTAGTGAGTCAGAGGGCTAGAGGGGTCAAGTCATTGGTCATCCCTTCTCTACTGCTCTGACGCTATCCCTTTGATATGTAGATTGCTACTCTTTTTGATATGTAGATTGCTACTCTCAGGGACTTCCTTCCTTCCTGCCACTTCCTCTTCCTCTTCCTCTTTTCTTCTCCCTTGCAACACCCACGCTCCTCTCTCCCAGCACCATGTGTGCAGAGATGCAGAAACCATCCCTCTGCATCCAGCTAGCTAGCTAGATTAAAGATCCTATCTCTCCACTTTCCTGTCTAGAATGGAGTTCACTAATAAAGACTCTTTATATTGATTTGAAACTATGAAATGGCTCCAAGTTTCTTTTACTCTCAGCATACACGCATGCCTAGACAGACTCTGCTATGTTTTGCCTCTGTGCACTCAACAACAATCACTTCCACACAGCATCAGGGAGGCTGTGGGGAGTATTCAGCTTCAGCTAAAGATTCACACAACCCTAAGAAGCAATTAGTTAGGGAGCCACACTTAGGCTCATTGGGAGCTGCCGCTGGCTACTGGGGCCTTCAATAAAGAAAACTGCTTTTAATTGTAACCAGCAGCTAGAGAGGGGGAGGGGTCTGATTAGGACCTTGGCATAGAGCAGGGCTGCTCAACTTCGGCCCTCCTTCAGATGTTGGCCTACAACTCCCATAAACTCTGGCTTTTGGCCACTGTGGCTCAGGATCATGGGAGTTGTTGTCCAAAAACAGCTGGGGGGCGCTAAGTTGAGCAGGTCTGGCATAGAGAGAGGAGATATTTAATCCCAACTAAAATTACACCCCAGATGTTGCTACTGGTTCCTGGAAGCTTCCATTGTACACATTTATTATTAACCTTTCTGCATCACTTCCACTGATGCACGCAAATAAATCACAGCTGTTGTAGCAATATTCTCTAGGGATGTGCACGAGTCAATTTTTTCAATTCAATTTGTACCCAAATTGAATCACCACCGATTTGTTTTGGGTCCGAATCTGACCAGCTAGCACAGGGGCAATTTGTTTTGTCCACAAATTTCCTGAAACAGGTAGATTCAGGTGCAAATCATTTTGTACCCAAATTGATTAGCAGAGACAGCAGGCGCAGGCAGTGATTTTCTCAGCAGCAAGAAGGGGGTGAAATCCTCCCCCTTCTCTCTTCCTCAATCAGGAAAGCCGGAGCAAAAAGCAGAGAATCCACTCCAGGAAGCAGGCTGGCAAGGAAGGAAAAGCAACCTCTCTCTCTCTCTCTCTCTCCCTCTCCCTCTCCCTCTCCCTCCCCTTCCACAAGGCAGAAAGGCAGAATGGTGGCTGGCTGCCTCCTTACATTTGAAAACCCCTCCTTTGAACTCTCCCCACCCTTGTCTCTTCTTTGACCCTTCACCTCGCCAATGAGGGGTCAGTCACCCTTGGCAACACAATATTTGAATGGAAACGAGCCAATCTGGAACCAAGGGGGAATTGCCAGCCAATCGTTGCACTCTGTAAGTCACCAATTTGAAGCTTTCATAAAAATTTCCTGACACAAAATGGAGACAGCAAGAGAGATCGCCACAAAATGGAGGTCTGAATCTACACATTTTTCAGGTCCAAAATCTGGGTGATCTGTTTTGTCCACAAATCACCCAAAACAGGTAGATTTGGGTAAAAATCATTTTGTACCTGAATCGATTCTCGCATCCCTAATATTCTGTGCTTCTCCCTCAGAGGAAAAGTGTATCCTGAAATTTGGTAGATCCCTCCACTTGCTCAGAGACAGGGCCAACCAATAAGAGTTTGCTCACGTCATGCCATGAGAGGGGTCTAATTCCTGGACTGCAGTTTCAGCCCTGCCCTTGCTCAGAGCAGGAACGTTTTTCAGCAGCTTGGTGCCTTTTGTATTGCTATGGCCTCTCCCTCCCCTCGTGCCTTCACCTCTGTGGATTAGCCGTGAGTCAGGAGGAGAGGGGAGATGGAGGAGGGACTGTTTGTTCAGTCTCTCCATGGAGAAGAAGGCCCTATCTTTGGCTTCTTGGGATACTGCTACATTCGGGAGGTTTCCCTTTCTCTCTCTGAACATTCCCTGGCTACCTCTTCCTAGGAACAGGAGTGGCAACAGGCTGTGGCTGAAGCCATGAAGACTTTCTCCATGCCTGAGGTGGCCTTATCCCCCTGGAAAAGTCCTCTGGAAAAGGAGCAGCACCTGGGAAATGCCCAGCCAGCCAGAGCTCCTTAGCAGCTGCCAAGGCAAGCAAGGGAGGGTTGCATGGCCCACCCTCTGGGGTGGCTGCCTCAAACAAATGACCCAAGTGTGCTTCGATGACCTCAGCTTCCACAATTCCCACCAGCCAAGCAGGTGGCCCAGCACACCAGAAAACACACATTGAGTCCGCGCTCCAGCTCCAGTAAGGTCACAGGTGGTCAGGGGAGGAGAGAAGAGGAGGAGGAAGTGGAAGAAGAGATCCTTGCTCACATCCAAATGCTCCTCAAACTCCTAGAGGCAAAGGAGCTCAGCAAACTTTGGGATGTGCCTGATAAGTCCACTAACATTAGGAGGTGCCCTTCCTCTAAGAGGCCCAGGAAAAGCCTCAGTGTTTCCCCCAATGGCTCTGAACATGCCTCTTCTCCTACTCCAAGATCCCCACTGCCCATTACTCAGATCAGGACCTGGAGGAATCAGAGGACTCATCTTCTTCTAGGGAGAAGGGGGAGCTATCAGAGGATGAGGCCGATGCATCTCAAGCTTCCTCTCAGCACCATTTTTCTCTGAGAGATTTCCTGTCCTGTTACACAAGGCACACAAAATCCTGAGTTTGGAGGACAACCCTGGTTCAACTCCTACTGACTCAGAAGGCAACCCACAGGTGTGCTCTCTGTTGCATGCACCCAGGAGGTGGTGATGCCCTGCCCTCAGCTATTCCTCAACACTATCCTGGCTGAGTGGCACAAACCAGCAGAGTGGAGGAGAGAGGCCCTCCATCGACTGTCAGGAGCTGTTCTACTGCCCGTAGGGCTGTTATGGATATGCTCAAGGTCCCCATGGTTGACGCTGAGGTGACTACTCTGGTCACGGGAGCCATTATGCCTAAAGAAGGGGATGACCATTTTAAAAATCAGGATGATAGGAAATGTGATACGGTCTTCCGCAGGTCCCATAAGGCCACAACACTCTCTATGGCAAATTCCATCTGTGCTAGGGCATCCATCTTGTGGTTTAAGGAGCTCATTCCCCTGGTCCCACAGGACTCCCTCAAACTCAAACAAATTGGGCAAGACCATGGCTTTTATGACCAATTCTTCCCTGGATGCCACACAACTTTCAGCCAGAGCTCTGGCCTCTGACGTATCAGTTCGTCACATCCTATGGCTGAAGAACTGGAGGGTGGATCAAAAGTTACACCTCACCCTGGCTAATTCAGCCTCCTAAGGAGAAAAACTGTTTGGTCAGGCTCTGGAACCAATTCTTGTAGAAATGAAGGTCAAGAGGAAAGCCATGCCATCTTCCTTCTTCGAAGAGGAATGCAGAGCATTCCTTCCAGGAGCCCTTGGCCCCCGGCACAAGCAGGACCAAACATCCTGGTCTAAGTCCTGTTTCTCCTTTTGGGACAACAACAGAAACCCTCAAAATAATGCCCCAAGAAGCAAAGTCTCAGCGCTCTAACACCCAAATGACTTAAGGTTGCTAGTGGGCCGTGGGCTGCAGAATTTTGCCCAAGCCTGGTGCTGGAAAACCACAGATGCCTGAGTTCTTCAGATCATTTCTCAGGGGTGCACCCTGGAATTTTTAAAAAATATTATTGCTTGTTTACACAGTCAGACAGGTGTTATTGACTGATTTGTTTTATTCAGACATCGAGTCCTTCCCAAGGACCTGGGATGGCTGAATTTTATTGTCAGTTGTTATAGATATCGTCGCAGAATATAGGCTGTTCCCAGTAAAGCTGCTTTTTGTAATTGGCTGATGATGATTTTTGTGGCCCCTATGGTGTTGAGGTGCTCTTCAAGGTCTTTTGGAACTGCACCCAGGGCGCCAATTACCACTGGGATGATTTTGGTCTTTTTCTGCCACAGCCTTTCAATTTCAATTTGTAGATCTTTGTATTTGGTGATTTTTTTCTATTTCTTTTTCTTCTATTCTGCTATGCCCTGGTATTGCTATGTCGATTATTTTGACTTGTTTTTCTTCTCGACTACAGTTATATCTGGTGTATTGTGTGGTAGATGTTTGTCTGTTTGTAGTCGGAAGTCCCATAATATTTTTACATCTTCATTTTCTACCACTTTTTCAATTTTATGGTCCCACCAATGTTTGGCTACAGGTAGCTTGTATTTTTTGCACATGTTCCAGTGTATCATCCCTGCTACTTTGTCATGCCTTTGTTTGTAGTCAGTCTGTGCGATCTTTTTACAACAGCTGATTAGGTGGTCCACGGTTTCATCTGCTTCTTTACAAAGGCGGCACTTGCTGTTTGTGGTAGATTTTTCGACTTTTGTTCTTATTGCATTTGTTCTTAGTGCTTGTTCTTGTGCAGCCAGTATTAAACCCTCTGTTTCTTTCTTCAAGTTGCCATTCTTAAGCCATTGCCAGGTCTTGGTGAGGTCTGATTTTCCACTTATATTGTGCAAATATTGACCATGCAGGGGCTTATTTCTCCATTTTTCTGCTCGGTTCTAGACTTGTTCTTTCTTGTAGGCCTGCTTTGTTTCATTGGTGTTGAATAGTTTCTCATTCTTGACCATTTGAAGTGCATCTTCTTCACTGTCCTTTATATATTCTTCAAGGCCTCTTTTCTCCTCCTCTACTGTTTGATGAACTTGCAGCATTCCTCTTCCACCTGAGCTGCGAGGGAGGTATAGCCTATCTACATCACTGCGGGGGTGCAGAGCATGATTGATGGTCATGATTTTCCTGGTCTTACGATCTAGCATCTCTAGCTCTGCCTGGGTGCAGTGTATCTGATAACAGGTATAGGCCAGGTGTTGATGGCTTGTATGGTGTTCCCGCCATTGAGTTTGGACTTGAGGATTTTTCTAACTCTCCTGATGTATTCACTTCCAATTTTTCTTTTAACTTCAGTGTGTGCTATGTTATCAGCCTGGAGAATGCCCAAGTATTTGTAAGGTTCTTTCTCTTCCAGGTTCTTGATCTTGCTTCCATTGGGCAGTTCTATTCCTTCTGTTTTTGTTATTTTTCCTCTTTTCATTATTAATGCAGCACACTTGTCTAGTCCAAACTCCATTGCTATTTCACTACTGAATCTACGGACTGTATTTAGCAGTCATTCTATTTCTGACGGGGACTTTCCATACAACTTCAGATCGTCCATGTCGAGCACATGGTTTATTTTACTTGATGTTTTAGATGTTTGGTATCTGAGGCCTCTTTTGTTTAGTATTTGTGAAAGTGGGGTCATGGCGATTACAATCAACAGAGGGGATAGTGAGTCCCCTTGGAAAATGCCTCTTCTAATGCTAACCTGTCCAAGTGTCTCACCATTGATTGTTAACTGTGTACTCCACATGCTCATTGCTTTTTAAAATAAATATCTGAATGTTTTTGCTGACACCTGTTGTTTCTAAACATTTTAGTATCCATGTGTGAGGCAATGAGTTGAAGGTTTTCTTTTAGTCAATCCATGCAACACTTAGATTTGGTTTTCTTCTCTTGCAATTTTCTAAAATCATTTTGTCAATCAGCAGCTGGTCTTTTGTGCCTCTGGTGTTCGGGCAATTTCCTTTCTGTTCAACTGGAAGCTGTTTGTTAGTTAATAAGTGTTGCATCACTTCATCTGCTATTATTCCAGTTAATAATTTGAACATGGTTGGCAGGCAGGTTATCGGTCTATAATTACTTGGAACTGCACCTTTTGCTGGGTCTTTCATGATGAGATGAGTTTTCCCAGTTATTGGCCGTTGTTCAATATCACCTCCTTGCAAAATGTGATTGAACTGTTTTGATAGTTGTTTATGAAGGCTTGTTAGGTGTTTAAGCCAAAAGCCATGCAGTTCATCGTCGCATGGAGCAGTCCAATTTTTAATTTTCTTTGCTCTTTCACTTATTAATTCTGGTGTTATTATTAGATCTTGCATTTGTTGGTTACATTTTTGACCTCTTTCACCCAGCCTGCTTTTTTATTATAATCTATTGGATTGTCCCATAATTTTCCCAGAATTGCACTGTTTCTTCTTTATTTGGTGTTTCGATGTTTCTTGCAGTTTCTCCTTCTATGCTTTGGTAGAAACATCTCTGATTCGACTGGAATTGGAGATTCTGCCTGTGTTGTGTAATTCTGGCTTCGTATCTGCTAATTATCTTCTTTGACACTGCTGTTATTTTCTGCTTTATTATTTCTAGGACCTCTCTAATTTTCCTTGAATCTAGGTGGTATTTTTGGATCAGATACTGTTTGGTGTTTTTATTCTTTAGCTTCTGGTCTTCCATCCCTTTCAATTTACTAGCATCTGATCTAAGCCTGGAGATTTTATTTTCTAATCTAATCTTCCATTTAGGTGATGTACTGCTTTCTTTTTTTACAGGTCCACTGATCTTATATCTGAGCTCTTGTGTTGATATTCTTGCTGCACTATACATTAGTCAGTTTGTTTCTTGCAAATTATTGGTTGTTATTTCTGCAAGTGCAGCATTGACATCTTTTAATGCCTGAGCAAGTTGGTTTTTGGCAACTGTTTTTAGAGCTGGAAGTCGAACCCTGGTGGTTGTTTGGTTCATGTGCTCAGTTATTTTTTGCTTTAGTTCTTGTTGCTTTTCTTTTAAATGGCATTCAGGTTTTTGAGGTGAAGGCAAAGGGGAGGTTGCCTGGTTTTGAATTTGGAACTGTTCAGCAACAGTGGCATCCTCTATTTCCAACACCTCCTCCACCTGTGCCTGAGCAACTCCTTCAGTTGGTGGTAATTCTTCTTCCATATCTTGAGCCTGTGTTGCTCTTTGCAGTTCTTCCAGCTCAACTCCTGTGAATACTTTATTTCTTATTATGAATCTTCTCTGGTCTGCTAGCCCTTGTTCTGTTATTTCTGTATCTTGGTGCTTCTCTTTCCAAAATTTGGTACATTCTTTTAAAATAACCTCTTCTAGTTGGACTAGACTTGTAATAAGAGATCATTATTTCCTTGTTGGCGTTTTTCGTATATATTTTTTGGTTAAGCGATGTTTCTTCCAGTAACCTTGCAGTATCCAGTCCTGGTTGCTCAACTGAAGATTCTGAGTCCTGTTGTCCACTTGCCACCAGATGTCAAGGGACTCTAGCACCTGGCGCTGTCCTTGTTGACCTGGGTGACGACCGATCCGGTATAGATTTATTAAAGTTATGTCTCACCATATTGTTGATGGGAGAGGCACTCTTTGTTGTTGTTGTTACATTTATATCCCACTCTTCCTCCAAGAAGCCCAGAGGGGTGTACTACATACTTGAGTTTCTCCTCACAACAACCCTGTGAAGTAGGTTAGGCTGAGAGAGAAGTGACTTACCCAGAGTAACCCAGGTCCCTGGACAGATTCCTCCACTCGCCCAAGTCCCTACAGAAGACAAAGCACAATCTGATGTCTCTCACCATTCAGCATCTTTTGCAGATATGGGCAGTTGGACCGATACCCACTTCGGGACAGTGACAAGCGGTATTTTGTTCCTCTTCATCGTCCCCAAAAAGAACAGGGAATGGAGGCGAAAGGAGCTCTGCCTTGTGTATCCTGATTATGTGCTGCTTAGGACCGATCCTAATTTAGTTCCCAAAGTAAATTCTCTCTTTCACAGAGCCCAGGAGGTGAAGTTACCTTCTTTCTGTCCCCAGCTGTCTTCCCCCAAGGAGAAGTCTTGGCATAAACTGGATGTATGTAGAGCAATTCAGGTGTACTTGTGTCGCACCAGGGAACTCCGGCATTCCAAGTCTTTCTTCATTTCATTTAGGGACTGTTCCTTGAGTCAGAAGGTGTCTAACTCCACCTAAGCATGACAGATTTGTCAGTGCATTGACCTTGCCTATTCTTCCCAGTGTCTTTCTCCTCCAAAAGGAGTTATGGCCCACTCGTCCAGGAGTGCTGCTGCCTCGGCTGGCTTCTTCACCTTGGCATCCATGGTGGACATCTGTAGGGCGGCTACATAGTCTTCATTGTCCATGTTTATCAGGCACTACAAGATCCAGCAATCGGCCTTTGCAGATGCCTCCTTTGGGTGCTGTGTACTGCAGCAAGTGGTCCCTACCTTAGAACCAGCCTCGCAACCCACCCACTCAGGGTCAGCGCTTTGGCAGGTCCCACTTTCAGGAAACACTTCCCCTCTGAGAAAGAATGATACATTGACACTTACCTGAAAGGTCATTCTTCTCAGCGGTAGGAAGTATATCCTCCTTGCCCATGCATTGGCTGGGAACTCTTCTTGTCTATCCTATACTTTGGGTCAGTTTCATTTCTGGGTGGACCGTCTCTCCTGGGGTGTTGTGTTAGTCCTAAGTCCTAAGTCACATTCCTGAGGGTTTTTCCTTTAGGTTGTTAGTTGTTGTGCTGTTCCTGTTACTTGTTCTTTAGGTTTTTTTCTGTGCACCTGAGGGCCGATCAGATCTCACAACTGGAATCCAGGAGGTAGACACCTCCCATAGGATGATGTGAGCAAACTCTTATTGGTTGGCCCTGTCTCTGAGGAGGTGGAAGGATCTACCCACTTTCACTTTCCCATTGTCTAAAATGATGAAGGGGAATTCTTAACCTGCTCTGTTATATTTATTTGATAATTAGCCACTGACATAATTTAGTTGTTGGCTCTCTCTGCATGACACAATCTGGTTCACAATTGCTGCTCTCGCCCTTAACAGCTGCCATTTATGCTTTAAACTAAACATATAGGAGCAAACTACACATTAGGTTAAATACTTAGTTTGGCCTTATATGTTGGAGGCTAATGGGAAGTGAGAGAAATTTCAGAGCGGTCAGGCCTCTGCTGCTATGTTGAGGGAAGAGACTATTGTCCCACATCCAACAGCATTCTCAGAAAATACACTGGAAGCAAGACTTGGGAGAAAGGGCCACAGCTTCGTTGATAGATTCAAACTGGATTTTGCTGCTGGAAAAAAAGTCACCCTAGGCAGTGCAGGACTAATTTATGCTGAGGCTGGACAATGTAGCCCTTACCCAGCCAAATGGGTGATACACCCTGGCTCAGAAACAAGCATCAGATCAGTGCTGATACCTTTCCCTCAGGGCAAACCCAAAGGTTAGGGGCCATTTTGTGGACTTCATGCCCCCAAGCCACACAGCCTTTGAAGTTGTGAAGTCCTCAAAGCAGGTGAGATTGTGAAATGTAGCCCCTGAACCACAAAGCGGCAAAGGACAGATTACACACTTCCATGATTTAAATAGCCCCAGGGTGTAAACCCCCAACTTCTGCTGAATGCCCCATCTGCACTGCCCCTGCCCATTGTGACCTAACAGTCCTACAAGGGGTACAGTAGGCAAAACACACCCCACACAAGGGCTTTTCAGCCTCCAAAAGGATGACCAGCCAACACTTGTTCTATAACCAGGGAGTTGGAATAGCAATAGCACTTACATTTATATACCGCTCTATAGCTGGAAGCTCTCTAAGCGGTTTACAATGATTTAGCATATTGCCCCCCAACATTCTGGGTACTCATTTTACTGACCTCGGAAGGATGGAAGGCTGAGTCAACCTTGAGCCCCTTGGTCAGGATCGAACTTGCAACCTTCTGGTTACAGGGCGGCAGTTTTACCACTGCGCCACCAGGGGCTCTGTTGTGCATGGAACCGGCCAGCCCAGTTCGGTTCAAATCCAAACTGGAATCGAACAGCCCCTGGGTGGTTTCGTTCAAGCTTGAATGAGTTTGGGCCTGGTCTGGTCTGGATGTCAAGCCTGTTCGATGGCCATACTTATAAAGGAGAATCTGGCAAGGATTTATTGCGGGGAGGGACACAGTGGGAGGGCAGTGAGGACTGTGGTGGGTGGGTAAAGGAAAGGTTCCCCCTTTAACCTTTAAAAATACGCTGCTGCATGGCAGGATGGAGGCAGAGGCTACTGCGAGGAGGGCAGCGAGGGCTGGTGGGGGGGCAAGGGGAAAGCTTTGCTTTTACCTCCTAAAGCCAGAGCATGGAAGGATGGGGGCAGTGAGAGCTCCTTTCAGCTCTCCTTTTGTGTGCAGAAAGGCCCAAAATGGGCTGCAGACTGGCCTGTGCTCTATTCGGGAGGCAGGAGGGGAGCTGGAAGGAGCTCTCGTTGCTGCCTCTGCTGTCCCTGGGATCACACAGAATGCCCCAAACCAGCTGCAGCCCAGTCCGCACTCCATTTGGGAGGCAGGAGGAGAGCTAGAAGGAGCTCTCACTGCCCCCAACCTGACACACTGTGGCTTTAGGAGTTAAAAGGGGAGCTTTCCCCTCACCCCCACCGTAGCCCTTGCAGCCCTCCCCTCAGTGGCCACCACCCCTTCCCACTGTGCAGCTGTATATTTTTAAAGATTAAAGGGGGGACTTGCGCCTTGTCCCCCCAACTGCAGCGCAGGGGCGTAAGTTCTATTGGGCAAGGGAGACAAATGTCTCTAGGCCCACAGGGCCTGGAGGGCCCCCCAAGGCCCCTTAGCCAGTCCCCCTTGCCTTGCCTGCTGGTCCCATCTCCTGCTAGCCCTCCTGCTCTGGCCAGGGGAGTGAAGCAACCTGCAAGTTGCTACAGCCCCTTCAGTCTCTGCCTCTCAGCTGTTCAGCCAGTGGGCAGCGCTTCCAGAGAGGCCTCTGTACAGGCCTCCCTGAAGCCTGAACTCGAGTGCCAGCAGGCAGGGAGGCCAGTGCTGGCTGCCCTTGCCCACCACAGCTCTGCCCAGCTTTTGACTCCTCAGGCTTAGTAATGGATGAAGGATGTGGTTTCCTTTTTGTGGTTATTTCCCCCACCTTGGATATTTAGGGATTGCTTGTCATAGAGCTTTCATATAAGGTGAGGGGGGGGGGATGTAGGGCAGATTGAAATGACTCTGAATATTTAATTCAGAGATTGAGGAATTTGCTGGTTTAATTTTTTTAAATTAAAAAATCTATTTATAAAAAAGTAGTTCCACCCCAATATGGAAGAATCTGCCCTTTGCCTTCATAAACAACAACCCCATTTCAGTCCCAGCCTTTGGATCACCTGGAATGACTGGGCATAGGGCTTTGGTTTTGAGCAGAGAGATGTGGGAGGAATATGTATATTTAAACTGAAGTGGATTGGACAAATTGTTGGTTTTTAATATTTTTTAGATTAAAAAACCATCAAAAAAGTCCTATAAGTGGCTTGTTTCATGACAAAAAAACTACAAAGTTCTTTAGGTTTCAGTGAAACGTACTTCCAGCTAAATGTGGTTAGATTTGCTGCCTGAGGCTGCAATTCTCTACACACTTACCTGGAAGCAAACTGTACTGAATTTGTTAGGATTTATGAGAAAACATACATAGTATCACATTGCATAGTTGAAAGTCTCCTTTGTTAATCAGTAGTGAGGGGCCCAGTTTAAAATCTCGTCTCCAGACCCACTCCAACCTTGCTACGCCCCTGCTGCAGTGTCCACTGCCACCAGCCACACAATGGTGTGTTCTTAAAGATTAAATGAGGAACTCCCTTCCCTCTGCAGCCCTTTACTTGCAAAGGGGAATCCTTGCCAGATTCCCCTTTACATGACCCTCAAGCCGGCTCATGAGTCGGGGGCTTGGCTTGCTGCTGGACCAAGCCCTACCCCCATCTGGCTTGAGCGGTGAGCCTTTGAGCCCAACTGGCTTGAGTGCAAAGCGGCTAGAGGCAAACCAGTTCACACATCCCTACCAGGGAGGGAGAGGAGGTTTGCCAAACCAGGACTGACTCTAGGAGGGATCATGCTAGGTTAACTGCCCTTGAAGCTCCTCCCCCTCCCAGAAAGACCCAATCACAGGTGGTCACCATGCTGCCGCTCTGAACAAAGCACCCCCCCCCAGCATGAGGCCATTGGGTGGCTTCATTGTCCAGGCTTCAGTTAAACATGAAGGAACTGCTTGTTGATTGCCTTTGCTTGTCCAGACTTCATACAGCCTGAAAGACTACTTGACTCAGGCTATAGGCACTGGAAAGTATGCAAACTTAGGGGTTTTCAGTTTTGCGACATTGCTGCCCAGAAATGTTCCAAGATGTTTTGGCACTGAGACACAGAACTCCATAAAGGGACTTGGGAGTCATAACAGTCCAAAGTTTATTCAATCCTGCCACTTCATTATTCTGCAACAGAGCGAGCCTGATTGAGATATAGAAGCAAGGATGGCGAAAAGGTGGACTGGAGCACACAGTAACACATAATAAAACGTTTCTATAACTCTTCCAGTGATGTACATGAACAGGTTGTAATCGTTGTTGTAGTACTCTGTGCCATTTTCTCTTTCTCCAAAATGGAATAAGGGCATTCTTTCACCTGTTTTATTGCATTCAGTTGATCATTAGCTATTGGCGTCATTTCAGATGATTGAATGGAACTGGCTGCCGTTGGCAGATGTATGATTTTAAATTCCCTTGATACAAATAAATAATAAGTACTGCAAATTTGCAATTGAGTGTTTATTGATTATGTAATTGAAGGCATGCTTCATTGTGACAAATTCAGATCCTTTTAGTTGTCTCATCCACAACAGTAATGTCATAATATGCTATTCCTAACCCAGTTTGGGAACTCCTGAATAATAATTGGCTTGAACAAGAACCAGAATGACTTTAGTCAAAGCTGAACAACATGAATTGGATATGAACCCAAAATGTCATGATTTGGCTCCTTGAATAAGAGTGCCATGAAATTAGGAATAATGACAGGGATATAGTGGCTAGAAGATTCAAGATTGAGTCTTCTAGCCACTCTATCCCTGTCATTCCTAATTTCGTGGCACTTTTATTCAGGGAGCCAAACCATGACATTTTTGGTTTGTCTTGGTTTTATCATAATTATATTTCCTTCTACATTTACTATTTTAATTCCATCCCTGTGCTGCTGGGTATTTTTTCATTACTGCTCTCAGGTTTGGTGTTTGTGCTCTCCCCCAAGTTGTGAGGCGCTTTGACCGAGCAGCACCATAGTAAGTACTTTGCGTGCATGAGGTCCCGAGTATATTGGCTACTGTCTCCAAGACTCTTGGGTAGCAAGACTGGGAAGAGCCTCTGCGTATGGGCCAAATTCAGATGTAACAAGAAACTGGAGGCCCTTTCACCTCCGGATTCCATAGTCCAAATGTGGGCAACCGGAGCTTAGGGCAGAAAGGGATCCGCGGTCTCCCTCCCTGAACCCCAGTCTGAATCTTGTATTCGAGGTACAGTTTCACTGCTGTAAACTCCATTTTGCAGCACCAATGTTACATCCAAACACTGGCACTGCAATTTCGCCCTGCTGGAAACGGAATTGAGGGAGTATGCTCCTTCCTCACTCTGGCTGCCATTGGCTGTCAACTTCAGCTAAAAGTGGCTTTCCAAACTGAGGTTGTTTGCAGTTTGGTTACCTGGGATACTGAAACCGTAGATAAGAACATAAGAACAGCCCTGCTGGATCAGGCCCAAGGCCCATCTAGTCCAGCATCCCATTTCGCACAGTGGCCCACCAGATGCTGCTGGAAGCCACAGGCAGGAGTTGAGAGCATGGCCTCTCTACTGCTGTTATTCCCCCACAACTGCTACTCAGGCACCCCGAGGCTGGAGGTGGCCTACAGCCCTCCAACTAGTAGCCGTCAATAGACCTCTCCTTCATGAAGTTATCCAAACCCCTCTTAAAGCCATCCAGGTTGCTGGCTGTCACAACAACTTGTGGCAGAGAATTCCACAAGTTGATTTTGCGTTGTGTGAAAAAGTACTTCCATTTGCTGGTCCTAGATTTCCTGGCAATCAATTTCATGGGATGACCCCTGGTTCTGGTGTTATGGGAGAGGGAGAAGAATTTCTCTCTATCCACTTTCTCCACACCATGTATGATTTTATAGACCTCTATCATGTCTCCCCGCAGTCGTCTTTTTTCTAAACTAAATAACCCCAGGTGTTGTAGCCTTGCCTCATAAGAAACACTAGAGCACTTGATCATCTTGGTTGCCCTCTTCTGCACCTTTTCCAGTTCTACAATGTCCTTTTTTAGATGTGGTGACCAGAATTGTACGCAGTACTCCAAGTGTGGCCGCACCATTGTTTTGTATAAGGGCATTATAATATTAGCAGTTTTATTTTCAATCCCCTTCCTAATGATCCCTAGCATGGAATTGGCCTTTTTTACAGCTGCCGCACATTGAGTCAACACTTTCAACAAGCTGTCCACCATGACCCCAAGATCCCTCTCCTGGTCAGTCACTGACAGCTCAGATCTCATCAGCGTATACTTGAAGTTGGGGTTCTTCGTCCCAATGTGCATCACTATACACTTCCCAACATTGAACTGCATTAGCCACTTTGTTGCCCGCTCACCCAGTTTGGAGAAATCCTTTTGGAGCTCTTCACAATCAGTTATGGATTTCACTACCCGAAAGAGTTTGGTATGATCTTCAAATTTGGCCACCTCACTGCTTTCCCCTGCTTCTAGATAATTTATGAATACATTAAACAGCACCGGTCCCAGTACAGATCCCTGGGGGACCCCACTTCTTACTTCCCTCCATTACAAAAACTCTCCATTTATACATACCCTCTGCTTGCTGTCTTTCAACCACTTAGCAATCCACACATGTACTAGTCCCGTTATCCCATGACTGCTAAGTTTCCTCAGGAGTCGTTGATGAGGAACATTGTCAAAAGCTTTTTGGAAGTCCAGGTATATTATGTCAACTGGATCACCTTGATCCACACACTTGGTGACACTCTCAAAAAACTCCAAAAGTTTTCTGAGGCAAGATTTTCCTTTGCAGAAGCCATGCTGGTTCACTCCCAGCAGGGCTTGTTCTTCTATGTGCTTTACAATTTTATCCTTGAGGATGCTTTCCATTAATTTGCCTGGAACGGATGTTAAGCTAATTGGCCTGTAATTTCCTGGATCACCCCTGGATCCCTTTTTGAAAATCAGTGTTACATTTGCTACTCTCCAGTCCTCTGGTAAAGAACCCGATTGCAGGGATAAGTTATATATTTTAGCAAGGAGGTCAACAATTTCACATTTGAGTTCTTTGAGGACTCTTGGATGGATGCCATCTGGCCCTGGTGATTTGTTAGTTTTCAGTTTTTCCAGACAGTTTAGAACATCCTCTCTCGTCACTTCTATCTGGCTCAGTTCTTTAGCCACCATCCCCGAAAAGCATGGTTCAGGAACAGGTATATGCTCAGTATCCTTTGCCGTGAAGACGGACGCAAGGAACTCATTTAGCTTCTCTGCAACCTCCATATCCTCCTTAATAATCCCTTTCACTCCCTCATTGACTAATGGTCCAACTGCCTCCCTGGCAGGTTTCCTGCTTCTGATGTATTTAAAGAAGTTTTTGTTATTCCCCTTGATGCTTTTAGCTAAATGTTCCTCAAACTCTCTTTTCGTCTCCCTTCTTGTTGCCTTGCATTTCTTTTGCCAGAGTTTGTGTTCCTTTCTGTTTTCTTCATCTGGACAGGCCTTCCAATTGTGGAAGGAAGTCTTCTTCCCTTTTATGGCTTCCTTGACAGTACCCGTTCTCCATGCTCGAATCTTCCTGGACTTAGTGGAACATTTCCTCTTTGGGGGTATACAATCTAACTGGGCTTCTAGTACTGTGGTTTTGAGTAAACTCCGTGCACTCTGGAGTGAAGTGACTCTCCTGATTTCCCCTTTCAGCTTCCTTTTCACCATACTCCTCATTTTAGAGAAGTTTCCTCTTCTGAAATTCAAAATGTCTGTGTTAGACATCCTTGGTGATTCTCTCCCCACATGTATGCTGAATTTGATGGCACTATGTTCACTGTTCCCTAGAGGGTCGATGACACTGACATCACGCACCAGATCCTGGGTGCCCCTCAGAATTAATTCCAAGGTTGCCTTCTCTCTGGTCGGTTCAAAGACCAACTGTTCTAGGGCACAGTCATTTAGCGTATCTAGAAATTTGACCTCTTTGTCATGACCTGACTGTGAATTTACCCAGTCTATGTGTGGGTAATGGAAGTCACCCATGATTATAGCCCTGCCTCTCCTTGATGCCTCCCTGATTTCCTGCTGCAACTCCCAGTCACTGTCGGCGTTTTGATCAGGAGGGCGATAGCACGTCCCCAGTAGCACGTTCCCTTTCTGGCTTTGTATTATCACCCACAGGGTTTCTGTGGAGGACTACAGTCCATCCAGCTTTTCTAGCTTGTTCGATTCTATGCCTTCTTTAACATACAGTGCTACTCCACCTCCAAGGTGCCCCTCCCTGTCCTTTCTATAGATTTTATATCCAGGGATAACAGTGTCCCACTGGTTATCACATTTCCACCATGTTTCTGTTATGCCCACTATGTCTATTTCTGCGTTAGCTACCAAGCACTCCAGCTCACCCATTTTGGCTCGGAGGATTCTGGCATTGGCATATAAGCACCTATACGCTGAATCTCTCACCTGATGTATGCTATATTTCTTTTGACTCTTTGACCAGCTGGCAAAGTCTCCCGTCTGCTCTTTATGCAGTACTGCTCTGTCCCCTTCTGTTTTATCTGAATCCTTTGCACCCTCGCACTTTTGCTGAACGGGATACTGCCCAGCTCCCATCGGCTGTTCCCCAGGCGTCATTTTAAAAGCAGCTCTGCAACCTTTTTTATTTTAAGCGCCAGCAGTCTGGTTCCATCTTGGTTCAAGTGCAGCCCATTCCTTTTGTACAGGCCTTGCTTACCCCAAAATGTATCCCAGTGCTTAACAAATCTAAACCCCTCCTCCTGGCACCCTGTGCGAGAGGATATGGGCTCATCATCCATGGAAGGGGTCCCTTCTAAAGGAGCATTTCCTTCTTCCTCAGACTGATTTCGTCCTTGCCCGAGACCCTCATTCTCCCTGACAGCAGAGGAGCTATCAGCCCTGGAGTGGGATGTCTCTGTCACGTCCCTGAAGGTCTCATCCACAATCCTCTCTGTCTCTCTGAGCTTCTCCAGATCTGCCACCTTGGACTCAAGGGAACGAACATGCTCCCTGAGAGCCAGGAGCTCCTTGCACCGAGTACACAACCATGACTTCTGCCCATGGGGCAAATAGTCATACATGTGGCACTCTGTACAATACACTGGGAAGTGCCCCCTCCCCTGCTGGCCTTCTGTCTTCATACTGTTTTTGTTGGCTGTTTACAGTATTTAGAGAAAGCTTATTAGAAGGATAGTTCTCAGCTGTGATGGTCAGGTATTTACTGTCCAAGCAGCCTTTCCCAAGAATATGAGGAAGGGGTTTGTACTTATGTTCTCTTCTCCACCAGTCTCCATGTGATCACTGGGGCTTGTTCCAGGCTCCCCCGCACACTTCCCGCTAAACTCCTGCAAAACTCCTATGTCCTGTTTGCCATTCTTGTTCACTATGCTCTCAGCCCTAAACCTCTTATGTAGAGAGTAGTCTTCCAACTGACACAGGATGTGAGTTAAAGGAATGTAGGGCCTCCCCCAGCCCTAGCTGACTCCACTGCCTCCAGGCAGGGACAATCAACAAACACTGGAGTTAGCTAACCCTTTCAAATTCTAACCCTTGCAGGGACAAACACTAGAGTTAGCTAACCCTTTCAAATTCTAACCCTTGCAGGGACAAACAACAAACACCAGAGTTAGCTAACCCTTGCAAATTCTAACACTTGCAGGGACAAACAACAAACACTGGAGTTATCTAACCCTTTTAAATTCTAACCCTTGCAATTTCAAACACACACAGAGAGAGACTAGGACTTATCCCTTAAAGAGAAACCAGCCCCTGAAAATCTCCCCTCCTCCTTTTAGTTGGTTTGAAGGGGGGAAGGGCGAGATGCTTAGAAAAGCTTGCTCACCTCCCCAAGATGTGTCTGCTCTTCACAGAGTAGTCTTCCAACAAGATGTCAGGCACTAAACCTGGGAACCTTCTGCCTGCAAAACGTGAGCTACAAACCCTTCCCATGGCCTTAGGCAGAGGGAGTTTCTTGCTCTCTTTGTCTCATTTTAACTATCTTTCTGAAATACTAGAATATATTCCAAGCAGTGACACAGTTTAGTCTGCATATCCTTTAATTATTTTCGGAGTATCTGGGAAAAGTCAAATTCTCCGTTTATTTTTAAAACTTATATAATAGTGATGCTACAATGCATAGTAGATAATTAGACAGGCACTTCTGTTTAGTTTTCCAAGTACACCTCCACATAGTGTGTGGGTATTTTATGAGCCCCAGAATACTGAAATTTGTAGTTTTCCAGCATTTTTTGGTCTGGCTACATCCACTGCAAAATAGTTTTTGAAATATTAAAAGATTAACGAGCTTGACTTGTATTTTTCAGCTGATATGGTGGTAAAGTTATCTGAAAGATGGGTGTCAGATGTTTGGACAGGGGGCGCAATTTCAGTGCTTGCCCTAGGCGCTCTTTTCCCTAGATACGCCTCTGGAATGTGTACTGCTACTACAAATATTTATATACTGCTCTTCAACAAAATTCTCAAAGCAGTTTGCATAGAAAATTAAACAATACATAAATAAGATGGTCCCCTATCCCCAAAGGGCTCACCATCTAAAGAGAAACAGAAGGTAGACACCAGCAACAGCCACTGGAGGGATGCTGTGCTGGGGCTAGAAAGGGCCAGTTGCTCTCCCCCTGCTAAATATAAGAGTCACCACTTTAAAAGTGGTGCTCTTTGCTCATTTAGCAGGGATTACAAAGTGTGTACAAAGGGAATTGGTGCACTAGAAAATAGTGTGGAAGCCTGAAGCTATGCATATATGGGGGATAAGATTGCACTTGGAACTTGTATGAAAAGCTTCGAATACGCCACACTTTATTGCCATATGGAAGTGATCTATGCTTCTTCCATGTGCTCCATTCCTTTAAGGAATGCAAGCAATAACGCTGCCTCCCTTGTATGAGGTGAGCTGCAAGTAGTGTTCTCATTAGCGAGTATCTGTGAAACTTCTGCCTATTTCGATTGAAGCATGCTGAGAACAGAAGGTAAGAGAAGAAGAAGAACAGAAGAGATTTGTCTAGCAATGTTTAAACTCTCCTGACCTGGATGTGACTATGCATTCCCTCAAATCTTGAGACCTTATCTTCAATGTGGAAGCAAGTTTCCAAAAACAGATTGTTGGTACAATGTCTATTTTCAAGTCTTTGCTCCACTGAGTAGAAACACCAGGTGTCCTTCACTCTTGATTCAAGCAAAGCAGAGAAGCTTCTTTAGCTTTCCTTTCAAAAACTGCTTAAGCATTTTCTGCTGAGACTTTAAAAAACTCTCACCCTGAGGCATAAACTAGGCATGGAAAATCTCAGCCCAAATGATTAAATTTTGTCCCTGAAAAGAGTTTTATAATAGGCACCCTCAATTATAGTTATCTGTGCCAGCTCTGCCTCTAATAAGATGAGCTACAATACAGCTATCCAAGGTAAAATCACCAGGGGAAAACAAGGCCCTTTAAAAGGAGGGAGGAAAGCCCATTTTCAAATCCCTTTATATATCAACATCTGTTTATGTACCATTCAGGCATGTAATTACAAAGCTCTAATTTTTACATTTAACGCTTCCATCTGAATACTTTTTTTTCCTACTTGGCACATTACATCACTAGGATAATATAAAATATGTGAATTCTGTCATTATTAATTTGCTATTTATTGTGGTGAAAATAATCTCTATCAAACAATCTCCCACAAAAGCCTTGCCATTGTTTTTGTTTGGGGTTTTGAAAATATGCCAGAAGATGCACTGTTTGGAACCAGCTGTTTCCTCAAAGATGAGACTAGTCAGAGGTTGCACACTTTTCCTATCTCCTGTACAGTCTCCTCTATTTGCTCTCCCATAGGTTTCATGGCTTCTGCCTATAGCCTCACAATGAGGCTAATTGTGGATGGGGACACATTTGAGAAAGGCTGCGGCACAAGAGACTCCTTCCTTCAAGGTTGACTCAGCCTTCCATCCTTCTGAGGTCGGTAAAATGAGTACCCAGAATGTTGGGGGCAATATGCTAAATCATTGTAAACCGCTTAGAGAGCTCCGGCTATAAAGGTATATAAATGTAAGTGCTATTGCTATTGCTTATGACATCCTCTGAAAACTGTAGAGTGGGAGGGCAGGAGGAGGAAGCGGGCTGTGAGTCTCTCATAGTCCTGCTGCCTTTTCCCAGGAGCAAGGAGCTTGTAGGTCTAGTTTGACAAAGGAGACTGGGCTAGGCAGGGAAATAAATAGGTCAAGCAGCTTGCGAAGGGAGCTGTTGCTTCAGTGAAGGGCAGACTCCAACTGGCAAGCTATATGAGAGCCAAGAGCTCCACCCGCTCCTGAAGCCTCAGAATGGCATGACCTGAAGCAAATGCTCAAGGTGGCTTCTTGCTCCTCATGAGTAAGCCTATTGGGGAATTGGTCTTAGGCCAGTGTTCTGCCCCAGACCTGCATTGCTCCACTCTTGGGCCTCTGAGGCAGTCCTCGCAATAGGACCTGGGGTTTCACTGGAGGGAGCTGAGTCCTCAACATTTCTGGATTCTGGTGAGGCTAAAAGAGGAGCAGGCTTTGGTGGGTCCAAGTTCATGGGGTTCTATTAGGGTTGAGAGACTTGGCCATCTTCCTCTGAGAGGGACCCCTCATGGTCCAAACCCAGGTGAGTTCTGTCAGGGAGGACATGCTAACACTGAGAGCTTCAGTGGCAACAGCTTCTCCTCCTTTCCCTCAGCAACCGGGCAGGAATGCAGCAGCTTCCTTCTTTTGCCACCCTGAGCTCAAGTAGCAGGAATAGCAGCTGCCATCATCCCACCTCAAGGGAGGGGTAGGAGATAGCAGCCAGCCAGCTGACCTGTTGTGCCCACAAGCCTGTCTGTTTGCCAGCCCCACCATCATCGCATACCTCTCCATCCACCCCCATTCAGGTAAAAGGGAGTGTGGGCAGAGAAGTATTGGTGGGGTGAAAGCCATGGGGGTGTATGCCACACTGTGGAGCAGAGCAGCTGCAGAGCTTCAGCAGTTCTGCATCTAGCCCTGTATCTTGTTCCAGATTGCTCTCCTGTGTGCCGAGCGCAATCACACATTTTCAGAGTGGTCTACTAATCTGTGGCATAGAAATCCCTTTAAATGCTGTGCCATGCCAGCACTTTGTCAGACAGTGATGACACCACCACCCTCCAAAGAGTCCTGCACCTAAATTGTCCCTCAGAAGCACAATTTGAGGGGTGTGGGCCTGGGGGTGCACTATTTCCCTTTTACTCAGGACAGGAAAGGGAACATGAAGATGTCCTAGGAGGGGATATGTATATGAGGGATGGCAAAAGATCTTGGGGGGACCTTTTTCCTGCTGTGACCCAGGATGCTGTTGCAAGGGATCACCCCATCAAAGCGGTCCATGCAGACCAAACCACACTCCTGCTCAGCTGGCAGCTTGTTCCTTGTGCACTATTCCTCTCATGAGAGGGCAAGTCTACTGGGGAGGACCATGGGGTTGTAAGCCCTAGGTCTCCTGTTGGACTGCACGCTAACCCAAGAAAGGAGGCCCTGCTTGTGTGGGGCCCTCAACTATCCATGGTAAAAGATAGAACAGAATTGCTGCAAACCCCCACCCTTCTCTCCATGCACCCAAAAGAGATTGTGATGCTCCATGCGTCAGAGCCTGGCCACGTGTGTGGTCAGGGGGAACACTATGTGCATGGATGGATCTTTAAACCCATTCAGAATTCCCAGGTTCAGTCCAATGTTGCACTGTATGCAGATCTGCCAGTGCAGGGAATCGTGGGAAAGAGAAGCCCCAATTTACAGGGACCCCATGAGAGCAGGGTCACCATTTTGGAATCCAAGCAAGTACATATGGGTACATATGAGCACAAGGGTATGTATGCCCACCTGGGTGGATAGGCTGGCAGGGGCAAGCTTTGACAGCTGCTTGGCAGCAATTGCCAAGACAGGGAGAGCAGTCACCAGGGCACCCACCCCTGCAACTTTCCTCCATAGAGCAACCTGGTTCAATATAGAGCCCCAATGGACTGACACTCTCATAACGGAGCTGCCCGTGGTAGAAGTCATTCCTTTGTCACCACACATCATTAGCGATTCTGCTTGGCAACTTTCTCCCCTCTGAAAGTTCTTCTTATGAGTTATGAGGGGATGACCCCATGGCCTGGCATACTCTTGATCGAGTGCAGTCCACCCTGGATCAGCACCCATCCTCATAGCATATAAAGAATCACTCCTTTCACTGGAGCAATGCTGATCCTGTTTTCCAGCCCTGGTCATGAGTAAGCCCAAGGACCACACAAACCCACAAGGAAAAGGAGCTATGGTCCCCTTCCCCAAACTTTCAGTGGGAGGAAAAAAGAACTTGGCTGCTTGAGAATCCCTGGTTGGGGCTGCCTTTTATACGCAACCCTGGGTACTCCCCCCCCCCACCAGCCATTTGTTCCCCTCCTGGCCCTGAGATGGGGTACCCTGCTTATGTTGCCACCAGGGGTGTTTGTGCTTGTGAACATACATAATTATTCTCAGGGAGCAAAGCACTTAGTACCCATCCTGTCATCCTGTCCCCTTTCCCTCCTGCTTGCCAGTTGTGGGGAGCAAGGGACAGAGTGGGAAGAGAGAATGCCCCTTTGTGACTTGGCCACTTGACAGGCTGACAAGCATGGGATGGGACGTGGTAGCGTCTCTGTTGCTGTGCAACTGCATAGCTGGATAGAAGCTCCACAGCCATGGAGCAGCAGCAATCTCGGGCAGGTCTGCTCTGCTGTCTCTATGACTGTGCTTTGAAAACTGGCACAAAACCGTGATTATGGCAGTGTCCAGAATCTGACATAATGCTTCGGCGGTCAAACCGATGACTCGGCAGTAAACCTGCAAACTGATAGTTCAATTTGAAGTTTGGTGAGGCAAACCGCAGGTTGCTTTTGGCTCAAAACCATGGTTTCATGAATTTGGATGTACTGGAGTTCCAACCTCTGCCCTGTTTAACTCTGGTTTCGTGTTATGTCTGAATTTGGCCAATATGTCAAATGAAGTTTTGAAACACCATTCTTAGGTTATTACAGTCTGTTGAATTTTATTGCACCCAACTTCTAAAGTACAAGGCAATTAGCAATATATAAAACTTTCAAAATATCCAATTCAATAAATAGCACTTTAAGATAAATAATATCACTATCCTGTCAGATTCTACCTTGGTTTTCTTTCCTTTTGCTTTTTTGACAAATACGATAATATAAAGCAAAAATGTATCAGGATTGCAGATTGAAGCATACTAGGTCTCAGAGATTTGCAGCAAACAAGATGCAGTCATTAAGTAGTAGCCCAGACTTGTGCTGTGTTGGCAAAGGTGTCTGCTGCACTAGAATCATCATCTGAAAAACTTACAGTTAAAGTGAGAGATAACATATGTAAAGTGGGCACACTTGCAGCATGCTAAACTAGCCAGTGGCCTTCAGCATTCAAGCTCACCTTATATTTTTTTATAATCATGCCTGCCACATTCAGGCTATTTGGAGTTGATGAGATGATCATTGGACTCTATTTTAAAACACTTTTTGTTGGACTAGCATCATTGAAATACTATTTGTATTTATGCGTCTACTCCTGAATATATGTTTTCTAGCTTGCTGCATCATGTGTCTTGAAGCTAGGCTTGTAAAGTTGATACTTTGTAGGCAGTTCTGAAAGTCTATTTACCTGCTTCAAAGGTTTATACAATTTGCAGTATTATCATAACTTCAAAGTACTGTTCATCATCACTGTGTTATCAGGAGATGTCACAATCTCCTGTAACTGTTATTTTTCTAATAACCTATCCAAAGTCTAATGTCTAATCCGCTAATCATTGTGAACAACCTAAGACTGAGGTAAACCAGAAAACCTAATCCATGAATAAGTAAAAAGCCCTTGCAATTAAGTAAGACTCTCCTGAATCTCTTGATAAATTTACTCATAGGATCAGGTACCTCTCTAATATTTGTTTGAGATCATCAAAATTCATGCTAGGTAAATCAGACCCAATTCACATATATCTCTGGTGATTCTCTCACATTTAGCAGGGGGAGAGCAACTGTCCCTATCCAACCCCAGACAGGGTTTCTTTTTAAACTGTAAGCCCGTTTGGGATAGGGAATAATCTGAATTCTTTTTATGTATAAGTCACTGTCAACTTTTTTTTGTTGAGAAGTGGTATAGAAATATTGGCTGACATGATGAGGACAATTACTCAAAAGAGACCCATTGAAATAAAAGGGAGACATTAGGCATTGCCTAACGTCTTTTATTAATTTCCACACATGTGTGGAACTTGTAAATGGCATAATCATCGTGTAGAACCCATTACTACAGGCAGAGCCAATATATCAGCCAAATCTATCCTTCATAAATCAGCATCAGAAGATTAGGGATGTGCACGGAACTGGTTCGGAGGCCTTTATGGGCCTTCAAACCAGTTTGACAGCAGCAGGGGTGCCACTTTAAGAGTGGAGGAGGGTGCAATTACCCACAGGCATCGTCAGCAACTTCCAATCATATCCAGAAGATGGGGGCAATGGGGCGGAAGGGAAGTATGCTGCTGCCCTGATGGGCTTTCCAAAAGATGGACAACAGCGGGGGGAAGCGGGGGGAGGGATAAGTGCACCCTCCCAGGCTCTTAAAGTAGAACCCCCGCCGCCTTTGAGCCTCTCCGCCGCGGTTCCGGGCACATCCCTACAGAAGATGTAGCCTCTGTACTTGTTGAAGGCCATTCAGAAATCCCAGGCAAATACAAAGGACAGAATGTGTAATTGTAGGATTTGACACAGGCACTTTTTCTATTTCAGTTCTATTTATGTACTATTCAGTTCTATTTATGTAAGTAGGAAACTTAAGCATTATCTTTAATTTTCCCCCTGAAATCAGACATCTAAAGTGTTCTGCTTTAGCTGGCTCATGATATTACTCCAAAGGGGAACTTTAGAGAAAAGAAATGCATTTCTTCACCCAAACTTTTATTCACACAAGCATTTTAACTAGACATATTCCCCTCCCCCTCCTTGTTGGTGCTATGCTTGGGAAGTACTTTTATTTGTTCTTCCCCATGCTTCTCATTAACTTCAAGTGGCTGGGAGAGTTCCAGCTTTTGCTGTATAGGAATGCCGGTTCAAAAACTGCTGAACATCAAGCATTGATAATGTAAACCGTTTTTATATCACAACGGTTGCTGTTCTTTATAAAATTTTGTTGGATTCCTCTTTTTTTTAGATAATTATGTTGTATTAATACTCTTTTATACACAATAAAAAGGAGGTCTACAAAGGATAATTGTTTTATTGTTCTTATTTTTGTTTTAATGTGTTTTATGTTGTTGTAAACCACCCAGAGATAAAAGTTTGGGGTGGTGTACAGATATAATAAATACATAAATAAATATAACAAACAAATGGCACATTGTTAATCTTTGCCAAGATCATGATTGCAAAATCTGTGTGTGGACAATAATTTTCTAAGGCAGTCCTTGTTTCAACAGCTTCCTCCTACCCTTTCCATTCTGTATTGCCAAACTACTCTGTTTAAAAATTAGTTTTAATACTTTATCTGAAGGGTTTATAGACTCACTAACTGAAACAAAAATGGCTGATTTTGTGTTACTTGTTATGATGGTTCCAGATCATGGCTATCACCTTAACAAAAGCACATTCTGAACTCACACAAACTTCTCCCCATATTACATACTTTGGTCTTCATGGACACACCCATCATTTCTGGAAATTCACAAGGAATCTAGTCTTATCAATGTGCTCAATGTGTATTTGGATGTTTTGTCATCAAATACTTGCCAAAACCAATATATTTATGAATTTATTCATATACTCTGGATCTCTGGAAAGGTGACCAAATACCTTAGAACAGGGGTTTCCAACCTTGGGTCCCTAGATGTTGTTGGACTACAACCCATTATATTGTGTCTGATAATAAGAATTGTAATCCAACAACACCTGGATACTCAAGACTGGGTATACTGCATTAGAGTACAGGGATTCTGAAACTTTAATGGTTGTGTAGAAAGGGGCATTAGGTCATATAGGAGAGAAGGGGATAGAATCAGCATGGCTTGTGCTAAGGTAAATCTTGCCTCACAAAACGTTTGGAGTTCTATGAGAGTGTCAACAAGTGTGTGGATCAAGGTGATCCAGTTGACATAGTATACCTGGACTTCCAAAAAGCTTTTGACAAAGTTCCACATAAACGACTCCTGAGGAAACTTAGCAATCATGGGATAAGGGTACAAGTACATATATGGATTGCTAACTGGTTGAAGGGCAGGAAACAGAGGGTAGGGATAAATAGAGAGTGGGGTCCCCCAGGGATCTGTACTGGGACCAGTGCTTTTTAATGTATTCATAAATGAACTAGAAGTAGGGGTAAGCAGCGTGGGGGCCAAATTTGCAGATGATACTAAACTCTTTTGGGTAGTGAAATCCAAAACAGATTGTAAGGAGCTCCAAAAGGATCTCTCCAAACTAGGGGAGTGGGAGACAAAATGGCAAATGTGGTTCCATGTTGGCAAGTGTAAAGTGATGCACATTGGGGCAAAAAACCCCAAATTCAAGTATACGCTGATGGGATCTGAGGTTTCGGTGACTGACCAAGAGAGGGATCTTGGGTTGGTGGTGGACAGCTTGTTGAAAATGTAGACTCAATGTGCGGTAGCTGTGAAAAATGCCAATTCCATGCTAGGGATCATTAGGAAGGGGATTGAAAATAAAAATGCTAATATTATAATGCCCTTATACAAAACTATGGTGCAGCCACACCTGGAGTACTGTGTACAATTCTGGTCACCACATTTAAAAAAGGACATTGTAGAACTGGAAAAGGTGCAGAAGACGGCAAACAAGATGATCAGGGGTCCAAAGCACCTTTCTTATGAGGCAAGGCTTCAACACCTGGGGTTATTTAGTTTAGAAAAAAGACAACTGCAGGGAGACATGATAGAGGTTTATAAAATTATGCATGGAGTGGAGAAAGTGGATAGACAGAAATTCTTCTCCCTCTCACATAACAATAGAACCAGGGTCATCCTATGAAACTGATTGCCGGGAAATCTAGGACCAACAAACAGAAGTATTTTTTTACCCAACGCATAATCAACTTTTGGAATTCTCTGCCACAATATGTGGTGACAGCCAACAACCTGGATTGCTTTAAGAGGTGTTTGGATAACTTGATGGAGGAGAGGTCTATCAACGGCTACTAGTCTGAGAGCTATAGGCCACCACCAGCCTCAAAGGCAGGATGCCTCTGAATACCAGTTGCAGGGGAGTAACAGCAAGAGAGATGGCATGCCCTCAACTCCTGCTTGTAAGCTTCCAGCTGTATCTGGTGGGCCACTGTGTGAAACAGGATGCTGGACTAGATGGGCCTTGGGCTGTATCCAGCAGGGCTGTTCTTATGTCATGTGCAGCCTGTCAATAGTGGTGTAGGAATGGCAAAACTGATGTGTTGAAATTCTGTCTTCTGTTTCAGGGATTCTCAATGTGGGGTCCACAGATGTTATTGGACTTCAACTCCCATAATCCCCAACCAAAGGCCACTGGGCCTGGGGATTATGGGAGTTGAAGTCCAATAACTCTTTTCCAGCCCTACTTGGATATGCCGGGGATTGGAACTGGGACTTTCTGCATGCAAAGCAGATGCTCTACCACTATTATGCAGTACCAGCTATGGTCCCCTCCTCTAAGAGGACTTCAACAACTTATCACATGTTTCAAGGAGGAGATAGTTGCATATTTCTGAAAATACTTATCCACTCTGTGGTGTACTACCATTATATATTCTGCACATGACTGATTCCCCTTTCAAGATTGCTGCAGGTTGACAAAATCGGGACAAAGACTTTTTCTTACTTTGAAATGAATAACTTCTCTGTCATGTGAACTAAGAAGGCCCTTTTCGTATGCTCAAGTCAGCAGGAACTATGGTTCGTTTATTTCAGCAGGGTGTCTTTGCATATTTAATATGGTCTCAACTGCAGCCTTTACTTTAATGAACTGCCTCATTTGATTATGCCCATTTTACACCATAAAGATTTGAAAAAGTCAACAAGTGAGCTAACTAAACAGAATCAAGAAAGGCAGTGGGACTACTCCTGTCACTAGGGACTACCATATTTCCATCGCTAATGACAACACAGTTGCCGCAAGATACATAAGCTGCACTTACAGATTAATAAATACTCACGTATTCTTGTGTCCTGAAATTGACACTGCTTCTGCTTGGCAGTTTTCTTCAACATTGGATGGGGCAGGCTGTGTGGGAACATATATAACTTTATATATATGATGTGCAGGGAGGTTTAAGGAAGTGATGCAAGAGGCAAACGTGGATGGAGCAGCCTGCACCTCTCACACTACTTCATTAAACCTCCCTGCATGCCTTCTGAGAAGCAGGGAGAGTAGCTATTTAAAGTGTATACCAATTTAGTGGGGTGGTAGTAGAAAACTGCGAATAACCAAAACTACCCCCACCCATGATAACTAAATTAGTATACAGGGAGGTGGCTCGCAAATGGGTGAAATTACCATTCATAGTAATTATATAGAATTTTTTATTTATGTGCTTGCAAAGGGGAATTAAAATAACAGTTTGAAATTTGTAGGATATCAATTCAAATATTCATTTCATCGACTAGTTACCATATATGGTAAATTTGAATCATGGTAAATGTGAATCTGAGAAAGATCTGCTTTTCTTGGACATGATGTCATGTTGGAATTATTGGTCTGATTATTGAGAGTTAAAATCTGTTGAGAACAATAGCAGCTAAAATATTATGATTAATTCAGAATATTTTCTTTAAAATACTTTAAAAATATTTAAATCTTTCCCTAAGCATATTCAGATGTCAAAAGTTGTCCATTCAGTTCATTTGTGGCAGGATTGTTCCTGCAGCATTTGGTATCTGTAGCTAATCAAGAAGTATGCTACTCAGAATTTCTTCCCCCCCAAAAAAATACCAAAAAAAGCAAGTATGTTCTGCTATAAAAAGTGGCACATTCTGCTAATTTCAGTGGCAATTGTGTATGCAAAAGTTGGTATCTGTAAGTCATTATTCAAAAAATATAATAGAGAAGAGGAGGAGGAGATATATACATTTCATTAGGCAAAACTTTTAATATTTTAAATGCTATATGAGTATAATTGTTGCAGACTTCATTTTACATCCTAGTAAGCAACTGTTTATGACCAGGTCATATATGCTCTCTGGAGGGAGGGTTGCCACTGATTCTTGAAGTCATAACTAGCGCAATAATCTTCACTGTTTTTACAGAGAGGGCTGTGCCACTGTAGCCACTGAGAGGGTTTGGTCCATTGAGGGGGACAGTGGCTTCAGCGGTAGAAAGGAGACAAGGTATACATGGGCAGGAGGAGAAGGAGGGAGGAGCAAGCGAGAGAGAGATTATGGACCAGTGCACTGTCAATGTCAGCAGTGGGGCGGCGGGAGATAGCAGAGCAGGAGGATGAAGAGGGGGCAAGAGAAAGAGAACGTGCAGTGGCAGCAGCCACTGTGGTGGGGGAGAGAGTGAGAAAGAAGCACGCAAATGTTTCACATTGCATTGGGCATGCAAATGGCCAGTGTGCATGCGCGGCACCCTTAAAAATGGCCACTGTGAGCAGGGAGAGGACCAAAAAGGCTGAAACAGACCTAAAAGAACTAGGGGAGGCTGGCGGGGGGAGCAGGAACTGTTGGAGACATGCACACACCCCGCGGCCACAGCAGCACCTCCAGAGGCTGCTGGACCAGGCGATAAGTTTTCTTTTAAAAACATATATTTTAGTTTTTGAACCCCAAAGCTGGCCTGCGGGAGGGTTGGCTTGAGGTAGAGCTGAACCAAGCCCAACTGGGCCTGGTTTGGCTCAAGGGCGAGCCATCGAACAGGCCCAGTCCAATGGCAAAGCAGCTCGACCTTGAGCCGGTTCGCACATCCCTACAGTGAACTGGAGGCAAAAGAAAGATGTGGAGAGGGTGGTATTTGTGATAACAAAGGACTTGTAGCAGGCCTTTGCTAGTAGGCACACTCCCTGTTTACACCTTACTCCATTCAAGAAAAATAGTTTCTTAGAAGTAGTTTCCAAGAAAAGTAGCTTTCATAATGGCTATGAATCTCTGGATTTCTTACAGCTCTTAATTTTAAAAAATATAGGGGGAAGGGCCTGGAGGCTTTCTGGAAGCAAAAAATGCAAGCTGCAGACTTTAAGAATTAATGTTATGAGTTTATAGTGCTAGAGCTTTGAAAGCTCAACCAAGCAATTAATAGGTCTCCGAAAAGGCCAATATGCTCGGAATAAGATCTGACTTGCCCTTTGGTATACAAGTTTCCCTGGCAACACTCACTGTCTCTTCACTAAGGTTCTGAGGAAAGAAGATTATTGTCACTAAGACGTGAATTGAGAGACAAAAAACATAACTTGATTCAATGCAGCAGGAGTTCTGGGCAGATACAGATAGACCATTTCACTATATATCTGCAGCTGTTACGTGGTAAAATTCTTATTGCCACGATTTTACAGATAGCCAGTGTGCCAAGCAGAGAATGCATACCATGGTAATTTACCATTTAGAAAATGGTCATACATTTCTCCATTGTGCCATTGACAAGAACGGGAGTAGATTATTCCATTCTTTATGTATGCTTTAAGGGGGCAGGGTCAGACAATGGGTCAGACACTGGCCCATTATGGGATGAGAAATAAGTGAATGTCACTCTGGCTTTACCCACTCAGTGTTCTGTCCCTGTCCAACATAACGGTTTGGCTCTGGAACATTTGGGCTAACTCCTACTGCACAATTTAAGTGCTACATTATATGACTAGGAGCCAGTTCAGATGTTCCGGCTCCATATGATTCTGAATGGGGTGGATGGCTCGCTGGCTGGGTGGAACCAGAGTGGCACACCACCATTTCTCCCATGACTGGCCATGACTTGATCAAGCTGGCCCAAGGTTCAGTGGCTAGGCAAAAGAAGGCAATTGCTTATAAACATTTACGTGATTATAATAACATTGCTTGAGGTGAGTGAGATTTTAAAAGAGCCCATTATATTCTGTTTTATTTAGCTGAAAATTTCTAACCTATCTTTCTATCGAATGAGTTTTCAGTGTGGCCACAAAACTGGAATGGGTTCAGCGAAGGGTAACAAAGATTGCGAGGGGTATGGAACATAGATTCATTACTGGTTTTCTTCATTATCATAACTTTAAATCATCTGAACAGACTGGCCCAAAGGACATAAATAAACATGATTAAATTATATAATGAGTGCAAGGTCCCATAGACTTCAGTAGTACTTAAGAAGCCAAATAGTTCACAGGACTGCATCCTTGGTGATTACTGGGAAACACAATAATCACAGACTATTGTATACTTTCAATTTACTTATACCCTGAAACGTACTTATAACTATTTCTACAACATATTGTAATATTTGTTTTGTGGTCTACAGATGGCCCTTCTTTTCTGTGGGGGTTCCATTCTCGGCTATAACGGCGGATAATGAAACCGTAGATAAGGAAACCTTAAGGCAATGGAAATTGGGGGAGTTAGGTTCCTGGAGGCTAAAAATGGATTTAAAAGACTTTAAAAGGTAGAAATGAGAGAAATTAAGTGCCTTACGGTGCTCTCCAGGTCTCCAGCTGTCCAGCAATGCCCCCCCCCCCGAACCCAGAAATTGGCCAATTCTCCACAAAAAATTGCGGGGAATTTTTTTAGAAACAAAAGAGCCACAAAATTGTTCCATTTCACAAAATGGTGGCCGGAAATGGCCAGAGGTCATTTCTGACCACCCAGCAACTGTGGATAGGAAGATTTCCATTATTTTTCAAACCACATATAATGAGGTCGGGTCTCCATTGCCCAACCGCTGATATGTGGAACTGCAGGTGCCAA
The DNA here is from genome assembly GCF_027244095.1 of Hemicordylus capensis. Taxonomy (NCBI): domain Eukaryota; kingdom Metazoa; phylum Chordata; class Lepidosauria; order Squamata; family Cordylidae; genus Hemicordylus; species Hemicordylus capensis. The sequence continues at coordinate 303,235,869 of NC_069659.1, read as the reverse complement.
GACCGCAGATGACAAGGGCCACCTGAATTATATTTACTTCCACAACAAATCTGTAAAAAGCACTATAAATCGCATTGAGGCTGAGAAAGATATGGTATACAGATCACCCCTGACAGCTATAGAACTTCAATCCAAGCTTCTCTGGAATGAGATCAGCTCACTGGACAATGGAATTTTTGGAGACATCTTCAATTGGAGAGAGTTGGAAAGGAAAAAAATACAGATTTCAAGATAGACTGCATTCTGTAAACCAACCTAGACTTGAAGCTTTTGGACCAAAACAATTATTTAAAGCTCTTATCTTGCATTTTATGTTAAGCTTCCACAGAGACGCTTTTAGAAAGCTTGCCAAATCTTTGCAAAAGGTCAAGTGGCTGTGAACCCAGGTTCAACTAATTATAGTGAAAGATAGTTTTGAAGGTCAGAAAAAACAACAGGCCATTAATGTTAAATATCATCTCCTAGGTCAGGTCAGAAGTCAACAAGGGTCAGTACCAGCAGTTCAATGACAACAGATCAAGGGGACACTTTACCAGTGTTGATTCTAGGCAACAACAACATTTAGGAAGAAAATAATATACAGGATCAATATTCTTCAACAAAACAGCTGCAGAAATAGACACACCATGTGCTCCAACTGTGTACACAATCCACACACTGATTAGTCTTTTATTCTGTTTCTTGCATTTATCTCCTGACTTAACATTAGGCCAACTTTTCCAAAAAGAAATATACCACCTTAAAACCAAATCATCTGCATCTGCCTCGCAACATGTTGGTGTGTGATCTAGCAGCACTGAGCTGCTTAATTGCTCAGTTTCTCAGGGCAAGGCCTATGTTGTCTTCCATACCTCCAAGCATACCATCTGTACATAGCAAATAAAACTAAAATCAGAATTAATAAGCTATTTCAGCATCTGGGAGTGCAGATGCAGCTACTGGGAACATGAAATGAGAGAACCATGTTAATAAGTGGGTTGGGTTGGAGGGATTTTAATTGTTCTATAATGGATTCCACCTCCCACCATCACCACCACCACTGGAAAACTATTCTGAGAGAAAAAACAGGCATGTGGCCTTGATCACCATACAGCCTTTCTCCAACATATACCACAGGCGTATTTAATTAAAGTACTAGATAGTGTTATGTTGAGGGAAATGATCCTTTGAACAGACATAATATAAAGACTGTGAGATCAGTCACTCTTGTGACAAATGGTATTAGCTCACAGGTTCAATGTTCAGTCTGAGCATTGATACCCTGTTTTTTGCCTTTGCCAAGTTACCATATCCATTTTGTAATCATCTTTAAACTAGGAATGTTAGGAAAAGAGTTGGGGAGAGACAAAGGATATAACTGTTCTGTAATATAGTAAAAATAATGAAAGCAATTAAATCTATTCAACTAGCTGAAGTGTTTGCCTGTCTTCAGCCATTGCCCTGAAAAAAAACATCAAAGTTGTTGTGGCTTATGTTTAATGTATAAATCAGTGATTCTGTATTAGGAACATAGGAAGCTGCCATATACTGAGTCAAACCATTGGTCTATCTAGCTCAATATTGTCTTCACAGACTGGCAGCGGCTTCTCCAAGGTTGCAGGCAGGAATCTCTTTCAGCCCTATTTGGAGAAAACAGGGAGGGAACATGGAACCTTCTGCTCTTCCCAGAGCAGCTCCATCCTGAGGGGAATATCTTACAGTGCTCACACTTCTAGTCTCCCATTCATATGCAACCAGATCCTGCTTAGCTAATGGGACAAGTCATGCTTGGTACCACAAGACCAGCTCTCCTCTCCTGTAGACTGTAACTCCTGGTAGACTGTAGTTACTGGTGGGCTGCCAGAGCCTTATGACTGGTGAATATTAGGGTTAATGAGAGATTTGCATTCATGTCTTGCCATTGATCAGTGAAGTCCATCACTCATTCTCTCCGAACTGTAAACAATCACACAGTGGCAATTGGTAAATAGTTAATCACCATTCAAATATGTATATTCTGCCAACAAATGCAACATTTGTTTGTTTGTTTGTTTGATTGATTGATTTCTATACCACCTTTCCAAAAATGGCTCCAAAAAGAATAAATAAGATTGATCTTATTTAGGGGGTTTATTGCTAGGGGTGTGTACGGAACCACGGAGCTGCGGTCCGGCACTCGGGTGGGGGGTTCCATTAAGGGCGGGGGGGCTTTACTTACCCCTCCCGCCGCTTTCCACCTTTGGTGCCGTATTTAGTGTAGAAATCCGGCGGCAGGATACCTCCTTGCCGCCCGCTTCAATATCCGAATGACTCCTCCGTGGTTAACATTTGGGTGGCAGGATACCTCCCTGCCGCCCCCTTCAAGCCCCCTGCTGCCCCCTTCAAGCCCGCTCCGCTTGCTCTCTTGTCCTCCCACCCCTTTCCTTGTTGGGCTGCAAAAGTCTTTAAGAAGCGCAAAAGGCTTCTTAAAAATGCGCAAAAGGCTTCTTAAAGACTTTTGCCACCCAACAAGGAAAGGGGCAGCAGGGAGGTGTCCTGCTGCCCATTTCTAAAGAGCAAGCGGAGCGGGCTTGAAGGGGGGTATCCTGCCGCCAGATTTCTACACTAAATACAGCACCAAAGGTGGAAAGCGGTGGGAGGGGTAAGTAAAGCCCCCCCACCCTTAATGGAACCCCCCACCCTAACCCTTCTGAATCGAACCGCCCCGTGTCCGGACCGGTCCGGAGGCCAGTTGAATGGCCTCCGAACCAGTCCGTGCACATCCCTATTTATTGCTGAATAATTTAGGGGATTTATTGCTGAATAGCACATATGGAGTGAATACTACATGTGCCAAGGTTTAGCCAAGGTGCTAAACCAAAGTAGGCCAGGTAAAGTTCCACTGGGAATCCTTAATATGAGGGCAGGGTGTTTCAAAGGGAATTTGTTTTTAGTGCCCACGCTCAACCATTTACTTATTTATTTATTCAATTTATATACCACTCTTCCAAAAAATGCAAATAAAAACAATTAAAATCAATTAACAGAATCAAAACTATAAAAACAGCATAAAATTAATTTACAGTTAAAACATTTAAACTGTTAAAAACCCTGGAGAACCAGGCTGAACACTTACTGTACAGCAGTTAAAAACAATTTACAACAAATTAAAAACCCTGGAAGGCCAGGCCAAAGAAATAGGTTTTAAGGGCTCTCCTGAAGGACAGCAATGAATTCAGATTACAGATTTCTGTCAAGAGTGCATTCCACACCCTCAGGGCAGTTACAGAGAAGGCCTACCTCTGAGTCGCCACCAGAGGAACCGGTGCTAAATGGAGGTGAACCTCCTCGGATGACATTAACATGTGATGAAGAATATGTAGAAGAAGGCTAACTAAGCCTTCTAAGATAACTTGAACCTAAGCCATTTAGGGCTTTAAAACTTTTTGTATTTTCCCGGAAACATATCAGCAGCCAGTGTTCCAAAACAGGCATAATATGGTCTTTCTGGGTTGCCCCAGAGACCAATCCGACTGCCACATTTTGAACTAACTGAAGTTTCCTAACTACGTACAAAGACAGCCTCACATAGAACACATTGCAATAGTTGAGCCTGGAGGTTACCAACTGATCATACTGATGCACCACTGTTTTGAGGTCATCCTCTTCAAGGAATGAGTGCAGCTGTCGAATCAGCTGAAGCTGATTGAAAGCACTTCTGACCATGGCCTCCACCAGGGTGAGTGAGGCCTGGATCCAGGAGTACTCCCAAGCTGCACATCTGCTCCTTCTGGGGGAGTGTAACCCCATCCAGCACAGGAAGCTCTAACTCATCCCTCAAATTCTGAGCCCCTACAATGAGCACCTCTGTCTTGCTTGGATTCAGCATCAATTTGTTATCCCTCATCCAGCCCATTACTGCCTGTAGGAAGGCATTTAGAGGATGAGTGCCATTTCCTGATGATGAAGATGAGCAGAAGAAGTAGGTTTGGGTGTCATCAGCATACTGATAGGACCCAGCACCAAATCTCCTGATGACCTCACCCAGCAGTTTCATGTAGATATTGAAAAGCATTGGTGACAGAATGTAGCCCTGTGGGACACCATATAACAGCTCCGGTTTTGAGGAACAACTGTCACCAAGCTCCACCATCTGGAATCTACCTGAGAGATAGGAGCGGAACCACTGCAAAGCAGTGCTCCCTATCCTCAACTCCCCATGGCGACCCAGAAGGATACCACAGTTGATGGTATTGAACGCCACCGAGAGATCCAAAAGAACCAGCAGAGTCACACTCCCTCTGTCGATTACCCGGTATATAATTTCTTTCTTATATCACATCTTTCTTCCATTGTGGAAACTAATGTGACATTCCCAGGTCTTCACTCATCCAGATACTTACTAGTCCTGGACCTGCTTAGCTTTATCAAGGGGGTCATATTATGTGCCCTCAGGATCCAACCATGAAAATTACCTATGGAATTACCTAGAATACCTCTATACACTTTTAGAGTGTCACTCTTCAAGCACTGAATTCTGACCACTCACTCATTTCCCACCACCACCGCCACTACACATATGTCTGGGATCAGGATCTGCATTACAAAGTGTAATTTCAAGGCAGTTTTAAATCCAGAGGGACCTGCCTCTCTCTTCCAAATATATGCCCACTGATAGGGCTCTTAAGTTGCTGCTGTATTTCATGGCACATTGATTTATTGCTTGATTGACTATTATGCCCCAATTCATAATATGATTATGTCAATTTATTGCTTTCAGATACAAAGCACTCCTGTATGATAGCTAAATTTTGTGTAGCAGCAGTGAAAATACTCCAACAAAAGACTTCGTCATGATCTAGTTGATTGTAATATTCTTTATTTTGTTACTGTTCTTAATTTATGTATTTGATCTTTGATCAAAATAAAGTTTGATTGATTGACATAATAGTTAAACATACATTTGCATAAGGTATTGGAGTATTAGTATTATGCCTGTCCATGCTATGAGCTATGCCAGCACGCTACTTCCTCCTACACTCTTCCTGGTGTTGCAAATTGACTATTCCATTTTTAAATGAAATTCATCTTCCCAGACAGGCTCTTGTATAGCCATAGGGAATGTTTTTGTGATAATGTTATTGGCATGCTTCTAATTGTACCAGGCCATGTACAATTACCAAACATAGGCTTACCAACAGTACCTGAACAGAAGAGCTAATAATCTAAGCTAAACAAAGAAATGCTAGCAAGCCACCCAGATAAACTTCCGGAATGGCTAAAGTCTCCATATCTACTAATTATATCTAAGGGTGTAATCCTATGCACACTTATTGCCATTGAACTACACAGGATCTTTTCCCAGTATGAACAGAATTTTACTGTATTACTATAATTGTTTTATGGATCTGATGATTTTTCATGAAATTTACCTAATGACATCACTTGCCTTGAGACTGGGAGTGTGTGTGTGTGTGTGCGCGCGCGCGCTGTGTTGAACTCACTAGTGCCACTAATAAAATGCAGTACATGTTTCCTAAATATACCTCGTGGCACATGAGCTATAAGTGTTGTTTGCTTCTTTTGACTAGAAATCTGAAGTTGTAGTTTACATTCAGACTGTTATGTGCATAGAAGAATGTTTTGCATTTTCACCAATCTCCCCTGCCCTCTGCAGTCCTCTTTGTCTCCCAAAATTATGTCTCTACAGGTTCTGGGACCTTTAGGGACATATTTTCAGGACTTCAGGAGAAATGGGTGGCTCCAGAAGGAAATACGGATTGAGAAAAATCACCCCTTCCTTGCTGTGCACATGAAACATTCGTCCATGTGTGTGATGTGTGACAATGGTCTAGTAATGTCACAACAGCTAGCCAATCAGCATTGTGCACCACTGTTTTCTGCTGAAAACTGGCAAAATCAGTTCCTCCTGAGCTCATTTCTGCAAGTAGCATTACATGTCTGACTAGCATGGGTGTCATTTCACAATGACTTGTGTGTTTTATTCATGCTAACAATATATTAATTGTCAATCTGTGGATGCTTACTTCACAGCACATTTTCTCCCTACTTTTATTTTAACTTGAGGAGCAGGGAACAGTGATGCATGCTTTATCACTAAGACAGTATTCGTAATCTCATATTAGATGTAAGTAAGAGTTACTCAGTCTTAAATCATTTTTATAGCTATTCTTGGGACTTGTCCAGCTTCTGCTATGCTAATTATTATAGGCTAGTTTAATCTTTTCCAATCAAGGCTCAAAAACATCCAGTGTAGTTAAATCAGAGATTAATGTACCATAAAGCATTGTGCTGGTGTAAGCGCATGCACTAGATAGGGCTGACCTTTGGATATATGGAAGTGGCAACACTAAACACAATCCTATCATGTCAACAGGACTAAGTGCCACTGGTGCAATGCTGAGACTGCAAAACATGCCAATTAACTTACAGACATGAGCAGCAAATGCCAAGGCCCAAAGCCCTCCAGGATGCTGACTTGTAATCTGATGATTAGGTTGCATGATGAGTACAACTCTCTGCAGAAGTGTTCATTTGGAGGCACTCAGAAGAGGTTCGCAAGTGATTCAAAGGCCCCATTTGGACAAAGCATGAAACATCGGGTAGACAACGCTGTAGTTAATCTATGGAGCAGTGACTCATGCCCAGACTGCGGTTTGGCAACCTCTGGCTTCTGGGCAGAGGTTTGGGCAGAGCTCCATCCAGGCCGCATCCCAGCAAGCTCCATGCCTCTTGAATCTCCAGACTGTTGGCAGAGCATCAGCATGCTGCTGAAGCTACAGCCATTGGCCATGATGAACCATTGGTTGTGATGAAGCTACAACCATCATAGGTGCAACCAGAAGAGACTGTGTTCAGTGTGATCACAACTTTTCAACAGTGTTTGCCCACCCTCATCAGAACAAAGACATTTTAACCCTTTCCTCACACCACTCACACCAACTGTCTTCCATGGTTGGGGAGAAAGGTTCTTGTGGCCCCTTCTTCCCTCCCCTGGGAAGAGAGAATTGGGTCCCTCTCTTACCCCCTGTACTGTTTAAAGATAGACTGCACAAGCAATTGTTTGACTTTTCCTCATATGTTTGCAGAATGAGGGTGTTTTTTTAAAACCAGTAATGACCATTTGTGACACACCCACACCAGCACATTCTCCAGCAGATATGCCATGAGATACATGGCCCCTCCTCCCCTTTTCTTCAGGGATTTTTATTTCCCCCATCCCACTAGCCACTCCACTCCATATTCTGTATGTACATGAGTGCTTATGTGTGGATGGATAGGATGAGACTACCAGGAAGAGGGCAGGATTACTTAGGATTTGCTCCTTTGGATTTTGGTAGTATTGCTCTTTTTTTTGTACAAGTTTGTAGGGGAAGGGAGGGCCAGCCCCTTCCCCTGGGTGCAAGCATGCTTGGTCTCAGCCAAACCTAATGAAAACAACCATTTATCTAGAGCAGGATTAAATCACATAAGAGATTCCTTTTATGCAATGAAGACAGATCCTGCTCTGGAGTAGACCACACTCTCATGAGAATGTCTGGCCATAGAGACCTGTATGTGGGCTGGAGGGTTTTTACCACCCGGCCTGGTTCACACTCCACCAAAGCCCCAGGAAGGGTCCTTCAGCAACTTCCCTTCCAGTCTCGGTGAATGCCGGGAACCAAGAATATAAACACTCCTTAAAAGAATATGGTTGCCCCACAACACAGCTCCATGCTTGGTTTTGCTGTTCATGGCCATCTGGCTGGCCAAGGGCCGTTCATATCCACAGGTGTCCCATCCCAGAGTGCCCTGCAGTGGCTGGTTTGCATTCACCACAGCATTGTGCCCTGCCAGTACTGATTAGCCTGGGATGTAGGATTCATCCCCAGTCTCTCCATGTATGCCCACCCAACCCAGAACCACTCAAGAACCCAAAGTAACACAGACTATTTTTAAGTTCAGAAGGGTTGGGTGGAAGCAGGAAGGAGTATGAGTTCTATTGTTAGCCAATGGTGCCAAGAGCCCCACAACAGCAGGGGCCCCTATAGTTGGAAGGTTCACCTCATGACAGTGCAGTCAAATGCAGAGCTGAAACCCAATGTCTGTTGTCTCCAGTGGTCTGTCACTCTCAAGCTTCTCTGAGGGAGGGCAGGATGCCTCCTTGTCTTAAGGAGGCAATCATTAGACCTCTTTTAAAGAAGCCTGCATTAGGTCCCTCAGAGCTGAGCAATTATAGGCCTGTTTCCAACCTTCCATGGCTGGGTAAGCTAATTGAGAGGGTGGTGGCCTCTCAACTCCAGGTGGTCTTGGAGGAAAATGATTATCTAGACCCATTTCAAACTGGGTTTTGGGTGGACTATGGGGTGGAGACTGCTTTGGTCGGCCTGATGGATGATCTCCAATTGGGAATTGACAGAGGAAGTGTTACTCTGTTGGTCCTTTTGGATCTCTTGGCGGCTTTTGATACTATCGACCATAGTATCCTTCTGGAACGTCTGAGGGAGTTGGGGGTGGAAGGCACTGTTTTATAGTGGTTCTGCTCCTGCCTCTCAGATAGATTTCAGATAGGTGTCAATTGGAGATTGTTGCTCTTCAAAATCTGAGCTTATGTATGGTGTCCCTCAAGGCTCCATACTTTCTCCAATGCTTTTTAACATCTACATGAAACCGCTGGGGAGATCATCAGGAGATTTGGAGCTGGGTGTTACCAGTACGCTGATGACACCCAGATCTACTTCTCCATGACAACTTCTTCAGCAGCTGGCATATCTTCCCTAAATGCCTGCCTGGAAGCAGTAATGGGCCAGATGAGGGAGAATAAACTGAAGCTGAATCCAGATAAGCTGGAGGTACTTATTGTGCAGGGTCAGAACTCTAGAGACAATTTTTATCTGCCTGTTCTAGATGGGGGTCACACTTCCCCAAAAGGAACAGGTTCGCAGTCTGGGAGTACTTCTGGATTCACACCTCTCCCTGGTTTCTTAGGTTGAGGCAGTGGCCAGGGGTGCTTTCCATCAGCTTCGGCTGATACGCCAGCTGCGCCCGTTTCTCAAGATCAATGACCTCAAAACAGTGGTACATCTGTTGGTGACCTCCAGACTTGACTTTTGTAATACTCTCTATGTGGAGCTGCCTTTGTACATAATCCAGAAACTTTAGTTGGTCAGAACGCAGCAGCCAGGTTGGTTTCTGGGTCATCTTGGAGAGACCATGCTACTCCTTTACTGATGGAGTTACACTGGCTGCCAATAGGTTCTCGGACAAAATACAAAGTGCTAGTTATAACTTACAAAGCCCTAAACGGCTTATGCCCTGGGTATCTAAGAGAGCGTCTTCTTCATTATGAGCCCTACCAATTTAATTAATGTTATATCAAGCTCATTAGTAACTGACCAGCAATAAAATTTCTGTTGTCAATGAACAATGAAGATTGTTTCCACTTTATACAGCAGGCTGATTACTCTATCTTTACCTGTGCAATAATATGCATCCTTAGATTGATCCAAACCCCAGCTTTCTGTCTAAATTTTTGTCAGTCACCTCGATTCTCTTCTTCCCCTAGCCCAGAGAGGCTAATCTGAGCTTCAGTTTATTGAGGCTGGGGATGCTGAGTTTTAGTCCAACAATAGTTGGAGTGCTTCAGGTGAAAAAACCCCTAACCACCACCACCCCATTGACTAGCCTATGTCTTCCTGTCTTGGCCTGCATTCTGCTGTTATGTTTTTGCTGGGTTCCCCAAACCAGTCTTCTACCTGGCCCTGACTAATTGATTGCTTTACTTTACATGGACCCCTTTGCTGGGGTGGGGTGTGTTTGTGTGTGTGTGTGTGTGTGTGTGTGTGTGTGTGTGTGTGTGTGCAATCCTACAAATGACTTTTCCTGGTCTCAGTCCTGCACTACACTACTTACATTTAGAGCATGACCTACAGAATGTTTGAAAAACCATCATGTATTAACATGATAACTAGGTATTCCAATATTGCCACTACAACCATTTATTAAATACAAGCCCCAGAATACCAGTGTAAAGTCATAAATTAGACTTCTGTCAGTTGCAGGGAAGTTACAATCTCAAATCCATTCAGTTTATCTGTATTCATAGCCTCAGAAAAGCAATTCCTATCTCTGACTGCCCTGTCAGAGATGCAGCATTGAACATTCAGTTTGCAGCTTACTATTTCAAGACTTTCGTTGGACAGCTTAGGTGCTTGGTTTATGGTGGCGGGTGGAGGGGTGCTGGACAGAAACTGTTTGGATCAACGGGATGCAGATGTGGCTGTGTCTGTGGCTGTGCATGCATTCAGGGGAATGAACAGTTTATTTGCCGATGTTCTCTTTATAATTTCAAGGGGCAGGAGGAAATAGCTTATGCCAAGATTTCATGGAACATCCCTCTTGTAAGGGGTATTCCATGGTTTGTACTTTTAAACAGAAATTGGAAAAGGCAGAATAAGATTTGTTCAACAGGAAGGAAGCCATTTGGGATTGTCTCACAGGAGTCCATAATTAACAAGAAGAAACGTTTTGAAGGTTGAAATGTCATAGCAATTGTTCAATTAAACAAGAATGAGATATGTGACATACTTGAGACTTAACCGAGTCACTTGGGTTCATAAGGTTACAAGCTTAATAGCAGGACACACTTAACAGTATTACTCATCTACGAGAGTGCCATTCACATGAATGTACTGAAGGTGGAGACCTTAAATGAAGGAGAACAATTGTCTCAGGTCTTGGTGTGAGCATTAATGTGCTCCATGAGTAAACAGTGCCTGAGAACCTCCTGTGTAAATTACAGTATATTATCTTTCATCTGTTTGCAAATTCTGTGAGCCTAGAAACTGCCTTTCTAGGGCTTGGCAAGAATTCCAAGCCTAATTGTGATCTTAGAGAACCTATAGCTGAAGCAACTTCCTGAACTCTAGTCTGGGGAGCCATTTCTGAAGAGGTGTCTTCAACTTGATTGGCTGCTGTGGGCTAAACAGGCAGACTCTGGGTTTCAAAAGGCTGCTGGGCAGGGAAAGACAGAAAAAAGTAAAGAAGGGAAAGCCAGAAATGAGCAATGGAAATGGCACTACTACAAGATGACAAGGAGGTGTGATGATTGTGGTAGTTACTACCCCTGTGATTGATGTTGCCACTGGTACTTCTCTCTCTCCCCCCTGAGTAATTAGCTCTCTTAGTGCTGGCTGCTTTGCCTTCATAGCCATCAGATTTTTGCCTCTTCCAGCCAGAGATGGCGGCTGTTCTATAACCTGCCTTTCAAGGCAGCCATTTTGTTAATTATGGCATCATCTAGCCTGACCCGACAACAGTGCCTGAACGTTAGAGAAGGGAACAAAAGCAAGGACATTGGAATAGGTAAAAAATATATCCCTGCAAGTGGAATAGAGAATATATACTTTCTTGAAGAATTACTTGCAACACATTAAGCTGTAGAAGACGTGTGACTCCACAAGCATTGGCTCTTAACATTAGGAATAGAAGCAGAGATTGTAGGTCTGCCCCCTTGCAGGGATGTGCAAGTTGGCTCACATTGAGCCAGGCTCGACATTGAGCTGGCTTGGTTCAGGTGGTCCGAGTTCGAATCGGCCCAGCCCCCTGGTTCAAAGAACAGGCTCATGGGCCAGCTCAGGGGATGTACTTGTGAAGCGGAATCCAGCTAGAGTTCCCCTTTACAAGTAAAGGGGTATTCCCTAGTCTAAGAATCCCCCTTTAGCCCCTTTAGCTAGATTCCCCTTTACAAGTATATTCCCTGAGATGGCCTAATAGCCAAATCAGACAAGACCCTAGGGATGTGCAAAGCGATTTGGGTACAAATTGATTTGTACCCAAATCTAGCTGATTCGGGTGATACGGAGACAAAACAAATGAGAGTGGATTCATGGTTTGTATTGAAAATCTCATTTGCTACTAGAGAATCTACACTCAGAACACCACAGAAAAAACAGAACCCTGTACCCCATGGGTTAGCAACCCATGGAGGTGGCTGGCACCCTATGTGCACTACACCACCACTCACTCTGGGCCACCCCAGGGCCCCCCCGGTGCAGTTATGGGGCTGCTGAAACCTCTATTACACCTTATGAGGAAAAACCTTAAAGACACATAAACTCCAATAAATCACCAAAAATCAGCCTTCTGCCCAAATCCTATGGAAAAATTCTGGTAGCTTCTTTGCTGCCTTTGGGCACTACCACCAACCTCACACCACTCTAGGCCACCCCTTTCCCTCCCGACGAGAAACAATACACCTCCATTATACCTTATGGGGGGAAACCGTAAAGACGTGTAAACTTCAACAATTCAACAAAAACCAGCCCTTTGCCCAATCCCTCTGCAATTTGAGTGGTAGCCTCCACCCATTAGGCACTACCACCCCACCCTTCTGCCCCAGATCCAATTTTATGCCCCAAATCTGCCCCAAAGACAGTAAAACTTCAACAATTCAACAAAAACCAGCCCTTTGCCCAATTCCTCTGCAATTTGGGTGGTAGCATCCACCCATTAGGCACTACCACCCCACCCCACTCTTTTGGCCCTGGGCTCCGGTTTTTTGATCCAAATAAATTCAGATTCAGATTTGGATTAATTCAGATCCAAATCGAATCTGGGGTGATTTGGATGGGTCAGATTCGGACCCAAAAATGAATTGGGGGTGTTTCAATTTGGATCAGAATCGAAACACCAAAAATCCGAATTGCACACCCCTACAAGACCCCCTTCAGCTGGCCCAAGCCCAGACTGTGCCAGGTCAGTTTGAATCCTGTCCAGATTAGAGCCAAGCTGGCTGAAGAGCTCGCACACCCCTATGCCCTTTTTCTATCTCTAAGTCTGTTTTGATTGGTAGACCGATATTCTTAGGACACTCCCTTCTTCTTTGTTCTTTCTTCTCCCTTCCACCATGAGGCAGTTAGTACAGGATGCAGGCTTTTCTAAGTTTGGAGCTTTGTTAAAAAGATCTTATTGGCCACATTCACATGTAATGCAAAACCAGAGGTTTCTGAATCCGTGGTTAATTTTTCAAACCATGAATTGCATTGCAGACATGCATTCAACCGCAACCTGGCAATCACCAGTTTCAGGGCGGGGGGAGGGCCTTTCTGGTCCACTGAGGCTGCATCCCAGCAAACTCCATAGCACTTGCATCACCAGACTAAGGGTAAGGCATCAGAATGTTTTGAGAGCTGCATCCATTGACCACGATCTTCAAGGGGGTGTGCCTACTGCGATCGGGCCCTTTTGGAACGGTCCACCCACCCTCAGCAGGCAATAGCATTTAAATCCTTTTAAATGTTCTGCAACATCTGACAGCAATTGCCCTGCCGCCCTCCTAAGAACCCTACAACAAAACAGTCTTGCACAAGGACAATTTCTGGTGTGGAGGGATGCTGAAGGGCACTAATTTTCTGTTACTCAGGAAAGGAAAGGGAACATGATGTTCCCCTAGGAGGGGATATGTATATGAGGGAGGGCAACGGATCCTGAGATCCTATGACCAAGGATGCTCTTGCGATGGCTCACCCTGGCAAAGCAGTCCATATAGACCAAACTGCACTCTTGCCCCTGTAGTGGCTTGCCACCCGGAGATTAGCACTCTCATAGGATCAGTCTACTGGAGGGGACTTTAGGCTCACCAACCTTCGGTCTTCTATTGGACTGTGCGCTCATGAGTTTAGCTTTTTTTAAAAAAGGGGCCCCACTTGCACAGGAGCCCGTTCTCTCTAGTTAATGATAGTTCATTTGCATAGTTAACTGAGCAAAGAAGCACCACTAGGCAACTGCTAACTGGGCAAAGAGGCACTTTTTACCATGGTGATTCTCTTTATTTAGCAGGGGGAGAGTAACTGGCCCTATCCACCCCCAGCACAGTACCTCCAGTGACTGTTGCTGGTGTCTACGTTGTTGGTGTTTTTTAGAATGTGAGCCCTTTGGGGACAGGGATCCATCTTATTTATTTATTATTTCTCTGTGTAAACCGCCCTGAGCTATTTTTGGAAGGGTGGTATAGAAATCAAATTATTATTATTATTAATAATAATAACAGCAACCCCCTCCTCTCCAGGGAAGCCTTTGACACACCCGAACCCAATGGAGATTTTGACACACTATGTAACTGGTTGGGCAGACTGGGGAAACAGTGTAGTAGCCGGTTGGGCAGACTGGGGAAACACCAGGATCAGGGACAGATCTTAACTCTCACTCAAATTTCCCCAGTTCAGACTAGTGGTGTATGCAGATCTGCAACTATGGGGAACCATGGGAGAGGGGAGCCCCACTTGTCTGTGACCCCAGGAGAGTGGGGTCATAATTCCAGGCAAAAATAAAGATTGACATGTTCAAATAGGTGGACAAGCTGGCAGAATACCCACTTTGACTGCTAATTCATGGCAGTCACCAACACAGGGAAAGGTGTTGCTGAGGTACCTGTACCTTTCCCCATGAATTGCTTGTGTCAAGCACCCATTGGGTGGCATCTGCTGTCCAACTTGCATGCATGTTTCCATGGCCTGATACTCATGTAAGAGAGCTGTCCAAGGCAGAAGGGATGTTCTCGTACATTATTAGCGATTCTGCTCAACACCCCTGCTGACACAGATGGTTCTTCTCATGAGTTGTAAAGTGGTATCCCCATGGCCTCTGTATGCATGACTGAAAACCTTGATTTCATAGGGTTTCTCATTATGAGGAAGAGCCTACACACATTTAGTTGTATGCATGTAGAACTTGTGCACATCTTCCACTGTGACTGAACACATCAAGGTCAGAGCAAGGTCAGCAGCTGCAATCCTGCTTCCCTCATCCACTTTCATGTGTACAGTGAGTGTGTTCTGATGTGAATAGCCTACTGTCTCTTCCTTAATGAGGCTTGTTCTGGGGAAGATATGAATCCTAGCAACCACAACCTTAACATACAATCAAAGTGTATCATACAAGTCCCTAGAAACACTTCCCCTGGGAATGTCCAATTGGGATTTGTCTAAGCTGCATTCAGTCAGGAAGAGACACTTCTGCAAAGGGGCAATCATGAGCATGCAATCTTACCAGCACAGAAGAAGCTAGGATGAAAAGTTACAGATTTTCTCCCAACCCCCATTCATACATACGTAGGTGCATCACCATCTGTTCTTGTTATAAAATATTCATTTGAAAGTCCATATATTATCTGAGATCTAGACCAATATATATGCATTTCTAAAAGGAAACTAAGACACGGGTTTTCCAGTTAAATTCTCCTAAAGGCAGAGTGCATCTTAAATTCTCTCTGCTTGCATTTTTGGGGATCAGGTTGTCCCTTGTAGGTTGAATTACAAGACAGAAAGGTTAATACCTATTGATTCTATTGATAAGCATCACATTCTTTATGCTCAAAGCCACTGAGTCTTTTCTGTCTCTTCCTGAGTGTATATGTGCTTTCCAAAATTAATTCTGAGCAGGACAACAAGGTTCCAAAATGTAGATTTGTCCTTCCAGGCAAAAGAGACCTGGCAGCTCTGAATGGCAGTATATGCTCATCAAGACTAAATGAATATCACCAGTAATGCTGTCTGTGCCCTACTTAAGAAGCTTTAATTTTCTCAGTGTGTGATGTGCTGTCTTATGTCACATCATGAGGTGATTTGGGGTATGTAAATCATCATCATTCTGCGTTGTGAATTGAAGAAAACCAAATTGAATTTTTCCTCTTTGTTTTAGCAATAGCCGCTCATCTTTCAGGCTTTTATAAAGGAGAGGACGAGGAAGAAATGAAATAGTTATGGCAAAAATGAAATTCTCTTTTCTCTAGTTTTGCACAGTTTATAACTTAATTGCAATGCTAATTTTCACTTGACTTTAAGGCGTGCACTCATTTCCTTGCAACATTTTCAAATATGAATGATTAAGGTATTTGCATCTGAGTAAAAATATAATTTAAAGCAGCAGTTTAAATCTGAGTGAGGGAGCCAGATAATGAGTCTGATTCTTTTAGAAAAGCTCTTAAAACATCCGAGTTCTTTTTGGCCACAATAGAACTGTAGTCATTCCAAAGGAAAATCCCTCAAATAACACCTTTACATGCCAGGTAGGGTAATATATTTGAAATACCAGCAGAACAATGTAAAGGGCAATACATTTTGACAGGGATGGATGACAGATCTAGTGGTAGAATAACCTAACAAGGCCCATCTTTCCAATATGATTGGAAAGATGGGCCTTTTTATTCAATACTGAAGATAAGACAGAAGCTCATAGAGAAGGAGCTATGAGCTGAGAAAAAACTGTGTACTGTTCTATTTGAAAACAGTCTTTTTTCCTCGAACAGTGGCCATTTCAGGATAATCTTGAGCAGAAAACTGGAGATTTATGGTGTTTTTGTGACCTTTTTCTTTTTCTTTACAGCATTACAGTGGTGCAAAGAACACAGACACTACCTGATTTACATACGAATCTCATCTCCTGAAATAACCCCCCATCTCCAAATTGATGTTTTCTAGCTCTCCTCATACACTTTGCCAGGCGCAAGCTGGTTTTAATTACCACCCTGGAAGGTTAATATGACACATTCCAGGTGCTTGGAACAGTCAACTGCCCATTAACACTCATAACAACCAGGCCAGGCCAAGCCAATGCCAAAGCCAAAGAGAGAAACATTTTTCCTCTTTTCATGACACAACAGCATGACTCATAGTAGCATCGTACCCTACAACATTTGTAGAAAGAGCTCGCTGCAGCCGTTCCCAAACACCCCAAGCATCCTTTCCAAGCTCTTGCTTATGACCACAGCAGGAACCAATAATTTTCATAGCCAGTATTCCTACCATTTCTAAGCAAATACAACCCTTGATTGATATACATGTTCATAAGAGAAGGTATGCTACAAGAGGAAGTATTATCTAGAAGTACTAAACTATCCAGATTGCTTTTATTGCCAATTTCCTTAATACACAGAAGAATACTGAAGCAATATTAAAAAAAAAAAAACTAGGTGCCATGGGTGTTTGGATGTTATATAATGAGGTTGTACACATGAGAAGCCCTACCCAGGCTTGTACAGTCCTAACTTGGTAGGACTCTTCATGTGGAGCACTGGGATTCGGCTCAATCCTGGCACTGCCCCGCTGGGTAGCCCAAGTT
Source organism: Hemicordylus capensis (assembly GCF_027244095.1). Taxonomy (NCBI): domain Eukaryota; kingdom Metazoa; phylum Chordata; class Lepidosauria; order Squamata; family Cordylidae; genus Hemicordylus; species Hemicordylus capensis. The sequence goes on along the minus strand of NC_069659.1, from coordinate 303,218,793 downwards.
TTGTCCCCGGGCTATTACCAAGCTAAAGTGCATGAGCATGCCCTTCTGGCCCCGTACTCAGTGGTGTGTCTGCTGGGCTGCCGGCAGTCTAAAGTGTCCAGCTTGTGGGGAAATCCCCCCAGTGCACTGCACTCCTCAAGCGGATGGACCATGTTCCCTCAGCCTCCAGATGGCCACGCGGATCTGGAAAGCACAGCTCATGTGGGAGCATGACCTAAGTGGCCCAAAAATTGTCTGGGGGAAAGGAAAATCACTCCTGCCATTCCTCCGGCCCACTCCACCCCACCATCCTGTGTCATGAGAACAACCTCTTTAGGTTGTTTGGTCCCTACTTTATGAATAAATAAATTGGTAAGCTTGTTATGGCTGCACACTCAAGACCACAACTGATGTAATTTTCTATTATCCAAAAGGATCAACAGAGTCACACTCCCCCTGTCGATTTCTAATTGGAAATTCATCCAACAGGCCAAGCAGGGCAGTCTCCACCCCATAGCCCACCTGAAAGACAGTTTGAAATGGGTTCAGATAATTTCTTCCTCCAAGACAACCTGGAGCTGAGATCAATCACCTTGCCCAACCATGAGAGGTTGGAGATAGACCAATGATTGCCTAATTCTGAGGGATCCAATGCAGGTGTCTTCAAAAGTAGTCTATTAATTGCATCCTTGAGACAAGGAGGGATCCTGCCCTCCTTCAGAGAATCATTAATGATCTTAACAAGACCCTCTCCAATAACCATCCTGCGGTATACACCATTTTGGGCAAGGGTCAAATGGACAGGTGGTAGGTCAAAGTGTCCCAGGTAGCTTGTCCACATTCTCAGGAGTCACAAACTGAAACTGATCCAATTTAACCTCACAAGAGGAGCTTCTGGACACCTCCACAGTAGACTCTGCAGTAACTGTAGAGTCTAGTTCACCTCGAATATGAGAGATTTTATCTGCAAAAAAACTCATTTAAAATGTCACAACAGGTAACTGATGGATTCAATACTTATTCTAGGGAGGAAGTCCATGTACTAGCCCTCTCATAACCCCAGACAGCTCCGCTTGATGTGAGCTTGAAGAAGCAATGCAGGCAGAAAGAACTGCTTCTTTGCTGTGTGCATTGCCAGAGCATAGATCTTCAGATGCTCCTTATGTAGTAATCTGTCGAATTTGAGCCTAGTCTTTCTCCACCTGTGCTCTAGCCATCTACCTTGCCACTTCAGCCCATGTAGTTCTTCTGTATACCAAGGGGCTAATTTAGAAGTGGTTGGAGAGGGTGCTTAGGAGTGTCTACTGCCCTGGTAAGTTCATTATTCCAAGTCTGAACCAGGGCAGTGCAAGAATCACTGGTATAACCAACTTTAAAGCCTTCCAAGATTTCTTGGAACCCTTTTGGATCCAATAGCCTTCATGGGCAGACCATCTTAATAGGTCTTTCAACCCTGCAGAGGAGGGTTGAGGCTGTGAGTCCAACCTTAAGCAGCCAAGTTATGCACATTAAAGTTCCATTGATTTTAGTGGGAATGTGAGGAAACGTTTGTTGCTTAACTTTCTTCTATTTGCTTCATTTTTAAACTGATTGAAATCAGTGGCTGATATCCTGACTAACAAAGTGAGTGCAGAACATGAGGTGTGTGACCTCTGAGGAGAATTTAAACCAATTGTGCCACAACCAGTGTGCAGTGGGAACAGCAAATTTAGGGTCCCTACCTTCCCCTTAAAACTCCGTGGAAAGTGGAAATATGTAGTATACTTCTGTTTGGCTCCTTCCAGGGGAAGGTGCAATGGAGGGGTGAAATATCTTCCATTGCTCTTTACCCAGAAGGACTCTGTCTGCACCACATGGAAATGTATCTCTGAAGGTTGCACAACCTTCAGGGGCATGTTTTCTATTCACTTGCCACTTTGAGGGAAGGTAGGAACAGCTTCATCCTAAGACTGCACATTGAGTGCAATCTTTATGGGGAAGGCTGCCACAATGGGGGCACAGTTCTTGATTCCACACCTACTTTAGTGGTCAGATTGTGAGCCTGTGAGTCAAAATCAGTCAACAATTCCTGATTATAATGAGTGAAAAAGGAATTTGTAATTTTTTTTCAACAGGAAGATACTATTTCCCCTTCCTTTTCTATCTCCTTCACTTGATTTTCCTACTATTTCTATTTACTTTCCTTCCATTTTGGTCTCCTTTCCCCAGTAAGCCACCCAATAAATATATTTGCACTTCAAATAATACCCTCATGCCAATGCATTATCAGTGCAACCTCTTCCATAGCCACATGGAATGCGACACAATAACAAAATCCTTGCCATGGTACAAATTTCGATCTGCTTAACAGTCCAAAACTGAATTTTGTTAATAATTTAAGTCAGCCATTTCAGAGTAGCTTCCTAATAAAATGTGCAAAATAACAGACAATGAGAGAATCCTTCCACAGCACCAGTGATGCAAATATATATTCCCAACTCAGTTCCCTCTCTTCATTCAGTTTTCTTTTTGGAATGCACTTTTTTCTGTTAACCCTTTCATGGATCATCACAGCCACATCTTTTGTGCTCTCTGCTACTAATTAGGGCCACATTATCAAGCCATCTTCCTCTGTCTGCTTTATTCAGGGTAAAAAGTGGCATCATGTTCTTAGAGCAGTAGTGCTGATTTGGAAGTGCCTTCACTCCATTCCACCAAATATACCTTTCTTCTGTAGGATAGAGTTCTGGTGGTGCAGTCAGGTTCTACAAGTTGGGAACTGAAGCCAGCTGTGAACCTTGTTGATTGGCTGGTGCCTATGTTTTTACCAAGAAATCTTACCCCAATCCCCAGCGGGTTTTTTTTTTTTTTTTTTGGTAAAGTTTTTTATGAATGAGGCAATGAATGAATGGATAAATATACATATATAGTAGATATATGTGTATATATATATGTATATGGAATGAATATATATACATATAAAAAGCAATGTGCCTGAAGCTTCAGGAAACATATCAATCAATCAGTGCTATGTACAGCCAACTTTTGCTGCAAACATGGACTGTTTTGTTTTGTTTTAAACCAGTGCTCTTCCCTGTAGGACTGAGGTTTGGCATGAGCTGTGTGAGGGTGCTTCTAAATCTATGATAGTACTCTAAAAATAGGTTTTCATTCTAAATAAAGGAGACTTAGAAAAGGCCTGGCTTTAGAAGTGCAAATAAAATGAGGAAAGAGCAGAGTTTGAAGGCACTGAGAAGTGGAGGCAGAGCTTAATCAGAGATAGAAAGGGAGCACCCAAAGACGAAGCTTGATCACACGGGGTCAGTGAAAGCAAATTAACCGTACTGTCATTTTGATCCAAAACCTGGAATCTCAGAATTGCATTAATTTCATTTTTCACTATAAGCTCAGCAAAATGAAAATGGTTAAAACTGACAGATTTCCACCACCACCACCCCCCACCGCAAGAAACTTGCTTCATTTTAAAGAGCACACTTGGGCTACATAAAAGCTTCTTAGAAAAGTAACGTTTTCACTTAGATGTCACAAATTAAGTTCGGATGCTACTGAAACATCAGCATTCTTGCTAGAGGGGAATTCACGGCAAAAAAGAAGGTATGAAAGAAGCCGTCTAAATTGATAACTAAATGGGAAGAGATACTTTTGCCTAGAATATAATATGATAGACATAGGATGCTGCCTTATCCTGAGCCAGACTAGCAGCCCACTTAGCCTAATACTGGCAGGGGCACTCTCTGACATCTCAGGGGCAGGCCTTTTCCAGCCTAGGCATTCAATAAGTTTTTTTACTGAGACTGACAGGATTTGAATCTGGGATCTTCTGCATGGAAAGCATGTGCTCTGCAACTGAGCTGTGGCTCTCAAATCTTCTTGTCTAATTTTCCATCCCTACGGCCGGAAGGAGGCAATGTGAGATAGGTTTGGAGCTGAAAGCTGAAGTGGGAGTTGGATGGGAAACAGAAGCAACGTCATAGGAACGTTGGTCTCTTCACCTGCATTGGTCCCAGAGGTCCCTTCACCTCCAGTTTCCATAACCACATGTCCAAATGTGGGAAACTGGAGTTAAGGGTGAAAAGGGACCCACAGTTTCACTCCCTGGACTTCAATCTTTGGTTGAGCATGGAGTTGCACTGCCTAACTCTGGTTTTGAGTGCCAGCATTACATCCAAATACTGGCACCACAGTTTTGGCCCCATGGAACCAGAGTTGAGGCAGGAAGCTCCTCCCTCACTTTGGCTGTCATTGGCTACCAGGGCTGTTCTTCATTAAAGAAGGAAGCCCCAGCAACCAGTTCCCCCTCCTCTCTACAATCAGCGAGACTGCCAAGAGGCAGCTCTCCATTTCATCTAAATGCAGATGGGAGAGTGTGGGTGTGGAACTGTGATTCCATTGAACCTGCAGTTCCATGTTACATGTGAATTTGGCCATAGAGTAACAGGCTTGAACTAGAAGGCACAATGGCAACAAAGAGCTGAGGCAGGAAGCAGAAACAGGAGCAAGAAACCAATATATTAACTGGGGACCAGTGTTCTCTCTAACAGGGATTCCCAGATGTTGTTGGCTACAACTCCCATAATTCCCAAGCAAAGGCAATTGCAGCTGGGGATGCTGGGAGTTGTAGTCAACAACATCTGGAAATCACTATTAGAGGGAACAAAGCTGGGGACCTGGTTCTAGAAGAGCTCTTAGAGCAGTTGTACCAGCAGGTGTGTGGTTGACACCAAGGAGCTTATAAAGTGAGCAGGAAGTCCCACCCCTTCCTGGACTTAGATGGGTATGTATCCAGGGCTGGGTCAGGGCTTGTTTCCCTCCACACAGGAGGGGATGCCTTGGGCAGCCAGGTAAGTACTTGTTGGTACTGAGCATCAGCTCATATCTGTTATTGCCATTACTCTCAAGATCCTGGGTGACAAAAGAAGGTCTGGAATGCAGCCAACGGTCCAAATGTGGGGAATGAGGTCCCCAAGGTTCCAATTCCTCAAGAAGAACATCCATAGGGAGGGTAAGCTCCAGCTGTCACTCCAGACTGTGGTCTCCATAGAATATTGATAGATGCTAGAGCAGGGGTCAGCAGCCTTGGCTTTCCAGCTGTTGGTGAACTACCATGCTACTATCCTCAGCTACAATTTAAAGGTTAAAAATTTGTTAAAATTGACCATTTGGCCATTTTTTTTGTTGTTTGGGTGATAGGTAGTACCCATCATGTGCTACCACACAACCCACGTTGGTGTCCCTAGAAGCTACCCATGGGGAACAATGGGGTGTTTCAAGTTTCCCCATTGTTCCCTATGGCTGGAACAAGCTGCACTCACAGAGTCCATGCACACAACTTTTGCATTGTAATTTACAATGCATTTTGCAACCCTGCCTTGAAAAACACTGAAGAAGCACACAGTAAAAGGGAATTTGTCCCTTCCAACACAGAACACACATTTCAAACACAATCCTAAAATGGCCAAAAGGATTAGTGACCCAGAATCCACTGCCAGCCACAGTGACTGCACTGCAGTAACATCCATGACACAAGTTCCTGACTCCTTATGTTACTTCTTAGCATTGCAACAGCTGCCACAGCAGCACCCTTAGCAGCAAGCATAGCCAGAAGCTGAACTAGCTCAACTTCAGCCACATTTTGACTGAGTACACTTTGCAATGCAGATTGCAGAGCAGTCCAGAGCAGTGAGTGAAGCACAAGTTAGTTTCAAGCCCAGACATGGAGCTCATCACAGCAATCACCAAGAAATATTACACGCAAGAGAGAGCGAGAGCGAGAGCTTGTCACTGTCTATTTCTCACGACAACTCTATCTCACAAACAAAAGAAACCACCACCACAACAAACAAATATTTATATACTACTTTTCAACAAAAGTTTCCAAAGCAGTTTACATAGATAACAAACAAACAAACAAACAAACAAACAAACAAGATGGATCCCTGTCCCCAAAGGGCTCACAATCTAAACAGAAACATAAGACAGACACCAGCAACAATTACTGGGGGGTTACTGTGCTGGGGTGGATAGGGCCAGTTGCTCTCCTTCTGCTAAATAAAGAGAATCACCACATTAAAAAGGTGCCTCTTTGCTCAGTTAGCAAGGGTTTGTTTGTTTGTTTGTTTGTTTGTATATCACCCTTCCAAAATGACTCAGGGCGGTTTACAATTAAAAACAAACCACTAAAACAATAAAGAGCTAAAACAAAAAATTAAACACAATATGACAACAGTTAACAATTTTAAAACATTTTAAAACAAGAATTAAACAATTGCAGTAATTAAAAACCCCGAAACGGGGTTAAAACTGATTTTAAAACCCTGGAAAGCCAGGCCGAACAAATATGTTTTAAGTGCTCTCCTGGAGGCTAATAGAGAATTCAAATTACGGATTTCCACAGGGAGTGCATTCCACAGCCTAGGAGCAGCTATAGAGAAGGCCCGCCTCTGAGTCACCACCAGACTAGCTGGTAGTAACTGGAGACGAACCTCCTCAGATGACCTGGAGTACTGTGTACAATTCTGGTCACCACATCTAAAGAAGGACATTGTAGAACTGGAGAAGGTGCAGAAGAGGGCAACCAATACGGGAAAACAGGAAGCTGCCATATACTGAGTCAGATGATCAGGGGCTTGGAGCACCTTCCTTAAAAGGCAAGGCTACAGCAAGTGGGGATTCTTAGTTTAGAAAAAAGATGACTCTGGGGAGACGTGATAGAGGTCTATAAAATCATGCATGGTGTGGAGAAAGTGGAGAGAGAGGAATTCTTCTCCCTCTCACATAACACTAGAATCCAGGGTCATCCCATGAAGTTGATTGCCAGGAAATTTAGGATCAATGAACGGAAATATTTTTTTCACACAATGCATAATCAACTTGTGGAATTCTCTGCCACAAGATGTGGTGTTGGCTACTAGTTTGGATGGCTTTAAGAGTGGTTTGGATAATTTCGTGGAGGAGAGGTCTATCAATGGTGACTAGTCGGAGGGCTGTGGGCCACCTCCAGCCTCCAAGGCAGCAGGATGCCTCTGAATACCAGTTGCAGGGGAGTAACAGCAGGAGAGAGGGCATGCTCTCATCTCTTGCCCATGGGCTTCCATCAGCATCTGGTGGGCCACTGTGTGAAACAGGATGCTGGACTAGATGGGCTTTGGGCCTGATCCAGCAGGGCTGTACATACCTTAATGTGCGGTGGGGATCATGCAGAAGAAGGCGCTCTCTGAGGTAACTCAGGCCTAAACCGTGCAGGGCTTTAAAGGTAATAACCAGCACTTTGTATTTTGCCCACAAACATATTGGCAGCCAGTGCAATTGTTTCAAAATAGGCGTAATATGGTCTCTCCGGGTTGCCCCAGAGACCAATCTGGCGGCCGCATTCTGAACTAACTGAAGTTTCCGAACTACGTACAAAGGCAGCCCCACGTAGAGCGCATTGCAATAGTCAAGCCGGGAGGTTACCAGCTAATGCACCACTGTTTTGAGATCATCCTCTTCAAGGAATGGGCGCAGCTGTCGAATCAGCTGAAGCTGATAGAAAGCACTCCTGGCCATGGCCTCCACCTGAGAAACAAAGGTGAGGCCTGGGTCCAGGAGTACTCCCAAGCTGCGCACCTGCACCTTCTGGGGGAGTGTAACCCCATCCAGCACAGGAAGATCTAACTCACCCCTCAGATTCTGAGCCCCCACAATGAGCACCTCCATCTTGCTTGGATTCAACTTCAATTTGTTATCCCTCATCCAGCCCATTACTGCCTGTAGTCAGGCATTTAGAGAATGAGTGCCATTTCCTGAAGAAGGAAGGGAAAAGTAGATTTGAGTGTCATCAGCATACTGACAGGACCCAGCACCAAATCTCCTGATGACCTCACCCAGCGGTTTCATGTTGATATTGAAAAGCATTGGTGACAGAATGTAGCCCTGAGGGACCCCATAAAACAGCTCCTGCTTTGAAGAGCGACTGTCACCAAGCTCCACCATCTGGAATCTACCCGAGAGATAGGAATGGAATCACTGCAAAGCAGTGCCCCCATTCCCAACTCCCCCAGGCGACTCAGAAGGATACCATGGTCGATGGCATTGAATGCCCCCAAAAGATCCAAGAGGACCAGCAGAGTCACACTCCCTCTGTCGATTCCCCGGTGAAATTCATCCATCAGGCTGACCAAGGCTTTCTCAACCCGTTCTAAAGCCAGTTTGAAATGGGTCTAGATAATCAGTTTCCTCCAAAACCGCCTGGAGCTGGTTAGCCACCACCCTCTCGGGTTAACTGAGAAACCACAACTCAAGGAAGGCAGGCACCCAAGATCTGCCTTTGTCAATCTGAGATCCATCAAAACCAGATAGTTATTTCAGCAATAGCACAGCATATTATACTCGGTGCTGAGAAAACCACAAAATCAAACCTTCCTTGATTCCTTTCTCCTTTCCTGATGTATCCTTTTCAGGAGAGGCACACTATAAGGACTTTCTCTGCCTCCCAGTCCCAGTCCCTCTGAATACATTTTGAAATTCCCTCCTCTTGTTTTACCCTCCCTCCTCCCCCCGCCAGTCAATGGGGGCACAGTTGCCCATGACAACACTTGATTTGAATGATAACAAGCCAATCAAGAAGCAAGGAGATTGCTAGCCATTCAGAAGCCTGTGCCAGAAAACAGGTTAGCAAGGTGAAAATAAACCTCCAAAATGGTGCTCGAAATATCAAGAAGCTTTGATCAAAACGGGGTTGTTTTATTCCAAGCTTGAAACAGGCCCTTTATTCAAAGGGGGTTTTGAGCTCAAATCACTCGAAATGGCCCATTTCAAGTCGAAATGTTTCGATGTTGAGATGTTTTACACATCCCTAGTACAGATCCCCTACTTTTGTAGTAAAACCAGTGGGGATCAAAATGATCTCCTGCTTCCCCCAACTCTCCCAAACCATCCTCCTTTTTACAGTTGCATTTTCCAGGCACTAAGGAATATCTCTAGCTGCAGAGAGTTGCAAGTGCACTGGCACTGGGCTTGTGGAGGGCGGGCTGAATGCAAAAATTCACTTTCTGCTTAGCAAACACTCCGGGTCCTCCCACCAGCCAGACTGTTGTAAAACTGTGTTTTTAGATGCAACATAGGCTCACCAAAAAATTATGAGAGATGGAGGAATTCTGTTCTTTCCCTCAAAGGATCATTTCAGTTATGAAGGGAGAGAATCTCCATTCATCACTGAAGGTCTAAGTGGAGAAGGAATTGGACGTTTGTTGTGGGACAAAGAATTAAAAAAACCATTTGCTTCACTCTGTCCGCCCCCCCCCCACTGAGAGTAGTCTACTGTTCACTGAAGTATGTTGTGCTTTCTCAGGAGGGAAAGAAAGAGTTTTGTCAGTCCCCCTCTTCCTTCTGTTGCCCCCTATGCCTCCTGGAAAACCTGCTCCAGAGCAAGAGGGAAGGGGAGATTGGCAAAAATCACTTTTCCTCCTTTGTTGCGTGGAACATACTTCCACAAACGGAAGAGTACTTAGATGCTGCCCACTGTGTTATCAAGCTGTAACTGTAAAGTGTCTCTTATTGGGTGTCAATGAGAATAGTGATATCTTTCTTGTGTATACAAGAGAAGAGTCTGTTTTCTCATTATCCTTGGTTTTCATGTTGTTAACTTGTCAGCTTTGGAGGATTTCTTTAGCTGCCACAGAACAAGTCATTGTTTGTTACAAAGCATCAAAAATGCTTCTACAGCATGGAGTTGCCAGTCTTGTGCAGACTAAACCAGTTTAAATAGAAGTATGCTAATCTTGGTGAGAGGGACAACTCTCTCATTACACCAAGGGAGGTGACGGCCTTGGGCAGTGAGTGCTGGGCATGGTGGCAAAAGCAGGTACCCTACACTCCACTGTGGGTGTTAACCCACCTGCCTGCTGTCATCACCCCACCTCCTCTGTGCTTTCAGTGCCTGTCTTTTGACCTTTTCTCCACTTCAGTCCTGCTCCCCTGCTGGCCCTACCCCCAACTCACTGGCTCAGATGCCAGCCCTCTTCCCTCATGCTATCCTCACCTTCTGGGACACACCACTGCTTGCTGTTGTAGACCAATGAGACAGTATGGAGCAGGGATTCTCAACGTTGGGTCCCCAGATGTTACTGGACTTCAACTCCCATAATCCCCAAACAAAGGCCACTGGGGATTGTGGGAGCTGAAGCCCAATAACAACTGGGGACCCAACACTGAGAATCCCCAGTATGGAGTGTGTATCCAGTGGCAACAGCTGTGCCCACTGATAACTACATAACTCATAACTACGCCAGCACCAGCTCTCTCTCTCCCATCCAGCACCATCTTTGGGGGGGAAAGATATAATCTTCACTCATACGGTCTTCTCATATTCTGATTTGAAAACACAATTTTACATCTTTTAAAATATTCATAAGCTAGTTATAGACTGGGCACAGGTTATGAGCAATTAGGTTCTGACTGGATATAATATGAAATTTACAGACAACATATAGCTTAGGAGGATCTGGCCATATGCACCAGCTTGCTCTATTAGCATTAGCAACCATTTCAGAATTTTGCTTTATGAGAGAGTCATCTTCATTCCCTCCAACCCACCCCAGTACCTGTAATCTAGGTCAGAGTGAAGTTTAACTATATACTGAGCATCCTTCTAGATCTGGACATGCTTTTGGGGACAGATCCCCATTTATATATACAAAGGAGCAAAGAAGATGACTGTGTAACTGGCAAGGCACAACACATTTGGTATGAAAACCGGGAAGTGTAAAGTAAGTTGCAGCCAATTGTGCTTTGCTAGGCATTTAATCATTTTAAGTGGAGAGCTTTTACAAATGAACCAGGTCATCCCTTAGGGTGATTAAAAAAAATAAAATTCTCCATTTTAGATTCCTCTAGCCTAGCAAGTAACCCCAATGAAAATTTAATTTGCCAAGGAAAATGTTTCTAGTAAGCCGATATGTAATTTCCTGTCAGACAGTTTAGCTACGCCTTCACATGTAGCTTCCTATTCTGTCATTCTGAGGAGGCAGGGAAATAATTTCCAAAAAATTAAACTTTGGCAGTTTTGTAGCATGTGTCCTGAACATCACACACGCACACACACATACACACACACTTTCACAAACCTGTGATAGATGAGACACTTGTAGCTTGATGCAAAATGCATACAGTGCAGTGAGCTTGCAATTTTGAAAAAGCAGAGAAACCTACTGCAGTTAGAAATCAAGGTCCAGGCACACAATTGTTCATAAATAAATCAACTCCATATTTTAACATACTTTTTGCAGTTCCGAGCTGCAACTGGCTGAAGTGCCTGTGTGTTGGCACAGCTAGGAGAACTTCCTGCAGGACCTTGAAGAAGATGGTAAACAATTGGCTTTATTGCAGAGTGGAAGAGGAAGGCTGGCTCTTTATAGCAATGACTGGAGGATTACTGTTGATTGGCTTTAAATTTCAGCACTTCTGTTTCCCACCTCTTTAAGCTGGATGTGGATGAGAGACAACAAAGGCATTAATTTTCTGCAGAGGATCAGACTGTGTACGTCTAGACCAAAAGCAGGGAAGCAGAACTGTCTTTGCCCATGAGTAAGAAAACAGGACTTTTTGTTCATTTTGGAGGGATGTGGAGGAATCGGGGACATTAATTTCTGAAGGGAGAGAATTGAGTTTTGGAAGGGACAAGAGGGAAGCAGATATGGAAAAACTGGGGGAGAAATTAAAGTGGACATACTTTCTCTTCCAAATAAATGTTGGATGAAAGCAGTTAAAGTCGAAATGATTTGGGGAATATGGAAATGAAATAAATTTGGGGGGAGTTTTCCCCCCAAGAGCAACTATCCAGATGCTTCTGGAAGCTCACAAGCAGGGAATGAAGGTTAAGGCTTTCTTCTTTTCATTCTCAGAATCATCTGCTATTCAAAAGTATCTCAACTATCCAGTTCCCAGCCTTACGGCAGAGCCTTGGCTAAAATAGTACCTGTCAGAGAGGAGGAGCAAAGCAGAGACTCCAGAAACAGCAGCTGCAGAAAATCCCTGATCCCAACTCACATCTCACCTATCATAGTTTTATTAAATAGCAATAATGTGCATGGGCAGAAGCGGGGGGGGGGGAGAGATGTGCAGAACACACTTTACAAAACTACCAGAGTTACCTTAAAAAAAAAATATTCCTCTGCTTCTCTCAGAACAACAGAATAGGAAGCAGCAAATGAATTGTTTGACAGATCAGCTCACCAGAAGCATTTCCTTGGCAAATTCAGGTTCATGGTAGTAAAGCAAATCCAGTTCATTTGTAAACAGATTCAGTAGTAGAGCTGATCTGGTATTAGAAGCAACCCCTGCTACATATGGGGTTGTGTTTTCCTTCAGGGACCAGGTCCACAGTTTGGGAGTGCTCCTTACTAAGAACATAGGAAGCTGCCATATATTGAGTCAAACCATTGGTCCATCTAGCTCAGTATTGTCTACACAGATGGGCAGCAGCTTCTCCAAGGTTGCAGACAGGAGTCTCGTTCAACCCTGTCTTGGAAGTGCCAGGGAGGGAATGTGGAACCTTCTGCATGCAAGCATTCAGGCGCTCTTCCCAGAGCGGCTCCATCCCCTAAGGGGACTATCTTGCAGTGTTCATGAATGTAGTCTCCCATTCATATGTAACCAGGATGGCCCTGCTTAGAAAAGGGGACAAGCCATGCTTTCTTCCACAAGACCAGCTCTCCTCATAGAAAACCAGGTGGCAGCCATGGCCAGGAATGTTTTTACACAAGTTAGCCAGTGTGAAGAAAAGTGATCTGGCCAAGCTCTAGGATTACTGCTGTCAGTGGCAGCTGGCTGACTCTTGCCATTCAAGGCAGGTCACAAAATCCCCTTCCCCTTCCCTTGCAGCTCCATACCCTCAGAGCACCCACCACAGCCCTGCTTTCTCCTCCCCACACCTGCTAGTTGAGCCGGAGGCTGGCTCTGGCACCACCTCCTTTCACCTCACCTTCTAGGCATGCACCCTGTCTCTATCCTGGGGCTAGCACAGGCCACTGCACAATCCCCTGCAACACCAGGCTTGCCCTTTTGGGGTACTGGAAGGAAGAATGTGGCAGCAGTAAAGGACAGGGGCCAGTGGAGCTGGAGGGGACACACACTGCCTGAGTTATACTGCCTCTGAATACGGAGGTTATATTTTGCTATCGCAGCCAATAGAAGAGGATTCTATTGGCAGAGGTTGGCCAGAACAGATAAGGAAGTTCTCTTTAAAGAGTCTTGGCAGGGGAGCTGTGTGTGGATTTACATTGTCGTAGCTGAAGGTCAGTGTGGATGCAGAGAAGGTGTAGTCAGAGTGGCTTGGCAGAGAGTAGCTCCTCCCACTTTATGGAGGCACTCGGTCTCCCTAGATGAGACACAAAAAACCAGCCCTACTTTTTCAACACAGTAAATGTGATGCTGTTCACTATTTGATTTAAATAACCAAATATCCTATCAGACATGCTTGAGGGAAGGAGACAGTAAAGTCATTAACAATCTGACAACTATCAAAGCTTTGATCTTTTTCTGCATTACACATTTGAAAGACGCGGCCTTGTATCTTTTGAGACAGCTCCTGTTTCATTCTAATCCTCTTTGGGAACCACAATGCTGGCATTTGACAAAGAAACCAGCAGTATCCCCTGCAGAGGCTGCAGCTGTCATTTCCAAAATGGCAGTTAGAAATCTCAGTAAACAGTGTCACCTTTCCCAAACTGTTAAATATCAGATTCCTTCTTCCTATTCATACGTGCAATTCTTGTCCAATTTGTTCTTATTATGTTGCTGAAGCCAGAAGAGCCTTTCACTTAGCTGGTGTTATCTTACTGAATTAAAATAAGAAATTACAGGTGCTCTGTATTGTAGCGACTCATTGGCTGATCTTTTGCCATAACAGAGTGTAATAATTGTGGATATTTTTAACCATCTACTTTTCAAATAATCATCCACTATTTCACTTACAGCAATCTGTAGGAGCACAAAGATGTGACTGTAACCCAACCCAGGCAAGGTGACATTAGACGGTACTTTGAGCATGTGCTTGCTTTTTACATGCTTGGGTTTTTCCCCTAAGTAGCCGATGTTCGAATCTCCGCTGGTATGTTTCCCAGACTATGGGAAACACCTCTGTCAGGCAGCAGTGATATAGGAAGATGCTGAAAGGTATCATCTCAGACTGTGCTGGAGATGGCAATGGTAAACCCCTCCTGTATTCTACCAAAGACAACCACAGGGCTTTGTGGTCGCCAGGAGTTGATACACCAACTCAACTAGTTAGCACACTTTACCTTTAGCTGATGTATGCAAGAACTCTTTGCTTACAGTGTAGTCCCAATCTGGATTCTGCTGCAATTGCTATTTAGCAACAAAAATATATACGCAAGCATGCAATGGCTTGCTTAAAATAATGCAAAGTTTTTTCTCTGTCCCACTGAAAGGTTTGCTCTGCTACATTAAGGCTTCTGGTATTTTAGCATGCACTTCTCATACACACCAAGCCTTTCTTCATAAGGATAAGGGATACAAATGTGAGAAACAGTTCAGGAAATCGGGAGTTTTTGTGCCCCATAGATTTCAGTGACTTTGGTTTGTGTCTCAAATTATTATTATTTTAAATAGCTGAGATTCTCAGGCTGACAAATTTTGCTCCAGTACCAAAGTATATGGCTACATGAGTTACACACTGTTACTGCCTTATGGCTGCATGGTTCTGTTACCAATAGGAGTTATCAGATGGTATGGGTAGAGGAAATGGGTGGGTAGAGGAAAGAATCAATGTTCCCAGACCTCTTTTGTTTCATTAGCAAAGGTTGAGTAATCTATCCTGCAGATTCCAGATAGCCTGGAAAGGAATGGAATCAGAGACCTTGTTTTGGAACATGATCAAGAAAGGTTGAATACTTTTGAAGTACAGTGTTGGGTCCTCTCATCTCTCCCCTGTGTCTTCAGAGGTTAGTGATGGGCTAGGTGGCCAAATTTGGCTTTAAAAAAGCCAAATTCTGGCTTACGGCCCATTTGACCCATGAGTATACCCCTTAGGTTCTGGCAACCCTGGGGTAGGGTGGTTTTCCCACTATGACTCCCCATCCCACCTGGGACCATTCAAGCTGGTACCATGGCTGGCTAACTCAAGGCTGTTCTGTTGATCCTAGTCTTCTTCATAACTGCTCTCACCACTGGTGTCCACATTCTTATCATCTTTGATGCTCCCAGTGAGGAGAGGAGCTCCTGTATCATAGGGTCTTACCTAGGAGTGTGCAAGCCAGCTCAGATCTGGGCTCAACATCGAGCTGGCTCGGCTCGACAAGTTCAGGATCGAACTACACTGGCATCGGCTGCTCTGAGTTTGAACCAAACTAGGCCCAGATTGAACCGAACCAGCTCAGAGCTCTACTGTTCAAGGGGAATCTGGTGGGGATTCCCCTTGACCAGTAAAGGGGCAGGAGGGCTTGCCTAAGGGTAGAGTGGACAGTAGGTGAATAAGTACTTACAAGTGCCAGTACCTGCCGGCCTCAGATAGAGTAGGCAGGGCCTTCTTCAGGTCTGTTCGGGCCTCTGACCTTTTACAGGTAAAGGGGAATCCTCACTGGATTCCCCTTTACCAGTAGAGTTCCAAGCCGGTCGAACCAACTTGGTTCAAACTCATACCACGTCCATTTTGACCAGGTACAAAACCAAACTGGGCCAGGTTGACTCAAATCTGGTCCAGATTCGAGCCCAACTGGCAAAACCAGTCTTGTGCACATCCTAGTCTCCCCCTCTTCAACTGGCTGAAATTGCTCCAGGGAGAAGGTGGTACATATGGAGGCAGGGCTGAATGTGGCTATCCAGACTGGTGTGCCCCACTGATCCTGACACATAGGCTCAGAATGTTCTAGAAAATTCTTCAGGCTCTGAGAGAAAAGAGAAAAGAATTGTCATTTCCTGCATTCTTAGCCTACAGTGTCAGAGGAGACAGCTATCCCAGAACTATCTACCGGTTTGGTCAGTCCACTCAGAATTGGGAAGGGAAACTTGGTTATATTCGTGGTAAAATAAACATTTGTTTTAGCTTGTCTTGCTTATGAAATATACACCTGGAAGCTCTTCTCACAATCAGTGAGAAGAGCTTAAGTTGGATCTGTGGGGAGAGTGGGAACACACGGGGAACACACAAGCAAAAAGAGGAGGTTAACGGAGCCCTCACTCTGACTTAGGGGAGGGGTATTTAGGGTGGTTAGCTGCTGGGAGCCGCATGGCTCCCGTTCCAGCACACAATCACCCGAAGCGGGCTAGGCTCCCTTAGCCCGCTTTTGGGCTATCGTGAGCATTACCTCTTTGTGTTTGTGTGTCAGTAACCACCATGACCCAGTCTCTGAGCCTAGCACTGACCCTCAAGAGGAAGGAAGCCAACCACTCTTCAGAAGAGGAACTGGAGGCCTATGAAACACCTGAAGAGAACAGCATGGCCCGAGCTCCTAGCCCTTCAGCCTTAGATGAGCCACTCAAGCCTCCCTCCTAGTTGAGAAGGTGTCCACCACCTGATGGACCTGCTCCTACAGACACAGACCCCACATTCACACCTCTAGACCCAGATCCTGCTTCTGAATAACTAAATTCCCCAGAACAAACTGTAGCCCCCCAAGACCTCTCTCTTGGCTCCCCAGAGAAGCCCCTGCAAGTTCCCTCCAGCAAAGGCACAGCAAGTCTCAAGAAATCCTCCAAGATCAGAGCAGGAGTGCACATGTGGCTGCCAGGCATTTGCCTCAAGATGGGTCTACTTGAGAGGAGGATTAAATGAGGTCTACTTGGAAGTCACCTTAGATTGCAGAAAAGGACATGGCTTTCCTGTAGGCTATACAAGTTCATTCCTGGATTTGGGCCTTTGCTGGTAGTAACTGTTTGCTGCTAACAAGGGATGTGCATGAGAATGGTGTTTCTGACTTTGCAAATGGTACCTTTGCATGTGCAGATGCTATGTTCATGTTGGTGCTACACATGGGTTCTTGGGGGCAGTGCTGTTGCAGGAGGAAGCTGCATGTGGCAGTACAGAGCAGGTAAGGATCTGCTCTCCTCTTTTAAAAAGATCCCACTTACTGCTGCTCTCCCCGTGGCACCTCAGTTTATGCACATCCCCACTGCTAACTACAAGACCAGCTCCCTGACCTTTGACCTAGCTCTTCTTGCCTGAATTCTTGACTCTTATTTCTGCTCCTTGACTTGCAATCCACATCAGCTTTTGGGCCTCAGCTACACTTGACCAGCACTCCCTACTTGCCTCTTCTACAGTGAGTACTTCTGGGGCATGCACAGATCGTCTGGGCTGTGAGCATGACATTGTGTTTACATCAAACTGTTCTTCTCTTTACCAAGGAGTGAAACACCTCAGAAGAAGATCAGCTCCAGTAACCTAATTTTTATCCAGATGTTGATCATGGGTGAGAATTCCACTGTAATTTGAACTTGTGCACTATTTCTGAAGAACTACACTGAACCTCCAAATAACCTTTGGACGATACAAAGGTCAAGTTCTCACTGAAACGTTAGGAAACATAGGAACATAGGAAACTGCCATATACTGAGTCAGACCATTGGTCTATCTAGCTCAGTATTGTCTTCACAGACTGGCAGTGGCTTCTCCAAGGTTGCAGACAGGAATCTCTCTCAGCCCTATCTTGGAGAAGCCAGGGAGGGAACGTGAAACCTTCTGCTCTTCCCAGAGCGGCTTCATCCCCTGAGGGGAATATCTTGCAGTGCTCACACTTCCTATTCAGATGCAACCAGGGCAGACCCTGCTTAGCTATGGGAACAAGTCATGCTTGCTACCACAAGACCAGCTCTCCTCTCCTAAGAGAGAAGAGGAGATATGATGATGTACAAGGATAAGCTGCTAGAAATGTTATAGCTATGGGGACAAGTCATGCTTGCTACCACAAGACCAGCTCTCCTCTCTCAGCTCTCCACAAGACCAGCTCTCCACAAGACCAGCTCTCCTTAAACCCATGTCAGGACTGTACCACTTTAAACTGCAGGTGTGGGATCAAAAGACTGGATACTCCTCCATATGAAAGCCTCCTTCCACACACACATTTAAAAAATAAAACATCATTTTGGCTGCATTCACATGTAATGCAGAACCACGGGTCCAATGGACCATGGTTCCACTCCCCACTGGACATTCCTATCCAAATTCAGACATACAGGTAATGGAGAGCAGGGAGCCTGCAGTCAGCAAGACTTCAGAGTGGGGGTGGGGGAGAACTGGCTGTATGGGCTTCCTTTTTGTATGAAGGACAGTCTGCACAATCAATCATGGCCAGAGAGAAAGAGAAGCTTCCCCTCTCAACTCCGGTCACAGGCTTAGCCCGCTCTCCCTGCGCACCCTGCTAAATCGGGTCTCACCAATCGTGAGACATGGCTCACGAACATCCTGCCTTTGAGGATGGAGGTGGCCCTCCGACTAGTAGCCGTTGATAGACCTCTCCTCCATGAAGTTATCCAAATCCCTCTTAAAGTCATCCAGGTTGCTGGCTGTCACCACATCTTGTGACAGAGAATTCCACACGTTGATTATGCCTTGTGTAAAAAAAATTCTTCCGTTTGCTGATCCTAAATTTCCCGACAATCAATTTCATGGGATGACTCCTGATTCTAGTGTGATGTGTGAGAGAGAAGAATTTCTCTAGATCCACTTTCTCCACTCCATGCATAATTTTATAGACCTCTATCATGTCTCCCCACACTCGCCTTTTTTCTAAACGTTCATTTCCTTCTTGGCACATTTACTCATGCATTTTATTTATGTCTGCTGGTATTGTAATTGTTTACTGAAAGACTATAATTTCCAGACAAATGTGTTTTAAACACACACACACACACACACACACACACACACACACACACTCACTAAATGAGGCTGTTCTCACGAGCAGCCACAGGCAGACTAAGGCAGCCAAGCTTGCTCTTGGCTTCTCTTGTGAAGCAGCAGGAGGCAAGCAGCAGCCGCAGCAAAACCACTTGTGGAGCCCTCCTGCAAAGTGAGGTTAAGAGAGCAAGTGCCAGCCCTGGATGCTTGCAGGCAGGGCTGGGAGACTGCAGGGTCCCTGGCCTGCATCAGGGGAATCCTGCACTCACATGGTGCATTAGAGAGGTTTGGGGTGGCAGGATGCCACTTCCTATCCCCTGATGCTCCACACTTCCAGCAGCTACCTGTATTCATGTGGGCAGGTGATTCTACCACCCAGAGAAGTAAAATAGATCATCTGCAGGGGAGGTAAGTGCTAGCAGCCTTCTTCCCTGCTTTCCCTCAAGCCCTTTCTCACCAATTGTGAGAAAGGACTCAATATGTTCACAGCCTGAAATATTCATTTTCTCTCTCATTTGATTATGAGATAATCAGATATGTATATAGGCATATATGAAAGAACTGTATGGAGCGGAATGTAATAAAAACATTACTGTATTCTTTTAGAGGGTAAGGGGGAAGGTGTGTGTGTGTGTGTGTGTGTGTGTGTTTCGCTTCTTTATGATGACTAATCTAAACAATGCCTTGGGTGTTGCAGAATATTAGCATTGCCTGTAGACTTTACTCCTCTACAAAAACATTATTGGCATATATTTATTACATATAATTGTAATAAATACATGTAATAAATAATAAATAGATATAAAATATGAAGCATTAGTTGAACCTGCACAGAACATCTGTGTGGCAGTACACTCCCCCTACCTTCTGCCCAACTCCCCTGCCCCTTCTGCCCCAGTCTCCTCTCCCGCCGCCCCCCCTCTTCTGCCCCAGTCTCCTCTCCCGCCGCCCCCCCTCTTCTGCCCCAGTCTCCTCTCCCGCCGCCCCCCTCTTCTGCCCCAGTCTCCTCTCCCGCCGCCCCCCCTCTTCTGCCCCAGTCTCCTCTCCCGCCGCCCCCCCTCTTCTGCCCCAGTCTCCTCTCCCGCCGCCCCCCTCTTCTGCCCCAGTCTCCTCTCCCGCCGCCCCCCCTCTTCTGCCCCAGTCTCCTCTCCCGCCGCCCCCCTCTTCTGCCCCAGTCTCCTCTCCCGCCGCCCCCCTCTTCTGCCCCAGTCTCCTCTCCCGCCGCCCCCCACCTTCTGCCCCAGTCTCCTCTCCCTCCGCCCCCCACCTTCTGCCCCAGTCTCCTCTCCCTCCGCCCCCCACTTCTGCCCCAGTCTCCTCTCCCTCCGCCCCCCACTTCTGGCCCAGTCTCCTCTCCCGCCGCCCCCCTCTTCTGCCCCAGTCTCCTCTCCCGCCGCCCCCCTCTTCTGCCCCAGTCTCCTCTCCCGCTGTCAGCAATCTGGCCACCCAGAAGGGAAGTCCAGGAAGATAGTCCACAATACAAACTGTGCTGCGGAAATGAAACACGGCTCGGAATAGTTCTCTATATCAGGCTTGGGCTGAAAGCTGTCGACACGAAGGTTGACAAATGTTGTCTTCCAGTGGCTAACAGAAAGCTGTTGACGTGCTTTATAGTCCAAGCTGATAACTCTCAGCTGGCAGGGGTTGAAGGCTTATCAGCCCTCTGCAAGAGGCTTTTACTCCTCCTGGTAGTTTCCAGCTGTGCTCTTCGCCTTGTGACACGCCTTTGCTGTGGAGTCAGTGGGGGTTACCTGCACAGCTCATCTTCTAGTCTGTCTGTCGCTTTCTCTGCTGCCTCAGACTGCTGTGCCTGCTCTGAAACATCAGCCGGACCTTCCTCAGCCGTCTCTTGGGAACTGACAGCCGGGCTCTGTCCCTCAGGCACCCCTGCATCAGCTGAAAGGCTGTCAGCTTCCCCTTTCTCCTCGCTATCTAAGATCGAAGGCGTGACACTCGCCCTCTTCTGTCCCAGTCTCCTCTCCTCCACCACCTTCTGGCCCATTCTCTTCTGTTTTCTCGCTGTCGTTGCTGCCACCATTATTTATCTCCCACCCGTGCCACTCCCAAAGCAGCTGTACTTCCCATTGGGTGGCTTGAAGGTGGCTGCCTGGTGTCTCGCCACCTTTGTGGTGACTCTGATCCGGCATTTTTAAAACTCCAACCACTCTCCCTGGCTGCTCCCTCCCTCTTAGCCTCTCTCATGGATTTTCTCCCGCTCAGTGGTCAGAACTCTTGCGCAACCTTTCAAGAGTTCATCCATACATCTCGTCGCATCCCCATGGTCAGCTAAGAGAATTATTATTATTTTTTAATTGTTAAATTTATATACTGCCTTTCATTAAAAACAATCACAAGGCAGTTCACATAGAAAAAAAATTAACAGGACTATAAAAATTACACAATTAAAATATTATGCTAAAATATAAAAACAGATCTAATTTAAAAAATTAAAAATACATGCATAGAAATAACCATACAATATACAAAGAAGCAGCAATGGAGACAATCACATAAAAGCCTGAGTAAAAAGCCAAGTCTTCAAATGCTTTCTAAAAGCCATGATGGAGACCGAGGAGTGAATAGCCACCGTGATATTATTTTGTGTGCTGAAAAAAGGAGACTGGAAAATGCGTATTATAAATTTGTTTCATTTCTTATTTAACCATGTGTTCCCTCTAAAAATGCTTGATATTGCTAAATACTGAAACAGAAAGCATTTCTTTAAACTCAAATAATATAGCAGCTAGGAGACAATTTCCCAAGAACCAGGCAAACTAAATGAATGATTCACAGGGAGAATAATACTTGATGTACATTCTAATTTGCAAGTGATGAGGTACAATACCCCCCATTCTGTTACATATTTCAGTTTTGTGCAAGATAGAATAAAAAGCATCCATGTAAACAGGGGAGAAAAAAAGAATTCAGCTGTGAAAAGCGTGATCAAGAGAAAAACATGGAGTGGCTGGGGGGGATTTTGTTGTTTGCTGCTCTTGCTGCTGCTTTCAAGCCAGTTATCAGAAAAGGGGCAATATTGGCATTTCCCCTTACCCTTTAAAAAAACACCCACTCACCTTACAGCCTGATCCTTTGCCGATTTAAGTGCACCAATGCCAGGCAGAGGAGCACTAACCCCCGGACCTTGGGGTGCTGGTCTGGTCCTCCAAGGTCTGGGGGGGGGGCTTCAGCAGCCACCTCATGCCTGCCCCGCGAAAACTCCAGTGGTTTGTTTGTTTAACTCCACCCCCCTTGCCTGCGGGGGGGGGAGGAGTGGAGCAGTCATTCTCCCTCCCCCCCCATCCACTGGCACTGGAGAGACCGGTGGGACTCTGGCCGCGTCCATTCAAGCCAGTGTCTTTAACAAAGTGTGAGGCGCAGCTGCGCAGTTTAAAGATCGTCGCAAGCTTGCAACAATCTCTAAACTGAGCAGGCGCACCTCGCACTTTTTTAAAGACACTGGCCTGAATGAACGTGGCTAGCGTCCCTCCAGTCTCTCCGCTGCCGGAGGAGAAGGGAGAATGACTGCTCTGCTCTCCCCTGCAGGCACTCCTCAGCTGCGGTAAGGAGAAAAAAAGTTAAAAAAAACAAAACCAGAGGTTTGTCAGGGCAGCCGTCCCAAAGGAGGTTTCAGGGGCCCTCACATGCAGGGGAGGCGGCTCGCAGCTGGGGGATCCAGGTGGTTCAGGTGCCCAAATAATCTTGGTGTGCCCCTGATGCCAGGGCCAGCCTGTGTACTGGGCAAAACTAGGTAGTTGCCTAGGGCACAGTTTTGAGTGCCACCCCACCCCCAGTGGGATGGCTATGGTGGCTCCCACTTGCAGCTGGGCCAAGGGAGTTGATGAGGAAGCAGATTAATCTATATATTTAAAACACTGTAAAATGTCCCACCACTCGGCTGGTCAATGTTTATTTGTATGGCCATATGAGGGGCCAACTTTTGCCTGTGCACTGGCCACACACATGCAAGGCGTGCAGAAGGGGCAGACTCCCCATGGAGCTGTGCAGCAGCACAAAGCAGCGACAGCAGGCAGGGGCATAGCTAGGGGAGAGGAGGCCTGTGTTGCCTCTCTCCCTGGTGGCCCCTCAGAGTGAGGGAGATAAGAAAATAGGGAGGGGTGGAGCTGGGGGCCTCAGGTTCTTTGAACCCATCCACTCAATTATAGCTACACCCCTGGCGGCAGGACATCTTACAAAATTATAAAAGTATAATCTGCCTTCTCACTACCCAGCCAGTGCCAGATGCCAAGTAGGACTTTGCTCCCTCCATATCCAATTAAAATTATTTTCTGTATAACTGATATAATTCTGTATAACTAACATACTGTAGGGGGTGCCAAAAACCCTAGGGCCAGCACTGACCAATGCCTATTGCTTTTGATAGACTTAAGCACACCTAAGGATCAAACAATAATGCCTTCAAACACATCTGTGGCTTCCAGTTGTTTTAAATGCCAGATCCAAGAGGCTGGTCAGATTGGTACTATGGCAGATGGGGAGGGAGGCTAACTCTTTAGCACCAGTGGCAACTTTCCTCCCAGGACAAATGGCAGCTGCAGAAGGCCTCAATGCATGGCAGAAGAAGGCTGCCTTCCCTGCATGCCATAATCCCAATCCAGATCATAAAAACACAGCTGGTATTTTTTTAAAAAAATGCTGACACATTTGACACCATGAGGTAATTCTCATGATTGGTGTGAAGTGCCAGATGGGGTTTGTGCGGGAAGAGTGGGCTTAGCCCGCTGTCCCCGCAAATGAGCAGTTGCTCATTGTTGGGTGGCTGCTCCAGGTTAACCTTTCTGAACCAGAAAGCTCTTCCTGCAGTCCTCACCTAGGAATGGGAGTCGTCACACACTGTCTTGGGATCACAGTATCCAACCACCTCCTTTCATCTGATCCTGTTCGTAGGCTGTGGAAATGGCCTCAGAAGTGCTGGTGAGGGGGTTAATTGTCACCCTTTCCCTCTACCAGCTGTCAGGGTTAAGACTGCTCCTTACCAGGAAACTCTAGGTCCAATTCACTCCCATCTCTCCAGACCTCCTCATCTCCGGCCATCCAAGCCTTAAATAAAGCCCTGCAATCATGGCAATCCCAACCACCCTCTCCCAACGCCGCCCTCTCCAATGTAGCTGCCTGCATCCTCCCTCCTTCAGCTGTTGCCTGTCTTGCCAGCTGTTCAAGCCCTGCCTTCTCCTCTTTGCCACCAGCAGGCAATCTGTTGGGCTATGCTGGCCCATCCACGGTCTGTGGGTTCCTGTGTGTCCTGGCTTTCCCTGGCACTTGTGTAGGGTCCCAGCTGACTTTGCCTGTACCTGGAGACTGTATTGCCTCCGTCTTTTTGGCCCCCCAACTGGGTGAGTACTCGGGCCCACTCGAGCCAGTGGGAAGGCCCGACAGGAATGTTTTTATTAAGAGTTAGCAGTTCCAGTTACGAAAGGAAATAGTGGCATTATAGACGTGCGCACATCTGCTGATGCAAAAACCAAGTCACTTTCCTTAGAATTAAATAGGACTTTGATTGTGTTATTGAAGTCTTATTTTTTAAAAAATTGTAATGATCATATTTGATTAAGTGCTGTCACTCTGGTTAAATGACACTTCTTTTTATATCTGCATTTGGGAAACATTATTTGCTCTTACCTCCTAAGTATCTTCCCAGCAGTAATAGAAATCTTTGAATGGAAAAGATTTACATGTAATCATTGATGATCTTTTAAATGGGGTTTCAGATATTCTGGTAAATACCCAAAATTACATTAATGCAGGCCTTAGCAACTTGGGACATACTAAATAAAATTCAGGCCTCCTATATGGTAGCGTTCCACATAAACTACTTATGTTTTTTCCTGCCTGCCAGGGTTTTTGGCCACAATATGTGGGCTCTGCTCAGCATGGTGGGTCACTAGTTGTACATTAATTGTTGAGAACTATCCTATATTAAATAATGAAAGACAGGATCTTCATTGGGTAATCTTCAAATATATTGGCATAGGAGATGTGCAAAATGTATCGTGTAGAGCTGTGATATATTTATGCAGTGCACTTTTGCTTCTATGTAGTTAACACATCTGTGTATTAAATTGTTTATTATTTATTTCATGTATATACTACCCATCCACAAATAGCTCAGGGTGGTGCATAGTCAGAAATAAAACTATTTAAAATATTAACATAAAACTCATTTAAAACCACTTATTGTTAAAAGCCAGGCTGAAGAGCTCAGTCCTATTAAGAGTTCCCATGAATTATAGGAGGAGAGTTGGTCTTGTGTCAGCAAGAATGAATTGTCCCCTTTGCTAAGCAGGCATTGCCCTGGTTTGCATTTGAAGGGGGAACTACATGTGAGCATTGGAAGATTTAGCCCTTGAGGAATGGGTCCACTCTGGGAAGGGGCCTTTTGCATGCAGGAAGCCCCATGTTCCTTCCCTGGTAACTCCAGATAGGGCTGAGAGAGACTCCTGCCTACAACCTTGGAGAAGCAACTGCCAGTCTGTGTAGACAATACCGAGCTAGATGGACCAATGGTCTGACTTGGTAGAAGGCAGCTTCCTATGTTCCCATGTCTTATGGTTCTCTTGAAAGCTTCCAGGGATGATAACCCACTTATATACATGGGGAACACATTCCACAATCTAGGGGCAGCTATTGAAAAGGCCCAATCCCAAATTGCCACTAGATTAGTGTCATCCACAGACAGACCTCTCCTAATGATCTTAATGAGTGCTGGGGCTCTTGCAGGGACAGGCACTATCTCAGGTAATGTGGGACTAAGCCATTCAGGGCTTTAAAGGTAATGACCAACACTTTGGACTTTGCCCAGAAACATATCAGCAGAAAGGCAGCCTTACATAGGGCACATTACAGTAGTCCAACCTGGAGATTACCAGCTGATGCACTACTGTTTTTAGGTCATTCTCTTCAAGGAGCAGAAGGAGCCGTAGGATCAGCTGGAGCTGATAAAAATAGCTCTTGGCTATAGCCTTAACCTGAGACACCAGGGTGAGACCAGGATCTCACCCTGTTAATCTCACCCTCCCAAACTATGTACCTGTTAAATCTGGGGGAGTGTAACCCCATCCAGAACAGGAGATAATATCCTGGCCTCCATATTACAGCCCCCTTAAATACAAGAAGCTTTCCAAGTTGTTATAAAACCACAAGACATATTTTATTAAGCCCAGGAGAACCCCTACATGTGACTATTATGGAAGTCAGTAGAACCTACAGTAGGAGCAGATGGCTAATTTAAATTTTCAACACACCTTTTAGGGTTTTTAAAAATCTGTATTCACAATTCATAACATGGAAAGTGGGTGAAAATACAAGCAATTATTTGGGAAGATAGGCTACTCCCTCCCAGACTAGCCCTTTTCTCCGAATATGTCTTTTGTTCTTCTTACAGAAGAACAGAAAATCAAAGGGGAACAGTATCTTTCTTTTGTCTGGATGCTCTAGTCTGAAGCTTTTAATCATACTTCAGCTGACTGAAATCAATGAGACATGTTAGTCGCAACTAACTTGTTCAGTTGATTCTATTAGAACGCAAATGCAACTTACTTCCTCTAGTTCGGGTTCTAAAACTGGAAGGAAATATTGACAATGGCTAAAAGTTATTTAAAGAGTTGTTTGGAGTGATACCAGTCATACCAGTCCCAGCATTTCAGGACAACTTGTTATTGCAGCTGTTTGCAGTTGCTTGTATATAGCATAAATTTTTTTTTCAGAATAAAATAAATGTCCTCCCACATGCCTTTGTACAGTTGAAACTCTTTTCTTTGTCATGATTTTACTCTCTCTTTCCTAATTCTGCCTTTGTTTTAGTATTTGGAACCCAGAAGCTATATAAATATTCAAAGGAGAGTGACATTTAAACATTCTACAATTTAGAGATCTATATAGAATTAAGCATGCTTAGTATAATGTGTTTATGAGGTATTCCAAACTGCCAGAATGTGCCATCATTTGGATAGTTTGCAAGCTTTTTTATGGCATGAGTCTACATGGATCTCTTAGAATATTTTAACATATAGCTTTTAACTACAACAAATTTGAAATGAGTGCTTGAAACACAGCCTTATATGACTGGAGAGGTTTGATTGGAGGTGGAAAGACAACTGCAAAGTTTCCATTTAAAATGGGCCACAGTTTTATGGAAAGAAAATTTTATTCTCTGTAACAAAGACTTAGATGGGGGGAGGGAGTTTCCTCAATTGTTAAAATGCTGGAGAACTCAGTCATTATGCCCCACTGAATAGAATTGTCACAAGGTCTCTTAAAGATTAGCATCTTAACAGATGATAAGCATAAACTGTTCACTCTATTCTGATATGCAAGTGACTTAAACAACATTATATGAAATTTGTGTTTCCTATTTATGTGCCAGCACAAATATTCAGGTTGAGTCAGAATAATAATCTCAGGTAAGGAATATAAACCTCTTCAAGTTGTTGAAGTCATTGGTGACCCTGAGCTATCACTTAAAATCTCCCCAACACATTAAACCAGTTGTTTAAATTGTAGTCAGGTGGGAGTTCATTTATTTTGCCTTGCCTCACTGAACTCAAGCCCAAAGTTGTTACAAGCAACAAAGGAACACAGGCTATGATGCTGCTTTCAGTCAGACAATGAAGATTCATATATACAAGGAAAAACAAAAGGTGAGGAAAAACAAGTATTATAACAGACAGTTTGGTGATTGAGAAAACATCCTTCCCAGCCCTGTCATATAGCACAAGCCCATCTGATCAGGTTTATGCATAGCATGGGAAGAGAAAGGCTGCAGCTTCAGCAAGAGGCATAAACTTGCCCACTTTGAGTGTGACTTGGCTGATCAGATACAAATATGGAATGTAAAATTCACAGTCAAAAAACCTGCTCTGCATCCAGTCTTCCAAAAGAAAATACCTGCAAAAACAACCCCCACACTCACAGATCACAAATAAGGAGTGGCAGGTACGTACACTCCAGTCAGTGCTCTTTGGTGTACATTTGTGATTGGCTTAATTATTACACCAGATGATAATTCACACAATGAAGGAAAAGCACAAGTAGAAAAATCTGTCAGTTCTGAAGAGTTAAGGATTTGGATTGCAAATCCTATTTCAGGCCTAAAACCCAAACACTTTATTTAAAATGAGTTTCAAATGTGTCTATTATAAAATGTGTGGTGTTTTGTTTTATGTATAGGTCTCTCTTTCTGTGAGTTGGGGATGTGGGTTGGGGTGTGTGTGAGAGAGAATGAGTGAGTAAAGTAATATGAAGTACTTTTCCTTACGTAGTTTTTTTTCCATGGAAGTTAAATCTGAGTCTTGTTCATAATACTTAAAAATCAAACTAATGAACCATATCATCAGATTTTATTCTTGCTGTTACATAACCATGTAATAGAGTAAACAAAGGCACATCAGTGAATAGCTCACACCTTGAATCCTGAGGTTCATCACATATACTATTTAGTTGTTGGTTGTCTGAGAGCAAGTATAATGACTGTAATGGCTACTTGCAGTGTTTAAGATTCCACATTTTCTCAACATATCTGTGCAGAACTTAACAAACAACAACAAAAACACCCAGAACCGATACAGCTAACAAATGCAGTCTGTACATCACCAAATTCCCCATGAGGTTTTACCTTGTCCCATTCAATTAAGTCTTCTGCTCCCATGAGGACTGCAGCAATTAGAGATGGCAAACTATTAGTAGAAAAACTGCAGATTTCTTCTTCTGCCTTCAGCTTTTCTTTTCAGTTTCTTTTTCCTTAGAGTAGGTGAATTATAGGATTAATGCCTTGGCTGTTGAAGGAAAGCTTACTTAGCACAGCCTCCAAGTATGAGCGTTGTCCCAGGTGCTGAAATCCTTTCAAAGTGTTTGTGTAGTAGATCACTTCAAATAGAGCAAAGCAGGTAGGGTTCTCTTTTCCAATGCCAAAGCTTTTCCTCCAACAGACTTGCCATTAGAGAGCAGTTTGCAGTTCTTCCTGGAAAATGTCAAGTTTTGATACTGTTAATATAGAACTGCAAAGTTCAGAATAACCCTGTCAATTGGGGACTTACTCTACATGCTTAGCTTTCACACCAGTGATTATGTCAAAGTGGGAAGAACTTGGAGGACTCTAGTACAAAGAGATTTTCACTTGACCTATGGCACCTTCACAAACCAAGCAGAAAAGGCCAATGCAAAGCCTACCATTCATTTCCCAAGGGCTGGTTATACTCCCATGATTTGTATACATAGACTTAGCATTGAATTCAAGCAACTACCTTAGCAATACTGAAATCCTGCAGCTATTCATATGAGCAGCCCAACCCATGCTATGGCAGCCCAGCCTGAATAGGGCGACTCATGTGGAGCACCAGGATCACTCTTGATCCAGGCACTTCTGCCCCTGCTTGCCCAAATTTTAACCCTGGCCCTTAACCAGTTAACCAGGTTAGCCCTGGCCCTTAACCAGGTTAACCAGTTAACCAGGTTAACCCTGGCCCTTAACCAGGTTAGAATGCACGAGCATGCCCTCAACCCCATGTTCAGGATTGTGTGTGCACTCGGGCTGCACACAGCCTGAGTGCACACAGTCAAGCACCTAGAGTGCCTGATTCATGGGGGAATGCACAATGCACTGTGCTTATTGTGTGGTGTATTATGGGACTCCAGAAGGCCGGGACTCATTTTCCTGGCCTCCAGCTATCTGCACTGTCTGGAGAAGTGTGGATCATGTGGCTGTGTGATGGCAAGATGAACAGGAGCTCCTTGCTCATCGGAGGGGAGTAGGTTCAACCCTGCCTTCTCCCCCACCACCCACCTTACCCGCCCTCTTATGGTCATGAGAACATACCTTTCTGTGTTTTAATAGCTGAAGTGGCTTACCTATGAGCCTGATGATCCACTTCCTAGCACCAAAGGATTTAGTGGAGCCCGTGAACTGCTAGATTGGCTTACCCATTGTGAATTAAAGTACATACATTGAGTTCTATCTAGATTCATAAATCCTTGTGCAATTTTTTAAAAAATTATAAAAATAAATAAAAACTTGTGAAATGGAACACAGGTCACATTAATTTATCACATTCTGCCTTGGAGTACCCTGTTACAATACAAAATCCTGTTATAACTGCTGAGTTTTAGAGTGCTCAATAAAACTCCTTGTGTTAGTGTGGTGTTCTAGGTTTTATAAAGTAGTTGAGGCCAGGAAGTGGAAATGAATAAGAATAGTTTGGAATGACACCATACTCCATGATGCATAATAAAAGAACAAATCCAGGAGTACCACAGCTGTGCACATGAATCCACCATATATCATGCCCGGTTGCTTTGGATAGCTCTGAATATATGGCTTCCAAAGTAGGGTGGAAGGTGGTTAATCACAAGAGTAATGTTATTGCTGTGGTGGATTCCAATCAAAGTGAAGCCTAGGTTTTGACTATATCAGTTGGAAGGAGGCAGAGGTTTTTTGCCAGAGAATCAGGAACTGCTTGCTTAACCAGATAATAATAAAAAACAATGTATAGTTTATTTTCTGCAATAATTGGAGAAAAGGGTAAGCTAGTAAAAGTACAGTATTCAAGAGGCATCACAATGTGATTTGCTTCTCTTTGGGCTTTCTTAAAACCAGATGCAGATGACAAGCTGGTATCCAACTTGAAACAAAGCATATTGTCTAGACTATGCACACCAACTTCCTTTCTGATACCAGAGCTTTCAAGCCATTGTGGTGATATTTCATTATTTATGCTACATATATTCTCATTTCCTTGAAAATGGGAACCAGGGTGGAAGAGGTATTTGAAGAATGATGTCAGAACTCTATATACCAAGTTTTATTCAGAGATTTCATTCTTCAGCCACATTACCCTGCATCAGCTACATTGTCCCTACTAACTGGGCAAAGAGGCACCTTTTTAGCATGGTGATTCTCTTTATGTAGCAGGGGGAGAGTAACTGGCCCTATCCACCCCCAGCACAGTACCTCCATCGTGACTGTTGCTGGTGTCTTTCTTATGTTTCTTTTTATATTGTGAGCCCTTTGGGGACAGGGAGCCATCTTATTTATTTATTATTTCTCTATGTAAAGTGCTTTGGAAACTTTTGTTGAAAAGTGATATATAAATATTTGTTGTTTGTTTACCTGTTTCTTTCTTTCCCTTTCAAAATGAGTATAGGGGTCAAACTAATATTTGAACAGAAATATAGATTGCATCCTACTGTATGTACCACACAAAGAGCCTCTACTCACAGAACTGTTGCACTAGCACTGCTTGGCTAGAGACGGAAGGTTCTACCTCTTCCTAGATCTTCTCAGGACCTTGATCAGGAACACACACAGGACTTGCTACCTCATACAAGCATAAGAAGATCCCTGCTGTATCCAGCACAATGTTTCCTATAGTGGCCAACAAGATGGTTCTGGAAAGCCGGCAACCAGAGATCAAGGCAGTGATCAGCCATTGCTCCTCTGTAACTGGTATTCATAGGCATACTGCCTCTGCATTTGGAGGCAGCATACTGTCATCAAGACTACCCTCTCCTGAGTTTATCAGATGCTAGAAATACCTCTGGGTGTCAAATGAGCAATGTGTCATTGGAACTAAACTTAAGCTTGGACCTACTATTGCTGGTGGACTTATTGGACCTATTAACTTCGATCTATTATGGGAGGAAAGCTGGTCTTCTGGTAGCAAGCATGACTTGTCCCCTTTGCTAAGCAGGGTCTGCCCTGGTTGCATATGAATGGGAGACTGCATGTTTGAGCACCGCAAGATATTCCGCTTAGGGGATGCGGTTTCTCTGGTGAGAGCATCTGCATGGCATCTCCCTGGCATCTCCAAGATAGGGCAGAGAAAGATTCCTGCCTGAAACTCTGGAGAAGCTGCTATCAGGCTGTGTAGACAATACTGAGCTAGATGGACCAATGGTCTGACTTGGTATATGGCAGCTTCCTATTTTCCTAGGTACTGCCCATTAAGTCCCAAGTATTACGTATTTTAGAAATACCAATGATCCATGCAATGTTCTTTAAGAGAAACATCAGAGAAAACATCCTCTAAGGACAGAGCATTAGATACTTCTGTAGAGAATATTCCGCTGTATATATTTTATTTCTGTATTGTCCATAATCTTTATATGCAAGGAAAGATATTCTTCATGGTTTTTCTCCCCATAAGGAGGTTCATGTTCACTGAAACTTCATGAGAATATGTTAAAAACCTTTGCAATGTACCCTGGAAAAAGGAGAAAAGTTTATCTGGTAAAGCTTAAAAGAATGAGCAGTTCCACAGAAGGGATATGTAGTTGTCATTAAAGAACAGGATACAAACTCCTTTATCGGGAAGAACAGATGTGCATTAAAGGACTGTTAAATGAAAGGAATTATTTATCTGAGAATATGGCCTGAATCTGCAAAATATGTGGATCAAGGAAGACCTGCAATTCACCCTGTTTGTCAGAGCAAAGCATGCCCACCTGTCCAAACACATTTGGAATGCTTTAAGCTACTTGATTTACAATACTGACAAATGTGGTGCATCTTCACAGTGACTTTTGCTCTGACTGCTTAGCCCTTTCTTCACCTGTGGCCTGAGCTTTGCTTCCATCAATCTGTTCACTTTGGCCATAGTTTAATAGTGTTTCTAGCTCTAGTCAGCACAGCTATTAGTAGGACCATACAGAGTTTCATCATATGAGAGTTTCAAACTTATTGGCCAAAGTGGTGCACAGGAAAGAACAAAGGAAGTTTAGGATAAATTGGGTGTGGCTCCTCTGCTGTTTGTCATCTGTTTGCCATCTGCTGCTGCTGCTGCCTGCCTGTGGGACTTCTGCCTGCCAGCTCTGTTACAGCGGAGTGTTGGCAGGACTGGGGTCCTGGGCTTCCATCTGCCCACCCCTGGGCTACTTAGGAGACTGTCAGTGGCTGCGGGGCCGTCACCGAAGGGGCGGCACCAAAGGGGGTCACCCCTTTGGGGAGCCACTTCGGAGAGCAGCGAGGGCCATCCCCCCGCTTCAGTATCATTTGGGTTGGGGGGCCGGCTGAGATAAGGCTTGGGTAAGATTTGTTTTGGATGTTTTGGAGCCTGTCTGGAGATGGGAAGATCGGAGAGCATGTCCATTTGTCTCGGTGTGGCAATCCCAGTAGTGGTGGGGAATAGAAGAAGTTACATTGGTAGGTCAGCAGGCCATTGCAGGGGAAGGGAAATCAGAAACTTAATAGCTGTTTCCCCTTCTGGCTGCCCTGCCAGCTCTTTGACCTTGGGGAGTAGTGCCAACAACCCGCAGAACCTTGCCTTGCTCCTTTGTAACGCTAGGCCAGTCCAAAACAAATCTGAAGTAATCCATGACTTGATCAGGAATGAAGGGGCTGACTAGGGATGTGCATAAAACCGGTTCTTCCGGTTCGGTTTGGATCCGAACCGGGTCCGAACTGGACCGGGGTGGTTCAGTTTTGGTTTTGCCGAACCACCCCCCCAGTCCGGTTTGGATCCAAACCAGTTTGGATCTGAACTGAACCAGTTCAGATCTCAAAAAATACCTGGTTTGAAAGGGGACCTTGTGTTCTACCTGCCACCCAAATTTCAAGTCGATTGGACCTTCCTCTGATTTTTTACAATGTTTTTAAAATTTTCAATTTTTGCCCATAACTCCCTATGTGGAGCACTTAGGGGCAAAAAGCTGGGGTGGGTGATAGCCACCCATGGGTGTCCTCCACCCCAACAATCCCAAGGCAATTGGTTGCTCCCAGTATTATTGGTGAATTTTTGAAAAAAAAAATCCCATTGGCTAGAATGGGGGTTTTGGGCTGCCCCAGACCCACCTCTGTGGGGCAGCAGCACCCCCAAAGTGGGTCCGGGGCCATGGCAAAAATGGCCTCAGTCCCTCCCAGCAATCTCCGGAGAGATAGGAGTGATGGGTTTTTTTATTAAGATTTTCTAAGGCATTAAATAATATCTAATTGGAAAGAATAGAACGTGTGTCACTGGGTGAAAGGTAAAAGCCACATAGAGAGACAGTTATTTAATGCCTTAGGAAATCCTAATAAAAAAACCATCACTCCTATCTCTCCGGGGATTACCGGGAGGGACTGAGGCCATTTTTGCCATGGCCCTGGACCCACTTTGGGGGTGCTGCCACCCCACAGAGGCGGGTACACGGGGCTGCTCCAAATCCCCATTCTAGCCAATGGGAATTTTTTTTTCTCTTCAAGAAACCCACCAACAATGCTAGGGGCACCCATCAATTGCCACCCCAGCTTCTTTGCCCCCCTCTCTCTGGGCGCCCTACACGTAACACCCAGTCAGTCCACCTTAATACCTACCTACCACCTACCCAAGCAACTAAGATGACACTCAGAGAGACAACACCAACTCCCTGATCTAACAAAAAGGCCACTGCTGCTGCCTGCCAGCAGTGGAGCAGCACACTAAGCACACACACAGAGAAGAAGCAGGAGGCGGAGCAGAGCAGCAGACCTGCTGCTCTGCATGATGGGTGATGTGATGATGCCCAAAGAAGCCACCACCTCACTCAGTGCCTGCCACTGAGGCCTGACAGACAGAAGCCAAGCCAGCCAACCTGCTCTTCTCTGCTGCTCCTCCTCCCCATGGATGATGCACACACACCCCACATCTGGCCTGGCCAGAGGCCGGCCAGCAACAACAACAACAACTACTACTACTACTACTACTACTAGTAGTACTACTATTACTACTACCCCCACAACCAGTGTTGCTACGCTACGCCAACATTGCCAGTCACACGCACCACAGCCTGAGCATGGCACACAGCCAACAGCTGCTGCCAGCCAGTGCCTAGCAAGCCAAGCCAACAAGAGGATAGCTGAGTAGACGGCGCACGCACACCAACCCGTCACGACGCGCAACTGCAAGGGGAGAGGGCAGGGCACAATTACAGGCAGGAGGAGGCGGGGCAATCCTAGCACAGATTTTGAAGTTGAAATCCAGTACATCTTCTACCACCAGCTGTAGTGTAGTGTGGTGAGTGCACTGAGTGCAGCTGACTGAGTGTGAGGAAGGATGATGATACTAGTTAGTTAGTTTCAGCAGACTGAGAGCATTGAGCATGGGCAATGGCATTTGGCAAGCAACACAACATGACAACACTCACCTGCTGCTGCTGGTTCTAGTAGTTGTCTCTTGTCTTCACCTCTTCTTCGTGTGTGCGCAGTGAGTGCATGCCTTTTGCCTTACTTGAAAAGAAATGGTTCTCTGGTCCACCACATATTTGCTCAAGGACACAGAGAGGACCAAGGCAGGTGGTGGTGGCACCAGTATTAGTGCATGCGTGCTGGTGTTTGCCACCAGGTGTGTGTGTGTGTGTGCTGCTAGCTAGGAGGGGGGAGGGAGGGAGGGAAGGGGGGAGGAAAGGGGAGGGGGAGTTGGAGGGGGAGGGGGATGTAGCAGAGGGGATTGAAGGGGGAGGAGGGTCCGGCTCAGAGTTGGTCAGCCACATATTATGCACACACGTGGTCACGTGTGTGCTTCGGTGGGAGAGACCAGATTCTCATCATCTTGCCAGACCGGGGTTTGGGGGCAGGTGAGGTGGGCGTGGAAGGGAGGATGGAGGAGGGTGATGAAGAGGGAGGAGGGAGGATGGGGGGAGGGAGGGATGGGGGGAGTCTTGGAGGGGGGAAGGAAAAAAAAAACATGTAGACACACAGCACAGACAGACAGACAGCACACTACAGAAAGCATCCACACACACAGACAGTGCTAGGCATCCATTCACACAGACAGACAGACACACAACAGGAAGAGAGACAGACTGAGCCTGCACCACACACACACAGAGAGACCCAATTTCCCCCCCTGCATAGTTATCAATCAATATGTTGTGTTGGCAGCCAGTTCATTGCTATTCTGATGGTTTTTGGTTTTTTGCCATCAGCCAACATCAACAGTGACCACAATCAAGATGAACATAAGATGATAATAATTCATTCGTTTCATTAGAAAAAAATCATCCAATCATTTTCTCCATGTAAACCAAGCCCCCCCCACACACACACATGATTTCTGGTAACATTTTCAATAAAATCAATTCATTTGGCATTCATCATTTTGTTCTCCCTTTATTACCTTTTTTCCCCTTTTGGACAATTTTGAGGGTTAATTTTAACATGGGGTTTTTAAAAAAAATTATTTACATGTTTATTTACATACAAGTATTTACAATGTTTACACTGCGTTAGAACGTATACCCGCCGCTGCCGCTGAGTCTAGTACTATTTGGGCTGTGCTACTTTTGGGGGGTGGGCCGTGCCCACGCCAGGTCCCCAAATGCTGACAGGTGGAGAGATAAGGGCCTCTGCCGCTGGTCAGCATTGGGTTTCTTTTTAGGTGGGCGTGGGCGTTGTATAAATTCGGCCAGTCGCAGCAGTACAACTACTACTACCACTGCATCTCTGTGTGGGCACACTACACGCTGCGACTGGCTGGCACGGCTCAGCATCTGGCACGTCAGCTCAGCTAGAGGTGGATGGGGGGAGGGTAGGGATAAGCACAGAGGTCGAGCCAGGCAGGTGGCCAACCATAGGGCAACCCACGGTAATCACTCGCCCGGCTCAAACTCCAGCTCGGGGTAGCCCAACAGGGGGAGGTTCACCTTAAGGAAGACCAGCTGCTCCACCAGACCAGGGTCCTAGCGGGAGCAAGAGGGTGTCACCACGTCCCCGGCATGTGAAAACACCCGCTCGCTCTGGACACTGGTTGGGGGGCAGGAGAGGAGGCACACAGCCACCACCGCCAGGTCCGGCCAGACTTGGCGGCGGCTCGCCCAGAACTGTGCACAGTCCACGCCGTCTTCCTCCACAGGCTCCTCCAAGTACTGTGCAACGCATTGCTCAGCACTGGAGGGGGGCCTGGCAGGTCGAGCCTCCCGCATACCAGGCATGGCACCATAGCAGAACCGCTGAAACCACTGGGCGCCGGATCTTGAGTAGGTAGCAACTGGCTGCTGCGATGGTGCCGCCTGGGATGCTGTGCTGCTGGACTGGGAAGAGGAAGGGGAAGGGGAAGCTGACGCTGGCTGGCCGCCCATGCTGCTGCTGGGTGCGGGTTGGGCTGTGGGGGCCGCCCCCGCACCACTACCAACATCCTGGTCTCTGCAGGCCCTAGCGGCCTCCTCCTCCCTAACCTTCTTGACCAGGATGCCCCTCCACCTGGGCAATTCGTTGGCACTCACAGCATTGCCCTTGAGGGCTGAGTGACAGAGACAAGCGAGGACATACTCCTCCCTCTCTCCCAGCACCCCAATGAGCCACCTGTCAACCCCAGACTTCAGCCTCCCAGCCAGAGCACAACCCTCTGGCGTGGTCAGAGAAATCTGGAGTTCACCCATCAGCTTCTCGAGACCCATAGCTGTGGGCAGCGCCTGGCTCAAGGGAGTGGTGTTGGCACACAAGCCCTTCGTGGCAAATTGGAAGGGCTGGAGTGCCAACACCGCCTCGGACGTCTGCTTCCACTCTGTGTTCGAGAGGTCGCAGACATCCAAGGACTCGTCCCTCGCCAGGGCGACAAGGGCTCTCTCCTGCTCCAACAGGCGCTGGAACAGGAGGAAGGTGGAGTTCCACCGTGTCTCAACATCCGAAGGGATGAGATGGCGAGGAAGCCTAAGGTCATCCTGCTTGTGGCGAAGCAGTCTCCTGGACTTCTCGCTGCGGTGGAAGTGGGCGGCCAGCTTGCGAGACTTATCCACAAGCATGGCCGTGGCAGCAACAGCAGCTGGGATGGGGTGCCCCCCCCCCTCTCCTGGGACGCCTTCAGCTCCTTAAGGCCAAGGGCGTCCCTGACGGTCAGATGGAGCGTGTGTGCCATACACTGTATGTTCACACAGTCCATGACTGTCTCGACAGCGGCGGTAACATTGGCTCCATTGTTGGTGACAATGAAGCCACGGGAGAGGTGTGGACACCCGCCAATCCACTCCTCTATCAGGCGGTCGAGTACGGCTGCCACCTCCTCATTGGTGTGCCTCGTGTCCATCGTCTTCACGTGCAGGATGGCCCACCTGTGCCGTAGTGCAGCGGGAGCCGCGCAGGACCCGGAAGGATCGCCCGAGGAGGTCCCCTCACTCTCCGGTCCCCACCAGTGGGCAGTGAGGGCCAGGAAAGCAGCGTGCATCCCACTGACACTGGTCCAGAGGTCAGTCGTGAAATGCACGCTGGTGCCCGGCGGAGCTGCACGCAGCCCGGCCAACACGAGCTCCCTGCACTTGCGGTACAGGGAGGGGACCACGTTCCGGCTGAACGTGGTCCTTGAGGGGATAACGTAATTGTGAGCCAGGTACTGCATAATCCAGTGGAAGCCGGAGTTCCTGACCACCTGAAACGGCTGGTCATCAGTGGAAATCATCTCCCCTATGAGGCGGGTGAAGTGATGTTGGTCCACGCAAACAGTACGCTGGCTGTCCGACAACTGCATCCACCGTTGGACTGGCAGTGTAGCCTGCCTGCTGGCTGGCACACTGCCGCTGCCCGCCCTAGTGGCAGATGCATAAGGCGCGCTAGCGCTGCCAGCCTGTCCCCTGAGACCTGGGTGGTGACGCTCTATGTGTCTCCACATAGGCGTCGTACCCAGGTGCGCAGGGTCCCTGCCACAGCTGACCTGCATCCTGCAGTGGACACAGCAGCAGTGGAATGGGGCATCTTGAGGGACCTCAAAATGCGCCCACACACACCACTGCCCTTGGCCTCCTGTGCCCTGGGCGCCGTCCTAGGCCGTTTCTCGCAGGGTGGCTGCAGTCCTGGGGGGGGGGCGCCGCTGCTTGCCCACTGCTGCCACCCAGCCCACCCCTTCTGCCCTCCACACCAGAGGAAGGGCCTGGCTCCACTGGCATCGGAGAGGCAGGCCTCTCCTCCACCAGCTCACCAGACCGCTCCCCACCAGAGTGTCGGGCTTCACGAGGGGGGGCCCCACTGAGCGGCGAAAGGGCTGGGGGAAGGGGCCCCAGAGGGAGGGAGAACCTGGCTGCACGGTCCTCACCACCCTCTTCCTGCTCTTCCACACCCCCAGTCTCCTCCACCACAACAACAGGCGGTACCTCAGCAGCACCTGGTGCCGCTGCCGAGGAGGGACCCGCCACAGCCCTAATGCCTCTGCCGCGATTGCCGGCAGCAGGCGGCATGGGCAAATTCATCCTGCGGACAGAACTCTGAGCCGGGGCAAAGATTTGCCCAATGGGGAGGAGCGGGGTGTCCTCAGGCTTCCCGCGTCCTCCTCCTCTCCGTGCCGCAGGCGCACCCTGCACCTGGCCTCTCCCATGTCCTCTGCCTGGCAAGCTAGTGGAAGGCCTGGCCGGAACACAGCGATCGCCTTTGCCAGGCATCCTAGTTGTTATCTAGGAGGAGGGAGGGAGACTTTAAGAGTAAGGCCAGAAAGGGGCAAAAAAATAATTTGGAGGGGGTTGGAAGGGGCAAAAAAAACTCCAATCGATTGGGAGCCGGAGGGGGGGAAGTCTGTTTTGAAAAAGTAAGCCAATTAGGGGGGAAAGGAAGACTTTTTGATATGGGGGGGAGCCAATTGAAGTGAGGGGGAGGGTGACCTTTTAGAATTTGGGTGTCAAGCCAATTGGGGAGATGGGGCTGGGAGCTTTTTTTTTTAATTGGGGATTAAAGGGTGGATCCCTGGTGTGGGTGGCACAGGCAGTTGGGTGGAGTAGTTGTGGTGTGGGTGGCAGGTCTTTTTATTATTTTTGGGGAGAATGGATGGGGGAAGGGCACAGCACCTACCGGGGGGGGGAGGGACGCAGTCAAAGCTTGGGAACCTGCAGATCAAAGGAGGAAACCCTTATTTAGTGAATTGAAAAACAGTGTGGTATGGTTCTGGGGGGTGGGGGAGGTGGGGGAGCATCATGAACCTCAATGCAGCCTATTTAGTGTGACTTTAAATTGCACACAACCCAAACCAGAACCCAGTCGCACTTTCACAGAACGGAACCCACCCACTGTGACTCTGCCCGCCCAATGCCATGGCAAGCAAGCAGCAGCAAACACTGATGGCAGCATCATGGATGGAACATCACCATCATATATGTGCATTGGCACAGCATGAGATCAGCATCGGAACCCACCCATCTCTGCCCCAGAGGCAAGGAAACACTCTGGAATGGCATTGGCAAAGCATGAGATCAGCATCAGAACCCACCCATCTCTGCCCCAGAGGCAAGGAAACACTATGGAAGGCACCTGTTAAAAAACCAACTGCAAGACACATGCAATGCAACACAACACAACACACAGCAGCAATTTTTTTCTTCATTGAGCAAGGCACAGGTTACAATAGTACATCTCCAAGGGTCCTTCCCTCCTCCCCACACCCAAATGCATTTCAAAATAGGGGTGTCCCTATTTAAAACCGCCAACTAGGGAGAGAAAGGGGGCAACAAAAGGTGCACAATTGCACACGCACTAACCCCTCTTCTTCCGGTCCTTCTCCTGCCGCTCACTGCTGGTCACGGATGCGCCGCCGCCAGCCATCCACCCTGGGCTGGGACACAGGCAGGGCGGCCGCACGAGGCACAGGCAACCGGGGTAGGTCAACGATGGAGGGGCAGAAGTGAGGAGACAACACTATTTGTGTCGCTCAACTCACCCCCAAGCAGAGACAAATGAAATCAACAAAAAACTTTCAAAAGAAACAAAAACGGATGGCAGCCAGGTGAGGGTCGGAGGTAGGCTACTGTGTGGCTGCAGCTGTGGGAGGAAGTGGAAGAAGTGAAGGGGAGGGGGGGAGAAAGAGAGAAAGAGAGAGAGAGGAGAGAGAGAGAGAGAGACAAGGAAGAGAGGAGGAGCACAGCAGGGAGGGGGGAATCAGTTGTGGGGGGAGGACAGCAGCAGCAGCGGTCCCAAGAGGAGGGACCGGAGGGTGTGTGTTTCTGGGGGGTTAGTGTGTGTGTAGCAGTAGCAAGTCTGGGGTATGTAGAGGGAGTCAGGGGCAAGAAGAGAGGGACCGGAGGGTGTGTGTTTCTGGGGGGTTAGTGTGTGTGTAGGAAGTCTGGGGTGTTGGGGGGAAGAGGGGGGAACAAACAGCAAATGAAAAAGTAGAACAGGCAGGGCCACACAGAAGGGGAGGGGGAGCAAATCAATCCAAATCAATCAATATATATCACACACAAGCCAAAAAGTTTAAAACCCAATTTTAAACCAATGAGTAATAATTAACCAAAATAAGCAGAATCTCGGGGGTGGGGGGGAGAGAGGGGGAACCAACCAACTCAAACAACCACCAAGGGACCAAGGAGAGGCAAGAAGACAAAAAAAAAAACCTGATTTGCAACAAAAAACAAACTATAGGTCTGCCTGCAGAAAACTGGACTCGGGCAGGCAGCAGGAATGGGGAGAAGCCTGGATGTGGATGAGGGGGGAGAAACTGGGCTGGGTGGGGACTGGAGGAGTTTTGTGGGTGGGAGGGAGGGTGGGGGGACCAGGCAGGGCCACACAGAAGGGGAGGGGGAGCAAATCAATCAAGATCAATATATATCACACACAAGCCAAAAAGTTTAAAACACAATTTTAAACCAATGAGTGATAATATACCAAAACCAGCAGAATCTCGGGGGTGGGGGGGAGAGAGGGGGAACCAACCAACCACCAAGGGACAAGGAGAGGAAAGAAGACAAAAAAAAAAACCCACCCTGATTTGCAACAAAAAACAAACTATAGGTCTGCCTGCAGAAAACTGGACTCGGGCAGGCAGCAGGAATGGGGAGAAGCCTGGATGTGGATGAGGGGGGAGAAACTGGGCTGGGTGGGGACTGGAGGAGTCTTGTGGGTGGGAGGGAGGGTGGGGGGATCAGGCAGGGCCACACAGAAGAGGAGGGGGAGCAAATCAATCCAAATCAATCAATATATATCACAAGCCAAAAAGTTTAAAACCCAATTTAAAGCAATGAATGAATAATAATAAACCAGCAGCAGAATCTCAGGGGGGGACCAAACAAAAAGGCCCACTAAAAGCAAACAGACAATGAAACAATTGCTGTAATAAATAATATGGACTGCAAAAAGCAAGTCTGCAGCACTCTGCACCAACAAAACTGAACTCGGGCGGGCAGCAGCAATGGGGAGAAGGCTGGATGGGAAGGGGGAGAAAATGGGGTGGTGTGGGTTTGGGTTTCTGGATGGGAGGGGCAAGTTAGGAGCAGGGGGGGCACACAGAACAAGGAGCAATAATCTGAACAATCAACAAAATGCACAAGTTGACCACACAGAATGAAAACCAATATCAAGCAAAAGCAAATTGGGCAATGGTGGGGGGGAGGACTGGAGGAGCACACAACCAACTACCAAAAGAGAACCAAAATTGATTATATGGGATAACAACAAAAATTGGCTATGATAACAACAGAATCCTCTCGGGGGGGGGGGGACCAACTCAGGCAGGGCAGCAACAAACAAAATGCAATGCAAGTACCAGTTAACAATTAAAGCAATGCAATCAACCAAGCAGCAAGCAATATATAAATGAATGAAACCAATGGAATCATATGCAATGAAAATCAAACAGTTTAATAAAAACAAGGCAAGGCACACAAAGAGCAATAATAATAAATAGAACTTTTAAAGCAAAGAATGCAGTGGGTGGGAGTGGGGGGGAGGGTAGGCCCAAGGGAGAAGGGAAAGGGGGAGGGGGGAGGAAAGCAGGATAGACAAAGAAACAGGGAAATTTGGGGAAACTTAAGAAAAAAGTAAAGTAGGTAAAAAGAGAAAGACAGAGACACACAGAGAGTCACAGAGAGGGCAGGTGGACAAAAGATCAAGGTAGCACACAACAACACAAAGACACAGGAGACAGGACACAGTCAGGGACTCACACAGCAGACACCAGCAGCAAGGAGCAAGCAAGGTCTCAGAGATGATCCCACAACTGCAGCCAAGAGAAGTTTCTAGGCAAGAGGCTTGGGTTTATATAGCAGGTTTGAAATTCCCTCCTTTGAGAGCCCCCACCTTTGCACTCCCCCCACGGCCAACAGGGTGCCAGCTCTCAACAGTACAACAGCCAAGCAGCCTAACAGAGCAAAGGACTCATTCTGGCCAATCAGAGGATCAATAGCACAGCCAATGCAATGCCTGAAAATAGCCTCACAAAATGGATGCCAGGAGCAAAAGTTTCAGGAATGAGCCACAAAATGGAGGACACACTTATAACTTACCAGAGACACTGAAGACACTCAATTGAAGCCTCTGGGACATCCGAACCGGCCCGGATTCGGTTTGGATCCAGACTGAAGGGGCCCGATTCGGTCCGGATTCGAACCTCCGAATCCGAACCGGTTCGGAACGAACCGGTCCAGATCTGAACCGAACCGCACATCCCTAGGGCTGACCTGGTGTGTATCACAGAGACTTGGTTAGGGGAGGCTGGGGGCCCAGTTTGGGCCCAGCTTCTCCCTCTAGGGTACTCTGTAGAGGAGCAGGTAAGGGAGTGTGGGCGGGGAGGTGGAGTAGCTGTGGTCTTTAAGGATAATATCTCCTTTACCAGGATCCCTATCAGAGTGTCTGATCATATTGAATGTGTGTACATACGTTTGGGGACCAGGGATAGATTGAGACTTCTGTTGGTGTACCGATCACCCCGCTGCCCAACAGGGTCCCTAACTGAGCTCGCGGACTTGGTCTCGGGTTTGGTGTTGGAGTCTCCCAGGCTTATGGTGCTGGGGGACTTCAATATCCACTTTGGGACTGGCTTGTCTGGTGCAGCTCAGGAGTTCATAGCGGCCATGACAACTATGGGCCTATCCCAAGTGGTCTCTGGACTGACACATGTTAGCAATAGCAATAGCACTTACATTTATATACCGCTCTATAGCTGGAAGCTCTCTAAGCGGTTTACAATGATTTAACATATTGCCCCCCAACATTCTGGGTACTCATTTTACCGACCTCGGAAGGATGGAAGGCTGAGTCAACCTTGAGCCCCTGGTCAGGATAGAACTTGTAACCTTCTGGTTACAGGACGGCAGTTTTACCACTGCACCACCAGGGGCTCACATGTTGCTGGTCATACTCTTGATTTGATCTTTCATTCTGATCAGGGTGGTGTTCCGTGGGTGGGGACTCCTGTGATCTCCCCATTGTCATGGACGGACCACCATCTGGTTAAGGTTGGACTCACAGTTGCATCCCACCTCTGCAGGGGTGAGGGACCTATTAGAATGATCTGTCCAAAAAGGTTATTGGATCCAATAGGATTCCAAGAAGCCTTGGAAGGATTTAATGTTGGCCCTGCCGGCGATCCGGTTGATGCCCTGGTGGAGAATAGGAATAATCAGCTCACCAGGGCAGTACATGATTGCTCCTAAGTGTCCTCTCCAACCCGCTTCAAAAATGGCTCCTTGGTATACAGAAGATCTATGGGAGCTGAAGCAGCAAGGTAGACAACTGGAGCTCAAGTGGAGGAAGACTCGACTCGAATCCGACAGATTACGACATAGAGCACATTTAAAGATCTATGCTCTGGCTTTACGTTCAGCAAAGAAGTGTTTCTTTTCTGCCCATATTGCTTCCACAGGCTCTCATCCAGCAGAGCTATTCAGAATTGTGAGGGGGCTAGTAGGGCCCCCTACTCCCCTGAATCTGAATTTGGAACCATCAGTTGCCCGC
The DNA here is from genome assembly GCF_027244095.1 of Hemicordylus capensis. NCBI lineage: Eukaryota > Metazoa > Chordata > Lepidosauria > Squamata > Cordylidae > Hemicordylus > Hemicordylus capensis. Next base: position 303,174,382 of record NC_069659.1, on the reverse strand, counting down.
TGTGATGCTTTTAATGAGTTTTTTGTGGATGAAGTCTCTTGTATTCGGGTCGATCTAGATCTAGATTTAGACTCCACAGTTATCGCAGTGTCAGATGCAGAGGTATCCAGCAACTCCTCTTGTGTGGTTAGACTGGATCAATTTCAGTTTGTGACTCCTGAGGATGTGGACAAGCTGCTCGGAACGGTGCGTCCTACCACCTGTCTGCTTGATCCTTGCCCAACGTGGCTTATACTATCTGGCAAGGGGGTTGTTGTGGAGAGCCTGGTGGCAATTATAAATACCTCTCTTAGGGAGGGCAGGATGCCTCGTTTAAAGGAGGCAATTATTAGACCTATTCTTAAGAAGCCTGCCTTGGACCCCTCATAGTTTAATAGCTACAGGCCTATCTCCACCTCCCATGGTTGGGCAAGGTGACTGAGAGGGTGGTGGCCTCCCAGCTCCAGGCGGTCTTGGAGGAAACTGATTATCTAGACCCATTTCAAACTGGTTTTCAGACGGGCTATGGGCTGGAGACTGCCTTGGTCAGCCTGATGAATAATCTCCAATTGGGAATGAAGTGTGACTCTGTTGGTCCTTTTGGATCTCTCGGCGGAAGGAACAGGTACGCAGTCTGAGAGTGCTTCTGGATCCACACCTCTCCCTGGTTTCCCAGGTTGAGGCAGTGGCCAGAAGCGCTTTCTATCAGCTTCAGTTGATACGCCAGCTGCGTCCGTTTCTTGAAGTTCATGATCTCAAAACAGTAGTACACTTGCTGGTAACCTCCAGACTTGATTACTGCAATGCGCTCTATGTGGGGCTCCCTTTGTACGTAGTCCGGAAACTACAATTAGTACAACATGCAGCAGCCAGGTTGGTCTCCGGGTCATCTCAAAGAGACCATATTACTCCTATATTACAGGAGTTGCACTGGCTGCCGATAGGTTTCTGGGCAAAATACAAAGTGCTGGTTATAACCTATAAAGCCCTAAACAGCTTAGGCCCACGGTACTTAAGAGAGCATCTTCTTCTGCATGATCCCCATCGTCCACTACGTTCATCAGGGGAGGCTCGTCTGTGGCTACCTTCATGTCGTTTGGTGGCCACCCAGGGACGGGCCTTCTCTGTTGTCGCCCTGAGACTTTGGAACGCACTTCCTGTGGGAATAAGAGTCTCCCCATCTCTAGTGGCTTTTAAAAGGGGTCTAAAGATATATCTTTTTACCAAAGCTTTTTAGCTTTTTAACTTTTAGCTTTTTAACTTTTTAATTTTTTAAACTTTTGATTGTTTATTATTTGTTTTAAATTGTTTTTAGTATTTGTTTGTTGTGAACCGCCCTGAGATCCTTGGGTTAGGGTGGTATAAAAATGTGCTAAATAAAATAAATAAATAAAATAAATCACTTAGTAGTAAATATTAGCTGCACATTTTTAATATACTATTTATAATGAACGTCTTAAACAGGCTTTAAAATGCACACCTGTCAGATAAAATAACTTAACATTGCTAACTTATTCAGTTAGTAGTGTCGACATTAAGATATGAAAAACAATAAATCTGAAATTGACCATTTGTGTGCCTTTTGCTTATATCATTTTTGAAATGAACTGAATTGACATTTACAGTTCAATGCTACTTCCAGCCCCATCTCTACTCAAATGTTGAGAGCCAGCATGGTGTAGGGGTTAGAGTGCTGGACTAGGACCGGGGAGACCCGAGTTCAAATCTCCATTCAGCCATGATACTTGCTGGGTGACTCCGGGCCAGTCACTTCTCTCTCAGCCTAGCCTACTTCATAGGGTTGTTGTGAAAGGGAAACCCAAGTATGTAGTACACCGCTCTGGGCTCCTTGGAGGAAGAGCGGGATATAAATGTAATAATAATAATACATCCCGATAAGACACAAGACACAGGTGTATGGTAATGAAGGGCCACAATTTATTAATTAATTCAAACACAAAAGGTAAAATGGGGATTGGTGACCACCCCCACACTACAGTGACTAAAGACAGGCCCAATCAGCGTATTCCTTACCTAATTAGCAATAGCAATAGCACTTACATTTATATACCGCTCTATAGCCGGAGCTCTCTAAGCGGTTTACAATGATTTAGCATATTGCCCCCAACATTTCTGGGTACTTATTTTACCGACCTCGGAAGGATGGAAGGCTGAGTCAACCTTGAGCCCCTGGTCAGGATTGAACTTGTAACCTTCTGGTTACAGGGCGGCAGTTTTACCACTGCGCCACCAGGGGCTCATAATTAGCACTGGTGATGCACCTTGGCTCCAGACAGCCCCCAGTGTTCTAAAGCAGAGGCTGCCCTTCTTAGCCAACTTAAGTTCAGGTCTCTGCCCTTAGTGACACCCCCCCAGAAGCCGCCAAGCTTTCTGAAGGGTGTCGCAACTCTGAAGATGAATAGACAATGTCCGGATGTTCCAAACTATGCCCCTCCCCCTCCCGTCCAAGGACTCAACAAACTGGATTAGTGCAATGTTAACTTCCCTACAGGCTATGTCAATCCACCCAGGCTTTACAGCCCCTCTTCAAAGCTTGCGCTGCAGCACATCACAATCAGACCTGGAACCACCTCTGGATCAAACGAATGTCCTCCTGGGTCCTGTGAATAAGGGACAACCCTGACTGTATAACTAACTCATTCTCCCCCATGTGAAGTAGCAATATATCAGGCAGAGGGTTAACCTCCAAGTATTCCCACAGTACAGGCAAAAATTGGGCAAACACCATACCCTGCTGGCCGATCCATGAGATCGAAGCCCATTCCCCCAGTCCTAGTTGTGTTCCAGGCTCACCCCCAAACACTGTCTTGTGAGACCAGAACACAATCGAGTGTCCAAGAATGAGGTCCTGGGCTTGCTCAGCCGGTCTCACTGCCCCTGCAAGGAGATGACACTAGTAACAGTACTCAGGAGTTTTAATGCACATAGCGCTTGTACATACCTGAACGTCAATCCAGTCCACTGAATGGCAGTGCCAGAGAAACATAAGCATGAACCCACAGAGGCTGTGCCAATGTGGAAAGAATGTAAAGATAAATGTACAATAGAGGACCCCGCCAGCGCCAGGGCCCTGCAAACCACAGCCCCAAATTAGAACTGTAAAAATGGCCTTCCATCTGCATGTATGAAGAGGCACCCATCCCTGGACCCTCTAAGGGCCACAAAGTGCTCAAGAGCTTGCACCAGGCAAAGCACCGGGTTGTCAGTACCATGAAGCACAACCACTTGCCCTCGACACCTCTGGTCGGTTTTAGAAAAACGCAAATACAATTTAACAAAATCTGACTGAAAAACAAAGTCTCTCCCTTGTAGAGCTCTGCTGCATGGGACCCCCTCTACCCCTGGGGAAAAGCTCGCTCACCTGAAACACCCCCAAAAAGATTACTACTGTGGCTGCGTGGAATAACACTGTTTCATAGGGTGACATGCAAATGTTGCAAAAGTGCTCTATTGCACCCTGCACTGCCTCTGGGAAAAGGGGCCTATGCTCGTCGGGTTTCACCAGTATTTCCCTGGTCCACCCCTCTAACATGCGCATAATCCTGAAATCCCCCATGTAAACAGGCATCTCCTGGGCCTTGGCAATGAAGGTGAGAGCAGCCATATGGCCTGACACAGTCCTCGAGGTTAGGGCCCCTGCTCTCAGATCTACTAGATATCTCATGCGGTGCTCTGGGTGCGGAGGTCACACTTGGCCGATTCCTACCTGCTCCCTAAACTCCTGGAAAGCCCTGAACTTCCTGTTGTAGGCAGCTTGGGTGCTTGGAGCTAATGATGAAAAAATCGCTCTGTGCACTTCTATGCACCAAGGCTCCATAACTACTTGGGCTGCTCCAGGCACCAGCTGGCAAAATCGGTGCTCCTGAAAACGAGACAGGGCATCCGCCTGGCCGTTCTGTACTTCCGGGACATGGTGCGCCATGAGAAGCGCGTTGTTCTTAAGACAAGCAAGCACAAAGACCCAAACTAGGCGCATGACTCTTGCATTTTTGAACCCAGACAGTCTCTCCAAAACAAAAACAAAAAAGATAGGCAATTCAAAATAATAACATCATTTGGAAAGTGGTTTTGGGGGGGTGGTGGAAAAGGAGCAGTCTCTTTCTGCTCTAACCTTAGAGCAGAAGCAGAACAGAAACTATAATCCCTATTTAAGGCACTTCATACCTGAAATAGTGGCCCTGTGACTGGCTTTTTTAAAATTTATTTTTTAAAGTCTCACTAATTCAGATACAGACTTGAACCACTCCTCAAAGACTTTGGGAATTCCAAGAAGCAAGAATTACTCAATAAAAAGAAGTTCTATAAATGTGCTGGTCCCTTTGCTTAAAAGTTGCTAGCTGAAATGCAAGTGAAGCAAATGATTAGAATATAATGAAAAATCAAAATCAGTACTGAACCCAAATTTTAAAATGGGTTGACTCCCTGATGTTAAAAGCCCAGCAGAGGGGTAAAGGGAGAGTCCATCTAGCTCCCACCCAGTGCTGCCTGGAGTGAGAGACCAGATGGGTGGAAGGGTTTCTTCTGCTGTTGCCTGCCTGCTTTTGCTTCCTCTGTGGGGCTGCAGCCTCAGGTTAACATCTGTGGGAAGTGTGGGCAGGACTGGGACCAGCCCCCGAGTGACTCAGCTGTTCATCGGGTCACCTGATCAGTTTTGGGCTTTATAGGAAGGCTCCTTGTGGCGGCAGGCCCTCCACCGGCGGGGTCGCCACTGAAGGGGTGACACCAAAGGGGGTCGCCCCTTTTGGGGAGCCACTTCGGGGGAGGGCAAGGGCTAGAGGGCTTCTGTTTAATTAGTTCTAAGCTGTTTTAGACTTGGGTTGAAATTGCTGTAATGTTTTTGGGTTCACCTGAAGATGGGGGGACAGGGGGTGGCCATCCCGGTGGTGGTGTGGAATAGAAGTAATGTTGGCAGGTCAGCAGGCTGTTCCAGGGGAAGGGTAGTCAGAAATTTAATAGTGGTCTCTCCTTCCAGCTGTCCTGCCAGCTCTCTGACCTCAGGAAGCACTGCCAACAACCCACATAGCTTTCCCCTGCTCCTCTGTAATGCCAGGTCAGTCCAAAATAAATCTGAACTCATCCATGATTTGATCATGGATGAAGGGACCAACCTGGTATGTATTACCAAGACTTGGTTGGGGGAGGCTAGTGGTCCAGTTTGGTCCCAGCTTCTCCCTCCAGGATATTCTGTAGAGGAGCAGGTGAGGGGACGTGGGCGGGGAGGTGGAGTGGCTGTGGTCATAAGGATAACATCTCACTTACCAGGGTCCCTGTCAGGGTATCGGACCATATTGAATGGGTGTACTTGAGTTTGGGGACCAGGGATAGATTGGGACTTCTGTTGGTGTACGGATTGCCCCGCTGCCCAGCGTAATCCCTTACTGAGCTCACGGACTTGGTCACGGAACTCACGCTGGAGTCTCCCAGACTCTTGGTACTGGGGGACTTCAATGTTCATTTTGGGACCAATTTGTCCAGGGCAGCTCAGGAGTTCATAGTGGCTATGACAACTATGGGCCTATCCCAAGTGGTCTCTGGACCGATGCATATTGCAGGTCGCACGTTTGATTTGCTATTTTACTCTGATCAGGGTAGTGTTCTGTGGGTGGGGACTCCTATGATTTCCCCATTGTCATGGACGGACCACCATCTGGTTAAGGTTGGACTTACAACCACTTCCCACCTCTGCAGGGGCGAGGGACCCATTAGAATGGTCCGCCCAAAGAGGTTATTGGATCCATTAAGATTCCAAGAAGCCTTGGAGGGATTTAATGTTGGCTTTGTTGGTGATCCTGTTGATGCCCTGGTTGAGAATTGGAACAACTTGCTCACCAGGGCAGTAGACACGATAGCTCCTAAGTGTCCCCTCCGACCCGCTTCAAAATTGGCCCCTTGGTATATGGAAGATCTACGGGGGCTGAAACGGCAAGGTAGATGACTGGAGCGCAAGTGGAGGAAGACTCGACTCAAATCTGACAGATTGCAACATAGAGCACATCTAAAGATCTATGCTCAGGCAATATGTACAAAAAGAGGCGGTTCTTTTCTGCCCGTATTGCCTCTGTGAATTCACGTCCAGCGGAGTTGTTCAGGGTTGTGAGGGGATTGCCTCCCCTCCCTTGAACCAGAATTTGGAGTCATCAGTTACCGCTGTGATGTGTTAAAAGATTTTTTTGCAGATAAAATCTCTCGGATTCGGGCCAACCTAGATGGAGACTCCACAATTAATTCAATGTCTGTGCTGGAGGTGCCCAACGACTGCTCTTATGTGATTTGACTGGATCGGTTTCAGTTTGTGACTCCTGAGGATGTGGACAAGCTGCTTGGATCGGTGAGGCCTACCACTTGTTCTCTTGACCCTTGTCCAACATGGCTTGTTCGATCTATCAGGGAGGTTGTTGTAAACAGCCTGGTGGATATCATAAATGCTTCTCTGAGGGAGGGCAGGATGCCTCCTTGTCTTGAGGAGCCTCTGGATGGGGCAGTTTATAAATGTAATAAATAAATAATAATAAATAAGGAGGCAATCATTAAACTTCTTTTAAAGAAGCCTGCATTAGATCCCTCAGAGCTGAGCAATTATAGGCCTGTTTCCAACCTCCCATGGCTGGGCAAGATAATTGAGAGGGTGGTGGCCTCTCAGCTCCAGGCGGTTTGGGAGGAAAATGATTATCTAGACCAGGCTTCTCCAAACTGCGGCCCTCCAGATGTTCCTGAACTACAACTACCAAGGCAATCTCCACCCCATAGCCCACCCAAAAACCAGTTTGAAATGGGTCTAGATCAGGCTTCCCCAAACTGCGGCCCTCCAGATGTTGCTGGACTACAACTCCCAGCATCTGGGATGCTGGGAGTTGTAGTTCAGCAACATCTGGAGGGCCGCAGTTTGGGGAAGCCTGATCTAGACCCATTTCAAACTGGTTTTCGGGTGGGCTATGGGGTGGAGACTGCCTTGGTCAGCTTGATGGGTGATTTCCAATTGGCAATTGACAGAGGAAGTGTGACTCTGTTGGTCCTTTTGGATCTCTCGGTGGCTTTCGATACTATCGACCATAGTATCCTTCTGGAACATCTGAGGGTGTTGGGGCTGGGAGGCTCTGTTTTACAGTGGCTCCGCTCCTACTTCTCGGATAGATTCCAGATGGTGCCGATTGGAGACTGTTGCTCTTCAAAATCTGAGCTTAAGTATGGTGTCCCTCAAGGCTCTGTACTTTCTCCAATGCTTTTCAACATCTACATGAAACTGCTGGGAGAGATCATCAGGGGATTTGGAGCTGGGTGTTACCAGTACGCTGATGACACCCAGATCTACTTCTCCATGTCAACTTCTTCAGGAGCTGGCATATCCTCCCTAAATGCCTGTCTGGAAGCAGTTATTGGCTGGATGAGGGAGAATAAACTGAAGCTGAATCCAGATAAGATGGAAGTACTTATTGTGCAGGGTCTAGAGATGATTTTGATCTGCCTGTTCTAGATGGGGTCACACTTCTACAAAAGGAACAGGTTTGCAGTCTGGGAGTACTTCTGGATCCACACCTCTCCCTGGTATCTCAGGTTGAGGCGGTGGCCAGGGGTGCTTTTTATCAGCTCCAGCTGATACGCCAGCTGCGTCCATTTCTCAAGATCAATGACTTCAAAACTGTGGTACATCTGCTGGTAACCTCTAGACTTGACTTTTGTAATGCGCTCTACGTGGGGCTGCCTTTGTACATAGTCTGGAAACTTCAGTTGGTTCAGAAAGCGGCAGCCAGGTTGGTCTCTGGGTCATCTCGGAGATACCATGTTACTCCTTTACTGATGGAGTTACACTGGCTGCCAATAGGTTGGTTCCGGACAAAATACAAAGTGCTAGTTATAACTTACAAAGCCCTAAACGGCTTAGGCCCTGGGTACCTAAGAGAGCGTCTTCTTCGTTATGAGCCCCACCGCCCATTGAGGTCATCTGAGGAGATCAGTCTCCAGTTGCCGCCAGTTCATCTGGTGGCTGCACAGAGACGGGCCTTCTTGGTAGCTGCCCCGAGATTGTGGAATGTGCTCCCTGCTGAGATACGATCCTCCCCATCTCTGGCAATTTTCAAAAAACATCTGAAAACCCTTCTTTTCACCCAAGCTTTCTCAGCTTCCTAAATTGTGGGGGTTTTAATTTCTGGTTTATTTTAAAATTCAAATCCCGATTTCAGGGTTTTTAATTACTGTAATTGTTTAATTGTTGTTTTAAAATGTTTTTAAATTGTTAATTGTTGTTTTTTTTTAATTTGTTTTAGCTCTTTACTGTTTTAGTGGTGTGTTTTAATTGTAAACCGCCCTGAGCCATTTTGGAAGGGCGGTATACAAATCAAATAACTAAATAATAAATAAATAAAAAACAAACATGGAACTTCTTGGGATGATACAGTCACTGGCTGGTCTGCATTGCATGGGGGGAGCATAATGTGTGTGCACATCTTCCTCCCCCCAACCGCACAACCCATTGTGCTACCCTACCACTGTATAATTGCATGGGGGGGGTCCATCTGGACTGCCTCTCAACTTGCCAATTAAAGTGGCATTAAATCTGTGCAATGAGAGGCAATTCAGAGGAAACATCATCCCACATGATTATGTTGTAAAGAGGCAGCACAATAGATGGGAGGAGATGTGCACACCCATGCTTCTCCCCAAATGATGTAGAAGCGCTATGGACATATAATCAAACTGGCCCATGGATTCTAATATACTGAGCAACTGAAAACTACATAGATTTTGTTGAATCTGCATCAAAATCAAATACCAGATGAAAGTAGAAACCAAATGAACTCAAAACTTCTGGCATCTGTGAAGTTGAAAATATTACGTTTTTGTGTGCTAACAGTTAAACTGTTCATCTCTGCTGTTGTGGAGGTTATATGTAGACTCTAAACACTTATAGTCATTACAGATGGCTTTCTTCTGCAATATAGATTGCCTTTTCAATTAAATTGCATTATTTTAAGTCTCTTTATTGCTTATCCCTGGTTTTAGTTCTCAAAAAGCATACCTCTCATTTGCAGCTATTTTTCCACAATTGTGCCATTTGCAGTATGTTCAGCATGGTGCTAAAATATTCTATATTATTATAGACACATTATTCTAATGGCAAATTTGCAATGCACACATTTCAAACAACCTGTTGTATTGGCTCTAAAATAGCCCACTCTATTAGGTTGATTGTAGCTAGTTTTTAATTAGATTTCTTCTAACCTAACCTATCATAAAGGCTTAGGGTGAATAACAGTGTTTGAAAATGTTATATAGATTGGACAATCCAAGCGAATAAAATACATAGAGATTGAGAAATTGAGAAACCCCACATTTCTAGCAGCTTATCCTTGTACATCATAATATCTCCTCTTCTCTCTTAGGAGAGGAGAGCTGGTCTTGTGGTAGCAAGCATGACTTGTCCCCATAGCTAAGCAGGGTCTGCCCTGGTTGCATCTGAATGGGAAGTGTGAGCACTGCAAGATATTCCCCTCAGGGGATGAAGCCGCTCTGGGAAGAGCAGAAGGTTTCACGTTCCCTCCCTGGCTTCTCCAAGATAGGGCTGAGAGAGATTCCTGCCTACAACCTTGGAGAAGCCGCTGCCAGTCTGTGAAGACAAAACTGAGCTAGGTAGACCAATGGTCTGACTCAGTATATGGCAGTTTCCTATGTTCCTATAATCCATCCAAAATATACTGAGCTCACTACATTTCCCAAATATGTCCTTTACATTCTAATGCCTTCCTTTGGCATTGTGTAATAAGAGAGTAAAATAGCCACTGTGCATAATATATAATAAGAGAGTATTATGCCCTATGAATTTTAAAGCCATCGTGGGTGTGTTTTCTTCCTTGAACTGTGGATATGTCACCTCATAGGAACTATGAGTAATACCAGCTCCCTGAGTCATCTGAGTAAATCAGTGGAGGGAATGGTGGAATAGTATCTCCTACTTATCATCACTGTAGATCCCTGAATGAGAAGTGTCCTTTTCAGTTTATTTGTGCTAAATAGGAAACATGGTGACTCACAGTAAAAACAGATGTATCATATTACCAAGTCTTGCACTGTGTGTGTCTTTTTTTGAGGCAGCTGAAAGTTCTGACTAGAGCTGGGCAGAATATGCTTTGTAGAACATGGGAATGCTGGAGAGATTCGGGGGAAGTGGAATTCTCTAGTTTGCCTTCCTCGCATTGGTTAGCAGCCCTAGAGGCATCATGCACAGTTTTATTCTTTATTTTGCTGTACCTCTACAGCATCTTTTGTTAAAGGACCACTGATGAAGATAACCGCTGAAGAACCACTGCTACAAAACCAAGCCAGATGGGCTAATGGTCTGACAGTATGCAATAGATTCTCACATTTAGCAATGTAGGTTCATATGTACTTTTTCTGTATGAAGTGGTCCCACATGGCCACTAACTAATTCCTTTGTTGGCTGCTATATTTGGCCAGTTAGGGGTGTGTGTTGGAAAAAACAAATCATTTTCCATCTGTCTATGTTTGTAAAATGAACTTGTTAGTCTCTGTGTGCATCCATGGAAATCACATTCATGATGATATGAAAGCCATCCATTTCCATTTGTTGATTTGTCCATTTTTGTTTGGTTTCAATGCAAGGCCCTGCAGACTGGCTTCACCTCACCTCCAGCCAGGAGGACAGGACACCCTGCTTCCCCTCTTCACCCCTTCCGCTATCTATTTCTAGATTGTGAGTCCCTTACTGTAGAGATCTCTGTCCTGTCTTCATGGCTGATGCCATTCTTCCTAACCTTTAGAAAAACAGGAAAAGAAAAGACACCCACACCCACTTCTGTTGGGTTTGCCCCATCATGGAAATGTATATAGTTACTTAAGGGAACATCCAGGGTCATTGGTAGCCTAAAACTCCAGTGAGAAACAAAGTCATGAATTTCTATGAACAAGCACCTCCATATGTGATCTATGCATCAGCTGCCATGCTTTTGTGCTTGCTCAATGAAGCTACTACAAGCGTCCACTTCCAAAGGTGATCATTGGAGGGCTGCTAGCATCCAAAGCAGTCCTTTGCAGGCATTTAAAATCAGTGATGCTGCAACTTGGTGTGGCATGATGTCCTTTGCTCCTGTAGCATGTGTGAAGGGGCAGTGAGGGGCATGGACATATTTATTGCTCTTTGGGTATGAACCCAGTTGGAATTATTTCTTTTATCAAGAACTCATCTGCCTCCAGGATCCTTGGATGAGAGCTTGACAATTAATTGGGATTTAGCTTGTCACATTGAGCCCATTCTATGAATGAGTTTTTCACAATTGCTGATCTCAATAAAGCCGTGGTCATGGTTTAACTCCCTCTCAGCTGTGTCCCGTCTTCTTTCTGGGGCTGGTAAAAAGAAATGTGATGTTTTCACTAAAAGTGCAGTCAGCTGCTGAAGTGAATGAAATAAGCTGTCTTTCACAGAGGGAAAAAAATGACAGGTTTGGCATACTGCTGTGTCTTCTCTAATGAGAAAACTATGACAGGTATGACTCAACTTACCACAGATCCTTAGTAATTGCTTGGCTTCTTTTCAGATATAAAAATCCTGCTCTATATGTAAAATGCTTTCGATCAAAACAGCTCAGCACTGCTGTGTTAGGGATAAGTCCCAGAACTGCGTGTTGTGGAAGATTTTCCATGTTAAATTTCCATGGTGCCTCTTCAGATAAACAGATATCTGTTTATTAGTTTCTGATGCATATCTGTTGTCACAGAAGATCTAAGGGTGTGTGTGTGTGTTTTCTTATCAACGTTCTACCGTTCTTATAAGCATTCTTGAATAAATCCATATAAAATTTCAACAAGGATTAATTTTATTATTAACTTCATGGCATACTGATACTGAAACTATTGGCAATACTGCTTCTGTAACAGATTCAGTGGTGTGTTTTATCATAGACTTTTTGAAAGGCTTCTACACAGAAGGGCTCCCTCTGCTGGTACAAATAGACTCTCTCAAGGTTCAAACCCATCAGTTTTCTGATCTGACTCTAATTAAATATCAGACTCCTTTTGTCAAACAAATTTAACTGTATTTTTACAAGCCCATCATTCATCAGCTAAAGCAACTGAATATATTGAGCAACTGTGACTATGAAACTGTAGTCTGTTTCAGATATTACATTGTACACGTGTACATGTTCTGGGGTACATGACTGTACATGTGTTCATGCTGAACATGAGCATGGGTACAGGTACTCACAAATGCATGGTGCATAGGAAGTGTACCCATTGAATATAATGGGCTAGTTTGGACAATGCTTGTTTGATCAGCCTCAGCACATGTGATCAGGATGTGTGCATGTCCTTTACCCCTTCTGATGCAGTGGGGCACCTTTCCCTAGTCATGTGTAGCTGGGGCTTGTTGCAGCATGTGTACAAACAGTTTGGATGGAATCCCACCCCACCCCATCCAACAATGGAAAAGGGAGAAAAGACCTGCATGCTCATGGTGCTCACACATCCTAGTCATTTGCATTCAGGCTGGTTGGACTGAGAGGTGGATAACTCTATATGTATACAGATCTGTTCATGTGTACACTGTACATGGATGTGTAAAGCCTGTGAATAAATAGCCTGGTCACTTGTACGTGCATATAGCCTGTACACTAGATTTTTTTTTAAAGTAGAAAGATGGTACCCTCCTCCCTCTGCCCCCACTCCCACCCCAATGTGTGTGTGCCCAAGGAGAAGTATTCATTTTCCAGGCCATCTCCTAAGGAGCAGTGGACTTCTTATCATGAAAGCTTCAGGTGTCATTTGTAACTGACAGTCATAGATAAGCAATTTATTTCATGATAAAGACTTGGTAGAAAGACCTTCCAGAGCTGTAGCAATCCTAGACTATAATAAGGCAACCTTTATTATTGTCATCGTCATTCAAGAGAGTTTGGTATATTATGTCGCTGCTAAAACGCAATGGCACAGGAAAGATGTATGCATATGACCATTTGTGAAAAGATGTGTTCATGCTGTGAATACAGTAAAGCTACAGTAATTCTAGCTTTCTAGTAGACAGAGCGTTCAACTGAGTTGGAGTGTGCACTATGACTGCTGCCTTGATTAAGGTGAGAAGATAAGAAAAGTTTCAAGGAGAATGCTGTCATTATAGAAACAATTCAGGTGCTAAATCCAGAGATCAGGATAATATCTTTGCCATGGATACTTGTCAAGTAACTACATATAGTCCAGTGTCTAATGCTTCAGGATTTATCGCTAGGCATAACAGCAGCTGGAAAGGATATGTATAAAGTCTTAATATCTCCAACTCAGTTTGCTTGAGGGTGTTGGATTTGTGGTGGATCCAACTGTTGTTGGATTTGTGGTGGAGTGGTTGTGCAGAATATTTGGTTTTGGTCAAAGCTTCTTACAGGCTTAATAAGCTACATTTAGAGTTGATGAGAGGTGCCACTGATTCCTGGGCCTTGCAATGAAGAACTTAACATTTATTTTCTGTTCATGGAGGAGCAGAATCTGCCGACTCCCAATTCCATCATTAGCCCTCCATGGCACATACTATGCTACTGATGAGCATTACCCAACCTTCAGAATGGGCTTTTTCTTGAGGAAAGAGGCTGGGGGTGTAGGATGAAAGGTGGTCAGGAAAGCCACTTTTAATGAGTGAAGCACCATTTGCAATTCTCTGTATCCCAGCACATGACAGTATGAACAGCAGGATCACGTATACCGGACTTGCATACATTCATTATACATCCCTTTCTATGAGATCAGGAACTCCAAGAAAGCAGGACTTACAGTCTTATGGATAGAGCTGTCAGTACTACTGTTATACATGTTCCAATCAGATCTTATCATAAATGTGAGGAGGTTCTATGCACTTCCATCCATGCACCCATATAATGCCTGGGCTATTCCAGGACTAAGGAAACAGAAAACCAAATATTTATCAGCTAAAACATGACTAAACTAATGACAACGGGTACAGCAACCAGCCTCAGAATCTATAATGAAGACATTGAAGTGGTGGATAGCTTCTGCCTTTTAGGATCGACCATCAACAGTAAAGGAAAATGAAGGGCTTGGAAAGGATATGTAGATGCCATGATGTGTCTATACCTACAAAGATTAGAATCGTTCGGACAATGGTTTTTCCCTTGTGGATGCAAGAGCTGGACTTTGAAGAAGCAAGATAGAAAAAGTATTGATGCTTTTGAACTTTGGTGCTGGAGAAGACATTTGAGGATACCATGGACAGCCAGAAAAACAAACAAATGGATCATAGAACAGCTCGATCCAGAATTTTCACTCGAGGCAAAAATGTCCAGGCTCAAATGATCATACTTCGGACACATTATGTGAAAAACCAGCTCCCTTGAGAAGTCCATAATACCAGGGAAAGTTGAAGGAAAGAGAAGAAGAGGACAACCAGCAGTAAGGTGGCTGGACTAAATTACCACAGCAATGAATGCACCACTGAGGGACCTTAAAGGCCAAGCTGAAGACTGATCATCCTGGAGAGAATCTATCTATGTGGTAGCTAAGAGTTGAATCATGTGTGGCCTGAATGACTATGTTAACAACATGGACCTGTTTCTGGTTTTATCACAGTTCCAGTGTTGAAAGCATTCATCTTCCACTGTTCTTTCTCTGGAGAATTATTTCAACAAAATGCATGAAGCTGGAGTATGGAGCTGCAAGAGCTTTTGTTTTTATTTGGGGCCTTAAGAACTCTCTCCCTGCATCCATATGCAGGCAATATTTCCTTCTTCAGAGGAAGAGGGATTTATTCTCAGCACAGAGCCATATGTGAGATATCGAGTTGTTTGTGGATGTTCGGGAGAGATTTAGAGCAATGTAGAACTTCAAAGTACAGCTATAGGGAGGACTTGAGCACAGAGCTTGGAGTTCTGTGTTTCAGCATCATGTGGATAATGTATTTCTCCTTCACTTTCTTACTGTAACACACATCAACACATTTTAAGGGAGCAACCATGAAAGTAAATAATACTTTTTTAAAAGATGAGAGGAGAGATAAGGATCTTTCCTACGCCTAAGAGGCAGGAAGGGAATATTGACAAATGTGAATAAACTGGCTCAGATATACATCTATTATCCGGTTGCTAAATTTTCAATGTTTTGCTGTTTTCTGTACGTCTTCAGTCTAATATGAGATGCCTTCATTAAGATAAATCTTGGTGATAGTTTCTTAATGGGAATATTGTTTCCAAAAGTCTGATAGAATAGACTGGAAGTCTATTCACAAGGAAAAGAGAAGTCTCCCCAGGGCTCCCGCTGGCTTCTCCAGGATCGGTTGCATTACCACTCTGGATACCTCGCTGCACCCGTCTCCACCAAAAGCAGAAAACAGAAAAGAACACTTGCCTGGCCAACGGCTGTAATAAAAATTGATTGATTGAAAAGAACACAAACTCTGGCAAAAGAAATGCAAGGTGAGAATAAGGGAGGCAAAAAGAGAGTTTGAGGAACATTTACCTAAAAACATAAAAGGGAATAACAAAAACTTCTTTAAATATATCAGAAGCAGGAAACCTGCCAGGGACATGGTTGGACCCTTAGACAATGAGGGAGTGAAAGGGATTATTAAGGAGGATATGGAGGTTGCAGAGAAGCTAAATGAGTTCTTTGTGTCCGTCTTCACGGCAGAGGATACTGAGCATATACCTGTTCCTGAACCAGGCTTTTCAGAGATAGAGGCTAAAGAACTGAGTCAGATAGAAGTGACAAGAGATGATATTCTAAACTGTCTGGAAAAACTGAAAACTAGCAAATCACCAGAGCCGGATGGCATCCATCCAAGAGTCCTCAAAGAACACAAATGTGAAATCGCCAACTTCCTTGATAAAATATGTAACTTATCCCTGCAATCAAGCTCTGTACTGGAGGACTGGAAAGTAGCCAATGATTTTCCAAAAGGGATCCGGGGGAGATCCGGGAAATTACAGGCCGGTTAGCTTAACGTCCGTTCCAGGCAAATTGATGGAAAGCATCCTCAAGGATGAAATTGTAGAGTACATAGAAGAACAGACCCTGCTGGGGGAGAACCAGCATGGCTTCTGCAAAGGTAAATCTTGCCTCACAAACCTTTTGGAGTTCATTGAGAGTGTCAACAAGTGTGTGGGTCAAGGTGATCCAGTTGACATAGTATACCTGGACTTCCAAAAAGCTTTTGACAAAGTCCCTCATCAAAGACTCTTGAGAAAACTTAGCAGTCATGGGATAAGGGTACAAGTACATGTGGGGATTGCTAACTGGTTGAAGGACAGGAAACAGAGGGTAGGTATAAATGGAGAGTTTTCACAATGGAAGTAAGTAAGAAGTGACATCTCCCAGGGCTCTGTACTGGGACTGGTGCTTTTAAATTTATTCATAAATGATCTAGAAGTAGTAATAAGCAGCAATGTGGCCAGATTTGCAGATGATACCAAACTCTTTCGGGTAGTGAAATCCAAAACAGATTGTAAGGAGCTCCAAAAGGATCTCTCCAAACTGGGTGAGTAGGTGACAAAATGGCAAATGCAGTTCAGTGCTGGCAAGAGTAAAGTGATGCACATTGGGATGAAAAACCTGAGCTGCCGGTGATTGACCTGAGCTGTTGGATCTGAGCTGTCGGGGACTGACCAGGAGAGGGATCTTGGGGTCATGGTGGACAGCTTGTTGGAAGTGTCGACTCAATGTGCAGCAGCTGTGAAAAAGGCCAATTCCATGCTAGGCATCATTAGGAAGGGGATTGAAAATAGAACTGCTAATATTAAAATGCCCTTATAAAAAACTATGGTGCGGCCACACCTGGAGTACTGCATACAGTTCTGGTCACCACATTTTAAAAAGGCCATTGTAGAACTGGAAAAGGTGCAGAAGAGGGCAACCAAGATGATCAGGGGCCTAGAGCACCTTTCTTATGAGGCAAGGCTACAACACCTGGGGTTATTTAGTTTAGAAAAAAGACAACTGCAGGGAGACATGATATAGGTTTATAAAATTATGCATGGAGTGGAAAAAGTGGATAGTCAGAAATTCTTCTCTCTCACACATAACACTAGAACCAGGGTCATCCTATGAAATTGATTGCCATGAAATCTAGGACCAACAAACGGAAGTATTTTTTCACCCAATGCATAATCAACTTGTGGAATTCTCTGCCACAAGCTGTGGTTACAGGCAACAACCTGGAGGGCTTTAAGAGGGGTTTGGATAACTTCATGGAGAAGAGATCTTTCAATGGCTCCTAGTCAGAGGGCTATAGGCCACCTCCAGCCTCAAAGGCAGATGCCTCTGAGTACCAGTTGTAGGCTTCCAGAGGCATCTGGTGGGCCACTGTGTGAAACAGGATGCTAGACTAGATGGGCCTTGGTCCAGATCCAGCAGGGCTGTTCTTATGTTCTTATGTAAATTGGGCAGAGTACAGCAAAAGCCTGGGTGGTCGTACACACTGGTATTCTATTCTTAAGCCACCATGAGAGAGCAACCCTAGCTGATACACTTGTCACACAGCTTGGCATTGCCACTGAAGCTTTATTATTTTCCCCATGTCATTTCGAGCCATCAATCAATTTTACTTGCTTATTTATTGATATGCCCCTTTATATGAAAATATCCAAAGTCTTTCGCAACAACTTCAACAGAAGATCATAATAAAACACCATCGAACAACTCTAAACAGCAAATACAGCCTAAAATCATACAAAAACAGAAAAGGCAAGGCAATAAAAGCAGCAGCTACTCCTCAATCATTAAAAACCTTGGAAAACAAAAAGGTCTTAACCTTTTACTGAAACAACCATCTTCTGGAGATAAATGACCTTTAAACAGTGGTGCATATCGTAGTGACCTTCAGACTTGACTGCTGTAATCGACTCTACATAGGGCTGCCTTTGTATGTAGCCCAGAAACTACAATTGGCACAGAACATGGCATCCAGAATGATCTCTGGGACAACCCAAAGAGACCATATAACACCAGTTTTAAAAAAACAAACAAACCTGCACTGGCTGCCAATATGTGTTTGAGCAAAATATAAAGTACTGAGCAAAATATGAGGTACTGGTTATTACATATAAAGCCCTTAATGACTAGGGTCCAGGGTACTTAAAAGAGCACCTCCTTCTCTGCGGCTGCCCCGGGGCTCTGGAATACACTCCCCATCAAAATAAGAGCTTCACCATTTCTGATTGCTTTTTAAAAGATCCTCAAGATGCACCTGAAAAAACAGGTGCATCTTGAGGATCTTTTAAAAAGCAATCAGAAATTAAGTTAGAATTAATTTTAACTGTTTATCTGTTTTTATTCCAAAAAATGATTTTAATTGTTTTTATTCTGTGTTTACATTTGTTGTATTTTAACTTACATACACTGCCTAGGGACACACATATCAGGCAGCATATACATATGATAAACAAACCAAGAGTTGCTACCAGTCAAGCCTGTTTGGGAAGAACCAGATTGCCACCTCTACAAAATCTCCCTCTCTGGCTAGCACCTGCCTAATCTCTGAAGGTTGGTACCAGGAGAAGAACCTTCAAAGCGGATCTTAAATTGATGCGACAGAAAGTGGTCTTTGGAGTTGTGAGTTGTTTCACCTACAACCCACATCAGTGGTAATCATTCCACCTGATTGCATCAAAGGGAGATGTGCTGAGGCAGCAAGACCTACTCTGTTGTCTCCTTTGTGACCAACTGCCATTGGCTTCCCTCTCAGAACTGTATTAGTGGATATTTCATCTGGCTCCAATATAAAAATAGGTGAGAGAGCACAGCCTACTTGATTGGTTCAGTTGGGACCAACTACCATTCTGCTTCTCCCCTCCCACAACTCCCTCTCAGGTGCATAAATAGATAATTACATCTGCTATTTATTTCTCTGCTGCCTCATTGGTGGGGGCAAGTTTCAATGACCTCCCCTTCTGCCAGAAGCCCTTTGTGTTACATGAAAATATGTCCTTGAGGGCTGCACAATCTTCAGTGAGATATTATTGAGTGGCACAGAGCACTTCCTTAGGAAGTAGAAGACACAGAAATTTGCTTCAACCATTGAGGCAACTATGGAGCTGAGTTAGTTGGACAGTTCAGGAGCACAGGTACTTCTCCCATAGCACCAGTGCTCCATTAGTCAGGATGTTAGCCAGGGAGTGGAACGTAGCCACAAGATTCTAATCCCATGGAAAGTGTGATCTCTAGATTGGCTCCGAACAGTGGCCAAGGAAGGCGAAGGGTCGTTGTACCCACAAGAGGCATGTGAGGATGGGAGAGATGCAATGATGGATCTTTTTGCTTAGTACAGATGTAGTACTTGTGCATAGGCTTTAAATAGCCTGCATTGCGTCTAGGACAATTGTTCCAGTATGTGAGTGAAGTTTTCGTGAAACATTCACAGATAACCACATAGAACTTTGATGAGATCACAAACTAATTTTCATTTGTCATCCAGATCAAGTTCCCACATTGCTATTACATTGTGAGAAATCCTCAGTAGCTCAGATTTTGACATTCACTATAATAGAACTTCATGCGTGAGTCAAACATAAAATATCTGATGGCAAATCAGTATCTGAACCTTTCTTGTTACAGGTTGGTGAATACAGTCTTGTTATTAACTTGGCAACATCAGCAAGATTTATTGCACAACTTGCTACTATAGGGTTTCTCCCCCAATTCTGATACAAATTCTCAAATAAAAGTGTTCACTCTCACCACGGCCTGGTTTTTACAGATAAACTGGTAAACTGTCTCTGGGCTGTACCACTTCAGGTACAGGTGGGGGCTTATATTACTGAATGCCACTTCATACAAAAATATTCTCTCTTCCATAAAAGTATGAACAGGTCAGAGAAAGATCTTTGGTTAGAAAACTTTGGTTAGAAAAATTACAGACAGCAATGCCATGGCCAGCTTCAGGTTGACCTGGTGAGGGATCCTTGTCTTACCCAGTGGGCCTTCTTCTCCCCAAGTGCCACTGTATCTTGGCAGAAGGTATGGTAACCCAGTAGGGGCAGCAGCAGAACACTCTAGCCCATAGCAAAATGTGTGGCACTATGGAGGAAGAAATCCATTGGAGGGCATTATGGGGGCAAGAAATGGTTGGTGCCAGCAGGCATGAATGCCATTGTTTTTGCTGTTGTCACTTCAGTGTGGAAGGATTTGGAGAAATGCCACACTGGAACACAGGAACACAGGAATCTGCCTTATACTGAGTCAAACCATTGGTCCATATAGTTCAGTATTGTCTACTCAGATGGGTAATGGCTTTTCTAAGGTTACAAGCAGGAATCCCTCTCAGCCCTATCTGGAGATGCCAGAGAGAACTTGGAACCTTCTGCATGCAAGCATGCAGGTGCTCTTCCCCGAGAGGCTTTATCCCTTAAGGGAAATATCTTGCAGTGCTCACATTCAAATGCAAACCAGGGTGGACCCTGCTTAGCAAAGAGGACAACTCATACTTGCTACTGCAAGACCAGCTCCAACACCTGCCACCAAAGCAAGGAGGAGCCCACTGAGCTTCCAGCTACCACTTGCTGGCTGGGCCTAATCCTTTGGGGGGCAACCTCTCCCACTTGGGTTCTTTTCACAATGCGCACACACAGGGCACACACTGGGAAATGGGCAATGTGACATCATATCCCACCAGGGCTGAGAGCTTGCATCTTGGCCTTGGCCACGCCATAGGAAGCAGAACAGTCCAATGGCTCAATATCTTTCTGACCCCCACCCCCCACTTACCCAGAACTGCTGGGGTAAGGGGAGAAAGAATGAATAGCTATCTCACTGCTCTGTCTCCATTAAAGCAACATTAAATGCATCATTATCATATAAGGACTTAGTTTTTCTTTAGTCAATAATTGCCGCAGCGGTGGTGTGGGAGGACCATGTTGTGGGAGGAGGGAGGCATTAACACTTTGTCCCACTGTGGTCCCAATTCAGATCAAAGCCCTTGTGACTGCTCCTGGAGCAAACAAGGTGCTGGTTATAATCTATAAAGCCCTAAACAGCCTAGGCCGAGGCTATTTAAGAGAACGTCTATGTCGCCATGAACCCCACCGCCCATTAAGAACATCAAGAGAAGCTTGTCTGTAGTTGCCACCGGCTCAACTGGTGGCTACTCAGGGATGGGCCCTCTCCATTGCTGCCCAAAGGTTTTGCAATGCGCTCCCTGCTAAAATAAGAGCCTCCCCATCTCTGACAACTTTTAAAAAGTCCTTAAACACACATATGTTCACCCATAACATATGGCTTTTCATGAAATACAGTGGTCCCTCTACTTACGAAATTAATCCGTTCCGAATGCACATTTGTAAGTCGAAAAGTTCGTAAGTCGAAAAGCGGTTTCCCATAGGAATGCATTGGGAATGGATTAATGCGTTCCGGAGCCTAGAAAAAAGACCCAGACCCCCAGTAAGGCTTGCAAACTGCACAGGAACATTTCTTTTCAAGAATAAACAGGCAGTAAACAGGCAGGCAAGTCAAGGAAACCCCATGTAAAATTCGTAAGTCGAGGAAACCCCATCTAAAAATTTGTAAGTCGAAAAAACCGCATCTAAAACCGGATCTAAAACTGCCGTTTGTAACTCGAAAAATACTTAAGTCGAGTAGTTCATAAGTCGAGGGACCACTGTATTGTTTTAATAGTTTTTAACATTGCTTCAAATATTTAAATTGTTGTAATGTTTTTACTTTTTTCTGTTGTAATTTGTATTGTTTTATTGTAAACTGCCCAGAGACATAAGTTTTGGGCAGTATACAAATATGTTAAATAAATAAATAATAGAAGTGGGATTAGGGCTCATGCAGGACAATAGGGATCATGCAAGAGATGGGTACAGAGTGTGGAAGAGGACATTGTCTGAGGGTCTGGTGTTGGAGAGTGGATTGATTGATTGATTGATTGTATGGATGTATAAATCACCTCAATTCGCATCTACGTTCACGAACATCTATCAGCCAAAACTAGGCTGCATGTCTCTAGTTCTCTGTCAAATGTTTCCCTTTTTGCTTTTCTTTTTGTACCCTTTTTCCCATAAAAAGGCTAGTTTGTTGTCATTCTATGAATACTGTTATTTTCTCCTTCAGTTCTACGATACGTTTTCTTGCAAGTTGTAACAAATTGGGACTGTTCTAAATATGGTATCATTCCTTGCAACACATCATGGGGCACATCACTTTCTCAATTACTGCTGTCTTGTTCCCTGTTGCTTCCTAAATTAGGCTGGACCATTCAGAATATATTTTCTTGTCAGCAATCACTACATACAAGGGATGCAAATGTTTTAGCTCTTTGGCAGAGTTTCTGCCAATTAGATCCTTTTCAAAATACACATTCCTTTCATTTAATCGGAGAAATAATTCTCTGAGAAACAGAGTGGTGAGGGTTTTTTTCAGCACTAAAAAATTTTTAGTACCAAAATAGCTACTAATTTTGTAACATTGTACAATTGACTAAATGTGTGCAACTGTTACACAAAACAAAGCAAGTTATGAACTTGAAACAAAAGGTAAAACAAAGCAATACAAAAGATCAGGAAAAATTGCAATATGGTCCTAGGTTAATAATTTATAACTACAATAGATAAGAATATAAATGGGTATTTTAATAATAAAAGTTAATAATGCTGCATAAAATTATTTAAAACTTAATAAGGATTGTTTTAAAAAGTCATAATACATTAAAAGTCCTCATACATATGCTAGTTAGGTAATTAGTTCAAATATTGTAAATGTCCTAAGACGTATGTTGACTAGATCATGTAGTCATGTAATTCCAAGTGATTTTGAGTCCTCATAGATCTTTATAAAGTCAGACTTGTTTCAATGGGTAGTCTTTCTCAGTGACTTGCCAAATATTGTTCTCATGAGGCTGTGGTGCCTCCAGACTCCTTTTGATCCAAATGAATTTTCATAATATTTCCAAGATCTCCTTCTCACTCAGTGGCACATATTTCTTCTATATAGTGTTATTATTCAAATACAGTGTGGCTTAAGGTTCAAACATCTTATATAGAGTTTACAGGGCAATGAGGTGAGCCACACTCATCCTCTTTTAGATAAAACTGTACTTGGACGAGTACATTTGGATAAATATTTGAACTAATTACCTAACCAGCATAGGTATGAGTTCTTTTAATGTATTATAACTTTTAAAAACAATCTTTATTATACTTAAACAATTTTATGCAGCATTATTAACTTTTATTATAATGGCTTAGGACCAGGGTTCTTAAGAGAGTGCCTTCACTGTCATGAACCCTGTCACCTATTAAGATCATCTGGAGAGGTCCAGATACGGTTGCCGCCAACTTGGTTGGTGGCAACTTGGGACTGGGCCTTCTCTGTGGCTGCTCCAAGGCTTTGGAACATGCTCCCTGCTGAAATAAGAGCATCTCCTTCTCTGTTTGTTTTTAGGAGGACCCTGAAGACATCCGTATTTTCCCAGGCCTTTGACTGGCACTAAACTTTTAAATTTTAATGTGTTTGTATCTATTATCTTTATCTTCTTAAATGAATTTTAATGCTTTATATTATATAATATGTTTTAATTCTGTACACTGCCTTGAGATTTTTATACTAGGCAGTATAAAAATTTAATAAATTAAATAAAATAAATAATAAATTATATTATCAAAATACCCATTTATATTCTTATCTTTTATAGTTATATATTAACCTAGGACCATATTGCTGTTTTTCCTCATCTTTTATATTGCTTTGGGATAAAATGGTGGGCCATTTGGTAACCTTGTCTTGAATCCAAAAAATCTGTCAGTATAATGAGAAAACTAATTAGGGCTTCAGATTCAGACTCTCTCTGAACACTCCAATTTCGGTAAAACGAGACATGGTCCAATTTTACCAGTCCAATTTTACACAGGCCTACTAACCATGTCCTCTATACCCTCCTCAGTTACCATACTGGAAATATCCCCAGCTGCACTGCCTGAATGTGTCATACCATCTTCAATCTCTGATTGAAACTGATTTGGCAAGGACTGGCTGGATTCATAGAAGAGGCAACACTGTGCAGTCTTTCATTGCTGCCCTAGTACCCTGCTTCTGCTAGCCCACAGCTGTGGTTCCTTCTGCCCCTGCATTATGCCAACACTGCAGGGTGAAGGAGGCTGCTGATGTGGCACAGATGTGGTCTTGGTCTGCTACTGAGGCTCAGCCTCCAATGTGTCTTCATCTTTGCCAGAAGGCACTGATGCTTTGGATTCCTCTGCAGTTTCTCCCTCTCCAAAAGGACACTTAATCTTGGTGTGGAGAGGAGCCACTGCTGCATACTTCCATGGTGCTTCCACCCTTCTCCCCTCTGTTTCTCCCACGTCTGCTGTTACCTCTTGGCATAATGGATTTCTTTTAAGAAAGGAAGTTCATTACTGGGGGTGGGGTGGGTATCAGTTATTAATTTATTATAAATAAATATGTCTCCTTGTGTACAGTAAGACAGTCAGTGTAATGAATGTGAGTGCCGTAGCACTTGGCTTATGCCATGAAAACACACCCAAACAGGTCAGAACTTAACTGAATTAAAACAAAAGGTTTTCTTTTCAATCACAGCTAATAAAAGGTAACTGGATTTGAAATACAAAAGTCAAAACTAGATTTAAAATGCAAAGAGAGTTTGGGGAAATAGGAAGGGAAGGAAGAAGGAATGTTATAGGGGATGCTAGCAAAAGAAAAGCTAGATTTAAAATCCAAAAATTAGGTGAACTAACGAAATAAATGCTTATTTAATTACTGTGAATTTGGGGAAACAAGAAGCCAAATATTTAAAAGAAACACATTTTAAAATCAAAGGGGGAAAGGAAATAGCACTGGATGGGAGGGAGGAGAAGGGGAGTTGTGGGATTACACAACTAAAGTGAAAGCAAGGAAATGGGTAATGCTAATTATTTGGGAAAAGAAAAGTATTAAGATAAATATAACAGCTGCAATTTCACATGGAATAATGCGGCTATTTCGATGTCTCTGTTCTCCTCCAAAGCTCCTATAACCCAACAGAATGAGAAAAACCAAAAGGCCCAGCACAACATACTTTCTGTGTTTCAAGTTAGAAGAAAAAGAAAAATGCATGGCAGGTTTGCCCTGGCTGGCTCCTTCCTTCTCCCCCTCAGTGGCTTGGTCAGAATGGGGGTGGGATTTCAGCCCTCAGAACTGGAAGGCAAGCAGCTCTGCGAAAGAACAACAGAAAAGGAAACAAGACAAGCTGTTGTTATGGGGTTTTTTCCTGGCATTTTGACCAGCAAACAAAATAAAACGGCACAGCATATAGCGTTGAAATTTTCTTGTCATTTTAAAATGACAGCACATCCCTTCTACTTGAGACTCCACCACATCCTCCAGGTAGCTGCCTGCCTTTGGACCAGAACTGATATCTGTAAAGGGCAGGGGGCTGGAGACACATGTCAGCTCAGTGGTACAGCAAACTGGTGTGCTCCCATTTCCCCTCTCCCCAGATTCAGCCTTGAGATAACACCCAAATAGGCCTAGTGAAACAGAAATATAAGCAAACATTGACTCAGGACTGGCCTTAGATTTATTTGTTTGTTTGTTTGTTTGTTTGTTTGATTTCTATACCGCCCTTCCAAAAATGGCTCAGGGTGGTTTACACAGAGAAATAATAAATAAATAAGATGGATCCCTGTCCCCAAAGGGCTCACAATCTAAAAGAAACATAAGATAGACACCAGCAACAGTCACTGGAAGTACTGTGCTGGGAGTGGATAGGGCCAGTTACTCTCCCCCTGCTAAATAAAAAGAATCACCATGTTAAAAGGTGCCTCTTTGCCAAGTTAGCAGGAGACATGTGTCTTTCTAGCTCAGTATTGGCTAGCAATAGCTCTTCAGGGTTTCAGACATCTTTTCTCAGCCCTTCCTGGAGATGCTGGGACTGATGTTGGAACCTTCTGAATTAGGTGATAGATTTGGAAGTATCATTAGAAAGAAACAATTTTTCAATTAACATCATTATATTTTATTTTTACACCATGGAAGGTACCTTTTAGAACTTCTGCCTCAGGCATCTGTGTGTCTGGTGCCATTTCTGCTTCAGTGTATACTGAGTTTTGTCAGAGGGGTATTTTTCACATTTCCATTGATGTTCTGATACATATCACAATATCCACATTTTTGTGTACACTTTGAAAAATATTGCGCCAAATATTTACCTTTCTTCGGATTGTAGCTTATTACATTTCCAGAAGGTCACCTCAAACTAGAAAATCAGCCAGAATTAGGAAAAAAATCAAACTCATGATATCTACACAAAAATTTAATTTGAATTTCTGCATTATCCTGCTCCAGTCCAGGTATAGTTATATCCAGCCACTCAGTTCTAGAACATCTAGGATTTCCAGTAGAATCTTTAAATGGGATAGGCAAGGAAAAAAGACTAGCTGCTGCAATACTTATTGGGACAATATTGGAAAATAAAGATGATATTGCACCAGATAATATAAGACAAAATAAAGCTTGTGATATTGTGTTGTTTTCTGGGATATTGTAAGTGTAGGGTATTGTAGCGTAGATATATGTGGCCAAATAAAATCGAGATATTGTAATGTAGAGCAATGTCAAAGTTCACATCCCTTATTAAATTTAGATAAGAACAAATACGTTGGATAGAAAAGGTTTGGAAAAGGTTTATTATTTTCAAAACAATATAAAGTAATAGAGGAAGATAAATATTCTAAGTTCTTTGTTGGCTTATGTAATGTAAACCTACTGCATTATAATGATAAATATAAAATAATCAAGCATGACTAGATTCATGCATTTCATCTAACCCTTGACTTTGAACTAGTTTACCAAAAATATTTTTATTTTTAAAAAACCACAACTTTTTAATTAAAAAAATGTCAAGGTTTTAATGTTCAGTTTACTCCACCTTCCTTATGCAACAACTCTACCTTCCTTGCACAATTTTAAAATGATCTTCTGTCAGTGTGTTATTTGGCTGGATATCAGCAAAAGCAAAGATACAGTTTGTAATGATCTTAACAAGCCAACAAAACAAGGGAAATGGTTAGGTAGAATTCAATGGAAAGGATGGAGCCATTCAGAACCTCAGGGAGACGGGAGCTGCACATGTTGGGATCTTCTGCCAAGAATACTCCTGTGGAACTCAACCACACCTCCAAAGGAGAGGCAAACACAAAAAGGGGTTTTCTAAAAGTTCTCAGGGGACAGGCAGATTCAAGTGGGAGATGGCAAACCTTCTCAACCCCCAACTAGTTAGGGGCTTTAAAGGTCATATGTGTAATATGACACCAATCCTTTCATGGAAAATACATTAAGGGACCTAATGGCACAGTGGGGAAGTAACTTGCCAAGGGAGCAAGAGGCTGCTGGTTCAAATTCCCGCAGGTATGTTTCCCAGACTATGGGAAACACCTATATCAGGCAGCAACGATATAGGGAGATGCTGAAAGGCACCAGGTCATACTGTGTGGGAGGAGGCAATGGTAAACCCCTTCTGTATTCTACCAAAGAAAACCCCAGGGCTCTGTGGGCGCCAGGAGTCGACACTGACTTGATGGCACAACTTTACTTTTACCAGGAGATCAGTTTGTTCCTGTGCTACAAACTATAGACAGAAGAGTATAATGAACATATGAAAAAATTATATATTTTTGAACTATATTTGAATGATCTGAGGTCAGTGCACACATACACCTTATTATGTTGGAGAACTGAGTTGCTACCCTGGAAAATAAGATTCTCACAGTCAGTAGGAGAGCATGCTTCCCCGGAAAGCTGTGGCTAGCTATTAAGCAGATAGCCCTTTCTACAGCATATTATGCATACATAGCAGCAATTGTGGTTTATAAATGAGATCTGTGTGTGGGAGAGTAAAGGCAGGAAAAATATACAAAGCTTAGACAGGAGAACACAAGAGTACATACTTCTAGTCACCACCAATATTCACCTAAAGTGAAATTCAAGACCTTTTTGGAAGATCTTGCTGAGGAAAAAATCTGTAGAAATTCTGAAGGCAGTTAAAAATATTTAAATAAGGCTGATAATTTATCAGGAGAGCACATATATGGAGGGCTTCTGGCTAGATGTTCCCAACATAGGTTGGGACTTATGACAAGCTGCTTGGAGCAATACTGCCTACCACCTGTTCTTTGGATCCTTACCCAATGTGGCTGATTTCATTTTGCAGGGAGGTTGTTGAAGCTGGCCTAGTTGATATAATCAATACCTCATTGAAGGAGGGAAGGATGCCACCTTGTTTGAAGGAAGCAGTGTTTAGACCCCTTCTTAAGCCCACTCTGGATCCCCTGGTGATTGATAATTATAGGCCAGTCTCCAACCTCCCATGGTTCGGTAAGATGACTGAGAAGGTGGTGGCTAACCAGGTACAAGTGGTCTTGGAAGAAACTGATTATCTAGACCAATTTCAAACTGACATTTGGGTGGGCTATGGGCTTGAGATGGCCTTAGTTGGCCTGATAGATGATGTTTGCCAGGGAACTGACAGAGCGAGTGTGACTCTGCTGCTTCTTTTAGATCTCTCAGCGGCTTTTGATACCACCAACCATGGTATCCTTTTGGATTGCCTGAGGAATTTGGGGATATGAGGCAGTTTTACAGTGGTTCCGCTCCTATATCTTGGTTAGATTTCAGGTGGTGGCAATTGATTATAGTTGCTCTTCAAAATGGGAGTGTAAGGGTCCAAGCCAGCTCATATAAGAGGAATTTTAGCTGAGTCACCTCTCCCTGTGCCTCATGAGCTGACCCAGTCTTAAATTAACTATAAGAATCTCTGGTAGGTTGAATCTGCTGCCACCAACCACTGAGTAATAGGGCTTTTCTGACTGAATTGAGTGATAACTCCCAGTCCCCTCTTTACTACGCTAGCAAGCACATATAAAAATGTCCATACACATATAGGAATGTTTAAGTGGAAAAATAGACAATAAAAACAATAAAATAAAATAGAAATTAAAACAAGTTTTAAAATTATTAAAATGCATTCACATTAAAAGCCTGTGAAAGGAGGAGAGTCTTGAGGTTCTTCCTGAAAACAAACAGAGTAGGGAGCATATTCCAAAGCCCTGAGGCAGCCACAGAGAAGGCCCAGTCCTAGGTCACCACCAAACAAGCCAGTGGCTTCCATAATCAGACCTCTCCAGAAGAGGCAGCAGGGTTTATGACAAAGGAGACACTCTCTTAAATAGCCTGGACATAAGACTAGTCCTAATTCTCAGGATCATCCAACATAAATTAGAGCCCTACATGGAAAGGGAAATTATGGATGTTCAAGCTGGTTTCAGAAAAGGCCGAGCAACAAGA
Source organism: Hemicordylus capensis (assembly GCF_027244095.1). Lineage (NCBI taxonomy): Eukaryota > Metazoa > Chordata > Lepidosauria > Squamata > Cordylidae > Hemicordylus > Hemicordylus capensis. The sequence goes on along the minus strand of NC_069659.1, from coordinate 303,145,105 downwards.
GACATCATTGCTGATGCACGATGGAAAACTGAGAAAGCCAAAGAATATCTGGAAGAAGTACGTAAATATGTGATTTATTGACTACAGAAAAGCCTTCAATTGCATAGGCCATGTCAAGTTGTGGAATATCCTTAGGAAAATGGGCATTCCAAAACACCTCATTGTCCTATACACAGGACAGGAAGCCACAGTCCAGACAGAACATCGTGAAACAGACTGGTTCCAGATCGGCAAAAGAGTAAGACAAGGCTGTATACTTTATCCTTATTTATTCAATTAATATGCTGAACATATCCTGGGAGAAGCTGGATTGGAAGAAGATAAGCATGATTTTAAAGTTGGAGGAAGAATCAATAACCTGAGCTACAGTGATGACACCACTCTGATAGCTGAGAATTTGGGGCTAGTCATGAAAGTCAAGGAGCACAGTGAAAAAATGGGACTACAACTAAATGTAAAAAAGACTAAACTAATGACAATGGGTACAGCAACCAGCCTCAGAATTGACAATGAATATATTGAAGTGGTGGCTAGCTTCTGCCTTTTAGGATTGACTGCCAACAGTAAAGGATCCAGCAGTCAAGAAATATGCCGCAGACTAGCACTTGGTAGGATAGCAATGAAAGCCTTGGAAAGGATATTTAGATGCTGTGATGTGTCTACACCGACAAAGATTAGAATCATTTGGACAACGGTTTTTCCCTTGATACTCTATGGATGTGAAAGCTGGACTTTGAAGAAGCAAGATAGAAAAAGCATTAATGCTTCTGGACATTGGAGCTGGAGAATTTTTTTTTAGGATACCGTGGACAGCCAGGAAAACAAACAAATGGATCCTAGAACAAATCAATCCAGAATTTTCACCTGAGGCACAAATGACCAGCCTCAAACTAGATCTTCATTATGCAAAGATCCAGCTCCCTTGAGAAGTCCATAATGCTGGGAAATGTTGAAGGAAAGAGAAGAGGACAACCAGCAGCAAGGTGGATGGATTCGATTACAACAGCAATGAATGCACCACTGAGAGACCTTAAAGGCCAAGTTGAAGACAGATCAGCCTGGAGAGAATCTATCTATGTGGTCACTAAGAGTCAACACAGACTTGACAGCACTTAATCAATCAATCAAGCTGATAAGGGCTTTATAGGTAAAAACCAGCACTTTGTATTTCACCCAGAAACCTATCGGCATCCAGTGCAGTTCTTTCAAAACCGGTGTTATATGGTCCCCTCATGTTGTCCCAGAGACCAATCTGACTGCCACATTCTGCACCAATTGTAGTTTCTGGACTATGTACAAAGCAAGCCCTACATAGAACACATTACAGTAATTAAGCCTGGAGGTTACCAGTATATGTACCACTGTTTTAACATCATTCGCATCTAGAAATGGACGTAGCTGACTTATCAGCCGAAGCTGATAAAAAGCACTCCTGGCCACTACCTCAACCTGAGAAACCAGGGAGAACTTTGGGTCCAGGAGCACTCCCAAGCTACATACCTGATCTTTCAGGGGGAGTGTAACCCCCTGAAAGTGTGTAACCGGTACAGCATATCTAAACCATCTCTTGGGTCCTATCCCCCCACAGTCAGTACCTTCATCTTCTTTGGATTCAACTTCAGTTTGTTATCCCTCATCCAGCCCATTAGTGCCTCAACTCAGGCATTTAGGGAAGATATTCCATTTCCTGATGAGGTCGACAAGGAGAAGTAGATCTGGGTGTCATCAGCATATTGATAACCACCCCATAGCCCACACAAAAGCCAGTTTGAAATGGATCTAGATAATATGCATCATCCATTACTGCCTGGTGCTGAGAGGCCACCACACTTTCAACCACCTTGCCCAACCATAGACAATTAGAAACAGGTCTATACTTTTCTAACTCTGAGGGATCCAGTGTAGTTTTCTTCAAAAGTGGTCTAATAATAGCCTCCTTAAGATGTGAGGGGTTTTTGGGGGGGGGGATTTTCTCCAAAAACAATGCCAGTCTACCTTTTTAAAGCAGAAATTTAGTGTCTGGAAGTGTATAAGTTAATCGTAGGTGTCAGACATCACATACGCATGTTAGTGTAACACACACTTCATATCCTGTTAGAGTTAGAGTTCAGTTTTTGCTGCCTATGTAGGACTGCAAAAAACTAGGAACTGTCAAATACCTGGCAGGCCTCAGTAAATGCATTTGGCTTGATGCGTCGTATCCTGGACAGGCCTGTTTTGAGCATATGTTTTATATATTTTTAGCACATCCTATATTTTTGAATTTGTTATACGCACTGGCTGACATCCAGATTAGTGATGCAGTAGCAGAACAGGAAATGTTGCATGAAGATTAAAAATGTACAGAGCTGCACAAAACTGTGGAGTTCTGCATTGTTTCTCAATCACTAGTGGAAAATCTTATTCGGGATACATACAAGGTTGCATTACAAAGTAGTCCAAGCTCTGGTGCAATACGTTGTGCAACCTATAAACACTTTCTGCTAGTGTAAGAACTATATACTATATATAAAATGGCGGGGGGAGCTGGTTTTGTGGAAACAAGCATGAATTGCCTGCTGTGCTAAGCATGGCCTGCCTTGGTTTGCATTTGGATGGGAGACTACATGTGAACCCTGTATGATATTGCCCTTAGTGGATGGGGCCATAGTTCAGTGGAAGAACATCTAGGTCCCAGGTTCACTCCCTGACATCTCCAGGCAGGGCTGGGAGAGACTCTTGCTTGTAACCATGCAGAGCCACTGCCAGTCAGTGTAGACAACACTGAGCTAGATGGACCAACGGTCTGACTCTGTATAAAGCAGCTTCCTATGTACAGGTGAAACTCGGAAAATTAGAATATCGTGCAAAAGTCCATTTATTTCAGTAATGCAAATTAAAAGGTGAAACTGATATATGAGACAGACGCATTACATGCAAAGCGAGATAAGTCAAGCCTTAATTTGTTATAATTGTGATGATCATGGCGTACAGCTCATGAAAACCCCAAATCCACAATCTCAGAAAATTAGAATATTACATGGAACCAAGAAGACAAGGATTGAAGAATAGAACAATATCGGACCTCTGAAAAGTATACAGTGTACTGTGCTTGATTGGCCAGCAAACTCACCTGACCTGCCCCCATAGAGAATCTATGGGGCATTGCCAAGAGAAGGATGAGAGACATGAGACCAAACAATGCAGAATTGCTGAAGGCCGCTAATGAAGCATCCTGGTCTTCCATAATACCTCATCAGTGCCACAGGCTGATAGCGTCCATGCCACGCTGCATTGAGGCAGTAATTGCTGCAAAAGGGGCCCAAACCAAGTACTGAATACATATGCATGCTTATACTTTTCACCTGTTTCACCTGTAACTAATCTGAAACAGATTGTCCTTTTTTGCAACATCCTTGCACTATGACCTTGCACTAGTGCAACACTAGTCTGATTGTAGGCCACAAACTGATGCATGGAATTAAATAGTTATTTTGTCCCCTATCTTGTCCCCCATGCTGTTTAACATCTACATGAAGCTACTGGGAGAGGTCATCTGGGGACTTGGACTGAGTTGTCAGCAAGAGCCCCTGGTGGCGCAGTGGTAAAACTGCCGCCCTGTAACCAGAAGGTTACAAGTTCAATCCTGACCAGGGGCTCAAGGTTGACTCAGCCTTCCATCCTTCCGAGGTCGGTAAAATGAGTACCCAGAAATGTTGGGGGCAATATGCTAAATCATTGTAAACTGCTTAGAGAGCTTCGGCTATAGAGCGGTATATAAATGTAAGTGCTATTGCTATTGCTATTGCTAATATGCGGATGACGCTCAGCTCTATCTCTCCTTGTCACCGGATCCTAGGGAGGCGGCGGATGTCCTGAATCGGAGGCCGTGATGGGTTGGATGTGGGCTCATAAACTGAGACTGAATCTGGACAAGACAGAGGTAATGTTGGTCAGTAGGAGAGCCAATTGGGATGAGGTGATGCTACCTGTTCTAGATGGGGTTGCACTCCCCTTGAAGGAGCAAGTATGCAGCTTGAGGGTATTACTGGACCTGGCTCTGCTTTTGGAAGCTCAGGTGGAGGCAGTGGCCAGGTGTGCCTTTGCATGGCTTCAGCTAGTGCGCTGCTACGTCCCTTTCTTGAGAAGGCAGATCTGGCCACAGTTATCCATGCCTTAGTCACGTCACGGCTGGATTACTGTAACGCGCTCTACATGGGGCTGCCCTTGAAGAATATCTGGAAACTGCAGCTTGTGCAAAATGCGGCAGCTAGGGTTCTATCTGGAGCTGCCTGGTGTGATCATATCACACCTATTTTGAAAGAGCTGCACTGGTCACCAGTGTGTTTCCAGGTCCAATTCAGGGTGCTGGTTTTGACCTTTAAAGCCCTTAACAGTTTGGGCCCAGGGTACCTGAGGGACCACCAGCTCCCAAGGGTTGCTGCCCACTTGACGAGAACATCTGAGGGGGCTCTGCTTTGGGTGCCAACAATGAGGGAGGCTCAGTTGTCGTGCATGTGGGAAAGGCCTTCTCTGTTACTGCCCCTAGACTTTGGAATGCTCTCCCAGTGGTCATTTGCTCCTCGGACTCCATCACAGATTTTACAAAGCTTGTTAAATCTTGGCTTTTTATCCAGGCCTTTACATGATTGTTTTACTGGTGCTTCTGTGTGTTTTTATCCGTGTACAGTTTTTATGTTTGTCTTTTATATATTTTAAATTAGATTTGTTTTCATATTTTTAGCTTAATACTTTTAAATCTTATTTTTATTATATGTTTTTTAACTTTTGTAAATGCCTTGGGATTGTTTTTAATGAAAGGCGGTATATAAATTTAACAATAAATAAATAAGATTAATTTGCTCTCTGGATAACCATTCTGCTTTAACCTGATGCAATGGGTCTGTTTCTCTCAGCCAAAAAAGAAAAGCAACACCCTGCTTTGCCTTAGAGGTCAAATTAATAACCTTGAGTAGACAACTACCATCACTCATTACCATCACCATGTTAGTAAATGAAAGAACTTTAAAAAAAAAAAGACATCCCAGATTGATGGCTATCTGGAGCCAAAATTTACCAGTAAAATAAAGATAAGAACATAAGAACAGCCCTGCTGGATCAGGCCCAAGGCCTCTCTAGTCCAGCATCCTATTTCACACAATGGCCCACCAGATGCCTCTGAGAAGTCCACAGGCAAGAGGTGAGGACCAGTGGCAGCCCGTAAACGCACCTCCGGGGGGCGGGGGGGGGCGGCAGGAGGCAGCTTTAAGAGTAAAGTAATTTGGGACTCACCTCCACCGCGGTGGCACCTGAACGCTATTTGGAGCCGCAATGTGCCACCCAGCAGCCCCTACGGCAGGGAAGCGCCTCCGCCACTCACCTGGCTTCCATGGAGCCAAGCCCCCGCCAGTGGCCAGGTGAGTGGTGGAGGCGCTTCCCCACTGTCAGAGCTTCTGGGCAGCACGTTGCAGCTCCGAATGGCATTCAGGTGCCACCGTGGCGGAGGTGAGTCCCGCATTACTTTACTCTTAAAGCTGCCTCCTGCCGCCCCTCAGGAGGCGCGTTCACGGGCCAGCACTGGTGAGGACATGCCCTCTCTCCTGTTGTTGCTCCCCTGCAACTGGTATTTAGCAGCATTTTGCCTCTGTGATGAACCTGAGCCTGCCAACCCACCCATCTGACTGAAGATTGCTCAGAAGATCACAGATGCAGAATGGATCCCAGACCCCCTTGCAGTACCATGCATCCCAGTTGTAAATGGTTAATGATGGACTCACCAGTTGTAAATGGTTAATGATGGACTCAAATGAACAACCATTAGTACTGACCATTAGTACTGAGATACCAAGAGGAGAATTAAGAAGAACAGGCACCACAAGAGACAGCCGAATCAGAAGAACCATTGCCCCCACTACACCATGAAGATTCCCATTTACCCATATCATCTGATTCTGAAGAAACCCCGCCAGAGGTAGAACAATCACCACCCCGTCACAGGAGCCTACAGTTAAGATGGCCACGGCCCCTTTAAATGTCTACTGCTGCTGTTACTAGAGAGAGGAACCTGAGACTGGATACTGAAGGCAGGCCTGTATAAGACCTCAGCTTAGGAAAAGCAGTTGCTTCTGAAGCAACAATGTTGTAGTAGAAACTTTGTCTTGGCCTAGCCCAGCTGCTACATAGAACTGATTCCTGATTTTGGTCTGTTTGACATTCTCTTTTGCTGCTCCTTGTTGGATTCCTTGGTTCCTGACCTTGACCTGTGCAACCTAGATTCCTGTTTTCCTTTCTGAGACTATAACTTCCTGGTTCCTGACCTTGGCCTGCTGACCATGGCTACATTTGATTCTCAGAGACCAGGTGAGGAGAGCTGGTCTTGTGGTAGCAAGCATGACTTGTCCCCATAGCTAAGCAGGGTCTGCCCTGGTTGCATCTGAATGGGAGACTTGATGTGTGAGCACTGCAAGATATTCCCCTCAGGGGATGAAGCCGCTCTGGGAAGAGCAGAAGGTTTCAAGTTCCCTCCCTGGCTTCTCCAAGATAGGGCTGAGAGAGATTCCTGTCTGCAACCTTGGAGAAGCTGCTGCCAGTCTGTGAAGACAGTACTGAGCTAGATAGACCAATGGTCTGACTCAGTATATGGCAGTTTCCTATGTTCCTAGCCCCTGCAGCCTGACCTCCATCTGGTGATTCAGCTTTGCACCTGTGGGTGAGCCTGTGCCATGGGACTGCTGTGCCACATCTTGGCAGGACACGATCCACTAAAGCTAGAGGTGGCCTATAGCCATGAGACTAGTCGCCACTGATAGACCTGTCCTCCATGAATTTGTCTAAGCCCCTGTTAAAGCCATCTAAGCTAGTGGCCACTGCCACATCCCATGGCAGAGAATTACAAAAAGAACATACTGGCTGCATACAGGTTCACTTGCTGCTTCCAAGGCACTGTAAAGCTCACCCATGCTGCTTCTGATGGTGGGGCTGGTGATGGTAGGGCTGCTGTATGCCTACTAAGGCAGTAGTGACAGTGCTCCCATTGGGAATGATCTACCGTTGCTATTCATGTGCAGTACTGTTGCCACTGCATTTAAGCATGCCTTGCAAACAGCCACCCCACCACTGGAAGCAGTGAGTGTGCCTGTCACTTAGATCAGCAGCTTGCAGTGCAGTATTGGGGCCCCTCTAGTGGTGTTTTGCTCTGAATGCTGTTAATTCCTCTCTGAGCCTCAGAAAAGGTTAACTTGCAAATAACACTAACTGCATAATCTTATGTGTGATAAATCAATGTGTACATGTAATAACACTGAAGTGCCCTTATGAAAGCGATTCCCAAAGCAGAAGGTTGCTGAAGTCTCGTGTTCCTATTTTGTTACCTAGTGGGGTAGTTTCGCAAACAATGGTTTGTTTGAGTCCTCTGCCCCCCATTACAATCATAAAGATTGAAATGCTTTTATGTGACCAAAGAAATTATCCATAACCCTTTCCCCATCAGCTAGAGCCTAATAATTCACTATTCAGTGCAATTCTGTAAATGTTCCTATCACTTAACATACAATTAGTCTCTATTCAGTTTTATTCAACAAGTTCTAAGAAGAGTTGTACTTATTTTTCCAGGTAGACTGATTAATATAAGAATACTTGTTTCTTGGATAAAGTACTTTCTTTCTTCTGAGTTTAGGCTTGTAATAGCCATTCCTCCCTCTGTGAATAGTGAAGAAACACAAAGTAACATTGAGTGTAATGGTAAAAAGAAGACCTGGTGAATCATTCTTTAGTCTGTGCAAATATGATTTTCATTGCATGCCTTTTTAATATTGCCCAATACTATTCCTTTTCAGAAACAAATTGTGCAGACTGTGCACATCTTCACCATGCGCTGCTAACCACAGATCCCATTATGTGTTTAATAATTGACTATTCAATAGAGCATTGAAGCATTTTTGTCTGGAACTAATTCACCTTTGTCTGTGCATCAGCATGTTCACGCAATGAATTACAGGCATGATCTTCTAAAGTGCTGCAAGCCTGTATGCTGTATTCAATCCAAGCTTCAAAAACCGCATATAGGCCTTTGTGCAACTCAGAAGGCATGATCTTAAAATAAGTACGTGCAAAACAATAATGTATTAATTCACAGGATTTATCAGCATAAACTTTGGATCTTCAGTAAGTCAGTGCAGTGCATTATGGCCCCCAAAAAGAAACTGAATGCCTACCAAAGCATTGCAGCAGAGCTACGTGCCATACTATTATCAGCTGAAAGCTGCAGCAAACTCTGCAATAGCATTCTAGACATACATATAAATCTCCTTGCAGCTTAAAAAGGAAAGTCCCTGTTGTCTTCTATAGATTGGTTGTCCCAGGTTTATAGATCACAATTTATTAATATTTGGAGATGCTGCAGACTCGGCACAAACGGTGGCCATTGTCAGTTATACAATATTTTGCCTGGAATGATGCAGTATGCTAATCACCTCTATACTCCCAAACCAAAGCTGGCTCTATATTAAAGACAGTTCTTTAGAACAGTCTTCATCTCTCATTAAGTGCTGGTACAAACCCAGGTGCATCATGTTCTAATAAAAGGACCAAGCTGAATACAGTACTGTCTCAAAGAAGCATAAGGATTCATTGAATATAGTCTCAATGCTTGAGCAGAACAGCAGAACTCTCTTCCACCAAACAATTATAGATAACTGCTGGGGTTTTCTGGTGCAGATTTCCCTTTCCACATAGGGAGCTATCTCATGCCAAGTGGCACCACTGATCCATCTAGCTTTGTACTGTCTGCACTGATTGGCAATGGCTCTCCAAGGTTTCAGGCAGGATTTTTCCCAGTTCTATCTAGAGAAGCCAGGGATTGAACCTGGGACATTCTAGCTGCAAAGCAGATGCTCTGCCACTGAGTTACACCCCCATCCCTGCACCACCTCAGTCATACATAAGAATCCTGCAATGGGTTTCCAATAACTAAGTTCACAGAGGCCTACTGTCTCTTCCTCTCACTAACCGCAGTATCAGAAGAGCTGTACTTGTTTAAATGATGCCATAGTGAATCACCTCTTTCCATATTAATCCATGAAGCAGTTCACACAATCTAAAACTGGGTAGGGGAAGTATCCTTCCCAGGTTTGGAAGCTGTGCACACTCCCAATTTTTGAGCGTGTATTAACGAACAACAACATAGGAGATGGGGGGAGTGATTGTGTGTGAGGCAGGAGCTGGTAGGTCAGCTTTCCCCCCACCTTGGTAAAACGCTGGGTAGGACAGTGCTTTCCTACCCAGCTCCTGCCTCACACACAATTACTTCCCTTCTTCCTACATAGTTGTTTGCTTACACGCAATCAAAAATTGGGAGTGCTCACAGCTTCTGGAACTGGGTAAAACACTTGTCCTATTCAGTGTGAACTGCCTCACTGGCTCTCATTCACTTGGAACACCTGCTACAGTAAGGTTGTTCACACAACTACAAGGAGGTGGGCTGGGGAGAAGGAAAGAGTTTACCTGCTCTCCCCTCACCCCAATGACTCCTCTCCTCTCCTCTGCCCATGCATTGACATGAGTGGCATGACAGCGAGGTGATTGGCGATCAGGGAGAAGGAAGGTAGGCCTCTAGATATCCCACAATGCACTGTGTGAGCAGTGCAATATATTGGGAAGGCTCCATGTTGCCTGGCTGCTCTTTCCCCCCAGCTCTATGATCAAGATGGCTGTTGGCAACCTGTGAGCATCCACCAGCCATGTGAGCATCCACATGACCGGAGAGTAAGGTAGGAGGCAGTTTTAAGCCCAGGTTAAAAAGCAGGGCTACCCACTGAAAGAATGGCAGGATCATGAATGACCCCAGCACTTCACACAAACAACCCTACCTGGGGTAGCCCTGTACTACCCCAGAAGTGCTACTTGTGTGAATGGACTTTTTCTTTCCTTAGTAGTCAATGGGGACCATTAATTTCAATTGGGAAAAGTAGAGGGCATCATCACTGATAAAAGAGCAAGACCTGGGCCAACACTGATTACGCCATTGGCAGGGGCAAGTATTGCTGCCATCAGCAGTGGCCCTTCCATGCAGTGATTACTTTAGACAGCAGATGATTGGGGTTAAAGTGAGGTGCAGAATGCCCTCCTGCTCCTCATTTTTTTAAAAAAGGGAAAGAGATGGAGGAATATGCATACAAGGGGGAGCAAAGTTTGGTGCCCTGCCACAGGTGCACTGAGATCTTGAATCACCACTGGCTGCCATTTCAGCTGGGTGTCCAGCTGGTCCTGCTTTATTTTTTTCCTAGCAGTGAATGAGTCCCATAGATTTCTCTAGGATAAAGTAAATTGCAGCTTGTCCTAGAGATGGGTGTGAGAGTCTGGTGAAGAATACCTCTAGTGAGTTTCCACATCCATTAATCTTCTCAAAACTTAACCCATAATTCTATGCCACCTAGACCTTTATCAAAATTATTTACTTGGTACCTTTATGTATGGGTAACCTTCGTATACTGAACTTGCTCATGTAAATTCATGTCTCAATGGAGCGGATGTCATATAAAAGACAAACTACCACCTTAAGTAGGAGCAGATGTGGAGGGCTGATTTAGGCAGGGTGGAGAACAAACTATTCTGATGTTATTGTCCCCTCCAAAAGAGCTGAGGTTCTTAGAATTAAAGATGTATGAGAGAGATATGTCTAGGCGGTGCACCTCAGAGGTTGTGATGTTTAAGCAGAATACTTCACTGTTAATCCACAATCCTGATTTCAAGGTTATTAGAAGAGATCAGACACTACATCATATTGCATTCACCTGTAGCCACTAAGGGATGCTTTGGAGGGAAGCAATTACTCAACATAGATGCCAGCTCATTGTGGAATGCCAAATTTTGCATTTGGGGAAGAAAACGACTCTTGAATATATGCTCTGAAGCATGAGATTTGATTACCTTTATCATCACTTGCAAGGCCATAAATGTTGCAATAAAAGAACATAAAAGCATTCAGCCCTTTTCACAATCCGTGCACATTATTTTTGCTTGCTTAATTACTTCTTGGGGTTTTGAATTCCATAGATTAAGAATATGCAACTGGCAATCTCTGCATTATGAGTTCTCATTATCATAGCTAGAATGGAATACTAGAGTTTGTTTTTTTCTCCCCGTTATGAATTAAGAGAATAATAAGTAAAGTAGATATATTTACTGTTGTAACCACTGGTCATAATATAACAAAACATAAAACATAAGATAATATTATAAAAGAGCAAAAACCATAAAATATAACATAAACATAACATGACATAAAAGAAAAAAATCTTAATAAAATAACATTAAAAAATAATAGTCTATCAAATCTGTCTGCAGCTATAGTAATACATAAAGCATATAGGATTAGACTAGACCTCTACAAAGGTTTAGTAGATATAAATCTCTAAGTTTAAAAGACAATAAAGCAAAGGTAGCAACTTGGTAATGAACATATTGAACCACATCTGCAAGAAGGTAGTTTACACATGTCACATCTGAGCCCTTAAATGTATTAATAATCTGCCTCAGCATTTTCCCTTGATCACATCATAAAAGGGGCAGTGTAAGACTTAATGGATAATGTCCTCCACTTGCCCTGAACCACGAGGGCAAAGATGCTACTCCACTGGGAGTTTGCAAAATCTACCTTCAAGATATGCTTTCAAACATTTCTACAGCGTAAGATGATAAATGCCTTCCTTGGTGGTGCACAGGTGAACTTAACCAGGTACTGTGTAAAACTTCAATGTTTTTTATATTGACAGTACCAGGATGAAAATTTTGAGGACTGCACCGCAGCAGCATCTCAGCTAGCATCCTGCTCAAGGAGCCGATCTCTGATGTTTTCTCTGCTTAAAAACTTAAGTTCCTCTATCAAGGGCAGGGAACACAATTGCAAAATAAGTGGGAGCAAATTTGTACATTGTTTCCCATCCGTATAATACAAGTAGCAGGATTTAACTAAATGATGTTCCAGGAGGTTATCTAATTTTTAAAAATACTTTAGCAATGCCAAATGTACACTAACAGATATTGAGGGCAGCCTACCTCCGTTCTTAGATAAGCAGCAGGAGTTCCCTGGAGGAGGCCCAGAATTTTCCTTAGGAAATTGTTTGGGACTGTTTCCAGTTGAGCAGTAATTTTCTCATCCCACCCTCAGATCTCAACACCATACAGCACCTGTGATATCAAATTGCCCTGCAGTATTTTAAGTGCAGAAGCTATTAACTGCCCATCTTTAGAATATACATATTTTTAATAAACAGCCCCCACAGGACGTTGGGCAGTAAAAGCAATGTTAAGGTGTGCCTTCCATACCAGAGACTTATGGAAGGAAACACCTAAATACTTAAAAGAAGAGCATTGCTCTATTTATTTAGCATTGATTGACTTAATGTTTCTGCAGCCAAGGACTACCACTTTCGTTTTATCATAATTAATCCTCATTTTACCCTTTTCACAATAACTGGCCTGTCTAACCAACATGAGGGATTCCATAACCAGTACAATATCATTGATGTAAAAAGTGAATAAGAAAGAAGCCAATAAGCAACCCTGTTTAACACACCTCTTCAATGAAATAGGATCAGATAGAGACCCTTGTTGGCCCTGGCCTAGACTCTCACCCTAGCCTTGATATTAGAGTGTAATTCAATCAATAAGAATTCACCAATCAAAATCTGTCCTCGAGCTTCTCCCACAAACTAGATCTATTAATCGAATCAAAGGCTGACGTAAGGTCAATAAACATAACATAGAGTTGTTTTTAATGGCCATTGGTATATTTCTGAATTAGGGCCTTCAGGGTAGCACAATGACCAGTTGTGCTATGGCCTTTCTGAAAACCAGCCTGCTCTGGATGGGAAAAAATTATGATTCCTCCCAGTTCTCCAGCTTATTGAAATTATGTTGAGAATATAGCTTGGAGGAAACATCTAAAAGATTAATTATGATAATTAGATGGATCCTGCCTGTTAACTTTTAAAAAAATGAATATATGATACTTTGTTTCCATTTGTGGAGTATGATGCACGAATTGTCAATTTCTGAAGAGTCTTGACAGAATGGGGGCCCATTAGCAAACATTCAGCTTATAGACGTCAGGGGGAACCATATCCACTCCAGGAACTTTCCCTAGAGTTAAGGCTGTAATCACCTGCTTACACTCTACTTCCATGACAGCTGGCCACAACGGAAGTGTATTTGTATGTTCTGTTGATGGCTCACTCTGGGAGCAACTAAAAATAATGGGGAAATGTTGAAACCAATCTTCTGCCAAAATATGTGCATCTGGAACAGTATTATACATATGAGTGCCATTTGCCACCAATTCCGAAAACTTCCACTCATTTTTAAAAAAATTATACTGAGGCCAAGTCCTCTCCATTCATCGTTCTAGTAAGTGAGCTTCTTGATTTTTAACATTGGGAGTAAAATTTTATTAATAACTGGATTGAAGAGTCAGATCTATCCTCCCTAACTGTTGTCTGGAGTTTTCTTAGGGCTTGTCACTTAAATCTACATCCTTGATCAAACCAGCCCTTCCTCATATGACCCCTCTGAATATGGCTTACAGTGGTCAGTTGAGAATTTGGTGCAAAAATGTCATAAATATCCAAGTTAGGCTGTATTGCAAGATACCTTTGATTCAGCATCTGCTGGGAATTTAACAAAACTGTAATTTTCTCATTAAGACCAGAGTTTCATTTAAGACGTTTATCCTGAATAAGGCCTTCCAACTTATTAGCGTCACAGGTGGAGGCACTGTGCAAAAAAGATCATAGCCAGAGGCAGATGGTCACTCTCTGTTCCATTATGTATATCAAAATTGCAAACCTGGGAAGGAAATGCCAGTGATACCAAGGGGTAATCAATAAAACTGGCACCATCTAATTTTTTAAAGGTATGATACCATTTGAGCTATTGCATTCAGTACCATGGAGACTGTAAAACTCAAATCTAAAGGCCAAATTCAAAAGGGAAACCCCTTGTTCGTTTAACACTTTATCCATTGAGGACCAGGGCAAATACCACTCATCCTCTTAGTTAGCCTGCATCTTCTTAATGAAACTGTTTATTTTCTGACCAATTCTAGCATTAAAACCAACGACCAATAAAATATCAGCCTCCGACAGCAATTACTCAACTTTCTCCAAAAATTTTTTCAGAAGACCAAACATGGAACCACATTGGTTTAGAATTCCTACCCAGTGGAAAATCTGTCTGTCTATCTGTCTATCTGTCTAATTCTCCTAAACGTACCTGTCACAACTCCCCTGTGGGGATGGTAACAGGAAAACTCTTCGAACTATGGGCAGGTGGCAGTCTCAGAGTCGCCTCCGCTCACCAGGGTGTCTCATCCTCTCATTGGCTGAGGAGCTGTCAACATGAGCCCTCTTGGCCCACCTCTGATTGGTGGAAGGTGTGCAGCGCCCCTCCAGGTGTTTACCTAAGAAACTCTTTAAAAGTTGTATGTTGCTTATGTAATGTTGTCAGCTACTTTCCATCTATTTGCTGAACCACCTGTCGCCAAGATATGTAAGTGCTTTGCTTAGAGTTTAGAATGTGTTAGGAGATACCCACCTTAGAGTTTAATAAAGTAAACTCTCAAAGAGAACAATCTCGCTTTTTGTCTGTGCATGTTCAGAGAGTCTGGAGTTGCCGCTCTCCACAAGCTGACTGCTTGGTTGAGCTACTAAAAAGGGAAACTTACCTGAAAAGGGGGAAATCAAGCCTGGCTTCCACTCTGCGAGGATGGAGGGGACCCACCAAAGGTTGATTCAGTCCAGACCTGATTTCTCTCTGGAAGCAGAGAGTGTCAGCAACTACTGGACCCACAAATGGAGCAGGGGTGAGTGAGTGAAGCAACCTAAACTCCAGTGGGGGCCCCTTTACAGGGCAATTAAATGAAATAAGCTCCAAATTCTGGACAGGGTGGGTAGGAGGCTCACTTGAATGTTGTATTAACAGCTCTTCTGCACTGCATTTTTGGCTGTTATTTTCTTTGAGAGGGACATTAAGAAAGTGGTTCAACAAAAGAATGCAAAGAAGTTCATGTGTTCTTAACACCCTCTAGCCTGTCAATAATCTTGTCTTGTTCATTTCTTGGCAACATTTCAAAAGAGTCAATCTTTCTTCTTGTGAAATATTCAAATCCTTCTTTAAATTGTCAATAGTAGTTAATTTATTTCTGTGTTATTCCTCATTAGCATCAGCCCCTGCCATATCTCTAGAAGCAGCAGGATCTGAATCTTGGCCAGACAATTTGTTTTTGTGCAAAGATGCCAAGTCCAAGCTAGTTTTGTGGGGGAGGAGTGGCTTTACAGTCATAGGAACATAGGAAGCTGCCATATACCGAGTCAGACCATTGGTCTATCTAGCTCAGTATGGTCTTCACAGACAGGCAGTAGCTTCTGCAAGGTTGCAGGCAAGAATCTCTCTTAGCCCTATCTTGGAGAAGTCAAGGAGGGAACTTGAAACCTTCTGCTCCATCCCCTGAGGGGAATATCTTCCAGTGCTCACACTTCTAGTCTCCCATTCATATGCAACCAGGGCAGACCCTGCTTAGCTAAGGGGACAAGTCTTGCTTGCTACCACAAGACCAGCTCTCCTAATACCATGAAAGACTGGAACAGGTGTAATTCAAAATTCTTGCAGAAATGATTTCATTTTTAGCAACATAAGTGGGATCCTATATTGGACAGCTGAGATATAGGAAGATGCTGAAAGGCCTCATCTCACACTGCATGGAAGGAGGCAATGGTACAAACGTGGACAAATGTGTTGGTACCCCTCCATGAAAAAAGAAGAACCCACAATTGTCTCTGAAATAACTTGCAACTGACAAAAGTAATTGGCACCCATCATTATTTATTCCGCATATAACAAAAATCAGACTTTGCTTTAGAGTTTTGCTGCAACAGAATATTGCAAATAATAACACAAATGAAAATGGCATGGACAAAAATGATGGGACCCTTAACCTAATATTTTGTTGCACAACCTTTAGAGGCAATCACTGCAAACAAGCGATTCCTGTATCTCTCAATGAGACTTCTGCACCTGTCAACCGGTAGTTTGGCCCACTCTTCCTGAGCAAACTGCTCCAGTTGTGTCAGGTTTAAAGGGTGCCTTCTCCAGACTGCATGCTTTCCATAGATGCTTGATAGGATTCAAATCAGGGCTCACAGAAGGCCACTTCAGAAGAGTCCAATGTTTTGTTCTTAGCTATTCTTGGGTGCTTTTAGCTGTGTGTTTTGGGTCATTATCCTGTTGGAGAATCCATGACAGAACCTTCTGACACTGGGCAGTACGTTTCGCTCCAGAATGCCTTGATAGTCTTGTGATTTCATTGCTCCCTACACAGACTCAAGGCACCCCATGCCAGATGCATCAAAGCAGCCGCAAAACATAACCGAGCGCTCTCCATGTTTCACAGTAGGTATGGTGTTCTTTTATTTGAAAGCTTCATTTTTTTTGTCTGTGGACATAGAGCTGATGTGACTTGCCAAAAAGGTCCAGTTTTGTCTCATCTGTCCAAAGGACATTTTCCCAGAAGCATTATGGCTTGTCAATATGCCTTTTAGCAAATTCCAGTCTGGCTTTTTTATATTTTTCTTTCAGCATTGGAGTCCTCCTGGGTCTTCTTCCATTGAGTGCACTGTCACTCAAAAAGCGACGGATGGTGCGATCAGACACTGATGGACCTTGACCTTGGAGTTCAGCTTGTATCTCTTTGGAAGTTGTCCTTGGCTTTTTGTCTACCATTCTCACTATCCTTCTGCCCATTCTGGGTTCGATTTTCCTCTTGCGGCCTCATCCAGGGAGGTTGGCTACAGTCCCATGGACCTTGAACTTCTTAATAATTTTTGCAACTGTTGTCACAGGAACATCAAACTGCTTGGAGATGGTCTTATAGCCTTTGTCTTTAACATGCTTGTCTATAATTTTCTTTCTGAAAAGAAAAGAAAAGAAACTCTCTCCTTTGCTTTCTCTGGTCCATGTTCATTGTGGGACACACGATGATACCAAACAGCAGAGTGACTACTTTTCTCCATTTAAATAGGCTGAATGACTGATTGCATGATTGGAGACATGCATGATACTAATTGAAGAAAACAGCTAATTTGAAAAATCACCCTAATCCAATTATTTATTATCTTTTCTAGGGGTACCAACA
This sequence comes from Hemicordylus capensis, assembly GCF_027244095.1. NCBI lineage: Eukaryota > Metazoa > Chordata > Lepidosauria > Squamata > Cordylidae > Hemicordylus > Hemicordylus capensis. The sequence continues at coordinate 303,127,941 of NC_069659.1, read as the reverse complement.
AATGTGTCCAGGCCACTTTAGAATGTTTTTGTAGAATAAGCAATACTTTATAAGCATACACACTTGCTTTGCTTTACTTGATGACATATCAAAGGCATGCAGGTATACATGGGACAATTGCTTTTCATTTAATCGCTTTTCAGGAGGCATAAAACACTTTTTCAATGAGCTGTAAGGGTACCAACAAATTTGTCCACGTGTGTATATCCCTCCTGTATTCTACCAAAGGAAACCACAGGGTTATGTGGGCACCAGGAGTCAAAATCAACTTGACGGCACACTTTACCTTTAGGTTGACTAAAAGTTTATAAAATCCACTTTGTTGCTGCCAAACTGGGTAACCAGTGAGTAGAAACCAAATTAACACATTTTGTCCCTCAACAGAAAAGCTGACTCAAGGAATTATCTGCAAGACTGCCAACCTCTTTTGTTATAATTCAAATAAACATAAAGCATAACTTGGTTTATTTGGAGAGTCCGATTATAACATTCAGTACTGGCCCTTTTCCTCAAGCTGCTTGTTGGCATGAGTCCAATGTCACAGCCGACTGATTACGCTGTTTATCTAAACCAGCTGCTTCCTTAGGATGGAGCTTTGAATTCATAGTTACAGAGTCTGCCCTTTCCAAATACTTCTGAATAACATTTTCAAATGATGTTATAAGTGAATCAACCTTTGTATTTACAGTATTAATCTGCTCAAAAAATGATGATATTGTCTGTGCCATGATTAAGCTCTGATTAGCAATGTATTCTGTAGTAAAAAAACCAGGCTGCTGGTCTGGTCTCCGATCCTCTTTTAATATTTTAACTATCAGGACTTCCTGCTCATCCAGTCATGAAGATTCTCCCTGTAGGGATGAATCATTAACAGGTAAAGTGTTCCTCTTTGATAAAAGAATACCATCCACCTCAAGAACAGAATACCTATTGCATGTGGGGTGTGATGAGATCTTTCATCTTCCTTAGTAGAAAGGAAAGGATAAAACTGATGTATCCTTGATTGCTTGGAATAATTCTTTGTTGGGGGGGACCCAGCAGGGCTAGTCTTGGAGGCCTGGATTGGCTGTTTTTCCCTACCCATATCAGATGGAATAAGGGAATACCAAGAAATAACAGAGCTCTCACCATCCTATGAGTGCCAAACAGTCCACACTGCCAGTCTCTGGGTCTCCTTCTGTCTACTTTCCACTAAAGATGTGCAAATCGATTCAGGTACAAAACGATTTGTACCCAAATCTACCTGTTTTGGGTGATTTGTGGACAAAACAAATCGCCCCTGTGCTAGCTGGCCAGATTTGGGTCCAAAACAAATCACCCAGATTTCGGACCTGAGAAATTCGTAGAGTCAGACCTTTATTCTGTGGAGATCTCTCTTGCTGTCTCCATTTTGTGTCAGGAATTTAAAATAAAGAAATAAAAAATCCCGGCCTCCCAAGTTCCAGATTGGCTTATTTCCATTCAAATCTTGTGTTGCCAGGGGTGACTGACCAAGCATTGGTTAGGGGAAGGGTCAAAGAAGGGACAAGGGTGGGGGAGTTTGAAGGAGGGGTTTTCAAATGTACTTAAGGAGGCAGGCAGCCACCATTCTGCCTTACTGCTTCATGGGAGATGCAAGGGAGGGAGAGCCAGAGGAGCTTGAAGCACAATAAAAAAGAATAAAACCATTAAACAACAATTTAAATTTAAAGCATTCAAAGCTTACTGCAGCTAAAACATTTAAACAGCAATTAAAAATTTTAAAAATTCAGAGATTAGTAAAAGCCTGGCTTAAAAAATGCATCTTAAGGGCTCTTTTGAAGGATGGTAAAGATGATAAACCACAAATGTCTATAGGGAGCATATTCCACAGCCCAAGAGCAACTATAGAGAAGGCCTGCTCCTGAATCACTGCCAGATGAGCTGGCAGTATACAGAGACTGACCTCTCTCGATGATCTTAATGTGCGATGGGGATCATGCAGAAGAAAGCGCTCTCCCAGGTAACCTGGCACTAAGCCATTTAGGGCTTTAATGGTAATTACCAGCACTTTGTATTCTGCCCAGAAACCTATTGGCAGCCAATGCAGTTGCTTTAAAACAGGCATAATATGGTCTCTCCTAGAAACCCCGGGGACCAATCTAACTGCTGTATTTTGAATCAATGAAAGTTTGCAAACTACATACAAAGGCAGCCCCACGTAGTGTGCATTGCAATATTCAAGCCCAGAGATTACCAACGAGTGCACCACATTATCTTCATGGAATGGACGGAACTGTTGTATCAACTGAAGTTGATCAAAAGCACTCCTGTTCATGGCCTCAACCTGACAAACCAGAGTGAGGTCTGGGTCCAGAAGCGCTCCCAAGCTATGTACCTGTTCCTTTGGGGGAAGTGCAACCCCATCCAGAATAGGAAGATCTACCACATCCCTCGAAGTATGACCCATTACCATGAGTACTTCCGTACTCATTGCTTGGATTCAGCTTCATGTATTATCCCTCATCCAGTCCATTACTCCTTGTAGGCAGGCATTTAGAGGGGCTATGCCATTTCCTGATGATGATGTAATGGAGAAAGAGATTTGGGTGTCATCAGCATATAGATAACGCCCTGTTCCAAATCTCCTGATGATCTCACCCAGCAGTTTCATATAGATGTTAAGCATCAGAGATAGGATGAAACCTGAGGGACGCCATACCATAGCTCTTCTTTCAGAGAGGAACTATCTCTGAGCAACACCATCTGGAATCTACCGGAGAGATAGAAACAGAAGCACTGCAAAGCAGTGCCACCTATTCCCAAATTCCCCAAGCAATTCAGAATGATACCATGGTCGACTCGCTAGGTGGCCAGATTTGGCTTTTAAAATGCCAAATTCTGGCTTACAGCCCATTTGACTCATGAGTATACCCCTTAGGTTCTGGCAACCCGATAGTATCAAAAGCCGCAGAAAGGTCCAAAACAACCAACAGAGTCAAACTACCTCTGTCCATTCTTTGGCAAAGATCATCCATCAGGCTGACCAAGGCTGCCTCTACCCCATAGCCTGCTCCAAAGCCAGTTTGCAATGGATTTAGATAATCAGTATCATACAAAACTGCCTGAAGTTGAACAGCCACCAACCTCTCAATTACCTTGTCCACCCAAGGGAAGTTGGAGACTGGCCTATAAATATCCATTACCAAGGCTCTAGGACAGGCTTCTTAAGCAAAGGTTTCACAATTGCCTCCTTCAAACATGGAGGCATCCTGCCATCCCTCAGTGAGGCATTTAAGATGTCAACTATGATGGTATTATGATGTGGACAAGCTGCTTGGAGCAGTGAGGCCTACCACTTGTTCTCTTGACCCTTGTCCAACATGGCTTGTTCTATCTAGCAGGGAGGCTGTTGTAGACAGCCTGATGGAAATCATAAATGCTTCTCTGAGGGAGAGCATGATGCCTCCTTGTCTTAAGGGCGCAATCATTAGACCTCTTCTAAAGAAGCCTGCGTTAGATCCCTCAGAGTTGAGCAATTATAGGCCTGTTTCCAACCTCCCATGGCTGGGCAAGGTAATTGAGAGGGTGGTGGCCTCTGAGCTCCAGGGGGTCTTGGAGGAGACTGATTATCTAGACCAGGGATTCTCAGCGTTGAGTCCCCAGATGTTATTGGACTTCAATTCCCGTAAGCCCCAAACAAAGGTCACTGGGGCTGGGGATTATGGGAGCTGAAGTCCAATAACATCTGGGGACCCAACGCTGAAAATCCCTGATCTAGACCCATTTCATACTGGGTTTGGGGTGGGCTATGGGGTGGCTACTGCCTTGGTCGGCCTGATGGATGATCTCCAATTGGCAATTGACAGAAGAAGTGTGACTCTGTTGGTCCTTTTGGCTATCTCGGCGGCTTTCGATACTATTGACCATAGTATCCTTCTGGAACGTCTGAGGGTGTTGGGGGTGGGAGGCACTGTTTTACAGTGGTTCTGCTCCTACCTCTCAGATAGATTCCAGATGGTGTCAATTGGAGATTGTTGCTCTTCAAAATCGGAACTTAAGTATGGTGTCCCTCAAGGCACCATACTTTCGCCAATGCTTTTCAACATCTACATGAAACTGCTGGGAGAGATCATCAGGGGATTTGGAGCTGGGAGTTACCAGTATGCTGATGACACCCAGACCAACTTCTCCATGTCAACTTCTTCAGGAGCTGGCATATCCTCCCTAAATGCCTGCTTGGAAGCAGTAATGGGCTGGAAGAGGGAGAATAAACTGAAGCTGAATCCAGATAAGCTGGAGGTACTTATTGTGCAGGGTCAGAACTCTAGTGACGATTTTGATCTACCTGTTCTAGATGGGGTCACACTTCTGCAAAAGGAACAGGTTTGCAGTCTGGGAGTACTTCCAGATCCACACCTCTCCCTGGTTTCTCAGGTTGAGGAGGTGGCCAGGGGTGCTTTTTATCAGCTCCGGCTGAAACGCCAGCTGCGCCTGTTTCCCAAGATCAATGACGTCAAAATACTGGTACATCTGTTGGTAACCTCTAGACTTGACTTCTGTAATACGCTTTATGTGGGGCTGCCTTTGTACGTAGTCTGGAAACTACAGTTGGTTCAGAATGTGGCAGCCAGGTTGGTCTCTGAGTGATCTCAGAGAGACCATGTTACTCCTTTACTGATGGAGCTACACTGGCTGCCAATAGGTTTCCGGACAAAATACAAAGTTCTAGTTATAATTTATAAAGCCCTAAACGGCTTAGGCCCTGGGTATCTAAGAGAGCGTCTTCTTCACTACAAGCCCCACCGCGCACACACACAATTCAATTCTGCGCGCTTTGCTGGATCTCAGATGGACAAAGGCAGAAGAACTTGGTTGCCTTGCCAGGCATGCCTGCAAGGCAACCTCAATTCCTGAGAATGGAGGTTCCATCTACTGTTATGGTGAAATATCTGTCTGCTGTTGATTTTGAGTGTGAGATTTACTCCATAACATACAGTATATGTCTGTCCTCACAGTGGCACAGCACTTCGCGGTCTGTGGTCTGGTGGTCTCTGTGCACTCTGCATGCTAGATGACATACACAGAGATCAGGGGCACCTGGTGGGCCACTGTGTCCAACTGGATGCTGGACTAGATAGGCCTTGGGCCTGATCCAGCAGGGCTGTCCCCATGTTCTTTTGTCAAAAGAGTGCTGCTATTAATATGAAATAATTGTGTGTGTTTGGAGAGCTACTTGTGGCAATGATGTATCAGCAGCCATTGAGCAGAGCACCTGGCACTGTGTGGCTGGCATGGATTCTCTTTGTATCTGCTTTGGTCTGCACCATGTACCATGGGAGAAGTTTTTTTTTTTTTTTTTTTAATGACTGTGTGTGAACTTGCAGCACTATTTGGACCTACCATAGGTGGTAATGGGCATTTGAACTGGCCTATTATCCCCTCTGGGTAGCACCTAGGGACACCAAAATGGGTTGGGTGGTATGTCATGATGGGTGCTACCTACCACCCTACCTGCAAAGCAATTGGAAAATTAGGCAGTTTTTAAGGAATGTTTGGATTTGGGGGCGGGGGGCATCAGTAGGTCAACCGTTGATCTATCAACCCTGAAACATTAAAAAAACAACTCATTAAAAATAACCTGATTTTTGTGGAATGTACCACCCGGCCCATTTTGGTCCCTAGGCACTACCCATAGGGAATAATGGGCCAGTTCGAATTCCCATTATTCCATATAGCAGAACCACTTTGAACCAGTTCAACCCTGGTTCGAAATCGACAGACCAGCAGCTGGTTCGATACAACCAATACTCAAACCAGGACCCCTGGTTCAAGTCTGTTTTGAACTTGAACTGACCTACTTTATCTGGTTTTGTGCACACAGCTAGTTTTCCTTGCAGAGGTTTTAGATTAATCCCTGGCATCTTCATATGGGAAAAACTCCTGTCTGAAAGCCTAGAGTGATGCTGTCAGGCAGTGTGGACAATACTGAGCTAGATAAACCAATGGTCTGACAGTAGAAGGCAGCTTTCCATGTTTTCCTTTATTTCTCTCTCACGCACGCCATATCCACATATTCAGCTATGTAGAAATAAAATTGTGGAAGAGGGAATGGATTGCACATAATGGCCTTGCCCCCGACCTCCATGCAATCAATCTCTGGGTGTCCTTCCCCCATAGGGCCCTCGAATAAGTGGAAAGGAGGACCAGAGCTGTGGCTGCAACCTTATCCCTGCATATGAATGTGTAAACAGAGCAACATTCTATTTAGAAATAACTTTATTTCTCCCAGTGAAAGAGAATGCGTGGGAATTGGGGGTTGAGGATGATGGGATGAGACATCCAGTAGAAGGCCAGTTTGTAGCTCTACCAACCTTTGGATTTTATCACTCCATGCTGCTCTATTCTCCTGCATGCATTAGTGAACCTTGCTATCAAGTCTTACACATTCTCATTAGCAGATTTTTTGGGTTTTTCCTCCCTGCTGTTCTCAGTCTTTGAAAAATGCTATTCAGGTCTATTGATTAACAGCCCCTAATATTTATTTAACAAGGAACTTCATTTGTTTTTCCAGCATCACAGCTTCTGATCTGCTGTGCTTTCACACCAGGCAAGGCTGTATATTCATTTTGACTCTGATCCTGTTATGCCTTGGTGACACAGAGACTACATGTTACAGCCTTAATTATGCAGACTGTGCTCTCTTATCTGTAAATGGTATTTATTTTTTTTAACAGAGCCAGGTGTTTTTCATCTGTTTGCAAATAATTCTCTGTTGCACCAAGGAATCTGAGGGAAATGGAAGAAAAACATGAGAAAGTGCTTTAAATGGCGCACTTTAGAGAGATTTTATATAAACACTGTAACAGAAAGAAAATGGCAGAAATCTTATCCTGTAGGGGGGAAAAGGGTGGTATTTTTTTTTTTTTAATCAAGAACTTCACTTTTTATAATTATAACTGCAGTGTTGACTACATACTGGCTGACATCCTAACAAAGCATTGGTGCAATGGGAGAAGCACCAGTGCTTCTGAACAGTTGAACTAACTCAGGTCTACTACTGGCTCAGAGGTGGGGGCAAATTTCAGTAACTTCCCCTTCCCTAGGAAGCACTCGGTGCCACCCAGAAATATGTCTCTGAGGGTCATGCAGCCCTCAGGGACATAGTTTCAGGTGATAGAGAGGACTTCCAGGGGAAGGGGAAGTCATTGAAATACCTCTACACACTCACATGTTAGCATTGGTGCAGCGTTGTCTGGAAGTGTTCTGCTGCACTGGTGCTACATCACATGCTTATGTGATCAAATTCCATTTAGTCGACCATGTCAAGTAGTGGAATATCCTTAGGAAAATGGGTGTCCCAGAACATCTCATTGTTCTCATGAGAAACCTATACACAGGACAGAAAGCCACAGACAGAACATGGTGAAACAGACTGGTTCCAGATCAGCAAAGACAAGGGTGTATACTTTCTCCATATTTATTCAACTTATATGCTGAACATATACTGAGAGAAGCTGGATTGGAAGAAGATGAGCATGGTTTTAAAGTTGGAGGAAGAAACATCAATAACCTGCGCTATGCTGATGACACCACTCTAATAGCTGAGAATGCGGATGATCTGCAAGCTCTAGTAATGAAAGTCAAGGAGCACAGTGGAAAATTGGGACTACAACTAAATGTAAAAAATGACAACAGGTATGGCAACCAGCCTCAGAATTGATAAAGAAGACACTGAAGTGGTAAATAGCTTCTGCCTTTTAGGATCGACCATCAACAGTAAAGGATCCAGCAGTCAAGAATTACTCCGCAGACTAGCACTTGGTAGAGTTGCAATGAAGGCCTTGGAAAGGATATTTAGAGGCTGTGACTTGTCTATACCTAAAAAGATTAGAATCATTTGGACAATGGTTTTTCGGGGTCCCATGGCACTTTATGGATGTGAAAGCTGGACTTTGAAGAAGCAAGATAGAAAGAGTATTGACGCTTTTGAACTTTGGTGCTGGAGAAGACTTTTGAGGATACCATGGACAGCCAGGAAAACAAACACATGGATCATAGAACAAATCAATTCAGAATTTTCACTCGAGGCACAAATGACCAGACTCAATCTATCATACTATGGACAAATTATGTGAAGACCTAGCTTCCTTGAGATGCTGGGAAAAGTTGAAGGAAAGAGAAGAATAGGATGACCAGCAGCAAGGTGGATGGAGTCAATTACGATAACAATGAATGCACCACTGAGAGACCTTAAAGGTCAAGTTGAAGACAGATCATCCTCGAGAGAATCTATCTATGTGGTCACTAAGAGTCAACACCAACTTGATGTCACTTAATCAATCAATCAGTCAATCAATCAGTTAATCAAGCAATCAATCTAATCCTTAGTGTTTGTTAGCAGAGCAAGTTCAGTGAGTGGGAGGGGGTCATCTTTGAAATAATGTCTGCAAACCCATGTCTATGCTTTAGGTAATATATATATTTATTTATTTTTATTTATTAGAAACATTTAATATACTGCCCAGTGTCCACTCCAATGACTCCGGGCGGTACACAAAGAGATGCAAACAAGGTAACATTAAAAATTACATTCTCAGTTAAAAACTAAAGTAACTACCAAAAAAACCAAATAAAATAAACTACAGGGCAAAAGCCTGGCGAAAAAGAAAAGTCTTCAATAGAGATTTGAAGATCAGTAAGGTAGGGATTAGATGAATCTGAAGGAAAAGAGAATTCCAAAGAAGTGGGGCAGCAATTGAAAAGGCCCTTTCGTGGGTCCTAGAGACCCAAACCTCTCGGAAATCAGGGACCAACAAAAGGGCCATCTGAGATGATCTAACCGGACGGGATGTAACAGGGTGGGAGAGGTGGGTCTCTAGGTAGACAGGCGCCAGGCCCCGCAAGGCTTTGAAGGTCAGAACTAGGACCTTAAATTGAACTCAGAAGCGAATGGGCAACCAGTGCAGCGACTACAGGAGAGGTGTTACCCTGTCATATTTTCTGGTGCCCATGAGTAGGCGAGCCGCTGCATTCTGGACACGTTGTAGCTTCCCGATCGTCTTCAAAGATAGCAAGGGCATAGGTCACTGTCATTAATGCCTGCCGATCAAGGTAAGGGCACAATTGGTGAACCAGATGAAGCTGGGCAAAAGCACTTCTGGCCACAGCCTCCACCTGCTGTTCAAGCATGAGGCGCGAATCCAAAAGGAACCCCCAAATCATGAGCAAGCTCATTTGGGGGCAGTGCCACCCCATCTAAAAAAAAGATTCACATCCAACAGTTGGCCGGTATAAGAGCTGAATAAAAGTAGTTCAGTCTTAGTGGGATTTAGTCTGAGCTTGTTTTGAGTCATCCAGACCTTAACAGCTTCCAGGCTTCGAGTAAGCACAGAAACAGCATCCCCAGAATGGTCTGGGATGGCAATATACAGCTGAGTATCATCAGCGTATTGATGAAATCTCACCCCAAACTGTGAAATGACCTGACCCAGCAGCTTCATATAGATGTTAAAAAGGACAGGGGCAAGAACTGAACCCTGGGGAACTCCATAAAGGAGTGGCCATGGGTCAGAGCACCTGTCCTCAATGCATACTGACTGGACATGCCTGCTAAGGTAAGAAGGGAACCACTGTAAGACAGTGCCCCGATACCCAAGCCACACAGGCAGTCAAGAAGGATAGCATGATCAATAGTGTCAAAAGCCGCTGAGAGGACCAAGAGAGGGACACTAACCTTGTCAAGGTCCCAAAGAAGGTCATCTACCAGAGCGACCAGTGCTGTCTCTGTGCTATGCCGAGGCCTGAAATCCAACTGATAAGAATTAAGGTAGCTAGTTTCTTCCCAAACCCTCTCAAGTTGTGCACATACAACCCTCTCTAATACCTTCACTAAAAAAGGGAGGTTGGAGATAGGTTATAGTTGTCAAGGACCTCAGGGTCCAGGGAGGGTTTCTTCAAGTGAGGGAGAACTACCGCCTCTTTAAGGGCTGCTGGAACAAAACTTTCACGTAATGAGGAGTTAACCAACTCCCGTAGCCAGGAATTAACATTCCTACCAGCTGTTCTAATCAGCCAGGAGAGGCAAGGGCCAAGCAACATGTTGCTGCACCCATACCCAAAAAAATTGTGTCCATATCCTCAACCAACTCAAAGGTGTCCCATGTAACGTCACAAGGCGGAATCTCCTCTATTTGATCGGATCCTATAGGGGTAGCGTCCAACTCTAGTAGAAGGCAGGTGACTTTATCAGCAAAGAATCAAGCAAATTGATCACAGCGGCCAGATTGAACATCTACCAGATCCACTCTCCTAAGAAGGGAGCGGGTAATCCGGAATAAGGCCACTGGATGAGAGTCAGCTGATGCAATAAGAATGGAGATATAGTGAGATTTCACTGCTCTTATCGTCCTAGAATATTCCCAAATATGAGCAAGTAATCGCATTCGGTCATTTTCGGCACCAGTTTTCCTCCAATGACATTCCAAATGTCTTTTGGTCTGCTTCATCTCCCTAAGCTCCACAGAAAACTGAGGGAGCCAGGATCCACAAACCTTAAGAGGACGCTTGGGAGCGATTTCATCTAATGTTTTAATGGCCTCGATGTTCCAGGATTGCATGAGCTGCATCGGAGAAACGCCCAACAAATTGCAAGGAATGTCCCCCAAAGCCTCCTTGAATCTGACAGGATCAATCAGGCACCTGGGGAGGGCCATCTGTGTTGTACTGCTGTCCCGGTGGAGACAGGGGGACACTACAATCTGCATATTAACCAGAAAATGATCGGACCATGGCAGTAGAGAGATGACAATGTCTCCCATGACCAGATCCACCTGCCATTGCCCTGAGAGATAAACCAAGTCCAAAGTATGTCCACCCACATGAGTCGGGCCCAAAATGATCTGAGATAAGCCCATGGTAGCCACAGAGCTCATGAACTCCCGGACCATCAAATATAGTGCTTTGACATGCTCCTTCAATTGCATGGACGATGATAAATATATAGAAAGGAAATCAGTTCAAAGTGAACATGAATGTTGAGTGGTTTGCAAAAATCAGATGCACTGAAAGAGCATATCCATTTGGCTTCTCTGGAGCAAACCATTGCTTGCTATGTATTTGTGCATTCAAATAGTGTCCTGCCCCCACCCAGTCCTCAACAAGCATCTGTGTGACTTAGGAAAAAAAGAAAGAAATCCAACCTTTCTTCCATGGGACTCAAGAGAATAGACACAGGATTCTTCAACATTCTCCCATCTAGTTATTGACCAAACCCAGACCCGAAAAGCTTCAGCAACAGTGCTGCATCATGGTCCCTAACTTATTTTATATTTATTGCATTTATATGCCACTTTTCATGTGATCTTTCCAATGTAGTTTACATAAAACCACTGAAAGGAGCTAGATCTTTACATGTTGTGTCTTTCCTCCTCTCCCCTCAAATTAAGATGGCTCTCAAGTAGCTCTAAGAGCTGTGGTGGCAGTTGCGGGAAGGAAAGGCCACCTCAGTTGGAATTGGGAGCTGGGTGGTGGCAGCTCCCCTAGAGGCATCTGCCTCTTCTCAAGTCAAGATGGCTCTTAGGTGGCTCTGTGGTGGCACTTGGGGAGATAGGGGCCACCTCAGCTGGAACATAGGATAGTGGCAGCTCTCCAGGCTCCCTCTGTCTCTTCCGACTCCTTCACAGCATATCTGGGATGACTGTAAATGATTTCTGGGGTGCACCTCTCAGATTGTGAGCTGTTTCATTTCCATTCCTAAAAACCTTCCTGTTCCATGCAACTGCTAAGACTAGGACCTCTTGGTTCAAGTGCTTCAGAATGAAGTAGCAACCAAAAACATATCTTGTTAGTGTTTGAAAAGCTGTACTGGCTACCAATTTGTTTCTGGTCATGATTTAAAGTGCTGGTTTGAGCCTTCAAAGCCCTAAATTATGTGAGTCTGGGGTTCTTGAAGGACTACCTTCTCCCATACGAACCTGCCAACCATCAAGATCTTCTCTGGAGACCCTGCTCACAGTGTTCCTGTTGGAGATGTGCCTCCATAAGCATCTACTCTTAACACCTATTCCTATTGACTGCTAAGGACATTAGGAGTAGAGTTAGAGAGGATAAGGCTGCCTCCTTGTTCTCTCTTATTTCTGTATCTCTGCTCTAGCTCCTATATGACTGGTAGCTCCTATATGACTGGTTGTATACTCAACCTTCTTCTGTGCTCTCTATGTTACCCCTTCTTCCTTCTACCATGAATTAGCTAGTGCAGGGTGCAAGCTTTTTATCTAAGTTTGTAATTTCTGAAAATAAAATTATCTCCAGATCATATCTGTGAGCTCATACATATTTTGACCTTTGACTGGTTTGACCTTTAAAGCCCTTAACGGTTTGGGCCCGGGGTATTTGAGGGACTGCCTGCTCCCAAGGGTTGCTGCCCGTTTGACAAGGACATCTGAGGGGGCCCTGCTCCGGGTGCCGACAATGAGGGAGGCCCGGCTTTCGTGCACTCAGGACAGGGCCTTCTCTGTTGCTGCCCCTAGACTCTGGAATGCTCTCCCGGTGGCCATTCGTTCCTCAGACTCCATCACGGCTTTTAGAAAGCTTTTAAAGACTTGGCTTTTTACCCAGGCTTTTACATGATTGTTTTTACTGCGGCTTCTCTGTTTTTATCTGTTATCTGTCGTCATGTTTTTATGCTTGTTTATATGTTTTTAGCTTGATGTTTTTATTGTTTGATGTTTTTACTGCTTTTATTGTATGTTTTAATTTTTGTAAACTGCCTTGGGGTTTTCTTTTAACGAAAGGTGGTATAGAAATGTAAAATAAATAAATAAAAAATAAATAAATATTTTTAATTATGGTCCATGAACAAAACAACTGTGAGCTCTGTTCTCATCAAACTGGGTTTCTCTGCTAAATAGAGGACTCCCCTACAATCCCCACCTTCTGAGATACGAGCAGGGTCTTCCCAGTTTATTTTTATTTATTTAATGTTAAATTTGTATACCACCTTTCATTAAAATAATCCCAAGGCAGTTTACACAAAAATTAAAAACAAGACTATAAAAGACCCCTGCTGACTTGGCAAAGAGGCACCTTTTAATGTGGTGATTCTCTTTATTTAGCAGGGGGAGAGTAACTGGCCCTATCCACCCCCAGCACAGTACCTCCAGTGACAGTTGCTGGTGATATATTTTAGTTTGATATATTTTATTGATGTTTGGGTAATGTGACAGTAAATAAATCTGCTTTGTAAAGGTTTCTATCTTATGTTTCTTTTTAGATTGTGAGCCCTTTGGGGACAGGGATCCATCTTATTTATTTATTATTTCTTTGTATAAACCGCCCTGAGTCATTTTTGATATAAAAGCCTGGGTAAAAAGCCAAGATTTAACACACTTTCCAAAAACTGTGATGGAGACCAAGGAACAAATAGCCAGCTGGAGAGCATTCCAGAGTCTCCAGAGTCTGGGGGCAGCAACAGAGAAGGCCCTGTCCTGCGTGCACAACCACCGAGCCTCCCTCATTGCTGGCACCCGGAGTAGAGTCCTCGACAAGTGAGCAGATGACCTCGACAAGTGAGCAGCAACCAGTTGCAGTGTCTCATCTTTGGAAAGCTCTACCCATCAAGTGCTGTATCTACTGATGTTTAGGAGGCCATTAGAAAAATCAGTCTATGACTTTTAATGGTACGTATGCGTTTGTGCTACTGCTGAGTGAGCCTGTTTTATCGTTTTTTAGTGTCTTTAGTAATCTTTTAGATGGTTTTAACATCATTATTGATTTTAAATATGTGGTAGTTGCTCTGGGAATTTTTGACTGATATGTGGATAATAAATAAGTAGATAAATAAGCCTAGTCACATGCAATACTTTGCAACAGTGTCGTTAGCAGAAGTTTGATATATTTTATTGATGTTTGGGTAATGTGACAGTAAATAAATCTGCTTTGTAAAGGTTTGTATCCTAGGTCTGGAGCTGTTGTGTTTGTTTTTTATGCAGTGCAGTATTTTATTTGTTCTAAGGCAGGGGCATGCGATCTTGGCTCTCCAGCTGTTGTTGAACTACAACTCCCATCATCCCCAGCCACGTGACTGGGGATGATGGCAGTTGTAGCTCAACAGCCAGAGAGCCAAGGTTGCCTACCCCTGTAATCTAATGGCTTACTCCCATGTAAGTGTATGTGTTTGCGTACTTGTAGTAATTCCTTCCAAAAGCCCCACGCAGATGCATCACAACATCTGTAGCTCTCTTCAAACATAAAATCCTGACAAAGCAACAATGCAAAAGAAAATAACTCTCGCTCTGCTTTCCTGCAGCTTTTTTTCCTGCAGCATGCTTCTTTTCAAGGGTTCATTTCACCAGTGATCTCTACAGAAATAATTAGGCTGAACATAAGTTAGCCGCTACTGTCAGCTTTTGAATTAGCTACATACAGACAAGCCATTTAGTGACTGGCAATAAGTCACCTACTGAAAGGAATATGCAATCTGGCTTTCCTTGCCCTCAAGAGGCAGTAATTGTCTCATCTACTTCAGCTAAAACTTGAAACTCTGCTGTAGTTGCCATCTGGCATGTGAGCAGGGATCTGGGCCTAAATGCAAAACAATAAAGATGGATGGGAGATTTGATGATTTGCTCAGCCAATTGCCACTTTGCGTAGGATTCTGTGTATTAAATGATGTAAAACAGTATTTCAAGGTTACTCAGGGTATGCTTTATCACATCATTCATCAAACTGTCTTAGAGTCGAAAACATTTTATAGCCAAATGGGGAAAACCCAACTTAATCACACAAATAACTTTAGTTTACCTGATAGGTTTTATTTCTTAAACAGAGAGACCTGATTTATACTGCCCCTGGAATTTATGTTTTAGAGCTATTATACAATTTAAGACAACAAGATGAATCCAGTTAATAAAGCACCGAGATCATACTGAGTGTGATCCTGCTCTTTGTGTGTAGAAAGAGGGACAGTATCAGGTCAATCACTGATGGCAGAGCTGGCCTTCTGCCAGTTACTATTTTTCAGACTAATTTACAATGTTTCAGCAAGATTAAATGTTGTTTTGAGCTACTTGGAGGAAGGATGAAACACCTTCTGCCAATATCAGCGGCAACAACAATGAGATGGACCCTTACCAACTTTGGCATGATCCTCATCCTGAAATCTAGGAATCTGGGCAACATAAACTGATACCCTGAAAGCAATTTCTCCCCACCTGCAATATAGCATGGTTATGGCTGGATGTCAAGGACTGGGTATTTATTATAGATGAGATCATAGTTTCAGACAAGAAATGGGGGATTGGAGTGGCGAGCAACTCTGCTAACCAAATTACATGATTACATGTGCAGAATGCACACAATCATTAGTGGTATCAAATATATAATGCTGGTATCAACTAGGGATGTGCAAAATGTTTTGAGCTTGAAACAAAATGCCTGTTTCGAGCTCAAAACGGAATGACTCTGTTTTGACTTGAAATGTTTTGAGTATTTCAAGTGCCATTTTGATTGGCTCTTTTCCCTTTGCTAATTGGTTTTCTGGCACTAATATGCTTGTAATCTCCTTGCTTGTTAGCATCTAAATCAAATGTTGTCATGCGCAACTGTGCCCCCATTGGCTAGGGGGAGGGTGTAGGGAGGGGGAACACTTCTGGAGGGAATTTCTAAATGTATTCAAAGGGACTGCAAGGCAGAGAGAGAGCCCTTATGCCTCTCATGAAGAAGGGATACACTTTTTTTCTTCCTGTCCTGATGTAACTGTGTGGTTATCTTTTCTCCGCACGGAGTATAATATGTTGTGCTATTGCTGTTATAACTATCTGGTTTTGCTGGATCTCAGGATGACAAAAGCAGAGTTTGGATGCCTGCCTTTGTTTCTTGAGTTGTAGTTTGTTTTGTTTGTGAGATAATGAGGTGGGTGTCAAAATCAGTGAGACCCGCTTTTGCCGCTTTTGCGGGATCCCAGCGGGAGTCCTAGGTGGCCAGATCGGCTGCTCACACGATTGCTGGCTCTGTGAGCATGCAGGGCATACTGGGGAGACCCCTGGAGCTGGGAGGTGGTGCTTTGCCGCGGCTAATCATAATCGGAAAACCCGGGTTTGCGGAGTGCTTGCTCCGTAAACCCAGGCTAAGGGGAGGGCTAAAAAAGCGGGCTAGCTGCTTGTAAGCCACCAGGCTCACCTGCGAGCCCGGTGGTTTACACAATCAGCCAAAATCGGGCTAGGCTCTCTTGGCCCAATTTTTGCTGATTATGAGAATAGCACTGATATTGTGGCAAGAAATTGACTGTGTGTGTGTGTGTGAGAGAGAGAGAGAGAGAGAGAGAGAGAGAGAGAGATTTCTTGATGATTGCTGTGATGAGCTCCATGTCTGGCCTTGAGACTAACTTGGGCTTCACTCACTGCTCTGGATTGCTCTGCAATCTGCATTGCAAGGTGTACTCAGTCAAAATGTGGCTGAAGTTGCATTAGTTGAGGTTCTGGCTTTGCTTGCTGCTAGGAGTGCTGCTGTGGCAGCTGTTGCAATGCTAGGGAGTAATGTAAGAAGTCATAATTGTATGTAGAAGAGCAATGTGTGCCAATGATGTTACTGCAAAATAGGCAGTGTGGCTGGCAGTGGATTCTGGGTTAGTGGTTCTTTTTTGGCCATTTTAGGATTGTGTTTGAAATGTGTGTTCTGTGTTGGGAGGGACAGGATCCCCTTTACTGTGTGAGTCTTTGGTGTTTTTCAAGGCATGGTTGCAAAATGCATTGCAAATTGCAATGCAAAAGTTGTGTGCACGGACTCTGTGAGTGCAGCTTGTTCCAGCCATAGATAACAATGGGGAAACTCGAAACACCCCATTGTTCCCCATGGCTAGCTCCTAGGGACACCAAAGTGTATTGTGTAGTAGGGCATGATGGGTACTACCTACCTTCCAAACCAAAAAATAAATGGGCAAGTGGGCAAATTTTAACCCTAACCCTAACCGGCTCTGCCTCTGTTTCCACAAAATGTTTTGAAAATTTTGTGTTATGTTTTGAGCTAGAAATGAAACGCCAAATCTGTTTCTTGCAAACCCCTAGTATCAGCTGCCATGTGATCAAGAAAGCACTGAGCTCATCCCAGCAACAAGTTCAGCAGCTGCACCAGGCAATCTATTTCCAAAGAGAACTGTATTTTTCCAGGGTGGTATCTCAGTCAACATAAATGGTTCTGCCCTTCCTATAGATAATCAAGGCATATGATGCTCTTCAAAACTATGTGGGTAGCCACTAGCCAGGGCCAAAAAAAGGAAGTGCTACACTGCAGCAGCAGGTGACAGCAATCTCCCACACCTCTTGTAAATGGCAGCAAGATCCACTACATTTAGTTCTAAGTCTAGTGCCCTCTTCCACAGGTTAATAGGGCATTGGGTACCCATCCTAGCCTCTCGTAGTTAAACAACTCCATTTTTTCTACAGAGCTCGCTCAGACCTCAGTTCTTGTTCACTGTTTTCAGCCAACAAACAACTATGCCTATGTGAGCAAAGGCTTCTTCAAACTGAATTCCCTCTAGCTGTCAAGTATAACAGTGAGGGCAGTCAGAAGGATATTTAAGTGGCCACTTCACAGCTGTAGAATAGAAACACCCACCCTCTAGAAGCAACACAAGACCTTTTAATTTTAATAAGGATTTAAGTGGCTGTAGAGAAGAGTTTTCTATTTTTTTATTTAATACATTTCTATTTATTTATTTAATACATTTCTATATTTATATAATACATTTCTATATAAACACAAGTTCTCGGGGTGGTTTACAAACAATAAAAACAGCAAATAAACAATTAAAACATTTCAACAATTAAAATTAAAAAGTTAAAACTGTTAAAACACAATTAAACAGTATTTAATTAAAAGCCTGGGTGAACAAATGCATCTTGACTGCCTTTTTAAAAGTTGTAAAAGATGGGGAGGCTCTTATTTCAGCAGGAAAAGCCTCAGAGCAGCTATGGAGAAGGCCCATCCCTGAGTAGCCACCAGATGAGCCAGTGGCAACTGCAGACGAACCTCTCCAGATGATCTCAATGGGCAGTGTGGTTCATAGCGAAGAAGACGTTCTCTTAAATACCCAGGGCCCAAGCTGTTTAAGGCTTTATAGTTTATAACCAAAACCTTGTACTCTGCCTGGAAACTTACCGGCAGCCAGTGTAGATGTTTTAAGATAGGAGTGATATTTTTTCTCTGAGATGACCCAGAGACCAATCTGGCTGCTGCATTCCGGACTAACTGTAGTTTCTGGATTACGTACAAAGGCAGCCTCACATACAGCTCATTGCAGTAGACAAGTCTGCAGGTGACCAGCAGATGTACTACTGTTCTGAGGTCATTTATCTCAAGAAAGGGATGCAGCTGGTGTTGATAAAAAGCTGATAAAAGGCACCTCTGGCCACTGCCTCAACCTGGGACACCAGGGAGAGTTTTGTGTCCAGAAGCACCCCCAGACTGTGTACCTGTTCCTTCTGGGGAAGTGTAACCCCATACAGAACAGGCAGGTCAAAATCATCTCCCGAGTTCTGACCCCGCACAATAAGTACCTCTGTCTTATCTGGATCCAGTCTCAGTTTGTTATCCCTCATCCAGCCCATCACTGCCTCCAGGCAGGCATTTAGGGAGGTTATGCCTTCTCCTGATGACGTTGACATGGAGAAATAGATTTGGGTGTCATCAGCATACTGATAAAACCCTGCACCAAATCTCTTGATGATCTCTCCCAGCGGTTTCATGTAGATGTTAAACAACATCGGAGACAATACGGAGCCCTGAGGGACACCATACCGAACCCAACCCCCTCAGACGCTCCAGAAGGATACTATGGTCGATAGTATCGAAAGCCACCGAGAGGTCCAAAAGGACCAACAAAGTCACATTTCCTCTGCCGCCCAAGCAGTCTCCACCCCATAGCCAGCCTGGAAGCCAGTTTAAAATGGGTCTAGATGATGTGTTGTATGAAAAAGTGTGGATGTCAGCCAGTATCTTAATTTCATATTGGCCACATTCACATGTAATGCAGAACCACAGTTGTATGGGCCAGAGGTTCCATGAGCATTATGTCCAAATGAAGTCAAATGAGGTTTGGCTTGGTGATGAACCCAAAGTTTCAGAATGGTGACTTCAATCTGAACCCTCAGGTTGTTGTGAATTTTGTAGCTGCAACCTGAGGTTGGACGTAGCCTGAGTTGCATTCAAATACAGAACTGCAGGCTATGCCCCCTGGAACTGGAGTTGAGGGAGGAAGGTCCTCCCTCAACTCTGGCAATGACTGACTGTGCGGGCTGTCCTTCATGGAAGAAGGAAGCCTGTATAGCCAGTTCGCCCTCCTCTCTACAGTCTTGCTGACTGCAGAGAGGGAGCTCTCCATTACCACCGAATTCAGACGGAAGACTGGAGGAGATGGAGCAGAATCTCAGGACCATTGGACCCGCAGTTCTGCATTACGTGCACATGCCACCATTGTCTTACACGTAACATACATTCAAAATAGAATTCTCATTGGAAATCGCAGAAATGTCACTCCTATAGTGCTCTACTTCTTCAAACATTCTCAGCACAACATAGAAGTCCTTGTAATCCATGTCTAGTCTTGGCCTATGACTTCTGTGCTGGCATTGTGGAGACCCCTTGGTAAGAAAGTGGAATGCAATTATTTGATGTGGAAGGGAAACTCTGAGCCAAGCTGTTCAACAACAAATAAGAAGAACAAATAAAAACCCTCCACCTTCAGATAACCTCTCCAAACTAGCCCTGTACTTCTTGGCAGAAGTGAAAAGCAACCAGGAAAAAAAACTCTCAACAAAGAAAACCTCATGTACAACTTTAAACTGCTCCTTCTTTCCACACTGAAAAGAAATCCTTTTGGAATCTTAAGCCACAGAAGGCGGCTGTGTGTGTGTGTGTGTGTGTGTGTGTGTGTGTGTGAGTGTGTGCACTCTCCAGTAGGAACATCAAGTAACACAGCCTGCTCCCAGCAGATCACAGGGAAAGGAGGAGAGGGCATTGTGGAGGAGGGTTCAGCAATACTGTTGGATCTCTGATGGAGTTCTGCCATGACAGCGGGGAGCCTCTCCACAGTTCCAACTTTCAGAGGCTCCCTGCTATAATGACAGGATTCTGTATGACATTTCCCGAAACAGGGCTATGTGTCGTGTGGGGTGTTGGACCTGACAACATATAGCCCTACTGACTGTGCTTCACTATGGTAAATAATATTGCTGCTGCTTTGTTGTGTAGCTGACTGTTTTAAATGCTTGATTGATTTGGTTGTCTTAACTCTGAAGATCCCATATGGGAATGGAAGAGGAGGATAGAAATAAATATTTTAGGAAATAAACAATGCTGTACACCCTGGAGGGGCACTGTCTCAGACTGCAGATCTGATTTGAGGTGTGCTTGTCAAAGAGATTGGCTACTACTGCTGTAGATAATTTTTATACACAGCAAAGTTGAAAGTCTCTTTTTTTTTTTAAGTTTGGAGAATGCCTTTCTGGGCCAGATTTCCTTTGTGGTTTATCAGGTGAGAGCTTTAACCCTCACTGGCTATCATGGGGTATTTATGTGCTCCTAGAGGATCGAAAAATTAATTAATTGTTGGTTCTTAATTCTAAACTTTTGTCCATTTAGGACTGTCAGTGACACTCCAGTTAACAAAACCTGCAAAAAGCAGGTTATCACCATAAACAGTTTTGCCTCCATGATCAAAAAATTACTGGGGTACAAGTGTTCCCTATTGGGGTACAGTTGTACCCCTGAGTTAGTTCATTGACTTGCTAAACACCCACTATCTCAGTGAAATATAATCTTCTAGGACTTGGTTTGCCTCTGGAAGTTTTGTTTGGTCAGGGTGCATTCCATGTTCACCATAATGTCAAATTTGCAAAGAAGTTCAGCATTTTTACCTTTTGGTACCTCAAAATTACTGCCCCTTGTGTAACCCCTCAATATCTTTTGTAGGTGACCTATCGGTCAGGGTGCATTCAAAGTTCACCATAATGGCACCTTTGGAACAGTCTCACCTAGCAATGACTACGCTTTAACACATAATAATATTATCTGATTCCTGTGTCACCCCTGGACACAGGAAAGTCATTTATCACCTGTTTTCAAGAGGAAGTGATCTCTTCTTGACCTTCTGTCTCAAGAATGCCAAGTCATTGCACTTTTGACTTTTCAAAATAAGAAGTCCCATGTCAGCCAGTTATCATTGCTTATAATTCCCCCTTCCTACCAGCAAGGACAGAAAAACAAGTAGGCTTGAAGATCAAGAAAGTGAACAGGATGAGAAGGAGAGCAAAACATAATGGATGCTCTTTCAACAGTAAGTACTTCAGTGTACTTCACTGCCATGGTTGCCAAGGCTGATCAATGTGGGGTACAGAGTTGCCCCATAACAACATTTGCATTTTCATGATATCCAGTGAAGATTAAAGTTTTTAGTGTTGTGCCTCAACCTCTGTACAGTCTTCTTTCGCTGGATAGTTACCCTTCTAGCAACTGCAGAGGATTATGTTTGCTTCATACAGTTCCAGTACAGAACTTTAGCCTTTTGGCTTCTGCTTATTTGTATCATTAACATTGAATTTGTCAGTGTTTTGCTTTAATCCTAATATTAGCCAGGCAGTTGAATGATTCTCATTAATGGGAAATTAATATTTACATGCTCTCTTGAAGATGTAGTCTCATTTTTGTTAGAGTTATTATCATATTAGTCCTTTCACCAGAGAATGAAAGATGCAGAACACATGAGCCAATATATATATCATCCCTGTCGTGAATCTCTCTTTCAGAATAGTAACCATTTGTTTTCTAAAATTCAGTTCAGATCTACAGTACTGCTTCATACTTAATGGTATGAGGATGTAGCCTAGAAGAACATAGACCAATGGGAGTGGTATTTTTGGCCCAGTCTTTTTGCTGTGTAAACTACTTTGAGAATGTTTTGTTGAAAAGTGGAATATGAACGTTAGTAATAATAATTATGCTGGTTTGCACTGCCATGAGGTTAAATTGACATAATGAGTAACCTTCTACTGAAGATTTGGATTAGTGGGTTCTTCATTATGGACTTCTTATATCTAGAAAAGATGGAAATAGCTAATTATCCTGGCTAACAAACTGTGAGAACAATAACTAATTTTGTAAGCAAGGGCAAATGTCATTCAACATTCCTTTCAGTATTATTAGGTGCATTCATATTAGCCAACATTCTTCTGAATAAAAAGATGGACAAGAAGTAATTACCTAATTTGTAACAATATTTGAGAGTCATGCTGGTTTATTACATAAAATTTCCTTCCTTTTAGTTTGGTATGACCTAAGCATCGGTGTGGCACAGTATATCATTGGCTTTCCTAACACCTACTATATAGATCATGTTCAGGTTTATCTGGAAGGGTATGTGTGAGGAGATCTGAAATCTGATGTTTGGATCTGTCTGGGAGATTGCTGATTTGGTTTTTGAAGGATAGGAATGATGTTATCATGGAACCGCCTGCCTATGTGAATGCTTCTGCATCTCCATCCTACTCAGTTTCATATAAAGAGACAGAGATCTCATACATCCCCAGTGATCATTCCTCCCAAGGAAAAGTATCATATATTTTTCCTGCCTTCTTAATATATTTCCTTGTGCCAGAGATATGAATCGGCAAGGACCAGTGCCAGAAAAACAAAAGAGTGTATTGGCTAGCCTTCCTGATATGTTGGAAGATCTTAGAAATTCATAGCTAAATCTGTAACATTTCTATATTCATAACTCTCATTAAAGTTCAAGGGAACTTTGAGCAAGATCACAGTAAATGCCAAGCTCCTGGCAAGGCTGCTGATCTTGGCATCCTCTGGAGAGACTGTGTAATTGGCAGCCCTTTGCTTTCCATTTGTACTCTTATTTCCTTCCAAGGCACAGATAGCTAAGTATGGAAGACTACAAATAATGTAACATGTACAAAGCATTTTTGCAATTTCCCTTCAGTGAGATTTCTGTTTTTTTCCTCATACGTATCCTCCAGAATATCTCCAATAAGCACAATGACATTACACAATTATATTAGTAGGATTATTAATGTCATTATATAGGTACAAAGACTATATATGGAAGAAATGACAATAGTTGTATATATGATTAGATTATGGCTCAGTGCAGTGTGCATGAGCATCAACTTTCTGGAGTCATGATATTGCTTTGTGAGATTGTTTTTTTTCCATTTCAGAAATATCATGACATAATCCTTCTCTTTAGAAGCTGCCTCTTCTCATGCGAGTCTAACTTATTGTTGTTCCTCCTATGGTCTGTGTAGTAACAGCATCTGTAGGGAGAAGCAGGGCATGTGAAGCAGGGCATATGATTGTCCATCTAGCATATGATTGTCTATCTATGCTGACCGGCAGTGGCTCTCATGTGATTCAGATTCCGAGCCTTGCTTGGAAATACCTGGGATTAAATCTGGGACCGGCTGCACACAAAGCACATACTCTGCCACTGGGCTACAGCTGCTCCCATAAGGACTATATTGCAATAGATTCATGAGCTAAGGCTGCAGTCTTAAGCACAGTTACTTGGGAGTAAGCTCTACTGAACTGAGTGGGGCTTATTCCTGAGTAGAACACACTTAGGTTAACACCAATAGCCAGTAGTGCACAGAGGGAGATTGTGGGTACTGGGATGTGGTTCATATCTCATGCGTCCTAGTCCTGATGTCTGTACAGGAGGAGAAAACATATCAACAGCTGCATGTGCTGGAGGAAGATGCTATGCC
Organism: Hemicordylus capensis; assembly: GCF_027244095.1. Lineage (NCBI taxonomy): Eukaryota > Metazoa > Chordata > Lepidosauria > Squamata > Cordylidae > Hemicordylus > Hemicordylus capensis. The sequence continues at coordinate 303,104,215 of NC_069659.1, read as the reverse complement.
ATGGTTGGTTAGCCATATGCCATGGCTATCCCATTGCAGTAACTGTTAACTGGCAGACCTCCAGAACTGCATCTCTCTCTCTCTCTCTCTTTACATGACTCTTTGGACCGGGTCTCACAATCAGTGAGACCCGGTTTCGTCTAGTGAGTGGGAAGAGCAGGCTAAGCCCGCTGTCCCCACTCATGAGCGGGCAGGGTGCCCTGGGTGGCCGGATCGGCCACCCACACAATGGCAGGCTCCGAGATGGAACCGGAGTGGGATGGGGGACTGGGGTGGGGGGACCCCAGTATGCCCTGCGTGAGCGCACAGGACATACTGGGGAGACCCCAAGCTGGGAGGCTGCTTTTAAGCCTCCCGGCCGGGGGTCTACTCATGAGTAGGCATGGCACGAAGGCGCACCGTGGCTACGCATGATTGCAAAAAGCAGGTTTGCAGGAGTGCTCGCTCTGCAAACCTGCTTTTTGCCAGGGGTTCTCGAGCGGGTTAGCCGCTCCAGAACCATCGGGCTTGGCTGCGAGCCTGGTGGTTCTGACGACTAACAAAAATCGGGCTAGCCTCTGCTAGCCCGATTTTTGTTGGTCGTGAGAATAGCCCCTTTGTATCTATGACTTGGCACTAAGTAGGAGAATGCAGCCAGTGTAAATCGGCATCTTTAGCACCCCAAAGACAGCAGGAATTGCAAAGGGCTAAGAATGGCCATAGTATGGCCAAGGAAATGGCTTGCTGGAAGACAAAGGCTAGAAGCCTCCCTGGATGATTACTGCTGTGTCAGTATCCCCAGCATGTGAGTGCACCAGTTTGGGAAACAAGGAAAGTGTTGTGGCCTTTCTAGAACAGTCAAGGCCACCCAGTCACCTTCCCAAGATGTATTACAGAGTGATTGCTTGAGTATGTCCAAAGCTTAGCTAATAAACCAGAATAAGAAGCATGCAGCTATTGTTTGCTTGGCTGCCTGAATTGTCAGGAGGGCATCACCGCCCTTAACTCAATTAAGTCTTTTGCTCTAGCCATTAGTGATCTGCCCAGCATGGGCACCAGCCTAGCCATGCCCTTAGGTCAAAGTATATCTCTATAAATGATTTTGTTTTCCCTCATTCAAGATGTGTGTGTACCATTCTGCATGAGTGTGTGTCTTTCCTGTGGATACCTCTATCAATCCCAAGTCATGCTAGGACTCTGGTTGGACAGTTCCTGGGATCCCTCCCTTGAATCTGTTTCCACTGGTGGCTTTGAGGCCTTAAGCTTCTTTCCACTGCGACAGAGCTCTTGCTGACTTGGTACCTTTCCTCTTCCCATAAGTCCCTAATGAAGTCCCTAATGATGTTGAAGTCCCTAATGGTGCAGCGGGGAAGTAACCTGCTCAGAGCGCAGGAGGCTGTTGGTTCGAATCCCTGCTGGTGTGTTTCCCAGAATATGAGAAACTCCTATATTGGGCAGCAGCGATATAGGAAGGTGCTGAAAGGCAGCATCTCAAACTGCACGGGAAATGGCAATGGCAAATCCCTCCTGTTTTCTACCAAGAAAACCACAGGGCTCTGTGGTCACCAGGAGTCAACACCGACTTGACAGCACAACCTTTCCTTTCCCCCTGAAATGGGTCAATCCGCAAGTCCCCTGCCTTGCGTCCTGCAATCCTCTGACTTGAAGTTCTGCCCAGGATCCTCAGTGTCCTCTTCCAAAACCTACAGTAGAGGCGGAGGAGATTTCCTGTTGCAAAATTAGCACCGTGGTATTTGGAAGAATTGCGGTGAGGTAGACGACTAGAGCGCAAGTGGAGGAAGACTTGGCACAAATCCAAAGTATTACAACACAGAGCACATTTGAAGATCTATGCTCCGGCAATACGGGTGGCAAAGAAGCAATTCTTTTCTGCCCACAATCCTTCCATAAATTCATGCCCAGATGAGTTATCTAGGGTTGTGAGAGGGCTAGTATGTGGCCCCCCTTTTGAACTCGTATTTGGAATCTTTGATCACCCGCTGTGATATTTTTAATGACTTTTTGGCAGATAAAATCTCCCGTATCCGGGCTAAACTGGATTCCACATTTATTGCAGAATATACTAGGGAGATGTCCACTCCAGCAACTCCTTTTATGGCATCAGATTGGATCACCTTCAGTTTGTGACTACCAAGGATGTGGACAAGCTGCTTCTGACTGTATGTCCTACCATCTGCTCTCTTGACCCTTGCCCAACTTGGCTCATTTCATCTGCCAATAGTACTATCTGAGAGGATCTGGTACATATTATAAATGCTTCTCTGAAGGAGGGCAGGATGCCTGCCCTAACGAGGCTATTATTAGACCTTACTTGAAGAAACCTGCACTGGATCCCTCAGAATTAGCCAATTATAGACCTATCTCCAATCTTCCATGGTTGGGCAAGGTGACTGAGAGAGCAGTAGTTTCTCAGCTCTAGGCAGACTTGGAAGGAACAAGTTTATCTATGCCCATTTCAGACTGGCTTTCAGGCAGGCTATGAGGTTGAGACTGCCTTGGGCAGCCTGTTGGGTATTGACAGAGGGAGTGTGATTCTTTTGATCCTTTTGGAACTCTTGGCAGCTTTTGAAGGTATCTTTCTGGGTCACCAGAGGGATTTGGGATTGGGTGGCACTGTTTTACAGTGGTTCTGTTCCTACCTCTCCAGCAGATTCCAGATGGTGTCACTTGGAGACTGTTGGTCTGCAAAGTGAGGGTTAATGTACAGAGTTCCATAAGGCTCCATACTGTCCCCAGTGCTTTTTAACATCTACATGAAACCACTGGGAGAGATCATCAGGAGATCTGCTGCAGGGTGTTATTAATATGCTGATGACCCCTAAATCTATTTCTCCATATCAGCTTCATCAGGCAATTGCATAATTTCCCTAAATGCCTGCTTGGAGGCAATAATGGGTTGGATGAGGATTAATAAACTGAAACTGAATTCAAATAACACAGACGTACTGACTATGGGTATCAGAACTCGAGAGATTATTTAGATTTGCGTGTTCTGGATGGGGTTACACTCCCCCAGAAAGAACAAGTACATAGCTTGGGAGTGCTCTGGAACCAAAACTCTCTGGTTTCTCAGGTTGAGGCAATGGCCAGCCACACTTTTTATCAGCTTCAGCTGATACATCAGCAACTCCCATTTCTGAGGGAAATGACCTTAAAACAGTACATATGCTGGTAACCTCCAGGCTCGACTACTGTAATACACTCTACATGGGGCTGCCTTTGTACATAGTCCAGAAACTACAGCTGGTGCAGATTGCAGCAGCCAGACTGGTCTCTGGGATAACCCAAAGAGACCATTTAACACATAATTTAAAAGAACTGCACTGGCTGCCCATATGTTTCTGAGCGAAATACAAAGGGCTGGGGATTTAGCAGATGGCAAATTTACTTAAAAGTTCCCCAGGAGTGGTGTGTGTGTGTTCGCACATCAGGGGGATTTACCTTGAAGTCCCTGCGAGATATCAGGGAGCACTCCATACATGATTCAGGTTTTCCCCTGCACATTGAAGCTTAGCCCAAATTATCCCCATGCTAAGAAGTTCAACTTTCTACAGAGGCTTTTTTGGATACTTTGAAATATCCCAACATTTTGTCTGAGATGTATGGAGGGGCCATAGTGATAGAGTGGAAACATTTTTCTTTGAATTTTCTTTTTTAATTGCTCGGTGGTCTTGCAGAACACCAGGGTCAAGAGGTCCTGGTGTTGATTTCAGGGTCAATCAGTGCTGACACTGAAAAAATTCATAGTCCTTAAAAATAGCCTGATTGCTTTGCGGGTTGGGTGGTAGGTAGCACCCATCGTGATGTACCACCGAACCCTTTTTGGTGTCCCTAGGCACTACTTATAGGGAATAATGGGCCAGTGTGAATTCCCATTATTCCCTAAGGATGAACCACTAGAACCGGTTCGACCCGATTCCAATGTATGCTGAACCGGCAACCAGTTTTATGGAACCAGTACTTGAACTGGGGTCCCTGGTTCAAGTCTGGTTCAAACTCAAACCAAACTGGGAAATCCGATTTTGTGCACACCGCTACTCAGGGGTCATGACCCCTTCATCCTGGGACTCCTCTGTGTCAAACTTGGGGTTCATGACAGTTCTCATTCCTCTTCAGCCACCTAATCCCATCACTGGCTCACTTGGTCTGACCTCCTTAGAGTAAAGGTTTCCAGCAGAACTGATGTCCATGTCACCCAGATCATAGAGAAATTCACCAATGACAATGCGGTTGACACCATAATGGCTTACAGCCCTAGCAATTTCTCTGCTTCTTCATGAAGTTCCAGATGTCCTGCTATTTTTGCCTGTAGATGCTGGGATCTTCACTCTCCTGCCAATTTCTGATGCTGCTTGTTAGCTACCTCTAGAACTCAAAATGTGTAAATTGATGTTTAATTTTATTTTATTAAAGAGTGTATATGTACACAAGATATGCTTGTAAATAAAAACTAATTTTAGTTCTCTAACTTCAATGTGTTTTCTTTTCTGGACTTAATGATGCTGAAAATCACTTTAATGTCTATCTAATGGGCTACTACTTCCCCCTTTCAATTTAAAACTATGTGATTTCCCTTGTCATCATTTTAGTGGAGAATCCCAAAAGGAAAAGAATTGAAGATGAGGATCTCTTGAGAGGAGCTGTAGCTCTATGGTACACACTTTCCATTCAGAAGGTTCCAACATCAGTCCCAGCATCTCCAGGAAGGGCTGGGAAAAGCTGTCTGAAACCACGAAGAGCTATTGCTAGCCAATACGGAGCTAGAAAGACACACGCCCCCTGCTAACTTGGCAAAGAGGCACCTTTTAATGTGGTGATTCTCTTTATTTAGCAGGGAGAGAGTAACTGGCCCTATCCACTCCCAGCACAATACCTCCAGTGACGGTTGCTGGTGTCTATCTGATGTTGCTTTTTAGATTGTGAGCCCTTTGGGGACAGGGATCCATCTTATTTATTTATTATTTCTCTGTGTAAACCGCCATGAGCCATTTTTGGAAGGGTGGTATAGAAATCGAATAGATAATAATAATAATAATAATAATAATAATAATAATAATATATTTCCAAGAAGAAAGAAAAACAAGTTAAAATAATCGACATAGCAATACCAGGGGATAGCAGAACAGAAGAAAAAGAAATAGAAAAAATAACAAAATACAATGATCTACAAATTGAAATTGAAAGGCTGTGGCAGAAAAAGACCCAAATAATCCCAATAGTAATTGGCGCCCTAGGTGCAATTCCAAAACAACTTGAAGAGAACACCATAGGGGCCACAGAAATCACCATCAGCCAATTACAAAAAGCAGCTTTACTGGGAACAGCCTATATTCTGCAACGATGTCTATAATAATAACAGCAACAACATTGACAATAAAATTCAGCCATCCTAGGTCCTTCGTAAGGACTCGATGTCTGGATAAAACAAACCAGTCAATAACACCTGTCTGACTGTGTAAATAAATAATAATAATACAGCCGATATTCTGTGACAATAGGATGCAGACAAAGAGTGCCTCTCCCATCAACAATATGGTGAGATGTAACTTTAATAAATCTATACCGGATCGGTCGTCACCCGGGTCAACAAGGACCGCGCCAGGTGCTGGAGTCCCTGGACATCTGGTGGCAAGTGGGCAACAGGACTCAGGATCTTCAGTTGAGCAACCAGGGCTGGAGACAGCAAAGTTACTGGAAGAAACGTCGCTTAACCAAAAAAATATATACAAAAATTGCCAACAAGGAAATAATGATCTGCTATTACAAGTCTAGTCCAACTAGAAGAGGTTATTTAAAAAGAATGTACCAAATTTGGAAAGAAAAGCATCCAGACACAGAAATAGCATAACAAAGGCTAGCAGACCAGAGAAGATTCATAATAAGAAATAAAGTATTCACAGAAGTTGAGCTGGAAGAACTGCAAAGAGCAATACAGGCTCAAGATATGGAAGAAGAATTACCACCAACTGAAGCAGTTGCTCAGGCGCAGGTGGAGGAGGTGCTGGAAATAGAGGATACCACTGTTGCTGAACTGTTTCAAAATAAAAACCAGGCAACCTCCCCTTTGCCTTCACCTCAAAAAACCAAATGCCGTTTAACAGAAAAGCAACAAGAACTAAAGCAAAAAATAACTGAGCACATGAATCAAACAACCACCAGGGTTCGACTTCCAGCTCTAAAAACAGTTGCCAAAAAACAACTTGCTCAGGCATTAAAAGATGTCAATGCTGCACTTGTAGAAATAACAACCAATAATTTGCAAGAAAGCAACCAACTAATGTACAGTGCAGCAACAATAACAACACAAGTGCTCGGATATAAGATCAATGGACTTGTAAAAAAAGAAAGTAGTACATCACCTAAATGGAACATTAGATTAGAAAATAAAATCTCCAGGCTTAGATCAGATGCTAGTAAATTGAAAGATATGAAAGACAAGAAGCTGAAGAATGAAAACACCAAACAGTATCTGATCCAAAAATACCACCTAGATTCAAGGAGAATTAGAGAAGTCCTGGAAATAATAAAGCAGCAAATAACAGCAGTGTCAAAGAAGATTAGCAGATATGAAGCCACAACTACACAACACAGGCAGAATCTCCCATTCCAGTCGAATCAGAGACGTTTCTACCAAAGCATAGAAGGAGAAACTGAAAGAAACATAGAAACACCAAATATGGAATTCTCAGTAGGGTTTAAAATATAGTAATAGCAGCAGGTTGGGGTGGGTAAAAATTGAGCAGTATTGAATGCAGTTTGAATATTCTGAATTATTATAGCAGTGGACTATATGTATAGTTACTGTGAACCGTGCAGATAAGTGAGCTGGAAGTCAACATTTATTTACGTGTAGAGTTAGGAAATGAATGTAATTGAATGTAAAAGTTACTGTAAAATCTAATAAAAAATTAAAATGCAAAAAAGAAAGAAAGAAAGAAAGAAAGAAAGACATCATCTCATACTGCGCGGGAGAAGGTAGTGGTGGTAAACCCCCTCTGTATTCTACCAAAGACAATCACAGGGCTCTGTGGTTGCCAGGAGTTGACACCGACTCTACGGCACACTTTACTTTATTTATTAATTATTATTATTACATTTATATCCCGTTCTTCTTTCAAGGAGCCCAGAGTGGTGTACTACATACTTAAGTTTCTCTTTCACAACAACCCTGTGAAGTAGGTTAGGCTGAGAGAGAAGTGACTGGCCCAGAGTCAGCCAGCAAGTATCATGGCTGAATGGAGATTTGAACTCGGGTCTCCCCGGTCCTAGTCCAGCACTCTAAGTACTACACCACGCTGGCTTGGTGGTTCTGATTGGTTCTGATCCATCCTTATCTTGTGGGTTATTTTCTTCCATAACTACGTGCAAATTTCCCCCCACATACTGGCTTAAGCTGTTTAAAACGAAGGAAGAGATACCAATTGTGTTGTGTTTTTATTGAGCTTAGAGCTTATAATTAGCCATTTAATAAATAATAGCAACTTAAAATTCATTGCAAAAAAATGGCTACATTAACCTGTTTAGAATGTGTTGGATTTGTTACTCTTTTCAGGATTCTTGTACCAAAAACTCCTTTTCTCTTGAGATTTCTGTTTGCATTTTCTCCCAAAGCAGGAGGTCTTGAATTACTGCTTGTGATTAATGATATTTGGGACAGAAATGTGGTAGGAACATAATAAGGTATTCTGAAAAACGACTAGTTCAACCACAAAAAATCAAAAGCGCTCTGTGATGAAAGGTCATCTAAATGGAAATGGACCTTATACGAACAGGGAGGTTTTGTTTAGATGCCAACCGGGAAGCTATTATTTTTTGAAGATGACACTTGACCACCCCTTAGAGCTCCTTAATTGTGGATTAATGACCTTAAAATTGATGTTCTGTCTCTTACTGTACAGCAGGGACAGAGAAAACATATGATCATGCTTAAAGGCATATGGTACAACATAAACCCCACTAAATAAATAGCAAAAGCAATCTCAATTGAGTTGAATGGTTATCAGTTACAAGAATATTGCCTCCCACTTGTATTTTTACTCCCGAACACAAGTCCGATCCAATTACAGCAGAAAGCAAAAACGGACTCAAAATTCATGGCCAAACTGCTTACTTCCTTACAACTTACTTCATTACTATTTAGACCCTTATCTTCTGTGGTGTAGTGGTTAGAGTGCTGGACTAGGACCAAGGAGATCTGAGTTCAAACAAATCCCCATTCCGCCATGATACTTGGGCCAGTCAGACTTACCTACTTCACAGGGTTGTTGTGAGGAGAAACTTTAAGTATATAGTACTTAAGTTTCCTTAAGTATTCCTTGGAGGAAGAGACTCCTTGGAGGAAGAGTGGGATATAAAATGTAGATAATAAATGTAGATAATATTTGTCTTGTGGATTGCAGTTTTATACAAAAGAAACCTGAGACCTGGTTGTTTTCTGGTATGGTATTTAGTTGGGCACCTCTTTGTATGATGGGATTTTATGCAGCACCTATGAAACATCTGACTTGCTTTATAACTTCGTGTCACCATAAACTTGGGCCAGTTCAGATGATATTTAAATTCTTCTGTCCATGTACAAATGATCATCTGAACTGAAAAGCATACCATCTCTACCCATTTAAATGCTAGTAGGATTTAAAATGTGGGATAATCACTATCATGTGATTAGATGATTCTCCAGACTGCTAAGAGTCTGCTAACTTTGCAAAGAGGCACCTTTTAACATGGTGATTCTCTTTATTTAGAAGGGGAGCGTAACTGGCCCTCTCCATCCCCAGCATAGTACCTCCAGTGACTGTGGCTGGTGTGTATCTCATGTTCCTTTTTAGATTGTGAGCTCTCTGGGGACAGGGATCCATCTTATTTATTTGTTATTTCTCTGTGTAAAGTGCCCCGAGCCATTTTTGGAACGGCGGTATAGAAATCCAATTAATAATAAGAGGTATCCCCTGTCCCCCATGGAGTTTGAACTGTAAACACAAGAGAGCCCAGGATTGGATAGGATCATTCATTCTACCCCGCTCCCATAAATATATACACACTCTTTCTCATACACACGCACTCACTAATTGCGCTTTTAAAAGTATCATCTGAAGGTACATGCAGTTCCAGCAATTGCATGTTCTTCCCCTGATTAGCCTAGACCTCATTTCTTTCCTCTTCCTGTTGCCACCCTTTTTCAAAGATTGTCAGCTGAGCTCGTCGGGGCAGAGACCGCGTCTTTTGTGACGTGCTATCTTGTACATGGATAGAACGATATCGTTAATTATGAAAAATAAGTGTGCGTAAAATGTAAAACGATAATAAAAGGGAATATCTCCGAGTATCTCAGAGGGCATTTCTTCCTGCAAGAACGATCTGCACTTCGCCACATCTCCCGGTAAAAAGAAGTCAAGGCTGAGGACGGGAGACCTGCAAAGGTCTTCCAGAGTCTAGCGTAACCATTCCCGGACCACTCTCAGCCGGGGATTGGTTGATCGATCCTCAGTCCCCGAGCAGCAAGCCACACCCACAAAGGGGCTGAGCGCCCGCCTGCCAGCCAGGTCTGAGACTGAAGGCGAGCGAGGGGTCTGCTCTGCGCTGCCGGGGGTTGCAGAATGCTGACGTCTGAGGGTAAGGCGGGAGGGAGAGTGAGCGTGTTTCACTGCCCGCCTATGGGAGGCTCCGGCAGGGAACGGAAAGGCGGCTTATTATCAGGGTCTGCGAAAAAGGCGCGGCAGCAGCGGGGAAGTTCGTCACAAGAGAGCGTCCGACGTGCTGTGGCGCGCGCACACGGTGTCAGGGTCCTGCGCGACGCGCGTCCCTCCATTTCCTTGCTCCTTCAGCGGTCGACAGGCGCTTTATAATTCCCTTCCCCATGTGAGGCGTTGCTAAAAGCTAGCCAAGGGCTTAATAATGAGCAAGGGTTCTCATGTACTACTAAGGAAAAGTAAGTGGCCTTGAGCATGTGCAGGATGTTCTTCAGCCCATCCCTGACTAATCGCTACTCGTTTGGGTTTACCTAGAAACTAAACTAAAGTTTCTCCTCTCCCCCGGTGAGGTTGCTAAGACTGACCTCAGGCTTACCAAGTCTAAGTTTGCAAGTTGGCAGAAACAAAAATAAGCAACGAGCTTGCCTGGTCCGTTCCTGACTGTAACTGAAGCTTGATCTGCAGAAACTGGGGAAATTGAGAAATATAGCCATCCGATCAAGCTAAGGGTAAAGGGACAGCTACAAGGGCTGTCCCATTTGAGCTGGAAGTCCACTTATTTCCCGGTTCATTTGTTTTAAATCAAATTTTGGAAGGAGCAGATGTCCTTTTGTGCATGTCAGAACTTAATATGTACACAGTAACACAGTAACTCCAAACAAAAACGAATACAAAACAGCAAACACTAATGAAACAGTACAAAAATACTAAGGGGGAAAAAAGAAAGTGGCTGTGGGTTTTCATTTTGGTTGGTAGCCCCTTCCCCCTCTGACCATTCTGAGCTTAGTTTTTATCTCTTTAGTTCAGCATTCAGACCTGCTCTAATGTCAAGGAACAGGTGAATTGTTTAAAGAGTGCCTCTGTTCACGTGATAAGTATCTTTCCTTCACTATGGAGTAACATGCCCCCACCCACATGAGTTTAAGGGATATTTTTCTCAGTTAATTTTTTGTGGATTCCAGATGAACTTGAGTCCCCATCATGTGCTGATAGAAGTGCATGTTGATAATACATTAGTGTAGTCACTAATAGTCCCTTCACATCCTGATAAAAGTATTTTTTATGCCTCTGCAATATCAGACCTACTGTGTTGATTGGTGTTAATATTCAATCCACAGTATGAGCCAAAAGGAAGATAGCTATCAAGTGACACACACCATTGGATCTGAGATATTTATAGTGACAAGCACAGGTTTTGTTTTGCAGAAATGAAAAGTACCTGCAGTTTTTCAAATCTAACACAGTGGTTGTACAAGGACTTAGAAAAGCATGTGTGCATGTTCACAGAAGGAGAGGACTAGGGATAATAGCAGCTTGTGGAAACATTTTTATGTGATCCAAGGATTACTTCTGCAAAACGGAAGATGGTCTTATCACCTTACTTCCTCTTCCTTTGCCCAACAATTCTGCTATTGAAAACCACCTGTTGAGGGAGCTACACCTGTTTAAGCTACACCTGTTGATTGCAGAACATTAGACTTCTTAATTGGACTGTATTAAAATCTGTATTTTTAAATGGCAATAAATTGCATTTGTAAAATATAAATAATGTTCAACATACAGCATCTTATGTACTTTAACAATTTTTTTTACATACTATACCATCATGCCCTGTTTGAGAATGGCTACTGACAGTCTGTGCATGTTTCCCTAGCTCCTCTGAGCTTGATCAGACTTTTTCTCGGGTAATCACCACTAATTGAGGCTTTTAAATACCATTATTATTTTGTTATATCTGGTAGGTTCTTTAGCTTTTTATAATTTTCGGTTTTAATTTGAACCTGATAATTGTTTTTAATCTGACTTTTAAAAAAAATTACTTGTATATGTGTCTGTCTTATTGTTGTAAGCCACCCTGAGCAGTATTGCACTGGAGGGGCGGGGCATAAATATTTTAAATAAATAAACAATAAATAATAATTGTGCATAGGATTGCAACCAATTGCATAGGATTGAGGGACCTCCTGCTCCCAAGGGTTGCACGAGGTCATCTGAGGGGGCTCTACTCCAGGTGCTGACAATGAGAGAGGCTAGGTTGTTGTGCACTCGGGACAGGGCCTTCTCTGTTGCTGCCCCCAGACTCTGGAATGCTCTCCCAGTGGCCATTCGCTCCTCGGACTCCATCACAGTTGTTAGAAAGCATGTCAAATTGTGACTTTTTACCCAGGCTTGTATATGATTGTCTCCACTGCTGCTTTTTGTATTTTGTACTGTTTTTATGCTTGCGTTTTAATTTATTATTTTTAAATCAGATTTGTTTTTATACTTTTTAGCTCAATATTTTAATGTGTCTTTTTTATAATCGTGTTTTTAAATTTTATTGTGAGCCACCTTGAGATTTTCTTAAGAAAAGGCGGGGTATAAATTTAACAATAAAATAAAATTAATTAATTAATTAACAATAAACCATAGTGTGCCAATAAAAGGATGGCTGAATCATATTTCCTAGAAAGCGAGAGAGCAAAGCCACATTGTCCAACTCTCTTCAGTATTTGGCACTCTCTCCTTTTGCCTTGTGCTTAGGAGCTTCTATTTGCCACTGTCATAACACAGACTTTAACATGCAGGCAGTGATTAAACAGATCTCATTAATCACACACTTGGCTTTTTGGTCTTTTAAATTTCCTAATGATACATTATATGAAGTATTTTTTGCTGTTTATGTGGTTCTTTTAATAGTGCATCCAGATGTTAAAACCAATAATGGTTATTATCTGATTCTGATGATTCATAATTATTGTAACTTTCATACAAACTACATTACCTCACATGATGACTACCAAGTTTACTCTGGTTTTTGGTTTACCTAATGCTTGACTGGGAGATTTAACACAAGTCCATCTGTTCTTCATAGACTCGCTATTCAGCTCTGCATGCTAAACATAAGTTGAGTTATTTAATAAAGGTACAAGTGTGTGAAGGTTTCAAGACAGGGAGTTGCAGGAAATGTCTTCTTGTTAGTGGTTCAGTAGATTATGCTCTTTTTCCCTCAGTATAGAGGGCCTGTTGGTGGAAAGTCCTGGTTCTAAATACCAAACCTCTGATTAATAATAGGCTTCATAAACTAAAGTTACAGCAGGACTTGTTATTACTCTTCCTAGCCTACACAGTTATGTGTTGTATGCTGTTAAATCACTGTCATTTTTAACCCCAAAGGTAGTAAAGTGGTATTGGTTTACATCATTTGTAAACTAAATCCTTTCAACATGGCATGTGTTTTTATATGATTAATACTCCACGTGGAACTCTTGGCTGGTTACAATTTTTAATTTTTCTTCACATCTTTGAAATATAGGGTGCTTTAACAAGAGGCATGAGAAATGCCCTTTTGCTTTGAACACTGTTAATACAAGCTTGTTTAATGGTTAATGTGGCATGTAGCAGGGAGAGAGAGATCTTAATGGGAATGATAGTCCATAGAAATGGATTATAATTCTAATTAATTCAAATGATGTAAATCATTCTGTTCCTGTGATTGCATGCAGTCTTCCAAGAGATGCACTTGGCAGTCACCAATTTATTTATTTATTGTTATCGTACAGAAAAACTACAAATGGTACTCTTTCTAGAGGCAGGTCATGTTTTGAACTTCAGAATGTCAAGGCAGACCTTGACAAATTTTCTTTGAATATAGGAGCCAACTCTGAAATTTAGGAGCCAGACAATGGACACTTGACAAAATTACCAGATTTAGTGATAGACATTAGCGGGTGTGTGTTTATTCCCTTTAAAAGTAACATACTTAGGAACAGGGCTCCCAACATTTTATTCAAAAACATTCCCCTGCATATTCTAGTCTAAATTTTTAGGTGTCATGGGTCCCTGGCACCTGGGATTTGTGTGTTAGGGGGATGCTGCGTCCTTCCTGTTCACCCATTTTCCACTTAAACTCCCATGCACTTCCTTTCGCTACCCCATCATGTTCCAGATGTGTGTTACGCATCCATCTCTACTCTTTCAGGGAGAGAAGGAGCTGGAGAGATCATTTGGAGCAAATAAATGATAGACCTGGAAAAGATTAATTACCTTCTGTTGCTCTGCCACAGCCTCCCAATGCTATTTTATGTATTTGTTTTTCAAAGAACCGCTAAACTAATTGGGACTTTGATGTACATATTTATGTTTAACATGTAGGTTGTCCCTGAGTGATACTGTCACCAGATATACAGTAAGAACTAATGTTTTGCTTCCTCTGTTGCAATAGACTGTGGAGCTATTCTCACACTAACAGGTGCTGGGGGTCAGGTGCGGAAAGAAAGCTTCACAGTCCTTACCTTCCTCCCAGACGAGTGAATGATCCCTGCTGAGAGTGCTGACTGCACTCCCACACAACTCAATCTCCAGAGGCCAGGATGATGCGTCCCAGCCTCCAGGTATCCCACAATACACTGCACATCAAGCACAGTGTATTGGGGGATTCTCCCAGAAGAAAGGTGTTCTAGGCGCTTGTCTCTATGTCTCCTGGGGCTGGCGCTGTTATCCCAGGCTAGAAGCTGGGCTACACAGCCAGAATAGGCAGCGCAGACCAGTACTCCCTCTAAGGCATGTGCATGTGCGCGTACTCACAAGTTTTTTGATGTCAATTAATTTTAGATCCAACTCAGATTGAATCAGGAAGGTCCCACTCTGAATGCACACACACTGCCTTGATACTGTTGCCCAGAACAAAACTCATTCCAGACAGAGATGAAAAAAATTAGAGGGACCACTAGCGCTGTCCCGCTGGGATCAAGCCCAATCCCGGCAGTTCTCATGTGGAGCCTGACTCAGGCTGGGCTTCCCTAGCCTGGGTTAGGCTGCACATGAGAATAGCCTTTGGATATATAAATATGCCATATACAATCATTTCCTCCTTCTGCAGGTGTTTGTTTAGTACTGACAATTCAGTTTAGCCTATCTAATTTATGCTCTTCAGAGGAAGAAATTACAAATAATTATAACAGGAAACAAGCAATTTGCAGTTAGGGTATAGAATGCTAATCAAAAACTTGCCAATGTAAAATGTTTGCAAAACACTTGTTCTAAAGCTGGGACTTGTAATCCCCAAAGTTTTGGAAGTCACAGTGACCAGTTCAAAAACTGTTTTAAATTTGGGGATGCTGTTGAGTTCAAACATTTTTAGCCTACTTTCCAGTAGGCTTATGAGATCACCCAGCATTCCATATGTCTCTCTGTGTGTCCCCTGCTATCAACTTCGCAACGCCTGGACCAATATGAACCAAATCGGGTACAGTTGTAAGGACACCTCAACAGCTTATTTTGTGATGATGTCATCCACCCTGATTCAAGATCGTGGATGTGTAAACTTTAGAAGCGCAAGTGGGCTAACTTGTGAACCACCTAACCG
The DNA here is from genome assembly GCF_027244095.1 of Hemicordylus capensis. Lineage (NCBI taxonomy): Eukaryota > Metazoa > Chordata > Lepidosauria > Squamata > Cordylidae > Hemicordylus > Hemicordylus capensis. The sequence continues at coordinate 303,089,179 of NC_069659.1, read as the reverse complement.
ATTTGAACTAAATTTGCTACATCTGTAGGGGCACATGGGGAAACCTCAATGGCATCGTTTGTGATGATGTTATCTACCCCATTCCATGATGGTGCATGCATGATGAATCCATTGTCTTGGATTGGGGTAGATAACATCACAAACTGAGGTTTTCTCACGTGCCCCTACAGCGGTAGCAAACTTGGTTCAGTTTGGTGCAAATTAGCACAAGTGGACTAACTTGTGGACTGTCTAACTGATTTGAACCAAATTAGGTACAGTGGTGGTGAGTGACACACCGAACACTTCAGTAGTGTAGGTTGTGATGATGTCATCCACCCCAATTCAAGATGGAAGACGTGTAAACCTTTGAGGCGCAATTGAACTAACTTGTGAACTGCCTAACTGATTTGAACCAAATTTGCTACAGCTGTGTGGACACATAGGGATGCCTCAGTGGTGTAGTTTGTGATGATGTCATCCTGATTCAACCCCGATCCAAGATGGTGTATGTGTGAACTTTTGATGCTCAAGTGCACTAACTTGAGGATTGTCTAACCAATGTGAACCAAAATTGGTACAGTTGTAGTGAGTGACACACAGAGACACTTCAATGGTATAGTTTGTAATGATGTCATCCACCCCGATCCAAGGTGGTGGACACGTGGACATTTGAGGCACAACAGATCTAACTTTTGGACCTTGATTTGAACCAAATTTAGTCCAGTAGCAGAGATAGTGAAAGGGAAGTAGGCAGATTAGTTCTTACTAGAACAACCTTTTATATGTTGTATTGACTTTTAGTTTTAACAGCTGCCTTGGTGGGTTAGGCTAAACGGCACCTAGTATAGCTTTGGGTCTCAAACCATGATCATCCAAGTATCTTCTGCAGTAAAACATTCCTGGAATTTTGAAGACTTTCTAGGTCCTTTGAAGCTTAGTTTCCAAGTAACATTGAACTCCAGGAAACTACTATGCCACTGTTTTTAATTTGATCCTTCTTGCTTACCTAGGATTGTCAACCCTGAGATTCCCCCTGTACATATACATTTTGGTGCTGAAATGAAAGACAAGGCGTCTTCACCTTCTTTTCACTCCCTACTGCCACCTGGCTTTTATATCCACCTGTGATCTCCTACCTGCCTGTTATTCCAGTTATACATGAAGGAGGGGGGAAATAAAACCATGCCACTTGTCCTCAGCTGTGAATGTCACGGTACCCAAGGAAGCTCTAGGCTGTGACTTGGTGATTCCATAGCCTTCAACATTTCCAAAATTAGAATGGAGGCATGCTTATAATTGCCGAATTCCCACAAACCAGCTTCCACTGTTGCAAGTTGTTCTGCTCCACTTGCTGTATGCTGTATTGATTTACTCTGAAATGCCTGCCCTGTACTGATGTAACATGAATCTAGAGAATACTTCTTGATTTGGTTACAGATGTACTTTAAAAAAATATTGTTGTCCTATAGTATGTTATCAACAGTTCAAAATATGCTTTCCCAGCTGCAGTGGGCAATGTGGCAGGCTTGTATATCGTGTAGTGCGTTAGGCTGACATCTTAACTAAGGAAGTGAATGCACCCCAGAAAGAAATGCCAGATTATGGAGTGTTTTCTTGTGGGGTAGAAGGTGAAGTGGTGATTTTCTCTAATTCCTGCTTCCTCCAGAAATATTCTGCACCTCCCAAAAAATGTGCCTGAGGGTTGTATAGCCCTCAGGGACATATTCTTGAGTGTTTCTGGGAATGTATGGGGAAAGCAGGGATTGAAGAAGAAGATTACCCTGCCACACACATATGCATGCTCCAAACTATGATGCTCTGGAAGCTTTCCTCAGTGTAGGTGTGTCTTCCTGGGTCCACTTCCTTACTTGAGATGTTAGGGTCAGCTCACACGACCACTGAGAAGTAAGAGGGAAACAGAGGTTCCCAGTGAGTACTTGAGCCAGTACTTCCACCCCTTTTTGTGATGTCTGAAGCCACCATTGTCGGGTGAAGAACAACAGATGGGGAATGCCCACATTTGCCCATCATCTGCAACCAACATTTGAAGTTGTATGCAGAATTTAGGGCAGCAGAGGGAACCCAACATGAGACATCATAGAAAGGGGGTGGAAATGCCGGCTTCTGCTTGGAGCATGCTCTCACTGAGAACGCCCAGTTCCTTCTTACTTGATTTCTGGTGATCATGTGAACCCACCCTTAGTGTTCATGCATAGTGCATTTATGTGGATATTTCCTACACTAGAAAATAGACCAGACCATTTCCAGAGTCAGAGATTTAATCTCTTAAGACCCCAGAGTGGGTGCTGAAGTGTAAAAATGAGAATGGGGAACAGGAACAGGTGGCGCATGTGCAGTCCTGTGCTTAAGTTGTTACTCATTTCTTAAATCTTATTATCTTTGAAACTTAGCCATTGCTCTCGCGCTTCTTCCCACCTCTTGCAATAAGATCATAGGTGCAGTATTTTGAGTCAGAGGGAATTTTAAATGAGCCATTTCAAAGAACCTGTTGGGCATGCAGACTGGCTAAATATACCATGATGGGACTCTCAATTTGGATAAGCCTTAGTCTGCTGAGCACTTAGCATAGTTAATTTATGTCTGCTTTTCCCTGATGTTGATTAATAAATTGGCATTTTTGTTAGAAGATTACATAAACACCAAGGCTTGGCAATTATGTCATAATATACAATTAAATCAGTTGTTGTTCATGGCATATTTTAAAAATTGCAGTAATGTGTGCAATTAAGTTTCTGGTAGTACTAATTTTGTCAGGATGTAGTTGACATAAACATGAAAAAAGTTGAATAGTCTGATAAATTAATATATCTGCTTTTATGACTAAAGGAATTGCTTTAATTTTCTAACAAAAATGTTTCTATTAATGTAAAAAAAACACCCAATTTTTTACAGTCTGTTAAAGGATGACTAAGTTTAAGTAAGGTCATTAAAAGTTGTATTAAAAGGTCATTAAAAGCCTGGAGTTTGAAAACATTTATGTACAGTTTGAACACTGCAAGATAAACAATCATAGACTAAAACAAGTAATAGCCATAGGTTAATATATTTTAATTATGGTCTAAGCATATTTGTGATGAATATTTCTATACCACTTTTCAACAAAAGTTCCCAAAGTGGTTTACATAGATATAAATAAACTTTTGTTGAAAAGCGATATATAAATATTTGTCGTATTTGTATGTATGTTCAACCTGTTGCAAGATTCTTAAAAACATGACATAGCCAGTCTTGTCAGAAACGATTAGACTTATTTGTGTATAACTGGGGTCAAAATGGCAATTGTGGACTGAGGTCTAACTGTGCCTAATAAATATGGGTGATTATGGAACCTTGACATACTTTAGGGGGGAAAGCTGAGTAAAGTGTAGGACCATATATGGCAGCTTAACATGGTTAAGGACAGCTTAATATGGCAGCTGAGTTTGTCATGAGTGGCCACAGCCGTGGGAGCACACAGAAGCCCTACTTCCAGTCTTGGTGACCATATGCTGAGATTGGGCATGTTGTACAAACCCACCCATTTCAACATATCCTTTCCTACTCGCAGCATGGAAGCAGTAATCTGTAACTCACCCCTGCTAACTTGGCAAAGAGGCACCTTTTAACGTGGTGATTCTCTTTATTTAGCAGTGGGAGACTAACTGGCCCTATCCAGCCCTAGCATAGTACCTCCAGTGACTGTTGCTGGTGTCTATTTTATGTTTCTTTTCGATTGTGAGCCCTTTGGGGACAGGGATCCATCTTATTTATGTATTTGTTATTTCTCTGTGTAAAGCGCCCTGAGCCATTTTTGGAAGTGCAGTATAGGAATCGAATAAATAACAACAACAACTTGGGTTTGAAGTGAGGGACAGATGTGCATTTCCGTGCTGCAAGTAGGGCAGGATATGCTGAGACTGGTGAATTTCTATGACATGCCCAATCACGGCATATTGTTGCTGAGACTGGAAGTAGGGCTTCTGCAAGCTTTCAGGCTTGCCGCTGTTTACAGCAGTCTCAGGTGCTGCATTCGCTGTGAAGCCGCACATACTGGTGAAGCACAGATTTTGCAGTTGCTTGGATTGAAACTTCCAGTTTTTTGTTTTCTCAGTAGCTGAATGCAGTTGTTGATCCTTTTGCTAAAATTCATTGAGCACAGTCTTTCCCCGCATAAATTCAGTGCTGAAAGCTTTTCACCCAAGCTTTCCCAGCTTTTAAAAATTGTCTGTTTTAATTTTATGGTTGATTTTACAGTAAATGGTTGAATTGTTTTAACTTTTTATATGTGTTTTAATTGTTTTATATTAACCGCCCAGAGACAAAAGTTTGGGCGGTATAGAAGTCTGATTAAACAAACAAAGAAAACTGCCCCAGAGTGGTTGGCTAGGACACTCCAGCTATGTTTTTGGCTAAAGTGGGAAAATTAGCTCAGATTGGGAGCAGTTCAGTTCCAGTATCAATTTAGTGGTTCTGGTGTATTTGGAAAGGATAGGAGAAGTGGGTACAGTTTAAAAGCTTTATTAAGGGTAAAGTGGGGAGTTACAGAAGGCAAAATTAGTTTAGTCAGGCAATTCAATAACTTAACTGATGCTCTAAATGAGAGTCTTGGTTAAAAGCTTGTAATAATTTGGCTAGAGTCCTGAATAGGAGCCTACTTAGAGGCTTGCAATAACAAGTGCATGGAGAGTGGGAAGGGAAGTGGAGAAAGAGGCAAGGAGGCTTAGAGGTAGATGGCTGGAGAAGTTAGTATTACCTATCCTTCTTGGGCGTGTTAGGTTATGCAATGGCCAGGCAGACACACCTCTTCTCGAATAAAGTGTAGGGTAGAAGTGGGGATAAAGAACAAGGGCGCAGAAGCCACAGCTCACTTGTGAGAATCTGAGGTTCTCTTCAGCTCTCAGAAGAATCCAACAGAATCTGAGGCCGTTGTGGCCTGGCTGGGGTATTTATATCTGAAAACATGCCCTGGGACAACTATTGACTCAGTCAGGTGGCTATCCCACCCCAGAGGGCAAGGTGTTGCTGTGTAAGACAACAAGATTCATTGCTACATGGACTTAGTCACTTTTGGTTGCTGCTTTCTGGATAAAAGTGAGAGCAAGCTGTCCAAATATGGCTGTCTGAGGTGAATGGGCTATGGTTGTTTATAATCTCAGAGACCGCAATGTCTCCAGGTGCAATGATACACTCCTAAAGTTTGTTAATGAGTGACTCCTCCCTGGTCTTCACTAGCTAATTCATTAATGTGAACGAGCTGGGATATTTGCTGTTTTTCTGTGCTTCTCCTTGAAAGCATTTCACTGTTTTCTAGTAGGCGGGAGGATTCCTTCCCAGAGTGATTTACCTTAAATGGAGGTATGTATAGCTTAGTTATGCCTTGTTAGTGAGGGGTGGGCGCATCCTATTTTGGTCTTGTTGACTGCTTGACCTGAAGGCATGCTGTCAGTACAGCTTGTGTGATCGACCTGCTTTGAACCAAGTTTTTTCAACTAGGCGGGGTGAAAAGTTCACGAAGATCATGAGTCTGTTGCTGCGGAGGCTTCTAATAGAGGGTTTTTTTTACAGCGTGACCCCGAAACATAGCTTATTGGCAACAAATGCAAAGGGATCTCTATAGCACCCCCCCCACACACACACACACACACATACACACACCTTTGACATGGCACTGCACTGGAGAAGTCTGGAAAATGGGAGGCCTGTACACACTTTCCTTATTCCCACATTGCCCACCCCTTTGACTCTGTAAAAGAACAGGAATGCAGAATGCAGAGCTTGTAGGGAGGAAAGAGGTTTCTGCTATGACTGCCCTGTGGGCATTCCACCATCCGTGGGAGCGGCACCCATATAACTAAAAACTGTGTCCAGTATTTGTGATATTTTTATTATGGATTGAAGTATGTATATACCAGCTGTTCTTCAGGAATCATGATGTGGTTTATGCTTTTTTATTGGAAAGCAGGCTATTTTAAACAAAAAATGTTTTCAAAATTTATTGTACCATTGCACTTATATTTATGTTAATTTGCTTTTAATAGAACTATTACAGGCACAATTCTGCCCTATGGCATTACAGTTTCAGAGGGGAAATTAATATTTTTACAATAATGCTTGTGTTTGATTTACACAAAGCACATTTGGAGGGGGGGGGAATAGCAACAGTGGAAAATGCTTCACATTTGGCAAAATAGGAAACCATTCACATTTGGCAAATTCAGACAAAATGGGAAACCATTGTTTCCTGCTACTTGAAGGTGGTAACTAACCTTGCCCAATCCTGCATACTCTCTTCTCTTATATCCTCTGCTTGCATTGGTCAACATCCTGGCTTATTTAACCACAGTTCTATGGCTCATTCAAAACCGGGAACTGTGACTTAACTCTTGCTTTCAGACCAGGAAATGAAACCAGCTTCAAATTCTTGTTTCACATCCTGGTTTGAAAGCCAGAGTTAATCCATAAGTTCCCAGCTTCACATGCATTGTGCAGCTATGGCTTCAATAAACCAGTTTGTTGATGATATTCTATAACAGAGCCAAGGATACAAGGGGACGAAGGACATGCAGGCTTGAGAGAGTTAGAAGTTGTGTTGACATAGCAGGAAACCATACATTCACCTTGCATCTCAACAGGACCAGTTTAAATTAACAAATTAACTAATTAAAATTAAAAGATATGGACATGATACAAGCAAATATTTTCTTAAATACTTTAAGTATCATTGATGTATTGTGCCCCAATTGAAAATGTGCATCTAGAATCTATGGTTGAATTAAGACATAATGCCAAGCTGTGGATAAGTGTACCCAAGTGCAGTGTTTCTTACTGTCCAAATGCAGAATTTCTTTCCAACTGCAGTTCCGTTAGTGTCATGAAACCTCAATTTGAACACTCAGTTTTAAACTAGTTAGGTTGCTTCAACCGCAGTCCCATTGTGTTATTTGAATTCCACACCTGCTATAACATGGGATTCATGCTGAAGCTCCTCCCATGACCATAGAGAGGGAGGCTCAGAGCAGCTCAGAAATGTGTCAGCTCTAGGCAGCGTGTGTCTTTTGCTGACTGTTTCTCGGAATGAATGCTCCACTGTCTCTTGTCTACAACTCATCACCTCACCCACACACCATATTAGTAGATTTCATCATTTGAATGCCCTCATTCAATTATAATCAGTTATTTGATTTTCCTCACTTAAATGCCCTGCTGAAGATGGCCTCCAGATGATGAGATGCCATTGAATCCAGGCATGATTTGCATGCCCCCACTTGCATTGTTGCCAGTGGTTGCTGGGTGAGTGATGCATTGACACTATTGTTGAGGTCACTTTTTCCGGGAAGGCCAAAAAGGCCTACCAGCTAACCTGGTAGGATGTTGCTGACTCTGGATTCTTATGGTTAATCAGCCAAATTTAATAAGAAGCCAGAAAGGAGATATAGTTCAGTATCTTTATTCGGCCGAGCAAAGCTGCTGGGTGCGCACCTCAAGAAGTGGCACACCCCTACAAGCAATTACAGTCACTTTTATAGTTTTCAGATAAACAAGCATTAGCCCACCCAGTTCCCTTCTGTAAAACAATGCCATTGGCTATATTCAAACAAGTTGTTTTCCAGACATGTTGTCACACACTTTCAAGAGGTGATTTCCCGTCCCCCTTCTTGCGGTTTCCAAACTCAAGTAAACTAGACCAAAGATCAGACACTGTCATACTGTCTAAAGCGATGCCAACTTAATGAGAGAATAACAGACTGTTCCAAAGTGGCTGTCTCTTTTAGCACCTCAAGGCACTTGAAATTCATGATATGAAGACACTAAACAGTGTTAGGCACTGTGACCATATCTGTTGACAGTGTTTAAAATCACTGCTTTATGCCAAAACATAAAAACACATTTGACCCCTGTAAGTCAGAAATAATTGAAGGAGCACTTTCTTCCTAGGTTTTTTCATAGTAATCTAAACAATGGTTTAGATGATTGTCTGTACAGACCCATTATATAGTGATTATGTGAGCCTTCCTGGGTAGATCTTTCTTCCTCAAGGTAATTTTCAGAGGGTTGCTATTGTAAAGGCCTTGGGGCTCACAACAGGTGCCACGTTTCAAAAGTTTGCTACTGAAAGATAGCTGCTAACAAGGGATCTGCGAGAAAACTTTAATGTCAAATGATCTAATAATTTAAAAATCCAAAAGCCTTTTGAGGTATCAAATTATTACTCTTCATAAAATTATAGAGAACTAGTGATTTTAAGCCCATTAAATTAACGGGCGCTAGTAGAACTTTGTTGCCGCCTATCTCCACCTCCTCTGGCTGCAGCGCACCCTCCTCCTTGCAGCCGGCGATTTCCTTTCCAGGCCAGGGAGTTCTCTCTGCTCTGGCTTTAGAGTGTGATCCGTCGTTGAGGGAGAAGAAGGGGTTTCTTTTTTGAGAAGACACAGGGCTTTTCGCAGCGGGCTTTTTCTCCCACCTGTTCCCCCGACTGAGAAGGCGCTGTGCAGAAAGAGCTTCTGACCGGCTGCTCCTGTGTGCTGGTGGTCTCGTGGCGGCCGTTGGTTATATCGTTTGCGGCGCGCATGCACCAATCATGCAGGTAGTTTTCCCGCCCTTGGCCGTCGGGAGGGGGGTGGGGGCTTATAATTGGGCCTTTGGGGGGGGAATTGTTAACCCCGCGGTCTACTTTCCCCTGCCGCTTCTGTTGCCTCTGGGCTAGTTGTGCCCGGGCTGGACTCGCCCCCTCTCCCGGACCCTCCGCTGCCGTTTTTCTTCTCCCGGCGGTCGGGCCGAATCTGCCCCTGTCGTCTTTTCTATTCCCGCGGCCAGCCTGCAACGACCCGGGTTTGAATGTGTGTGTGTGTGTGTGTGGTTTTGTTTTTTTTTAAAAAAATTTCGCTATGTTGGCTTTCGGGCGGCTGAGCGGGGGGGGGGCGTGGCTGCTGCTGGCGTCTCTGATCGTCTTCGGTCGGTTTGGGGGGGTGGCAGGCGTTGGCTGGGGCCGTTGTTCTTGCTATGTGTTTCCCGTGGCTGTGTGTGCTTTTTAAGTATCTGTTGCGGCTGCCAACATGGCCGCCTGGTCCCTGCTGCCGCCACCGCATTTCCCTGCCCCGTGTCTTTCCCTGCCCCATCTTTCCCTGCTCCCTTCTCCTGGTCCGGGAGCCAACATGGCCGCCGTGTCCCTGCGGCCGTATCTTTCTCGGACGTTCTGGGCATGCGCTCTGCGCATGCCCAGAATGGCCGAGAAAGACACGGGCAGGGACACGGGTGCACACTCAACCTCTTTATTATAGAGGATAACTGATTCCCCGGCTGAATGCTTACTTTCAATTATTCTTTTAAGGGTCTTAGGATTCTTAGTTCAGTGTACCAGTATTACTTGCCATTTGTTTTACTAATTTTACTGCACACCCAAGAGCTCATAAATTAAAATACAAGCATAGCACTATATTGTAGATTCTAGTAATTAATCATAAATGTCTCCAATTACTGACTGTTTCAGCAGAACCTTCCTTGATGACCAGTCATTTTATTGATACCTTGAAGAAATGTAAGCAATTCAAAACACAGATTCTCTCATAAAAAATGGTAATGGTTTTTCTCATCTTTTGAAATGTTTTAATAGAGCTAAAATGTAATTTTTGCTTTGTTGATGGGTTTGTTTTGTTTTATACTTTTCTGTACTGCTCAGGGGACTGCCACATGCAGTATACTGTGATGAGATATGGAATATTGGCTGATGGAAGGATAAAACTCTTTTTATGTTAAATAGAGTGATGGGCAAACTCCCCCTAGATTTATCTTGATTTCCAGATGCTTTTGGTGATCTTTCCTTGTGAACACTTAAACAAAACAAAATGCCTGGACACTTCATTTTTTTCAAATGCTTAGAAGACATCAGAGACTGAATAGAATGGGCCAAATCCTTGTGAATACATAACCCAGGGGTAGGTGGCTTTGGCACACCAGCTGTTGCTGAATTACAACTCCCATAATTTCTGCTGCGATATATTGTGGCTGGAGATGATCGCTGTTATAGTTCAGCAGCAACTGGAAAGCCAAGGTTGCCTACCCCTGCCTAGCTGCTCCCTCATTGCCCCCTTTCCTTCTTCAACGCTTACTGGGGGGTGGGGGGGGGGAGAGAGAGAGCACTTGGGCAGCAGTGCAAGCAGCTCTGCCTCTCTTCCCAGCAGCATCCAAGATACAGGACAAGGAATCCTAGGAAGGGTGTTGCTGTTGCAGCATTCTGAGTGCCTGGAGGAGGGAGGGAGTCAGAGTATCTGTCTTAATGTGTGGAATATCTCTGCAACACTTTCACTGTCTCTGTGGTATAATAATTGGAATTTGAATATTATTTATTTAGTCTTCAGGTGCACATTTGACAGTCTTCAATGTTAGCAGTTCGTTTTGTTATTAATGGTCCTTGAAGATGCAACTCTTCTCAGGGCTAAGCTTGATGCTACAAGGCACCATCCACATCTCTTCCCTTGTTCACATATGAAGCAGGATGTCAGTGGAGAAATGTGTTATATATATGGAGAAATGGTATGAAACCTGGCCCCTTTCCCTGCCTTCGGCTGCTTTATGCAGTTCTCCCAGTTTGTCTCTGATCCCAGTCTATCTCAGAAGTCAGTGGGACTGCAAGAAAATAGAGGCGCCCCCCCACATTAAGTCTGTTTCTTAAATTCATGCTGAATTGTGGGCTTTGGTCCAGATGAAGCACTCTCGCATGCAGAATCCTCAAATGGCATAGATGGAGAGGTCATACACACAACCATCTGAGGTAGGTTTAGGGGAGGAAGAAGCCCATACCCAGTTCCCAACACATGAGGAAAGGCTCCCTGTGTCTCTACTAACTCACTCTGCAGATGATTAAAGATTTCAGTGCTCTGGGAAGGGAAAACAAGCTGGGTCTGCCGGCTCTGAAGTATGAAGGCTTCCCTTTCCCTCCAGCCTCGTAAGATCAAGGCACAGATGTCAGGCTTCAGAGGTTTGAGCTGGCTAGGTAGGCAGGCTTCCCATGGGTTCTCATGATTGGTGGTAGCTGCCTTTACTGCCTCCTGCCTTCCGATTTCTGATCATGAGAACCCGCTCAGATTGTATCTGGGAAATGTAAGTGCTGGTTCTGTTGTTGCTTCATCGGATTTCTGGAACTATGTCGGTACATGAGTTTATGTATGTGCTTACAAGCAGAATTACCTGTTTTAGGTAAAAACTTTTATATTGTCTTCATAATCATTGTAGACACATTATCAAAGCTCTATAATGATCAAAGAGAATGAAGTATTTCCAAAACATTGCTTTGAAGCAGTAAACCTTACAGCTATGTATCTACCTCTGATCTGATGCTTTACAAGCACATTTTTATTTAAAATAAAATAGACTAGCTTTAAAAAAGAATTTCCTGAGGGTTGGTATATATCTGGAATTCCAAAGGCCTCCATGTTACTAGGAGTCTTTGCAATGAATGTTCAGACCCTTGGTTCAAAATGAATGGTTGTGGGAAGATGCCTGTATCCACAATATATGATCCCAGTACAAAGTGGAAAGCAGTTATCACCTTGGTCAGTAAGCATCAAAACAGCAAATTGCTCAGCATATGAAGTTAATTTGAAGGCACAGCAGTTAATTGGAAATGAATTAGCTCAGAATGTAACCTTTGTCTTAAATGATTGTCTGTTCTTTTTTGTCAAGCAGCAGAGTGGACATGAAGCAGACTTGCCATACTAAGTATCTGCCCAATCAATATAAAATGTTTCTGTACAAGTTAATATTTCTGCTTCTTATCTAACAAAAAAAATCATCCTGGCAGATTTAGCAGGATGCAGATCTTCGGATCTCCTGTTTATATGTTCTCTCCACTTTTCCCATATGTTATCTCCACTTTCCCCACATGTTGGAGGTCATCCTTGATACTGAGTTGTGTATTGAGCATGCTTGAGAAGACAGGACTGATTTTTTAATATGAGGCTAGTTCTGGCCACCAGGAGGCTCCAAAACCCGGTTCTGGTCCTGTCTTGCTCAAGTTAGCAGGGCTGAGAAAGAGCTCCTCAGCGTTTGGAAGGATTTCAGGCTAGTTCTTTCTTTTTCCTTTTCCAACCTTCATCTCCTTCCCTCTCCCTCTCCCTCTCCCCAGATTGTGTGAGAATGGGAAGAGAACCAATTTATTTTATTTTACCAAATTCCAGACACTTTTTACTTTGTTGAATTTGGCCTTTTGGACCACAGAATTGTTTTACGTTTGTTTTTGTTTCTCCCCACATCTCTCCTAAATGGAGATCTCTCGTGCTGGGGAGATACTACAAGGGTCCCTCTCTGAGGGTCCGCAGTCAGAGGACAGGGGCAGGCAGCCCACAAGGCATCCTCCTACAAAGTGGCTCAAGCACTGCTCAGCTTCTCCGTTGCGGCTCGCTCCCACTTCTGCTGCTCCAGTGGGAATGTTCTTGATTGATCACTGCTCCTGCACACAAAAAAGCCTTTAAGAAAGCTAAGCATTTCAAGGAGCACATCAAGAAGCCTAAGAAGCCAACTTCAATACAGCTCAGCAAACAGCTCTTAATATAGGTGGTTTGTGATTAGCGCCAACCATGGTACCTTCTGCCTGCAAGGGAAGAGCACAGAAGTGGTTAGGAGGAGGCTCGCCTTTCCACAGGCGCCATTTCTGAGAAGCAGCCCACACATCCACTTGCAAAACTGGCTTCTGACTTGGGGGAGGAGGGCCCGGCTAGTCCACGCTTCCCCCCCCCACCGCATCCCACAACAACAACAATCTTAATATCTTGTAAGAAATAGCCCCAAGTCTCACCATCCTCATGACCTTTCAGAAATTTAGCATGATTGTCTGATTTGGTCTAGCAAATGAGCATAAGCTGAGCTGTTCAAAAACCTAAAGGTAAAACAAGGCAGGAGAGCAAGTTCTCACAAATTTCCTAGGACTCCAAGAAACCAACTCTGCATTAGTTGTTAACAGAAGATATACATTTTACCTTTTTTGTACTATAGGCGAGTTGGGACAATGCCCAATGGCCTTGCCCACCACATGGTGAGGGTTTCAAGAGTGCATGTCCTGCTCCTCCTCTTAGTGTGTCATCCCACTGGACATAATCTGAAGTCAAACCATTGCTCACACACTAATGCAGAGTTAGTTTCTTGGAGTCCTAGGACATTTGTGAGAACTTGCTCTCCTGCCTTGTTTTACCTTTGCTACTTCCTCCTTCATTTGGGCCCATTTCCCACTTTTGCTGAAATGGAAAGGGCAGGCAAGTGAGCAGATATCAATACTTGCTTTCACTCCCATTAAGAACATAAGAACAGCCCTGCTGGATCAGGCCCAAGGACCCATCTAGTCCAGCATCCTGTTTCGCACAGTGGCCCACCAGATTCCTCTGGAAGCCACAGACAGGAGTTGAGGGCGTGCCCTCTCTCCTGCCATTACTCCCCTGCAACTGGTACTCAGAGGCATCCTGCCTTTGAGGCTGGAGGTGGCCCACAGCCCTCCGACTAGTAGCCATTGATAGACCTCTCCTCCATGAAGTCATCCAAACCCTTCTTAAAGCCATCCAGGTTGTTGGCTGTCACCACATCCTTTGGCAGAGAGTTCCACAAGTGGATCACGCGTTGTGTGAAAAAGTACTTCCGTTTGTTGGTCCTAGACCTCCTGGCAATCAATTTCATGGAGTGACCCCTTGTTCTAGTGTTGTGTGAGAGGGAAAAGAATTTCTCTCTCTCCACTTTCTCCACACCATGCATGATTTTATAGACCTCTATCATGTCTCCCCGCAGTCGTCTTTTTTCTAAACTAAAAAGCCCCAGGTGTTGTAGTCTTGCCTCATAAGAAAGGTGCTCTAGGCCCCTGATCATCTTGGTTGCCCTCTTCTGCACCTTCTCCAGTTCAACAATGTCCTTTTTAAGATGTGGTGACCAGAATTGTACGCAGTACTCCAAGTGTGGTCGAACCATAGTTTTGTATAAGGGCATTATAATGTTAGCCGTTTTATTTTCAGTCCCCTTTCTAATGATCCCTAGCATGGAATTGGCCTTTTTCACAGCTGCCGCACATTGAGTCGACACTTTCAACGAGCTGTCCACCACAACCCCAAGATCCCTCTCCTGGTCCGTCACCGACAGCTCGGATCCCATCAGCATATACTTGAAGTTGGGGTTTTTCATCCCAATGTGCATCACTTTATACTTGCTAACATTGAACCGCATTTGCCATTTTGTTGCCCACTCCCCCAGTTTGGAGAGATCCTTTTGGAGCTGCTCACAATCCGTTTTGGATTTCACTACCCGGAAGAGTTTGGTATCATCTGCAAATTTGGCCACATCGCTGTGTACCCCTGCTACTAGATCATTTATGAATAAATTAAAAAGCACCGGTCCCAGTACAGATCCCTGGGGGACCCCACTTCTTCCTTCCCTCCATTGTGAAAACTCTCCATTTATACCTACCCTCTGTTTCCTGTCTTTCAACCAGTTAGCAATCCACACATGTACTTGTCCCCTTATCCCATGACCGCTAAGTTTGATGAGGATCTTTGTCGAAAGCTTTTTGGAAGTCCAGGTAGACTATGTCAACTGGATCACTTTGATCCACACACTCGTTGACACTCTCAAAGAAGTCCAAAAGGTTGGTGAGGCAAGATTTACCTTTGCGGAAGCCATGCTGGCTCACTTCCAGCAGGGCCTGTTCTTCTAGGTGCTTTACAATTTTATCCTTGACCATTGCTCATGGTCTCCCTTTAGGACAGAAGGAGAGAAGCAGTGGCAATGGCAAGAGGAACAAAAGGGGAGCCCTGAAGCTCTAGTGGTCAGCAGTGGGGCCCCTTCAAAGGTGTGAGCCTTGGTAGGTACCAAGCAATGCCAGTCCCTGATGCTATTCTTGCAGCCAGTGACCTACACTTACTACTTGTTCAATGTCCTTGAGGCCTGCAGTTCTAAAATCTTATGCTGCTCTATTATGTACAAGAGTAGGGAGAAGTGCCTCAAATTGTTTTCTTTTCTCTGCATTTTTGTGAGTCAGAATTGTTAATGGTGCATCTGTTTAATAGGGGCAGTTGTTACTGAACAAATCAATGAAGTATCTTCTAGAGACTCAACAGTGTATGCAGATTTTACACCAAGAGTGTTAGTAAGATTTTTTGAAATATAAAGGTGCAAATTGGCTCTTTACTTACATTTCCATTGAAGCAGGGTTTTGCTAACTTGAAAGTGCTTCTCTTGTTAAGCAAATGCAGTTGTTTTCAGGACTTGGTTAATGACCTTTAATGTATAGTCTGTGTTATCACAGAAATACAGTAAGAGCTGTAGCTTCATGTATTCTTAATTAGGTTTTGATAATTTACAACATTTTAATCAGAATTTTCATGGTGTGAGATAAATGAATGCATGCTTTTTTTTCATTTGAGTGTTTTTGTTAGCTTACTGCTGTAACAACTATATTGAAAAGAGAACACTTGGGATTCATTGGGTTATTTGCTCAGATACAACAGATGCTGATAACAGGTTTTTCTTGTTATGGGAAGATTTTGCCATTCACTTGAAAAGTCTGCTCTTTAGGGATATTTCCTTATTTTTACCCTTAAGAATAACTAGGTCTCCATAGTGGTGCATTGAATGTCACACTCTATTCCTTTCATACCGGAATAAAGTAAAAATGACACTCCTCTGTGTCTGGTTTCTTCAGTGGAACTCAGAAAGCTCTCTCAGAGGAAAAATAAATTGACCAGTCTTGTCCTTTAAATACAGGAATCATATTTTAGCTTGTGAAAATGCCAGTTAGAAGATAAGGTTTCCCTTGTGTTAGATTTCCCTTGAGAGCTATAAGGGCATCTCTCCCTTTTCTATTTATTACTATACAGTATTGTTCAATCTTTTAAGTAAATAGCTTTTCATCTTTTAAAGACTGTGTAAACGATTACTATACTGTGTGACATAACTTGGATGTTTCAGATGTACCCAATATTGTTTTTCTGAAGCACAACTACCAGTAACACAAGTTCCAGTGCTCCAAGCATGCCACAGATGGGTCAGTCCAGATCATAGATGAACTCTTAGTAGCTAGCCAGAGAGCCAAGAGAGCTTATGTTCAGTTCAACCTCTGATTTGGTAATATGTTTTAAGGATGAATCAGAGAAGAGGGAGGTGCATGAGCCATTCATGCATCCACTGGCGGGGCAGAGAGTGGTTCCCTTAAAAAGCAGGAAAGGAGCTCCTTACTTGCTTTTTAAGGGAATTGCTCCCTGCCCCATCAAGCCGGTTCAAATGCCAGCTCCCAAACTGGTTTGACGCTTCGCAGAGGAGTCACTGAACCGGATCATGCAAATCCCTATCAGAGAAATCTTAGATTAATACTGCCACAGATTAATACTGTTCCATTTGGTGAGATTCTCGCTTGGTTACTTTTTATTTTAAAATATGTACCCTGCATTTCCTTTCAGATGTCCAATACAGATGACCACAAATGCTTAAAAACTACTGTATTTACCTGAATCCAAAACTAAGTTTCCCCCCCAATTTTTTTAGGTATTAGAAATCAGGAGGTTGTCTTTAATTCAGAGTCCTGTTCTTTTTGTGTAACTGCATTTAACTTCCTGTATTTAACTTCGATTGATTGATTGATTGATTGATTGATCCATTTCTATACTACTTTTCATTAAATAATTCCCAAAGCAGTTATTTTTAAAGGGGTTGTCTTAAATTCAGAGTCGTCTTTTATTCAGGTAAATATGGTAATCTCAACAAGATAAAGTATTAAAACTGCTGGGTTTTAAAAACCATAATCTTTAAAGTAAACTCATTGGACGCTGTTGGAGAAGGCCTGCTGAAATAAAAGCTTTTTTAATTGCCACCAAAAATGATCAAGAGGGAATAGAAGAGCATTCCACAGTATGTGTGCTGCAACAGAGAAGACCTTCTCACATGTTGTTGCTAGCCAAGCCTCAGAAGATCTTAAAGGGCAGGCAGACTTGAATGGAGGGAGGCAGTTCTTGAAATACCATGATCATAAGTCATGCAAGAGCCACTTGCTTTGTGGTTTGCCCCAATCTTATGAGAAGTCTCAATATCAGCACTGCATCAAGTTCAGTTTCATAGACACAAAGAACAGCTACAGTATAGTGGCAGCATCTGAAATTCCTTGATTATGTAGCACATAGTTGTTTTAACAGTATAACAAGTCTGAGTTATTCATGAATATTTTGGGTAACAACTACCGATTTTTCCCAGTTTAGAACTTTGGCAGAACAGTTGAATGGATTACACCAGGGGACAAATTAAGATGGGAATGCAGCTGTTAAACCAGTTACCCAGATCTTTGTGCAGCATACAGTTTTAAATTTCTTTTAACGTTACAGGGAAGAGTCACAGAATTTAAAATGCTATTTTAGTTCCTGATTTCAGTTCTGTTGCAATGAAGGTAGATGCCATCTCTGTTACTGTATATCTTTAGTTGTCACAACTTCTGCAAATATAAATTCTGCACTGTTCTTGTAAGTGCTGAATGTGGTTGCAGCTAAAATTATGGCTTGCCCTCCTATGCAGGAGCATTCCATGGGTAAGTGTCCTATTAGTGCAGAGGATAACTATATTGAATATAAAAGGAGTTGCATAAAAATACAGTTATGGAGAACCAATGATGATTTCTGCATGCCTTTGTACACAATATTTGATTTTATATTTTATTGTGGCTTTATCACATCTTATTATGTGTGTGAGATGTTGCCCTGAGGGTCCTATGAGACTGTGTGGCAGGGAATGCATGTCAAAAATAAATACATCTGAAGTAGCCACATCCTCCTGCTTTTTCTTCACCCACCCACCCACCGCAACAAACTCTGATTTAATTTTTCAAACAGGTGTAGATTTCACCTTTAGTACTTCTGTACTTGAGTCACCTTAAGTGGCACAGCGGGGAAATGCTTGACTAAGAAGCAGAAGGTTGCAGGTTCAAATCACCACTGGTATGTTTCCCAAGAAACACCTATATTGGGCAGCAGCAATATAGGAAGATGCTGAAAGGCATCATCTCATACTGCGCGGAAGGAGGCAATGGTAAACCCCTCCTATATTCTACCAAAAGAAAACCATAGGGCCTGTGGGTGCCAGGAGTCGAAATCAACTTGATGATATACTTTACCTTTTACTTACGTACTTATGACACATTCTAGTAGTCTTTCATGCTGATAGTCTATATAATGTTGCAGTGATAAACACATAAAACAATAATGGTTTATTACTTTGAGAAACTAATTTAAAGTGCTCTTATCTGACTACGCTAATTTATTCATTATTTCCCCTCTTAAGGTGTGTTGCATTGCTGGTGAAGACTCCTATCCAGATGAAGCATCTCACACCTCTTGTCCTTCTTGCCTGTGGCTCCTTTAACCCCATCACAAACATGCACATGCGTTTATTTGAACTGGCAAGAGATCACCTTCATCAGACAGGTCAGTTTATGCATCTTTTGGGAAAATTGGTGAATGCTGTGCTGGATGGGAACTCTTGGGTTCTTTGAAATTTGGCAGCATTTCCTCTCATTGCAACACATATCTTTGTTCTTGTTAATTAAGTTCAGGATAAGGGTTTTGTTTGGTCATTGACTGTAAATAAATAAAAAATAAATAAATAACAGGATGAGGTTTCAGCTATTTCACAGCATGCTGAATGAAATTTTGCACCTATATTGCCTCATGTTGAATTAAGGCACAAAACATGGAGATATAAAATAGGAAGTTCACACCACTTACCACAAAGTTTTGTCAACAGTTTAGTATCATACTTGAACTTGGTGGAAATGGCCTTTTACTCTTTTTTTAAAAGCTTACTTTCTTTAAGGAAAGTAAACTTATGAGATCACCCAGCATTGTGTGTGTGTGTGTGTGTGTGTGTGTGTGTGTGTGTGTGTGTGTGTTTGTCTTCCTATGAACTTCGCAATGCCTGGACCAGTAAGAGCCAGCGTGGTGTAGTGGTTAGAGTGCTGGACTAGGACCGGGGAGACCCGAGTTCAAATCTCCATTTAGCCATGATACTAGCTGGGTGACTCTGGGCCAGTCACTTCTCTCTCAGCCCAACCTACTTCACAGGTTTGTAGTGAGGAGAAATTCAAGTATGTAGTACACCGCTCTGGGCTCCTTGGAGGAAGAGCGGGATATAAATGTAGTAGTAGTAGTAATACTACTACTACTACTACTACCAATAATAATAATAATAATAAATTGGATACAGTTGTAGGGACACATATGTAGAATGGAAAATTCCTCTATTGTTTTTTTCTATTGTTTTCTACTGCTGAAGTTGGTGATGAGTCACTTATCTATCAAGGGCAGACAGGGTGGGGGAAGTGGGTATGAACGGACTAGCTTCATTAACATAGGCGCCAGATGATAGGATCACTTTAAACTGTAACTCGTCCTGCTTCTTAGAATGTGAAGGAATCTTCTCTTAATTTGCTTATCTCTTTTCTGTAAGACCGGAACTCAGAGCAAAGTCCAGCCCAGAGGCAAACACATGTGTTAATGAAGTAAACTAATTGGTTCTAGGGCAAAAGGTTAACGCCCAGATGTGTAACAATGCCAAGGTTTAAAACCCCAAAAATCGGGGGATTCGGGGCTTCTTCTCTGGAGGGCCGTGAGGCACCAGGAAGGGGTCACAGCGCTGTAATCAATAAACGGTGATATTGCTTCCTTCAACCATCCTTGTCTGTCTGGTTTATGCTGACTGGGTTCCCCCAGGTAACATAAACTGGTGCCGTTCAAGCTCGGATGGTCGGCTGGTGAATTACCTGCCCATCGGTGGCTGCTTGGGGGATCCTTTCTCACGCCGTGGGAGAGCAACCCTTCAGGCGCCACTCCTCCCTTTTGAAAGGAGGAAGGTTTTGACCCCCGACGACGTGAGACCTAAACTCCCAAGCCCACCGAAGACGGGCGCGGAACGAGGCACACCAACGCAGGAGTCCGGACAGGTGGAGTATTAAGGGTCTCGAGACAAAGGGAAGCCAGGGAATCGCCCACCCTGTGCCAAGAGCCGCTGTAGGCAGAGGGCACTGCCTAGAAGCAGGACGGGCTCTGGGAGGAAAAGGGAGGTTGTGTGAATGTGTGCAGTTTGAAAGATATTTGGCGAGTGCAGAGGGGGACCCTAAAGAGGGGAACCCACCGTGAAAGTGGTCCTTGCAGTGGCAAGGCGGGACTCCTGAGTAAGTCCTCTCTCTCGGCGACGAGAAGGGGACCCAAATCGGAGGTGCGGGCTGTGAAGTTGTCTGTCTATAATCCCTCTGTGGCTCACTGCGGGACCCCCTACCCGCAGTCCGTTTCCCTCTCCTATTTGTCTGTTTGTCTTGAGTGAAAGAGAGCACAATTCTGTAATTATGGGTGGGGGTGGGTCAAAGGTATGCACCCCACTGAACTGTATGGTCCAGAACTTTAGGAAAGGTTTCACTAGAGATTATGGCGACCCACCCTGCAAGCCTGAAATCCTGGTTAGACACTGTACACTGAACTGGCCAGCCCAAAGTCCAACCTGGCCGGCAGATGGAAGTTTTGAGATAGATGAGATTCGCAAGGTTCACATAACAGTGACTGAAAGCCACCCTGACCAGTATGCATACATAGACCAGTGGATGTTGAACGTTATAGAGGGGCCAAAATGGCTACAGGACTGCAAGAAGAAACAGGGGGCAAAGACGGTGCTAGCGCTCCGCACCAAAGGCAAGGGCAAGCTACGAAAGTTGGAGGGAGAAGAGGCCTCGGCACCACCACCAAGCGCGTTACCCCCGCCTCCACCCCAGCTCCTGGAGCCTGAGGAAGAGCCAGAATCGCCCCTACCGCCTCCACCCTACAACCCGTTATACCCCAAAGTTCCCCAACCGAGCGATCCTCCATACCAGTTCAGGCAAACGGAGGAGCGCATACGGTATGCGAAAGAAAAAGAAGAAGAAGAGGCGAAAAGGAAGAAGGAACAGGAGCGTTTAGAGTGGGAGAAGAAGAAGGAGGCTGAGTTCAGAGCACGTGAGGCACCAGGAAGGGGTCACAGCGCTGTAATCAATAAACGGTGATATTGCTTCCTTCAACCATCCTTGTCTGTCTGGTTTATGCTGACTGGGTTCCCCCAGGTAACACATAGGGGCACCTCAACGGCATAGTTTGTGATGATGTCATCCATCCCAATTCATGATGGCGGACGTGTAAATGTTTGAGGTGCAAGAGGGCTAACCGATTTTGAACTGCCTGGCCTATTTGATCCAAATTTGCTAAAGTGTCGAGAAACATGGGGAAACCTCAATGGTGTAATTTGTGATGATATCATCCACCCCAATACATGATGGTGGTTGCATGAACATTTCAGGCTGCAGTGGGCTGAACCACCTAATCGATTTGAACCAAATTTGCTACACCTTTAGGAGTGTCCTGGCATAGTTTGTGATGATGTCATCCACCCCAGTTCAAGATGGTGGATGTGTGAATCTTTAAGGCTGAAATTGGCTAACTTGTGAGGGTGGTAATTATTAATTAAGATTATAGTGAAAGGATAGTAGGCAGATTAGTTCTTACCAGAACAACTTTTTTTTTTAGGAGCAAAATAACATAAATTGCAATGGCACAGCTGTAGGATGATCTTTTAATTTGATATGAAGAAACCATGTAGTTTGCAGCTTTGACTAGTAGGAAAAATTGGGGGAAACAGTGAATATTCATTAAGATATAAAATTGTTTTGTCGAAACAACATTTGCAAAAGCGATCGGAAAAGCTATATTTCAGCAGCTCCAGTGTTCCACTGAGTTGAGCACAATAGCTAATGACCCAGATAGCTCTCTGGATCATGTGCATTCAGGCACCAGCAAAAAACAACAACAAACCACCACCAAGATAGGGGATGAGCAAGTTGCTCTTAATTTAAAGGACTGATGCTGAATATCATTGACAGATGGAGTGTTAGACATGGATACTTAGAAAGCACCAAGAAGCAGTTCAGGAGCACATGTCAGAGTCAGCAGATTGCAAAAATTTGATGCATGGGTAGTCCAAAACCACCCAAGCAATATTAGTCTATCACAACACAAACTCACTCATGGTTAAGGATGAGAGTACCAGAAGTTCAGACATGAATAAGGGACAGATACAGAATGATAAAATGTGAATAATTGCAATCTGAATTAATGGTCTAAAGGATTTCACTTAGGATACTTCACTAGAGGATACTGCATTGGAGTTGCAAGCAGGAGATGGTGTTTCTTCCACTCCTCTCTTTCTTTCCTGTGGTGGGTAGGGTCGTCCGTTTTAACAGACGTATTCATATTTCACCTTTAAAAGAGGAACTGGAAGCCGGCCCTTCCCTTCAAAATAGCAACTTGATTGTTCAAGACCTTATTAAAGCTTTTGTTTCTCTGACACACCGTGGCATATTTGTGTCAGATTTCATTGTATGACTAGTTAGGCCTGCACTGTAGAAAGTAGTGTTGAGACAGATCGATCACATGTAATGGCTATTCACACAAGCAGACCTACCCAGGTTAGGGAAGCCCTACCTGGGTAGGACTGCTCATGTGCAGAGCCGGGATTGAGGCTGATCCCGACACTGTCTTCCTCGCAAGCCTGAGTTTTGTACCTAGGCTTTTACCTCGGTTAAAAGGTGCGAACACACCCTTTACCCCAGATTGGGGTTGTGTGTATGACTGGGCAGCATCTAGCCTGAGCATATGCATAGTTGGGTGCCTAGAGCACCCAACTTCTGGAAGAATCCTCCAATGCATTGCACTCATTGCACAGTGCATTGTGGGATATCCGGAGGCTGGGACAAGTCCCGGCCTCCAACAATCCACGTTGCTCCATGCAGTGCTGATTGTTGAGTGTGCATCAACGTGCAAAGGGAACAGCCAGGATCATCTGGTGGGCAAGATAGGTCCATCCCTGTCTCCCCTTCCCTGTCCACATTCGGATCGTGAGTATAGTCTTATTGTCTCTTTCTTAAGGCAGATCCTTAAATTACCATAAATGGATAAGCAGGTGGTTAGTGAGTAGGGATGTGCATGGTCCGGTGTTCAGTCGGTTCAGCAGTGGGAGGTGGGTAGGTTAGCTTTATTGAGCAGAGAGGTTGCCCTCCCCCACCCCCCGCATTTTCCCCGCTGGTGCTCCTGCCAAAATCACTGGTGCGGGACGGCAGCGTACCGCCTTGCCACCCCATTCAGCATTGTACCGGAAGTGGCCGGTGTGTGTGCGCACATCATGCATGCACACCGGCCACTTCCAGTACGATGCTGACTGGGATGGCAAGAAGGTACACTGCCGCCCCACACTAGTGATTTTGGCGCCACCGCCAGCAGGGGGAACACGCCACTGAACTGGCTGAACGCTGGACCTCCAAACCGGTCCAGCGGTCTGGTAGAGGACTGCCAAACTGGTTCATACACATCCCTGTTAGTGCAAGCAAAGGTTGTTCAGTTTCACTTATTGGCCACTGATGCTGTTAAGCTCATTGGCAAGTTAGAATCAATTATTGTTTCTTCAGTAGTTACTTAACTCTTCGTGGTTCAGAGTTTATATGGCTCTGGACATAATGGACATGATCCCATTGAGCCCTCTCTTTTTTCCCATTCCCCCACATTCATAAGGACAGTAGGGAAGGAGGAAGTAGGATGGGACATTAAAGAAAACAGGTTCTGTGTGTACCTCCCATATCTGCTCCCATTCAGTGCAAGTTGTTCATGTTTGGAAGCAAAAGTAACTTGTATTGAGGCAAGAGAGAATGTTGGAGGGGAATATGTGACATACACAGATATTTTATTTCCCCTTTTGTCCCATTACTCTTCCTGTGCCAATGTGTGTAGACAGTGGGAAGAAAGAAATAAGGCTATTGAGCTTTAGCAGAATTTTCACTGTGCTAACATGCACTCATGGTGTAAGTGGATCATGCCCATTCTCTCTAGGGATTTCTTTGCTAACTTCATATACATTTTGGGTCAACAGCACTTAGCCATTCTAATCTTCTCCCACCCGGCTTCATATTTGCCACTCTTAAGCACAGCATTTCATTCTATGTCACTGAATTCTTGCCAAGCAACTTTCTCTGCGTACATTAAGTGAATTTATCTCTCTTTCTGCACATCAGTAGGCAAATTTCATGAAGTCGCTTCCTTAAATACATTGAGTATGGCTTTATACCAGTGAATAGCTGTGACAATGGAGCTTTTTATTATTACTCATGTGAAACCGTATTTAACTTTTCATGCCTTGTCATGCATGGTTACATTCTTTTTCCATAATGTGATTCTATTCCTTGTTCTACAAGAGCCTTTTAGTGCTGTGGTGATGCTGCCAAATACCCCTTTGTAATCTGTTAGTGCTAACGTTCTCAGATGCTCATGTTCCTTTGTGTGGTTATTATTTTGCATTGCTTTCTTTAGTTTGAGGATGGTCAGAAATTATTTGTCTTTTAAATATAATTTTCAGTAGACTTCTGATCAATTTTTCCTTAATGCTGTGATTCTCTATAGAGTATTTCAGGCTATATATAATAAGAGGAATGTAAAATGGAGTAGGCCTGCATAAAGGGGAAAATACAAGATCAAAGAGTCACTTTGTGCACAGTGTTAATAAATACAGCAAAAGCGTTACCACTTTTAACATCCTTTCATGATGGTATTATTTTTGGCCACCTTTGTAGCAAAGGCTGATGTAAAAAGGCCTCACATGCTGATGAACGTTTTTTTTTAATCCTTGTATACGCAGAAGTAAGCAGTTCCTTGGGAGGCATATTGGAAATGTGAGTGAAGCAATTAAGTTAAATGTCCAGCTAGCCATTATTGGAAACAAAATAAAAAACACTAGTTGGTCCTTTGGTTTGTTCTGACAGGTCTACTATTTTCTTAACAAAGGAGAAGGTGAGAGCAGATCAAGAAAATGTGGGGCAAATTTAAAGGTAGGGCAAAGATTTTTATGGTAAAATCTTTGGTCACTTAGTATTAGCCCTCTCATTCCCTTTCCTACAAATATTTATGTAAGTTTACTTGTTGTGATATGCCCAATCAGATTACAGATAAATACATATATCTTTCAAGTCAATTTATCCCACGCTTTGCACTTTTTAGCAGATGCTTTATCATAAATCTAAGAGCCGCATGTCGATTGTTTAGAATACCCCGAGAACTTACAACATTAGTGCCTATTGAGGTAATATTATTGGTGACTTGCTATGTACTTTTTTCATTCTTTTTCTTTTATCACAAGACAGCACCTCTGCAAAACATTGTGCATTGAAGTATCCTTTCGTGAATTCATTGCTTACTTATTTGTCTTTGGGTGGAGAGGAGGAAACCCAGAGATAAGCTTTCAAGACACCAATCGTGTTCAGTTTCTTACCAAACTGAAACAAAAATTCTTCATCAAAATGGATTCACTCTCCTCTCCTAAAACTTTATGCCTGCATAACAGTAATTCCTTAATTGTGCCAATTTTTTAAGAGTTTGTGATATTCAGTGGTTAGTGTGGCAGTCCATCCTAAGAATTTATTTATTTCCACAGTGAGTTTTGGGGTCAGGATATAAAACCTGGACATGACAGCATTCTATATGTGTTCTTAAAATCTCATGAATCTATGGTCACATCGTTTGAAAGGAATATAAGGTTGTGCAAACTTACCAACATAATTTGCCATTCACCTTACAAGTTTCAAAACAGTATGAGTTATGATCAGGATTTTTCTCCCCCTACAAAGCATATCATTGAGATATGCTCTAAATACTAAGATGGGATGATAGACTTTAGTTTAACCACCCAGAAGCTTCCATTGCACTAATTTTAAATGTGAACTTTAAGACTTGACTCAAAACATTCAGGCATCCAGAAACGGGGGGTGTGCTGTACCCAGTTAGCGGGAGAATGGAGAGTGCACCAAAAAGCCCCTCCTGCAACAGTACTCTCCTTCATCATGCCTCCTGCTCTTCTTGGGATCAGCATTTGTTTGGGGAGAGTAGTTTGAATCAGGCTCTAAATTGCACAGATGCTCAGGGATCTGAATCATGTGAATAAAGTGTATCTGGGTTTAGCGTTGCCTTCCTCCAACAGGTCCTGAGCCCAGGGAGAACTGGGGATGTGGCTAAGGAAAGCATTTAGCCAACACACTCCTATTCCCCGTCTACCTGAGTAAAGTATACCCAGTTTTTGAATGCTTGAACAGGGCTAAAGTGTAAATCATGCAGAGTGCTCTTTGTGCATATTATACGTGAATAATTGTACGGGCATACAAATCTGTGTATACTGTAATGTATAAGGAACCCTCTTAAAGGAAGTTCTCAGGATCTTTGTCATTCTGTAGATGAAGATAAAAATGTGTGGACTTAACCAGTTACTGGGTAGGAGGCTCCTTTGGAGCCCTATGTATACAGCTGTCAGGTATTTTGAAGACGAGCATGGTACAAATCATGTAAACCAGATAATTGAAATCAATGGCAGTTGTGAACTCATGGTAGCCCTTTCAAAGAAACTTTTGTTTATTTTTCTAACAAAACTTGTTTGTTTAGAAATTGATTTTGTTGTGAAAGACATTGAGATGATGTTATTTGCATGCTTTATTTACTTTGATGAAATAAGCAAAGTACATGAATATTGATTTAATTCAATATAGTGGCATTTAATTCACTATATATCTCCTAAAAAATTTAATGAAGGAGTACATAGGTTAAAATAATGAGCAGGTGTAGCACAAATCCAACATTCAAAGCCTATTCTGGGAGTTTGAAGCCTACTCTGGGAAGAGCAGAAGCAGCTTCAGGAGGTGAGTAAGCTTTTCCAAGCAGAACAACTTCAAGCCCTTTCCCCCTTCAAACTAGCTAACAGGAGGAGGGGAGATTTTGAGGGGCTGGTTTCTCTTTAAGGGATAAGTCCTAGTCTGTCTGTGTGTTATTTGCTAGGGCTAGCATTTGCCAGGGCTAGCAAACTCCTGTGGCATCCAGTTTTTGTTTCTCCTTGCATGGAGGGGGTAGTCAGCTATGGCTGTGGGAGGGCCCACATTCTTTTGAGCCACATTCCTGTGTCTCAGTTTGAAACCTACTCTGGGAAGAGCAGAAGCAGCTTCAGGAGGTAAGCAAGCTTTTCTAAACAGAACAACATCAAGCCTTTCCCCCCTTCAAACTAACTAACAGGAGGAGAGGAGATTTTGAGGGGCAGGTTTTTCTTTAAGGGAGAAGTCCTAGTCTGTGTGTGTGTTATTTGTTAGGGCTAACATTTGCCAGAGCTAGCAAAATCCTGTGGCATCCAGTTTTTGTTTCTCTTTCCCTGGAGGGGGTGGAGTCAGCTATAACAGGAGGAGGGGAGATTTGGAGGGGCTTGTTTCTCTTTAAGGAAGAAGTCCTAGTCTGTGTATTTGTTATTTGCTAGGGCTAGCATTTGCCAGGGCTAGCTTTGGGGGCCCTGTAGCATCCAGTTTTGCTTGGTGCAAGGAGCTACTGGCTCTCAGGGAACAACTTTGTTCCATCGAGACCAAGATGGTGGATCTGGAGAAGCTCAGAGAGACAGAGAGGTATGCGGACAAGACCTTCAGGGACGTGGAAGAGGCATCACACTCCAAGGCTGATAGCTCCTCTGCTGTCAGGGAGAATGAAGGTCTCTGAGAAGGAGGACATCGGTCTGAGGAAGAGGGAAATGCTCCTTTAGAAGGGACCCCTTCCGTGGATGATGAGCCCATATCCTCTTGCCCAGGGGATACTCCTCCGGGGGGTGGGAGCATCCTTGTAGTGCACGATTTGATCATTAGAGGTATAGAGAGATGGGTTTGTGACCCGCGTGTTGATCGCATGGTGACTTGCCTGCCTGGTGTGAAGGTTGCGGACATCACGCAGCATCTAGATAGACTGTTAGGCAGTGCTGGGGCGGAGACAGCTGTCATGGTACACTTCGGCACCAACAATTTGGGGAAATGTAGTTGGGAAGTCCTGGAAGCCAAATTTAGGCTGATAGGTAGCATATTGAAGTCCAGGACCCCCAAGGTAGCATTCTCAAAAATGCTACCTGTTCCATGCACAGATACAGTGAGACAGGCAGAGCTGAGGGGTTTCAATGCGTGGATGAAACATTGGTGCCGGGAGAAGGGGTTTAGATTTGTAAGGCACTCAGATACATTTTTGGGCAAGCGAGGCCTGTACAAAAGTGACGGTCTGTGCTTGAACCAAGATGGAAACAGACTTCTGGTGCCTAAAATCAAGAAGGTTGGAGAGCAGCTTCTAAAATGAGGAATAGCCTGAGGAATAGCAGACAGGAGCTGAGCAGTATCTGGTTCGGCAAATGCCATCCTTTAAAATGTGAGGGTGCAAAGGATTCAGATCAAATAGAAGGGGACAGAGCAGAATCACATAAAGAGCAGACAGAAGGCTGTGCCAGCTGGTCAAAGAGTCAAAAGAAAGATAGCATACACCAGATAAGAGATTCAGCATATAGGTGCTTATATGCCAATGCCAGAAGCCTCCGAGCCCAGCTGGATAAGCTGGAGTGCTTGGTTGCTAACACAGAAATAGATATAGTGGGCATAACAGAAACATGGTGGAACGTGAGAACCAGTGGGACACTGTTATCCCTGGATATAAACTCTATAGAAAGGACAGGTAGGGGAGCCTTGGAGGTGGAGTAGCACTGTATGTTAAAGAAGAGATAGAATCTAACAAGCTAGAAAACCTAGGTGGACCGGAGTCCTCCACAGAAACCCTGTGGGTGACAATACAAGGCCTGAAAGGAAATGTGCTACTGGGGACGTGCTATCACCCTCCGGCTCTAAACGCTGACAGTGACTGGGGGTTGCTGGAGGAAATCAGGGAGGCGCCAAGGAGAGAAACGGCAATAATAATGGGTGACATCAGTTACCCACACATAGACTGGGTCAATTCACAGTCAGGTCATGATAAAAAGGTCATATTTCTAGATACGCTGAATGACTGTGCCCTAGAACACTTGGTCTTGGAACCAAGCAGAGAGAAGGCGACCTTGGACTTAATCCTGAGTGGCACCCAGCACCTGGTGCATAATGTCAGTGTCATCGACCCTTTAGGGAACAGTGACCATAATGCGATCAAATTCAGCATACATGCTGGGAGAGAATCAGCAATGAAGTTTAACACAGGCACTTTTAATTCTGAAGAGGAAACTTCTCTAAAATGAGGAGTATGGTGAAAAGATAGGTGAAAGGGAAAATCAGAAGTGTCATTTTGCTCCAGAATGGATGGAGTTTACTCAAAACCACAATACCAGAAGTGCAGTTAGAACATAAGAACAACCCTGCTGGATCAGGCACAAGGCCCATCTAGTCCAACATCCTGTTTCACACAGTGGCCCACCAGGTGCCTCTGGGAAGCCCACAGGCAAGAGGTATGTGTTTGCCCTCTCTCCTGCGGTTGTTCCCCTGCAACTGGTATTGAGAGGTAGTGTTCCTCTGAGGCTGGAGCTGGCCCATCCAAGTTGGTGGCCATCACTGCATCCCATGGCAAGGAATTCCATTAATTGATTATGCGCTGTGTGAAAAAGTACTTCTGCTTCCTAAATTTTCCTACCTTTATTTTGTTGAGGTGACCCCTGATTCTAGTGTTGTGAGAGAGGGAGAAAAATTTCTCTCTGCACACCCTCTCCACTCCATGCATAATTTTATACACTTCAATCATGTCTCCCCTTAATCACCACTTTTCCAAGCTAAAGAGCCCCAGATCCTGTAGCCTAAGCTCATAAGGAAGGTGCTCGAGGCCCCTGATCATTTTGGTTGCCCTCTTCTGCACCTTTTCTAGTTCTACAATATTCTTCTTAAGATATGGTGACCAAAGCTGTATGGTGTACTCCAGATGTGGCGGCACCATAGATTTATATAAGGGCATTATAATATTAGCATTTTTATTTTCAATCCCTCTCCTAATTATTCCTAGCATGGAATTAGCTTTTTTCACAGCTGCCGCTCACTGAGACGACACTTTCAATGAGCTGTCCACCACTACCCCAAGATCTCTCTCCTGGTCAGTCACCAGCAGCTCAGATCCCATCAGCTTATATGTGAAGTTGGTGTTTTTTGCCCCAAAGTGCATCACTTTATACTTGCTTACATTGAACCGCATTTGCCATTTGTCACCCAGTTTGGAGAGATCTTTTTGGAGTTCCTCACAATCCATTGTGAATTTCACTACCCTAAATAGTTTAGTGTCATCTGCAAATTTGGCCACTTTGCTGGTCACCTCAACTTCTAGATCGTTTATGAACAAGTTAAAGAGCACTGGTCCCAGTACGGATCCCTGGGGGACCCCACTTTCTACCTACCTCCATTGTGAAAACTGTCCATTTATTCCTGCTCTCTGTTTCCTGTGCTTCAACCAGTTACCGTTCCACACATGAACCTGTCCCCTTATCCCATGACTGCTATGTTTATGCAAGAGCCTTTGGTGAGGAACTTTATCAAAAGCTTTTTGAAAGTCCAAGTATACCATGTCAACCTGATCACCTTTATCCACATGCCTGTTGACACTCTAAAAGAACTCCAGAAGGTTAGTGAGGCAAGACTTTCTCTTGCAGAAGCTATGCTGGTTCTCCTTCAACAAGGCCTGTTCTTCTATATGCTTAACAATTTTGTCCTTAAGTATGCTTTCCATTAATTTACCCTGCACCAAAGTTAAGCTGACTGGCCTGTAATTTCCCGGATCCCCCCTGGATCCCTTCTTGAAAATTGGAGTCAGATTGGCTACTTTCCAGTCCTCTGATACAGAGCCTGATTGTAGGAACAAGTTATCTATTTTTGCTAGCAGATCGGTAATTTCACATTTGAGTTCCTTCAGAACTCTTGGGTGGATGCCACCTGGCCCTGGCAATTTGTTAATTTTTAGCTTTTCAAGACAGATGAGAACATCTTCCCATGTCCGCTCAAATTGGCCCAGTTCCTTAGCCACTAAATCTGAATTACTAAATTCTCAAGAGGGTATACGGTCAGTATTCTCCTCCATGAAGACAAATGCAAAGAACTCATTCAGCTTCTCTGCAATCTCCTTTTTCTTCTTAATGATCCCTTTCACACCCTCATCATCTAAGGGTCCAACCGCCTCCCTGGCAGGTTTTCTACTTCATTCACATATATATATATATATATATATATATATATATATATATATATATATATATACACACACACACACACACACACACACACACACACACACACACACACATATACATATACATATACATATACATATACATATACATATACACTTCTAGCTATATGCTCCTCAAATTCTCTCTTTGCATCCCTTATTGTCTCTTTTCGTTTTTTGGCCAGAGTTTATGTTCCTTCCAGTTCTCTTCATTTGGGCAGGACTTCCACTTTCTGAAGGAAGTCTTCTTCCCTTTTACAGCTTCCCTGACCCTACTTGTTAGCCACGCTGGCATTCTCCTGAACTTGGTGGTACCTTTCCCCCTTCTTGTTATACATTCCAACTGTGTTTCTGGTACTGTGGTTTTAAATTAGTTCCATGCTTTCTGGAGCGATTTGACCCTCCTGACTTACCCGTTCAACTTCTTTCTTACCAATCCCCTCATTTTTGAAAAGTTTTCTCTTCTGAAGTCCAACGCATCTGTGTTGGACTTCCTTGAAAATTCTCCACTTGGATATATGCTGAATTGGATCACACTATGGTCACTGCTACCCATTGGTTCTGGAACTCTGACATCTCACACCGGGTCCTCGGCACCACACAGGATTAAATCCAATGTCGCCATCTCTCTGGCTGGTTCTGCGACTAACTGTTCTAAGGCACAGTCATTTAGCACATCTAGAAATTTGGACTCTCTGTCATTACGTGAATGTGAATTTACCCAGTCTGTGTGGGTAGTTGAAGTCACCCATTATTATTGCTCTGTATCTCTTTGACACTTCTCTTATTTGTTTCTCCAACTCCAGGTCACTTTCTGCACTTTGATCCAGAGAGTGATAGGACGTCCCTAGTAACACATTTCCGTTGAGTCCTCGTAATGTTACCTGCAGTGATTCTGTGGAGGACTCTGATCCACCTAGGTTTTCTAGCTTATTGGAATGTATCCCTTCTTTGATATACAGCACCACTCCTCCCCCAACCCTCTCCTCCCTGTCCCTTCTATAGAATTAATATCCAAGAATAATCGTGTCCCACTGTTTCTCACCATTCCACCAGGTTTCTGTTACACTCGATATATCTATGTTTTCATTAGTAACCAAGTACTCCAGCTCACCCATCTTGACTCGGAGGCTTCTGGCATTGGTATACAAACACCTGTATGCCAGGTCCCTCACCTGGTGTTGGTGTGTGCTATCCCCCTTACCATCATTTTATTTATTTGGCATGCTGTCCTGTGTTTCCTTCTGCTCAACTCCTGACTCTACTCTGTCCCCTTCTGGTTTATCCAAAACATGTTCACTCTCACACCTTAGAGGATTTTGCCAGCCGAAGCAGATACCACCCTATTCCCACCAGCAATCCCCCATGCGTCATTTTAAAAGCTGCTCTGCGACCTTCTTGATTTTTAGCGCCAGCAGTATGGTTCTTTTTGGTTCAAGTGGAGACCATCCCGTTTGGACAGGCTTCACTTTCCCCAAATTGTATCCCAGTGCCTAACTAATGCTTTCCATCAATTTGCCTGGAACAGACGTTAAGCTAACCGGCTTGTAATTTCCCAGATTGAACCTGGATCACTTTTTGAAATTCGGTGTTACATTTGCTACTTTTAAGTTCTTACTGAGAAGTGTTACATTTGCTACTTTCCAAGGATAAAACTTGGATATAAAAGTTAGATTGTATACCAAAAAGAAGGAAAGGTATCAATAAGTCCAGGAGGATGCCAACATGGCTAACAGGTACCATCAAGGAAGCCATAAAAGGGAAGAAGACTTCCTTCCGCAATTGGAAGGCCAAATTAAAAAAAAAAAAAAAAAGGAACACAAGCTCTGGCAAAAGTTATGCAAGGTGACAATAAGGGAGGCAAAAAGAGAGTTTGAGGAACATTTAGCTAAAAGCATCAAGAGGAATAACAAACACTTATTTAAATACTTCAGAAGCAGGAAACCTGCCATGGAGGCGGTTGGACCATTAGACAATGAGGGAGTGAAAGGGATTATTAAGGAGGATATGGAGGTTGCAGAGAAGTTAAATGAGTTCTTTGCGTCCATCTTCATGGCAGAGGATACTGAGCATATACCTGTTCCTGAACCAGGCTTTTCAGGGATGGAGGCTAAACAACTGAGTCAGATAGAAGTGACAAGAGATGATGTTCTAGACTGTCTGGAAAAACTGAAAATAGCAAATCGCCAGGGCCGGATGGCATCCATCCAGGATTTCTCAAAGAACTCAAATGTGAAATTGCCGACCTCCTTGTGAAAATATATCACTTATCCCTGCAATCAGGCTCTGTACCGGAGGACTGGAAAGTAGCCAATGTAACACCGATATTCAAAAGAGATCTGGGGGCGATCCAGGAAATTACAGGCCGGTTAGCTTAACGTCTGTTCCTGGCAAATTGAAGGAAAGCATCCTCAAGGATAATATTGTAAGCACATAGAAGAACAGGCCCTGCTGGGAGTGAACTGGCATGGCTTCTGCAAAGGTAAATCTTGCCTCACAAACCTTTTGGAGTTCATTGAGAGTGTCAACAAGTGTGTGGATCAAGGTGATCCAGTTGCCATAGTATACCTGGACTTCCAAAAAGCTTTCGACAAAGATCCTCATCAAAGACTCTTGAGAAAACTTAGCAGTCATGGGATAAGGGGACAAGTGCATGTGTGGGTTGTTAACTGGTTGAATGACAGAAAACAGAGGGTAGGGATAAATGGAGAGTTTTCACAATGGAGGGAAGTAAGAAGTGGGGTCCTCCTGGGATCTGTACTGGGACCGGTGCTTTTTAATTTATTCATAAATGATCTAGTAGCAGGGGTATAAGCAAGGTGGCCAAATTTGCAGATGATACCAAAGTCTTTTGGGTAGAGAAATCCAAAACTGATTGCGAGGAGCTCCAAAAGGATCTCTCCAAACTGCGTGAGTTGGCGACAATGGCAAATGCGCTTCAGTGTTGGCAAGTATAAAGTGGTGCACATTGGGATGAAAAACCTCAATTTCAAGTACATGCTGATGAGATCTGAGCTGCTGGTGACTCACCAGGAGATGGATATTGGAGTCAGGGTGGACAGTTGGTTGAAAGTGTCCACTCAATGTGCGGCAGCTGTGAAAAAGGCCAATTCCATGCTAGAGATCATTAGGAAGGGGACTGAAAATAAAACAGCTAATATTATAATGCCCTTATACAAAACTATGGTGCAACCATACTTGGAGTACTGTGTACAATTCTGGTTACCACATCCTAAAAAAGACATTGTAGAACTGGAAAAGGTGCAGAAGAGGGCAACCAAGTTAATCGGGGACCTACAGTAGAGCACTTTCCTTATGAGGCAAGGCTACAACAACTGGGGCTAGTTAGTTTAGAAAAAACATGACTGAGGGGAGACAATAGAGGTCTATAAAATCATGCATGTTGTGGAAAACGTGGATAGACAGAAATTCTTCTCTCTCTCATATAACACTAGAACCAGGGCTCATCCTATGAAATTGATTGACAGGAAATCTAGGACCAGTAAATGGAGGTACTTTTTCACACAACACATCATCTAGACCCATTTTAAACTGGCTTCCAGGCTGGCTATGGGGTGGAGACTGCCTTGGTCGGCAGAGGAAATGTGACTCTGTTGGTCCTTTTGGACCTCTCGGTGGCTTTCGATACTATCGACCATAGTATCCTTCTGGAGTGTCTGAGGGGGTTGGGTTCGGTACGGTGTCCCTCAGGGCTCCGTATTGTCTCTGATGTTGTTTAACATCTACATGAAACCGCTGGGAGAGATCATCAAGAGATTTGGTGCAGGGTGCTATCAGTATGCTGATGACACTCAAATCTATTTCTCCATGTCAGCATCATCGGAAGAAGGCATAACCTCCCTAAATGCCTGTCTGGAGTTTGTAATGGGCTGGATGAGGGATAACAAACTGAGACTGAATCCGGCCAAGATTGAGTTACTCATTGTCCGGGGTTGGAACTCGAGAGATGATTTTTATCTGCCTGTTCTGGATGGGGTCACACTTCCCCAGAAGGAACAGGTACGCAGTCTGGGGGTGCTTCTGGTGTCCCAGGTTGAAGCAGTGGCCAGAGGTACCTTCTATCAGCTTTGGCTGATATGCCAGCTGCGTCCATATCTTGAGATAGATGACCTCAAAACAGTGGTACATCTGCTGGTAACCTCCAGATTGGATTAGTGTAATGCGCTCTATGTGGGGCTGCCCTTGTACGTAGTCCAGAAACTACAGTTGATTCAGAATGCAGCAGCCATGCTGGTCTCTGGGTCATCTAGGAGAGACCATATTACTCCTGTATTGAAGGAGTTATACTGGCTGCCGATATGTTTCTGGGCAAAATACAAGGTGTTAGTTATAACCTATAAAGCCCTAAGCAGCTTGGGCCCTGGGTATTTAAGAGAACGTCTTCTTCATTATGAACCTCACCGCCCTTTCAGATCATCGGGAGAGGTCCGTCTGCATTTGCCACCGGCTCATCTGGTGGCTACTCAGGGATGGGCCTTCTCCGTTGCTGCCCTGAGGCTTTGGAATGCACTCTCTAGTGTAATAAGAGCCTCCTCATCTCTGACAATTTTTAAAAAGTCTTTAAAGATGCATCTGTTTTAATTGTTTTTAATGTTGTTTTAGAATATTGTTTTAAATTTTTTAAATTGTTTTTTAAATTTCTTGTTTGTGTTATTAACTAATGTTTTAATGTTTTATCTTGTTGTAAACCGCCCAGAGACGTAAGTTTTGGGCGGTATAAAAATATGTTAAATTAATAAATAAATAATCGACTTGTGAAATTCTCTGCCACAAAATGTGGTGACAGCCAACAACCTGAATGGCTTTAAGAGTGGTTTGGATAACTTCATGGAGGAGACGTCTATCAACGGCTACCATTTGGAGGGCTATAGGCCACCTCCACTCTCAAAGGCAGGATGCCTCTGAGTACCAGTTGCAGGGGAGTAGCAGCAGTAGAGAGGGCATGCCCTCAACTCCTGCCTGTGGCTTCCAGCAGCATCTGGTGGGCCACTGTGTGAAACAGGATGCTGGACTAAATGGGCCTGTGTCTGATCCAGCAAGGCTGTTCTTATGTTCTTAAAGCTTTAAAAGCAAACAACAAAACTCTGCAAGTTCTCTGAAAGGAGAACTTCCTAGGAAACAAAGAGGGAGTGGTACAAGAGTCCTTCTCAGAAACAGTTGCATGAAGAGGGTGGCCCTTGAATGAACTTCAGGCTCACTCTTACCTGGAAATAAAAACCAGGCCATGGAGTGGAGATAGTGACAGATCCCAGGATGCAGTGAAATGAGAATCACTTCTCATTTTTATATCAGTTGCAGATCACTGAGTGGAGCAATGCCGTTCCACTTACAGTACACCCCCAGAAAGATAATAGTGTATTGCTCTGCATGCCCTACTTTTCTGCATGTCACAATGAGCTGGTCATCTGCAAGAAAAATGGTTATATGCCATCTGTTGAAAATGACTGGAGGCTAGATCAGTATGCGTGTATCCTAAGGGATCAGCCCTGTCCAAGTGCACAATTGTCGTCTTTAGAACTGGTCACCAAGTAATGGGATGTTGGTTGCAAGAATCCACTGTAGAGCCACCTGTCCGTGCAGTCTTTCTGATGACTGTCCATTCTACTTGAAACAGATAACTGTACAGCCGTAGCCAGGTGTTCACTGCTTGACAGCAAATGTACGGTCATTTTCACAGCAAGTTTTAATCCTGATTGCAAGGATATGAGAAATTGCCCTTTAATCCTCATTAACATATGTTGAATGCATAGTTGAGATACCTGATAGAGAATGGAAGGTTGTGTGCTGTTTAATTTGACTTTCTTTTCCTTTTTGTCGGAGATTTACAACATATTTAAACCAACAGCTATGCAACTGAAAAGGAAAATGTCTGATCTCAGGTGCCAGGTTAGTGTCAGATTTAATTAATGTCACAGCAGTTGCTGGCATGAGTTTAACTTTGATTTTCCATTACAGAATGAAAGTTGGGAAAATTAAATACTGCATGATAAGATATTTCCATGTAATCTAGAGAAAAGGTTAGAGTGTAATCTGTTATAATTCTATTTAAGCCTGCAACAGTGCCTTCTTCAAACCTCTGGAGCTTAGGGGGTGCTGAAAGACATAAAATAAATAAATATATAAACTCACTCTGTTACTTTCTCACTCTTGTTGTAGCTTCATTAAACAAAACCACATAATTGTGTGATATAACTTTTTCCATATATGAACTGGATCTAAATCCTTCTGTGTTAGTTGTGATCAATTTGTCTGCCTATTCTACAGTGTTAATTGATACTATTGAATTTAGTGTGCACATAATTCTTGTGTGTGTGTTTGTATATACACACACACGCGCATACACACCTACACCTATGTATATGAAACTCAGGGGCTGTTGGGATGAAAAAACAGTGTATAAAGATGTACCTAAATCTTTTACTTTTTATTGCTGACCAGGCAGTGATCGGGGAGACCCACATGACTTGTCCCTTCCATGTGATTCCAGGTTTTCAAATGCTACTTGGATGGCATGGGAAGAAGAAACACAATCAAAATTGTTAATTTTACATTTAAAATGGCTACAGAATAAACATACAATACATGGTTGTTTCCATTTTTCTACCACAGGCTGGCAGTAGAAAAACTACTTTTAAACATTAATTGGAGCCAGTGTGACCTAGAGTAATTGGCCCGCAATAAACATGATGCCATTTTATGGCCTCACTTCAGGTTCTCACTGTAATAGAAAGTGCAAACCTTTCCATTAAAGTGTAGATCTGAAGAGAGGCCATAAATTACTTGGGAAAACTGTAGAGTGCCCATTACTGGAACCTACTAAAAATAGATTAGAAAAAAATCATCGGTCACGGATGGTTTATGTAATGTCCCTGCTTACAAAATATGCTTCATAATATTCTAAAGCTTCTTCCGGCCCTGGAATTCTGGTAAATTTCAGAGCAATCATTTGGCTCCTGTGCCAATTAACAGCTAGTTAACTACAGGCCTGCAACAGCTTAACTTCTGTGCCTGGCTAATTGATGGAAAGCATGCTTAAGGACAAAACTGTTAAACATATAGAAGAACAGGCTTTGCTGAGGGTGAACCAGCGTGGTGTCTGCAAAGGCAAGTCTTGTCTCACTAACCTTTTGGAATTTTATGAGAGTGTCAACAGGCATGTTGATAAAGGTCATCTGGTTGTAGGGGTGTGCATGGAACTGGCACAGGTGGTTTGGTTCAAATCCTAACTGAATTCGAACCAAACCACCCAGTCCGCAAACCGGTACATTTGAAGCGGTGTTTCAGTTTGTGCTGTCAAACTGGGTCAAACCAATTCAACCCAGTTTGTTTTCCTTCCTTTTGAAGGGAAATCTGGTAAGTATTTCCCTTTACAAGAAAAGTGGGGTTGCCAGTAGGGATGTGCAAATCGATTCGGGTACAAAACAATTTGTATCCAAATCTAGCTGATTAGGGTGACTTATAGGCAGAACAAATCACACCTGTGCTCAATTTCCCAGATTTGGGTACAAAACAAATCAGATTTGGGCCCCCCAAAAATCAGAGATTTGGATCTCCCATTTTGTTTGAAAAGATTCAACCCACATTGGCCACAAAATGGGAGGTCCGAATCATGGAGATTCAGATTTCCCATTTTGTGGCCAACGTGGGTTGAATCTTTTCAATGAAGGTTCATCTTTTGAATGAACAAAGATAAACAATGATAATGGATTCTTAGTTCATTCATCATTTTGCACCAAAGATGATGAATGAACATCTTTGTTCATCTTTGTTTGTTCATCATCTTTGGTGCAAGATGATGAATGACCAGAGAATCCACTATCAACAAAATAGTGGATTTTGTAACAACAAAACCCAGTACCCCACGGGCTTGTGGTTTTGGGGGTGACTGGCATCCCATGTTCACTACACCACAACCCACTCTGGGCCACTCTGGTGCCCCCCATGTGGAGTTATGGGGCAGCTGAAATCCCCATTATTCCCTATCGGGAAAAGCTTAAAGATGCGCAAACTTCTCCCCCCCCCAAATTAAAACCACCCCTTTGCCCAATTACTTTGAAATTTGGGTGGTAGCTTCCACCTGTTGGGCACTACCACCCACCACATTCTTTTGCCCCCAGAACTCCTTTTTTGCCCCAAATTGTTTTCAGATTCTGATTAATTTGGATCCAAATCGAATCTGGGGTTATTCAGAGGGGCAGTTTCGAGCCCAGAACCAATCAGGGGTGATTCAGTTTGGGTACAAATCGAATTGAAAAATCAATTTGTGCACATCCCTAGTTGCCAGCAGGGCTGTACTTATGTAAGACAGATAAGGACATTGTTATTTTTATTATGTAACAGTGGGAAAGGGGGGAGTCCCGTTAGGTAACAGACTTTCATGGAGATCTTTTCCTAGAGAGCTAGGATGGTGTAGTGGTTAGAGTGCTGGACTAGGACCGGGGAGACCCGAGTTCAAATCCCCATTCAGCTGTGAGACTTGCTGGGTGACCCTGGGCCAGTCACTTCTCTCTCTCTCTCAGCCTAACCTACTTCACAAGGTGGTTGTGAGGAGAAACTTAAGTATGTAGTACACCGTTCTGGGCTCCTTGGAGGAAGACCGG
The DNA here is from genome assembly GCF_027244095.1 of Hemicordylus capensis. NCBI lineage: Eukaryota > Metazoa > Chordata > Lepidosauria > Squamata > Cordylidae > Hemicordylus > Hemicordylus capensis. The sequence goes on along the minus strand of NC_069659.1, from coordinate 303,049,494 downwards.
GATAGAAAATGTAAATAATAATAATAATAATCATACTAATAGCTATCAGCAGAATTTACAACTAATTAATTATATCAAGAGGAGGTCTGAATTTGCAGGCTGCCCTAACCTAAAATGAGCAATTTTATCTGGATAGGCAGTAAGAAGGCAAGATTTTCTAGAAGGAAATTTGTCAGAAAATCCAGCAGCAGGATTTTGACTACTTGGCTAGAATTTAAATCAACTGTACACAGTTTTGTTGTATGTTGCTGGTGTTGAGTCAAAATAACAGCAGACAATATAAGATCGTTCTCACAAACAGAACTACCTAGGTTAACCTTCTTCTACCCATGTAGCTCCAGTTGTCCTAGGCAGCGAGAGCCTTCCCATGCCAGAAGCTCTGTCCCTGTGTAGCCCTGATTGGCTACCCGGGTTGAAAGTGGGGTAGAAGGAGAACAAAGCCCTTCCTACCTCACTTTCTGGTTGTCTGTGCTGCCACCACTTCCAGCACTGCTCCCAGACAGCTGGCGGCCATGTTTTTCAAGGAATCAGGTGGGGTAGAGGGACCAGGCAGGGCAGAGCTGCTGCAATACTGAGATCAGCAGCTCTGCTGCTCGCACATTGTACTGTGGGATCCTGGAGGACCCAGTGCGAGTTTCCACCCGCCCTCCCATTGGAACTCGCGTGAGCAGCAGAGCCCAGAGGAGGCTTGTGTCATGTGGGAGCAGGAAGGTAGGAGCCTGCTCTCCCTTCTGCTATCTGCCGTTTGTTCATGAGAATGGCCTTTATATGTAGCTTTAGTAACTTGCCTAGGGAGCAAGAGGTTGCTGGTTCAAATCCCCACTAGTATGTTTCCCAGACTATGGGAAACACCTATATCGGGCAGCAGCGATATGGGAAGATGGTGAAAGACATCATCTCACACTGCATGAGAGGAGGCAATGGTAAACCCTTCCTGTATTCTACCAAAGAAAATCACATGGTTCTGTGGTTGCCAGGAGTCAACACTGACTTGATGGCACAGCTTTACCTTTATACAGAATATTGCCTTGGGAAACAGATGGAGAAAAAGCTTGTCTTGCTGCATGCTATTTATACTTGGATAAGTTTTATGACTTTTAGGAAAAGATCGTATTAAATTTCCCCAAGCCAAATTGAGGACTCTAGAGCCTGCCTTGAAAAGCTTATTACATTAATGATTTCATTACACTGCTGAAAAATAATGGCTTCTTTTCACATTTAATTAACATGGTCCATCATATGAACAGAGATCTGTGTAGCAGATAAGCTCAGCTAAATAGTTTTGCCATCAGATTCACATATTTGCTTTAAAAAATGTTTATTAACCATCTTTTCCCTTGATTGTACTGATTTGCTTTGCCTTCTGCTATTAAACAGTGTTGCAGAAAATGTCTAAGGAAACATGCTATTGTTGCTTTAGCATGAGAATAAGGCCTGATAATCTTGTTAATGGGTATGCATCAAATACTTAGAAATAAACACTGATCAATTAAAACGTTCATCAGTTGAGCTATCTTGAAGCTGTTCTGGTATAGTTGCTTGAACTAAAAATTCATTAACCTTATCTTCAGTCTGTCTATACTTATGCATTATAGATGAAAAATGTTTCTATTTGCAGTATGTTTTATGCTTATCCACTTTTCCTTTTAATACTATGTAATGGAGTCAACACTTCAGTAATAGAACTTTGTACAGTTTAATTGTAGAGAGGGAACAATGCTTTTATTTACATAGTTTGCAGTTCCTTATTTATCACCATTACAAAACAAATATAAAACACTGTGGTTATTTTCTCCCCTTACCAAGGAAAGTACCGAGTGATTGGAGGTATAATTTCGCCAGTTAGTGATGACTATGGAAAGCAAGGATTGGCTGCAGCGAAGCATCGGATAAAAATGGCTCAGTTTGCCTTGGAGACATCAGAGTGGATCAGAGTGGATCCGTGGGAGAGTGAACAAGGTCAATGGAGTGAGACTGTAACAGTTCTGAGGTAATGAAGTGTTACATATTATGTTGAAGGCCCCAAAGAATGGGGTAGCTGGGAAAATTATATTTTAAGAATGTTTTGGCCAGGGCTAGGAGTGAAATTCTGCACCCAGGGAAGAATAAGTTACACAGATCTAGGAACGTGTAATGCACTGTTTTATAAAACGGTTTCCATAATCTGGATTTTGAACTTAATTAAAATTAAAATTTTAGTTTAATTAAAAAGACTAAGGAAAGCTGCCAGGTTGTTGACACTGGCAATAGTAAGTTGCAGACAGAAGAAATAAGAAGCTGCGAAGGTGTCTTGAAGCTCACCTGACTGCAGCACGTCTTCATGCTGTCCAACCCTCTGAACATTCAATAGATGCTCCTGCACACTTTTGAGGTTTTCTTCATTTCCAGATATGTTGTCTGTAAGTGTAGCTGTGATCAAGCCTTATCGCACGCTCTAGATCATGGGTGGGCAATCTTGATCCTCCAGCTGCTGTTGAACTACAACTCCCATAATCCCCAGCCACAATTATAGCTGGGGATGATGGAAATTTTAGTTCAACAGCAATTTTGTCTGGGGATGATGGGAGTTGTATTTCAGCAACAGCTGGAGGGCGGAGATAGCCTACCTTGCTATAGATGGTGTTGATATGGCCAACACCAACTGTAATCATAACTATGTAATATGTGTAGCTATAAATGGAACTCAGTTATTTTAACTGCATTTTGTTCATAGCTTTTGACCCTTCATTGCCTACTTCTGTATTTCAGTCACCTTGGCAAAAGCTCTCCTTTGGTATTCCATTTCTTGTTCTTTTTTTATACCTTAGACAGATACTGTTGTCCTTCCTCTGATTAGATTTATTTTCTGCTCCTCATGCCAAGTCCCTTGTACTTTCTGAGGCTACAACTTGAACAGTCTGAAGTCCTTAGAAAACCCACCTTGGCTTTTTACTTCATACAAGGAAAATTTGCTTGGCATTGTTGTCATTAACAAGAATGTATTTGAATGGGTGTCTGAATGCATTTCGCATTGCTATGATATGGCCAGCCCCAATCTGTAGGGCTGTGTCTTAGCTCATTAGATCACAGAAAGGGCCGCATCCTTTATGTGCTTTGAGTGGTTTTTTTCCAACTTAAAGTTCAACAAAGCAGCTATGTAAATCAAATGGAGTTAAGTCATATGAGGCATATAAGGAATTTTCTGCAAGTAAGCTTGGCTAGTGGGTCTGTGTATGTGTTTTTTGTTTGTTTCCCTACCATGGCAGTGTGTACTGGCTTGAGATACAGCCTGCGTACTTAAGTAATCTTTCTCTGTTGTTGTGCAAATAGTGTAATACAGCGTACCGGATCTATGCATATCACACTCAGATTTTTGGATTACAGGTTGATATTTGACAGCCCTGCCTTGTAGAAAAGGTCCCGTAGGTGTTTTCAAACTATATGATCTTTGGATATGCTTATTGTAATCCTGAAGAAGTGACTCCTAATTCAAGTATTGTTTGTATGAAGTTTAGCACATGGAAATGTGAAGCATTTTCCATGCATTTAATCTGCTCAGCTGCATGTTTACCATAACCAATTAAAATCCATTCATTTGATCTTAATGACTGTGAGGCTAGTAATGCTACATCCGTATATGCAATGTATTTTCTGCATTCATCAGATTTGGTGTGTGCTAGAAAGCAACCATTACAACTTAAATTTTTCAGAGCTATTCTTCCCTAATAAAACATGATGTTGGAAGTGCTATTGCAGCCCAGCAATCCTTTCCCTATTAATATTAGAAGCTGTCACATGAATGTTTAGATTCATTCTTACACTGGCTCTTTCAGTAGGTGTAAATCTAGCCTTACTGAGCCAAAATATCTTTGAGGAGACTACACCCTCATATACTGGGGCTGATGGAATGCTTTCTTATCTGGTCTGACATTCCTCGAGTTTTTAACTGTTCTTTCCCTATGACAGAAGGTAAGCAAGTGCAGTTAGAGAAGGCAAACAGATGAAAATGACAGGAAGATATGTAGAGCTGTATTAAAATAAATGTTGAGTAAGAATAGCTGGATTTCAAGCTTTACAGTTCTTGGCAAGAGTCAAAGATATATGTGTGGTTGGGATCTTAGTCTAAATGAGGAAGAAAAAGTTTGCAATAATCTACACAGCAATTAGAGTTTCTAAAAATGGCTTCTAGAGTGGATTCAATAGAAATAGACTTGTTTTTGTTTTCTTTGTTCTTTTTAGCCCTCATGAGTTAGTAGCCAATGTGGCTGGTTCAGATGTAATGCTGAGCCAGGATTAAATCCTGGTTTTGTTTGATGACTCTGCACTTCACACACACCCTTCCCCTCCCTCTTTTTGTACAAGGCTCAAAAGAACTCTACTTCCAATTCTGGTTAAGAACAGGCTGGGATTTCTCGTTACACCCAAAGCCATGATCCATTCCTGGCTTATTCTTACCAGAGTTCCAAAATGCACCAGCGTCAGATCTTGGTTTATTTTGGAACTCTGGTTAGATTATTCCAGGATTGTTCAGTTTGAGTTAAACGATGGATTCTGAGGATCTCCATATCCCTGTCCTGTAATATTGTGATAATTCTAATAATGCTTAACAGATGCTACTGTGAAGTTGTTCCAAACTCTTTGTCTAATCATCAAGAAAATCTGTAAATAAAAGAGCCAGCATAGTATAGTGCTTAGAGTGCTGGACTAGGACCAGGGAGACCTGAGTTCAAATCCCCATTCAGCCATGATACTAGTTGGGTGACTCTGGGCCAGTCATGTCTCTCTCAGCCTAACCTGCTTCACAGGGTTGTTGTGAGGAGAAAAAAATGCAAGTATGTAGTACACCGCTCTGGGCTCCTTGGAGGAAAAGCGGGATATAAATGTAATTAATAATAATAATAATAATAATGGCGGTAAATAGTGATGCTGCATCTGGAAAACTTCAAAACCAGGCATTTAGTTATAAGATGTGTCAGGAATAGGCAAGAGGAAAATGTTCTGTGCAAGAGTAAGATTTCTATATAAGTGTAAAATATAACTGAACTGGTTGGAAATGTCAGTACAAAATGAACATGAAAACATCACAAAGCTTGGTACTTTCTCCCTCTAATCCTCAGTTTACTCTGTGCCTCACTTTGCTTGGACTCTGCCTGTGCAGGATTTAGTGGCATTACGACAGCTGAATCAAACTGTGAGAATTATAGTCAGTATATTACACCCGAAAGAGTTGTGTGGGTTTTTTTGCTAGGGTTTGTCAGCATCCTCAATTTAAGATGTGGTGAAGCGGGGTAAGCATTGACACTTCCCCCAGTAATGGGATGCAAGGGAAGGGAAACACTTCATCTCATCTTTTGACCTTTTTAAGCAGTAGCCACATTGCAGGTGGGAATGCTCATAGGGAGGTGAATCTAGCATGTGGATTCCTTTATACTCTGTCAGATCCCTTAATGGTTATGAATTGAGTTGTCACTCTATCTTTGACTATGCCGTGTCTATGGAAAGTTGCTACTAAATGTGGTTTGAGAATGCACATATGTAATGCTGGTATATGCACTAAGCTTGCTTTCTCAGCAACTCATCCCCCCTTGAAATAACAAAGTTGGACCTCCCATTGTTGCCTCTTTCATGACCTTCCAGCAGTACTTCAACACTGCTTGTTTAGGACATGATAGCACAATTGCTTCCTGATCTTGGCCATTGTGTTTTATACCTACCCTATATTTTTACCTTGGCTGCATGTGGAGAACTGTATTAAAGTAAAGCCGTGTTGTTGATTTTTAAAGCCCTGCATGGGACCAGTCTTGTCTGTAGACGAGACCTGCTCCTTCAACCTCAATATGAGCACTGTCCAAGGCATTGGCTTTTGTTTAGGTATATCAGAATTCAGACCCACAGTAAGTCTTGAACTGACAAATAGATGATGTGGGGCGAGGATTCAGTGCATCAGCTCCAACTCTGCCCAAAGAGGGGACTACAGGGAACAAGTCAATACTATCAAGGAAGCCTCTTTCCAAAGATAGGCCAGGTCAGGTTGAACTTCCGGGTCCATATAAAGCCATATCTTACAGTCCAGGCAGAGGAAGCATGCAAAACAATTCCCTTATTCTTCTTTTTGCTCCCCTGGTCTTTATGGTCTACTACAGCCACCAAGTGGAAGTTTTTTTTTTCTTATTTGTCTTCCTCTTTCTGGCTCTACCAAACATCCTCCATCACTTCGAGAATTCTTTTCTGACCAGCCAATTTTACTTGTACAGTTGAGTGGGATGGCAGCTGGGCATAGGATGTCAAACATTTCAGAGACCAAGGTAATGTTACCAGGAGGATGAGAGTTGGTCTTGTGGTAGCAAGCATGACTTGTCCTCTTAGCTAAGCAGTGTCTGCCCTGACTGCATATGAATAGGAGACTGCGTGTGTGAGCACTGTAAAATATTCCCCTTAGGGGATGGAGTCACTCTAGGAAGAGCATCTAGGTTCCAAGTTCCCTCCCTGGCATCTCCAAGACAGGGCTGAGAGAGATTCCTGCCTACAACCTTGGAGAAGCCGCTGCCTGTCTGTGTAGACAATACTGAGCTAGATGGACCGGTGGTCTATCAGTTTATTTATTTGTTTCTTTGTTTATTTATTTATTTTGAAATATTTCTATATCACCCAAAACTTGAGTCTCTATATGGCAGCTTCCGATGTACCAGAACTGCCCCAAGATGCCAGCTGGACACCTCAACTATGTTTTTGGCTTCAACTGGGGAAATTAGCTGGCTTTGAGAAAAGTTCAGTTCCAGTATCAATTTGAGTAAGTTTGGCATATTGGAAAAATGTGGAAACAGGTATGCAGTTCAAAGGCTATTAAGGGTAAAATGGGAATACAGGAAGCAAAATGTTTGGTTAAGCAATGCAATCAATCTTGGCTGATATTCTTACTGGAAATAATTTAGCTAAAATCCTAATTAAGCGCAAACCATGTTGGCAATTAGACCAGAGCTGGCTTAAGGCTTGCCGTGAAAAGTGTTTAGTAAGCAGGGAGGGAGGGAGAGAAGTGACGAGAAGACTTAGAAAGGCAAGAGGTTAATTTACCTATCCTTCCCAAGTAAGTTGGTGCACTTGTTGCATGTTGGCAGGGATGTTTCTTCTTGGGGAACAGGCAGGAAAGCGAAGAAGAAGAGCGAGGAGCAAAGGGTACACCTCTCTAGGGATGTGCACGAACCTGTTCGTAGGCCCTTTTTCTTTCCTGATCCTTGCTTCCACCTGCCCCACCCCCTAGCAGCCGCCTCTTCAGTGCTCTTTTCAGCACCAATCCTGACTCTTTTTATTGCCCCATGTTGTCTGTCTCATTCTGACTCCCTTCAAGATTTTGACTAGTAGGAAGGGCAGTAGCATACATTTTTGTTTCCCAGGCTAACCTTTTAAATTTCCTAAAAGAAATGGCCTTTTTAAATCTCTTGGAGGATGAGAATCACTGAAGCTCTTAAACCAACTGATCTTATTCTCACCTTCCTAATGCTGAACTACAAGACCCTTTGAGCGGTGTTCCCTCTAAGGCATGCACATGTGTTGGTGCTCACAAGTTTTTTTTATGTCAGCTCAGTTAATTTTAGATCCCGCTCAGGTTGAGTCAGGAAGGCCCCACTCTGAATGCATGTGCGCACACGCTGCCTTGATATTGCCACTCAGAACAAAATTCATTCCACACACAGATGAAAATAATTGGAGAGAACACTGCCTTTGAGAGATAAAATTGAGTAACTCTAGGCAAAGAGTTAGTCTAGGCAAAGTTAGTCTTTTGTCTAGGCAAAACAGCACACCTTAAAAAAAAAAAGACAACCATCTCACAACACCCATGCTGAATACACTAAAACCAATCACAAATTGCAGAAACAGCAATTTCTTCCTTCACAGCATCTCACTGGTCAGAAGCAGCTAGAAGAGTCTTGTCACAGGCTGTGCTGGCCTTTTGCTTTGCTTTCTCTTCCTTAACTTTGGTATTCATTCTCTAAATCAACATGAGCCCGGTCTGAGAGGGTGTTCTACCATTGTTTCTCAAGTTTTGCAGACAATCATGCTTTTATGCATTGAGGTCTTCAGTTTGGTAGTTTGTGTTTCTTATGCGTTTTTCCATTTCACTATTAAAAAGCAGCTAGCTGTTGGTTTCATTATACTGGCCTGCATCCAAAGAACTGAGCAACTAACTCAACATATCCAAAGGAGCTTTGGCCATGTCTCCCAAACAGCATGAGTGTGTGTGTGTGTGTGTGTACACACACGAGCTGCAAGGCAAATCTCTTTTGAAACTGAGGGGTGTGATATGGTATGGGGTTCCACTATTCAAATAAAACTAGTAAAACATTGCACTGGGCATTCCTAAATTAGCTTTTTGGATCCTGGCCAATGAATCTTCTCTTTTCCTTCAATGAATTTCTCTTTTTAAAAAATTGGCTTCAGGGTTGGATTGGATTGCAATTTATTATGTATATTTCTGAAGAATTGTTTTATATTATTGTGTTTTATAAGTACATGTCAACAATAGATAAAGTGACTGATCCAGCACAACCTGTCCAGTGCATCAGGAAGATGTGTCTGCATGATAGAGAACTTTCTTAGCTGGGCTCACAGAGCCCCAAGCATGCAGCAGGAGGAGAAAAATGTGATGGTCTGTGTTGCCTCCAGAAGTGCCCTGTGTCACCTAAAAATATGTCCCTGAGGGCTGTGTGAACCTCAGGAACCTATTTTTGGGGGTGACACAGTGCTTCTGGAGACAGTGCACACCACTGAAATACAGTGTGCTCCTCCCTGCTGTGCACCTGAGGCTATATGGCTGGAGCGCTGGTGGTGAAGCTCTCAGTCATGTGGGTGCATCTTCCTGCCACACTACCACTAGGCTGCATGAATGTCAGCATGTATGTAAAATGTATGTAAAATGGTATCTCCTAAAGAAGTATCAGCAATATAAAAACACTCCAGCTGGACAAGAATGTAAGCTACCATTGACATGTAAACTTATATTGCAAACTTGCAATGTACAGAATTCAATATGGCACATTCTTCAACCATTTCATTAAGCCCCTGAAGTGCGCAAAAGCCAATCGAGTATTAGAAACTGCAAGTGCAAGATAATCGTTTGTATATCTCTGAGAGGATTACCTTACACAGGGCCCTTTATTTTAACACAGACACCATTACAAAGAACTGCTTAAATCACACCATATCAGGAAACTGCCTGGGGAGAACAATTGGCCCATAGAAAAAGCTGCCGGGGCATCGCTTGCTTCATCACTCTCAGGTTTGTTAATGCTGTAAGTACTGCTCCTTGTTTAATTGATAAAACCATGCTCCTGTGTCGGATTAACAACCATGCCAAAATAGGAAAGTTGGACTTCACACTTGTGATGGCCATCTGCCTCAGCCAAAGTAAAGAAACCTAATTCAACAGGGAATGCAACTGTAATGTCAGTACTTTTCAGGTATGTACAGTGAATGGGCGGTGGGGGAGAGGGGATAGTCCGAAATCATGGTTGCAGGATCCACACCCCTCATTAGCATCTGTGCTGAGGGCCTGTATGCACCGTTGTATCCATGGTGAACTCACCATATGGTCAAGAACGTTATCTTTACAAAGTTCTTGATTGCATGGAACGAATTCTCTGTTCTGCTATACACACGACTCTCTGCAAACGTGTATTGGTCCAGGGCAGAAACTGACACAAATGCCATTCTCCTCCATGTACACTCATGCTACATGAAATGAATGCCTGAAAGTTATTCTGATTGTACAGAGAGGCCTCTGTATGTAGAGCTGTATGTGCAGGATCCTTACACACATTTAATAGAGACTTGTAGGTTAGATGTGGACTGGCCTGGCCTTAGGAGTGGGCGAGCAGGGTGGTTGCCTAGGGCCCCTATTTGAAGGGCGCAATGAACTGAGCATGGTGGCTTCCTGTTTGTTGAATGTACTGCCTGCAGTTAACTAAGGAGAACAAAGCAACAATGCTGATAAACTGACCATGATAAGGCACTCCACACACAGGGTACTATATATTCTAGATCCTGGATATGAGGCTGCCCTGTCCCATGCGTGCTCACTAAATATCTGAAAATGACTATTAATTAAAGTGGTGGTTCAGTTTAGATGGAAATATAGCTATAGTTTGCATGTTAATTTCTTTGGTGTGTAATGTTTGATTAGGTCTCTTCTCTAGCCCCCTCCGCTCTTGCTCCCTAGGTGTGCTCACTCCTCGCTGAATGTACTTTAAATGAGCTTTCTACTTCTACTTAGTATTACCTAGCCAAGCCCTAGCAGATGTTCTTCAGCCACCTGCAAGCAGTGAATGATTTCAGCTTATCTGTCCTACGCTAGGTTTAATCCCTCACACACTGTTGACAGGCTTGCTCGATGCTAAAAAGTTCCACATATCTTGTACAATGTTGTTATCTCACTTACCTTGTGTATCATAGACCAGGGCCCCATTACACTAAGCAATCTCTGGGTTGTTTAAAAGTAAGACTAGCTCTACCCCAAAAGCTCATAGTCCTTTGGAATTATACCAAATGATAGCCCAATTCAGAAATTATGCTGTACGAGTGTACAGATGTCTGTACACTAGTACATGTGTTTATGTGAATGACTGTACCTGTGTTCATTTTTAAAGTGAGCAGGCCCTTCAAATGCATGGTATGGATAGGAAGTGTACTTCTGTACCTGCGTTCAACATAACATGTGAATAACTGTACCTGTGTACATATTTGTACCTGTGTACACTGTATGCTCGTTGTACAAGTGTTGAATATAACATGTGAATGGGCCTGATAATTTAAGGGTTATGTCCATGGATCAAGAAGTTATGGGGAAAGAAAGAAGCACATTTCATATCATGTATGCTAATTGGAAATCCAGGGGCAGAGAGCTTATCAGACTGTAGTGAAATGGGCCACCTTAAAAATAAGGTTATTGCTTCTACTCATGTTCATCCGAAAGCCCCTTATTTTCACTGCCCTATTCTCAAGTGGTGGAGAAGCCATATTTGGCTGATTTTTCTCCTGAGAGCATTGTGGGGAACTTATGATGGTGGCATCAGCTTAGATGTCTTTCCATTTGTTTTTTCTTTAATGGTATGCCTGTACACCAATGGCAGGTGCTTTATTAGCACTGGAGACCTTCCTGGCTTCTGCCAGCGACCAGAAATGGTTCCAGTGCTGCTGCTGTGTCAGCCACTACCTATACAGGTACACCATTAAAGGAAAAACTGAAAGACTGAAAACTAAAAAACTGAAAGATGTTGCTGCCTCTATATGTATGCGTGCACACACAGCCACACACGATTGAAACATTCAGGCAAAAATTGGCTGAAAATGCCCTATTTCACTCCTTTCCCTTCCATGGAGCACTTTTGCTGAAAGGAATTTCAGTGAAATTGTCCATCCCACTACTATTTTCGACATATTGGAGATACGCCCTTTGTACAATAAAATAAATTTTAAAAAGCTCTCAACGTTTGCCCAGTAAGGTTCCAGGACGTTTTGAAATGTTGAAGTCATAGAAATAAGAATTTAATAAACTTAACTTATTTTCTGGAGAGGGGAAATTTCCTGTTTTAGTTTCTACCTTTTGTTGGGGAGGGGAGACAAGCTGCTGCTGCTGCTACCCAGTCACAGCCACACTAAAATCCTGGATTTATCTATAATTATCTACATACAGCACTCTCTTCCATTCTGTGGGGAGGAAGTGAGTCTAAAGCAGGCCTGATCAACCTTGGGCCTCCAGCTGTTTTTGGACTACAACTCCCATAATCCCCAGCCACAGTAGCCAATAGTCAGGGATTATGGGAGTTGTAGGCCAACATCTGCAGGAGGGCTGAAGTTGAGCAGCCCTGGAACCAGCAGTCAAGCAGGCTGTATGAGGCTATCCATGGTCTTGTGGAATATTGTATATGACTGGCAACAGTTGAGACATAAAATATTAGATTGTCAGTTGAAAGTGGGGGAGAAGAAAAATGGAAGAGGCCAGGAAAAAAGTGAGAAGAAATTGGTCTGTTCAGCATATTTAACTTATGATAAATATTCTAGGAGAAGAGGAATTAGGGTTTGGAGAAATGCAAGCTTCCTGAACTATATGTGGATGTTTTAGGAAGAAGGAAAAGGGGGGAAAATGTTTTCCCCTGCTGCTATATAGCAATAAAATGCTAAAATGACTCCAAGGAATGCAAACAGAAAACATGCTCCTCTTTCCGTTCTGTATTCCCCCTATGAGGCCTGAACAGCACTGGAAGTCTTCTGTTCCAGGTTGGCTGAAATCTTGAATAGGAATCCTCCTCTTAGCTGGGTATGTACTGCAACATTTTGTTACAGGTCCTACTTGTGGACAACAGAAACTCAAACTTACCCACTTCCTAGTTGTTGTTTCTGTGCTCCCTAGGAAAGCTAAGGCATGAGGAGGGATTTAGAAGATAATTTTAAAATTAGTGTGCAGGTATACCCCGTTATCAGTGGGGGCTCCATTTCCATTGGTAACGAAGCCACCGATAATAGGTCTGCATTCTTAGCTTTGAAAACAAATGCCTTGAATTATAGGCAGAACATGCATCTGGAAACTACTTCCACCACACTTTCAAACATTCATTTGCCTTGACCCATTCAAGGCTGTGGAGTGACTGAGCAGAATGGAGGCAGCTGATTGGCCAATCCCAACCACATGGAGGAAGAGGCAAGATGACCCTGCCTCATGTGACGGGGGCACAACCTTGCCCCCTCCTTCTCATGCTGACATGGTGGCAGGGACCAGCATTGTTGTTTCCAAATTATATTTCCTGCTTGGTGTTTACCACATTAATATTTCCTTGTTAGTGCAACATTTTTCTGCCATAGTTTAATATAATTTCAGTTCTATTTTCTTTTAGAAGCTGTTTGAGATATTTACAAGGTTTGCTATCAGTTTAATGCTCTTTCAGCTTCTTGGTGAGTTACTTCAGTAGGTTTCCACATCTCTGAGAAGGGTCATTGAATTTAGCATCTCATACAAAGGCGTTTTTTCCCCCTTGTTATAAGAGACACTTGATCTTTATTCATTTCCAATTGGAGGATGACTTGGTTGGTCTTTACCTGTTTGGGTTCAACAATTTTGTCTCCTAATGAGATCTTGCCAGCTGTTAAATCTCACTTCTTCCTTTTGTACTGATGTGGTGACTTCTTCTTTGGCTAACTCTGTCTTCCTGGAAAGGTCTTGTGGAGTATTGTAATCACTTTCTCTCCACCAATATTGATTTAGATAAACCAGTCAAAAGCTTACAGAAATAAATGCTACAGTACACAGCAGAAACTGGAATGCTATTAGAGGCATATGACTTTAGAAAAACCATTATCAGTTGTGAAAGTGTGAGATCGTTATTTAGCGGTAGCCCTCAAAAATCCAAAGGCATCATATTCTCACTCCACACACACACACACACACCCATGGAGTTGATTCTGTTGGCAGCCTTCTTTAAAAAGTCAGTTAGCTGTTCAATTCTGGCTTCATTTCAAGATTGGATGTCTTTTTTGAAGAGATTCTCATGCTTTTCTCAAAGATGCTTTTCTGTGACTGTCAGGATGGATGATGATGTGTTGTACGTATCTTGACCATGTTGGCATTTGATGTCAGTTGTCAAAGAGCACTGTTTGTATTCTATTTCAGAGGAAAACTGCTATGCAAATCTCCTTCAGAAGCTTCAGAATATACACTGGCATCATGCCTCTAGCACTTTACAATTCCCTTTATTTGTTTGGTTTTTTTCCCCAGCTTAAAAAAACAAACATACAATAGGTAGCATTTTGAAAGAAAAACATTTACCTGCAAATGCTCAATTTACTTTAGAAATACAGGCTGCAATCCTATATAAGGATGTTCAAAACATTTCGAGCTCAAAAATGGGCCATTTTGAGTGTTTCGAGCTCAAAACAAAATGCCCTTCAAATAATGGGGCCTGTTTTGAGCTCAAAACAAAACAACCCTGCTTTAACTCAAAACATTTCAAGTGTTTCAAGCACCATTTGGGAGGGCTGTTTTCTCCAGGAGTCTGCTGATTGAGATTGGCAGGTAGACCAGTCTTAGCATGTCAGCCTGCCTCAGAGGACTGGTCTACCTGGCAGACCAGGCCTCCGAGGTGACCCGATACACTAAGTCCGGAGCAGAGGCCTGGTCTACCCACCAACCCCAATCGGTAGACCAGCTCTCCCCAGAAAAACAGCCCTCCAAAATGGCACTCAAAACACTCGAAGTTTTGTTTTGTCAAAATAGCTGGCTTTTTTTGGTGAAGAATAAAGAGCCTTGGCATGGATTTTTAGCCTACTTACCTTAAGGAGAGTAAGCTTATGAGATCACATGGTATTGTGTGCGTGTGTCTGTGTCTGTGTTCCCACTCTCCCAGCAACTTCAAATTACCGTGACTAACATGAACCAAATTGAGTGCAGTTGTAGTGTGTAATACATAGGGATACCTCAGTGGTATGGTTTGTAATGTTGGCATTCACTCCAATTAAAGATGGCAGATGCATGACCATTTGAAGCGCAGGTGGGAAAACCTGTGGGAGACCTACCACTTTGAACCAAATTTGATACAGTTTTAGTGAGTGGCACAGAGGGACACCTCAATGGCATAGTTTATGATGATGTCATCCACCCCAATTCAATATGGCAGATATGTGAACTTTTGAGGTGCAAGTAGGCTAACTTGTCAATCACCTAACCGATTTGAACCAAATTTGGTACAGTTGTGGTAAGTAATAAATAGAGACACCTCAGTGGTGTAGTTGTAATGAAGTTGTCCATCCCAATTCAAGATGGCAGATATGTGTACGTTTGAGGCACAAGTGGGAAAACTTGTGGGCCAACCATTTGAGCCAAGTTTTGTACAGTTTTAGTGAGTAGCACATAGGGACACCTCAATAGCATAGTTTGTGATGATGTCATCCACAACAAGTCAAGATGGTAGACGCATAAACGTTTGAGGCACAAGTGGGCTAACTTGTGAACTACTTAACCTGTTTGAACCAAATTTGCTACAACTCTAGGGTCACATAGGGCACTCAGTGGCATAGTTTGTGATGATGTCATCCACTCTGGTCCAAGATGGCGGGTGCATGAACGTTTGAGGCACAAGTGGACTAAATTGTGGACTGTCTAACCACATTTGGTACAGTTGCAGGGACACATAGGGACACCTCAGTGGCCTAGTTATGATGATACCACCCACCCCATTCAAAACGCTGGATATAAGAATGTTTGAGGTGGAAGTGGGTACCGATTTGGATCAAATTTGGTACAGTTCCAGGGAAACATAGGGACATCTCAGTGGCATAGTTTGCGATGATGTCATGTCATCCACCCCTATTTAAGATGGTGGGTGTGTTAACATTTGAGGCGCAAGTGGGCTAACTTGTGAACTGCCTAAGTGATTTGGACCATATTTTGTCCAGTTGTAGGGATAGTGAAAGGAAAGTAGGCAGATTGGTTCTTATCAGAACTACTTGTTTTTCTCTTTTGAAGTTACAAAAGCATGTGCAGGCCTGTTTCTGATATTTTACACCTATCAGTGCATCTCCCTAACTGGAAATGATGCTGTTGAACATGCTTAAGAGTATCATTTAACTGGGGTCCATGGGGTTCGTAGTTTTGCCTTTCAGTTCAGTTGGGAAACAGGAAGCTACAAAACTCATGCTTCCCAATGGGAAGCATAATTTCTGGGAAATAAGAGGATGAGGCCTATTTTGAATCCAGCAAGTATTCCCTACTACAACTGATGCCTTCCCCATTCTCAAAGACTTAAGTGTTTAGCGGAGGAAGTGCTGGGGGACTAGCAGGGAAAAGCAGGGTGCTTAATTCTAGCTTTTCATATGAGTGCTCTCATGAAACCCCTCTCAAGGGGTTTGTTGTTGTTGTTGTGTTGTTTTGTTTGTTTTTTAAGTACTTGCTAGGAAAGATCAAGCCACCTAATGGCACAGCTGGGAAGTAACTTGCCTAGGGAGCAAGAGGTTGCTGGTTTGAATCCTCACTGCTTTGTTTCCCAGACTATGGGAAATACCTCTTTTGGGCAGCAGCAATATAGGAAGATGCGGAAAGGCATCGTCTCATACTGCACGGGAGATGGCAATGGTAACCCATCCTATATTCTACCAAAGAATAACACATGGCTCTGTGGTTGCCAGGAATCAATACAGACTCGACGGCACAACTTTACTTTAGGAAAGATCACAAAAGGTGAGTGGAAATTGAGGCAAGCCAAGAGGAGTTTGCTACAAGATGTGGCAAAACATTAAATATGTGTGGATTAACTTCTCACGGCTTCCTAGAATATGTAAGGTGGCCCAAGGAGGGTATGTATGCCTATGTGAATGCGATAGAGAGGGATTTGGTGTCTGTGTATGTATGTAATAAATGAATGGGGCTGTTCACACGACCGCACGGGAAGGCAGGATTCAACCTACCTTCTCCCAGAAGGTCACTTACACCCCAAGCAGCACCCAAGCTGCACTCCCACAAAACCAGTGCTGCCGAGAACAATGCAGATGAATCTCCATGCTGCTCCCGGCGGTGCTGGTAAACATAGGCCTGGATTTGTTGTCCTAGCATCCATGAATTCCACAATGCAGCACACGACACATGCACTGCATTGGGGGATTCCCTCAAGAGACACCCACACATCTCTCTGTGTGGCTGGTCTGGAAGTAGCCCGTGCTCACACATGGAACAGGTAGCCGGGGATAAGGAGGTGCTTGCTCCCCTAACCTTGGCTAACAGCCAGGCTTAAAAACTGGGCTAGGCAGCGCTGGCCTGCCAGGATCAGGGCCAATCTCGGTGATTCTCACGTGCAGCCTAACTCGGACTGGGTGTCCATAGCCTGGGTTAGGCTGTGCGTGAGAACAGCCTCAGTGAGAGAGAATGAGAATGTATACACTTCTGTATTTCTTTATCTTTAGTTGACAAGATTCCCAAAGTAGCCTACATAGAACCAATTTTTAAAATAGCAAATTGAAACAGTCAAAAATGCATTTGATTTTTAAATAGTTCCCATCTTGATGCAAGTAGCCAGCAAAAGCAGCCTTGCACTAGCCCAATACACTTGTACAAGCGCAGCACTAGTCAGGATGCCAGCTAATGGTGGCATTTTGCCACACTGAACGTATTTTTAGGCATGGATGGATCTCTCTGCTTCCATACCTTCTGAATTTAACACGATTTCCTTAGATATATATACTCTCTCTCTTTTTCTCAAAGTAACTACATTTTTCCTTCTCAAATTGCTGGTTGGACAATACATTGAGAAGTATGCATTTAAATAGATCTTTTTACACTGGAGGGGCCCAGAACTCTGTGTTCCATTGCAGATTTCATCAAGAAAAAAAATGCAGTAATATCCCTAATTTAGATGTATGTTTCGCAAAAAACAAGTGTCAGGAAATATGTGAATGGGCAACCTTTAAAACAGGCATTTAGAACAGTCAGCCAGTGGCCAGTTTCAAAATGGATGTTTGGTTTTCAGACCAAAAGGTTTCCTTGTATGCTTATCTTTTATTTCCACCTTTATACACATGTTAAAAGCCCAGATTGGCAACCCAAGGCTTAGTGTGGCTTCTGTCTGTGGTGAAACACAGTGGAAAAGGAAGATACATAATTACTCTCTAATGGGATATGATTGGGTACAGTACCTGCTAAAACTTGTCAGTTGTTATCTCCATCTACTGAAATATGTGAATCAACTCTTAAGGCTTTGACTGGATTAGATTTTCTGGTGCAGGAACTCCACAGTTTACACTCTTAAAAGTGCTGCTGCTGGTGCCGATGATGACTTTCTGTGCTATTTTATTACATTGAATTTGAGAAAGCTCTTCATGTGTATTTGCCACTGAAAAGTGGAGCTGTTAAGATGCATAATGGGAAGGTTGAAAGATCATTATTTTTCCTTTGCTATATACAGTTCTTGTGGCCCTGCATCCAAAGGATATTACTGGAGTTGGAAGGGTTCATCAAAGGACAACTATTATTATGAAGGGCTTGAAGAAACTTGAAGCACGATTGAAAAGATTGGAATTGTAAACTTTAGAGAGGAGTCAAAGGACATGAAACACGTTAAAACTATATCAAGAAAATAAAAAATGGCAGGCAGTGGACAGTGAAGGGATTAGGAAATAAAGTTGCCTGTTACTTTAGCACCTTTCCTTATGATCCTTTTTAATGCAATAACTGCCATTGCTACTCATTTGTGGATGTGGTAATAAATGTTTTCCCTGAAGTTACAGAATGTTTCCCCTCAAGTTTCCTTCTGTTACAGAAATATTGCTTTTTCCCTATACTTGTAGTAGTTTGGGGGATGCACAAGTGCTTACAATGGAGTATTGCCAGAGGCCAAAGTTGTTATCCTTACTACAACTGATTCTGGAACCATTTGCTGACCTAAAAAGAGTTTCTGATTTCCCCCCTCTTATTTTAAAAGTGAAATGCTGTCCAGCTGGACTGTTTCTGTATGTTAGATAACACTTAGCCTTTTTTAAAAGTGGGAGACCCTGAAGCAAGCCTACTCTTTCTTCTTAGTTAGTAGCCTACCATTTCATGAAGCTTCCTTTTAAAAAAGTACTCGCATTTAATTTAATTCTTTTGAAGGCTATGCATTCTTTCCTCTCTGACACTGGATTGCACATCTATCTTGGGTTTTTTGAAGCAGCAAATAGCTTCTGCCCAACAAGGCTAGTTCCCTCTTCTCCTTCCAGTCCATTAGCTGGATATTGCACTGTTACTTTGAAATTGGCACTTGGAAGGCTATCACACTGAGGCTAAAATGAAGTTGTGGCATACTTTTACTGATATTCTCTCTCTCCCCCCTCCCCCTCCTCTCTCTCAGAGAGAGAGAGAGAGAGAGAGAGAGAGAGAGAGAGAAATGTATACATTAGATTGCCTGTTACTTTAGGTTCTTTTTGCACTTTGCCACAGGAAAGCAATAGTGTAAAATAGAATGCACTAGAATTCTTTCCTGCATGTTCTTATTTGGAATAGAAGCACTTCATTAGATCATAGTGTTGCTGCATTGGTACCCCACCCCCATCCCTCCCACAGGATCTATCTATGCATTTTTTGAATTCTTGCGTGTGTCAACTCCACTATGGATCAGTCACTGAGTCACCATGTTCATGTGAAACCAGTCTGACACTGGAAAGATCAAGTAGCATATCAGTCAATCTTTATTACAGTCACAGACCACCATAAAGTACATTTTAAAACCTAAGTAGCAATAGATTTTATACTCTAGGACTATCATAAGGTGATTTAAAATATACAATAAAAATATAAAAGATGCTAAAATACATTACTAACATAAAATGATTTAAAATGTAAAAAACAGGCATGTGACTACACTAAAAATCTAGTTATGGCTCTAATAAGAGTCACTTTTTAGATTGTGAGCCTTTTGGGGACAGGGGGTCCATCTTATTTATTTATTATTTCTCTGTGTAAACCGCCCTGAGCCATTTTTTGGAAGGGCAGTATAGAAATCAAACAAACAAACAACAAACATAGTAGACTCTGGGCTACATTTTTGATTTAACTACAGCTGCAATAAGAAGCATAGGAATTCGCCATGTAGCAGTACCCTAGATCATGTTGCATGCTTATAAAGTAAGAAAAGGTTTTAAAAGATTTAAAACATATAAAATCATGACAGTCATCATTTAAAAGGATATCATATAATATACACAAAAATACAAGCCAGTAAAATGGTACCCAGGAAGTTGCGGGTCTATAAGTTGTTGGGTTGCCTCACTAAGGCAGTAGCCATGGCTATCCTCTAGTTCATAGAGGTGGCTCTGGGCACTCATGACCATCATCCGCTGGATATTAATTGCAGCCGCACAGAACCTAGTGACACTGTAGGTGGCAGCAGGGTTGTTATCAGAGAGCAGCAAAGAGGTGTAAAACTGGTCTGTTCGCCCAGGATAGCCATGTAATAGTGGGAGAATATTGAGGGTATTGCTGCATCATCCACATATAATAGTGGGAAGATGTGGGTTCCTGCAAGTTTAGGGGGATGGAAGTCTAAGTTGTTAATTTGCCCCCCCCCCCCATTATATTGATGTAGAAGTTGAATAGCAGCGGTGCCCAAATGCAGCCTTGTTTTACACCCTTTCGTGTAACGATGGCACTAGTGAGATGTCCCTGCTGGTTGCACCTTATCTTGAGCAATGTGTCGGTATGTAGCATATACATATTAAGTTTAACAATCACCAGTCTATCGAGGAGTCCTCTAGCTTCTCCCATAATTTAACTCTTGAGATGGAGTCAAAAGCTGCTTTAAAGTCAATGAAGGCTACATACAGGGAGGATGTGTTGGGGGTAGAGTACTTTTCACCAAGGTGCTGGAGTACTAGGCACTGGTCAATAATAGATCGGCCCTCACCGAAGCCAGCCTGCTCCTCTGCCAGCAGATTTTCTTGCTTCAACCAGTCCTGTAATTTTCAGTGCAGGTGTCTCGCATAAAGTTTGCTGATTGTGTTGCGCAGGTTAATAGGCCTGTAGTTGGCTGGGTCATTTTTGCTGCCCTTTTAAAAGATGGGGACAATTATTGTGGTCCCCAATCTTTGGGGATGTGCCCATGTGTATCAATGGAGGTAAATAGTGAGGCCAGAATGGGGACCCACCATTTCAGGTTGTTTTTAATGGCCTCAGGTGAAATCAGGTTCTCCCCAGAGGCCTTCCCAGCTCTCAGTTGGGCGACCAGGTTCTTGATCTCAGTTGTTGTCATTGGTGTCAACGCGGCCGTGTCCTTTATATCTTGCCCAGGGTGTCCACTTAATGCAGAGAGGTCATCATAAAGCTCCTGCGAATGTTTTTCCCAGTTCCATGGGGAAATATGGCAATCTAATAGATTTGTGCTGTTGCTATAGTTGCACGTGGTGATGTGCCAGAAGGCAGCTGAGTTGTTGGAACAGGCTGCTTGGATGAGTCGTGACCAATTGTCTTTCATGGCTTATTTTTTCTTACGCACCACTAGTCATTTATAATGCCTCTTCTTCTGCAGCATGCCTCTGGTTCACTTCTGGCTTTGTATTCCTGATAAAAGGAAATGAGGGCTTCCTTGGCATTTATGCAGTCCTTGTCAAACCATGATTTGGAGTTATGATAGCCCAGCTATAGCATAGTCTAATTGGGGAGTCCATTTGACACAGCAGTGGGTTCTCCCTGTCGCAGATATTGGGGGTTGGTAGCGGTCCTCATTGTGGGTTGGGTAGGGAAGAGACTTTAGAAGGAGGGAGATCGGTAGATGATCACTATCAAATTTGGGGACAACCTCTAGGCTCTCTACAAGAGGGACCAGATCCTTGGAAACCATACCGTAATTGATAGTACTCATTCTTGAGCCTGATAGATAAGTGTATTCGCCTGGCTGATCTTCCTTGACTGAACCATTTAGGATAAAAAGGTCAAGTTTAGTTGTTGTTTGTGCCAAGCAGAGTCCTGCAAAGTTTGATATCTGGTCCTTTGCAATTTGGTTGGGCAGGAGTCCCTCATCATCGCGGTTGATGGGGAGGCATTGATGTTTCATGTATAGGGTATGATTGTCATTGAAGTCACCAGCCAGGACCACCAGTACATCAGGGTGAGAGAGACTGAGGTCCACACCATAGGTTTCATATTCGGCCCAGATGATTCTTAGCTGGGATTTCCACTGTTGTGAAGGGATGTAAGTATTAATTATCATGAGGGAGCAACGACTGAGTTGGATTAAAACTGTCATAGTGTAGTGCTTGAGAAGGGGAAGAGCTCTTGTTGATGCGCTAAGACTAGTATCCCCAAACTGCCTTTAGATCTTCCTCGTCCCCTCGCTGGTTCGGCCCTAACCAAGAATGAAAGGAATCCATTAAGTGATATTTCCTCCATTGTCCATGGAGGGCAACTGGGTCCCAGTTAGGACAGCCCATAAATATGAATACTTCCTGGAAAGTGGATAAGAGTCTGATGGGTTTGCAAGATTGTTTGCAGAGTTCCCCTGATTTCCAGCTGCTTCTGGGTATACCCAGTGCAGTGAGTCAGATGCTGAGGCAGAGGGGACGGCTGTTGATGTCAGCTGAGCTGTTAACCCCTTGCTGGGTCCTAGCTGAGAAATGGGCAAATGTCTGTGTTAAACTTTCTATTTGTCCCCCAATTTGAGTCATATGCCCTAAAATTAAAATCAGACTTTCTGCTGAGATCAGACAGGCATCGCTTGCTGCTGGTTAACAAGGTCAGACTGGGAGTGAGGCATTTGTCCAGCTATAGAGCTTCAGACCCCTTGTATCGGGGAGTTTCCCTCCTCACCCCTCTGATGAGACAATTTTAAGGTGGATTGTTTGATATCTGTCTCCTGGGGAGCCAGCTTGGGGGTGTGGGTTTCTGTGGCCAGGGCTGCAAATCTGTTCTTGGTACTCACAGCAAATGAATCACCCAACGCTGCCTCGTGGTGGTGGAGAGGAAGTTTTCAGGCTTTAGCTGTTACTGCTTCCTTGTTTTCCCCCCTCCTTCCTTGGTGGGGGGCTCTTCCTGTTGGGACTCTTCTGCAATCTTTTTCTCCCCTGGTGGGGAGGTTCAGCCCCTTGGGTGGCATGCCTGGGATGGTGGAATGTCCATGTACAGGCAAGAACTTGCAAGTTGTAAACCGCCCAGAGACGTAAGTTTTGGGCGGTATAAAATATGTTAAATAAATAATAATAAATGTAGAATAAAATAATAAAAGTTAGGCTGTTAGTTGTTTGCCATCTTCTCCCTCCTCCCAAGTAGCATATCTGTGAGGAAGTAATTAGTGAGGTCATTCAGACAATCAGAAACTGTGTTCTACCCAAGTTTGGGAGCTATATGTGCTCCCAATTTTCGGTTGTGTGGAAGCAAGGTAGGAGCAAAACCTGGGTACAGTGTTCCCTGTAACAGGGATTCCCAGATGTTGTTAACTACAACTACAAGCATCCCCAGCTGCAATGTTCTTTGGGGATGCTGGGAGTTGTAGTCAACAAGACCTGAAATTCTTTGTTATAGGGAACACTGCCTGGATACCTTTTCCTCCTACCTTGCTTCTACACAATCACTTCTACCTAGGTTTTCCTCCTCCTTGCTTCCACACATCTGAAAATTGGGAGCACACACAGCTCCCAAACCTGGGTAGAAAACAGTTTTTGATTGTCTGAATGACCTCAGTGTATGGCAAGTGTTCCAGTAGAGTTGTTTGTTTAGTCAAACAGCCCTCTTTGAATGCTGACAAGCAGAATCAAGCACAGCACACCTAGAAAAGCCCCCCCCCTTCAATTCTGTTGCTACCTTTCTTGAAGCTGCCCTTTCCCAAAGCTAAAACTCCTCTTTCTCAAAAGAGAAGGGAAAGGAAAAAGACAAGGGACCCCATAGATCAACAGAATATATTTTTCCCACAAGATCTGGCAGATCCAGGTAGGGCAGTATGGTGAGCTACTACCTCTACCCCAATGACACGCAGAGTGTATCACACGCCAGTCTTCTGCCTAGCCAATTGCCCCCACTTCTGCCTTACCTCTCCCCTATGCCCTAATCCCTCCCAGCCACCTGATGAGCACACTGATTTCCCTCTGCTTATTTTCTGCCCCCAGACTTCCAGTCCAGACTCTGGCATCTTTTCAGCCAGGATTCCTGGGACTCAAGTCTCAGGTTCCTAGCAGGAAAGGAAACTATATTCATTTATGAATGTAGCTGCCATTGCCACCTCCTCCCACTTCTCTAATGTTGGTTTTGGGAGTTTTTCTGCCTGGGGACAAACAGTAGAGGGAAAGAGTTGAATCAAACACTTAAAAGCCCCTCATGGCTTTGAATGTCTGATTGGAACACTCAAAATCCCAGAGCACTTTTTGGGACAAGCAGCAGCCTGCTGACCCATCTCTAGACATGTATTGTTTACCTAGCCCCCAATGGGTTCATAGATACATATTCCAGTATACAAACCATTGTTCATGCAAATGCACAAAAGGAAGACTTGATGTTTCCACGCCTTCTTCTGCATGATCCTCGCCGCACGTTAAGGTCATCTGAGGAGGTCTGTCTCCAGTTACCACTGGTTTGTCTGGTGGCGACTCAGAGGCAGGCCTTCTCTGTAGCTGCTCCTGGGCTATGGAATGCACTCCCGGCAGAAATCTGTAATTTGAGTTTATTACTGTCTTTCAAGAGATCCCTTAAAACCTATGTGTTTGGCCTGGCCTTCCAGGGTTTAAAACTGCTGTAAAGCGTTTTAAATGTTTGCCCTGGTTTTCCAGGTTTTTTAGCTGTTTGAATGTTTAATTGGCTTTATTCTGTTTTTATAGTTTTGATTTTAATTGTTAACTGGTTTTAATTGTTCTGTTGTAAACTGCCCTGAGCCATTTTGGAAGGGCAGTATATAAATCAAATGAATGAATGAATGAAAGCAAACAAGCAATGCAAGTGAAGTTTCCCACAAAAATATAATAACTTGTTATATTCTTGCAGTTATTCCGGAACTAAAACTTCTTTGTGGAGCTGATATTCTGAAGACATTCCAGACACCTAACCTCTGGAAGGAAGAACACATTGGAGAGATTGTGGGAAAGTTTGGGTTGGTCTGTATTAGTCGCGCTGGCAGTGATCCTGCTCAGTATATCCCTGAATCAAAACTTCTAAGCAGATACCAGCATAATATCTACTTGGTTAGAGAGTGGATTCAGAATGAAATCAGTGCCACACACATAAGGCATGCCTTGCGCAAGGGGCAAAGTGTGAAATACCTGCTTCCAGATTCTGTTATTTCCTATATTAAGCAACACAATATATATACAGAAGAGAGTGAACAGAAAAATGAAGGGGACATGCTGAAGCCTCTTAAGCGATATGGTGCTGTGATCAACTCTTTTAATGACTGATGCATGAGTGAAATTCCTGACTTCTGGAAGGAAAAAACTCTAAATCTGTTGTCAAGATAATAGGCTATAGTTATTTGGGAGCAATTTGATCTGAAAAAATCTACATATACCAATCACACTGCTTTTGCAGGGTTCCAGGACATACACGGTATTCTGCTTACGCAGGGGCCCCATTCTTTTCAGTGCCAAGAATACTTTTAATGGGAAATCTTTTCCACAGCTGTCCCTGTGTTGACATGAATGAAGAAACCCTTGTTTCACCTGGCGTTTCTACCCTAACCTATTTGTGAATACTGGGGCTTCTAGATCAGGGATAGAACTACTGTTTTATACCTTGTAATTCATTGTGTAAGGGTGATTACTACTTTAAAAATGTGTTTTTGTGTGGCTGTATATGGTAGTAATTCCCATTGAATGCATGTTCTATGTAAACATGTACAATATCCTTACTGGCAGTGAATTAAAAAAAACTGTTCTTAAACCTTGGTCCTAAACCACCCAGAGATGGAAGTTTGGGGTGGTACACAAATATAATAAATAATAATAAACACATTTTCTTGGAAGTCAGTTCCCCTATTGTGGTGAGGCATCTTTAATTTGTTTGCGGTCGGAGGAGGAAATCCCCATTTTTAGTAGCATTTCAATGCAGACTTACTAGATTAAAATAAAAATTGATTTAGATGCTCTAGGAATGGCCTCTAATGAGTTGCCACTGTCTTGCCACTGGACACACCTGATCACTTCTTAAAATAAACAGAGAATTGATGTATTACTCACTTTGTACCACATACCCCAGTGGATCCAGCTGTAAGTTTCCTTAACTTCAGACAGCATGTAAAAAGAGTATTGTGTGTATAAAGCCGCCCTTGTCCATTCTCCCCCCCAAATCATTTTGTGCTACTTACTCCTGTGGCATGACTTAACAACAGGCTTTTTAAAAAATACTGCAGCAGCAACGTGGCATTACATTTTTATTAATATATTTTTAAGACTTCTGATCAGCTTTTGTGCTCAAACACTGGGAATTATCATTTAAAATGCCTCTGCCTATTGCCTTGTGCCAGTCAGATTTCTGAAAATCACTTCTGTTCATATTTCATTGTGATGATTCAGTAATCTGTGGAGGGAGCAGAATACACGTCTGTCTGTCTTCTATCTATTTATTTCTCTTAGACGTACCCATTGCTAATCCCATGTATGGCAGCTCTCACGAGAGTTCGGATAGCGACAGGGTTGGGCAGCTGGCCGGTGCGCCGGGAGTTAACGGCAGCGGAGGCGGGCGGGGAGTACACGGCGGAGGTGGGCTGGGACTGGGAGGAAACTGCGGTGGAGGCAGGCGAGGAGGAGGAAGGAAATAGCTGAGGGGGGAGGTGTTCGGGCGGGAGGGGGGAGACGGGGCGGGGGGGAGAAAGCTGCGATGGGTGTGGGGCGGGGGAGAAAGGAAACGTCTGGTCAGGGAGAACTAGAGGTGCTGATACTCTACACCCGGCCCCTCTAGTTTTAATGGATGCTAGTTTTGTATTCAATTTCATAAGAACCCCCTTTTGCATGCTATTTTTATTCATAATGTTTGTAACTTGAAAATAAAATAGGACATTTCCCCAGAAATCTATTTCAGTACCCTGCCTCTGTCCCTTTTTGGTATGATCAGACTCAGAAGTGTGATTCTCAAACATTCTTGTTTTTGTTTTCCTACCCTATTTGGGAGTGAATTGAAAAAGAAGCAAGGAAGTGTGAAAACAGGACACAGCAAAACTAAGTCATGACAAGCTTTCTGTTGTTCTCTTTTCCGGACAATTTTCAGTTAGAACTTTCAGTATGGTGAACAGAATGCTGGACTTTGAGGGGAGATCTGGATTCCAGTCCCCAGTATATCCATGAATTTCACCGGCTCACCTTGGACCAATCCTCATCTTTCAGCCTAATAAATTTCACAGTGATGGTATGAGGAGTAAATGGCCAGGATGAAGATTATGCATGATGTTCTAAGTGGTCTCTGTCCATCACACAGGTAGGCTTCACACTAGTGTGAAGAGACATCTGGAAAAACTCACAAGCTTTTCTTTTTCTTTTTATGTCTCTCCTGATAGGTAGCTAGGCTCTTCCCCCCTTATTCCTAGGTCACGTGCTCAGCACCCTCCTAATTTCCTTTTTGTCCGCCAAGGAAGAATAATCTTGGAAGTCCTTGCAGGCTTTTCTGAAGGAATTATATTTAGATAATTCTCCTGGGTGTGCCTTGGAATGTGCATCCCAGCGCCCAGCTGATTGGCTTGGATGGTGGACACGCCTGATTGGCTGAGGCGCACCCAGGAGGATTGGTTGCCGCGGCAGTGGCAGGCCTGGCCACGGCGGCGGGCCCGGCCCGGACATGGAGGCAAGGCCCAGGAGGGAGGAAAGAAAGTGGAGGGGGGCAGAAGTGGCGGTGGGGAGGAGAGGCGGCTGGTCCCGGAAGTGGAGAGTGGGGCAGAAGCTGGGGAAGAGCCCTCAAAGAGCGCACAGATGCTCTGTGCGGGTCCGGCTAGTTATATTTAGATTTCATTTATTTTATCTTTATTCTCTCCTATCTTATTATTTATATTTCTTTCATGTTTTACATCTTTTAAAAATTTTTGTTTAGTTCCCTATATCCACCTCCTCTCTGCTGAGGAAATTCTTCTCTCTACCATTGCTGGCAAAGTGTCTTTTAAACGTTGTTCCCGGTGCTGGTCTTCTATCCCCTCAATGGACGGACATAATCTTTGCCTATTTTGTTTGGGAGAAGCTCATTTGACTATGACCTCTGTGCATTGCCAAGGTTTCTCCAGACAACTGCGCAGAAACAGGACCTCAAGCTTACGTCTTTATTTGTAAGAATGTGCCCTGTCAGCCCAGGTTGGCAAGGAACAGGCAATAAACACTACGCTTTAGGCTCCTACTACCATGAATTTGAGTTCTGAGGTGGCTGTTCCCTGCCTGGAGGGCCTGGGATTCCTTTGCTGACTTGGTCTACCTCCATGGAGATGCCCGTGTCAACCATACTGTCACCTCAGGCACAGCAAAAGCGAGGGCTGCCTGGCCTGTCTGTGGCCATACCTCTGGTGTCGGGCAACAACATCCACAGCTGTCTGGGCTGAATTCATCTTCCAAGCCACACAAGCAGCACAAGAAAAAGAGAACCAAGGTGTCAGTGGGTCCGGCTCTGAAAACAAAGAAGAACACTGTCAGCGGAGAGCCGGGCACCAAAGAGACTGGAGCCAGCCTTGTCTGCACATGTGCAGACACCACTCTCATAAACGAAGCTGCAGCAGCCGCCTGTGATGCCTCCAAAAGCCACAGCAAAAACGAAGCACTGCGTGCCTGCCACACAAAGCTCCCAGGCAGTGACGAGTGATCTGTCGGGACTGAGTGCGCCCTACCTGAACTGCCCACATCAATGATTCTTTGCGGGGCAAACCAGCCCTTCTCTGGCTGCTAGAAACAACAAGCCTCGATCATCCCTTCAGGATTGAAGGACTCTCAGTAGCAGGTCTGATTTCCATGACAGGATGGGGCTAGACTATGAGTCAGAGGAAGAACTCTGGCAGTCGGAGGACTCCAAGGAGAGAGACTACTCCCCACAGGGCATGGATAGGGGAAATGAATCCCCTCATTATCTTAATATCACCCTAGCCACAGCTTTGATGAGGATCAGGGAGAGTTCTCTGATCCCGGTGACTTTGAGGATGGGGACTATGTGAGCAATTGTTATCGTGCCAGGGGCTACCGTCCAAGTGACTATGACCAAGTTAATAGAGACTATGACTATGAAGGTGCACACTGGATGCACTATAAGAGATACAGGTCTCGATCTAGCTCTCCGCATCAGCCACGCTCTGCCAATTTATGCCAACCAAGAAGGTGGCTGCTCGTGAGTGCTACCATTCTCAGGAACGTGCTGAATGCATTGACATGCACAGAAGGCTTACCTCTTCACAATATCAATCCTCCTGCTGCTTACCTCAAAGTGACATGGCTCCTGTTCCCCTTGAACCACTGCATGATCCTGTGTTGCTGCTGCTGCTCCTACTGGAGGGGATGAAAAACCCAGACTGGACACTGTGCCTGCTAAGATCCAGACACCTATTGCAGTCCCACCTATTGAAACTGTATGTCTGATACCACTGGAGAAGATCTTACAGTGCTCAGACTCAGACTTGGAAGAGCAGCCTGATACTTCCTTCTTGGAGGAAGCTGCTACAGGGTCCAAACATCATAACAAGGCAATACCTCCCTCTCCATCGGAGGACCTGAGATACTTCTCAGTGCATGTATCTAAGATATCTTTAGGAATTCAGTTGCAGGAGGAGAACAAGGCCTCTTCTAATCCCTTTTTCAATGTTATAGTTGGGGATTCACAGAAATCCGTGGCGCTTCCAATGAATCAGGCCCTATTGGACATCACTCAGAGCTTTTGGGACTAGCCGTCTTCAGTCCCCTCCACTTCAAGGAAAGTTGAGAACCTATCTAGGGTAAAGGTGGAGGACACCTCTTTTCTCCAGAAACACCTAATCCCTAATTCAGTTGTAGTGGAGGCAGCGTAATCTAGGTCTAAGAACAAGATGCTGTCTACCCCCATGGACAGAGAGGGCCGTAGGCGAGATTCCATGAGTAAACACGTATATTCCAGTTCTACTCTCTAAATCAAAATTTTTAACTATCAAGCTTGTATGGCTAGATACAGTCACCTGTTATGGGGAAAGGTCTCTCAGCATCTGGAGACTTTCCCCATTGCGCAAATGGATGCCATCCTTTCCTTGCAGCATGAAGGGATCAGACTGAGTAAGCAGCTCCTGCATACTTCTCTACACTCTACAGACTGCGCTGCTTGGTCGATGGCAGGAACTATTTTGTTCCGGCGACATGCATGGCTCCGTTCTTTGGGCTTCGGTCGGGAGGCACGTACACGAATTGAGGATCTGTCTTTTGATGGCCAAGCTTTGTTCGGGACACAGACTGATGAGACTATGGAATGGGTTCAAAATATGAGCATGTACCAGTGACTGTTGCTGGTGTCATCTTATGTTTCTTTTAGATTGTGAGCCCTTTGGGGACAAGGATCAATATTATTTATTTATTATTTATCTGTGTAAACTGCCCTGAGCCATTTTTGGAAGGGCAGTATAGAAATCGATTTGTTGTTGTTGTTGTTGTTGTTGATAATAATAATAATAATAATAATAATAATAATAATAATAATAATAATAATAATAATATGGCTAAGTCCATGAGTTTTCCCTCATCATTGGATACCAGGTTCAATAGACCTTTTTTTACTCCTAAGCCTTTCCGTCACGGTCATCAACCATTCCTTTCGGTCGTCCAGATTCTCTCAGTTCAACTCGCAGTACAAAAAGCGACAGTACTCCTCCACCAAGCCTAGTCAGCAAAAATCCAAGTCCACCACTTTTCAGAAGAAAGCGTGACTATCCCAGGGTCGGTTCCCATTTAAGATCTTGCCTGGAACATTGGGAACATATCACATAGGAGAACTCGCTTCTCACCATCATTCATTAACCCCTGCTAACTTGACAAAGAAGCACCTTTTAACATGGTGATTCTCTTTATTTAGCAGGGGGAGAGTAATTGGCCCTAACTACCCCGAGCACAGTACCTCCAGTGACTGTTGCTGGTGTCTAGCTTATGTTTCTTTTTACATTGTGAGCCATTTGAGGACAATGATCCATCTTATTTATTTATTATTTCTCTGTGTAAACCGCCTTGAGCCATTTTTGGAAGGGCGGTATAGAAATTGTACCCTCACATTGGGGACAGCCTGTTCTCATGATTCACTATTCTAAAACGGGGTGGGGGGTTGCAACCCATATTGGATCTCCATCTGCTCAATTCCTATGTGCAGTACAAGTTTTTCCATATGCTTACCATCTCAGAAATTATGATGCTCCTGACAGAGGGAATGTGTCTTCGTATCCATAGACTTAGAAGACACATAATATCACATTTCAATATGTCCCCAACATGCAAAGTATCTACGGTTGCAGGTGGGCACAGACGCATTCCAATTCTGCGCCATGCTATTTAGATTATCTTCTGCGCCAAGAGTTTTTACCAAGGCATGGCAGTGGTTGTAGGCCACCTACAGAAGAAGGGGATTCAAATGTTTCGCTCTCTGGGCAACTGGCTGCTGACAGCAAGGTCCCCAGCTCTTCTTCGAAAGGACCTTTGAATCACTATCATACTGCTGGGTCTAAATGTCAACTACAAAAAAATCTCAGTTGACCCCTACACGCAGAATAAAATTGGGGGGGGGGGGTGATATTTGACTCCATTGTAGGAACAGTGAACCTTCCAGTAGGTCAGGTCCATCAGATCAAAAGTCTCACTTGTCAAATATGTGGCATCACTACTCACACAGCACGCAATGTCCAGCGTATGCTCAGCCTTATGGCCTCCACTATTGCAATTCTGCCTATGGCTAGGTTGCATATGCACCCCTTGCAACGCTGGCTCCTGGATGTGTTTCACCCAGTGAAGCATCACAACTCCAAAATCCTGCATGTTTCAGAACATGTTCGTCTTGCCCCTCAAATGGTGGACTATTCAACAAAATCTGTTACTATCCACCCCATTCAAAAAGACCGGCCTGGAGGTGCGAATAAAGACAGATGCCTCGGAAGATGGCTGTGGAGTTCATCTTGGGGGTCTCAATCTTAAATGGACATTGGTCTAGGACATTGGTTATATGGCCAAACACCATATAAAGAGCTTTTGGCGGTGTTCAAAGCATTGAGAGGTTTACTCCCAGCAGTCAGGGGCCAGCATGTTCTAATTGTCACAGACAATACTACAAAAAAAGCATATATAAACGATCAAGGTGGAACAGGGTCCTGAGCCCTCCTGACTCTGAGACTGAGACTCTGGCATTGGGCTCTTCTTTATTGCATCCACCTATCAGCAGTCCATATCAAGGGTCTCGCCAAAAACTTGAGCAGGATGCAGACATTGTCTCATGAGTGGAAACTGGACAGGGTATTTGGTCAAGATGTTTTTTGGAGGTGGGGGATGCCACAAGTGGACCTCTTTGTGAGTGAACACAATTACCAATGTCCAGTGTACTTCTCCAGAGCAGGGGTGGGGAGCAACTTGAAGGGTGATGCATTCACAACCACATGGATGGGGGCCTTCTTTTACCTGTTCCCTCTGGTTCTGCTTCTCCGAAGGGTTCTCCAGAAGTTGGAGGATGAAGGATCGGACTGCATTCTTGTGACACCTTCGTGTCCCCAGTCCACATGTCCAACAGCCACTTCATCAAACTTCCCCTCCTTCCTGCATGGCTGTCTCAACAGCAGGGGAAGGTACTCCATCCAGACATACAGAAACTGCACCTAACAGCATGGTGAATCCTCCTGTCTGGTCTACGGAATTGAAATGAGGTATTTTCAGCATCCAGGAAACCCTCTACTATGTTGTCCTATGGGGCAAAGTGGAAGCATTTTTCTGAATATGTAGGATCTACCAGTGACATGTACCCTACTGTGGTCCCAGTAGCTACCATCCTGTCATATTTACGCCATCTTAAGAAATCGGGACTTTCAATGTCCTCAGTCAGGGTACACATGGCTGTAATATCTTTCTTTCAGAATGCATTTTCTATGGCACCTTCCTTGTTCACTTTGAAGGAGGTGAAGCACTTTTTGAAGGAGTTAGCGTATCTACACCTGGACAAGACCACTATAGCCCCATGGGACTTATCAAGAGTCCCGCTCCGCCCTCATGGTCAAACCTTGTGAGCCGATGGCGATGTGCGACCTTTGTTTGTTAACTCTCAAGAATGTATTTCTGGTCACAATTACATCAGCCAGGAGGGTGGGGGAATTTTATGATCCACCTTACCAGTTGTTCCAAAACCAGAAAGTTGTTGTAAGGGTTGATGTTTTATTTCTGCCTAAGATAGTCTCAGCCTTTCATAGGTCGCAAGCCATTTCCTTACCAGTTTTCTTCCCTAACACTTCTTCCGAATCAGAGCGAAAGTTGCATGCTCTAGACGTTAGACGGGCATTGGCCTTTTACGTCCACGACACAGCACTCTTTAGGTCCACCACAGCATTGTTCGTAACGTATGGTGCACCACACAAGGGCCAGAGAGCTTCTGCTCAGTCTATTTTGGCGTGTATTGCGCACAGGCTATCAGTTTGGCCTACCAAGTGCCTGTGTTGGAACCTCCCCTCTTCATTGAAAACTCACTCTACAGAGCAGTGGCCATTACTTTAGACTCCATCTGCCAGACCGCAATGTTATCTTCATCTTTTATAATGCACTATGCTCTGGACATTCAGGCCCGTAATGACGCGGCCTTTGGGAGATCAGTTTGGGAGATTGGCAGGTTCTGTTTCAATAAGGTGTTCACTCTGTTCTGCAGTTGTGTTTTATCTTCAATTAAATGTTCTTCTGTTCATGGAATAGAGCATTTTATGCTCCTTTATGGGTCAGTTACTGTCTGATTATGGTCTTTTTCCTGGCCTCTGGCCTCTGCTCTCCTCCTCTGAAGTCCAGGAACTTGAGGTGCACCCATCTGTGTGATGGACAATGACCGCTTAGAAGAACTTCAGGTTGCTTACCTGTAACTGGAGTTCTTCTGGTGGTCATCTGTCTAGTCACACACCTGCCCATCCTTCCCCGCTGCAGAGCCTTATAGTGGTGGACTCCAGAACTGAGGAGGAGGGTGCCGAGCACGTGACTTAGGTATAAGGGGGGAGGAGCCGCGCTATCTATCAGGAGAGACAGAAAAAGGAAAAAGGAAAGCTTGTGAGTTTTTCTGGATGTTTCTTCATGCGAGCACGAAGCCTATCTGTGTGACTGGACAGACAGAAGAACTCCAGTTACAAGTAAGCAACCTGAAGATCCCCAAGTTCCATGGAGGAATTAAAAAGTAATAATAATAATAAAATTGACTACTGAAATGTAGACAAGGCTATAGTTTGAAGGGCAATGTACAGTCTTATGCTAGATGCATAAGTGTAGTGTACATTCATTTGGTACTGTATGAAAGTTGGATATTGCGTGTAACACATTGAATTCTTGCTTGAGAACCAGGATAAGAAGATGAAGAAGGAACTGGTATGCCCTTGTAAGGTCCTGTAACTAGATATAAAGCAAGATAGGGGTCCAGTAGGGTATTCAATATTCTTTACAATCAATGAGGCCCTTTTAAAATT
Source organism: Hemicordylus capensis (assembly GCF_027244095.1). Lineage (NCBI taxonomy): Eukaryota > Metazoa > Chordata > Lepidosauria > Squamata > Cordylidae > Hemicordylus > Hemicordylus capensis. The sequence continues at coordinate 303,015,448 of NC_069659.1, read as the reverse complement.
TTATTCAAATATTCTTTAGTTTACATTGCATTGGTATTTTATGCTAACAGTGTATGAATGTGTTACAGTTCCAAAACGTTCCTGCTCTATGAATCATGGCGAGGGTCATGAAGATGGGATGAGATATTACTTTTCTTTTTTGAATATGTATAAGAAATAAATGGCATATGACTTTAATCTGACTTAATATGACTTATATGACTTAATATGACTTATATGACTTAATTTGACTTTAATCCTCCAATAGATATGAGGATCTGGGTTATGAAAACCTGGCGCCTTGTCCTCTGGAGGAGAGGTACGTAGCTTTTATTCAGAAGCATAGCAGCTAATGTCTTGGATTATCCAACTCAATTAATTTAACCTTGAACTCCTACTGCACTGAAAACTATTTGTTCTGCAACATGTTTGTTGGAAATTTCCCTGCTGTATTCCTAAGTGATGGGAAGACTTTACAGTCTCAAGTGATTCCTTTCAAGTAGTAGTGTATTGTTGTTGAATAATGCAATACTGTGTGGTTTTTCACTCGCTTACTTGCACTGAAGTTAATGGGTTTCTGTGAAGCACTGCTTATTTCTCGGTCTGAAAAGACTTGGTATTCTTTCAGCTGAAAGCGTGTTCTGATTAATAAATATGTGCAGCCCTGCTGGAGAGTTTGGATGATAACTGGAATTGGGTGTTACTCCAATCATGCACAGTTGGGTGGGTAATGGCTGGCTCTTTTTCAGCCATCTGTTAACCAGCTAGTTAATATCTCCTGCTGACACCCATCACACAGGGATTACTATAAGCATGGCATAAATAAATTTAGCTATTCAGGATAGAGTATTCAATTTCTTTTGGGTAGAAGAACTTGCATAATCCTTTCTGTCTCATACATGTCGGAAGACAAAGTGGAAATGCTTCTCAGATGTATGAGAGGACCAAAATTTGTTCCTCTCTCCCAAGCTACCAAGTATGTCGGCTATATGCAGTGTTTAGAACTTATTCATATATCAGAAGAAGCCACCTTATTTTCTAAACAGTATGGAAGGGAAGAAGTAATATGGTTAAAATAAATACCCAGTTAATCAGTTATTTTTCAGCCATTGTTTGGAAGGTAAATAACCTCTTCCATTTAAATCAAGCCATCTTGCTGTCATTAGCAAATGAAAAGGTTAAGTTTTGTGGAAGGATTACACTTCAACACTAATCGGCTTATAGGGACTAGCATAACTGCATGGTTGAAGAAGAGATAAAAGAACCAGAGTTCAGACTTGCCTCAGCAAAAGGCACTGAGCTGTATGGTGCAGAATTAGCCATACTAGTCAAAGGCTTTGATTTTGACTAGGACACAAACACCAGAAATGCCTGCAGATTTCAATGGATACTGGAAAATGCTCAGCAATGATAATTTTGAGGAGTATTTGAAAGCACTGGGTAAGCCTTCCTTTCCTCCCTTCCTTTCCTCCTTCTTTATTTTTAATATATTAGATAACTGCAGCTTTTTATCTCCTGGCCTGAACTGGATTCTTCTTGAAGAGTCAAACTCAGAGTATCATGCCATATAACTTATCTAGCTTTTGTATGAAAATAATTTTTCGCTTCAGTTCCTTAATAACAGTGTTGTATGGGGAAAAAGGTTTTTCTAATTAGGGATGTGCGTGAACTGGTTCGGAGGCCTCAGCAGTTCGATGGGCTCGAAGGTGGGGGGGGGGATAACTTTAAGAACAGGGGTGGGTGCTCTTACCCCTCCCACAATGTTTCCTCCTCCGCCACTGTCACTTAAAAGGGTCCGGTGGAGTAGCAGCGTACCTTCTTGCCCTCCCGTGCCACCTCAAACTGGAAGTGGTATGCGCACCAGCCACTTCTGGTCTGAGTTGGTATGGGACGGCAAGGTGGTATGCTGCCACCCTGCAGAACCCATTTGAGTGACAGTGCTGGTGGGGGAAATGCGGCGGGAGGAGTAAGAGCACCCTCCCCCTTTCTTAAAGTTATCCCCACCACCACCTTCGAACCAGCAGGTGCCGGTTCCATGCACATCCCTATTTCTAATTTAAAGAAAGCAACTGAATGAACGGATTGTGGAAAGAAAATGAGAAAATCCTGAGGTTGCAAACATGCACAATCCCCACTGCATGTTAAGGTCATCTGAGGAGGGCCGTCTTCAGTTACCATGATGACTCAGAGGTAGGCCTTCTCTGTAGCTGCCCCTGGGCTGTGGAATGCACTCCTGGCAGAAATCCGTAGTCTGTTCATTTTTGGCCTTCAGGAGAGCCTTTAAGACCTATCTGCCTGGCCTTCCAGGGTTTTTAAACTGTTTTTATACTGTAGATGTTTGGCCTGGTTTTCCAGGGTTTTAAAAATTGTTTTAATTTTTTAATAATGGTTTTATGTTTTTTAATTTTTTATTCTAACAGTTACTTGATTTTAGTTTTATTTTAATCAGCCATTTTTGGAAGGGTGGTATAGAAAACAAACAAACAAACAAACAAACAAAATAAGCATACAGAGTCTTCAGTATTAATTATCAAGAATTATTGTTCTGTCACCCACCAGGGCAATTGGTGGTTTCATAAGCACAAAAGCAGGTCCTTGTCCCCGAGGAGCCAACTAAAATTCAGTATAGGTGAGAGAAGTAAGAAGGGTAACTAAGGATGACCCATGAATTTGACTAGAAATTATTAGTTCCACTGGTATACTTCTATAGCAATATATTTAAAGTTGCTTTTGGGGAGGAGGAGAACAGTGTTGATTTATTCCTTGCAGCATCCATTGCTTCTTTTAAAAAGTTGCCAACACAGTTTTTGAATTCTCCAGACTTTGTATGTATAGCTTTATATGATTTTCCACCTCCCATATTTTTCTGACTTTTTTCAGATGTAAATATTGCCTTGAGGAAAATAGCCAACATGCTTAAACCTGACAAAGAGATAATCCAGGATGGAGATCATATGATAATTAAAACGCTAAGTACTTTTAAAAACTACATCATGGATTTTGATATAGGGAAAGAATTTGAGGAGGATTTAACTGGGCTGGATGATCGCAAATGCATGGTAAGAATTAAAACATCTACTATTCCATGGTTTTAAAAAAATTAGCATAAAATCCTGTGTTACTGTGTTTATAGCCATTTTGATATGGCTTTTTTTTCAGGCCCAAGGCCCATCTTGTCCAGCATCCTGTTTCACACAGTGGACCACCAGATGCCGCTGAAAGCTACAGGCTTTCAGTTGAGGGCATACCCTCAGTTGAGGGCATACCCTCTCTCCTGTTGTTACGCCCCTGCAACTGGTACTCAGAGGCATCCTGCCTTTGAGGCTGGAGGTGGCCTATAGCCCTCCAACTAGTAGCCGATGATAGACCTTTCCTCCATGAAGTTATCCAAACCCCAAACCCTTCTTAAAGCCATCCGGGTTGTTGGCTGTCACCACATCTTGTGGCAGAGTTCATTATGTGTTGTATGAAAAAGTACTTCCATTTGTTGGTCCTGGATTTCCTGGCAATCAATTTCATGGGATGACCCCTGGTTCTAGTGTGATATGAAAGGGAGAAGAATTTATCCACTTTCTCAACACCATGTATGATTTTAGAGACCTCTATCAGGTCTCCCCACATTTGTCTTTTTTTCTAAACTAAATAGCCCCAGGTGTTGTAGCCTTGCCTCATAAGAAAGGTGCTCTAGGCCCCTGATCATCTTGGTTGCCCTCTTCTGAACCTTTTCCAGTTCTACAATGTCCTTTTTTAGATGTGGTGACCAGAATTGTATGCAGTACTCCAGGTGTGGCCACACCATAGTTTTGTATGAAGGCATTATAATATTAGCAGTTTTATTTTCAGTCCCCTTCCTAATGACCCCTAGCATGGAATTGGCCTTTTTCACAGCTGCCGCACATTGAGTCGAAACTTTCAGTGAGCTGTCCACCACAACCCCAAGATCCCGCTCATGGTCAGTCACCGACAACTCAGATCCCGTCAGCATATGCTTGAAGTTGGGGGGGGGGTTTTGTCCCAATGTGCATCACTTTACACTTGCCAACATTGAACCGCATTTGCCATTTTGTCGCCCTCTCCCCCAGCTTGGAGAGAGCCTTTTGGAGCTCCTCACAGTCTATTTTGGAGTTCACTACCCAAAAGAGTTTGGTATCATCTCCAAATTTAGGCATCTCGCTGCTTACCCCTGCTTCTAGATCATTTATGAATAAATTTAAAAGCACCAGTCCTAGTACAGATCCTGGGGGAACCCCACTTCTTACTTCCCTCCATTGTGAAAACTCTCTCCATTTATACCTACCCTCTGTTTCCTGTCATTCAACCAATTAGCAATCCACATATGCACTTGTCCCCTTATCTCATGACTGTTAAGTTTCCTCTGGAGTCTTTGATGAGGAACTTTATCGAAAGCTTTTTGGAAGTCCAAGTATACTATGTCAACTGGATCACTTTGATCCACACACTTGGTGACACTCTCAAAAAACTCCAAAAGTTTTCTAAGGCAAGATTTACCTTTGCAGAAGCCATGCTGGTTCACTCCCAGCAGGGCTTGTTCTTCTATGTGTTTTACAATTTTATCCTTGAGGATGCTTTCCATCAATTTGACTGTAACGGACGTTAACCTAACCAGCCTGTAATTTCCCGGTTAACCCCTGGATCCCTTTTTCAAAATAGGTGTTACATTTTCTACTTTCCAGTCCTCTGGTACAGAGCCCGGTTGCAGGGATAAGTTATATATTTTAGCAAGGAGGTTGGCAATTCCACATTTGAGTTCTTTGAGAATTCATGGATGGATGCCATCCGGCCCTGGAGATTTGTTAGTTTTTAGTTTTTCTAGACAGTTTAGAACATCTCTTTTCACTTTTATCTGACTCAGTTCTTTAGCCTCCATCCCTGAAAAGCCTGGTTCAGGAAGAGGTATACGCTCAGTATCCTCTACTGTGAAGACAGACACAAAGAAGTCATTTAGCTTCTTTGCAACCTCCATATCCTCCTTAATAATCCCTTTAACTCCCTCATTGTCTCAGGGTCCAACTGCCTCCCTGGCAGGTTTCCTGAATCTGATTTATTTAAAGAAGTTTTTTGTTATTCCTCTTGATACTTTTAGCTAAATGTTCCTCAAACTCTCTTTTTGCCTCCCTCATTGTCACCTTACATTTCTTTTGCCAGAGTTTGTGTTCCTTTCTGTTCTCTTCGTTTGGATAGGCCTTCCAATTTCAGAAGGAAGTCTTCTTCCCTTATATTCCCTTATACCTGTTAGCCATGATGGCATCTTCCTGGACTTAGTGGTACCTTCCCTCCTTTTGGGTATACAGTCTAACTGGGCTTCTAGCATTGTGGTTTTAGGTAAACTCAATGCATTCTGGTGCAAAGTGACTCTCCTGATTTTCCCTTTCAGCTTTCTTTTCACCATACTCCTCATTTTGAAGAAGATCCCTCTTCTGAAATTCAAAATATTTCTGTTAGACTTCCTTGGTGATTCTCTCCCCACATGTATGCTGAATTTGATCACACTTTGCTCACTGTTCCATAAAGGGTCGATGACACTGACCAACACCAGGTCCTGGGTGTCACTCTGGATTAAGTCCAAGGTCACCTTCTCTCTGGTTGGTTCCAAGACCAGCTGTTCTAGGATACAGTCATTCAGCATATCTATAAATTTGACCTCTCTGTCATTACCTGACTGTGAATTGACCCAGTCTATGTGTGGGTAATTGAAGTCATCGATTATTACAGCCCTGCCTCTCCTTGATGCCTCCCTGATTTCCTGCTGCAACTCCCAGTCACTGTCAGCTTTTTGATCCGGAGGGCAATAGCACTTCTCCAGTAGCACATTTCCTTTCAGGCCTTGTATTGTCACCCACAGGGTTTCTCCGGTCCACCTAGGTTTTCTAGCTTGTTAGATTCTATCCCTTCTTTAACATGCAATGCTATTCCACCTCCAAGGCTCCCCTCCCTGTCCTTTCTATAGAGTTTATATCCAGGGATAACAGTGTCCCACTGGTTCTCACGGTTCCACCATGTTTCTGTTATGACCACTATATCTATTTCTGTGTTAGCAACCAAGCACTCCAGCTCACCCATCTTGGCTCAGAGGCTTCTGGCATTGGCATATAAGCACCTATATGCTGAATCTCTCATCTGGTGTATGCTATCTTTCTTTTTATTGTTCAACCAGCTGGTTACAGCCTTCTGTCTGCTCTTTATGTGGTTCTGCTCTGTCCCCTTCTTTGCACCCTCGCAATTCAAAGGATCAGATTTGCCAAACCAGATAGTGTCCAGCTCATGTCAGCTATTCCCCAGGCGTCATTTTTTATTTTAAGCACCAGCAGTCTGGTTCTATCTTGTTTCAAGTGTAGCCCATCCCTTTTGTACAGGCCTTGCTTTCCCCCAAATGTATCCCAGTGCCTAAGAAATCTAAACCCCTCCTCCCGGCACCGTCTCATCCATGCATTGAAACCTCTCAGCTCTGCCTGTCTCACTGTACCTGCACGTGGAACAAGTAGCGTTTCTGAGAATGCTACCTTGGGGTCCTGGACTTCAATAGGCTACCTTTCAGCCTTAATTTGGCTTCCAGGACCTCCCGACTACACCACAACAGCTGTCTCCTCTCCAGCACTGCCTAAGAGCCTATCCAGACACTCTGTGATGTCTGCAACCTTCGCACCAGGCAGGCAAGTCACCGTGCAGTCAACACGTGGGTCACAAACCCATCTCTCTATACCTCTAATAATCAAATCATCTATGACAAGGAGGCCCCCAACTCCAGAGATGTATCCCCTGTGTGAGAGGATATGGGCTCCTCATCCATAGAAGGGGTCCCTTCTGGAGGAGCATTTCCCTCTTCTTCAGACCAATGTCCTCCTTTCCCGAGACCTTCATTCTGCCTGCTGGCAGAGGAGCTATCAGCCCTGGAGTGGGATGCCTCTACCACGTCCCTGAAGGTCTCATCCGCATGCCTCATTGTCTTTACTTTTGAGTTTGACTGCTTTGTTTAGCCAGGGTCACAAACTCATGAACTTTACTTACTACTGCAGTGGAAATATTGACACATATTATTTTCTTTCATTATGTAAAGGGATCTGTCATTTAATTTGATTTTCTCTTTTTCTCTTCTGTAAGTACAGGAAAACCTTAGTATTCACGGGGGTTCCATTCCTGCGTAGTGCTGCAGATACCCAAACCACACATACCAAGTAATTGGGGCTATGGAATCACAGAGTTCCTGGGGAGACACCCCCCAACCATGGCCAAAACCCATACAAGCATGGTAAAGTGCCCTACCATGCTCTGCGTGTCCCCAGCAGTCCTGCAGTGGCCCCCCCCCAGTTGGAAATCAACCAAAAATCACAGTTTCTGCTGTTTTTTTGGTCAATAGGAGCCACAAAATGGCTCCTACTCACAAAATGGTGGGCAGAAATGACCCCAGAGTTCATTTCTACCACCCCCGACCTGCAGATACCTGAAAATTAACCCTTTTTTGCCTTTTTGGGGGGCATATGCCAAGGCCAGGTGCAAATTATCCGACTGCAGATACACAAAACCACAGTTGTCAGGTCTGCGTATGCTGAGGTTTGCCTGTAGTTTCCAGCTATACTTGAACATTCATAACTGTAACATAAAGCAGTTCTTTATTCCTCACGTAACAGAAGACCTCACTTATAATACTGTGTCCAGTTCTGGGCACCACATTTTACAGACATTGTTAAAGTGGAATGGGTTCAGAGAAGGGCTACAAAGATGGTGAGGAATATGGAAACCAAGTCTTTTAAGGAACAGATAAAGGAGCTAGGGATGTGCAAACAGGCTTGAATTTGAGCTGGCTCAAGGTTGAACTGGCCAGGTTTGAAGGCTCTCTTTCAAGCTGAACCATCCCCCTGAAAAATGGGGCCGGCCTGAGTTAAAGGCAGGCCACCTCAAGCTTGAAGCCCTGTCTTGCGAGCCAGCTTGAGGGGCATACTTGTAAAGGGGGTTTGGCCAGTAGTAATTGCGGGGGGGAGGGAGGTGGCGATGAAAAATGCTCTTGCTTGCCTATAAAAACTGCAAGCCAATGGCGGCGATCGTGCCTGGCTCACGGGGATGGCAGCAATTGTGCTGGTGATTGCAGAGGGGTTGTCGGGGGGGGGTGGCAGCAGGGGCTCCTCTAGCCCCGCCGCCAGCCTCCCAGATCACAGACCCAGTCATACCTACACCGGCTTTGGGCCTCGGCACAGGTGTGACCGCCATTACAGTGAGGTCATTGCCTGCGCAGAAGCCCCAAATGGGTCAAATTGGCCAAACTGTCTACAACCACCATAACATTGAGGTCTGTGCCTGCGAAGAGGCCATTTGGGGCAAAGACCTCACTTTAATGAGGTCATACCTGCACAGAGGCCCGGAGCTGGTGCAGGCATGTCTGGGGCTGTGATTTGGGAGGCTGGCAGCCAGCAGGCAGCTTGCAGTTTTTCAAGGTAAATAAGAGCATTTTGCATCACCGCCCTCCCCCACCCTCCCACCTGCAATCAGTATTGGCCAAACCCTCTGCTTGTAAAAGGGAATCCTTGTCGGATTCCCCTTTACAAGTATGCCCCTCGAACCAGCTTGCGAGCTGACTTGCGGGGCTCGATGTTTGGACTGAACTGGGGGCAGCTCAGCCAAACCTGAGCCTCCCAGTTCAGTCCAAATTCAGCTCAAATTGGGACTGAACGGGGCAACTGTTTCTGGCCACTTCCCTAAAAGGAGCTGGGTATGTTTTAGCTTGGAAAAGGGGAGATTAAAGGAATATACGATAGCCATTTTCCAATAAGGAGTGTCTCACAGAAGGAAGAGGAGGCTTGCTCTCTGTTGCTCCTGAAGGCAGGACTGGAACCATTGGGCTGGAATTAGAAAGAAGCAGATTAAGACTAGATAGTAAGAAATTTCCTGACTATAAGAGCTGTTTGTGACAGAGCAGTCTGCCTTGCACAGTGTCAAGCTCTCTTTCACTAGATGTATTCAAACAGAGGCTGGATGGAGGGCTGGACTAGAAGACCTCGAAAGTTCTTTCTACCTCTAAAACTCTGAGTCTATAACATAAGTCTGCTCATGCTATGCAGGAACTTCTTGAATAGGATTTATTGCTTCTCTTCTCACTTTTTCCTAGCGATTCTGAATAGGCCAGCAGAGACTGCAGTGTACATGCTTTAAACAGTTATTTATAACAGAAACAGGAGCATCATCCTTAAAGTAGACAGTACCAAGAGTTTTCCCTTGTGAGCTGTTAGCTTTGGACAACAATATTGTGCAGCCCATAAGGAACAATACCAATTAGCAGCACAATCTTGCTAATACAAAGCTGCTTAGCTGGGTCATAGCCTAAACATTGTCCTTCCTATTAATCTGAGGGCAAGACCATGGTAAAACTGCTCAAGTTGTAAAAGGTTATTTTGGTGGGGGCAAATAAAAAACCATTCCAAAATTAATCACCAGGCTCTCACATTCTTAAGAATGTTTGGCTGCCTCGGACTGAATACATCTCTAGCAGAAATGTATTTTTGATCCAGTAACAGCACAGAAATGGAAGAATTCTGAAATATAGTGCAAGAGGGCACCTAGCACCTGTCAAAGAAACTAGATAGGTTAGACCTACATACAGTTGACTGTCAAAGGAGAATGAGAATTGCTGAGAAAATGAGGGGCAATTTCTAGGTTCTCATTAGATGGTGATACAGTGTGATATTACATGTGAGCCTAACAGAGCAACTGGCTATATCAAAGCTTCCAGCCCAATTTCCCAGATTATATAGGTTCTGCACATCTCTATACCACTCATTAAGGGCAACATCCATCTCTTACATGCAGGATGGATTTAAGCAATGAGTCTTAGTTATTTCTAAACATACTTGGAAAAACACAGCACTTGGCTGTAGGCAATTCTGTAAGTAGAATGGAAGTAGCCACCATGGTACATGGCTGGATATCCGCAATGTTGGAGTATTATAATGCAGTTGATATGGAACTGTCCTTGAAAAGTGTTCAGAAACCTGAACTGCCCTGTCTGTTGTGGCCCAGCTTGTGTGTTGGACTGGGAATAGGGATCATATTGCATCTGTCCTTAAGGACCTGCAGCATCAGCAGCAATAACAACAATGTATATACTGCTTTTCAACAAACATTTCCAAAGCGATTTACCTAGAGGAATAATTAATAAGATGGATCCCCAAAGGGCTCACAATCTAAAAAGAAACCTAAGACACCAGCAACAGTCACTGGAGGTACTGTGCTGGGGCTGGATAGGGCCATTTACTCTCCCCCTGCTAAATAAAGAGAATCATTTATTACCAGTTGCTTCACTGTGCTGATTTTGCATTGATTGTGGGCCAACATCTGCAGGAGGGCCGAAGTTGAGCAGTCCTGGTCTAGGTCCTGAATATCTGAAGGAATGTCACCATCCATATGTCTGTCTCTCCCCCGACCCTTCTCATGCACGCATGTCTTAAGATCATCCAGAGGTGATTCTTCAGGTGTCCCTGCTATTTAGGGTAAAGCAATGAGCACTAAGTGAGGCCTTTCTTGGCAGGAGTGCTTAACATCATGTTCAGTTATGACACACCTCTCCAGGAAAGCATGTCAGATCAGCTCTTTCCTGGTCTGCACATGGCTGACAGAGACTTTCTTTTTCAGGAAAGGATTTGGAGAGCTGGAGGTGGAATCTGTATGTTTATATGGAACTTTGTATTTTAGTTGGCTGGCATCCTAAATACAGAAGTAAGCACACATCAGGAAGATATGTACGCACACTGTGGAAAGGTTCCAGAGTACCACAGCATGGAGGATGAGGGGGCGATTTTCTGTGATCTCTTCTTCCTCAGAAATGCCTTGTGCAACATGAAAATATGTCCCAGAGGCATATGAAACCCTCAGTGACATATTTTCAGGTGGTGCAGGGCATTCTGAGGGAATCAGAGATCTCCTAAAGTCACCCCCACCCACCCTCCACACTGTGCAGCTAAAAAAGCTCTCCATAGCACACGCATGTCTTCCTGGCAAATGTCCACTTACTTAGGATGTCAACAATTTAACTGCTGTTCTATCTGTTTATAATATTCTTATTCTTGTTATCCCAATGAGACTATTACATTGATCTTGTTTGTTCATGTAAATCACTGTAAACCTGCTTTGGCTTCATCTGTGGTAGAAATAATAAATGAACCAATTGATTGATTTATCTGATTGCAATAATTGGACAAGTACTGCCCTGATGACAGAAATAATGCCAAACTCTTGTCATTCGGATCACACCTTACATTTGCCAGTACCTAAGAAAGATCTTCTCACTTGAATTACAAATGTATTGCAGTATATGAATCAGCCTTAAGCGCTTGTATTATCTGAGTACTTAGAAATATGTCTAGAAAAGTAAAATGTTCACTGGGGGAGTTGTGTGAGGACTCCCAGCATGTTCTTGCAATCCCTTGAAGCGCACTTATTTCAAATGGTGTTTAGGAAAGGCACAAAGTCCTATGCAGGCTTTGTGTCTAAAAGCCAGGTTTTTAAAACCTCCATTCTTTTTTCCAGTTCTGACAACAATTCCATAACAATTTCTGCCCATACTTGACATGAGGGCATGAAACTAACTATAAAAATAAATGTAGACGTTTTGCTTTAAGTTTTTCTTAAAAGGAGAGAGATGCAAGCCCTTCTTGCCGTGTTAATAATTGCAATATACTGTTTCTTTTAACTTAACATACACTTCTTTTAACACGTATTTAGTGCCTCTAACCTGAATTTAGGATATAGGACGCGGCTATCCAGTCAGATCTGAAAATATCTTTGTCTTAAATTACACTACTGAGAATTTTTAAAAACATTGATTTAATAAAATTAAGCAAAATGGGTCTGATTTTTTTAAAAGTGTCAACAACCCATCCTATATGTTTATTTCTATTGGATCAATGGCAGATAATACAGCATTTTTCTGATTGACAACGGTTGCTATTTCTGTAGAAAGGAAAACTGGAAAGGGTGTGCCAATGATGACTGAATTCATTTTGTAGAGCTATAGGGATATTTTATCCCAGGGTTTAAGTATGCTTCCTAGAAATCGGAGATTTGGACAACAACATTGCCAGAGTAGAGATGAGTAGTGATAATAAGTCATTGCCTGACATCCTAATGAAGTGCATGCCCCAGGAGACCACCTCACGCATCACCCCTGAGCTCTCTACACACACACTGTTGTGCAAGAGCACTTAGAATTCTGAGCACTGCTCATGCTCTGGAAGATCGGAAATATATTGGTGACTCTCAGCAACAACATGTTTCTGATCTTTCAGAACATTTCTGGAGTGTGCGCAGTGCTCCAGACTGTAAGGGCTCTTGTGCAAAAGTGCACATGCAGGGGCACTGGGGAAGTTGTGTGAGGACTCCCGGCATGTTCTTGCAGTCGCTTGAAGCACACTTATTTCATTAGGATGACAGTAATTGTTTTTACCCAGCAGGGTTGTGAGTACAAAGTCAAATAACTCCGTGTATACCATTCTGGGCTCCTTGAAGAGATAAGTCTACTATGTGCAAAATGAATTTTGGTCCTTCAGTGATCTAAGTTTACATCCCAGCTCTGCCTTGAAAGGAGAAAAATTGTAACCTCTATATTGTAACATGATGCTTATATCTGGTAGTTTCTTTCCTTTTTATAGCTCTCAGTTTTTAGCTTTTTAAAAAACTTTTAATTTGAAACTTTAAAAAAATATATAATTGTAATTGTAATTTTAGCCTGATTTTTTTTAACTTATTTAACCTAATTCAGCTAACTTTACTAGTCTTATTTTACATTGTACCTATTTTATTAATGTTGTGAGCTGCCCCGAGCAGTAGTCTACTGAAGGGGTGGGGTGTAAATATTTTAAATAAATGAATAAATGCTGGTGAGGAAATGGAAACCTCTCCAGAACTTTCGCTATCAACAGCCTACAACTATAAATTAAAATGAAAATAGTAACAAGTGGTATCCATGTTTTAAGGCTCTTGTGGACAGGGAAGCTCTTCTCACAATCCCGCTCTCCCCACAGACGATTAAAGGGCAGCCCTGGGGCAGCTAAAACGGCTGCCCACACGACTGCCAGCTCTGTCACGGAGCTGGTGGGGGCTGCAGAGATCAGGGGCCACGTGGCCCCGGGCATCCTGGGAGACCCCCAAGCCCGGGAGCCTGGCTGCAGCCTCCTGGTCAGGGGTCTACTCGTGTGTTGCCATGCACCGCGGTGATACATGAGCAAAGAAATGAGGTTAATGGAGCGCTCGCTTATTTAAGGGGAGGGTGTTCTAAGCGGGCTAGCTGCCTTGGAAGCACCAGGCTCGCTTGCGAGCCCAGTGGTTCCCACAAACACTAGAAAGTGGGCTATGCTCCCTTAGCCCTGTTACCAGTGCTCGTGGGAATAGCCTCAGTGGCTGACAGACTGAGGAAAATTACTCAATGTAATTCCATTGAAATTAAAAGGACAAGCTAGGCAATGCTAACTTCTTTTTTATGGGACTACTTTGAGTAATTTTCCTCAGTACATCGGCTGGTGAGTGCAGTATTGGGAAAGGTAAAGTGTGCCATCGAATCGGTGTCAACTCCTGGCGATCACAGAGCCCTGTGGTTGTCTTTGGTAGAATACAGGAAGGGTTTACTATTGCCAGCTTCTGCGCAGTATGAGATGATGCCTTTCAGCATCTTCCTATACTGCTGCTGCCCAATATAGGTGTTTACCCATAGTCTAGGAAAAATACCAGCAGGGATTCGAACTGGCAACCTCTGGCTTGTTAGTCAAGTCATTTCCTTGCTGTGCTATTAGGTGGCTGCAGTATTGGTAGCTCCACTGAAATCAGTGTGGGAACTCTTGTGGGGGAAATGAGGAACCCTATACTCAAGAAGGAAAACTGGTGAATTGGGATGCTATACACGCATCCCAATTGTTTGGGATGCACTCCGGACAGAGACAAAAGATACTTCCTCAGAGTTAATATATATCACACAAATAAAATCAGGTTACTCTTTGCCAAATGTAGCAGACATGTTTACCAGGGATATAGTTGCTCCACGATATTGAGGCATGGCTTTCTGCCAAATTGGAACTGACTAACCAGTCTCTTCTTTGCTTCAGCTGCTAAAATAGGTTGCCACTTAATTTTCTTCATTACATTCCATTTCCTCTCTGATCACTTGAAAATTGCTGAACTGTTCCCATCCCAGACTTTTGATTAACAGATATTCTAGGTCCAGAAACTAAGATAGGTAGCTTTGTCATAAGGGAGGTTGTCATGGAATCACTTGAGAAAATGTACTGAATTGCGTCTAAAAAATAAGAGATCTGTCTCAAAAGTGGAAGCGGCACTTATTTGTAACTTGAGTCTGCCCTGTAATCTGTGTTTCTGATTAGTCCCCTTTACAACACTCACACACCATCTAAGTATTAATATAGCAATTTTTGTGTATGTTATCTTGATGTATTCCTTACAACAGCTCTGCAAAATAAGTAGCAGCATCCCCTTATTGCAGCTGGGGAGCTGAGGCTGAGGAGTAAATGGCTAAAGCCACCTCACGAGTTCATGGCAGAGACAAGATCTGGAGAAGTCTTGATTAGCAGTTCAGTCTTTTAGATACAAATCTTCACCAGCTGATATCTCTAAGGATTAATGAACAGACCCTCAATTACACCACCACCAGCCCCCCTTTTAAACTCTGGTAACTGACATTGCTTCCCCCATTTCACAGTTGGCATCTCTGCAATGCATGCCAAGTTTTCAAGGCATCCATTTGAACTGTGCAATTCTCAAATATGTTCAGTCCTAACACAGAGAGTTGTCTTCCCAGTGTCTCTGCAATGTTTCCAAAGTCAAAAGTCCCAAAACTCCCAATCCCAAATTCTCCTTAATGCTACCCACACTGCCAACAAATTATCTGCTTCTGCACTGTATTTAAAAATATCGAAGCATAATCGTTTGTGGCTTGATCTCTCTGAAGTACACCAAAGCTCTGTCTCTTGGCTTAATACCTGGGCAAAATCATTATTACCACTCCACCTTTGGGTTTGCGCCAGTTGTTCTGCTGCTCAGGCACCATGCTGGTTTTGTGATACTTGCCACCATTTGTTTTAAATGTTGCCTACCACACACAGAGTAACATGTAAATAAACTTAGCTGCAGCCAGCAAGGTAAATGTTGAGGGCAGTGGTTTGCGGAAAATCAGGGAGACTACAAACTACCAAAGTCTGCAAGACCACAAACTACCAGTAGGGATGTGCACAAAGCTAGTTCGGCTAAAATCCAAACCAGAGTTGAGCCAATTGGCCCGGTTCTGTGCACTGTTGAACTGGTCCCAGTTCGAGTTTGAACCAAGCCAGTTCGAAGGGGCTTGAAGCTATACTGGTAATGGAGAACCCAGTGAGGATATACTGGTAAAGGGGAATCCACGGAGGATTCCCCTTTACCAGTAAAGGGCAAGGGGGGAAAGGGGCTCTCCTAAAGGTAGATGAGGCAGGAAAAAAGTAAAAAATTACCTTAGAAGTGCTTCTGCTGCCAGCTGTGGTGGTAGCTCCCACCCCCACCAGCCTCCCCCTGAGTAGGCAGGACCGGTTCAGGCCCAGTTTGGTCTCTGCGCAGGTGTGGAGGTCACGAAAATGGCCTTCTCGCATGCACCAAGGCCATTTGCATGACCAGATCCAGGCCTGTCTACTCAGGGGGAGGCCAGTGGAGGTCATGGGGAAGGCTGCCCCCATGACTGGTGGTACTTTTAAGGTAATTTCTTACTCTTTTACCACCCCATCTACCTTTAGAAGAGCCCCCCTGTTCCCCTTTATTGGTAAAGGGAAATCCTCACCAGACCCTCACCAGAGTCCCCCTTACCAGTAGAGTTCTGATCCAGCTCGGGTCGAACCAGGCCCGATTTGACCCTGAATCCATCTTGCCAAGCAGGCTCAATATGGAGCGCAGCTTGACCTGAGCTGGTTCGCACACCCCTATCTACTAGAGGTTTGGGTCAATGAACGTCACCATTAAGATCAGGGATGCTCAACTTAGGCCCTCCTACAGATGTTGGCCTACAACTCCCATAATCTCTGGCTATAGGCCACTGTGTCTGGGGATTATGGGAGTTGTAGTCCAGTAGTGGTGTGCACGGACTGGTCTGGGGCCATAGAAAAGGCCTCCGGACCGGTCCGGAATTCCGGCGGTTCGGCAGGGCGGGGGAGTGTGTCTTTAAGGGGGGGTGGTACTCACCCCCCTTCCCCCTACGGCGCTGGAGTTGCCAAAACGTTCTTGGGGTGGCAGAGTTCCTCCCTGCCGCCCCTGCCCCTGTCATTGTCTGTAAGGGTTAAATTAGAAAGAGCTGGTGGCGCGCATGCGCCCTTTGTGGTGCGCACGCTTGTCTTTGCCACTGGCGTGCACGTGCCACGCTAGTGGCGAAAACGAGTGTGCGCGCCACGAAGGGAGCTCTTTCTAGTTTAACCCTTACAGACAACAACGGGGGCAGGGGCGGCAGGGAGGGACTCTGCCACCCCAAGAACGTTTTTGGCAACTCCAGCGCCGGAGGGGGAGGAGCAGCAGCAGGTGGGGGGGTAAGTACTACTGCCCCGCCTTAAAGACACACTCCCCACAGTGCCGGACCACACTTCTGTGGTTCTGTGCACTTCCCTATAGTCCAAAAACAGCTGGGGGCCCTAAGTTGAGCAGGCCTGATTAAGATGCATTGTGACCATGGGAAAAGCCTACACATGCATCAGTATGGGCTGAAATGATTACATGCATGCAATTCCATATCCAGGATTCAGCTTTTGGCATGTGCGGCTGAAGCCATTTTGTTATATCTGGTGGATACAACCAGCTTGCTGTGGGTTTAAGGCCATCCCATGCAATCTTTTAAATCACTTTTTCCATGACCACCACGACCCGGTAGTCATGCAGCCAGGCCCTTAAAGAAAATCAGAAAGAGGCACTCGCTAGGCCTGTTCTAAAGCCAGTTCATAGCATTACCCTGCAATCTTGCCTCAAGTGACTGTCATAGACAAGTCCTCAGGTGCTTAATCAGATTTTGAAAGATGACTGAGAGGAGAAGCATGAAACAAATATTTTCAAGGGAAAGACTGGGTTAATAACTGGCCTAACATTTTCTTTAATTGCTAATTTTTAAAAATCAATTAAATGTCTGGCTTTTTACTGATCAAAATATTAATTAGCTGGTTAGAATAAGTATTGCAGTATCCCAATATTAAATGAAGTTCCATACCGTAGACATTGTATGGTATGTTTAAATACTGTAGACAATGAGCCCTTTCTCATGATCAGTGAAAAGAGCTGGGTAGCAAAGAAGGCAGCAGAAGTTCGCCTTCCCTGCAGACAATCCGGCTGCCAGTCCTGGAGGTTCAGGGTGCTTGATACCGCGCACCCAGACAATCCCATGTTTCTCCCAGCAGTGCGCACATGTAGGGGATGGGACACATTGTCCTGGCACCCAGAACACCCACAATGCACTCGTGTGGTGCATTTTGAGGATATCCCCAATGCTGGCCAGGAGCCTCCTCCTCTGTTGGTGCCATGCCTTGTCAACACAGGAGCACCTAGCCAGAGTTAAGGGTGCCCTTGTGCCCTTAACTCTGGATAAACAGCGGGTTCCCTAGGCAGGTTTGCCGCCATGCTACTACTGGGAGCCTCCCAGCGGTACACACACAGCCAAGAGTGGGCTTGGCGGGCTTAGGCCACTCTTGGCTGGGCATGTGAACAGCCTCCATGAGTTTTTTTTACTTACTGAAAATGCCTCAAATACATTGACTGTCGAGAAGGGCTGAGGTTGCCATCCACAGTGCCATCCTCCATTCCCGAGGAAATTCCTTGGATAGATTTAATTTTCTAAGGTTCGCATTTCTAATAGGATGAAATAATTTAATCACTTGATGGATTAATGCGTTTACACTGAAATCAGGAGATCCTTCATAACCATAGCAAAAACAGCTGATCTGTATGGCCATTATGCACGTCATCCACTAAAATGTGTTTGCTTTGCCGGCCGTTCAGGGCTGAGAGTGCTCTCTGAGGAGTATGTATGTTAGCACAGTGGTACAGTGCGGCCACCCCAGCTCAGTTCTCCTCTTGGCATTGAGTCAGCAGCCCTGTTACACAAACTCTCATGCCAGTTAAAAGACATGCGGCTTTCTAAAGAAAGCAGGCCAAGCTGCTTACAGAAAGTGAGAGGCCGCAACGGATCATGCTAGGTAACAAGTACAAGCCCTGGAACAGATTCATGGCTCAGCTGCCCCATTTTCCTTCTTGCCTGTCTCCATCTGTTTCTTTAGATCCTTTGTGATTTGCATGGATCTGGGAAGAAAATTGGAGCCTGTTATGATGTTGCATAAAGCAAGAAGCTTATTGAACAAATATGTAGCCACCGTCTTGTACACGGTGTTACTGTACTGAGGAATTAGGAATTGCTAATCCTGTTTTACATCAGCAAGCATAGTTAATTCTGTCTCAGAGGAAATAGTGGGAACTGCTTCGCACAGAAAGGTACTGCTTCTATTCAGGTATTTCCAGGAGCCTAGTAATTAAGGAGGCTGTATTGGTTATGGAACCCATGTTGAGGCTATGTGGCAGTGGCTGGCATACTGTGCAATGTTCTATCTGCCTTGGACAGAACATTTACACAGTTGCTCAAGAGCACTCTTCCACAAGATCTAGGACCAGGAACACCCGAGTTTGAATCCCCATTCAACCATGAAGCTCGCTGGGTGACTCTGGCCCAGTCATGTATCTCTCAGTCTAACCTACCTCACAGGGTAGTTGTGAAGATAAAAATAACCATGTACACTGCTCTGAGCTCCTCAGAGGAAGAGCGGGATATAAATGTAAGAAACAAACAAGAAACAAACGGAGCTCCATGATAGAGGGCCGTTAGAAATAAGGGCTCTCTATTACATGATTGCATTTGTGCAATGTTGTGGTTTTGCGCAAGAGCACTCTTGCCCTGTTCCAGTGCAGATGGAGCATTGTGCAGTATGTCAGTCACTGGCCTATAACATGTTACATGGGCCTATGAAATTTTATTTGCTCTATTTATGAAAAGATGTACATCCAACCCTTAAGTATGGAACAATACAGTGGCCAACATTAAAAACGGGTAAAACTATCCATAAAAACAATAATTAAAAAGAACAGATTTGAAAACATAGTAGCATATATTATCATTTCAGCTAACGTTTAAAAAGACCTGTGACCATAAAGAGATCTTTGCCTGCTGCTGAAAAAATATGTGAAGTAACCTCCCTAGAAGAAGAACATTAGATAAACAGAGCATCACAGTCAAAATTCCTCTTTCTGGTTGCCATCTGCCTAACTTTTGGCAGCAGGGGCACCTGAAGAAGGCTTTCTGTCTTAGCACACAGGCAGATACATGCAGGAGGAGATGGTATTTGAGGTCCCTGGGGCATCCTATCAGGCTTTGAACGTAAGCATCAGTTCTTTGAATTGTACTTTGCAAACAGACCAGCAGTCAATGAACATGTTTCAGGACTGACAAAATGTGTTTCCTGAGGCTGGTCCCAGTTAATAGTCTAGCCACAGCACTCTCAACTAACTGAAGCTTCTGATAAGTCTTCTGAGGCAGTCCCATGCATAACCATTTCAGTAGCATAATCTGAAGGGCATGGATGACTGTGGCTGGGCCATCTCTGTCAAGGAAAGGTTGTAACTGGTGTCAGACTTATCTAATAAAAGGTGCTATATGCCATGAAGGCCATTTGAGCCTTTAGTGACAAAGCTGGGTGTTAGAACTCCATGATTCTTCAGGAGGTGTGCAACCCCATCCACAACAGGCTGAACAATGAACCTGAAGCTTCTGCCAGACAAGATAGAGGTGTTGTTGGTAGGTGGTTTGTCTGACTTGAACAGTGGTGTCCACGTCAGACTAACCACACACCAAATCACATCCATCTTGTCTGGATTAAGCTTCAGGTTATTAGCCCTCACCCAGTCCAGCACTGATCCCAGGCACTGGTTTAGCATTTGTACACCCTTGCCTGATTTAGATAAAAGTAGGCTGGGTATCATCAGCATACTAATGGCATTTCACTCAGCAGCAGTTCCTTGTAGATGTTCAGTGGCTTGGGAGACAAGTTGGAATCTTCTAGGACCCCATAACATAAAAGCCATGGGGCCAAGCAGCATGCCATGTTCCCAGCAATACCTCCTGGATTTGGACCTCCCGATAGGAACAGAACTACCTCAGTGTGGTAAGAATTAACATGGTCTTATGCAAAAATGGAGCCTGAACCCAGGCTGAAATGAGTGTCTCCCAAGATTGCTTGGAACAGCACAGCAATCACCTACTCAAGCAACCTGCTCAAGAAAGGGCCATTTGCAACTGACTGATTAGTTGTTACAGTCTTCAGCAAAGGGCTTCTTTGGAAGGAGTTTCACTTCCTCTTTCAAGGCTGCTGGGAAATGAGGTTCAAGCCCTTGATGCTGTCCAAATTTTATAAAAGGTGGTGCAGAAATTATCTGAAAAGCAGCTATTCCCATGAACTGGCATGTTCCCTTGGGTTCATTCCTCTGGGATGTGATCTAAAAAGAGATCCAAAGCTGTTTGGTTCATGTGGCTGTTGTCTGAATCATTTAATCTTGAATCTCAGAAAACTCTGGGTTTACACAAATTGCAAGCAGAGAACACATTTCTTGAAAACTTGGTAAGCAAAGCTATTACTTCCTTTCTGGCTTTAATGTGAAGTGGCTGGGTTTTAAATAGGTATAAATAATAATGCCATTTGTGTATAGACACTTAATACATGTGAAAGGCAAATCATTTACCATTACAAATAAATTAAATAACAATAGGCTTCAAAATTGATCCCTGCCCTTGCTCACACCAACTAAGCTGTATAATCTGGCACTTTATCCTTCTCAAGGCTGCATAGTAAGCGTTCCTCATTTTGAAAGTGCTTCAATGGTTTCATTTGAATAAGGGAAAGCAATTTATACAAAGGATAAAGAGTAAAGAAAATTGGCATTCACTAGAATGGTTAATTTGAGACTCTCCCATGAACTGCTCAGCTTTGCATACATTTTTATATTATGCATTTGTCTTATAATTAATTGCTTTGCTTCTCTGTTCAATGAGCTTTCTATCTTTCCTTTTCCTGGGCATTGATCCCTTATCAATGACTGCAGTTTAGGTCCCCTATTGCTTTCCTCACTGATTTCAAAAACACATAATCAAAGACTGACCCTCTAGACCAGTGCTATGGCCCCTTGCAGATGTTGGCCTGCAACTCCCATCATCCCTGGCTATTGTTCACTGTGTCTGGGGATGCTGGGAACTGTAGTCCAAAAACAACTGGAGGACCAAAGTTAAGTGTTCCTGCTCTAGACCAACATTTTGACCTTATATCCCAAGCTTGGGGAATCCAATAAGATACATTTCTGGTTGTAACAATAATAGACATGTGCAAGGTGTTATGTACCTTTCATGTCTCTTCTGTGTGCTGTTTTTAGTCACATGGTGAAAAGTTGCAGGAAGTGTATGAGGAGCAACTTAGGCAAATATCTTGCCATCTGAACCAGCTCAACTCAATTGGATTGTCAAATAGGTGTGCTTAATTTAGCCTTATAATTGCAGCAAAAGATGATACATATATTTTTTGCTGAATATTTGAATTCACACAACCATGCGTATCATGATTAGGCAACTAATATCTGCCAGAGTTCTACTGCAGTATGACTTGGGTAGAAAAGGGAAGCAAAATTTAAGATGGTATTATAATGGTAGAAGAATTAGGGAAGTTACCTTTTCTGTCCCAATAACTATATGCTATAGTTATTATAGCAATAACTCTAAGCAATATCACCAATGCAGATGGCCTAGTCACAAAGCACAGAAACTGCCCAATATTATTAGTGGCTCACATGCCACTCAGCTTACTGCAGGCTGCTGTGGGTGTCTAAAACAACACTGGTGCTTTTTCACAGCCAGTAAGAATATTTCTATAACATTTTTCAACCGCAAAATGTTCTCAAAGTGACTTGCACTGAAAAAAGGGGAACATGGATCCCTGTCCCAAAAGGGTTCACGATTTCTTCAAAAAAAGATATTCACACACACGGAAGGTGGCAGCCACTGCCACTGGAAAGAGACACACTAGCTAGGAATATCAGAAGCTGTCTTATACTGAGTCAGATCATTGCTTCATCTAGCTCAATTGTGAGGTAATTCGCACAACCGCCTGAGGGAGGTTTCGGGGAGAGACGAGTCTGCACCCAGCACATGAGGAGAGGCTTTGTGTGTTTCTGCTAACACATGCCACAGATGACTCAGGCCCTCCAGTTCTTCCAGCAGCCATCTCTATCATAGAATCCTGAGGCTAGATGGGTCAGGCAGAGGAGATCAGCTGCTATACTTTAATACATCAGCAGATATACTTTGCCTGGCCCCTCTAGCCCCAAGACTCTATGAAAGATTGTTGTTGGCAGCTGCAATGCATTTGAAATGGTGACTGCACCCATATGACCAAACTCCAAGGTATGAGGGCTTTTCTTTCCCTCATGGTGCAGAAGTTGGGCTTCGTGGGTTTGAATGGGCTGGGTAGGCTGGCTTCCCACGGGTTCTCACGATCAGCAGTAGCTGCCTATACTGCTTCCTGCCCTCTGATTTCTGATTGTAAGAATGGGCTCATTGTCTACTCTGACTGGCAGCAGCTCTGCAAGATTTTAGGCATCTCTCTACCTGGAAATACCAGGGATTGAACCTGGGACCTTCTGCATATGAAGTAGATGCTCTACCACTGAGCGGTGGCCCCATCTCCATTCTGTTCTGTGCTGGGGTTGTATTGGAACAGTTTCATTTTCCCTGCTATTTGAGTATTTGAGAGTCATCACTTTAAAAGGTACTTCTTCGCACAGTTAGCAGGGATCTTGTAATAGCTCAAAAGCATGTGTTGCAAGTCCAATTAGATAACTTAATCCAGGCCCTCTATTATAGCAGGTATCTTCTAATACCCAATGTTCAGCTCCACTGATAGAACACCATATCTGCAGAGTTCATTCATCAGGATAGACGATAGTTCCCCCAGGCTGTAGGGCCACTTCTAAAAAAGATGCAATATTTCTCACATTGTAGACATGAATTCTGTCCCGTAGCATCTTTTTTCAGACACTGTTAAGAACTTAAGAACAGCCCTACTGGTTTAGATCCAAGGCCTATCTTGTCCAGCATCCTGTTTCATACAATGGCCCACCAGATGCTTCTGAGAAGCCCACAGGCAAAAGGTGAGGGCATGCCTTCTCTCTTGCTGTTGTTCTCCTTCAACTGCTATTCAGCAGCATCTTGCCTCTGAGGCTGGAGGCGGCCTAAAGCCACCAGACTAGTAGCCATTGATAGACCTGTCCTCCATGGAATTGTCTAAGCCTCCTTTAAAGCCATCCAAACTAGTTGCCAGCACCATTTCCCATGGTAGAGAATGCCATAGATTAATTATGCACTGTGTGAAAAAGTACTTTCTTTTGTTGATCCTAAATTTCCTGGCCTCATTTCATGGGATGACCCCTTGTAGTGTTGTGCACAGAACTGGCGCCTGCCGATTCAAAGGCGGGGGGGGGGTAATTTTAAGGACTGGGGAGGGTGCACTACACCCCCCACTGCATTTCCCCCACCAGGGCTCTCTTTTAAAATGGTCTGGCGGGTTGGCAACGTACCTCCCTGCCACCCCATTGCCTCCTCAGACCGGAAGTGACTGGAAATACCCAGCACACGTGACCAGGTACTTCTGATCCAATGAGGCAACGGGGCACCCTCCCCAGTCCTTAAAATTATCCCTCACCCCACCTTCAAACTGGCCGAAACTCCAGTCTTTCAAACCTGTTTGGAGGTCAGTAAAAGGGCCTCCAAATAGGTTTGTGCATATCCCTAACCCCTGCTTCTAGTGTTATAAGAGAGGAGAAAAGTTTTTTCTCTGTCTACTCTTTCTATTCCATGCATAATTTTTTTAATTGTTCAATTTTTATACCACCTTCCATAATGCATCCCAAGCTGATTGACAAAAGTTAAAATACAATAAAACACCATTTTTTAAAAATCACACATAAATCCTTAAAATCAGTTAAACTGCAAAAACAATAAAACACGCCCCCCTGCAAAAAAAAAAAAAAAAAAAAAAGATTAACAGAAGTAGGAGAGCTGAGAGACCCAGGCAACCCCTAAGAGGTAAAAGCCTGAACAAATGAACAGGTCTTCAGTTGTTTTTTAAAAGCAGCCACAGATATCAGAGTGGGCATTCACTGGGAGAGCATTCCAGAGCCTGGCAGCAACAACAGAGAAGGCCCTGTCCTGTGTGCAGAACTATTTAGCCTCTCAGTGTCAGCACACAAAGCAAAGGGCCCTCTGATGACCTTGTTGGGTGGGCGGAAACCCTTGGGCGCATGAAGTCCTTCAGGTATCTAGGGCCCTAACCATTAAGGGCTTTAAAGGCAACAACTAGCACCTTGAATTGGATCCAGAAACAAATTGGCAGCCAGTGCAGCTCTTTCAGAATAGGTGTAATATGCTCTGAGTGAGCAGTTCCAGAGAGAACCCTGGCAGCTACATTCTGCATCAACTGAAGTTTCCGAATATTATTTAAGGGCAGCCTCATGTAGAGCACATTGCAGTAATCCAGCCATGACATGACTAAGGCATGGGTAACCATGGCCAGATCTGCCTTCTTGAGAATGGAATGCAGCTGGCACACTAGCCCAAGCTGTGCAGAGGCACCCCTGGCCACTGCCTCCACCTGGACATCCAAAAGCAGAGCCGGGTTCATCAACAGCCCCAAGCTGCACACATGCTCTTTCAAGGGGAGTGCAACCCCATCCAGAACTGGTTGAATCACACTATCCCGATTGGCTTTTCTACTGACCAGCAGCACCTCCATCTTGTCTGGATTTAACCTCAGTTTGCATCCAGCCCATCACCGCCTCCAGCCCCCAGTTCAGTACATCCACTGCTTCCCTAGGATCTGATGTCAGATAAAGGTAGAGCTGAGTGTCATCTGAATATTGATGACACTTTAGTCCAAACCTCCTGATGACCTCTCCCAGTGGCTTCATATAGAAGTTAAACAGCATGGGGGATAATACTGAGCCTTGCAGGACCCATAGGTCAGATGCCAAGGAGTCACACAGGACCACCTTCTGGAACCTCCCCCAGAGAAAGGGCTGGGATCATTCCAATGCACCAACCCCAGTTTTATACACCTCTATCATGTTCCCCCATAGTCGCCTCTTTTCCAAACTAAAAAGCCCCAGATGCTGTAGCCTAGCTTCATAAGGAAGGTGCTCCTGATCATCTTGGTTGCCCTCTTCTGCACCTTTCCCAGTTCTACAATGTCCGTCTTAAGATACGGTGACCAGAACTGTATGCAGTGCTCCAAGTGCACCGCTTACACTTCAGAATTCAAGCTGAAAGAACAAGAAGACATCACTAAAATTCTGTTTTGCATCGTAAAATGGTATTGTGGATGGGATATCCCTCTCCTGTGTGTCATCATGTTTATATTTTATATGGGAAATGTGGTATATAATTGTTAAAGAAATATATGATCGCTTGAGAACATAGTGTTGATTATATCAGGGTTTCCCAATCTTGGGGTGTTGGTTGGACTGCAGCTCCCATGATTCCCTTTAGCCATTATGGGGATGATGCGAGTTGTAGTCCAACAACATCTGGGGACCCAAGGTTAGGAACTGCTGTATTATACCATCTGGATATCAAGTAAATAAAATAAGAATACAACGAGAATTATTCTCAGTGGCTGCCTCTCAGCTTTGGAGATCCATCAAAGACTTGAGTCTGAATGTTTTCCATAGGCATTGCCCTAACTTGTTTGTATTTGGGCTGGCTATGAAGACATTTTAATTCTGACCTTGTGTTTGAGAGAGAGAGAGAGTGTGTGTGTGAGTGTTTGTGTGAGCGTTGTGTGACCTGCCTGATCCCTGCAGGATAGAGCAGCAGACTACAAATCCAACTAATTAAAAGAAAGAAAGAAATGGACAGATTATATTTTCTCCCATCAAGCTGCCAGGTGGATTTTGCCATAAGGATCGATGAAAATGAGAGCATAAGAACTGCCTTTTTGGGTGCATATCACTGGTATTATTGCAAAGATTGTTGGAAACTATCTTTGCATGTTTACCTTAAGCACTGTGCTGTCAGTTTCCAGAGTCTTTAGAATAGCCTCAGGCACATTCTAAGGTTCAGGGAGGTAGAAAAAAAATGAGCCATACTGTTAGGAAACAGAAAACATGAAGGAACTGATTTTCTTACCAACTCACTCAACCATAGTGCAGTTCAGGTCATCATCCAATTCTTTTGCTGTGTTCCAGAGTACACACAAGGGCAGTCACACTCGAGCAATTTCGAACATAATCATTCAGTTACCTTTGCATTTCCACTGAATAGGAAACTGAACTGGATGGCAGTTTCTATGTACTCTTGAAAGCAAGCCCAAGCACTGCTGAAAGAGAACATGAACCCATATATTCCATTCACAGGCTCCGCTGAGACAAACAAATCTTGTGGGATTCACAGATTAAGAGACAGAAATTGCTGTGGCAGCCTAAGAACTAGAGACTGGTTTATATTACCATGTTCATGGCAAGCTGCTTCCATGACATGTAGTGGTTCTCTTCACCCTCCTGTAACATGTAGCATGTCTTGCTGTGTGGTTCCATCATCAGACTGGATGAGGAGTTTCCACAGGAGCAAGGAGAAATCTCCAGGAACATCAGGTTCTGATAAGAAAAGGGCCTGTTTGCACTGTAATCGCTACATGGCAAGCTGAATTAAGAAGAGAGCCGACATGCAGAAACCTCTTGTCATGGGGTAGGATGCAGCTATCTTTGTTTATGGACAACATGCTGCTTCATCAGTTGCATAAAAAGGCACCCACACTTATTGGCTTGGCCTTGGTAGCAAAACCAAAGGTGGTAGTTGCCAGAACGATGTCCATTTCTTCGTTCAAGGGTTCCCAAGCTTTTTAATAAACAAATGTACCCCTTCTGTCACAAATCTTCTGCTCAAGTGCCCCATAGGTGTGTGCACGTGCACACACACATATACATAAACACACAAATTTAAGTGTTATGGCTAGGGAGAAAGGCTATTCCAGTCACTGGCTCACAGCCACAGTACGTTATTCATAAGCAGTCTTCCTGAAATAAATGGAACAAGTTTTCTCCTCTTAATTTCAATGAAAGAACTCAGTGCTAATTTTCTGAAGCCAGTTAGGCTGAGGGGAGAAGTATGCTGAGCTTCAGCTTGTAGCCAGACAATCAGGGGCAGGGGAGGAGGGTATCACCCTCCTGCCTAATCCCTTCCCATATGCAGACATATGGCTGGTGTGTTAGCTTCAAGTCCATGATCCTTGGATGGGGAACAAGCTTGGGAAGACAAAAGGGCTTTAAGTGCTCCCTGGAAACTCTTAGTACCTCATGTTAGGAAACTCTGTTTTAGTCCATGACCTCATGCTGCAGTTTCCTGTGAGGTTAGGGGCAATTTCCTGCTCCCCTCCCTAGCTCTCAGGAAAGGGCAGTAGGGGATCGTTTTGGCACTGGCTGTCCACATCCTTGGAACACTGGAGCAGCCCAACATCAGAGTGATAACCCCCACGTTTCCTCTCTGGAGCAGAGGAAAGACTGGGGCTTGTGTTGGCACTGGAAGCTGCTGGGCAGCACAACATGAATACAGAACTCTCCAAGCCCCCTGCAACTGGGAGATGGCAAGAGCGGTGGGGGTGCAACTGGAGGGGAGCAGGCAAGAGCGGTAGGGGGTGCAACTGGGAGATGGCAAAAGCGGTGGGGATGGCAATGGTGGGGGTGCAACTGTGTTTTGCACAAGGTCTGAAAATTCTATATTCAGCATAGGGGTGTGCATGGAACTAATTTCGGCGGTTTGTTCGGTTCGAATTCAAGCCAAATTTGAACTGGACCATGAGCCAGTTCAAGTCGAACTGGCCCCTGGTGTGGTCCAAGGGTCAAACTAGGCTGAACTGGTTTGGAACCAGTTTGATTTGGTTCAAGGGGGCATGCTTGTAAAGGGGGATATGGTGATAACTTCCTTTTATAAGCAAAGGGGGGAACCCTGCCTGCCTTTAAGAAAACTCCTAATGGGGGAGGCAAGAGGGCACCTCATCATTGGTGGTGGTGGCATGGCTCCTCCGAACCCTGGACTGGAAACGGCACTCCATTGTGGCCCTGTTCCAGCCTCTGCCCATGCGGAGGCCAAATACAATAGTTCTGCAAACTCCTAATTCAGTACCTCCTCTTTTTGGCAACTGGTCGTGATACTGTGGTTGCTGTCTGCAAGTTGAGTGGCCTACTACAGATGATACTACGTACGTTATTAAATGGATGCTTGCTTCCCACTAATTAGTATTGTGGGTGGAAAGCTGCTTCTGAATTATATGATGAAGTAGTTGACTCTTATTCAGAGCAAATGGGGATGTGCTAAAAAGTATAATTAACTCTGCTTGTCCTGTTTTTGAATGATGAGTGCAATAGAATGTAATAGAATTAAATTGTCTGCTGGCAAATTCCCACACACTGATACAGTACTCAAGGTCGTAGTGGGGATGTGCCCACCAGACTAGCAGGGAGAGGGAGGGGGAAAGCCACATCAGCTATAGCTATCCACCAATTAGGACTCCATCAGCAAGGAAAATGGCAGCCTGCAGTCTATTGGGGAACAAGCCAAGGGCCTTCCAATTACAGAGACATTGGGGACTGACCTTGCAGTGGAAGCACTGGCAGAAGATATGTGTGGGCTAGATCTTTTCAAGTAGAGGAGCTCTATCCACTTCCACAAATGCAGGGCTTACCAATAGTTTATTATTTGTTTGTTATTTATTTGTTTGTGAGAGCTCATTGTGTTTTGTTTTGTTTTGTTTTAATTTTATTGCCTGAAATATATATCTCTAGGTGGTGTATGTAATCCAAATTACAATGTAAAAATAAAATAAAAACTAAGCACTTTCACAGAATAAAGAACAATTAAAAACAATTCACAGAATAAAACAAAACAATTTGACAGAGTAAAACAAACAGTTTAAAATTAGTTTTAATTAAAAACCTGAGAAAAGTCTTAGGGGTCTTTTTATACGGGGAGTGGCAGAGTGTTGAGGAAGAGAGATGAGGGAAGTAACTGATGGCCCATAGCCCAGGGAGACAGAGGTCAAGGGAGGTCAGTCCTCCAGGTAGGACTGGGAAAGACCTCTGTCAGAAATCCTGGAGAGCTGTTGCCAAATAGTATAAAAATACTGGGCTATATAGACATATGAGGCCTGTTCACAAAATCATCAACATCTGGGTAGGAGGCATAACAGTACTCTGGTTTGCATGACTGTGTGAACTCGTAACAGTCCCTCCAACCCAGATTGCTGAATGCAGAGTAGCCTAGTTTTTTTATCCTGCTCTTAACCAATTGAGGAGAGGAGAGGTCTCCTACCCTGCTTTTCTGGTTGTGTGGATCCATTTAAGGCCTGACTTCACACAAGATAGTCTTGCATGTTCACTTTATGAGGAGAAACTTTGTAGTCCAGCTTAAAGCATATACAATTTAGAAGGCCACCACAACTTTCAGGTGTTGTGAAATGTATCTTTAAATAACCCCAATTCCAAGTATCATGATATGTGTATGTAGGGATGGGGCCATAACTCTGCATGCAGAAGGTCTCAAGTTAAATCCCTAACATCTTCAGATAGGCAGATGTTCAGTCTCCTGCCTGAAACCTTTCAGAGATGCAGCTAGCTCAGGTAGAACACACCAATGGTGTGACTTAGTGTAAGGCAGCTTCCTATGCCTGGAAGGGTCATAGCTCAGTTGTTGAGCCTAGGTTCAATCCACCTCAACTGCTCTCTAAAAGAATCTCAGAAAGTTGAGGTGGGAAAATATCTCTCTATGCATAAGAACCTGGAGAGTTGCTGCCACCGCGTATAGCATAGGTAAAGTTGTGCAACCGCAGAGCCCTGTGGTTGTCTTTGGTGGAATACAGGAGGGGTTCACCATTGCCTCCTCCCGTGCAGTATGACATGATGCCTTTCAGCATCTTCCTATATCACTGCTGCCTGATATAGTCTGGGAAACATACCAAACTGGGATATAAATCCAATGGTCTGGCTTGGTTTAAGATGGGAAATGTTGGGCAGTGCAAACCTGCAGAAAAGTCCAAATTTGTTATTCCTCAAGAAGAAATACTTATTTGTTCCACATTGTTGTCTATTGGTCAGAAGTAAAATATTTGCACAGATCAGATTTGATACTGGCCTGTAAAGGCCAAATTCTACTTACCAAAATGTGGCACGCTATGCAATAAATGTTTCTAGTGTTTATGCAAGTACATTATTGGTGGTGGTGGGGGGGTACTGTATACTGATAAAGCCATTATTTTGATGAATACTTCAGTAACATGCCAGCATCAATATTTCTGACAGATGTCAATATGGCTTTACCTCCCAGGCCCAGCCAAGCTGCACTGAGGGGAATGCAAATTATCTAGGCAACAGCTTTGTTTTGTTTTTACTAATTGCAGCAATTTAATAAATCTACATCGAAGGCAATATTATAACTGCTGTAATTTGCATTTATTTGGGACTCTTATTTACATGGAGCTGATGCTCTCCCGCATACATAAGCTGGTGACCATTTATTTACTTAGCAGGAATTGTGATGAGACGATCATGCATCTTAACAGTAAAGTGAAGCTAAATTATCTACAGTTACAAAAGATTTCAGCTGGGGACTCTATAGATGTCATTGATTACATTACTATTTGTACTAAATGGGCACAACAGATCATAGAGTTCCCTGTCTTTAATGACAAAAAGCAGGGCTGAGTTACACTCTGAGGCTGTTCACATGCTCAGCAAAGACCGGGTTGGGCTGCCTAAGCCCAATCTTTGCTGCACATGTAAACCGCCAGGAGTCACGTGGCTCCCGGCAGCGGCATGGCTGCAAACCCTTAGGGGAGCTCCAGCTGCAAGTCAGGATTAAGGGCGTGAGCACGGTCTTACCCCTAGTTAACTGATTATGTGTTGGTGCCGTGTGGCTCAGCGCAGCACCTACATACAAGTAGCCTCCTGGCATGCATTGGGAGGCTCCCCATAATGCATTGCACACTTGCCTGGTGCATTATGGGAGTTCCAGGGACCTCCCAGCCCCCAAACCTCCATGCTGCCAGGAGCTGCTGGCAGCCGTCTGGGTGGGCGATCTGCCACTCAGTAAGGGCAGAGATATCATCTGCGGGGGTGTGAGGTGGGTAAGCATTTCAAAGTTTCCTCCCCTCACCCCTTTTGAGCCCTTTCTCCCAATCATGAGAACGGGCTCATTGTGTTTGAAGGGATGCTCATAATTGGTGTTATGTCAGTTCTCAGTGGCATTATATTGGACCGGTTCTTACACTGGTCAAATCATTGGAAGATCTTGCAAGGTCCAGGGATTCTCCATCCTTCAACAGAGAAGCAAGTCTAGTATCAATACAGAGGTGTCCAAAGACCTTCTGGACACATTGGAGCCATATATGTTCTTCATCGTACTGTACAGTGTCATAGCTTTACCATGTTGCCCTGCCTTTTGCCAAGAGTGCCTCAAGGCACCTTACTTGTAATGCACTAAAACCATTTTGAACAGCAGAGTTAGCAAGTAAAAACCCAAATAAAAAACAAAAACAGGAGATAAAGGCAATGATATACCTTAAGCAACATTAAAGGCCAGTATGCTGATGACACTGAGCTTTACGTCTCACTGCTTTCCAAAGCTGGAGGGACTACAATGGCCTTGAATCATAGTCTGGAGGTGGTTTTGAATTGAATTCTTGTCCCAAATTAAACCCAGACAAGACAGAGGCTTTCCTGGTTAGGTCTTCAACCTGTTTTAGATGAACTTGCACTGAAAGAGCAGGGTCACAGCTTGGGAATGCTCTTGAACCTCAGCATTGCTCTTGGATGCCCACATAGCAGCCATGGCCAGGGGTGCTTTTGCCCATCTTTGGCTCATGCACCAGCTGCGTCCATTCCTAGGACAGGCAGACCTGGCCACAGTGATCCATGCCCTTGTCACCTTTTGGGCAGACTACTGCAACATATTCTATGTGGGGCTACCCTTCAAGACCCTTTAGAAATGGTGACTGGTGCAGAATAGAGCAGCAAGGTTTCTGGCAGGTGCCAGGTGCGCAGTTATTATTATTATTTTTACATTTCTATCCCGCTCTTCCTCCAAGGAGCCCAGAGCGGTGTACTACATGCTTAAGTTTCTCTTTCATAACAACCCTGTGAAATAGGTTAGGCTGAGAGAGATGTGACTGGCCCAGAGTCACCCAGCTAGTTTCATGGCTGAATAGGGATTTGAACTCGTGTCTCCCCGGTCCTAGTCCAGTACTCTAACCACTACACCACGCTGGCTCTCAGTTCACATCACTCCACTACTGTGCAAGCTACAGATTGCCAGGATTCTTTCCAGACACAATTCAAGATGCTGTTTCAAAGCCCTTAACAGCTTAGAGTCAAGTTACCTGAAGGATGGCCCTCATAGTTCTCCCCAGTCCACAAGATCATGTAGAGGGGCTGTCCTACATCTCCCACCACCTGTTGAATAACAGTTGTTGTTAATGTATGGGTGAGCCTTTTTCGTGGTGATGGCTAAGTCTCAACGGAACTCCTTGCCCTGATGTTAGGCTTTCTGCCTCCCTACTTAATTTTAAATGGAATGTTGAGACGTTTTCATTCCATCAGGCCTTTGCCTAACTAAACCTCTCTTACACTCTTTGTTTTAATTATGGTTTCTATCTCGCTGCCATGATTGTCAGTTTTGTACATTGCTACCATTTTATTCTACTATATTGTGATTTTAATTTTTGTAAGTCACTATAGATTTGCTTGTGAAGAATGCAGACAAGCAAATATTTTTAAATAAACCAACAAGATGTATAAGAAAACAGGATAGACTTTGCCTTGGACCCAAAATATAGCAGTGAAGGTAGCAAGCACATTTCATGGGAAAGGGTCCCCTAATTTGGGCACCACCACTGAGCATATCCTATCTTCAGTACCCACCTGCCTCACCTCTGGGGATAGGAAGACATAGGAATTTGCCTTATACTGAGTCAGACCACTGGTCTATCTAGCTCCGTATTGTCTACACAGACTGGCAACGACTTCTCTTAGGTTGTAGACAGAATCTCTCTCAACTCTCAATCTCAGCGGTGTTCAATACCATCGACCATGGTATCCTTCTGGGCCGCCTCTCGAATATGGGAATCGGAGGTACTGCGCTGCAGTGGTTCTGGTCCTTTCTTGGGGGGAGGGTCCAGAAGGTGGTGCTGGGGGACTACTGCCCCGTGGCCATTGGCCTGTGGCCTGTGGGGTCCCACAGGGTTTGGTCTTGTCCCCCATGCTGTTTAACATCTACATGAAGCCGCTGGGAGAGGTCATCCGGGGACTTGGACTGAGTTGTCAGCAATATGCAGATGACACTCAGCTCTATCTCTCCTTGTCACCTGATCCTAGGGAGGCGGCAGATGTCCTGAATCAGGGGCTGGAGGCCGTGATGGGTTGGATGTGGGCTAATAAACTGAAGTTGAATCCGGACAAGATGGAGGTACTGTTGGTCAGTAGGAGAGCCAATCAGGATGAAGAGATTTTACCAGTGGAAACTGCAGCTAATGCAAAATGCGGCAGCTAGAGTTTTATCCAGAGTTGCCCCTTGGGAGCACATCACATCAATTCTGAAAGAGTTGCACTGGCTGCCAATTCATTTCCGGGTCCAATTCAAGGTGCTGGTTTTGACCTTTAAAGCCCTTAACAGTTTGGGCCCGGGGTACTTGAGGGACCGCCTGCTCCCAAGGGTTGCTGCCTGCTTGACGAGGACATCTGAGGAGGCTCTGCTCCGGGTGCCGACAATGAGGGAGGCCCGGCTGTCGTGCACTCAGGACAGAGCCTTCTCTGTTGCTGCCCCCAGACTTTGGAATGCTCTCCCAGTGGCCATTCACTCCTCAGACTCCATCACAGCTTTTAGAAAGCTTGTTAAATCTTGGCTTTTTATCCAGGCTTTTACATGATTGTTTTTATTGCTGCTTCTATGTGTTTTTACCTGTTGTATCATTTTTATGCTTGTATTTTATAGATTTTAAATTTGGTTTGTTTTTATATTTTTAGCTTAATACTTTTATTGTCACTTGATTGTATGTTTTTTAACTGTTGTAAACTGCCTTGCGATTGTTTTTAATGAAAGGCGGTATGTAAATGCAACAATAATAAATGAATAAATAAATGAATGAATAAATAAACCCTATCTTGGAGATGCCAGGGAAGGAACTTGGAACCTTCTGCTCTTCCTAGAGTAGCCCCACCCCCTAAGGGTATTATCTCACAGTGCTTACAATTATAGTCTCTCATTCAAAAGCAAACTGGGGTGGAACCTACTTAGCAAAAGGGACCATTCCTGCTTGCTACCACAAGACCAGCTTTCCTCCCCATAGACCTGGAGTAGAGCTTCTGAAGAAGATCTTAACTGATCAGGTGACAGATACCCCAGTCCCAGGTCATGCAGGGCTTTAAAGCCAAAACATGTATAGCATGTTTTCCCCTCAACATCTGCCATAAGAAAAAAAGGGCCCGAAGAGATGATGAAGTATTCTGCTTCCCACCCAGTTACATAGCTTTTAAACCTTTTTTCCTCATTCATACTGTGAGAGACACCTTTCAACTGGTGATTTGGTTTATATTAAGCAGGGGGTGAGCAATGGTCCCTATTCAGACCCAGCACAGCATCCCTCCAATGGTTGTTGCTAATGCCCTTTGGGGACAGGGAACCATCTTCACCTTTTTCTTTTTTTATGTAAACTGCTTTGCAAACTTCTGTTGAAAAGCAACATATATATGGTGGTGGTGGTGGTATTTCCAGAGAGTTGCTGCAGTTAACAATTACCCCCAAGATGATAAAAATATAAAAAGAGGGAATGGGTCAGAAGGCAGAATGCCCAGGCAAGAATTACTATTACAGGACTTATTTCTACCCCATCCCAACCCCACCTTTATTGGCTAACGTTGTTTTTGGACTTGGCCTGACTAATGTTGTTCCCCCCCCCCCCCGCAATCCAAGTGTATTCTTAAGCATCCTCGTGACAGAATTATAGACCTTGTCACATACAGCCCACAAGCAATCAAGACAGACAGGCATATCATAAAACTGATTTGTTCCTCCACAATAGTGAGATACAATAGGACTTTCTTATTATTCCCCATAGCTACTTCCAAAATGATATGGGTTACAGATAATCCAGTAAGATCCATTGCCACCATGCCCATAACTTGCAATGATTTGGCATTTAGCCATTTAAGGGAAATGTAGTTTGTATAAAGAAAAGTAAACAACAAGAAAATGAACAAACAGAACAAACTGACAGAGAGTGTGCAAGATGGTCCTTTAGCCAGGGTTATTTCCAGGATCACAATTCCATTGCTTGCATTTTGGAAATGGTTGTAATCACTACAAATCTAATCACTTGCAAAGCTAATCACTACAAATATCTATGTCGGATTTTAGAATGGCTAGAGTGAGATGCATAAGCCACAAAGATAATCTTCGGAACTTTATAAGAACCATAACACATTCTTATTTCTGACCAGTCTGGCCTATCCATGGCCATTTTCTGTTTGTAACATCAGATATAGCCCTCTATCAGAATCAGCGTTAGCTTTACCTGAAGTCATTAAAACACAAATTCTAAGCTTGTCCACCTTTGGCGTATTCACAAGATGAATCTAATCTCAGATGAAAACCTGAGATTCCAGCAGCGCACAGGCTCCTGCAGAGTGTCTCATGTAATCCCAAAGTTTTCCTCTTGGGCAATGTGCCACCCTGACATGAAGCCGATACTGACAAGCTGAGTTCAAATCTAAGATTCCAGATCTTGGTGTCATGTCAGTTTAGAGGCATTGCCAACCAGAGATTGCCACAAAATCCTGGGTTTACATGACACACTTGGTGGGAGTGGTGCACCACCAGAATCTCAGATTTTAGTCAAACTGACTACAGCCATTGTGTGAAGAGCCCCATAGTAACTGCAACTTACACTGTTTTACAAAAGACATACCATTTACCTAATGGAACTTGTGTTGCCCTACAGGCCATTTCAACATCATAGCATTGTGCAGACACATGATCATTTTGCTGTTCCAAAGACAACAATCTGTGGCTAATTTCCCATTTCTGTGTGTGTGTGTGTGTGCATTTATTTTTTAAATAAATACAATTAAATACTCTAATGGCTGCTATTGACACTATCTCACACAACTTTAGCTTTCGTTTTGTTTGAGTTCTGATATATTCAGACCTGCAGAAGAAAGAAATAAGCCATTGTCCAGTGTAGGTAGTATGCCCGTGCAATGTTATCACAATGTCAAGGAAAATAAACTGTAGGTAAAGGTGTTCTGAGACCTACCTTTCATCAGAGAACAAGAGCATATCTAGCATCCTAGTAGCATTGGCAAGTGCTGATGGATTCTCCACTCCCCTGGTGTGTTTTGTTAACAAGTCATTTTGTTTTCTAAGTGGTATACACTAGGGGGAAGAGAAGTCTATAAGCTTAAAGTTTAGAAACCGGGAGAGTTGTGCGATTTTCAAGACAGGTGTTATCTCCAGGGTGAACACATGTTGCCTTCTAGGGAATTCTCTGAGCCTGCTGTGAGTACAGCCATCCCTGTCTGTTCTTTTCTCATAGGCAATTTTTTTGGTCCCTTCTGTTCTGAGTGCTCAATGCCACGGGAAACACTTATAATAATTTAAAGAAGCATGTTTATTTTAGGAGAATGAAGAGCAGCAGGAAGATGTAGTGTGTTTCATGCCCAATTGGAAATGGAATCAGCTGTATTAATACTAGAAGCTACAAAGCTAAATTGCATTTTAAAGGAAGTGCGCATCTCCCAGCTAGGAGCCACTGAGCAAAAAATGTAGTTAGCAAAGAATAATGATGTTTCTTGGGGGTGGGGCAACTAAAATGTTTGTTCTCCCAGTGTAAACCCCAGCAGGACTCTTTCTGATCATATCTCCTGGATATGTGGCTTGCAAAAGAAAGGAAGACTGCCTTTTTCAAGCGTATTTAATGTAAGATTTAAGTGTCTCTGACTTAGTTTGGTGCACTTGAATAATACTGCAGTGCTTTCCCGAGTTCTTTTGCACATGCTAGGGAGTGGTAAGGGGGGAAGCACCAATTACCAACACTTCCTTTGTCTTATGTTTCCACTGTGATGTACAAAGAAATAAATTGAACATGTTTTCCATGGGGGATGGGCAGGTGAGAATGTGAGCTCCAGATGTAGAAACAACTGATACCGTCTCCCTATGAACAAAGTGCCCATCTTTTCCCATTGCATGTTACAATTGAAGCAGAAGTCAGTTGCATATCCTCTGTCTCCTGTAACAAGTGCAAACAACATCAATGAGAAATTTATGGGTCATACATATACTATCTGACACATTGCGCAAGTACACATTACCCCAGTAAATGCAGCCCCACAAAACTGTATTTGCAGAGTAAATCTGAACATTATAACACTTCCTGCTCCTGAATCAGGTGATATCCATTTCAGTACTGTGTATGCTGACGGACAGCGACTTTCCAGGCTTTCAAGCAGGGGTCTTTGCAAGCCCTGCTAGAGATGACTAGGATTGTAGCTCGGACTTCCTGCATGCAAAGCATATGATTGACCACTGAGATGCAACCGCTCCCCAAATACAGGGTGAAGGAGGTATTTGTAGAGAGGAATCGAAGGGCAACAGGAAGTGTGCTTGATTCCTCTCGCACCTGGACTTGGCTTCATGCTTCAGGGTAAATGTTGAGCGAAGCCACTTTGAAGTACACTCGTGGCATTGAGGGAAGCAGCCCCCTCCCCTCTGCTCTCAGCTTTCATTTTCACAAGAACACATGGCAGGCGTCAGTGCTTTCCTTCCTAGCCAATGTGGGGGCAGAGTGGGGGAGAGAGTTTCCTGCAGAGATAGATCTGCATTTGTCAAGAAAGAATGCCTCTTATTATGCTAATGATTCTACAGCAGTGCCTCTCCCTGTTTGCTCCGGCGTTTTCAGAAAAAGCAGCTTAAAACCAGCATTTAAAAAACCTGGGCATACATTGAGATAAGTTAGAATTCACATCACAAAGCCCAATTTGTGTGTGGAGTGGGTCCAAGGATCTCGGCAGGAGTTCGGGGAAGTTTGGTTGGTGTGTGAATGCACACACACTCTAGCGAAGAATATTCGGGGTAGAAGCCCTGTGCGTAAAGCCTCCTGGTGATTCTTTCTAAAAATGATTGTCTGTAGGCTGTTTTCTTGTTAGTGGGCTTTCTTTCTAGTTTCAGAGCTTGGGTGATGAAAAAAACAATTGACAAGAGTCATTGGGGGTGGCATTCACAGAAGAGAATCAGCTGGTCAAAAGAGTTAACCTCCCAATTCTCTGCAGCTTTTTCCCTGCATGAGTATATCCCTGAAGAGAAAAATATGGGATAGAGGCTTCCATATTTTCCTGCTAACCAATGTTCCCTCTAACAGGGATTCACAGATATTGCTGACTACAACTCCCATAACCCCCAAGCAAAATCCATTGCAGCTGGGGGTTCTGGGAGTTGTAGTCAACAATATCTGGGAATCCCTGTTATTATTTTATTATTAATATTATCTATATTTTATATCCCGCTTTTCCTCCAAGGAGCCCAGAGCAGTGTGCTACATACTACATAACCACTACACCACGCTGGCTTTCACCAGTGTTGGAGGAAACACTGCCCCTAACATGTAGTTCTGATCATGGTGCCCCAGACTTCTGATCATGAAAAGAATCTCTTAATGCTTACAGTGTTTGCTTCTGAAAATGAGCACTGTAAGTGCAGGCAGCGCAGGGGTAAGGCTTCCGAACATGTCAGCACCAGGGCAGGCTTTGCAAGCACATTCTTGGGGATGCTGTGGGTGAGTACAGTGTCCTCCTTTTTTCCACATCTGAAGAGGGATAAAATCCCATAGAAATCAGTGGGATGCCAGAAAGCTTGTATAGGATTAAAGGTGGGAGGTATAGAAAATTGTATCTATGAAATGATCATTACCTTGAAATTTTATTATATATAATAATGATAATACTCAAAAACCACTGGGATTTCCCAAATGACTAACCTCAGTGCTCTTTCCTTAAGAAAAATAAATTGGTGTGTGCTAATTTTCATATCAGTATGTGGATGCCAGCCTCTGATATTCCTAAACACATCATCCTAAATATTTTAGTTTATTGTAGGAGCATTAGATAGGCAAGGAAGTTGACCAGAGTCAAGATGGCTAAAGGCAGAGACAAAGAAAGAACCAAGACTGCCCCTTCCTCGGGACTAAGAGCAATTGCAAGCAGATAGTAGAAAGGAAGGAAAGCTTTGGAATCTGGAGTTCTCTGAGCGATAGAGTGAAGGAGGCTTCCTCAGAGGCTTCACTGAAGGAAGCATTCTGCTACATGAATTTTCTAATGCAATCAAAATGTGGTGATCTGATTACCCTAAAGTAAAGAAGAGACTTGAATTTCAGATAAAGGGTAGCTATTTCAGATATAGGGTAGCATCCCCAGTGGCAATTGTGGAAGAACTTTAGGTAGTTGTGGTGCACTGTGAAGTCATGCTGCTTTTAACACAAGAAGAACCACCCAAATGCATGTTGCCCAAGGAATTCTCTATTTGCCCATGTATGGGCTTGTGCAAGAGGTTGTGCTAATGCAACATTTAACCGCTCAGAGACTAAAGTTTGTGCGGTATAGAAGTTTGATAGATAAATAAATACATACATAAATAAGAAGATTGAACCAGCAAAAACGCAGATGTGATATGCATGCCAGTGCCATGCGGGGGCAGCTGGGAGACACCCTGCTGGCACGTGGGCATTGTTGGGGGATGAACGCCAAGATGGTAGCACTGGTGATGACTGCAGGAGTACCAGGTACAGACCTGTTCTCCACTTTAGAGGGGCTGTGTAAGACCTTGAATTTAAAGGGAGGTGCCTGTGATTCGGACTGTTGAATCGCATTTCAGCACATCCCTAATATCCATATATTTTAGACAAAAGGAATTGACTTGGGAATCCATTATTCTGCTTTTCAGAAGAAAACAAGGTTATTGAAAGCATTCCCAATGTCAAACTGCAGCTGTGACCCCAGCATGTGTGCAGAAGCCTCGTGCAAGCCCTTTTGAAATGAACTGAAAGAACCCCACAGGAGAACCTGATCATATTGCACCTATTGCATTTGGTGTGTCCTGTCCTATTCTGTCTAGGGAAGTGGGCATGTTATTAATAATAACAATAAATCTCTTACTCCTCTCAAATGAGTATGTATTAATGCTTCTAAAAGATGACAAAATGGATTACTGGAAATCATCGATTACAACAATGCTGGGTTAACAAGTCCCTTGCCTCCTGTCTTTCCGAAGCCATGCTAAATCACTTATAAGAAAGATTGGTAAAAAGGAGCCATTCATTGCATTTTCCCAAGGTCAG
Source organism: Hemicordylus capensis (assembly GCF_027244095.1). Lineage (NCBI taxonomy): Eukaryota > Metazoa > Chordata > Lepidosauria > Squamata > Cordylidae > Hemicordylus > Hemicordylus capensis. The sequence continues at coordinate 302,974,958 of NC_069659.1, read as the reverse complement.
TCGGCTTGGAAAGCACAAGATTGAAAATGCTGGTTGAGCGCTCCCCCTACTGGAAGAAAGCCTTTTTGTGTGTGTCTTGTCCATTGACTCAGTAGCAGCAAGTGATTGGAGTGCTTGTGATGAATGGAGTTTCTTCTTATCGCTGATTTTTAGCATCCTACAAGCACAACATATTTGGGACCTCATACTAGCGTAACACCTGTGTAATGCCACTGACTTCAGTAAAAGTAGCTCTGACTAGGACCAGCTGCATGGAAGCTACATAGTACTTAAATCTGTGCACAAGGCTAGCGTTTTCTCTGTGTGTCAACAAAGTATCCATATGGCAGCAACTGAACAATACAAATATTGTGGTTTATTGTTTGGTAGCCTTTATGTAACATTGTTCTCACATGGTAGGTTGTTTAAAAGTCATTTCTGTTCACCCAAACTATATCAGCTATGTGGAAAAAAGCACACATAGATAAACCAAAGGAAGGGAAGTGGCTATATTTTAAATCTAATTTTTAAAAAGTATTTGCACCTGCCCTTGCTCCAAGGAGCCTAGGGGGCATACATGGTTTTCTTACTTCTTCCCTTCCCTGATTTTTCCCCCTCAGAATAACTCTGTGAAGTAAATGGCACTGAGAGACAATGGCTGGATTCAGATGAAACACGAAACCGGAGGTCAATTCACTTCCAGTTTTGCTAGCCAAACATCCAGACTCGGGGAACTGGAGTTAAAAGAAAAAATGGACCCACAGTTTCCATCCCCTAATTCCCTTTGTTACTTTTGGTTTGCATTAAGTCATGATGCCGTAAACTGCATTTTGGCTTCAATTGGGGTACATCAGATTCAAGGAATGCAGTCTGCCTCCACAGCAAACCAGAGTTGACGGAGGAAGCTTCTCCCTCACTCCGGCTGCTATTGGCTTCATGGACTGTCCTTCAGGAAAGAAGGAAGCTTGCAGAGTCAGTTCCCCCACTTCTCTTCAGTCTCGCTGACTGCAGAAAGCCTGCTCTCAAGTACATCTAAATGCTGACGGGAGAGTGGGGGGAGGGGGCGTGGAACCATGGGTCCACTGGACTTGCAATTCCATATTTCATCTGAACCCGGCCAGTGATTAGACAAAGGTAAGTCTCTCTGGTCCTAATCTGATATACTATCATAACACAGTGGACAACAAAACAAAACAAACCCGTGGGATGAGGTGATGGCCACCAGCTTGGATGGCATTAAAAGGGGCTTAGACAGATTCATGGAGGACAGGTCTGTCAGTGGCTACTAGGCTAGTGGCTGTGAACCATCTCCAGCCACAGAGGCACGATGCCTTTCAATACCAGTTGCAGGGGAGCAATGGCAGGAGAGAGGGCATGCACATACCTCTTGCCTGTGGGCTCCCCAGCAGCATCTGGTGGGCCACTGTGTGAAACAGGATGCTGAACTAGATGGGCCTTGGTCCTGATCCAGCAGGGCTGTTCTTATGTCCTTGTGTTCTTACTTATTTGTGAACATCTCAAATGCCTCTTGAGCACAAGAAGAAATAAATAGTGTCTGAAGTGCCAGGGTTTTCTTTCCTGCAAAGGGGAGAGGTGCGTTTTAGTGATCTCCTCTTCTCTTTGGTCCCTCAACCTCCAGGGACATAGGTTCAGGAGGCACAGGAAGAAGGAAGGGGGGGGGGTCACTGAAAAATTATATCCTCTCCTCACATGAAGGAAAACCCTTATGCATAGGGGTGGGGAGGATTCTTCTGGATGTTAACCATTGCGAATTACAACAAAGAGAAGCACTTTGGAAAGAATTTTCCCTGCACACAGACCGCACCTCATTACAATTTCAGCATGTACTATCCTTGGTTCTGTGCTTATCCTTTAGTGGAACCAAATCCTTTGCACATCAAACTGCAGCAAAAAACTATCAGTGATTAATATCAGCAACAGAACTATTTTGGAGTGATGAGAATCATGTGCAGCAGAACAGAGCAGCCCTCAGCTGCTAGTGCAAGGTTATGGATAGGCTGGGTTGAAATAGAATCCTTTATGTTGTTGTGAAAAGCACTGAGAGATTAAAACACAGGCAAGGGAACTTTTAATGCCGGGTAGGGAGCGGGAAAGAGCCATTTTATAATCAAATGTACATTTTGGTGCATGATGAGGGTGGGATTTCATGTGCAGTGCAAACAGGTTCGTTTTAAACAAAACTCAGTATCAGCTGCATGCATGGATATGCCTTAAAATCTTAGATAATCTCCCTTACTTATCATTTCCCCATGTGCTTTTTTTTCTGAACTAATACCATAGGGAAGGAATCTTCCTGAAGAAAAGGGGCTTCAAGGAGCAAGGCTACAGGGAAAGCCTCTGTCTGTCTCTCTTGCAAAGCTATGGCCAACCATATTAGTCAACACTGTACTGGGCAAATTGGACTGATGGCCTGACACCACACAAGGCAGCTTCATATGTTCTAATGTACCAGTGTTTTGTTTTTTAAAATAATAAAAATTACTCACCACCTTCAGAATATCTGCCAACAAGCACCACAACAAAAATCTATCAGGTACCAATTTTCTCAGCCTGGATAGAAGCAAATGTGCTGCTGATTGCTACAGTGCCTTCATGCATATCTTCAGGTAATCACAAATCCTGAATGCAAAGGTTCAGGCCAAAAATACTAGGAGTAAAGGATGATGCACTCATTGTTCATGTAAATGGGGTTTAAAATAGGTACTGCAGTAGTACACAAGTTTCAAATAAAGATAAGTTGCTATCATGAGTCAGAGCTTTCTAAAGAGACATCTTAACACTTCATACCTTCTTCCCTTCCTGCTTGACAAATGTGCCAGAATCCGAATGCCCTCATCATCTATTAGCATGCAACTGAGTCACGCATATTCTCTTGTTTACTCTTCCCTCTGTCTCCCTGCCTCTGTTGTTTCCCTTGAGTCTGTATCTAGATTGTAAGCCCCTTGGCACAGGGGCCGCTCTCTTTCTTTCCAAAGTGCCATGCACATGGATAATTCTAAATAAATAATAAATGATAATAAATGACAATAACACATATAATTCCTTTACAAATGTGACATCCTGCCCTTGTGTATATATATATTCATTTATTTCACATAGGTCTTGCTCTTATGAATATGACGGCTATTTATATACCACTTTTTAACAAAAGTTCCCGAAGTGGTTAAAGATATAAATAATTTTTTCAAAATAGTTCCCTGCCCCAAAGAGCTCACAATCTAAAAGAAACATAAGATAGGCACCAGCAACAGACACTGGATGGATGCTGTGCTGGGGATGGATAGGGCCAGTTTTTCCCCCTTGTTAAATATAAGAGAATCACCACTTTAAAATGTGTCTCTATGCTCAGTTAGAAAAAAGGGGGCTTTTTTCTTCTTCCAAATAGTGTAGAGCAGCTGATATATGGTGCCCAGACTCTCCCATCCAGACAGTTTGGCGGTCCAGGTTAGCTTCACAGGAGACCTGTAGCATGTGTCTTTATTCAGATTAATTTCAGAGGGTAAAAGGAAAAGGTAAGAAATGAGGCTCCTAATAAGGAAATCGAACTTTTTTTCTTTCTAAATCAACTCTCCATCCTATGCACATTTAATCTGAAGAAAGAGCTGCTGAGCAACAGCCAGGTTTAGCCCTGACTAAGCGCAATTAACATCAATGAGCCAAGTTAGCCATGATAAACCTAAGTCCCTTTAATTTCAACAGGACCTAAACCCTATTCAGACATTACATTGTAGGAGCATACAGGTATCTGTACACATGTACATGCCCTTGTGTGAATTGCTCTACCTCCATTCATTTTAAAACTGAATCTGAGTACAGCCCCCTAAATGCAGGAAAACAGATAAGAAGTGTACTGCTGTATCATCATCGTCGTCGTCATCAGCAGCAGCAGCAACAACAACTTTATCCGTTCACTGCCCCATACAAAATTGTTCTCTGGGCAGCTCACAATACATTGTTAAAAAACATTCAATAAAACACATAAACACAACAAACAAATCACACACACAAATACAAAGCTTCTGTAAAACATTTTAAAATCAATTTTAACAATCAGTTTTAAAAAGCCTGAGTGAACAGAAAGGTTCATACCTGACAACTAAAAGAACAAAATGTGGATGTCAGGCAAGCCTCACTGGGGAGGCTATTCCAAAATGGGGTAAACTGAAAAGGCCCTCTCCATGGTAGCCACTCGCCTCATCTCGTTTGTCAGGGACACTTGGAGCAGGGCCTCCAAAGACCTTAAGGTCCAAACCGGGATATATGGGGCAAGGCGCTCTCTCAGGTAACCTGGTCCAAAACTATTTGGAGCTTTAAAGGTTAAAACCAGCACTTTGAATTGAGCCTGGAAATGGACTGGGAGCCAGAGCAACTGACATAGCCATTGGACATAAGGCTGATATCCAGACTAATGCAGTGCTTGTGTTGCTAACATTGCCCTAGTTCTTAGGGAGCTCTATCTCTACTTTGCTCTGAAGCCCACTATGCCCACTGAAAATATGTCCTTGAAGGCTGTGCAACCCTCAGGGACACTTCTACTAGGCACAGTGGGTTTCAGACCAGAGATCAATGAAGACTGCCCTTGCCCTGATACCAGCACAGCATTAGTGCACCAGTGGTACATTGTTCTGGATAAATGTATATATACAGATCTGTGCATTCATACATTGTACACAAATTGTTCTACAAGTTGCCCTGCAGGTTAGCTTACATGCCACTATGTCTGAATGGAGAAGTAGTTCAAGATATCTGTCTTCTCTTGGTGGTTAGACCATTTTAAAATCCCCTTTGTGCAGAAAGGTGAGTGCTGTGATTTATGAACATGTGCAGTTAAATGACAGACCTAATGTGCTCAGGGAAAGCCTGATAGATCAGTTTGGGTTCCTTATTAGCAAGGTGGGCTGGGTGAATATACTTCAGGCAGGTATTGGACAGGCTCAGGTCTGTTTTCATTCATTCCCATCTCAGGGGTGTAGCTAGGGGAGAAGGGGGCCCGTGTTTGCCCCTCTCGGAGTGAGGGAGATAATGAAGAAAATAGGGAGAGGTGGAGTTGGTGGGCTCTCAGGAGATGAACCCATCTGCTCAATTATAGCTACACCCCTGTCTCTCATTAATAGTGCTGATTGTCTGTCTAATCCTCCATTCCACAGAGCTACCACCCAAGATGATCTACTCATGCAAAGGGAGAATTGTGATTCTCACTCACTTTCTTCTTCTACTACCCTTTGGACCCTCCGCCCCCAAAACATCCTAGCTACCTGGCCAAATATTCCTGCAGCTGTCCCATTTACAATGGGCAGTTCTTATTTTCTGGTACAGTTCCTGGTAAAATCACTGGCACTGCCCCTGTTTTGTCCCTTTTTAATTATTTGTCAATACATTTGACAAATAATTGAGAGCCAGCGTGGTGTAGTGGTTAAAGTGCTAGACTAGGACCAGGGAGACCTGAGTTCAAATCCCCATTCAGCCATGAAACTAGCTGGGTGACTCTGGGCCAGTCACTTCTCTCTCAGCCTAACCTACTTCACAGGGTTGTTGTGAAAGAAAAACTCAAGTATGTAGTACACTGCTCTGGGCTCCTTGGAGGAAGAGTGGGATATAAATGTAATTATTATTATTATTATTATTATTATTATTATTATTATTATTATTATTATTATTTCTCACATTTCTATACTGCTTAAACCAGCAATTGGTAAGTGCCTTGCTAAAATGTGGTTTGTGTGAGTTCCACATGCAAGTAAATGTACACACATGGATGCTAATGTATCATTTCACACACTGCAAGTGTGGTGTATATATATATTGAATTTGTTGGTATTGTATTATGGGATAATTATCTTTTTCTATTATATCATTACCAAAAGAACAATCACCCTCAGCTGAGGACAGGCTTTCGCAGAGTATCCAAATGCATCATGCAGTGAAGCATCTTCATTAATGGACAGCATCCTGAGTAGTAGTTCTATGAAGAGAACTAACACAAGGGACTATTTTTAATAATTCCCCCTTACCTCTGCAGCCCCCTCGGTTCCATGAAAATACGTCCCTGGGGGCTGGGGAAGACCAGACTTTTGGGGGATTAAAAAGGTAGCAGAGCGAAAGGGGACATCAGCAAGAATCACCCTCTCCCCTTGCACAGTGGAACATCTTTCCACTCAGTCACATCCTGAATAATCTTTCAGGATGCTGTCCAATAATATGTAATAAATGAGGTAGTGTGTGTCTCATGGTGATCTTTGGTAGACCAATAGAGATGTTACACGTGCACCCCTATTTCTCTGGGATGTGCAGAAAGTTTCAACATAGAAACATTTTGAAAAAACATCCCTTTTTCAAATTGAATTATTTTGATGTTTCAAAATAATAGTTTGGAGGCTGTTTTCCCCCTTGCTGTTTGGTGTTTTTGGCACTGGCTTTTGATTAGCTTGTGATCTGCTTGCCTCTTGGTTGGCGTGTTACCATACAAATCAAGCGTTGTCATGGGCAACTGTACCCCCATTGGCTGGTGGAGGAAGGCTGAGAGGGAACCCAAAAGGAGGGAGTTTCAAAGTGTATAGGGACTGGGAGGCAGAGAGATCCCTTATAGTGTGCCTCTCACAAAGAGGATACATCAGAATGGAAGGAAGGAAGGTTTGATTTTGTGGTTTTCTCAGCACTGAGTATAATATGCTGTGCTGTTGCTGCTATAATTATCTGGTTTTGCTGGATCTCATATTGACAAAGGCAGAACTTGGTTCCTTTCTTCCTTGTGTTATGGTTTGTTTTGTTTCTGAGATAGTGTTGTGCTGAGAAATGGACAGTAACACGTGTGTGTGTGTGTGTGTGTGTGTGTGTGTGTGTGTGTGTGTGTGTGTGTGTGAGAGAGAGAGAGAGAGAGAGAGAGAGAGAGAGAGATTTCTTGGTGAATGCTGTGATGAGCTCCATGTCTGGCCTTGAGTCTAACTTATGCTTCACTCACTGCTCTGGTCTTCACTCAGTTTGGCCAGTCCGAGTTCAAACCAGACCAGCCCCAGTTCTAAGAACTGGTTTGGGGATATACTTGTAAAGGTATACTATCCAACCCAAGCACAGCATCCCTCCAGTGGCTATTGCTGGTGTCTATGTTTCTTTTTTAGTTTGTTAGCCCTTTGGGGACAGGGAGCCATATTGCTTTGGGAACTTTTGTTGAAAAGCAGTATATAAATATTCATTGTATGTGCATCATAAGGGGAATCAGGTGAGAATTCCCCTTTACAAGTAAAGGGGGCATTTCCTATCCTAAAGGCTGGAACGGGGCGAGAGAAAGGCTACCCTGTACCTTAGCAGAGGCTGTGGTAGAGGCAGCGGAGGTGGTGGAGAGACATTGCCAGTCAGGGGTGGAGATGGGGGCTCCCCCAAGCCCACCAATGACCTCCTGAATGACAGCTCAGGGTGGCTGCAGCCCGGTTCAGGCCACCATGAAAGTGCAGAGGTGAATTTCGTGACCCTCAGCATGTGTGGAGGCCATTTGTGTCACCATGAACCACAGCCAACCTGGGCTGTTATTCAAAAGGCTGGTGGGGGGCTTGGAGGAGCCCCCACCACTGCCCCCCACTGCTGCCGCTGATGTCTCTGTGCTGCATCTGCTGCAGCCTCCACTAAAGTACTGAGTACCCTTTCTCTTTCCCCCAACCCAGCCTTTAGGTTATGGAATGTCCCCTTTACTTATAAGAACATAAGAACATAAAATAAGAACAGTCCTGCTGGATCAGGCCCAAGGCCCATCTACTCCAGCATCCTGTTTCACACAGTTGCTCACCAGATGCTGCTGGAAGCCTACAGGCAGGAGTTGAGGGCATGCCCTCTCTACTGCTATTACTCCCCCGCAACTGGTACTCAGAGGCACCCTGCCTTAGAGGCTGGAGGTGGCCTGTAGCCCTACGACTAGTAGTTGTTGATAGACCTCTCTTCCATGAAGTTATCCAAACCCATCTTAAAGCCCTCCAAGTTGTTGCCTGTCACCACATCTTGTGGCAGAGAATTCCACAAGTTGATTATGTGTTCTGTGAAAAAGTACTTCTGTTTGTTGGTCCTAGATTTCCTGGCAATCAATTTCATGGGATGATCCCTGGTTCTAGTGTTATGTGAGAGGGAGAAGAATTTCCCTCTATCCACTTTCTCCACACCATGCATGATTTTATGGACCTCTATCATGTCTCCCCACAGTTGTCCTTTTTCTAAACTAAATAGCCCCAGGTGTTGTAGCCTTGCCTCATAAGAAAGGTGCTCTAGGCCCCTGATCATCTTGGTTGCCCTCTTCTGCACCTTTTCCAGTTCTACACTGTTCTTTTTTAGATGTGGTGACCAGAATTGTACACAGTACTCCAGGTGTGGCCACACCATCATTTTGTATAAGGGCATTATAATATTAGCAGTTTTATTTTCAATCCCCTTCCTAATGATCCCTAGCATGGAATTGGCCTTTTTCACAGCTGCCGTACATTGAGTTGAAACTGGATTCCCCTTTACAAGTATACCCTTGAACTGGCCCGCGAACCAGACTGGACCCAGTTTGGCTGAACCTGGAACCAGGACAGGCTGAGTCAGTTCTAATACAGTTCAGATTTCAACTGAACCAGCCAAAGGGGTTCCTTGCACACCCCTATAGCATGATGGGTGCTACCTACTACCCAGCCCAGAAAAGAAATGGGCATGCTAGTGATTTTCAACAAATGTTTAACCTTTCCCTTTCCCATAGGATTTATAAGGAAAAACACATTGATTGGATTTTGCTATGAAACTGGCAAGAAAACAAAACCATTTATGCTCATTTATTTACTTTCTGATGTCCTAAAACAATGTCACCTTAGAGAAATGTTTCATGTGACCAGTTTCTTTCTTTTGGAAGAAGCTGTAACTACTGATAGCTTCTTTATTAAACATTCCTAAAGAAAATCCACTCCATTTGGGGCTAACTGATGAAACAGAAAGCTAATTACACTGATTGAATGCATGTTTTTTACTAGACCTGTGTGACGTGGGATGGAGATAAACTTCTTTGTGTACAGAAAGGAGAAAAAGAAGGCCGTGGCTGGACCCAGTGGGTTGAAGGAGATGAAATGCACTTGGTAAGGACATAGCAAACTTTTCAATGCTGTTCTCCTCTCTCCTCTCTCCCCTGCCTTTATTTGTTCCTGTGGCTAAATGCAATAATCCACAGCTTGCTTGAACATTACATTGGCTAACTCAAGAGTAATTAAGCATTGGTGTTGTGTTTGATTTACTTCTAAAGCAATCATCTCATGCAGTGTCTTTCGTTTTTCATGCCCTTTTCACAGCCGTGTTCTAAATTCAGAAAACCTCTATATTAACTGTCTATTTCCCTGGCATATTGACTTGATCTGTTTACACAAGAGAAAGCATGTAATAGTAGTGTCCTTGACACGCGCTGTGATATAAACAGTGTATGATATGGGGATGCTCTTGCAGCCCAAATCATAGGCCATAAGTGGGAAGAAATTCTATTATGATTTTTCTCTTTTTTATTAAAGCTACAGTTATTTATAGCTTAGAAACGGAAGTGAGCGATTCTGTTTTGAAAGTATCATTTTCTTTCTAACCATTATTTCTGACTTTCCTAGATTCTAGCACCTAATAAAGTTTATTACTGCTTCTTTTCCAAGTAGTTGTTTATAGCACTATTGAAAGCCTTTCCCCACAGGAGGCTACAAGCATATCTCTGAGAACTTACTGCCTACTAAATGCATTTCACCTTTTTTAAAAGGATGTTTGCTTGATAAGCATCTGGATGAGTTGCTTGCAGGGCACTGAAGTGGTGGAATTAGATGCAACTTTCAAGCCTGAGGTTCCCTCCAAGCCAAAAGGCTGAATGGTGGTAACCGAGCCAGCATAGTTGTGGGCTGAACCTGGCAGGTGAACATACACAAACCATTACTGGGGAGCACTCAGCTTCTTCACTATCTCTAAAATAGATAACTCTTTTGCCACGGCAGACTTAAAAATGGCCCCTGCGCACTCACAGAGGGCTGGAACAGCCCCAAAAGGGGCCAAAATGGGGGAAGCCGATGGGGGGAGGGGTAGATGCTGGAGACACCCCAATTGCCACAGTAGCACACACACACACACACACACCTCAAGACCACCGAAGCCCTTGGCAGTAGTAAGTCCACCTTAAAAAATAAAATAAAATTTAATGTTGCTGGCAGCCCTGAACCAGGCCCAAACCGGTTCAAATTCAATCCAAGCTGGGTCACCTGTTTGGGTGCCAAAACCAAACATGCCAAGTCCAGTTTGAGTCTGGTTCGGATTTGAACTGTACCAGGCAAATCAGTTCCATGCACATCCCTAGCTTGCAATAATAAAGATATAATACTGTTACTTTATTTATATGGATCAAGCCTTGTGTTATAAAAATAGTGGCTGACATCCTGACTAATGAAGCATATGTGTAAAGAGCAAGGCTGCACTACTTTGGCCCACTAGTTGTTCTTGGACCAACTTCAAGTATACACTGATGGGGTCTGAGCTGTTGGTGACTGACCAGGAGAGGGATCTTGGGGTCGTGGTGGACAGCTCAAGGGATGTGCCAACCGGTTTGAATTCAAACCAGTTCGAATTCAAACCAGGGTGGTTTGGAGGTTTGAATTCGAACCGAACCAGCCATCAGGTTTGAGCTGCAGGTTCGAATTCGAACCAAACCAGGGGTGGTTTGATTCAAACCGGTTAGAACCAGTTTGTACACCCAGAAGTTGGTAGGATGGTAGCTGGCACCCAGGAGTACCTGTCACCCAAGTCCCAAAGCAATCGGAAACTCGTACGATTTTTTATGAATTTTTGAAAATTATTTTTATTTTTTCTCATAGGGTATAATGGGACTCCAACCAGCCCATTATACCTTATTGTGGAGCACCCATGGGTGCCAACAACCACCCAAACCCTGAAGCAATAGGACAGTCCTATGATATTTAATGAATATTTGAAATATTTTTAATTATTTTTCTCATAGAGTATAATGGGACCCGAACCAGTCCATATCCCCTATTGTGAAGCACCTATGGGCACAAAAGCGGGGTGGCTGGTAGACAGACAGGGGTGCCTTCCACCCACAAAACCCCAAGGCAATTGGACACTCCTCTGATTATTGGTGATTTGTTAAAGTATTTTTGAATTCCTCATAGAGAATAATTAGGATTGCAGCAAATGTATAGCTTCACGTCGGGGGGAAATGGGTGTCATAGAGTGGAGTGTGGTAGTTCCTAGAGTGGGCAAGGAAGCTATCAGAATTATTTGAAAGGAATTGGGCAAAGGGATGATTTTTAAGTGATTTTTGAAGTTTACGTGTCTTTAAGGTTTTTCTCCATAAAGAAGCATGGAGGTGTCAGCAAATGTATAGCTTCACGTCGGGGGTAAAGGGGTGGCCTAGAGCAGTGTGGGGTTGGTGGTAGTGCCAGGTAGGGGCAAGGAAGCTACCTGAATTTATTCAAAGGATTTGGGCAGAGGGCTGATTTTTGGTAAATTGTTGAAGTTTACGCGTTTTTAAGGTTTCCCCCCACTAGGTATGTCTAGGTATGTATGTTTTTGGGTGTCTGAACCGGTTTGAACCGGTTCGAACTGGTTCAAATTCGAACCGAATCAGGGGTCGGTTCAAACAAAACCAAAACCGAACCACCCCCTCCTGGTTCGAACCCAGTTCGAATTCAAACCGAACTGGGCGAACCGGTTTTGTGCACATCCCTAGACAGCTCTTTGAAAGTGTCCACTCAATGTGCGGCAGCTGTGAAAAAGGCCAATTCCATGCTAGGGATCATTAGGAAGGGGACTGAAAATAAAACTGCTAATATTAAAATACCTTATACAAAACGAAGGTGCGGCCACACCTAGAGTACTGCACACCATTTTGGTCACCACATCTAAAAAAGGACAGTGTTGAACTGGAAAAGGTGCAGAAGAGGGCAACCAAGATGATCAGGGGACTAGAGCACCTTTCTTATGAGGCCAGGCTACAACACCTGAGGCTTTTTAGTTTAGAAAAAAGATGACTGCAGGGAGACATGACAGAGGTCTACAAAATCATGCATGGTGTGGAGAAAGTGGATAGAGCAAAATTCTTCTTCCTCTCACATAACACTGGAACCAGGGGTCATCCCATGAAGTTGATTGCCAGGAAATTTAGGACTAACAAACGGAAGTACTTTTTCCACATAATCAGCTTGTGGAATTCTCTGCCACAAGATGTGGTAACAGGCAACAACCTGGAGGGCTTTAAGAGGTGTTTGGATAATTCATGGAGGAGAGGTCTATCAACGACTATTAGATGGAGGGCTATAGGCAACCTCCAGCCTCCAAGGCAGGGTGCCTCTGAGTACCAGTTGCGGGGGAGTAACAGCAGGGCATGCCCTCAACTCCTGCCTGTAGGCTTCCAGCAGCATCTGGTGAGCCACTGTGTGAAACAGGATGCTGGAGTAGATGGGCCTTGGGCCGGATCCAGTAGAGCTGTTCTTATATTCTTATGCCACCCCTACTAACTGAACAGAGAGACATCTTTTAGGGTGGTGATCAGGAGCAGAGGTAAGCTGGTGGCGGCTTGTGTTCGGCCGCCACCACAGCCCCACATCTGACATTAGGCATGAGGGGCCGGCCAGCCACACACCTGCATCTGACATCAGGTGCGGCGGCATGGTCTTCCTCCCGAACAGGGCCATGCGGCCTCATTTGGAAAGGAGATCGGCCTGCGCTGTTTTGAACAGCATAGGCTAGAGAGACTCTTCCTGCCTTTAAAGGCAGGAAGAGCCATTCCGGCCTCACTGCCAATGCAGTGCAGCCCCGTTTGGGACCAAAATAACACCCCCTGCATCTGATTTCACACGTGGGGGGCATGTCTGGGGCCACAAGGCGTGGTCCCTGAGGGTGGCGGCCCGGGTTCTTTGAACACATTCGCCCAATTGTGGCTCCACCACAGTGGTTATTCTCTTTTATTTAGTGGCAGGGAGTGCAACTGGCCCTATCCAACCCTAGCACACCTTCCCTCCAGGGGCTGTTGGTTGTGTCTACCTTATGTTTCTTTTTGGATTGTGAGCTCTTTGTGGACGGGGACCATCTTATTTATGTATTACTTATTTTTCAATGTAAATTGCTTTGATAATTTTGTTGAAGAGTGGTATATAAATATTTGTAATAGTAGTAGTATTTAGTGCATGTGTGTAATGTGAAGAACATTTCTAGCTTTTTCAACAGCTATGTTGTTTGTTGTTTATGGGTAGTAATGCTGGATGGTGAATTCCCATAACTATGCCTGACATCTTCATTTCTCTTCCCTCACAACAGTTTTATCAGTCTTCTCTTAATATTTGAATAGCTAACATCTTCATATTTTTGCATCTCTCTGAGAGTCTTTTATATATCTAGTTACCATAAAAATTATTCTGTGATGCATCAATAATTATTTTATGATCCATTGAGCTCATACACTATTCCAAATGTTAATTAATTAATCCTTTTACAATGTCTATTAAGTGACCAGCCATAAGCTTTAGAGGCTTATCCACAATTATTTCCAGGCAGCTCATTTTCCAAGTCAGCTTTTTCTAATTAATTAATGCACACATATTTCTAATGTTAACACATTACCTTTGCAAGTCCTATACCTCAACTGTTGTAAAGCCTGGTCATTCTTCAGCTTCTTCTGTATTGTGTTGCCCTTTTCTTTTGAATAGTTGGCCTCTCCACTGTTCCTTCTCCCATTGTAAGATCACACATCCCTAGTGCACAAACTCCTTAATCAAGTTCACATACACACACGAACAAAATGTGTCCCAGTATTTCTCCATTTGCTGAACCATTTCCATTCACTCTGACCTGCTTTCTCACACACTTGTACCTTTTCAAATCTAAAATGCTTCTTTTCCCCAGTTCCATTCAGTTCACTTACCCCTTTAGGTCACTCACCCCAGGAATACATTTCTGCAACTAGATTTATCTTTTCTGTGAAGTGATATCAAAAGCTCTCTTGTAGACTGAGCAAATTATGTTCATAGCATCCAGGTCATTTATGTCTTAAAAATATTGTTAGCTGTGTCCAAATGTTTCTCTTTTAAAAAGCCAAGTTTGATTTTTTCTGTTAAATCATAGAAATCTCAAGTCCTTTTTTTTTTTTTTTTTTTTGGTCAATACCAACTCAGCTATTGAGTACTGAAGTTGAAGGTCTGTAGAGTGCTCTCTCTTGCTCTCTCTTGCTCTCTCTCTCTCTCTGAGTGTGGGGAGAGAGGTTTGGAATGTACATACTGGTAATGATATATGAGAACAATGAATTATATCTGCAATGTGAAGGAAGAGATCTAAGGCTAGCTATATTTGGGCAGCAGGAACACTTGGTGTGTCTATCAGAGTATAAATAACTGTGCTTCTGCTAAAATACTGAACCTCACTTCTTCATATTTTAATCTGACACATGGTACCACCCAGACACACCAGGTGGATTGGTGACATATTTTGTACTTTAATGTCCCTATCCAAAATATAGCAAGCCCTTTCTCATGATCAGTGAGAAAGGCTTGGCGGCGGGGAAGGCAGCAGAAGCTCACCTTCCCTGAAGATGATCCAGCTGCTGGGACTGGGAAGGTCAGGGCACACGATCCCACGTGCCCAGACAGTCTGCAGGTTCCCCCGACAGAGTGGAGTTGTAGAGTTTGGGGTGCATCATGCTGGCCCTCGGAAGTATCACAATGTGCTGCGCAAGTGTGCAGTGCATTGTGGGGCGGGCAACCATCAGTGTTACAGCATTGGCTGGTGGCGCAGTGGTAAAACTGCCGCCCTGTAACCAGAAGGTTGCAAGTTCAATCCTGACCAAGGGCTCAAGGTTGACTCAGCCTTCCATCCTTCCGAGGTCGGTAAAATGAGTACCCAGAATGTTGGGGGGCAATATGCTAAATCATTGTAAACCGCTTAGAGAGCTTCCAGCTATAGAGCAGTATATAAATGTAAGTGCTATTGCTATTGCTATTGGCTGAAAGCAGCCGACACTGCACATGATTAAAAGAACAGGGCTAAGGGAACGATCACTCCTTTAACCTTGTTTAGGAGGTGGGTTCCACAATGGGGTTAGGCAGCGCTGGTCTGCTGGGATTGGGCCCAATCCCAGCAGTTCTCACACGCAGCCTAAACTGGGCTGGGTATCTCTAGCCCGGTTTAGGCTGTGTGTGAGAACAGCCTCAGTGCCTCTCATATCCCACAGTGTACAGTGACCTGTCCATGCTGCCGCAGGGCTCTAATGCCCAAAGTGACAGTGTTGTGCAAGATGGCATTATTACTGAACTCTTGTGTGATTGCACATCACATATGATTTCCATTAGAAATAATGGAAGTCGCATGTGGTATGTGATCGCATAACAGCTCTGTAGTTCCAGTATTGCCTTCTAGTGGAGCGCAATCGCTGCATGTGTTAAAGCCCCACAATGGCATAGGCAGGTCTGCAATGCCCACATTATGCTGCAGGACATTTAGGCCAGTGTGTGAAACCATCCTGAGTTCTGATTTTGCAAACAATTTTGTGTTAACAGATCTCTGTATCCATAAGATATGCGTTGGACTGTGTCCAAAGATAGCTTTCCTAGATGATGAGGTTACTCCCAAGAGAAACAGCTAGCATTTGGGTACCTGGTACTCATTATAGTCCAGGTGCCCAAAGTCCACATCACATGCAACAATGGAGGTTTAGCCCTTTACAGGATGAGCAGTCACTTCTCAATTCTGCCTCTGCCTTCTCCTCCCAACAATAAGGTCGTTCACACGACCAGCCCTACAGGGGTAGAACAGGGCTACCCCAGGTAGGGTTGGTCATGTGCAGCACTGGAACTGCTCCTGAAGTGACCTTTCAAGCTGCTTGCAGCCACTGAGACCACAAAGTGGAGAAGGGAGGAGTGACTCAGCAGCAGGAAGTTCCCCAATGGACTGCACAGCTTGCACAGTGCATTGTGGGATTCCTGGCCTGCATTCCCCTGCCTCTGGATTGCCACACCGCATGATGCCCCACTGATTATGTGGGTACGTGGCACAGCAGAGCCCAGGAGCAGCAGGGGTCGTGTGCGGGGAAGTAGGTAGGCTCCTGCCTCCCCCCCACCAGCCCTCCCTAGCACCAGAGCTGATGATCATATGAACAACCTCAGCGTGCTGAACACTTATAACAAGTTATAATTTTCTGGTATTGTGACCAGATGCTAAGCCCCCATATTTCTTTATGTTGCCATAACTTCATGCCACAGCTCTTGTTTTGTTCCCCTAGCACTGGGCACAATGTCACCATCACCTGAGGGCAGAAGTTGCCCTATTTATTTTCAATGGTTTTTAAAGACACCTTTCAGCCAAAGGCCTCTATGGCAACTTGAAAATAAATAATGGGTTGGATCCAAAGTCCTGGCTCTGTGGAGCTTCTGTTCATGGAAGGAGGGCTGTGCTCACTTCTGTGCATAAAACCTTTGTTCTGCAAATGGGAGTTCATGGAGCGAAAAATGTGGATCCAACCCATGATACAATAAAACAATTAATGCACATTTAAAACACGACAGACAGACAGACAGACAGATAGACAGACAGATAGATAGACAGACAGATAGATGGCGTACCTGTGGCTAATCCCGTGTGTGGCAGCTCTTGCAAGAGTTCACAAGCTGCCAGGAGAGGGAAAGGAATGCTGAAAAGCAGCGGCTGTCTGTATGAGAGAAAGTGGCAGTGATGGCAGAACTGGTTGAAAGGATGTGGGGCCGGAGGAAATGAACTGGCTGAAGGGATGGAGATGAAATGTAGACAGGGGCAGGGAGCCGGATCGGTTTTTGGAGGCAGGGGGGAGAACTAGGGGTGCAGATGTTCTGCGCCGGGTTAGCTAGTATATAATAAAACACTACAGCAATGAAAGAGAACTCAGACAAATCCTCCCATACTAGACAAATAACAAGTAATTTGCACTTCTCAGCAGTTATCTTTAGCTGTCTGACAGAAACTCAGAAACAAATAAATTAATTGTTGATGGGAAGCCGAGAGGTGTTCTTATTGGCCAACATGATGCACTGTATCACATTGGCATTTCTGGCCTGCTGGGGCTGCTGTACACACAAAATCCAGCCCTGGAGGTGTTGTGCAAGAGCGCTTTTGCAGTCACCTAAAACAGTGCATGCCCAGTTGGGCAGCACTGCTGCCATTGTTTCCAATAAAAGTAGCATGACAAGTGCATGCATGATGTTGTAGGTAGTTGGACAAGTTCACTCTTGCATAACACTACCGGGGCTGGCTTTTCCATGCACAGCAGCCCCAGCAGGTCAGAAATACCAGCATTACCCTGCACCATGTTGGCCATTGTTCCTAGTTGATATTGATTTTATGAAATACCATGATAAGGTTTTTAAAATTGATTTTTCCAAGATTTAAAAGTCAGTTTAAATGGGGGGAGACGAGCAACATGTAGTCTATTATCATCACTGCTATGTTCAAATGCACTAACACAAATACAGCAGATCCTCTAATTAGTGGGCTGTGGACACGTTCTCACTACAAGTATTCTGTTATTAAAATCTCATCGCTTACACTTAAGTACTTAGAGTTTGAAGCAGACATCAGGATTTCTGCATAAGGATTGCTCATCATTTGGACAAGTAGCATCTAAGAGCTGAACCGCTTTTGCTTTTTTTTAGGAAATAAGAGCTTGTGGTGTCAAGTGCAAGCAAGTGTTTAAGAAGGTACAGTGAGGAGCCTGGCCAGCCTGCTTCTGCCAGTGAGGAGCCCAAGGAGGTCGAACAGAAAGGATGAGCCTGCTGCCAAACCTAAAGCAACTGATCCCGCTCAATCTTCTTCTTGTCCCTTTTACATCTAGAAAAGAGGCTACAGCTGGCATCTGCCCATGCGACACTGGAATAGTGTAGAGGCCTTTGTTGCACGTATGATTTTTTAAAAAAGATATACTTGAATCTAAATGAACATAAAAGTTCAGATTAAAGTTAATGAAGCCTGGACTGGGTGTGCATGTACATTTATTCTATAGAAGTATGCCATTTAAAGCAAGAATGAAGCTAGCCATAAAGTTTGCAGACATACATACTCACTTGCTTATTTTCCCATTTAAACCCTGTTTTTCACAATAGCCCCAAGCGGGTAACATAAAACCTTAACATCACAATTAAAATTCACAGAACACACCTCATAAAATTAGCATATTATAAAACTAGAGCGGAGGCACAAGTGACATGTAAACATCACCTACAGAGCTTCCTCCAATCAACTATTAAAAGCCTGGCAGAACAGAGAGGTTTTAAAAATATTTTATTTATTTACTTATTCATCCACCCATCCATTCATTCATCAAATTTATATACTGTCTGATATGTGTATCTCTAGACAGTTTAAAACAACAATTTAAAACAACAAATATAAAACAGAGTTTTTAAAAAAACAATTTCACAGAATAAAAAAGTTAAAACAATTTCATGAGAGAAAATCAATTAAACAGTTAAAAATTATTTTCAGTTAAAAGCCTGAGAGAACAGGTGTGTCTTGAGGGTCTTCCTAAAAGCAAACAGAGATGGAGATGCTCTTATTTTGACAGGGAGCATATTACGGGCAGCCACAGAGAAGTCCTGGTCCCAAATCATCACCAAACAAGCCAGTGGCAACTATAACTGGACCTCTCCAGGTGATCTCAATGGGTGACAGGCAGTGTTATCTCTAAGGCATGCGCACGCTCACACATTTTTTGATGTCCACTTAGTTAATTTTAGATCCCGCTCAGGTTGGATCAGGAAGGTGCCACTCTGACTGCACATGAACACACACTGCCTCATGCTGAGGCCCAGAACAAAACTTATTGTGCACTCAGATGAAAAAAAAATTAGAGAGAATGCTGGTGGTGACAGAGTTCATGAAAGAGAAGCCACTCTCTTAAGTACCCTGGACCCAAGCCATTGAGTGCTTTATAGGTAATAACCAGCACTTTGTATTTTGCTCGGAAACATAGTAGCAGCCAGTGTGATTCTTTTAAAATCAGTGTTATACAATCCCTTCAGGTTGTCCCAGAGACCATTATGGTTTATGCATTCCGTATCCATTGTCGTTTCCAGACTACATACAAAGGCAGCCCCACATAGAGCGTATTGCAGTAGTCAAGCCTGGAGATTACCAGCATTTGCACCACTGTTATAAGGTCATTTACCTTACGTGTAGCTGACATATCAGCTGAATGGATGTAGCTGATGTATCAGCCAAAGCTGATAAAACACTCCTGAGTCCTGGCCACTACCTCAGCCTGAGAAACCAGAGTGAGTTTTGGATCCAGGAGCACTCCTAAGCTACATACCTGGTTTTTCAGGGGGAGTGTAACTCCATCAAGAACAGGCAGGTCTAAACCATCTCTTGAGGAGCCAGCGTGGTATAGTGGCTAGAGTGCCGGACTAGGACCAGGGAGACCCGAGTTCAAATCCCCATTCAGCCGTGAAACTAGCTGGGTGACTCTGGGCCAGTCAGTCTCTCTCAGCCTAACCTACTTCACAGGGTTGTTGCTTTGAGGAGAAACCTAAGTATGTAGTACACCGCTCTGGGCTCCTTGGAGGAAGAGCGGGATATAAAATGTAAAAATAAAATAAAATAAAAATAAATAAATCTCTCAGGTCACACAGTCTGTCTTATTTGGATTCAATGTCAGTTTGTTATTCTTCATCCTGCTCATTACTTCCTCCAGGCAGGCATTTAGGGAACTTATGCCATTTCCTGATAAGGTCAATATGGAGAAATAGATCTGGGTGTGGTCAGCATATTGATAATACCCTGCACCAAACCTCCTGATAACCTCTCCCAGTGGTTTCATTTAGATTAGCATTGGAGACAATATGGAGTCTTGTGGAACTCCATATTTTAGTTCTTCACTTTGCAGAGCAACAGTCTCCAAGCAACACCATCTGCAATCTACCAGAGAGGTAAGAACAGAACCACCGTAAAACAGTACCACCCAATCTGACCTCCCTCAGGCGACCCAGAAGGATACCATGGTTGATGGTTTCAAAAGCCGCCAAGAGATCCAAAAGGATCAGCACAGTCACACTCCTCTGATGATAACCAACAAAGAAGACATTAATTAGATATCACACAGGAGGCAATACCTAGACTTGGCCAAGGCTTGACTTGCTTAGATGGAAGTACATCAAGTGTCTTCAGACCACTCAACGGGCCTTTGTTCTCCCTGCAGGAAACAGGTGGGCCCAGCTGTTTTAAGTGGGCCCAGCCATTGATGATAAGGGTAACTGCTATAGACAGCATGTGTATTCTTTCATTAAAGTCGATTGCCATTTCCTTGCATGTAAATTGGGGAAAATGACAACACATTTTATAAGATTGTTCTACAATAAAATGACATTAATGGTAACAAACTGCTTGCTAAAGGTACCACAAGTAGACTGGTTTGATCAAGGCAGTTCTCTGATGAAAAATACCATAATATAGCCTCAGTATGTAGGGATGTGATGTTATAACTGTTATTCTGAAATCCAACAGATATTAGATTACATTTAACTGGCCCTATCCACCCCCAGCACAGTACCTCCAGTGACTGTTGCTGGTGTCTATCTGATGTTTCTTTTTAAAATGTGAGCCCTTTGGGGACAGGGTTCCATCTTATTTGTTTGTTATTTCTTTATGTAAACCGCCCTGAGCCATTTTTGGAAGGGCAGTATAGAAACTGAATAAATAAATAATGTTGGGTTGAAAATACATCTGTCTAAGGATGGGTTAAAACATCATGTAGAACTAGAGTTTATTTTGCTTAACTGTGGCTTATATGTCTGAACCTGTGCCACTCAACATGCCATGGTTTATTTTGGACAT
Source organism: Hemicordylus capensis (assembly GCF_027244095.1). NCBI lineage: Eukaryota > Metazoa > Chordata > Lepidosauria > Squamata > Cordylidae > Hemicordylus > Hemicordylus capensis. Next base: position 302,954,126 of record NC_069659.1, on the reverse strand, counting down.
CCAAACCACAATCTGAAACCAAGGTTTGAAGTTGGCTTGTTTGCCCTAATCATGATTATGGCTTGTTTGCCATAATCATGATCTCATGTGATGCCTAAATCTACAATCATGATTTAATCTTGGTTTGTTTCAGTAGCATCTCCAAGATAGGGCTGAGAGAGGCACCTGCCTGTAACCTTGGAGAAGCCACGGCCAGTCTGTGTAGACAACACTGAGCTAGATAGACCAATGGTCTGACTTCATATAAGGCAGCTTCCTATGTTTCTATGAATCAAGTTATTTTTCATTTTAGAAATAATAATGTCATAACAAACTAAAGGAACATGTTTCCAACAACCTCTCCAACCAATGTAAATATTATCTATGTGTTGTTGTTGTTGTTTATTTATTTATTTGATTTCTATACCACCCTTCCAAAAATGGCTCAGGATGGTTTACACAGAGAAATAATAAAAAAATAAGATGGATTCCTGTCCCCAAGGGGCTCAGAATCTAAAAGAAACATAAGATAGACAGAAGCAACAGGCAGTGGAGGTACTGTGCTGTGGGTGGATAGGGCCAGTTATTCTCCCCCTGCTAAATAAAGAGAATCACCACGTTAAAGGGTGCCTCTTTGCCAAGTTAGCATATGTTATCAAGTGTATTGGTGCTCATGGATTCAGCCCTGGAAATGGAACAGAAGTTCTGCCTCGGTGTGGTCACTCACCCCCTCCAGCTGGCCTCTCACCCATTCATGGTTTATGGTGCTGTTTGTGTGAAGGGAGAAGCGTTTTAACCGTGATGGCTGGCACTTCTGTGAGCAGCAACCTGGATCACTTGAGGTCGCTGCTCACTGAAGTGCCAGCCATCTTGGCTACGGTGCTTCCCCCTTCACTCAAACAGCTCTGGAGCAGCTGGCTGGAGGGGGTGAGTAACAGTGCCGGGGTGGGTCTTCCAACCTGTTTTCAGCCCTGTATCTATGAGTGCCATTGCACTGGATGATGTCTGAACAGGGCTATAGATAGACCACCCACAGATATAGGACTGCAGAAAGGTCACCTGGTGCCTGAGGCAAAAGTCTTGGAGGCCTCCTCCTGCACGGCATATATATTAACTCCTTATACAACCACTATTACTCACATATGTACAGTATACCAGTCAAAGTTGTCCTGTCCATGTAATACAATTTTAACCAAATTAAATTTGTATAAAACATTGGTAATGGGTATGGAACGTAAAATGCATTCAAGTAATGCATATTGCAAGGGGCTAATGTCCCGTTAAGAAAGGGCAATTTGAGGTGTAGTAAGGCCACCTAATGGTGCAGTGGGGAAATGCTTGACTAACAAGCAGAAGGTTGCCAGTTTGAATCCCCGCTGGTACTATATTGGGCAGCAGCAATATAGGAAGATGCTGAAAGGCATCATCTCCTACTGTGCGGGAGGAGGCAATGGTAAACCCCCTCCTGTATTCTACCAAAGACAACCACAGGGCTCTGTGGGTTCCAGGAGTCAAAATCAACTTGATGACACACTTTACCTTTACTTTAAGTTGACTCAGGCATTTGAAGAACAGGTGGGAGCCTTTTAGTATTAGTATATAAGCAATTAAGTTGGAAGCTTCTGCCACAGACTGGCAGGTACACTCTCACCCTCACTCTATAAGGTAGTTTTTTTAACAAACAAATGGAGGCTATGGAAGAGGCTTAACAAAATATTGCATACAATTGTAACCTTCAGATAAACTGATCCTTAATGTAAATGTATGAACAGTTAGGAAGCCACTGATGAAGACTTAAAGTCAAAATGTGGCTGGCTTGCACAGAAGGGAAATGCTTGACTAACCAGCAGAAGGTTGCTGGTTCAAATCCCCACTGCTACTATATCGGGCAGCAGCGATATAGGAAGATGCTGAAAGGCATCATCTCAGACTGTGTGGGAGAAGACAATGGTAAACCCTTCCTGTATACTACCAAAGAAAACCACAGGACTCTGTGGGCGCCAGGAGTCAAAATCAACTTGAAGGCACACTTTACTCCATCCTACAAAAGAACTAAGGATCTAATAAGACTACATTCTGGGACTCTTCAAGACACTGTATTTTTGCCATTCACTTTGTTATGCATTTATGAACCAGATTGTCTGGCTTCATTTTTAAAGTGTTTTCATGATTTTTTTTTAGTAAATTATTATCTATTCAAATATATTCAAACAAACCTTTAGATATGTATTATTTGTTTGTACGTGATACCCCTGATCCCCATTATTCTTGTTGGTTCAGGTACACATCCTGTTAGTGCAGGGAATCTCAAACTTGCGTCCCCAGATGATGGTGGACTTCAGCTCTCATAATCCCCAGCTACAGGATGGGGATTATGGGAGTTGAAGTCCAGCAATATCTGGGGGCCCAAATTTGAGAACCCCTGTGTTGTTGAGCTGAATGTCAGTAACCCGCCTCAGCTGAAATTGTCAAGCCAACTTCAAATGTCTGTTCCTGAATCTTGGTCTGAAGTGTTTTACCAACGTTCTCCATCTAATGTTGGCAGGTTCCGATGTTGGAGAAGTCAGAGCCTGCACTCAGTGGGAACCAATGGCTCTTCCATATTTATTTATTTACCACTATGCTATGTGAAGCTACTGCCCACTGTTAAACTGTTCTTACAGTTAGCATAAGTGACCAGATGCAAAGGAGGACAGGGCTTATGTATGTTCAATGGGTCTTCAGGAAATCCTGCCTGATAAGCAGCACTGATTGTTAACATTCCCTCTTCTTTTAAGGGCACAGAAGGCACAGAAGTTAAGTCCTCCTTTGCATCTGCTAGTCACCCTCAGCTAATTTGTGGCCTTGAGTAGTTTAGAATTTGTTCCGAATATCCTGCAAGCACTACAGAAAATCAGAACTTATTATTCCACTAATTGTCTTCTCTGTGTTTGAGGCTCAAGAAAGGTCGTTTCTAATTCCCTCCAGTCATCTGTTTCATTCACAAACTCTAATATGGAAATATATAAGTATTTCAATTAACAACTAGCTGAGAAAATTCAATTGTTGGAGTCTTATTATTGCTGTAATCAGACACACAGATTTCCCCCTTGGGGATATTTGACCCAAGGGCAAGATTAGCATTGTAGTTAGTGGTAGTAAATGGCTTACTTGAATCCATCTAATGGTGAAGAAAGGATCATTTAAAAAAGATTTTTCTGACTCTCTATATTTAGATTTTTAGTATGTAAACTACTAAGGTGTTTTATGTTTGAGATTTTGTTATAAATCCCTTTAAACACAGTCTTTAATATGACCTTACACACACACACACACACACACACACACACACACACACACTCCAATCACACATGTTCCAAACCATCCAATCACCCTAGGCCAAGACTGCACAACTTCAGCCCTCCTGCAAATGTTGGACTACAACTACCATAATCCCCAGTCATTGTGACCAGTAGTCAGGGATGATGGAAATTGTAGTCCAACACCTGCAGGAGGTCTGAAGTTGTGCAGCCCTGAACCCTCCCTGTTTAGTTTCTTAAGTTCAACAAATCTCTACCAAGCATAGCTCATGAAGGACCTAAGCCTTTCTGGATCACTGTTCCTGTAGCATATGGTACCAGCTGGATATCTGGATAGACTAAATGTAGTAGGAGGGAGAGGAAATGTCTCCTTCCCCCATTTTAATGCGCCAGTCAAATTTGGAGCTATAAAGTAAAAATAAAGGATGACTGTAGATCCTTGTAAGGCAGGATTGCAGGAGGCTTGATTCTCATCAGGAGTTTGGTGAGTTCAAGAAATGGAAGCCAGGGGTTTTGCCCTTGGGAATTTAGTCTAGGAAAGGAGTGTTTGGTCAGACTTCAAGTCAGGCATTTATATTTCTTTTTGTGTGTGCTTTGTATTTTCCTAAATATCTGTTCTTTGCAACTGAGTAATTAAGATTTCGAAGTGTACCGCCCCAGAACCATCAGGACACTTTTGAAATATTCTTGCAACCAACTAAATATTTTTAAGTGTATCTAAAATGTTAAAAGCCTCAGATGGAACTAGTCTGCAATAATTTTAATTAAAAAGGTCTTTTTTCCTCTGTTCTTTCCTTTTCACAAGCCTCCAAGGGTTGGTTATTAACCCAGCAGAAGAAAGGGGGCCAAAAGGGTGCAAACATGTCTCAAAGAGAGCTTGGCCAAATTAGCCATTAACTCCACATGTAGGCAGATGCCTGGGAGAACAATTGATTTTATTCTTGCCTATTAGCATGGGGGAGCATTTTTTATTTTTATTTTTTTTGTATTTGTCCAATGCCCAGTTACAGAGAGACTCTGGACTAAAGCACTCTAGTCCAATGGTTGGATTCTCTGAAAGTCTTAGAGTGCTTGGTGGCAGCAGTAACCTACCAGAACTTCTAGGTTGACCAGAATCCTTTTCTTAACTTTCTGGGTTTTGAAAGTTAATGATTTTTAATCATTCCAGAGCTAATTGACTGAGAAAACTGCCAACAGCTGGTTAAAACTGGTTCAGCCAGTTTATTCATTAACTGACCCATGTTAAACAGATGCCTCTGGGGAGCCCACAAACCTCTTGCTTGTGGGCTCCCCAAAGGCATCTGCTGGGCCACTGTGTAAAACAGAATGCTGGACTATATGGATCCTGCTGGATCCAGCAGGGATCATGTTCTTATGTTCTTATGAGTCAGGAAAGGAAATTGCCACACACCAATATGCTACACACAGAGATATAATGAAATAATAAAATATCTTCAAAGTCTTGCTTAGCCAGATTTGAGGGGTGGGGATCAGACTTTTTAACCCACCTCTGCACAGCTGTCTAAAAGGAAGGGGGGAGTGTTACACATGAATATGACCATAGATGACAGAGCAAAAACAAAAGTCCTTTGTAGAGGATCAACTAAGAATTTCCTTTCAGCCAATCAGATCCAATTCATTGCTGATTAGACCCAGGGTGCAAAGGAGGCCAACTGCTCCTGGTGCCTACAAGACTAAGGACTCCCAACATATTATTACTAGGCTTGTGCCTGAAACGTTTCGGAGGCCATTGTGGAGGCCTCCGAAACGTTTCGACTCCAGGGGCCATTTCGGTGCTTCGGCCCCGGCGGGGGTAGTCCTTTAAGGGCAGGGGAGGGTGCACTCACCCCTCCCGCTGCATATCCCCCGCCGGCGCTCCGTTACTTTCAAGCCCCTCGGGGCGGCAGCATTTCTCCCTGCCGCCCCGTTTTCATCATCAGCCAGAAGTGGCCGGAAGAAGTAACCACGCGTGCACCCGTTGCGGGCATGCACGCGCCCATCTGCCATGCGGGTGTACGCGCGCGACGGGCGCACGTGCGGTTACTTCTTCCGGCCACTTCCATCTGATGAGGAAAACGGGGCGGCAGGGAGGAACGCTGCCGCCCCAAGGGGCTTGAAAGTGATGAAGCGCCGGTGGGCGATATGCGGCGGGAGGGGTGAGTGCACCCTCCCCCGCCCTTAAAGGACTACCCTCGCCGGTGCCGAAAGAACTTCGTGCACATCCCTAATTATTACTATTGTTATCTACTGACAACATTTGTGGGGAGGTACAGGGGAAAGGTCCCAGGACTGTGTTTTGCCCCAGGCCTTGGGTTACCTTTCCATGGCCCCGATTAGGCAGGCTCAAGAAAGTTGAATCATGTTGAATATGTCAACACTAGAAATCTTCCTCTTTGTGATATGGAATTGAATTAGCTAATTCATACTTCTTCAGCAATTTATGATTGATAAATACTTATCTAGACATGAAGCTGAAGCAAATCAAACTACAGGAAACAATAAGTCTGTCAAGCCTCCTCTCGCCACCTACCACGGATCAACCGCTATCTGTACTCCACCTCCACCTCCCTTTCCTATGTACATAGTGCATGAGATAAGAAGATATCATTTATATCTGCGAAGGTCTTTACAGCTGAAAATGAATGTCATGTAAAATGTACTACACAGAAAAGTAACTATACAAAACAGAAGCTAATGCTTGCAAACAAAATGGAAACATGTCAAAATTTAGAAAGTGCTGATCAACTCTTTATTGTGTTGGTCTGAGCACAGGTCTGCACTGCAAATCAAGACACTGGCTGACACCCCAAACTAAGTTAAGAACAGTCTTTCTGGCTCAGGCCCAAGGCCCATCTAGTCCAGCATTCTGTTTCCCACATTGGCCCACCAGATGTATCTGGGAAGCCCTTGGGCAAGAGATGAAGGCAAATCCTCAGTCCTGCTGTTGCTCCTCTGCAACTGGTATTCAGAAGCATCCTGCCTCTGAACTTGCAGGTAGCCTATAGCCAAAATGACTAGTAGCCATTGATAGAGCTGTCCTCTATGATTTTGTCTAAGCACTTTTTAAAAACCATCCAAGCTGGTGTCCATCACCACATCCCGTGGCAGGGAATTCCATAGATTCATTATGTGCTGTGTGAAAAAGTGTTCTCTTTTGTAGGTCCTAAATTTCCTGGCAATCAATTTCATGGTGACTTTGGGTTCTAGTGTTGTGAGACAGAGAAAATTTCTCTCTCTAGCCATTCTCTTCACACCATGCAGAATTTTAGTTGCTTTTTTCTAAACTAAAATGTCCTCAGTAGTACTACTCAGGAGTTACTTTAAACTACTTCATTTCAATAGGACTTCCTTGAGTAGTTAGGAAGTAAGCCATTGATAATCACTGAAATTTAAACTTTCAGCTGCTCTGTGGAAAGATATTTTACTATACCCTTGGAAGATTAATAAAATAAATGGGCATACAACAAAGTAATGGCTCACCAAATGACCCCCTTAAACTACCTAGACTTTTCTTAGGCTATTTCCTGGAAGTTGACCAATTTGCTGAATTTCCAGTGGAAAATGTTTGTTTACAGTGCAGATTCCATACAGAATTTCATGAAACAAACTCACATTTATCAGGAACTATTGTTTGACTGACTTATTTAAATACATTCATTAGAACAGTTAGTGCAGGAATAGTAGCCCTTTCTACACCATTCATATTTTACCCATATGGTTTATTTTAAAACTCTCTATTTTAATGCTTTCTTTACTTTTTCAAATATAGATATATAATTATCTGGCAATTTTTAAAAGCAGGAATAAAGTTATTTCAGAAGCACTGAGGGCTGATTCAGATGATACTTTGAAAGCCATAGCACACTTGTTATACAGTACATAGTAAAAGATAGGAAACTGCTAAATACTCTTCAAAAAATAAAGTCTGATAATCTGGGTCATAAATGTTTAATATAAAATAACTGGCAGCAATAAAATTTCTTGAAAAGGTCCCAAAATATAGTATGGTTGGTCTGTAGATCCTTTGTTCTTTTGTAGGCAAAGCCAGATGTGCTTCAACTCTGGATCTTCATTAGTGGCTTCCTAATTTCTCATACATTTGTCTGAAGGATCAATTTATCCCTCATGAGGATAACTTTTACTAGAAGTCCTTGCTCATTGTAAGTAGTAGTAGTAGTAGTAGGTGGCAGCTTTGTACTAAAACTTCTTCAAGTGGAAGCAGCTGTTTCTAGAAAAATAAATATCTTGCCATTCTGTAAAAGTCATGAATGCTCATGTTCTTTTCATCTCCTGGTACACCAGAGCAGCTTTCCCTAATTGTGTGGGAGTAATACTATTTAAACTAGTATTTGTAGCACATTTAAAGAAGTGGTTAATTCCCCACCACCACCATGCCTGATTAGGGAAAAGTGCCCTGACATGCCAGGAGGAGGAAGGCCATACTTGTTCATGACATAAGTACATAAGAACAGCCTGGTTGCATTGGATCAGGCCCAAGGCCCATCTAGCTCAACATCCTGTTTCACACAGTGGCCCACCAGATGCTTCTGGGGAGCCCACAGGCAAGAGGTATGTGCATGCCCTCTCTCCTACTGTTGCTCCCCTGCAACTGGTTTTGAGAGGCATCGTGCCTCTGAGGCTGGAGATGGCCTACAGCCACCAGCTAGTAGCCATTGATAGATCTGTCCTCCATGCATCTGTCTAAGTCCCCTTTAAAGCCATCCAAGCTGGTGTCCATCACCACATCCCATGGCAAAGAATTCCATAGATTAATTATGGGCTGTGTGAAAAAGTACTTCCTCTTGTCGGTCCTAAATTTCCCAACCTTCAGTTTCATGTAGTGACCCCTGGTTCTACTGTTGTGAGAGAGGGAGAAATATTTCTCTCTATCCACCCTCTCCACTCCATGCATAATTTTATAGTAGTAGTAGTAGTCATAGGCAGAACTGGGGGGGCAGGCTGGGCATGTGTCCTAGGTGCCACTGAGGTGGGGGCACCACACCAGTTCCTGCCACCCCCACCCCATTGCCCACCTGCCCAGCCCCAGGGCCCCTCAGCCACTTGCCTCTAGGATCCCAGCAGCCTGCAAACTGCAGAGCTCTTCTCTCCCCGCCTCTCAGCTGATCGGTGGGTGGGCGGGGCTTCCAGAGAGGCCTCCGAGTAGGCCTCCCTGAAGCCTGAACTCGGCAGGCCCCAGTAAGCCAGGAAGGAGGCTGGCAGAGCTCCCTGCAGCAGACCAGACCATCCAGTACAGCTTTTGCAAGGTAGGCTGTGAATTCCTTTTTGTGGTTACCCCCATATATAGGGATCTGCTTGCCACAGGGCTTTGATATGGGTGGTGGGGCGAGACTGAGAAGTTTCTGAATATTTAATTTAAAACAGACTGAAAAATGTGCTGGCTTTAAAAACAAAAACTATCTAAGGCCTATAAGTTGCTTGTTTCATGTCAGAAAATTACAAAAACTTCTGGAACAAATATTCATTCTTTCTTTCTTTCTTTCATTCATTCATTCATTTATAAATGCACTTATGTTCAAGTTGTTTTGCAACCCAGAAGGTCTGAGTGAGAACTGTGAAGCATGTGTGGTGCTTTTATTTTATTTTATTTTTCTTGTGTGTGAACTGCTCCCCAATAACTTGCAGGGACTTCAGGGTAAATCTGGCCAACATGTGAATGCAGCACCTCTATTCCAGAGGAGAAGTGTGTTAAAGGGCTTTAAAAGCCTGGTGTGAAAAGACTCCTGGAATCGAACTTTACTGAATTTGTTCAGAATTCTGAGAAAACAAACATAGGCTCACCCTGCATGGTTGAAAGTCTCCTTTGCTAATTTGCAGCGAGGGGGCCATTTTAATAATTAGCATTGCTAGTGTGTTCTAGGCATTAAAAGTAGCACAAATATATAGTACTCAATGTATATCACTATATACTGTGAAGTGTGCATGTGTGTATTCAGTGAAATGTATTTCCAGGCAGCATACTTATTTTGAAATATCAGACTTAAATCCTTGGGGGCCTGGGATGTGTGGAGGCCCTGGACTTTGAGGGGCTGGGGGCCCATTTTAAAATCTCAACTTGGCCCATTCCAACCTTGCTATTCCCCTGCATTCACTACACATGGGTTTCTGCACAACACCTGCACAGAAGAAACTTCCATGTAGAAAATGTGTCTCTTGTAAATTGACCCTGAATTTTCCATCCATGACTGGGATATTTGAGAGTTAGAGTCAATAATAAAAGAACAGCACACTGCTTGTGACAGGAAGGGGCAATTTACAATGATTTCTGGTTTTGGCCCTGGCCGAACTTGGCTGTCTGCTCCTGTTGCAAATGCTTCTGTCTAGTGTGGCAAACTAATGTATCCTCCTCCCTCTTGGTGTCAAAGTAAGCACTGGTGTGGTGAATGCACATATACCCCATCATGAGCCAACAGTCATCATAAGACAAAGGCTGGCAGGAATCATTCACTGGTTTATAGACACACACTGTATGACAGTGCCCCACCACCACCTTCTTCTTCCCCTATTTTGCTAGTGGCTATTTGGGCAGGTGATCCTCTAGGACAAAGTCATGTTTTTAAAAAAGAATGAGATGAGACAGAGAAAATGACACTTGGAATCCTCACATAACTCCTGACTGTTGTTCTATGTCTTTTACAGAGATGGCTCATGTTGTCAGGTTTTGATCAACAACCATGGCTAGATGGTACAGTGTTCCTTTTAACAAGGATATCCAGATATTGTTGACTACAAGTCCCATCATTCCTGTTTGGACAGGGGTGCAATTTCAGTGCTTGCCCTAGGCGCTATTTTCCCTATTTACGCCTCTGGTAGTAGTAGTTCTTTTATTGCAGTCATAGTCCAAACAGAGCATAATTTTACTTACCTTGATCATGTTTCCCCTTAATCGCCTCTTTTCCAAGCTAAAGAGCCTCAGATGCAGTAGCCTAGCCTCATAAGGAAGGCTCTGCAGGTCCCTGATCATTTTGGTTGCCCTCTTCTGCACCTTTTCCAGTTCTACAATATCCTTCTTAAGATATGGTGATGACCAAAGCTGTACGCAGTACTCCAGATGTGGCGGCACCATAGATTTGTATAAGGTCATTATAATATTAGCATTTTTATTTTCAACCCCCTTTTATTTTCAACCCCTTCTGATTCCTAGCATGGAGTTAGCCTTTTTCACAGCTGCCACACACTGAGATGACGCTATCAGTTAGCTGTCCACCACGACCCCAAGATCTCTTTTCTGATCAGTCATGGACAGCTCAGATCCCACCAGCGTATATGTGAATTTGGTGTTTTTTGTCCCAATGTACATCACTTTATACTTGCTTACATTGAACTACATTTGCCATTTTGTCTCCCACTCACCCAGTTTAGTGACATCTGCAAATGTGGCCACTTTGCTGGTCACCCCAACTTCTAGATCATTTATGAACAACTTAAAGAGCACTGGTCCCAGTACCGATCCCTGGGGGACCCCACTTCCTACCTACCTCCATTGTGAAAACTGTCCATTTATTTCTACTCTGTTTCCTGTCCTTCAACCAGTTACTGATCCACACATGAACCTGTCCTCTTATTCCATGACTAAGTTTACTCAAGAGTCTTTGGTGGGGAACTTTATCAAAAGCTTTTTGGAAGTCCAAGTATACTATGTCAACATGGTCACCTTTATCCACATGACTCCAAAAGGTTCGTGAGGCAAGATTTCCCTTTGCAGAACCCATGCTGGTTCTCCTTCAACAAGGCCTTTTCTTTCTGCATGTGCATGTCTGTGACCATGGAGAGTTGCTGCCAGTCAGTGTAGACCAGGGCTGCTCAACTTCGGCCCTCCTGCAGATGTTGGCCTACAACTCCCAAATGTTGGCCACCGTTGCTGGGGATTATGGGAGTTGTAGCTGGGGGGCCTAAGTTGAGCAGGCTTGGTGTAGACCAAACTGAGCTAGATGGACCAAGATCTGACTCACTAGAATATAACCTTCATGTGTTTAGCCACCAGATCCAAGTTAATGGTATGCATACTTTTCCTTATGTGAATATTACCTTTGTTTAGGGAGAAATGTCACATATGAGGATCCTAGACACAGGGGATTTCATATCATATTGGATAGTCTTAGGTAGGTCAACATTCCGTAGTCTAAATTCCTGATAGTGAGGTATTCTTACAACCCACAGTGCTGGAAAGAACTGGGGGGAAGGCAGGAACCTACGCCCACATGATCCATGCTGCTCCTGGGCTCTGTGCACCAAAACAATCAGTGCTGTAGCAAGCCTGGCAGCAATCAGGAGCAAGATGAAGGAAGCCAGAGTGCTGGCTATCCCACAATGCACCACACAAGTAGCATGGCGCACTGGGATACCTCCCTGCTGCCATGCCACTCCCTCCTCCTGGCTCTATGGGTATGATGGCTGCTGGCAGCCTGAGCTCCCACATGACCCAGGAGTAAGGCAGGAGGCATGCGTGCTTTCTCCTACCTCACTTTCAATCCAGGTTAAGAAGCAGGACTATCCTGAGGAGGAGTGACGGGATTGGAAGCAATCCTAGTGCTTCTCACAACCAGCCCTACCTGGGCTAGCACTGTTGTACCCAGGTAGGGCTGGTCATGAGAATGAGCTTAGCCTACATTTCAGGATTGTTGAGGATGACGGGCTAGAAAATGGTGTACTAAAAGTACTACAGAAATAGCTAATATTTTATCTTTTTTATCTCCTGACCTACTGATCTGCAAATTGGTACAGTCTTTCAGCAGCCATTTTGCATATTCAATTGATAATTATCTAGGTGGGCTATGATTTGGCTAAGACTTGAGTAAGTTGAGGGATGTTCTAAGTCAGCAGAATGGTAAAGACCATAAACCATCAAGGAGCATGTGAAATAAAATGGAGATTTAAAATATACCCAAATATAATGTGTTGGGTATTCTACCAAAGGGATCTATGGCTGAGGCAGAAGACACTTCGTCATGAGAATAAATTAAGAAAGAATATATTAGTAAGTTACTGAAGAGTGAAGACTGACATGAGGAAGGCAGAGCTGAAGTGGAAAATAACATGACCAGGCAAATTGATTTTCTGCCCTGCATAAGTGATAGTAGAAGCTCTGAAGAAATTGATTTGTTTTGGGAAATCATTTGTTGTCCGCATTAGCTTGATCATCAGGGCCCATTAAAATTGGATTTGATTATGGTTGCTTAACCTGACTAACTGCTACAGTACAATTTTTTTGCTGGTATAATCGGGGGTGGGTGGTGGGTGGAGCATTGTAGCTGAGGATTGTTACAACATACGATCAACTATTGGCACAATGATTTGCACAACTGATGCCACACTTCCTTCCTATTGAACATTTTGATAATGTAGGTAACAATCTGAGATTCTAAATTTATGGGGTCACTAAATTGCATGTTACCCCTGCCACTGGGTCAAGACTCACCTTTTAAAGTGTTGGCTGTCATATTTCACAGGGAAAGCAATTCTCCCTGTTCAGTCCAGCATACCATACCCACCAGTGGCTGTTACAGGTATCTCCTGTAATTTTAAGTTACAAACTGTAAGTTTCTTTTTAGACTGTGAGCAGCTTTAGAATTGGGAACCATCCTGTGTAAAAGGTATAGGGCTGTAGCTCAGTAGCAACATGTCAGTTTAGTTTGTTCTAACAGGGTTGCGAAAAATTCCTGCCTGAAGCTCAGTAGAGCGGCTACCTGTCAGAGCAGACAATACTGAGCTAAATGGACTAATGGGCTGATTCAGTAGATGACAACTTCTTGCATTTCTAAACCAATTTCACAAGTATTCTGTTGTTGCTGGGAAATTTTTTTGATAATAAGGTGAAAACTCAACTTGGTCACTAAAAATGAAACAAAGATGGTAGATAATTATTAGTATGAGGAAATTATATTTTTCAGTATGGCGATGAGGTTATCACTCAGAACATGCTGCTGATTCACCTACCACCACCACCACCACCACTACTACAACTTCAAGTTCTCCCTCCGTACCTTTAAAGGAGCCTGCTGCTGGACATTTCAGATCCTTTCCCTCCCCCCTCCTTACAAGACTGCAGCAGCACCTGCTAGACTGAACCAGTCTGCACCAACAGAATGAGCATAGCCATGGAAGGTGGAAGCCTTTGTGGTCCAGGCTGCAATGTCAGCATTGTGGGAGGGGAGATACAGGAGTGCAGCAGGGAGGTTGGATATGAAATCAACCATGAGGTGCACCATACTGCATGTTACAGAATGAGGATCCAAAGGATTAAACATACAAATAGGAAATTCAGAATTTAACACACTCAGATCTTCATAAAAGCAGTAGTGGCCAGTGAGGGTGCCGGTGGAGAGGCACCTTTAAGACTAAAAGAATTGGTGTTTACCTCAACTCTCGCCCCACCTGAACGCTGCTCGGAGAAGCAGCATGCTGCCCAGCACCCCCCTGTGGTAGGAGATTGCCTCTGCCACTCACCTGGCTTCCATGGAGCTGATCCCCCACCTGTGGCCAGGTGAGTGCAGAGGGTGCTGGGTTACATGCTGCTTCTCTGAGCAGCATTCAGGTGCGGCAAGAGCAGAGGTAAGCACCCATTTATTTACTCTTAAAGGTGCCTCTCGCCGCCCCTCCACCGGTGCCCTCACTGGCTGCTACTGCATGAAAGCATACCAGAAACTTTAAAAGGCTCTCCACATGAGCACCATGGAGAGTCATGAGGGGGTTTGCGGGGAGAGGGGGCTTGGCCCCCTCTCCCCACACACGAGCAGTCAGCTCACCCTGGGCGGCCAGATTGGTCACCCACACAATTACTGCCTCCGTCACGGAGTTGGTTGGGGCAGCAGGGATTGGGGGGCCTCCTGGTCCCCAGAAGTACCAGAATGCCCCATGCGAGTGTGCAGGTCATTCTGGGGAGCCCCCCAACTCTGGGAGGCTTGTTGTAGCCTCCCGGTTGGGGCTCTCCTCACGAGTCGCCGTGGCACAGAGCCACGCCATGGCAACAGATGAACCAATAAAATGGGGTTAGTGGAGCACTTCCTCTGCTAACCTCATTTAAGGGGAGGGGCCTTTAGAGAGGCTTGCTGCCAGGAGCCATGTGACTCCCGTTGCAGCACACAACCAGGCGAAACCAGGCTAGCCTCCCTTAGCATGGTTTCACCTGGTCATGAGAATAGCCTCCAAGTTATGCCTTTCTAAAGGCAAGGCATGTAGACAAAGAATTTGGCCATCGGGATCATTATGACAAAATTTGGACCACTCGTCTCTGGAGTGAAGGGTTCTTAATATCTCCAGATGGTGTGCATGCATGTATGAGTGCATGTGTGTGCTACTAGCAATCAGTGCAGGGTGAGTATTCTGACTAATTCAGTATGAACGTATAATGGGAAGGAGCGGGTGGCAACTGGGTTAGGTGTCAGAAATGGCAGACTGGTCGACAGCAACAAAAATGTCATTGTCTTATCTTCTTAATTTAGGAGCCACTGCCTTGGAGAAATGGTGTCCTTTATGTATACTGATAACCTGGATTCATAATAGCAACAAAGCCAATCTTGCCTGCTATTCAGAAAAGATAATGACACCTGAAAGTCTGGGAAATATAAGTCATAGGTCATAGTAATTACTCTTGACATTAAAGGAGACAACACTGAGAAATCACTGATTGCCCCGATCAGACTAGCAGAACAGATTATTGAAACCTCTGTGGGAAATAACTGTTAACCAGACAAGAAACCATCTAATGAGAGATCAGTGTTTTGAAGCATTGCTCTGTACCTGTCTCTAAAAGGAAAAGAAAGATTTCCTGAGGTCCAAACAAAGGAAGAAATATTTCCTTAGGGAAGTGTCAGATCCATTCATGTTGTCAGGCCAGACAGACAGATTGCATCTTGAAGAGGTCTGGCACATCTCCTAGAAGGATAATTATCAAGTTTTTTTAAACTTAGGAACAATAATTCTTCCACCATTTTTTGTGGGGGGTGGGGAGCTGTCTTCCAAAAGTATTACCACCAGCTCTCTGGAAAAGCCACTCAGTTATATGCTTAGTAGACATTCACATTGTCTTTTAAAGCTAGCTTAATATATATATTTTTAAACCCTGCTTTGTCTATAAAATTGGAAGAGACTGGTATAGTTTATTTCTGGAGAGCTTAACACTCTTTCCGAATGAAACAAAGTTTGAACCAGTAGAGTGAATGCCCGTGCACTGCCTATGGCTAAAGAACGAGCCTAAAATCGCACCTTATGGAGATGAGAGAAGCCAGGTATGCCCCTCCTCTGATCATCCTCCACCCTTCTCGAGTTAGAGTTGTAATGTTCTCAGATCCAGGACAAACTCGGGATTACAAATAGGCATGAACTGACAACAACGCTGATGCTATGTGCCAGCTTCCTAACAAAAGATTGCTAACTTTTGCCACTGCCAGGAAAGAGAAAAAAGAGGCTGCTATCTAGCGGAGAGATTGTTCAGTCACAGATGTCCACTGTCAGGCAGTACTTGCAAACCTTATAGTGGTACTTCAAACTACTACAACTATTTAGTAGGGGTTTAACTGAGCAAAGAGGCACCTTTTAAAAGTGGTGATTCTCTTTATTGAGCAAAGAGAGAGCAACTGGCCCTATCCAGCCCCAGAACAGCATCCCTCCAGTGACTGTGACTGGTGTCTAGCTTATGTTCCTTTTTTAGACTGTGAGACTTTTGGGGACAGGAAGCCATTTTAATTAATTAATTTTTATATCTATGTAAACTGCTTTGGGAACTTTTGTTGAAAAGTGGTATATAAATGTTTATTGTATGCATACAACTATCTATATACTACTTTTCAGCAAAGGTTTCCAAAGCAGTTTATACAGAGAAATAATAAATACATAAATATAAATAAGATGGATCCCTGTCCCCAAAGGGCTCACAATCTAAAAAGAAGCATAAGATATACACCACCAACAGTCTCTGGAGGTGTTTTTTTAAAAAAAAGTAAACTGCATAATGACCCCCAAACATCCCATGGAGTCAAAACAGAAAAAACGGAATATCTGGCCAACAGACATTTTGGCCTAAGACCTGGAACATTTGCACCATCCTTGTAAGGACCCACTTGCCCTTAGTTAAGAAATATTGTGCATATTAGTCAATTTCAAAATTATAGATGGAATTCAGAGCAGACAAAAAAATTTCACAGGACACCTGGAAGATCAGACTGGTTGAAATATTTCAAAAAGTGCCTGAAGGTCTTAATAGCTGGTATCAGCACATGAAGGCACAATCTCTTATCATGAGCAAAAATTCTGGCTGACCTGTGAGGTTGTATGCATATGATTTTATACCGCCCTTCCCAAAGTGGTTCAAGGCAGTTTAAAATTTTTTTAAAAAATATATACTAATTATTTTTTTTAAAAAAACAATTAAAAGCAGATTACAATTAAATTTAAAACCAAATATCATTAAAAGCCAGGCTAAAAAGGGGTGGTCTTTTAAGGCTCTCCTGAAGGCCTCCATGGAAGATAATCCCCCTCATATCCATGGGGAGCATGTTCCACAACCTAGGGGTGACAACTGAGAAGGCCCTGTCTTCACCAGATGAACCAGTGGCACCCTAAGGTGGACCCCTTCTGATTATCTTAATGAGTGGTGGAGATCTTGTAGAGAAAGGCACTCTCTCAGGCAATCTAAGCCATTCAGGGCTTTAAAGATAACCAGCACTTTGAACTTTGCCCGCAAACATGTTGGCAGCCAGTCCAACAGGCAGGTATATAGTTGTCTTACTTTTGTGAAATGTAGTGGATGGCTTGATAAATTCTGAATTGTGTTGCACTTTTCATAACAAAAACTGTGGTTTTACTTTATTACTTATTGCCCTGCAACTTCTTGGTTATTGTTTTTATAGATTATGTGTATGGAGCAATATGACCTAAGATATTGCTTAACAATAACCCAAACCTCTCTACCTTACTTTAAAAGCAGAAAGTAAGCTTCTTGTTTCAATAGCAGGAATAGTTCTAGTTAATCATGTCCTTCTGGATTTAATTCAGTCCAAAAACCTTTGGTGTAAGATAAGAGTTAAGATGCTTTCAGTTTTTACTATTGTTCTAAAAAGCATGGAAACTGTTAGCTAACTTAACTTCCACACCATATAAGCTCTAAAGACTTTGTACAATCTCATATATTATGCTGTTTTTAAGAAACAAGGCTCCATACTTCCCAATTTTATCTTGGTCTTTCAGCTCAAAACTGGTTTGGGGAGGACTGCCGCTAGCCATAAAACAAAGATCTTTAGATGACTAAATGTGCAGGCTTTTTTTGCAAGAAAAATGTGAGCACTGTGGGAAATAGAAGATTCATAGTGAGGTCATTCACACAATCTGGAAGCTGTGTGTGTTTTCAATTTTTGGTTGTGTGGAAGCAAGGTAGGAGGAAAGCCTGGGTAGCAGTGATTGTGTAAAAGCAAGACCAGGAGCCAGGTCTCACGATCAGTGAGACCCAGTTTAGAAGGGTGAGCAGGGAGGGAGCCCTGGGCAGCCGGATCGGCTGCCCACACATTTGCTGGCTCCGTGACGGAGCCGGTGGGGGCTGGGGAGCTTGGGGGCAGCGCGGTCCCCCGAAGCTCCAGTATGCCCTGCGTGAGCACGAAGGGCATACTGGGGAGACCCACAGAGCCTGGAGGTGGCTTTTCGCCTCCCCTCTGGGGGTCTACTCATGAGTAACCGTGGTGTGGAGCCATGCTGCAGCTGCTCATGATCTTTAAAACCAGGTTTGCGGAGCGCTCACTACCTCCTACCTTGCTTCCATACAACCAGAAATTGGGAGCACGCACAGTCGCCAAACCTGGGTAGAACACAGTTTTTGATTGTGTGAATGATCCTCATGTCTTTGCATACATATTTATACATATAACTAGCTATCTTTGCATAGCAGTTATACAGTGTACACTAACCCTGTCTGTCTGTTCTCGGTGCACCTTGGATAAGAGCCATCACAAAGCACTGAAATAATGATACAGTGCCTGAGACTCAGGAAATTTCTGAACTGCCACGTAGCAACTTAAGTTAACCTTTACTCGCTGGGCATGGTGAAAGTGAGGTGGGATTCAAAGGACGATAGCGGTTTAAATCTACAAAGAAGGAGAGCACTTTCTAATCTGATTCCAGATATAAAAGTGACCCAGGATCATTGAGAACAGCCTTTTCTTACCCTCTATACATTTTGCACTTTGACACCAGGAACACTGATTGCAGTATTTATGGTGATATTCAGGATTAAGTGGATGCCATACTATATTGTAGTCTTGACCTTCATTCTAATAAGGTAATTGTGCTGTGTTCAGTTTAACCTGTTAAATAGCAGGTCCAGAAAAGTAGCAGTGTTCTTTAACAGCACAAAGGGAATAGGTTTTTTGCACAAACCTGCATTAGCCCATTACACATCTATGTGCCTACAGATGAATGCTTGGAAGGGGCTGATTGGGATCATATGTCATATCTGCTGATGCCATTCCCAGCCTTCACGCTAGGGATGTACAGAACATTCCAAGCTCAGAATAGAACACACTTCAAATGAATGGTCTGTTCTGAGCTCGAAACAGAATGGCCCCATTCCAGTTGGAACGTTCCAAGCGTCATTTGGACTCCAAAATGGTGCTCTTCTGGCCTCTCAACATGTGTAGCAGCCAATTGCCTCATCAGCACCACCACTCCATGCATACACAGAAACCAGAAGAGCACATTTCGGGGTCCAAAATGGCGCTCAGGACGCTTTGAGTGTGATGAGGTTGTTCTGTCAGAACTACCAGCTCAACCAGTTGTTCTGATGGCATGTTCTGGGGTGTTTGCATTCCATTCCAAGCTTGGAATGGAATGCAAAAAAAAAAAAAGTCCCATGCACATCCCTACTTCACACATTCCAGACTCACATGTGCAGGGAGCCTACATGCACATCCCCAAATGTGTATAGCCTCCTATGTGCATGATCCAGGAGCCACCATTTTGTTGGGTCATGCATTCAGGCACCTATTATTGGTTGACATGATGCACACGAGTGGTACAGAGCCACTGCGCACTGCACTGGGGCTGCTGCAGACCCTTAAGGCAGCCCTGATCTTGTAGAGTGCACATGGTTATGCAAGCAGAGTTGCTGCAGTTTCTCCCATTCACGACAATGGACTGCAGCAGTGCTGCTCGAGCAACCGTGTTCTCTAGAGCAGGGATTCTCAGTGTTGGGTCCCTAGATGTTCTTGGACTTCAACTCCCATAATCCCCAGGCCCAGTGGCCTATGTTTGGGGATTATGGGAGTTGAAGTCCAAGAACATCTGGGGACCCAGCATTGAGAATCCCTGCTCTAAAGGGTTGGGGCTGCCTTACAGGTCCACAGGAGCCCTGACACAGTGTGCAGCAGTTTCGTTCCACTGCACCTCAAAAAGGGGGGGGGATAAAAGGGAGGAAAACAATAAGATGCTTCTCTGTCCTCAAAGGTCTCACTGTCTAGAAATAAACACAAGGGAGACACCAGCAACAGCCACTGGGCTGTGTTGGGGTGGAATAGGGCAATTTCTACTCCATTTAATATAAAGAGAATCACCATTTTCAAAGGTTCCTCATTGCCCATTTAGCAGGGCTCTAGGGAGTAAATGCACAAGCTTCATGCAAATACAAACCCTGAATATATGGAGGTTGAGGGAGTGGTGTGTCAATAAGCACAATCTCACTCAGCTCCTCCACATGTTTATTTGTACATGAATGAACCTGTGTAGACGTCTTGCATGTATGAATGGCCTTTGCAGGCTTTGGGATGGGCAGGATCGTGGCACAATCGAGTCTGGGTTAGAATCAAGTTTAGGGCATAATTGTGTCCAGGAACACCAAGGCAAACAAAATTGGTAAGGTATTCTGGACAGCTGGATCTAGGGAAAGGATTATAGAAAGTAGAGGGCAAACAAAAACAAGATATGATTTGAAAAGCAGGCAAAATAGCAGGTGCAGGATAACAAAAGCTTGTTATCGGATGTAATTTGCCTTGTCCAAAGGTGCTTACCAGCAGCCTGAGAGCAATCCCTTCTTGATTCCTTCTGGGTTGCTGGGAGTGGCTGGCTGACATGATGAGGAAAATTACTCAAAATATCACATTGAAATTAAAAAGACAGATTAAAAGTAAAGGTAAAGTTGTGCCGTAGAGTCGATGTGGACTCCTGGCGACCACAGAGCCCTGTGGTTGTCTTTGGCATAATAAAGGAGGGGTTTACTATTGCCATCTCCCACTTAGTATGAGATGATGCCTTTCAGCATCTTCCTATATCGCTGCTGCCCAATATAGGTGTTTCCCATAGTCTGAGAAACATACCAGCGAGGATTCGAACCGGCAACCTCTTGCTCCCTAGGCATTGCAAGTTACTTTCCCGCTGTGCAAGACAGATTAGTCATGGTTTAACGCATCCTTTTAATATCAATGGGACTACTTTGAGTAGTTTTCCTGATCCTATCAGCCAATAGCATCAATTTCAGCTGTGCTTTATTTAGGCCAATCAACCAGGGCTCTGGTTGATTGGCCTAAATGAAGTACAGCTGAAAATGATGCTATTGGCTGATAGGATGAGGAAAATTCTCAAAGTAGTCCCATTGAGGAGTAATATTTTATCTATAGGATTGGATTGACTGTGCCATTCATCCATTCAGTACTGTCCATTTCATATCCTAAAATTGCAGCTGCAGAACTTGGAAGTCCTTGTGATGGGTCTGTTCAGAACTGATGAATACAGGTATTCTGCTCTCTGTAGTTCACATATTTTAGTAATAACACTCAACATGCATTGATTCAACATTTCCCATTCATCATCAATATTTTCAATTTATTCACATCATTCTTAAACTTCAGCATGATTTTGAAACAATGTTCAAACCTGCACCCAGTTCTTCAAGCATAATCTCCTAGTTTCTAAGTGGAACAGTACAAATATGTTCACCCCAAAGGAACCATGCTTTTCACATGAGCCCTCTTTGGAAGTTATAGCAAGCTCAACCAACATACATGGAGAGTGCAGCAAGTAACTGCCTTACCACCTGTTCATGTTCATTGTAAGATTAGAAAATTCTCCAGTGAGTACAGCTGTATGCACAGAGTGTTTTTGCTTCATGTTTGGGAATCTTAGCAATCCAGAAAATCCATGGTTCCTGAACACATAGAGCCATGAGTGTACATTTGAACACCTGGGGAGCTGGTAGGCTTTATAATTACTGTTTGCAGATTGGGTGTGGAGCCTGTCACAATGATGCTCACCCCCATGCACAATGAATTGTGTTAAAATGGTGCAACACTGCTACAGACAAAGCATGTAGAGTGAACACATGTAGGTCAGGGAGCCGAATCAGAGCAAGAGGCCGCACCCCCTCAACTCATGCAAATTCATTTGTGTGGCCAACATCTGGACTAATACCACACGTGTGTATCAGTTGCTTCTGCAGCATGGATGCTCACAGGCAGGGGCACAATTTTTGCCAAACTGTGTGAGAGGCTGCACTTCCCTAAGGAATATATTTGTGGGTTGCACATAGTACTTCCAAGGTGTGGTGTTTTTGCTTAATCCATTCCTTGATCCAGGCCAGCTTTTGCATGGGGCTTTAGTTACTTTTATTCCAGTCCTGGCTAACAAACAGCCAGCAGCAAGACCACTGAAGGCAGACTGCACTTGCCTCTCTGTACATAATATCTATTTCATTAAACTATTAATATTCCTAATTCTACTCTATTGCCGTGTCCTTGCATACCACAACTCTTTCCCTTGGATTCTACACAGGTGAGACCAGCTAAAATTGACCCTTCCCACACACACTGCACCACCTGTGCATGAATGCCCATGCTGCAAAAGTAGGAATGCAGCCATTGCACTCATGGATCTTTTGGCTACACACACATAGCATTACACTGGATCATCTAGCATTACATTGGATCGTCCATGGTGTGTACAAGCCGTATGTACCCAAGTAGACTGCAAAAAAAGCAAAATGTTCACCTGCGCAGACAAGCCTACACACAGGGGCATAACTATAATAGGGCAAGGGGAGACAGTTGTCTGGGGGCTCACTGCCTTGGGGGGGCCCCAGAGGCACGTCACATGACTGACTCCCTCAGCCACACACCTGGCCGGGCTTCCTTCAGTTGTATTCATCTTCCAAAATTGATGTGAGTGTTAAGACCTGAGCTGAGCTTCAGTGGGGGGGGGGGGGTACTCATTTTAAAATCTTGTCTCTGGACCCACTCCAACCTTGCTACGCCCCTTTCTACACACTAACAATTTGTACACATATAAAGACTGTACAGTGAATAATAAGCATAGGCTGGGGATAGGCCTACCACCCCAATCCCACTTCTCTTCCTGCATGTGTCTGTTCCATGTGATTTTGCCATGTGAAAAATGGCTTAATAGCTGGATTTGGAGTGGGGGGGATTGGATCGCTTAAGCATGAGATGGGAATGGGGATTTTGAGAAGTCAGTCCTCAGCCAGTGGAAATCTTGAATGAGCAGAACTGGCTTGGTCAGGGGAGAGGAACCAGTTCAGATACCACTGTTGTTGTTGTTGTTGTTTTCTTAAAAACCATTTTCCTAATCAAAAAGCCCCTCTAAATATCTGTATAGATCAATTGCTTTTATATGCCAAAAAAATGACCCAAAGTCCTAGGGAGATGGTGGGAGAGAACATACACCACACACACTGGGTTCATACACTTTTTACAACTGCGTAGTACATTCCAGCACATTATGTACATTATGCAGTATATTGACACTAGTTGATATACTAATAGAGACTACACAATGAGGGGAAAGCTATCTACAGAAAGCCCAGAATATCAAACAGTGCACTTTTACAATGATTTCCCAGTATTGCTTTTTTAAAGACGATACTTTTCTGTTCAGTCTTTGACAAAATCCATTCTTTGAAATGTTCCTCTAATGGATGGGAACAGGTAATAAATGACATTATGGGATTTGCATTGGTCAGGCATGAGGAAGCTTAATGGTATATATATCCTTTTAGTTAAATTATGCTTGTCATAGGTGTATCAGGAGGGTGAAAAGACTCATATTGCCTTCTATGGTCTTTCAATTTAAAAGCAATCCATCAGTTGTGTAGTTCAATGCCTGAATAATGTAACCTTTACCTGATGAAGATAGAAACTGGCAGCAGCAATTAGAAAAGTTTGCCACAGAATAAAAACAATTAGGACAATAGATTATAGATAGAAAAGCCTAATTTATGTGAAAAGACAATGTGTGAAAACCGTATGTAGTTGTTTTTTTTCTTTTCTAAATGGTGGTACTAGATATTTATCTGAAAGGAGACTTGTCATACATTGAAATGGTAAAAAGAATGGTGAGGGCCATTTCTTTGACCATCTCAATTTGTGGCATACTGCTTCATAGCAACATACTGCATCTGTTCCCCTGGTTTGTAGCTGTAATTAGCTGAAACCACACTTCAAAAAAGAGCAGTGTAAAGCCTCAATGAAGGATACAGGGCCTTCCCATTCACACTTTGATGAAGCAAAACATTCTCTAACCTGTTATTAAGAAGCTAGCAAACCAGTGCCCCACTGTTACCACACTTGTTGTGTCCTTTAAAACACTCTTTCATTTAGTTTCACATCCATGGTTGTGGAACTCAGAGGTGCTTCACACGATCAAAGTGAAGTGCCTCAATGTGGTGTGCAGTGAGAGCGGGCTTAGACCACTCTCCCTGCCCTTGAGCAGAGCGCTCGCCCTGGGCGACTGAATCAGCCACCCAGATGACTACAGGCTCTGTCACTGAGCCAGCTGGGGTTGTGAGGATTGGGAGCCACTTGGCCCCCGGAAGTCCCAGGGTGCCCCACACGAGTGCACGGAGCATTCTGGGGAAATCCCCAAGGCCGGGAGGCTTGTAGGAGCCTCCTGGTTGGGGGGTCTCCTCATGAGCCACTGCCACGTGGCGTCTCACAACCAGGAAAACCATGTTAACAGAGCACTTAAGTGGGGGCGGGATTAGATGGGCTAGCCACCATAGAACAACCAGACTCGAATTCTGATGCTTGCTAGAAACCAGGCTCCCTCAGCCCAGTTTTAGTGATTGTCAGAATAGCTTCTCAAGATTTTCCAGGCAGAATTTCACTGTGAGGCTGGAAGAATTATTCAGATGCTAGGAAGATTCATTCCCTTCAGCAGTGATCTCTGCTGGCTCCTAGCAGGCAGCTACCCTCCTGTCAGAGTGAGGTGAGACTGACTAGCACCAAACCAAGAAGCATGGATAACTTAGTTCAGATTTGGACAGGGAACACATAACTGGGTATCAAATATTGGTTGCAATAGCAAGATGGAAAGCTGTTCCAAGAAAGGAGGACGAAGTAGGAGATGGCAGTCAAGCTGCTTGCAGGGAAAAGAAAAGTGAGAAGATAATGAAGATATGATGGGAAGGGGAGAGGAAATAATGAATGGTTTGTATCTCTCCTAGATGCCTGTAGTAGAAGCGAAGGAAGGGATGGATCTCAGCCGGGGAGATATGGAATTCCTCATTACAGTACACACTTCACTGTGGGGGCAAGAAGGTATCCTGGGCTGCCAGGAAAGGGCTTTAGCATCTGGGTACCAGGCTGCCACCAGGTTCCAGTCTCCTCTTTTGCACATCATATGCCACAAGCTAATTCCAACAAGCAGAGTGCGGCACTTATTATTATTTATTATTATTATTATTATTATTATTATTTTACACAGTCAGGCAGGTGTTATTGACTGGTTCGTTTTGTCCAGACATCGAGTCCTTCCCAAGGACCTGGGATGCCAGAATTTTATTGTCAATGTTGTTGCTGTTGTTATAGATATCGTCGCAGAATATTAATTTACACTTTATATACCGCTCTTCCTCCAAGGAGCCCAGAGCGGTGTACTACATATTTAAGTTTCTCTTTCACAACAGCCCTGTGAAGTAGGTTAGGCTGAGAGAGAAGTAACTGGCCCAGAGTCACCCAGCTAGTTTCATGGCTGAATGGGGATTTCATTCAACTCGGGTCTCCCTAGTCCTAGTCCAGCACTCTAACCACTACACCACGCTGGAACTTGGCCTGGGTGGTTACAGGGCAGTACTTGGCAAAGTGTCTTCCAGCAGCCCCAATCCAGAAGCAAAGCTGGCTTCCCCTGTGCAACTATAGGGTTCTTTGAATCAAAATAAAATGAAAGACAACAAAAGGGCATGGGATCTCCTCAGTGGCATAGAAAGGTAGAGACTAGGTTGTTTTGAGAGTCAGAAATCTGTGGGTAGATCAGCACCATTCAGCAGGAACACAACGTGGCAGGGCACCAGTTCAGTCAGTGAACAAGAGCTGCTCTCAGTGCATTAGGGTGCAGCTAGCTCAGTTGGTCCATTGGAATCTCTCCATTGTTTCAGACATATAGTTACCATGCTGGCAATTTCGTCACATCAAAAATGCAAGAGGCCTGGGTATGGTACCCTGTTTTCCTGGCTCGGAGCACAATAACCCTGTCAACGTGGCCTTCTTGGTTGCCTAAAATAAAGGCTAGCCTTCAATGCACAAGGTTGGGTTCATGCAGCAGTTTTCTGGGCCAGGGTGGAGGTGACATTAGTGCTCTGGCAACAAGGTTTCCAAAATGTCCAGTTATACAAATATAAGGAAGTTCACATGACTGCTAAGCAAGTAGGACAAGCATCCGACCCTGCACCTGCAGCTCTGAATGGTCCTGATTTTTCATCGTCCATTAGCAAGCAACTAAATAGGAGAAGACACCATCCTATCAAGCACTTGTACCCAACACTAATGCAGTAGGAGGAAAAGCCATCCTACCCAGCTTCTGTCTCTCAGATGATCACTCCCCCATCCTCCAGATCTACAGTAGTTGTTTGCTAACAAACAATCGGAAGTCAGGAGTGTGCACATGGCCCGAAGTTCCTACCTCCTCAGCAATTGGCCACATTCGGACAAAAAATGAAACTGCAGTTGAAGCAGCCTTCGATTTCAATTTGTGTACATCCAAATGCATGTAACCACAGTTTTGCCCAAAAATGGACTGGTTGTTTCACTCCCCAGACTCAATTATGTACCTTCTGTTTGTAGTGAGTTTTGCCACCTGTACCTCCAGTTCAAGCCACCTAATGGTGCAGTGGGGAAATGACTTGACTAGCAAGCCAGAGGTTGCCAGTTCAAATCCCCACTGGTATGTTTCCCAGACTATGGAAAACACCTATATTGGGCAGCAGCGATATAGGAAGATGCTGAAAGGCATCATCTCACACTGTGTGGGAGATGGCAATTGTAAACCACTCCTGTATTCTACCAAAGACAACCACAGGGCTCTGTGGGCGCCGGGAGTTGACACTGACTCGACAACACACTTTACCTTACCTCCAGTTCTTTGGTGCCAGCATTATGTCCAGATGCAGCACAACAATCCTGCTGTCCAAAACGGGAGTTGAGGGAGGAAGCTCCTCCCTTGCTCCCTCTGCTATTGGCTGCCAGGCAGGAGCAGAACCAGGCTGGCGGTGGCCAGCCACCATGTGCGGCTGCCACCATGGCCCCCTGCCCCGCCCCCCACATCTGTCATCGACGTGCCTAGCTAGCCAGGCCCCCACTGTCTGACATCACACTCCCTGTTTGGAGCTGCTCTCCCTGCATTTAAGGCAAGGAGAGTTGCTTTGGCCGCACTGCCAACAAAGTGCAGGCCAATTTTGGCTCCAAACAGGGCCACGCGGCCCCATTTGGGATTGAAATATTGCCCCCCTCATCTGACATCAGATGCGGGGGGCGTGTCTGGGGCCACGCTCGCGGCCCCTGATTGGGCGTGGCCCAGGTTCTTTGAACCAGTTCGCCCAATGGTGGCTCTGCCTCTGCTGCCGGGGCTGTTCTTCAAACAAGAAGGAAGCCCACACAGCCAGTTCCCCCTCCTCTCTGCAGTCAAGGGAGCTCTCTGTGATGTTCAAATTCAGACTGGAGAGCAGGGGAAGGGGAGAACAGAATCATGGGTTCATTGGAACTGCAGTTCTGCATTATGTGTGAATGTGGCCATTGTGTAAACTGGCTACTTGTTGCTGATCACAGCAGCACAATCACCACTCAGAACAGATATGAGGATTTGTAGACCTGTTCTAGTCACAAGAGTGCAGCCAGGACAGTCCTATTGCTTTAATGTATTTGACTGACAAATCTTACCTTTCCCCTTCACACTATCACAGAAGTTGCCTTTTGAATAATCTCTTTTCTCAAATGATCCACAGGTTCATGTGAGTGTTGCTTCTGTTTTTTCTCAAGTAATACATGACAATTAAGTTTGAAGTCAGCAAGAGGGGGATTAATGGCAATGGAGAAAAGAAGGCAAAACATTGATTAGAGACATGCAGCCATTGATCAGATCAGCTAGCAGCTTCTGGAGGCAGGAAGCCAGCCATTTTATTTTTAAAAGATTGATTTCAAGATGGATTTTTATCTTTTTATTTTACCTTTTTCTCTTATAGGGAGCTCAAGAAAATGTGAGAAACTTAACACTGAGGTTTGAATCTGCTATCCAGAGAGAAATCACTTTCTTTTTTTTTTTGCTTGATATTATCCAACTACTAGACTTGACTTTCTTGTTCTCCACCAATGTTTTTGCCAGTCTTGCACAGGTTATCTGATTGGTCAGGAACAGTTTACTCAGCGCACCAGCCTCATAGAAGCCATCAGGAACATGACATGAGAACATGGTGATAACTCAAGACTGGGCATGGATGGGTATAGCCATACCTAACAGGTTGTCCCCTTAATCATGTGGCAGATGGGAGAAACTGTGGGGGTGAAGCTTGCACAGCCACCAGCCCGAGACAGCAGTGCCACTGCTTCTGTGGACACAGCAACACCAGCATCTATGTCTTCCGGCCCTATTATTTATTTATTTATTCGATTTCTATACTGCCCTTCCAAAAATGGCTCAGGGCAGTTTACACAGAGAAATAACAAATAAATAAGATGGGTCCCTGTCCCCAGAGGGCTCACAATCTAAAAAGAAACATAAGATAGACACCAGTAACAGTCACTGGAGGTACTGTGCTGGGGGTGGATAGGGCCAATTACTCTCCCCCTGCTAAATAAAGAGAATCACCACATTAAAAGGTGCCTCTTTGCCAAGCTAGCAGGGGTTAGCATTAGCATTGCACATCATGTCAGCCATTGTAAGTTGTGTTGTGAATTCTCTCTGGTAAGAGATACCCTTCTGTTACAGCAGAGTGCACAGAGGCAAAACACAGCGGAGTCTGCCCAGGCATGCGTGTCTGCTGAGAGCAAAAGAAACTCGGAGCCAGTTCATAGTTTCAAATCAATATGAGGAGTCTTTATTGGAGAACTCCATTCTAGATAGGAAAGTGGAGAGATCGGATCTTTAATCTAGCTAGCTAGCTGGATGCAGAGAGATGCTGTCTGCATCTCTGAACACATGGTGCAGAGAGAGAGGCAAGTGTGTGTGAGAGAGAAGGAGGAGGAAGGAGGAAGGGAGGGAGGCAGGAAGGAAGTCCCTGAGAGTAGCAATCTACATATCAAAGGGATAGTGTCAGAGCAGTAGAGAGGTGGAATGACCAATGTCTTGACCCCTCTAGCCCTCTGACTCACTAGTCTGTCCCCCTCTGTCATTGAGGCATCCTACTTTAAGCATTTGCAGACTTGTACTCTTGCACAAGATCTCTGCCACTCCTTAGATGCCTGCAGCAGTGCGATGCCTGCAGCAGTGCGAGTAAATCAGAAACACCCACCTAATACTATGCGACATGTGAGCCAATAAAGCCTTCTTTTCTCACATTATAGACAGGTATGGCAGCAAGTTGTTTCGAGCTTTGGTCAGCAACTAGTTTTGCTAGAAAGCTACTCTAAGGAAGTGTTCACAAATGGCCTGCTGTAAAGTCACACTGCTACAGCTGTGGCTCATCCATCCTCTTCTTTCCCCCGTAGGATTAGCAACTGAGGGAGGAATATGACACCCATTAGAGATCCAAATGTGACCCAGGGTTCAGGTTGCTAATTTCTAGTTTAGAGCACAGAACCCTAAAGTCCTTAGCTGACACTATTCACTTGGTCTTCCAGTTCAGACAGTCACACACACACACACACACACACACACACACACACACACACACACGACATTGAGGTGAAACTATAAAACTATGGATTCAGATATTAATGTTAAAATCATTTGAAAAAGCAGACAAATAAGCCACAGGACTCAGACTATAGTGTTTCCACACAAAGAGGTCCCATTGACATAAATGATAGCCACCTGTGAGGAAGGAAAAACAGGAATCAAAGGATTGTGACCACAAAATTACAAAGACTCCTTTCCCCCCACCTTGTGCTCCCATCCAGGTATATTGTTAGCTTAAAGATGAACAGAAGGGTCTTCAAAGCACAGCATGTATGGAACTCAGTGAAATGATTTGAACTTACCCATTGCAAACTCACTTTGTATTTGTAGGTATAGATATGGATTCACATAGATAGCAAGAAAAATTCTTTTCACTTAGAAATGGTTTAGCAGCAAGAGCCTTGCAATCAGAAATGTCGAAGAATGTTTTGTAGCAAGTGGACTTGCAACTGCACTGCTCCCAGAAGATCATTTAAGTTGTGTCAGTTCATTGACCCAATAGACCACTATGACTCCATTGGATCGATGACCTGCAAAATAAAGTATTTCCAGTTGAGGCCTGAAATGATATTGTGTTAACAGCACCTGCATTGACAGAGTTTTTTGAATCAGTGGGGATCTGCACAATTTAGACTGACTTTTGAATCTGACGGAGACATTATTGCCTATTGTATTATTAAGCACTGACTTCAGTGTCTCTTCATAGACTTTGACATGCTTCACTATAAAAACGCAGGAGGTGCCACAACCATCTGTTATATTGACATTTTTCCTAATATTATCTTCTTGGTTGGCAGAATACAATGTAATTGTAATGTTCCTAATTACACCCATGCCTGAGAAGGCACAAAAGACCCAGTGTTGGCTGTTGAGTATATACATGTGTAGGGAATTCCTGAAATAGAGCTCATTAAAAATTTTTTTAAAAAAAAACCCTCCAAAGGAAACTACCTACAAAGCTAGCAATCAAGTGCAATTACATATTTGATATGAATGAGAAAAATCCCTATATAAAAAATTATGATGCTCTTGTGAGGAAAATAATCACAAAATTGGAGCTGAAAGAGGACTCTGGGGGAAGTCTTTTAGTTCAAACCTTTTCACTTAAGCAGGAAGTACCATCCCTAAAGCATCCAGACATTCTTGAAATTCATCCGGACTATTATTTTAATTCCCTCAGTTTCCATTGGCATTAGCCCATCTTAACTGTCAGGATATTTTATGACTAGCTAGTAGGATACAATAATTCCTTGTCTTATTATATATGTGTAAATATAAACCTCTTTAAGTTTTCTTTTGCTGAGTATATTGAGTTCCTCCAGCAATTTCTTTTGTCACACCTAATACAATTTCTGCATTGTACAAGCTATCTTTCTTTAGTATGGTGAACAAAACTTGACAAACTTGATCCACATGAAGCCTAAAAAGTGCCAAACAGGAGCATACTGAAGTGTCCCCAAGGGCGGATTAAGCGTTTTGCTATCGATCAGCAAAAAGGCTTTTGCCACCCTTTTAACTAAAAAAAGGGGGTTGCCTTTTTTTTTTCTAGGTAAAAGGGGGAGCTTTATCTTAGCCTACTCCAGCCTTGCTGCAGCTGCCGCTGCCCACAGAAAGGGGTGGCAAAATTTGAGAAGGGGCAAAATTTTCTGCTCCTCAAATTTTGCCACCATAGGCAAAAGCCTACTCTGCCTCTCCGTTAATCCACCACTGAGTATCCCATACCTTAAACCCTGGTGGCTCCAACCCAAAATGGCATTTGCCTTTCATTCAGCAGCAACAAATCACTAGCCAAGAATTAATCTGTTGTTTATTATAAGTAAATTTCAACAATGGCAGCAAAAAAAAAAAAAAAAGGCTATACTGGAACCACAAAGAAGGGTAAATGCAAATGCTGGGGGCAGAGTGAACTTAAGACCACATTTCACATTTCTAAAATGTTTATTTCTAATATTTTACAGGAATAATCCTATCCTAAACATAAAAGGAAGTGTACTCATGGGGACAGTTGGATAGATTTGTAAAGGAAAGCGCTTTGAGCATGTAAAAAGTGCATTTTCTTCAAGCTTATGAACTTGAAGAGGTCCAGTAGTGGGAGTGGGGTGGGGTGCAATTAAGGCAGTGTTGAATGCCCGCCCCCCTGCCATTCCCTTTCAGCAATTTGTCAAAGAATCATGCTGAATGGAGGGGGGAAGAATTCTGATTGAGAACAAAGTGATACGTTAAGCATTGCCCACAATTCCAATTGGTTTCATTTATCCACAATGACATTGTTAATCTTATGGGCTACATAGTGTTTTGTGACTTCAAGTTCACTACAAATTCACTGCCAACACAACCAGGTATGAAGATAGAGGAGGGGGCACTTCCCAGTGTATTGTTGTGAACTGCCATGAGCCACTTTGGAAGGGCGGTATATAAATCGAATGCATGAATGCATGAATGAATGAATGAATATTGCACAGAGTGTCACATGTATGACTATTTGCTCCATGGGCAAAAGTCATGGGTGCGTGCTC
Organism: Hemicordylus capensis; assembly: GCF_027244095.1. Lineage (NCBI taxonomy): Eukaryota > Metazoa > Chordata > Lepidosauria > Squamata > Cordylidae > Hemicordylus > Hemicordylus capensis. The sequence goes on along the minus strand of NC_069659.1, from coordinate 302,922,223 downwards.
GGTTCAAGGAGCTCGGTTCAAGGAGCTCCTGGCTCTCAGGGAACAGGTTCGTTCCCTCGAGACCAATGTGGTGGATCTGGAGAATTGTTCAGAGAGACAGAGAGGCATGCGGACGAGACCCACTCCAAGGCTGATAGCTCCTCTGCTGTCAGGGAGAACAAAGGTCTTGGGGAAGGAGGACATCAGTCTGAGGAAGAGGGAAATGCTCCTTTAGAAGGGACCTCTTCCATGGATGATGAGCCCATATCCTCTCGCACAGGGGATACTCCTCAAGTGGGTGGGGGCCTCCTTGTAGTTGGTAATTCACTCATTAGAGGTATAGAAAGATGGGTTTGTGAACTGTGTGTTGACCGCACGGTGACTTGCCTGCCTGGTGCGAATGTTGTGCACATCACGCAGCATCTAGATAGGCTGTTAGGCAGTGCTGGGGATGAGACAGCTGTCATAGTGCACGTCAGCACCAACAATGTGAGGAAATGTAGTCTGAAGGTCCTGGAAGCCAAATTTAGGCTAATAGGTAGCATATTAAAGTCCAGGACCCCCAAGGTAGCATTCTCAGAAATGCTAGCTGTTCCATACGCTGGTACAGTGAAACAGGCATAGCTGAGGGGTTTCAATGTGTGCATGAGACGTTGGTGCCAGGAGGAGGGGTTTAGATTTGTTAGGCACTGGGATACATTTTGGGGAAAGCAAGGCCTGTACAAAAGGGATGGGCTGCACTTGAACCAAGATGGAAACAGACTGCTGGCGCTTAAAATCAAAAAGGCTGCAGAGCAGCTTTTAAAATGATGCCTGTGGAATAGCTCTCAGGACCTGGGCAGTATCTGGTTTGGCAAATGCCACCCTTTAAAGTGTGAGGGTGTAAAGGATTCAGATCAAACAGAAGGGGACAGAGCAGAACCATATAAAGAGCAGACAGAAGGCTGTGCTAGCTGGTCAAAGAGCCAAAAGAAAGATAGCATCCACCAGGTAAGAGATTCAGTGTATAGGTGCTTATATGCCAATGCCAGAAGCCTCCGAGCCAAGATGGGTGAGCTAGGGTGCTTGGTTGGTAACACAGAAATAGATATATTGGTCATAACAGAAACATGGTAGAACAGTGAGAACCAGTGGGACACTGTTATCCCTGGATATAAACTCTATAGAAAGGACAGGGAGGGGCACCTTGGAGGTGGAGTAACACTGTATGTTAAAGAAGGGATAGAATCTAACAAGGTAGAAAATCTAAGAGGACTGGAGTCCTCCACAGAAACTCAGGGTGTGACAATACAAGGCCTGAAAGGAAATTTGCTACTGGGGACGTGCTATTACCCTCTGGGTCAAAACGCTGACAGTGACTGTGAGTTGCAGCAGGAAATCAGGGCAGCATCAAGGAGAGGCATGGCAGTAATAATGGGTGTGTGTGGATAAAGGTTGACATAGTATACCCGGACTTCGAAAAAGCTTTCAACCAAGTTCCTCATCAAAGACTCTTGAGAAAACTTAGCAGTTGTGGGATAAGGGGACAAGCACATGTGTGGATTGTTAACTGATTGAAGGACAGGAAACAGAGAGTAGGTATAAATGGAGAGTTTTAACAATGGAGGGAAGTAAGAAGTGGGGTCCCCCAGGGATCTGTACTGGGACTGGTGCTTTTGATTTATTCATAAATAATCTAGAAGTAGGGGTAAGCAGCAAGGGGGGCAAATTTGCAGATGATACCAAACTCTTTTGGGTAGTTAAATCCAAAACAGATTGTGAGGAGCTCCAAAGGGATCTCTCCAAACTAGGTGAGTGGGAAACAAAGTGGCAAATGTGGTTCATTGTTGGCAAGTGTAACATGATGCACATTGGGATGAAAAACCCCAACTTTGAGTACACGCAGATGGGAACTGAGCTGTCGGTGACTGACCAAGAGAGGGATCTTGAGGTCATGGTGGACAGCTCGTTGAACGTGTTGACTCAATGTGCGGCAACTGTGAAAAAGGCCAATTCCGTGCTAGGGATCATTAGGAAGGGGATTGAAAATAAAACACCTAATATTAGAATGCCCTTATACAAAATGATGGTGCAGCTACTAGGGTTGTGCATTTTGTATTTTTTCTGTTTCGATTTGTACCAAATCTGAATCAATCCCATTTTGTATTTTGTCCAAAATTAAGCCTTCCAAATCACTCCAGTTTTGTTTTATATCTGAATTAATCTGAATCCGAATTAATTCAGATTTAAAAGTGAGTCATATGGTCAAAAGAGTGGGTGGGGGTTATAGTGCCCAATGAGTGGAAGCTACCACAAAATTTGCAAAGGAATTGGGCAAACTGCTGATTTTTGGTTAATTTTTGAAGTTTGTGTGTCTTTCAGATTTTCTCCATAGGGTATGATGTTGGTTTCAGGAAATATATAGCTTCACGCGGGGTGGGGGGAAAGGGTGGCCCAGAGTGGAGTGTGGTTGGTGGTAGTGCCCAGTTGGTGCAAGGAAGCTACCATAATTTTTTCAGAGGAATTTGGCAAAGGGCTGATTTTTAAAGAATTAATGAAGTTACATGTCTTTCAGATTTTCCTTGTAAGGTATAATAGAGGTTTCTGCAGTCCCATAACTCCACTTGAGGGGCACTGTCATGGCCCAGAGCAAGTGGCGGTGTAGTGCACATTGGGTGCCACCCACCCACATGGGTTGCCAACCCATGAAATATAGGGTTTAGTTCTAGAGGTGTTCTGAGAGTAGATTCTCTAGTAGCATATGAGAGTGGATTCATGGTTTTTCATTAAAAATCTCATTTACTACCAGAGAATCTAAACTCAACACCTCAGAAACAACAAAGCCCAGTACCCCAATTGGTTAGCAATCCAGTAGGTTGGTTGGCACCCTCTGTGCACTACACCACCACTCGCTTCGGGCCATCCCAGTGCCCCCCAGGTGGAGTTATGGGGCTGCTGAAACTTCCATTATTCCCTATGGGGAAAAATCTTAAAGATGTGTAAACCTCAAAAATTGCTAAGAAATCAGCCCTTTGCCCTATTTGTAATCTGGGTGCACCACCCTTGGGGCACTGCCACCCACCTCACTGTTTTGCCCCTGAAGCCCCACATGAACAAGTTGAAAGAGTGAAGAGAATAATCAATGAGCCAGCGTGGTGTAGTGGTTAGAGTGCTGGACTAGGACCGGGGAGACCCGAGTTCAAATCCCCATTCAGCCATGATACTAGCTGGGTGACTCTGGGCCATTCACTTCTCTCAGCATAACCTACTTCACAGGGTTGTTGTGAGGAGAAACCTAAGTATGTAGTACACTGCTCTGGGCTCCTTGGAGGAAGAGTGGGATATAAAATGTAAAAAAATAAAATAAAACTGCCTTGGTACTATGGAACAGCTTCAAATGTTCATTTAATTGAACTGGAGTGAGCCGTAGCCCAAACAAACTGTATTTTGTTTTATTGTGTTTTAGTATTGTTGTACTGGATATATTTGTTATTTCTATTTCTGCTGGCCAATGGCTGTACTAAAATTGATGATGATGAATCAGCCTACTGTTCAGAATTGTTGAGATTTATCATCACTGCATTTAAGAAAGTGCAAACCATGGGTTATGGTTCCAAAAAGAGAGAAGCAACTAAGATTCCTGGGGATGTCAATAGATTGACAGGGGTATTCCCCATCCCGCTCCTTTTGTCTCCTGTAGTCCCATGTGGATGACCTGTCCCTGCAATGGCAACAGTTGTGAACCACTGGCTTAGACATCATGTCCCACCAAATTACATTGTGGCCTAAATTACATTAGACTGCTCAACTTGGGCATTAAAATTTAGACACCACTATAACTCATAAAAATCAGAAGACAAACAAAATAGCTCTTCAAAAGATGATCAGGGGCCTAGAGCACCTTTCTTATGAGGCAAGGCTACAACACCGGGGGCTATTTAGTTTAGAAAAAAGACTACTGAGGGGAGACATGATAGAGGTCTATAAAATCAGGCATGGTGTGGAGAAAGTGGATAGAGAGAAATTCTTCTCCCTCTCCCATAACACTAGAACCAGGGGTCATCCCATGAGATTGATTGCCAGGAAATTTAGGACCAACAAACGAAAGTATTTTTTCACACAACACATAATCAACTTGTGGAATTCTCTGCCACAAGATGTGGTGTTAGCTACTAGTTTAGATCACTTTAAGAGGTGTTTGGATAACTTCATGGAGGAGAGGTCTATTAATGGCTACTAGTCTGAGGGCTACAGGCCACCTCCAGCCTCAGAGACAGGATGCCTCTGAATACTAGTTGCAGGGGAGTAACAGCAGGACAGAGGCTCCTGCCTGTGTGAAACAGGATGCTGGTCTAGATGGGCCTTGGGCCTGATCCAGCAGGACTGTTCTTATGTTACATAATCCCTGACTGGCTAGGATCACTCTAAAGAAAGAGAAATCAGGGAGGAGTTGGAAATTGAGCTGAGCAGCAGGAAACAAGGGAACAATGGCTGACATACCATGCAGTGCACCATCCTCCGAAGAGGGATGTGCACAGTGGGAATGCTAACAGGGATTCCCAGATGTTATTGACTACAACTCCCAGAATCCCCAAGCAAAAGACATTGCAGCCAGCGGTTCTGGGAGTTGTAGTCAACAACATCTGGGAATCCCTGTTAGAGGGAACATTGGATGTGCATGGGCAGTGTGAGAGCCAGTCAAGAGCCTGTCCTCTCTGGCAGTGGAAGTGGGGGAGGCTCTGAGCATCCTCAGCTGTGCAAAATAACTGCTATGCTGCTGCGCCCATTATTTCCAATGGCAGTAGCAGCACAGCAGCAATTATGCACAACTAAGTGTGCACAGAAACTCCCCTGTCTCTGGTCTTGGCTGGCTCTCAAGCTGTGCTCACATTCCTCTTTGATGGATGGCATGCTGTGTGTTATGTCAGCCAATGGTTGTGAATAATCACTAAAAAGACAGCATTAGGCAATTTCAAGATATATTTTGACTCCTTCTGAAAACACTACTTCCATCCTGAAAAAGAAAATGGTTGGCAATTTGACACAGCCCTAAGATAACATCTATGGGCCTCTTCAGACATTAGTTGTTCAAAGAATTCTATCTGAGGAGAGACCAGAAGTGGGTCGCATGTTTGTGCAGAACATTCTGGAAGTGGTGCACTCAATCTGCACAGCTTTCCACATGGAACACTGTCTCTGTATTTATGATTGTGAGTTGCATGTATCAAATGGACGTCTCAGGGCCAAACTAATTAGAAAGCAGAAGCCATGTTGGTTGTTTACATGTCCATTCTATTCATGTATAAAGTGAAGGTGGAACCTAACTTAAACAACAGAAGGTTCATGAGGTGAGAGAAGCTAGATTTTTTTGTTTACTTCACAGTGGACCATCACCCCAAATCCATTTTACCTAGCCCATCTCCAATATCAGAATTGAGCTAGGTTGAGAGAAATGTGCTTGAGGCAATGGGCCATAGGGATGTCAGGTGGGGAAGGGTTCAGCTTTTCTCACCTGTGTACCTCTTTCAAGCCATACTCTGGTTTTATCCTGAATGGGGCAGAAATGTGAATGGGGCAGCTCAAGGTCTTTGGGGAAGGCACCTGAGGCAAAGCATCAAATGCCTCCTTGCCCCACCAAAGCACATTTCTCCTCTCCGCTCCCAGTGAGTATTTCCCTGCCTTTCTCTTCCATTCCACCCACTGAAGTGTGCCTTCTTTCATCTCATCTCCACCTACTGAGGTATGTACTATGTGTGGGCCACCCACCCATGGCTCTTACTAATGACACCGCTGGCTCTTCTGCATCTGTCTACTCTTCCTTCTGGAAGAGTAGGTGGAGAAGAGTGTGGGGAGAAGCTCTAAACCATCAATATTATCTCCTTCTTTCAAAAGAAGGAGGAGAGGAGAGATGGAGGATGAGCCATTGCAGCAGTGGCTAAGTGGTGCCTGCATAGAGCACATCCTGATGGAGTGGAGAAGAGAGTCTTCTGTGAAGGAAGTGGGAAATAACCTCTTCCCACTCTTGAGCAGACAAGCAGGTGAGATAGTGCCATGGTTGTAGCCCCATGGTAGCAGAGCAATTGTACCTGTTGCCTCCCACATCTACCACCTGAGACAACCACCTCATCACAGAAGGGCTGGCCCTGCATGGCCCTGCATCACATCTAGTTCAGCCCTCAGACAGAAAGGGCTCTTCAACTTAAGAGTCTATCAGCTCTGACTTTTAAAGCTCCCCATGTATCTGGCAACTAATATTTGTTATAAGGGCCAATTTCTACCTGAAGACAATGGAGGGGTATAAATCATTGAAACACTTTATGTCAGGTGATTAAGTCTAGCTTATTGCAGTATAAATGAAATCAAAAGTTGTCCGGCTAGTTTTTCCTCCCTTTTACCTTATTTCGAAATGCCAGGAATGAAGCTATCCATACTGCTTTGAGTATTTTACAATTTGTCTCCAGAGACCTTCTGACAAGTGTCTACATCTTATATGATAAAGCTTTCCCCCCACTCTTCTTCGGTATGTTTGCAGCTGCCAGCAGGAAGAAAATAGCATTACATCTGGAGACCTGTGATAGCAAGAAATCGCTTCTTTAATGAAATCTGAAGCTGACCTCAGCCCTATCACAATCTGAAAGGAAGCTACCCAACCTTCCAGTTACTGACAAAGCAAATACTTCCAGAATAGTGTTGGAGCAGTGTTATTATAACAATGACTGTGCCAAGGAAGCACCTGAACATGCAATGTTATCATGCCACTTGGCTGCTGCTCTCCTGAATATAGAACTGTCTGTGCATAGCAACACCAAGACCTTAACACAGACACATTAAGTTGCCAGAGATTTTGGAGGCTTCAATTGTATTCACATAAATGAAATTCATTTATGTCAATTTTTTCCCCTGAGTCTTTGGCAATAAACCTCAAATCCCCACACTAGAGCTAGCCACAAGTTTATTCAAGCTACATGGGGTGACTCTTAAAAGTTTAGCCTGAGAGTACACAATAAGCAAATGAGTTAAAGATTTATATGAAGCAAAGGCCAGTAGAGAAGAACAACATGCAGCAGGAACCCCCAAAGTTGTTTAAATATGTGCAGAAAAACTTTCCTCAAGCTATATCAAATCAATCTGGACCACAGTTTCACAAAACTGGGTCTGATGAAAGCCATTCAGACAAATCAAATGTACAAGTAGTATGAGGATGACCTCGCTTGGCAGCAGTTCATTTGAAAAGTGTCTTAGTGGACAAAACATAGAACATGAGCAACATGGAACATGAGCAAATAGTGTATGCTGCTGCTAAAAAAGCTAATACAATCTTAGGCTGCATAACATCCAGACCAGATCGTGAGAAGTAAACATTCCATTCTCTTATGCCATGGTCAGACTTCTCTTGGGAGTCGGGTGCAGCAGTGATGGTGCAGAGCGTTGTTGGCAAGGAGCTTCCCATGCCTTCACTAGAAGCACGGACAGAGTAGTGGGTAACATGCAGTCAGCAAGCTCACATCCCACTTGGCTGAGAGTGAGGTATGTAAGCCCCTGGGTCTAGTACTGGGCACCACATTGTAAGAAAGACATTGAAAAACTGGAATGAGCTCACAGAAGAGCAGTAAAGATGATGAGAGATCCAGAAACTAAATCCTATGAGGAATGGTTGAAGGAGCTGCGTATGTTTAGCCTGAAGAAGAGAAGACAAAGGGGAGATCTGATTTCCATCTTCAAATATCTGAGGGCTGTCAAACAGAGGAAAGATCAAACTTGTTCGCTTTTGCTCCTGAGGGCAGAACTAGAATCCATGGGTTGAAATTACAGGGATGGCAATTTAGGCTAGGCATTAGGAGGAATTTCCTATCTGTAAGAGCTTTTTGACAGTAGAGCAATCTGCCTCGTGCAGTTGGGCTCTCTTTTGCTAAAGGCTGTCAGACAAAGGCTGGCTAGCCATCTCTTGGGGGTGCTGTAGCAGCCATATGACTTTAGAAATGTTTAAGGTGGTAGCATTATCAGTACTTGCACACAGGAGATAATTGACTCAGAAATATTGCAGTCTATGGACATTTCCTAAGGTTTGCCCATCAGCTAGTGTTATATTTCTGCTCATTTTGGCACTTCAGCAATCTGTAATTTTGAATGAGATCCTGAGCTTCATAATGAGCCTTTGTATAGCTGCTATAGGTAGAATATATCTTTTTGAATGGCAAAAAGAATGAGCACATATTTTAGGAGAAGTGTGACCTTGAACAAATTTTCAGAGGGATATGGCTCTGCCCCCAGTGATGTGTGTGTGTGTGTGTGTGTGTGTGTGTGTGTGTGTGTGTGTAATGACTGTAGATACTTAAGATATATAATGACTTTGCAAAATATCCACAAAATCCTTGCAATTTGCATATGCCAAGTTTGGTTGATCTGGCATTTAACAACCCAGAAATAAAAATAAGGGAGATGGTTAGGCTGAAATTTTCTCTCACATGTTAGTTTTCCACATCTGGGAAACATTCAAATCTGGGAGAGCATTCAAACATGTTACTTCCCACCTGGACTCTGAAGCAGTATCATCAGCAAGCTTTATGGTATTTCATGTGCTAAATCCATGCATTTGAATACACTCTGGCATATTTTTCTCTCTAACCTCACCAGGTCCTCCATCCTTCTTTTTCCTAAGCTGAATAGCATGTGGGTTAAGGCAGTCAGCAGCACAATGCTACTTAAACTAAACATTTACCACTGGTTTGATCTGATGCCCAACAACCAGGTAAAGATTTGGCTGCTCCATCATCACAGTCAGCCTCTAACTGTGAAAGAGACATTGTCTGGCTTCCAGGCATGGAGCCCGCTAAGCGGCAGCCTGGGTCCAGCCCCACTCGGCAGCCCCCTCCACATTCGCCCGTGAGCGTGATGCCATGTGCACGGGGGTATGGCTCGGGCTCCAGAGGAGTCCAGAGCAAACAACCTCCTCCTATGCATGGACCACCGAGAGCCTGGGCAAACTCTCTTATTTCAGGCAGTGCCGACTGCCCAATAGGATGTTTTTCCCTTTCTCTCCTTCTCTGGAGGGAGAGAAAGGGGGAAACGACCAATTGGGCTGCCGACACTGCTTGAAATGACAAGCTGAGGGCTCGGTCGAGCTCTCAGCAGCCCAGACCATGTCCCTTTGCATGTGACATCGCGCGCAATTAGCCTTTTCCCCAACCACAGTTGAGGAAGCTCCTCCCATGCTCCAGCTGCTATTGGCTGTGCAGGCTGTCCTTCATAAAAGAAGGAAGCTGCATAGCCAGCTCTCCCACCTCTCTGCAGTCTCACTGACTGCAGAGAGGACACTCTCCAGTATGTCTAAATGTGGATGGGAGAGCAGTGGGGAGGGGGGCATGGAACTGCAGGTCCATTGGACTCGTGGTTCCGCATTAGGTCCAAAGATGGCCTCTGTTTCTTGGTGAGTTTATCTGTATGGGATATCAACTATAATAAACATTTTAATTAGAAAATACATTTTTAATCCTTCTGCACCCAGACTGTGCACAGAATTCAAATAGGACTTTTACTTGTTTGCAGAAATTTTGAATTTAAAAATGAATCCAACAATCTCAGATTTGCTTAACTTATGCAGCATACATTTCAGAGGCGGGCTCTCACAAAACAGCTCACCACTAAAATGTACATTCTTTCTTCTGGAATCTTTCTTTTTATATTTTAGAAAGGTCATTGCAAAATCATTTTCTTTCTGACTCCCAGCTTCAGAAATCTATTTCCTGTCTGTGTTTTGTCCTCTTGAACCCTGGTAATGAAGGTAAAGTTTGACTTAGGTTATCTCACTGACCCTTAGACTTTATTATCTTAGAAGCCATAAACTTTACCCAAAGGAATATAAAAAGGACAACATTATGGCACATTCTTTTTGCAGATCCTCCTTCCAAGTTCCACATCTGATCTGTCCTTGGATTTAAACTGCTAGCTGCAATGCCTGCTGATTACAATGGAACATGGGAAATGGAATCGAATGAAAACTTTGAAGGTTACATGATTGCATTAGGTAAATATTACTTCAGTTTCAAGTAACGCCTTTAAAATATTACAGGCTTGCTGACCAGTTTTAACAGCGGTACATATAGGTAAGCTCAGTGGATACAATAGGGTTCCTGGTAAGTTTGTTGCAGCCCTAGCCTAGCCTTTCTCTTGCTTGGCAATCCTTGTCTTTCTCTTGCATTTCCCCTGTGTATAAAAATGTGTCAGACAAATTCAAGTCCTTGTATTTTTATAATATATCTGGAGAAACCTGAAAGATAGCTGAACAAGTAAGCAGGAATTCTAGAGCAGCAAAGGTGAGCAGCACTTATGAAACCTGCAAATGGATCAGAAGACTTGCTCCAGGGTTGTCTGGTAAGGTTAATGGGAAGCTCTCTGTGGCTCAATTCCCAATTCCTGTTTGGCATTGGCAATGCAGCAAACTAGAAGCAGGATAATTCAGACATTTTATTTTATTTTATTTTACTTATACATTTACATCTCACTTTTCCTTCAAGGAGTTCAGAGCTGTGTACATGGTTATGTTTCTCCTCACAACAACCCTGTGAGGTAGGTCAGGCTGAGAGATACATGACTGGCCCAGAGTCACCCAGTGAGGTTCATGGCTGAATGGGGATTCCAACTCAGTTCTTCCTAGTCCTGGTCCAGCACTCTAGGCTGGCTCACCATATATAGTGCATGTATAGAGGTCTGTACACTTGTACATGCTTTTGTATGCATGGCTCTACCCCCATTCATTTAAAAAATGAACCTGGGTACAGGAACCCTCAAATGAAGGTACAAATAGGTTGTGTACTGCTGTACCTGTCATCAACATATCATTTCAATAACTGTACCTGTGTGCAATGTCACACATTGTAAAAGTATTCAACATAACATATTAATAGGGCTCTAGTGTCTCTGGACAATGTAGGGAACTTTCCCACCACCCTGGTCACCTCTGCTTCAACAGCAGGAAGCTGACCCTCAGCACTACACATAGCTCATGCCCCTGATGCATCTGGTCCCCAACACAACAATGTGCTGGTGTGACTGCTGTATAGGGGAGGACATGTGTAACCATACTTCTAGAGAATGCTTTCAAAACTTGTGATTAACAAAGATAAACCTTTTCTTAAGTAAACATTGAAGGGTAACATTTAAATCACATTAACATTATGTAAGCAGCATGCTGGCACCGGGACCTTAAACATTTGCAGCTACCTCGTTCCATTCTGTCAATGTGTCCTGCAGTATCTCAGCAGTCAGGACACCTTGTTCTAAGCCACTGTTTGCTTGTGCAGCAAGTCCAGCTACAAGTCAGTGACCCAATGTCTAAGGCTGCCAGTCTGATAGAAATGTTAAAGATCAGGTAGATTGCTGAACGATGGAGTTAATTCGGTTGTAGAATCCTATGGAGTTTTAGACCTATGGATCTAGAGCCTGTTGTTGTTGTTCATATTGAACTGATGGCCAATACTGATAGCTTTGACAGCACCAAACTCCTACTGGTGGAGATTCAGAGAATGGATCTAGGGCCCCCTTCTCCACTTTCCCCCACCAAATGGAACCTAGATCCAGATTCCCTATACTAGGGATTCCCAACAGGGGGTAATAGTGCCCTTAGGGTACTTGAAGTGCTCTGAGGAGGTACTCAGAGTCATCCTGCCTACCCATTCTCTCTCTCTCTGCACACACAAACACACACACATTCTCTGTGGTGAGGGGTACTTGAGCTGAAGGTTTGCAGTAGAAGGGGTACAGTTGTAAAAAGCTGGGAACCCCTGCCTTAAACCTCTAAAGAAAAGGCAAGCATTACCAAAGCTGACAGTGGCAGCCATCAGTTGGGCAACTCTGTTGCATAGAGGCACCTGGGTATAAACACAAGTTCCTTCTGTACACACTTCTCTCTGGATCAGGGCCAAAATGCATGTACAATGTAAATAGCATATGCTGATATTTTTTAATTGTAGCATATCTGGTGGATATATATGCTCTTTCTATCCCTACATGCAGAAATAGTTGCTGTCTCTATATCATCAATGACATATACATTACCAGGTTGATACCCTTATTAGGCAAACTTTTGAGTTCTCCAGCATTGCTCTCTAGTTTGTGGGTTTTGGTTGCTCCTAATAAAGGTATTACCCTATTGTGGCTTTTTTGTTTCTAATGAACCCACAGGGTTACTTACTATTATTATACACATGGTGCCAATTCAACTGAGTTGGGTTGCCTACCACACAATTAGGGATGTGGAAAAACATGTCCTGTTCCCCCTTTAAGATTCCTTCTTCTAATAGTATTGGGTGAGTTCATTCCAACCACAATCTCACACACAATCTAAATGTCTGATGTTTAGACTGATTGTGAGAAGATGGTTTGGATGAGCCACTCTCCACATGATTAGAAAAAGGAGGAAGATGCACCAGGAGGACTAGAAAAAAATCCCTGTGTACATGCCTAATTGCACAGTGGTGGACCAACTCAGACATATAAGTTCACTTTCTGACAAATAAAGCACCAGTGCTATATGAGATGTGCTGTTCCTGCTAGTGCAGCACTTGCACCTGTACAGGGGCAAATCTCCCTTTCCCCAATAATCACTCTGTGCCACCTGAAAATATGTCCCCGAGGGCTGCACAGCTCTCAGGGACATATTTTCAAGTGCTGGGTTGTCACAGATGTGCCAGTGCTTAAGAACTCAGGAGCAGCAATGGCACATCTCATGTGAGACTAGTGCTTTATTAGTGCTTCATGAAGCATTAGACACTAGTGCTTCATCAATCATTGATTGAACTGGCCCAATTTATTGATATAGGGAAAAGCTAAAGGATGGCTAACTAGACCAACCATTTTTAGTTTTATGAGGAAATGTGTTGAGTACTTCATCTACAGATAACAGAACACCTTGTCACCTGATCAAAAATGTTCCTTGCAACTAGCAATGTGGCTGGCATGAGTCATTTTCTCATAAACTCTCTTGGTGACATACATCTTCCTTTTATATAATCATTCAATGCAGCTGGTGGCATGCAGTCATTTCTATTATGATGTTCGTCTTATTCAAGAACAGAATAAGAAATATTTGGGAAGATCTCTGGCATGCGAAACATCAAGCAGAGAAGAATTATTTTTAGGTTGGCTCCTTCCTTATTACATTTCACTAGGAGGTATCAATGTCTGGTCTAGACAAATTCATCAATAGTTACAGCTGTTAATCAAAATGGCCATGAACACATCCTCAGTCTCATGATTCCTGTAAATACCATCAGCCAGAAGCTTAAGAACAGTGATATTGCCATATTATTCTCTTGTGGCCTTCCTCTGTAGCTGCTGGTACTGATCATGGATGGGCCAAGGGTACTGAACGGGCCATTATGTGATCCAGGAAAGTTTTGGTTGTATGTGTTCTTAACTGTTACATTTGTTCACCTTTGTTCCCTGAGAAGCTCCACTCAAACCTACAATTACAGTTAGTAGCTTAGGAACCATTTTACCATGATAAGACCAATCAATCATTTTTATTACAGTCAAAGACCAGCATAAGACCACCATTGCTTGCTTATTGTAAACCACCCAGTGACGTGAGTTTTGAGTGGTATAGAAATATGTTAAAATAAAATAAATAAATAAGATACAGTAGAGCATGATTCAAAATAATAAAAACAAATTATGGAATCATAAAACTATATTACTTTAAAGTTACTACTCTAATAGTATAAAGCAACATGGTAATACTATAAAGCTGCTATCCTTAGAAAAGAAGGTAACTATGAGATTATTAAACAGCTGTATTTAGAAAATTATGGGCATATAAAATGTGAAATATATAAAATGCAAAAAGCGGTGGCTAAAATGGGGTTTATAAAATTAGGCATCTAATAGGAATATCAAAAAAGTCAGCGGTTGAAAACTATGCAGAACTGATGCAAGGGAATGGCCTGGTAGTCACAACCCGGCAGATCCTACACGCTGCTACGCAGAACTTGGCAGTGTTAAACATGAAGGCCAGGTCTTCATCTGAGAGCAGCAATTGGATGTAGACATGGTTTGGGAGGCCAGGGTATTTGCGAAGTAGCAGAAATATAAGGCCCGAATGTCTCTGTCAAAGGGGCAAAAGAGGTGTACATGTTCTGTGGTTGCTACTTTCCCCGTGTCACAGGGACAAAGTCTCTCTGCAATTGGGGATCTTTCTGTATTTGCCTTCCAATACAGTGGAGGGAAGGACATGACAATGGGCGAGGGTAAAAACCCTTCTGTGGCCTGGGATTTCTAGCTGTGACAGATACACAGCAGGGGAGGCAGAGTATCTGTGCCTTTCCGAGCACAGGAAGGTTGGAACCCTGCCTAGGTCAGCCTGGCACTCAATGTCCATTCTCCTCTATTTGATTACTGTATCCACCTGGTCACAGTCCATAGCAAGTGGGTGGGGGGGGACATTATAATACCCAATATCACTGCACTATGCATCTAAATACTGTATTTATATAGCTGAGGCTAATCATGTGGTTCTCCCTGCTCACTATTTAATAATATTCAGACTCAAATGCCAGGCACTCAGCACCTACCACCTTGCAGGGTCAGGTTCTAGTGGCTGGGAAGGCTTCAGTGACCCGAGCTGAGGAAACAGGCATGTCTGACATTTGCAGCACAGGCAAGAAGCCAAAACCAAGATCATAGTCATAAGACTGAGACAGAGGCTGCTTTCGGATATAGCGTGAAACTGTTGTTGACGAACCAACATAGCATGAAAGCATGGGTTGATGAACCCTGAGACCTTGGGTTAGGGTGGTATAAAAATGTGCTAAATAAATAAATAAACAAACAAACAAACCCGAGGTTAATTCTTTAACTCGGGAATTGTCCCACAGCCTATCATCCAACCACAGTCTGGCAGGCTCCAGTTTCTGGGCAGAGGAGCCACTCCATCTTCCTGGTCTGGTGAAGCCATATCCCAGCAAGCTCCGTAGCGCTTGCATTGCCAGACTGCAGGCAAGATGTCAGTACATTATTAGGGCTGTAAACATGCAGAGGAGCACTGGTTTTCTGCTACTCTGGGAAGAGATCATGATGACTTCCTAGGAGGGATTATGTACATGAGGTCAGGCAAAGGATCCTTGGGTTTGTTCCACCATGACAAAGGATGCTCTTGGACTCGACCTGGAACAAGGAGTCCAGGAAGCCCCAATACATTCCTTCCCCCATGTTGGCTTGCCAGCCAGGGATTAGCTCTCTCATGAGAGGGCCAGTCCACTGTGGAGTACCAGAGGTTCCATGAGCTCCAGGTCTCCATTGGACTGCACTCTCATGAGGTAGGCCATTCTAGGGGGCTGTTTAACAACAGAACTAATACTCTGCACCTTCCCCTCTCTATTTAACCCTTACAGACTCCCAAGTAGTCCTGGCTGCTCTGTGTATCTGGGTGCTTCCAGGTGGGCAGAATTGGGTGACATGAGGGATGTCTCTTAACACACTTTCAAAATTTCTGGGCGGAGACTGGTGTTCTAGCATATGTAGAGCGGCCACCACAGGGAATCCCAGATGAGGGGAGTTGGCATTTTCAGTGATGCCCATCAAGCCGCATGGCCATGGTGGGCAGATAAAAACATGCATATGTGCCATGTGGCAACCAGACTGCCAGGGGGTGTGCTTTGAATCCTGCTGTCCACCAGCTGTCAAAACTGGGAAAGATATTGCGGGTACACTTCCCTGGGCTTGCAGGGATTTAGCAACCAGGCTGGGCAGCAGCAGCCCTCCGATCTGCCTGCGTGTTCTATGGCCTATCACTGTCATGAGAGAGCAGTCCTTGGGAAGTTGTCTAAGGTTTTATTGTGACACTTGGCTTTATTGCCAGCTTAATATAACCAATGTCTAGGTGTAACCCAGGACAGTTCTTCACATAAGGTACGACCAATATTGCATGAATGCACCCCAGGGGAAGGGAAGGGGCTGGGCTCCCCTTCCCCTACAAGTTGGAACAAAAAACAGAGCAGCAACTCTCCAGAATTCAAGGGGCCATTTTTTCATCCAAACTTCTGGTGTGACCTTTCTTGGGGAACAACCAGGCTGCCCGGTACTTGGGGACTCCTTGTGCGTATACAAATACTTCTGCAGCCCTTGCTTTGTATAGATTTATCTCACTGTGCCCGTTATGCCATCCCTTCCATCCCCCTCCCCTGTGTGTTTGGAAAGCGGGGACATAAGATGCCGTGGAAAGCACACACATTCCAAGTGGGGCTCTCCTTTGTCATGCATTAAAGATTGGGATGTGGCAATGAGGTACCTGCCGGGAGATGTCAGGAGGAGTGTGTGGACTGTGTGGGGCAGGGCAACTGATCCAAGAGGTGGCCAATGAGAAGCGCAGAAGGCTTATTGCTGACATGTTTCTGGGCTTATCTGAGCTGACCTCTTTATGGTTTGGGGAGCAGGCACAGCACAGAACTCCAGTTACAGCAGTAGCAGAATTTGGACAACACAACACCACCTTCAAACCTGAGGTTTGGGCAGTGAAACTCACTACAAACCGAAGGTTCAGATTATAGTTTGGGGCTGGAAATCCGGGGTTGTTTTTGTAACAAGGCTGTGGTTTCACATATTCGGATGATCACCAAAGTGAACCTCTGGCTCATTGGCCTCCAGTTTGGTGTTGTTATGTGTGGTGGAAAGTAACTGAATATAGTTCAGGTGGGCAAGCCAGATAACAAGCAGCCTCCCGGGCTCGGGGGTCTCTCCAGGATGTCCCGTGCAACCATGTGGAGCATCCTGGAACTTCCGCGGGCCATGCAGCCCCCAATCCCTGCAGCCCCCACCGGCTCCGTGACAGAGCTGGCAGTTGTGTGGGTGGCCGATCAGGCCACCCAGGGCTCCCTTTTGATTGTCTGCAGGGAAAGTGGGCTAAGCCCGGTCTCCGCACAAACCCCCTTACAGCGCTTCCCACTGATCGTGAGAAGAGCCTCAATATCTTACACTCCAATTCTCAACATGGTTGTTTGGAAATAAGCCTAGCTGTATTCAATGGAAGTTCCTTTCAGCGTGCATAGGATTGCAATCTTAGGCTGAAATCTGCTCAAAAAAATTGCATGTGGCCATGACCCATTCAGCTCAGTGGTCCTTCCGCTGCAAGCACAGCAAGCCACTTTTGACATGAAGGCTGTTGGAAGCCTAGTTTGTGTACAGCAAGCTTCTCTTAACAAGAAAAAGAGCCACTGGGCAAACAAAACCTCTCTGGTGTGTGACTTCTACTGCTTATAAATTTAAGTGTGAATGTACTCAAGTACACATTGTCAACTTGAATGGTTCTTGATGTGTCTGCAGGCATTGACTTTGCTACCCGCAAGATTGCAAACCACCTGAAACAAACGAAAGAAATTATTCAAGAGGGAGACAATTTCAAGACAAAAACACTGAGCACTTTCAGGAACTATGAAGTGAATTACACTATAGGAGAAGAATTTGAAGAGCGCACCAAGGGACTTGACAACCGAGTGGTGAAGGTAGAAACGTGTGATTTGTTTTCCATTTACACAGCAATTGGCATCAGCACCTGCCATTCAAAAGAACAGGTTGAAAGCAAATTATGAATGTTAAAGAAATGTTTATTTATAAAGAAGCAGCTATTGGAATTTTAGAGTTAGGATGTTTTTCTCATGCAAGTACTGACTTTTTATGTAAATCATGACAATTCCTCTGGCTTCTGACAGTAAAACTGAATTACTTTTTCATCTGCCACCCACTCTCCATGATTCCAGACACATATACCCCCAACTGATAGCCATGGACTTCTTCCAGAGATCCCCACAGGCTAGAGAAAAGTGCTGGTCTTGTGGTGGCAAGCATGACTTGCCCCCTTAACTAAGCAGGGTCCCCCCTGGTTGCATATGAATGGGAGACTAGAAGTGTGAGCACTGTGAGATTGTGAGCCCTCTGGGGACAGGGAGCCATCTTATTTATTTATTATTTCTCTGTGCAAACTGCCCTGAGCCATTTTTGGAAGGGCAGTATAGAAATTGAATAAATAATAAACAACAATAATAACAATATTCCCCTCAGGGGATGGAGCCACTCTGGGAAGAACAGAAGGTCCCAAGTTCGCCAAGATAGGGCTTAGAGAGATTCCTACCTGCAACCTTGGAGAAGCCGCTGCCAGTCTGTGAAGACAATACTGAGCTAGATAGATCAATGGTCTGACTCAGTATATGGCAGCATTCTATGTTCCTATGTTCCTAGAGCAAATATTCCTCTTCTTCATGATGGAAAAAACTGCTGCACTCTCTGCTCTCCTGGGGCCATTTCATACAGTCATTCTACCAGTGGGGGCAACTTCTTCATTTCTGCCCACAGAGACTCCCCAGGACTAGTATTCTGCTAGAAATGAGAGGACTTCCCCCACCCCCACTCCATTCCTTTCTCTTCTTTGCCTTACCCTGTATTCCACTCCTCCTGAATTCTATTTTAACTAATGTACTTTCTAAAATGAATTCTGGAACTGGAGCATTTGAAGTTTGTAGAAGCTTTCATTTACCCAGTTCATTTGCAGCTCCCCCCCCCCGCCCCCAACTTTTACATTACCAATGCACACATACGTTTTGAAAAACCACTGCCCCCACCACTAAAGCACAATCTTGATGTGATTACACATATGATGGCATAGATTGTTCTTGTGTTGTGTTTTACAGATGTGTAGATGCACTCCTGCACATTGGCAAAACACCACAAAAACATCTTGATATAATTGTATGTACAAAAATAAGTGTACATGTGCATCAGTAGAAAGACCCACAGGGACACCTTTTTGTGATGTACAATGGGCATCAGAGGGAAAGGGAGATCAGTGAAAACTATTCTTCCCCCAAACAGCAATGGTGCAGCATGAATGAAGAAGTCAGCACTATTGCAGAAGCATAGTGATAGTCTGGATATCAGCCACCACTATTTCCACATCAATCATTCTTGGGGCTACTGTACCACTGCTGCAAAGCTCTATACATACTGGATGATCACCACATCATTGCTGGGCTTGGTCCCAGCCAGGTTGCTAGAAGCTCTGGCTACTTTGTCCATTTGTCAAGCATAAGCTGTCTTCTCTAAGGAATGAAATAGGATAAGGATAAGCTATCAAATAGTCACTTAGAAGTTAGGGGTCCCCACCACATCAGAGAATTCTAATTTACCCTATTCTAGAATTCCACACTATTAGATGACTGAATGTATCAGAATACCATTCCCTTTTCTGCAGATGCCTAATCATTAAGGCATCTTAATGAGTGACTTATTAATCTAGCAATAAATAAAGAGCAGCAAAAACACCACCTGTGGGCTGGGTGTGGTTGAATATCCTCAAATTAAAGGTGCATTTTAAAGAGCTATGCATGTTATAATGCACTTAAATCTTGGGGCCTATTTCTAGCTTATTCTTGTGGTTCTGACTTTCCATCTGCCTTGTAATGGTATCAGAGGCGTATATAGGGAAAATAGCGCCTAGGGCAAGCACTGAAATTGCGCCCCCTGTCCAAACATCTGACACCCATCTTTCAGATAACTTTACCATCATATCAGCTGAAAAATACAAGTCAAGCTTGTTAATCTTTTAATATTTCAAAAACTATTTAGCAGTGGACGTAGCCAGACCAAAGAATGCTGGAAAACTACAAATTTCAGGATGCTGGGGCTCATGAAATACCCAAATACTATGTGGAGGTGTACTTGGAAAACTAATGTCTAATTCTCTACTATGCATTGTAGCATCACTATTACATAAGTTTTAAAAATAAATGGAGAATTTGACTTTTCCCAGATATCTCAAAATAATTAAAGGATATGCAGAGTAAACTGTGTCACTGCTTGGAATGTATTCTAGTATTTCAGAAAGACACATTTAACTCACTTATCACAAGAAGCAAAGTAAGAGCAAATGAATACAACCCTAGCTCATAAGCTTCAGCTCATTATTCACAAGCCCTGATTGTCTGTACATAGTGCCAAACTGAATATGTGTACAGTGACTTATATTATATTAATTTTTTAAAAAATACCTGTAGCCCCTCCGGGGGCTTCCTAAAGGCTGTGGGGTGGGTCTGCAAAGGTTTCCCCTCCCCTCAATGGCCTCTAGGGCTTTGCAGGGACCATTTGAGCATGTGCGGTGGCCTATATATATATATACCAAAATGGCAGCTGAAAACAAAATGGCTGCCGTGCATGCTCAAATGGCCTCTGTGAGGCCTGGCATGGCCTAGGGCCTCACAGAGGCCATTTGAGCATGCACAGTGGCCATTTTGTTTTTGGTGGCCATTTTTAATTTTTTTTAAAAAATTTTTAATTTTTAAAAATGGCACCCCCCTTCAAGTGGCGCCCGGGGCACGTGCCCTGCCTGCCCTACCCTAGATACGCCCCTGAATGGTATGTGCATGCAGTTGTGAGCTGCCCCAAGCTGTAATGTACTGGAGGGGCAAGGTATAAATATTTTAAATAAATAAATAAGACCACTCTTCTTGTGCAAAATGCAAGAATTGTGCAAATGCAGTTGGACAACCATTATTTCCAATGGCTGTCCATTGTGCAACTACATTCGCACAATCCTTGCATTTTGCACAAAAGTGTGCTTCTGGAACTGTGTACGGGTTTCATCACAAGGCAGATGGAATGTTGTACAATATGTCAGCCACAGTCTTCTAGGCCAGATAGTGTCATCTTGCTACCTATGGAGGCTCCCTGGGTTGCTGTCAAGGGCAATATATTGCATTGATGAGTCTTGTAGAAGATACTGATCCAGAGCCAATTTCTATTTTACTATTTTCCAATCCTGAAACTAAGTGAAATGGGTTATAGGAAGCTTCTCACTCTGGGACAGGATCTCATTTAATATACATCAGTTTTTGAATGTCTAGCTTCTTGTGTTGGGTTAAGTGTTATATCTGATTCTAACCAATGTAAAGTTGGGGTGGGGGGGGGAATAAGCCAAATGTAAGTGGTGCTTATATGGGTCTATATCAGATTTCTAGAACAGAATGGCAAACAGTACAGCTTCCTAATTATTTTTTCCAAGGAGAATGGAGATATATTTGCTACTTATATCCAAGATTTTTACTGTCATCTGTGACCTTTCTATGCCCTGACATCACAGCATGCTCCTTATACCTCTGTCAAGCCATCCTTTACCAGTCCTATCTTAGAACAAAACTGCCTCTCCACTGAACTTTCTGCAACCTCAATTTTCTCCTCCTATCTCACTGTTGTTATCTGAGAGAAGAAAAAGCATCTTATTTCTCTTATAATTATATCTGCTTTCTTATCAAGATGATTTCTGCCTAATGTTCCTTTACTACCACACTGCTATTTTTGCAGAAGAAGTAGGAATTAATTATTTTAAGAGAGCTAATGTGTACCTCTGTTCTTTTCAATGCAGAGATGTGAGATGTCGCCAGACATTCACAGGATTTAGAGAGGTTACATTTTCTCCCACACACAGCAGTAGAGAGGACAGTGGGAAAGAAAGAAAAAGACTAGCTAGGATTCAAAGAAGCCCTTTGGTATATGTCATGGCTTCCACACACAAATAGGGCTTGGTGATTTCTAACTGCAGCTCCTTATTGTAATCAAAGGTTATTCCCAATGCTCCCACCCCAAGTTTTAAGAATGGTTGAGACAAGAACCCCAAAGGCAGGGTATGGGTTGGAGACTGCCTTGATCGGCCTGATGGATGATCTCCAACAGGGAATTGACAGAGGGAGTGTGGTTCTGCTGGTCCTTTTGGATCCCTCTGCAGCTTTTGATAATATTGACCATTCTATCCTGGACTAAGGTTGGGAATGGGAGAACTAAATATAAGAGCAGCCCTGCTGGATCAGGACCAAGGCCTATCTAGTCCAGCATCCTGTTTCACACAGTGACTCACTAGATGCTTCTGGGAAGCCCACAGGCAAGAGATGAGGGCATGGCCTTTCTCTTGCTGTTGCTCCCCTGAAAGTAACTGGTATTTAGAAGCATCTTGCCTCTGAAGGAGGTAGCCTATAACCACCAGACTAGAAGCCATTGATAGGCTTGTCCTCCATGAATTTGTCGAAGCATTCCTTAATGTCACTTTGCATTTCTTTTGCCAGAATTTATGCTCCTTCCTGTTATCTTCATTTGGGCAGAACTTCCATTTTCTGAAGCAAGTCTTCTTCCCTTTTATACCTTCCCAGACTCTACTTCTTAGCCATGCTGGCATCCTCTTGAACTTGGTGGTACTTTTCCTCCTTCTTGCTATACATTCCAACTGAGCTTCTATTATTGTGGTTTTGAATATGTTCCATGCTTTCTGGAGTGATTTGACCCTCCTGACTTTCTCTTTCAGCTTCTGTTTTATCAGTACCCTCATTTTCAAGGAGTTTCCTTTTCTGAAGTCCAAAACTTCTGTGTTAGACTTCCTTGGCAATGCTCCACTCGCATATAATCTGAACTGGATCACACTATGGTCACTGTTCCCCAAAGGTTCTACAACTCTGACATCTCGCACCAAGTTCTGGGCACCACTCAGGATTAAGCCCAAGGTTGACTTCTCTCTGACTAGTTCTGTGACCAACTGTTCTAAGGCACTGTCATTTAGCATATCTAGAAATCTGGCATCTCTCTCAATACCTGCACATGAATTTGCCCAGTCTATGTGAGGGTAATTGAAGTGACCCATTATTACAGCTCTGTTTCTTATTTGCTTCTCCAGCTCCAGGTCACTCTCAGTATTTTGATCTGGACGGCATCCACACATATGCAGGCATTATTTGCATGGTCAGCAACACTGGTTTGTATGCTAGGGCTGTTTTCTTGGTTCAGTGCACGTTTGAACCAGATTTGAACTGGGGATCATGATTCAAATACAGTTTTCATCAAACTGACCGCCAGTTCAGCTTGCATTCAAACCAAGGTCAAACCAGTTCTAGTGGTTTGCCAATAGGGAATAGTGGGAATTTGAACTGGTCCATTATTCCCTATAGGTAGTACCTAGGGACACCAAAATGGGCTGGGTGGTATGGCATGATGGGTGCTACCGACCACCCAGCCTGCAAACAATTGGGCAATTGGGCTATTTTAATTGAATTTTTTTAATTTTTTCAGGGTCATCAGCTGGTCAACCCTTGACCCACTGCGGTAGGCAGCACCCGTCATGACATACCACCCAATCCATTTTGTTGTGCCACGAGTTGACACCAACGCGACACCTTTACCTTTAGGTGCTACCCATAGGGAATAATGGACTGGTTCAAATTCTCATTATTCCCTATGGGTGAATCAAACAGCACTGCAAGTTCACATACATTAATTTTTTTAAGGGATTCTCCCACGGAACACAGCGCAAAGCAGATCAATAAAGAATCACTGACCCAGATTCTGTGCCGGCCACAGTGCCCTGCCCAGTGCTCGATGCATCATTGGCAGTGCCACACGTTGCTCTCCAGAGTAGGCACACACAATTCTTTCATAGCAACAGCAGTAGCAGGTGGCACACTACTGTCCTGCTGGATCAGGCCCAAGGCCTATCTAGTCCAGCATCCTGTTTCACACAGTGGCCCACCAGGTGCCCCTGCTTCTGAGTGTACATGCAGAATAATGCACATAGTCAGACCGCCAGACCAGACCACAGTCCAGTGCACTGAGATCCAGAAAAAGCAAGCAGAATTGAAGTGTGTGTGTGTGTGTGTGTGTGTGTGTGTGTGTGTGTGTGTGTGTGTGTACGCTGATACTGAAAAAAGAAAACCACATGAGAAGTCTTCTTTCTTCCATTTGTGTATGCAATAAGTTGGGCTCAGGTAGCACTGGGCCCTGGCCGGCAGCCCACAATGCAGGCTGTAGCAGTCTAGGAACCAGTCTAGACTCATCATGGGCAAGTGCATGTATGTATGCATGTTTGTTTGGCCATGCTGCAGAAGAGCTAACAACAACAAAACAGCGTGTCCAGCAGCTCCACATGCAGAAGAGCCCACCTGGGCTTTACTGCCTGGGAGGATGTGCCGGACAAGCCAGCAGCAGCAGAAGTTGTCCCCTCTCTCTCTGTCCCCCACCATTGTGCAGTGAGGGACAACCTGCACTCCACTACAGCTGGTCCACACATCTGTAGTGAAGTGCGAGCTGGTGTTGGGCCCTGCAGCCCCAATACAGCCTCCCTGCATGCACACAGGGAGTACACCACCTGTATTGAAGGTGGTGCATGAAGGAATTTTGTACTTGGGGGCAGAGGCACTCTTACCCCTGGACTTTGGGGCCAATGTTCAGGACCTCCACACCCCTTGGAGGTCCCAAAACGTCTTTAGTCTGTCATGGGTGGTGTGGTCACTGTGCTGTGCTGCTGGTCTGCGCTGCGCGGGGCGGCCAAGTGTGATTGTGACCTGCACCGGGTGCTTTAGAGACAGAGTGAGGCGTGGGGAAAGAAATATGTGGGGTAGGAATATGTTTTCTGTTGAAAGGTTTCTGCTAATGCATATTTGCATTAATATACCTGTTCCATATTTTTACATTGTGAGTTCACTTGCTGTGGCCTCAAGAACCCACATGTTAAAAATATTGCATGTATCACGGGGTGTGTGTGTGCGTGTGCGTGTGGTGGTGGGGATTATACTTAACTTTCAGCAGGGGGTGGGCAGGCCTCCAAAGGACTTTAGGTCCAGGATTCAAAATTACCTATGTGCACCTCTGCTCGGGGGTAAGAAGCTAGATCAGCCGGCGGAAGCTGGTGTTCTCCACCACCTGAAAGGGCTAGTCATCCAGAGACATCTGGCCAATGGCCTGGGTAATGAGACATGTCTTTGGGTGACCAGAATGCTCCCCCCACCACCTGTACACACGCACTGCCTGACAGGCAACGCCCTGCTTGAGAGCAGGAGCACGTCCCTTCCCACCACCAGTTGAGGGCACCGGAAGCAGCCCAGAGCTGGCAGCAAGAGCGAGGACGATGCCTGGATGGCACCTTTTGATGTGCCTCCACATCACCAACATCCTCAGATGCTTGGCGTCCTTTCCCATGCTGACCTGTTCCCTGCAGTTGACATAGGCACATATGTGGTATCACTTGGCAGTGCTCAAAGTGGTCTCCAACACTGCTGCCAGAGGTCTTGGACGACTTGGGTACTGGTGGCGCTACTGGGCCTGCCGGTTGGCCACCACCAGCACCCCCACTGTCCTCCACTGTCTGCCGCTGCAGAGGGCCAGGGACAAAAGGAATGCCATCATTATCATCCTGCCCAAGTGGCTCCTCTTCACCCTCAGACCGTGTGGAGGACGAGGCCACACTGAGAAGGGATATCAATGGAGACTTGGAGCTGGAGCTGGCTGGGTTAGCAGCTGTCACCACCTCTTCCATCCCCACCACAAGAAGAAGAGATCCTTCTTCCCTGGCTGGACTCCCCGCTACTACCACCACCTCAGCCACCATAGGTGGCTGCACTGCAGGAGCAGGCTTTGGATAGGTGCACCTGTACACAGTGACCTCTAGAGGGTGTCTTGGGGAGTAGGCCCCTGTCACCCCCCCTCACCCCCAAACCAGCATCACCCCTCCCTTTGTGCACCCTGCTCCTATAGGCACCCTACACTCTCCTAGACATCCCTTCCCCCAAACTAGGCCCAATCTAACCACAAGAAAAACCACTACACAGTCACCAAAGCACCTACAAAACTGAACCAACAAAAACCAAAATAACCAATTGCAAGCAACCACAACACCTAACCAACCCAACAGCAACACTAGACTACAGCACACACCAACACACGAGCACTGCCCCCAACCTAAAAAGAATCACCAAACAACACTAACAAGAACTAACCAAGAAACAGAAAACTGAAATAGAGGTCTCACCAATCTGATGATTAGTCAGGCGGTGGTGGTCAGGCAGCGAGAGGAAGGCGGGTCATTGGGTGGCAGGAGGCTGGTGGGTCAGGCAAGCGGGGATCCATCAGGTGAGCCACCGTTTGCTCTCCCGGCAGCCCCAAGCAGTGCACTCCTCACTCTTCTACTGCGCCAGTGGCTTGGCGGCGGCTTTTATTTTTATTTATTAACGTATTTTTATACCGCCCCAAATTTACGTCTCTGGGCTTGGTGGCGGCTTGACGGCAGCTTGGTTTCTGCCTCTGAGCCTTAGCTACTCAGGGATGGGCATTCTCTGTTGCTGCCCTGAGACTCTAGGATGTGCTCCCTGTTGAAATAAGAGCCTCCCAATCTCTGACACTGTTTAAAAATTCTTTAAAGATGCATTTATTCACCCAAGCTTTTAACTAGAATTGTGGCTTTAAAGTGTTTCTGTTTTAATTTCTTTTATGTTGTTGTAAATTATGTTTAATTTCTTTTATGTTGTACCCAGAGATGTAAGTTTGGGGTGGTGGATAAATATTATAAATAAATAAATATAATACTGAGTCCGGCTATTGGTACATCTGGCTCCACATAGTCTACTCTGACTGGCAGCGGCTCTCTATGGTTTCAGGCAAGAGTTTCTCCAAGCCCTACCTGGCGCCCTGCCAGACGTCGATTTGACTTTGGAAGGGATCGTCCAGATTTATGCCGAAGTCCCTGCAAGCTATCAGGGAGCACTCCATACACAATCTGGGCTTTTCATTGTATGTTGGAGCTTAGTCCAATTTATGTCCGGGGTAAAAAAAATTCCACTTTTTGCATCTGGTTTTTGGGCAGATTTGGAATATCCTAGATGCTCCATAACGCACAGTATTTCACCCCTCTTAATCCCGTGGTAAAGCCTCCTGTCTGGGAAAGGCCCTGGAGATGCCAGTGATAGAACCTGGGGCCTTTTGCCTGCAAAGCAGATACTCTGCCACTAAGCTGTATCACTGAACCTACCACCGCATGTTTTAGTAGTTAATATGATCCATGACTTTCCTACTGCTCTGTTTTATAAAGTTTTTGTGGCTTTCTTGGTGGAGAGAACAAAATAATACAGATTTCATATCCGCACTCTTCTTTCTGTAGGCAAATTCCATCATAAATTCACTTTATCTGATTCTCTTCTTGTGTGTATATATTATGGATCATTGTGCCAGGAGCAATAGCTGAGAATGGAAACATAAAACACTTTAAGTGACACTGCTGGTTTCCCACTTGGATTTTTTCTTTTTCTTTTTTCTTTTGCAGGGGGTACAGTGGTTTGAGAAGATGATAATATCGATTGCTAGGTTCTCTTCCCCTCCCCACCCACCCCAGATTATATGCCACCACTTTGGTTCCAGTTCATCCTGGCTTGTTCTTATAAATCTCTAGGAGCTTACTGATCATAATCATTTGATTTTTGCAGACACTAGTGACCTGGGATGGTGATAAACTAGTCTGTGTCCAGAAAGGTGAAAAGAATAATAGAGGCTGGAAACACTGGATTGAAGGAGACAAACTGCATCTGGTAAGAACTGAGGTCACTGATGCAGGATATACTGCAGACTGCATAAAGCATGTTCCATAACTTTCTCAAAGATTTTTAATATTTTTTTGCTTACTTAGCTTTGATTCCTGTATGTGTTGGGGTTTGTAATTATTTAGAAAAGCATCAAAAGGAAGCTACCCACTCCAGTTACAGAGTAGAGGGCAGAATTTAGTTGCTGCAGTTATCTGAAGAACATGCATGGAGATTGTTGTGCAAACAATCTAAACTAAATAGGTTTATTGGAGAAGCACACTTTGGATATGAAAGACCTAGTCCTATCTATAAACTACATAATGGATAGGTAGGGAGAGAAAGATGTTTCCATCTACTGTCTAAGAGGAAAGGAAGAGGACTGACTGTCTAC
Source organism: Hemicordylus capensis (assembly GCF_027244095.1). NCBI lineage: Eukaryota > Metazoa > Chordata > Lepidosauria > Squamata > Cordylidae > Hemicordylus > Hemicordylus capensis. The sequence continues at coordinate 302,894,512 of NC_069659.1, read as the reverse complement.
AGGAAGTACCTGAGGAGTCAAGGCAGGGGTCATAGAGTAGAGACAAGCAGGGAGAGGTAAGGAGACCCTCACTCACTACCTCTACACCCAATACCCCTAGGGGTCATCAGGATACTTGGTGCAAACAGTCAATGCACTGGAACTCCATCTCCAACAATATGCCTCCTCATTTGGATACTGTTCCAATGCATTTTCCTTGGTTCACTGTGATGCTCTTTCTTACTTCACTACAATGACAGTCATTGTAGACTCCAAGGGTGTAGTGTAGCAAAGTTGGAGTGTGTCCTCCCGCCCCCCACGGGACAAAAAAGTCCCATCTTATTTATTGGTTATTTCTCTGTGTAAGCCGCCCTGAGCCATTTTTGGAAGGGCGGTATAGAAATTGAATAAATACATAAATAATAAAAATTTTAAAAGCGAAGATGAGTCCTGCCTGCCCCCCCCCACCTTCTCCTTTTGAGAGGTCCAAGGGGGAGATCAAAAGGCAAGTTGTCTCCCAGCTGGCAGCCTCCCCTCTCCCTCCCTTCAGGGGCCTGGAGACATTTGTCCTCCTCTTGTTCAACTGTAGCTATGTCCCTGGAAAACTCTACTGAGATAGACGGGCTAATGATCTGATAAGGCAGCTTCCTATATAAATTGGCCACACTTATTTTTTGTCAACAAATGACATTTAGAAATTAGGAAATTCAGTGTGAAAAACATATACACGCAACTTCTGGGAGAGCCCTCTCCTCTTTGCATAACATCACATTAATTAACAGTATTTATTTATTTATTTTAATTTTAATCTGTCAGGACTATAGTTTACCGGGGTGGGGGGTGGGGGGAGCATATGCAGAAATTTGAAGAGGAATGATGCAGAAAAACTGGCCAGAAAAATAGCTCCTGGAATAATCAGCAGACATCCTGTATTCAGTTTTCGAAAGCATATAATTTAGTGCTACTAGGAAAAAAATGGAGTTCATACAGCCAAGTTAGTAAATGAAGTCCATCCCCAAAATGAAGTAAACCCTTAGTGAGGCCATGGGGGACTGTAAAGAAAATAAGCAGTCAGAGACAGATGGGGGAGAAAATAAATGAGAGAGCTTACATAGTAATACGGGGAGTACTAGAAAGAACGATCAGAGAAGTGAAGACAGGCTTGGGTGAGCAAAGGCATTCCTCCTCAGTATTCAAAGCTCTCTGTTAACTCAGGCCTCAGTGAATTGAATGAGTCTTGCATCAGCAGAATCTCTAGAAGATGGGGCTCTTTAAATGGTGACAGACAAAAGCACACAAGCTATGGAAACGAAGTCGCACATTTACCTCGTCAGGTTTGGATCTAGGTCCAGAAGTCCAAAGTGGTTGTCCATTCCCTCTCGTTAGAACTGCATTGTTTGTAAATAGTATTCATTTTCCAAACACTTCCATAGCACAATCCTAAATACATTTGCTTGGATGTTAGTTCTGTTGATTTCAGTGTGCTGATCAGTTAGACTGATTTTCATAGCCAACGTTCTGTGCTGTGGGGTGCTGCAAGGGCTGCTGTGCGATGTGAAAGGCAGTCCCGGTGGTGCTGTGGAGGTGGGAAATAGCACCATTACTTAAACAACATGCAAGCACTTGTATTGAGTTACTTCCATGGTTTCCAATGGAAATAGTGCTACAGAGCTGCTTGTGTGCTGTGTTGTTTATTTAATTTGTTTCTTTTATGCATTTATACGCCACTCACGCCTCTAGGTGTAAACAGAATACACTGTTTTAGGTCACTGCGTAATGCCTTGCCACAAAAGGGCTGCCTTTCGCATTGTACAGCAGACCCAGTGGGTCCCTAGTGCCAGTGTTCCTCAGTGCAGAATGTCGGTCCATGTGCTTAGGGCCAAACTTGATAATATGGCTATTGTGTGACTGAGGCCTGCTTGTTTGATTTTTAAAAAATATAAACACCATATTTACCCGAATCAAAGATGACTCTGAATTTAAGATGATCCCTTCAAAAAGCAGAGGTTAAAAAACAGGTTATATCTGGATTTACGGTAAAGGAACAGGATTCTGAATTTAAGATGACCTCCTGATTTCTAATATCATAAAACTCGGTGGTGGTGGTGGTGGACCCAGTCTTGGATTCAGGTAGATACAGTAGCAGCTGCTCAGAGCCCCAGTCGGGATAAGGGCCCCAATCTACAGTGAGGAGGAGAGGATACTTTAGCCCTTTACCTCTACCATAGTCATGAAGAAGCTATATAGGGCACGTTGCAGCTATCATTTGCTCCAGAAGGAAAGCTTCCATTAGTGCCAATGGAAAGCAAGCTGGATTGGGATCATGGTGGGGGCAAAGCATTAGAGCCCCACTCACCCCACACTGTCCCATCCAGACTGAGGCCATGCTTGGCTTCTATTTATATCTTTATAAACCACGAACACACAGGTCCCAATCATGCAATAGGCCAAACATCTAGTTAGGCATGTGTACAAACTGAGGATTGTGCACAGGTCCAAATTTAGACCGGTTCATGGTTCCATGCACCAGCTCATTCCAGCTCAGCCCAACCACAAACTGTTTTTGTTGGTTCAAGGGCAGCACCAGGGGTCAGCGAGCGGCACCTTTAAATTTAGTAAGCAGGTCTTTACATGCGTGACCCTTGCTCCAGGCATTTTCCTGCTGCAGCGGCACTCCCCCCAGCAGCCCATGTGCAGTGGCAGCACAGCATCAGCACACACCTAGCCTCCACACATGTGCGGAGGCCATTTGCATGGTCAGCATGTTGTTGCTGACCATGCACCGGGCCGCCATGCATACCCGGAGTCCAGGTGTGCTGCACCAAGGTGTGCAGGCTGCTGTTTATCACAGACAGAATATGCAAAACATTTACAATCTTTGGTCAGAACCCACAGCTCCTATAGGTGTGCCACAGGCAGAGCTATAATAGGCTAGACATATTTAAACAACCCAAGCTGCCTTGATGCACCCCCACCCCCAAGCTCCAGCCGGTCGCATTTCCCAGCCATGTTTCTTTCCAGGGGCATGAAGAAAATGTGCGCCCAGCAACAAGCACGGCTGGGAAATGTGCTCTGGAGAGCTCGCACAGCCCTTTCAGGGCTCTGGCCATGCCCTCTGCTGGTGTCATCACATGCAAGGGGGCATGACCAGAGCTCTGGAAGGGCTGCATGAGCTCTCTGGAGCTCATTTCCAGCTGTTGTTTGCTTGCTGGGTGAGTATATTTTCCTTTCTCTCCCTCACTCAGGGGAGAGAAAGGGAAATGAACCAACACAGCAAACAAACATGAACTGGGAATTAGGTCTGAAGAGCTCGTGCGGCCCTTCCTGGGCTCTGGCAATGGCCCCTTGTGCATGACATCACACACAAGCGGGTTTCGCTAGAGCACACACTGTGTGCATGCCCCCCACCCCAATCCAGCAGGGCCACCAGGGACAGCAGCAAACAAAGGCCCCTATTCCCCTTGATACGCCACTGCCTGCACCTAGACAACTCACCGGGGGTGGAGCTGTAATTGTGCACATGGATTCCAGAAACCCATGCACAGCTCTGCTGCATTTGCTGTGACAGGCGGCTGACAGCCCCTCACCTCTTCTCTTTCTCCCTGCCATGCATGGTGGTGGCAGCAGCCCTGACCAAGCAACCTTGGGTAGTAGGCTGCCCTGCCCCCACTGTTCTCTCCCTACCGAACAAACAGGTTTCCCCTTTTCTCCCCACTGCACATGCAGTTGCCAGCTGAGAGCCGGGGGCAGGGCAGCCTACTACCTCAGGCTGCTCCTTCAGGGCTGCTGGCATCTTCATACACACAGTGGGGTGGGGGAAGGGCTCCCCATGCATGTGGCGGGGAGAGAAGGGGCACTGGGGGGGCCCACTGCCTCCACCGGGTTGAGGGGCCACTCAGCCCAATCACAGGCTGCCTATGCCCTCCCTACACTACTACTTCTGACTGATTTCATTGATATTCGCGATCCACTGCTGCAGAAACATTCATTCATCAGAACCAAATCTTTAATCCATACTCCACCTAAACTTCTGAAATGTGTTGCAGAATTCAATCTGGGTAGACTTGTCTTCCGAGGCAGGCTGACATGCTAAGTCTGAGCAGAGAGCTGGTCTACCCACTGATCCCAAATGCTTGACCAGCATGCTCTCCTGGTTTTCTGGGCAGAGGTGGTCTACCAATTGGGATCAGCGGGTAGACCAACCCTCTGCACCGAACTTGGTGCATCAACCCGCCTTGGAGGACTGGTCTACCTGCTGGTCCCAATTGGTAGACCAGCGATCCCTCGGGGGAAAGCACCATTTTGAGTCCCATTTTCCAGAAAAATGGGCCTCAAAATGGTGTGTGAATCCCCCAGATCAATTCGGATTATTTGGGGCTGATTCATCAAGGCAATTAGCAAAGCCAGCTGCTTTTGATAAATTAATTTGGGGGTCTGCAATTTTATTCAACCTCAAATCAAATTGCATATTTTGATTTTTGCACACCCCTACTTTTATCCTGATAAATATCTCTGTGGAATAGGCCATTATCCACATTTTATAGATGGAATACTATCAGGTAGTGACTTAGTCAGCTGATTTAAAAGGAACTGAATATTAGGAGAGAGATATAAATTTATTCGGTCATTGACCAGCAAACAGGATATTAGGATTTAATGCCAAAACTCTCTGCACTCCTATTTCCCCCTAGTGTTTTGCAATACAGTCATCCCTTGCCAACTGCAGATTTTCCAATTGCAGATTTGAGTATCCTCGATTGGGAAATTGTGTCCACCTTCACCAACTGCAACCTAAATATCCACCATTTGGCAACATTTTTTTTTCAAATTTGGGCTGATTTGGGGTCATTTCTGGGGGTTGGGGTGATTTTGGGGGTTTGGGATGATTTGGGGGGTTGGGGAGATTTGGGGGGGGGGTCCAGGGATCGTTTCTGGGGGTCAGGGGATCATTTGGGGGGGTCAGGGGCGGTTTTTCTATTTTTTACCTTATTTTTTCTGTCTTTTCCAACCGCAATTCCCCTAACCTCCTGTTTTCCATGCATTGCTATGCTTCGTCAACCGCAAATTCTCCAACTGCGAGGGTTTCCAGGAACAGAACCCTCGTGGTTGATGAGGGACGTTTGTATCTATTCTCTGTTTTTATTGTTGCTAATCAGACCAGCATCATTCACATGAAGACAAAATCAACTATTTGTAATCACAGAGCATCAGTAGAAAGGGGAAGGGGTTAATTTCACACCTTTACAGCAATATGTTGGAAGGCCTTAAAGATTTTCATGATCATAAAATTCTGCCTCCAGCTTTTAACAAAGGAAGGTCAATAAGATGATTAAAAATACTGCTGGCCTGATTTCATCCCTGCAGTATCTTATTCTGCTCTGAGGCAGACTTACTTTCTTTTATTGTAAAACAAATTCAAAATTTGCCAATAATCCTATTGGTTAGATTTGTAATGGTTGGTATAACAACCTAAGTTAAGATCCACACACCGCAGTCACCAGTAAAGAAACCTATTGATAAGGTGTTGCAGTTACCTCCTGTTATCTTTAAAGCTTTTCCTTCTCTCCTTTTGCAATTTCCTTGTTGCTTCAGTGAGTTTAATAAATTACAGTATGTTGTTTAATAATAGACTATGCAACGTCCTGCCGTTTCAGAGCACTTTCCATGCATTTTTCATGTTATCCTTTTTAAAACTCAATTCAAATGTCAAAATCTAATTACTGCAACCTGTAGTGCTTGCTGGCTGATTGGTTATGTAAAATACACTGCTCTTTTCCTTTTAATAGTCCTGCCCCACTGTTAATGCAGTGGCTCAGCTGTTTTATCTGTAGGTTTGGAAGAAAGATGCTGACTATAAGAAATACAAAGAAGAGCTGTCTGAGCTTACCAATTGTTTTAATGTTGCAGGAGCTAACATGCGAAGACCAGGTGTGCCATCAAGTATTTAAGAAGAAAAAATAGATGGATTAGGACTCTGTCCAGCTGCACACTGTGTAATTATGTCATTTGCTATGTTGAATTAAAAAAAGCCCTTGACACCACTAGAAATCTGAAGCTCTGTTAAATGAGAGGGGAACTTTAAAACAAACAAGCACTCACAGTTGGTTTTTACAAGAGTTCTTCCTTCCCAAATAGGGAAGTCTTAATAATTTCATTTCTTTCTCAGACCTTGGCAAACAGAGCCAAAGTTCTTCTTCTAGAATCAAATAAATAAAAGCCCTCCAGCAAGAATGGAAGAAATAAATGCAACTGTCTTGACAATAGCACATTACTCCATGCTTTCTAATTCCCGCATAATTTTGGATGATGACCGAGGGCAAAGCCAATGTTCTTTGTACTCTTTCTAGCTATTTTAGCTGGGGTCAGTGAGCCCTTAGCTTCAGACAACAGAATGCTGTAATTTCTATACATGCTTTTGTTTCACACACTTACTGCATAAAATTTTCAGTCTCACTCAGATATGTGCATCAATTCTGAACTCAATACACATAATATTACTTATTATGTAATAATAATATTACAATAATATTATGTAATAATATGCTAATTAACATTATCAATACACATAATGTTACTTGTTAGGGTTCCTTGCTAGGGTTCCTTGTTAGGGTTAAGATATCAGAGGGCTAAGAGTTCTTAGGGTTCCCTAAAGGCACTGTTCGCTGATTGGTGGGGGTGGAGTCAGCTAGGGCTGGGCGGGGCCCCACATTTCCTTTCCTTTGGCTCTCATCCTGTGTGACAGTTGGAAGGCTACTCTACATATGAGGTGAAGGCCCGAGAGCATAGCGAACAGGGATAGCAAACAGGACGTAGGAGTTTTGCAGGAGTTTAGCGGGAAGTGTGCGGGGGAGCCTGGAACGAGCCCCTGAAATCGCGATCGCAATCGCGATCACAAGGAGCCTGGTGGAGAAGAGAATGTAAGTACATATCCCTCCCTCATATCCCTCATATTCTTGGGAAAGGCTGTTTGGACAGTTAAATAGCTGACCATTACAGCTGAGACCTATCCTAACAAAATATCTAATAAACAGCCAATAAGCTCCATAAATACTGTAAAGAGCTAACTAAAACAGTATGAAGATAGAAGGTCAGCAGGGGAAGGGGCACTTCCCAGTGTATTGCACAGAGTGCCACATGTACGACTATTTGCCCCATGGGCAGAAGTCGTGGGTGTGTGCTCGGTGCAAGGAGCTCCTGGCTCTCAGGGAACAAATCCGTTCCCTCGAGACCAAGGTGGTGGATCTGGAGAAGCTCAGAGAGACAGAGAGGCATGTGGACGAGACCTTCAGGGATGTGATAGAGGCATCCCACTCCAGGGCCGGTAGCTCCTCTGCTGTCAGGGAGAATGAAGGTCTTGGGCAAGGAGGACATCAGTCTGAGGAAGAGGGAGATGCTCCTTTAGAAGGGACCCCTTCCGTGGATGATGAGCCCATATCCTCTCGCACAGGGGATACTCCTCTGGGGGGTGGGGGCCTCCTTGTAGTTGGTGATTCGATCATTAGGGGGATAGAGAGATGGGTTTGTGACCCACGTGTTGACCGCACGGTGACTTGCCTGCCTGGTGCGAAGGTTGCGGACATTATGCAGCGTCTAGACAGGCTCCTAGGCAGTGCTGGGGAGGAGACAGCTGTCGTGGTGCACGTCGGCACCAACGATGTGGGGAAATGCAGTCAGGAGGTCCTGGAAGCCAAATTTAGGCTGATAGGTAGCATTTTGAAGTCCAGGACCCCCAACGTAGCATTCTCAGAAATGCTACCTGTTCCACGCGCAAGTACAGTGAGACAGGCAGAGCTGAGGGGTTTCAATGCGTGGATGAGACGGTGGTGCCGGGAGGAGGGGTTTAGATTTGTTAGGCACTGGGACACATTTTGGGGCAAGCAAGGCCTGTACAAAAGGGACGGGCTGCACTTGAACCAAGATGGAACCAGACTGCTGGCGCTTAAAATCAAAAAGGTTGCAGAGCAGCTTTTAAAATGACACTTGGGGAACAGCCGATGGGAGCTGGGCAGTATCCCGTTTGGCAAAAACCATCCTTTAAAGTGTGAGGCTGCAAAGAATGCAAATAAAACAGAAGGGGATGGAGCAAAACCGCATAAAGAGCAGATGGGAGCCTGTGCCAGCAGGTCAAAGAGTCAAAAGAGTAGCATACATCAGGGGAGAGATTCAGCGTATAGGGGGCTTGTATGCCAATGCCAGAAGCCTCCGAACCAAGATGGGTGAGCTGGAGTGCTTGGTTGCTAACGCAGAAATAGACATAGTGGGCATAACAGAAACATGGTGGAACAGTGAGTACCAGTGGGACACTGTTATCCCTGGGTATAAACTCTACAGAAAGGACAGGGAGGGGCGCCTTGGAGGAGGGGTAGCACTGTATGTTAAAGAAGGGATAGAATCTAATAAGCTAGAAAACCTAAGTGGACTGGAGTCCTCCACAGAAACCCTGTGGGTGACTATACAAGGTCGGAGAGGAAACGTGCTACTGGGGACGTGCTATCGCCCTCCGGATCAAAATGATGACAGTGACTGGGAGTTGCAGGAGGAAATCAGGGAGGCGTCAAGGAGAGGCAGGGCTGTAATAATGGGTGATTTCAACTACCCACACATAGACTGGGTAAATTCACATTCATGTCAGGACAAAGAGGTCAAATTTCTAGATACGCTAAATGACTGTGCCCTAGAACAGTTGGTCATGGAACCAACCAGAGAGAAGGCGACCTTAGATCTAATTCTGCGTGACACCCAGGACCTGGTGCGTGATGTCAGTGTCATCGACCCTGTAGGGAACAGTGACCATAGTGCCATCAAATTCAGCATACATGTGGGGAGAGAATCACCAAGGATGTCTAACACGGACATTTTGAATTTCAGAAGAGGAAACTTCTCCAAAATGAGGAGTATGGTGAAAAAAAAGCTGAGGGGGGAAATCAGGAGAGTCACTTCTCTCCAGAGTGCATGGAGTTTACTCAAAACCACAATACTAGAAGCCCAGTTATATTGTATACCCAAAAGGAGGAAAGGTACTACTAAGTCCAGGAGGATGCCAGCATGGCTAACGGGTACCGTCAAGGAAGCCATAAAAGGGAAGAAGACTTCCTTCCGAAATTGGAAGGCCTGTCCAAATGAAGAGAACAAAAAGGAACACAAACTCTGGCAAAAGAAATGCAAGGTGACAATAAGGGAGGCAAAAAGAGAGTTTGAGGAACATTTAGCCAAAAGTATCAAGGGGGATAACAAAAACTTCTTTAAGTACATCAGAAGCAGGAAACCTGCCAGGGAGGCGGTTGGGCCATTAGACAATGAGGGAGTGAAAGGGATTATTAAGGAGGATATGGAGGTTGCAGAGAAACTGAATGAGTTCTTTGCATCTGTCTTCACGGCAGAGGATACTGAGCATATACCTGTTCCTGAACCAGGCTTTTTAGGGATGGAGGCTAGATTGCTGAGTCAGATAAAAGTGACAAGGGATGATGTTCTAAACTGTCTGGAAAAACTGAAAGCTAACAAATCACCAGGGACGGATGGCATCCATCCAAGAGTCCTCAAAGAACTCAAATGTGAAATTGCCGACCTTCTTGCTAAAATATTTAACTTATCCCTGAAATCGGGCTCTGTACCAGAGGACTGGAGAGTGGCAAATATAACACCGATTTTCAAAAAGGGATCCAGGGGAGATCCGGGAAATTACAGGCCAGTTAGCCTAACATCCGTTCCAGGCAAATTGATGGAAAGCATCCTCAAGGATAAAATTGTAAAGCACCTAGAAGAACAGGCCCTGCTTGGAGTGAGCCAGCATGGCTTCCGCAAAGGTAAATCTTGCCTCACCAACCTTTTGGACTTCTCTGAGAGTGTCAGCAAGTGTGTGGATCAAGGCGATCCAGTTGACATAGTCTACCTGGACTTCCAAAAAGCTTTTGACAAAGTTCCTCATCAAAGGCTCCTGAGGAAACTTAGCTGTCATGGGATAAAGGGACAAGTACATGTGTTGATTGCTAACTGGTTGAAAGACAGTAAACAGAGGGTAGGTATAAATGGAGAGTTTTCACAATGGAGGGAAGTAAGAAGTGGGGTCCCCCAGGGATCTGTACTGGGACCGGTGCTTTTTAATGTATTCATAAATGATCTAGAACAGGGGTAAGCAGCGAGGTGGCCAAATTTGCAGATGATACCAAACTCTTCCGGTTAGTGAAATCTCAAACGGATTGTGAGCAGCTCCAAAAGGATCTCTCCAACCTGGGGGAGTGGGCGACAAAATGGCAAATGCAGTTCAATGTTAGCAAGTGTAAAGTGATGCACATTGGGACGAAAAACCCCAACTTCAATTATATGCTGATGGGATCCGAGCTGTCGGTGACGGACCAGGAGAGGGATCTTGGGGTTGTGGTTGACAGCTCGTTGAAAGTGTCGACTCAATGTGCGGCAGCTGTGAAAAAAGCCAATTCCATGCTAGGGATCATTAGGAAGGGGATTGAAAATAAAACGGCTAACATTATAATGCCCTTATACAAAACTATGGTGCGACCACACTTGGAGTACTGTGTACAGTTTTGGTCACCACATCTTAAAAAGGACATTGTTGAACTGGAGAAGGTACAGAAAAGGGCAACCAAGATGATCAGGGGACTCGAGCACCTTTCCTATGAGGCAAGACTACAACACCTGGGGCTTTTTAGTTTAGAAAAAAGACGACTGCGGGGAGACATGATAGAGGTCTATAAAATCATGCATGGTGTGGAGAAAGTGGAGAGAGAGAGATTCTTTTCCCTCTCACACAACACTAGAACCAGCGGTCACTCCATGAAATTGATTGCCAGAAGGTCTAGGACCAACAAACGGAAGTACTTTTTCACACAACGTGTGATCCACTTGTGGAACTCTCTGCCACAGGATGTGGTGACAGCCAACAACCTGGATGGCTTTAAGAGCGGTTTGGATGACTTCATGGAGCAGAGGTCTATCAATGGCTACTAGTCGGAGGGCTGTAGGCCACCTCCTGCCTCAAGGGCAGGGTGCCTCTGAGTACCAGTTGCAGGGGAGTAATGGCAGGTGAGTGGGCATGCCCTCAACTCCTGACTGTAGGCTCCCAATGGCATCTGGTGGGCCACTGTGCGAAACAGGATGCTGGACTAGATGGGCCTTGGGCCTGATCCAGCAGGGCTGTTCTTATGTTCTTATGTTCTTAATATACACAATTCTGAACCACAGGTTTCAGCAAGAATTTGGCATGGAATAACATTGTTTTAGGGTGAGAGCGAGCCTTTTGAGAGTGCCCTTTTGTAGTTCCAACTCTGAAGTTAAGTAAGTTTGGGCCTGAGCAGGAAACCATCCTAGAACTTCAGATAGAAGCTCAGGGTGATGGCTACATCACCAAAGACTGATTTCCCAGAGTGTGGTTTCCATGGAGGCAGCCATATGCACCTTGCACATACTCTGAGGCTATTCCCATGAATAGCCTAGCCTGATTTCAGCTGATCGTGTGAGCCACTGGGCTCGCAGGTGAGCCTGGTTGCCTCTCAGCGGTTAACCGCCCAAAGTAACCCTCCCCTTAACCCGGGTTTGTGGAGCGAGTGCTCTGCAAACCTGGTTTTAGAAATTGTGAGCAGACACAGCGCGGCTCCGTGCCATGGCTACTCATGAGTAGACCCCGGCAGGAGGCTGAAAAGCAGCCTCCCGGCTCAGGGGTTTCCCCAGTATGCCCTGCTCACTCGCTCAGGGCATACTGGAGCTTCTGGGAGCCACGCTGCCCCCAAACTCCCCAGCCCCTGCTGGCTCCATCACGGAACTGGCAGTCATGTGGGCGGCCAATTCAGCTGCCCAGGGCTCCCGCCATGCTCGTCTGTGGGGAAAGCAGGCTCCCCACTTCCCTTCCCAAACCGGGTCTCACTGATCGTGAGACCCGGCTCATCGTCATATATATTGCCCAACCCAGGCTAGGGCAACCCTAGCTTTGGTTGAGCTGCTCATGTGCACAGCCTCAGGGTTTCATAGCTTTGTTCCCAGAGATAATGGAATGTAATTGGGGTGCAGATCAAGGAAAAGCTTGTGGAGTTAAACCTCACTTAAATTTGGGGTGGACACAGTAGTGAGGTGGTAGGAAGATCTGTTGATGGGAGAGGTTAGATTAGTGATGCTTGTCTTTGTGAATGAACTAGAGCTAAAACTCACTCGGGGTGGGGGGGAGACCTCCAACAACTTATTCTAACTCAAATTTTCTTGCAAAACTATATTTCAAGGCACTTCACATGAGCAGTGTGAAGCGCCAGAATGGGTTTAGCAGGCAGAGCTGGCTTGACACACTGTCCCCACACATGAGCAGGCAGCTTGGCCGGATTGGCTGCCCACACGATTACCGGCTCCATCACAGAGCCGGTTGGGGCGGCGGGGGTCAGTGGTCTCCCAGCCCCTGGAAGTCCCAGCATGCCCCGTGGGAGTGCACAGGGCATTCTGGGGGGCCTCCCAGTTGGAGGAGTACTCATGAGTTGCTGTGGTGTGGAACCATGCTGCGGTGACACACAATCAGAAAAATGGGATTTGCGGAACACACGCTCCGCTAACCTTGTTTAAGGGGGGGGCGCTGGCTTCCGGGAGCTGTATAGCTCCTGTTGCAGCACATGGCCAGCCAAAACCGGGCTGGGCTTCCTTAGCCCGGTTTCGGCTGATAGTCAGAACAGCCTCAATATCTTCTAATTCAGTTCTGTTCTTAAATAACAGTGTTGTTGGACGTATATGTGTTGAATATGGGGAATGTATATTGAACTTAACTGAGCTGATGTAGCATTAAAGGCTAAGCCATTGAGTTATGAATCAAGAAGTCTCCAAGATGAAGTTTGCCTCTGCCATGAACTCACCAGTGGGCCTAGACTCAATGCCCATCCACATATGAGGATAATATTAACACCTCAAGTGGCGCAGTGGGGAAATGCTTGACTAACAAGCAGAAGGTTGCCGGTTTGAATCCCCGCTGGTACTATGTCGGGCAACAGTGATATAGGAAAATGCTGAAAGGCATCATCTCATACTGTATGGCAGGAGGCAATGGTAAACCTCTCCTGTATTCTACCAAAGAAAACAACAGACCTCTGTAGGCACCAGGAGTCAAAATCAACTTGACGGCACACTTTACTTTACTTTACCCCTTAAAAGGTTGTTGTAAAGATAATTCAAGTGAAGAATTTCAAACATTTAGCAACTCTATTCAAATGTCTAATTAATTATTATTATCATTATTATTTAAAATAAACTTAAAATATGACATGGTTCTTATTCATGGTTGAAGTAAATTGCACTGAGTTTAATGACACTTACTTCCAAGTAAGTGTGTGTAAGTTTACAAGCTAAGCATTATTTTTTTTTTTAGGAAATATATGCTAGAGTCCAAAAGTGAGATCATGTGAGAACTGGATTTTGAAATGTGCCAAATTTCAAGACTGCGTGTAAGTTCTGGTGTGAAGTATAGCAAAGACTTCATCCTTCATACAGGCTCTATGTACAGGAACAACCATTCAGAGAAATCGGGGTTGAGTCCAGTGGACATAATCTTTAACACACACACACACACACTGATTCTACCCACTTTTTGGATGTTTTGTAAGGGCTGTCATGGTTATAGGTGACAGATTTAGCATAAGGTCCTCCAACTAGTTCCTTAATGCTAAGTTGAATTTCTTGGCATGCATACCAAGTTCATACAGGGGCTCCTTGCTTTTTGAGACAGAAGTGACCAATAAAGTTCATCTATGATACACAACACAATACAATCTTTTTTCACCCTCTCTTTTTAAAACTTCTAAAACCCAAACTTTTGGATCTGCATGTTCTGAACAGGAGACAAATGTACTGTGATGTATTTTGCAATTTGCAGAGTTTCTGGCTGTTTTCTACAATGCACATTATCTTCAATTTGTTCCCGAACTAACATGCAGTTCCTTATCTTCCTCTCAGCAGGTGAAACATTAACTTTCAAAGAAAAAAGAAAGATCTGACCAGTAAATCAGAAAGTATATGTTCAGAGACACTTAATGCTCTTGCGATGCAAAATTGTGTATGTCAGAGTCTATTCACTCTGTGGGCACAGCAGCACATGTATGAAGTAATCAGCCTAAGGCTTTGTGGAGCCCTCTTCTCTTCCTAACCTCGCTAACTGGCCTTCAACTCACACAATGCCCATTACTTTCAATGGGATGTCCTGCACACTTCCCATAGGTGTCTAGCTGCTCCTCTCTAGTGCCCCACATGCAAGTTTTATTGCAGAATTGTAATTATGGTTCTTGTTAACTCGTTTCTGGGGAAACAGTCTGGTGCACTGTGTGTCTGATAGAGCGCATGCTTTATCTGTGATAGAGCACAGAAGGTCCCGGGTTGATCTCTTTGCATCTCCAAGAAGGACTGGGAAAGACGGTCTGAACCCTGGAAAGCCTTTGACAGTCATATAGACAATACTGAGAAAGATAGACCAATTGTCTGACTTCAAATAAAGCAGCTTCATACAGACTTGAAGAATGAATGAATAATCTTTTTGTTTACCTGTGGAAGCCACCTAATGGCACAGCGGGAAAATAACCTGCCTAGAGAGCAGGAGGCTGTTGGTTCAAATCCCTGCTGGGGTGTCTCTCAGAATATGAGGAACTCCTATATCGGGCAGCAGAGATATAAGAAGGTGCTGAAAGGCATCATCTCATACTGCGTGGAAGAAGGCAATGGTAAACCGCTCCTGTATTCTACCAAGAAAACCACAGGGCTCTGTGGTCACCACAAGTCAACACCGAAGCCATTTAATTACAACTAGATGATCTGGCACAGAGCATCTGCGCCCCAAGTTCATCGCTGATGCTTTCTCCCCCCACCTGCCCTTTCTTTTTTGCCTGCCCGTCATCTTCTTCTCCCACCGCCCTCCTGCCCACAGCCTGCCTTCTTCTTCTTCTTACCTGCCTGCCACCTTCATCATCTTCTTTTGTGCTGCCCGCTCTGCCACCTCCGTTTACTGGCTGCCCGCTGGCCAGACAGCTGCCGGTCACGGCCGCTCAGCCGCCCACCTGCCAACTGGTCGTGGCCACCCACCTGCTGTCCGGTAGCTTCTGCCCACCTACCACCTGGTCACAGCCGCCTACTGCCTGGTCACAGCCACCTGGTCACAGCTGCCCAGCCACCCACCTGCTGCCTGGTCACAGCTGCCCACCTGCTGCCCGGTCACAGCCACCCGCCTGCTGCCCGGTTGTGACTGCCCACCTGTCCCCCTACCACCTGGTCACAGCCACTTGCCGCCCAATCGCAACCGCCCGGTCACCCACCTGCTGCCTGGTCACAGCCGCCCACCTGCCACCAGGTCATGGCTGTTTGCCTGCCCACCTACCGCCCAGTCGCAGCTGCCTGCCACCCGGCCACCTGCCTGCCACCCATCCCATGGCTATCCAGCAGCTCTCCGAACTCTCACGAGAACTGCCACACATGGGATTAGCCACGGGTACATCTTAGAGAATTAAATATATAGATATTTATTTATGCTCCAGCTGGCAAACACATTTAGCTATGATTAGTAGTTGAGGCAGATGCACTTAAGTTTCTAAGGCAGGGTTGGAAACTTTATCCCACCATGGACACTAAAAGAGGCTCATTTAAGGTTTAATTTGTGAATGATTGGAAGGGTAGCAGTGGGGATGTTTTAATTTTGGTCTTTTTGATTACACTTGTTATGCAGATGTGAAGATTAGAAGATGGGGTGGAATCATTTTGCGAGAATGAGATTAAAAGAAAATTAACCAGACATGCATTTTGAGAGCTGCAAAGATTTTGTCAATTATTTCCCCCACTTCCTGCTTGCTTTAATTAGGACTTGTGCTACACAGTGACTGATTGCACTTAAGAAATCAACACATGTGAGAGAAGATGACAGAATAGACAGAAAAGCAGCAGATCTCAGCGATGTCACAGAACTTGTGCCAGAGCCACCTTCCTAAGACATGAAGCCTGGGACTGGGCTGGCAAAAGGGTATACTTTTATCATGCAATTGGGATGACACCATCCAGTTACCTTGCCTCATTTTGAAAACTCTGTGCCTATTTTTATTATTATTTTAACACATATCTAGTGGCAATAGTGCACTCTGCATTTTGAGCCCACTGAAGTGACACAGTCTCATCCACTTACCTAACCATCTGTATGATCTAACAAAAACAAAAATAGATGAAGAATTTGACAGAAGCTTTCCACTTGGAGCAAAGAACAGCATAGGGAGATGGATTTTCACCAGGACTATGGCATGACAAGGATTAACCCACCACATACACATAATAGTAATGAACTGAATCAGGGGCCCTGCAGCTGCTGTTAAAACACAACAAAAATGGAAGGGCAAAGACATATTTATCGTCATGTCTAATGTTTGACAGTATTGTAGGACTATCAAGGGTGAGGTTCTTTTATTCTGGGCTAAGCTAGGGTCTCCACCAAAGAAGGGATCCAGGAGCACCACAAACCTTGGACAGCTCCAAGTGAAAGGCGTAAGTAACCCTTCTAGTGCCAAGCAGGATCACAGGAGCGGAGTAAAGTTAACACTAAGAGAACGTTGCTCTAGCAGCTTCCTGCTGGTTCTCCTGGCTGCTGGCCAGACGGGGGGAATTGGCTCCACCTTTTCCCTATGGAAGGCTTTGTTTCTTAAAGGGCCTTAGTTGCTTTCTCAGGCACTGGTGACAACAGAGGGCTTCTACTGCTAGGTCCTCAGGGCATTCTGAGTGAGACGATGATGGCAAGGCTGTGTCCTCAGATCATGGTGGAGGTTTCCCTGGTGCTCCTAGTGCCGGGGGTCTCAGTGGCATGACTGAGTCCTAGGTTCTTCTCACCCTCTATCATCCATGGACTCCATCTCATCACCCAGTTGCTGTGGAGGCGGGCGGTGGGGGGGGGGGGGTAGGCCCAGATCCGGGGTCATGACAGAGATGGGCCTGGAAGTAAACTGATAATAAACAGCATTGAAGGGTTTTGGAAAAAGCTTTGCAGAAGAACAAATCTTTTAAAAGGCAGCTTGGTGGAAGATAGAAGCTCTGTTAGGAGTAGGAAGCAGCAAAGCAAAAGACAGCTAAGGAAAAGTACCCCATGGGATCACACAAAACATTGAGAATACATGGGGCAGGAAGAAATACAAGAGGCAGAAGAGGGAGAGATTTGGAAAGGGGAATACTTAAATTCAGATATTATTAACTGGAAGCTGATGTGGAAAGACACAGGGAGGCAGGACAGAAACTGCCTATATCTGTGCTACAAATATGTATATATTTTAAGTTAACTGTCATGGCTTTCTCAAATAATTCTAAACATTGTGGTTTGGTGAGAACTCTTAGAAATTTTTTCTCCCCATGCCCACAGACCAGATATTAGAGAACCCCAGGAACAGGAAATGACTGCAGCTTTATTCATGTGTTATGATGAATGCATAGAGGGAGGGAGGGAGCAAGACCACACCCACTGCTTTTGATCCCACTCACTGTGTGATTTCTGCATCACTTATGGAAGTGTTTACTCACACCCTTTATGTGCTTTCTGCTCTGTGAATCTGACCAGGGACTCAGCCTTTTGAAGACAGAACCTTCACACCTTTGGTTCATAAGCTCTTTCACAAATTATATTGGACATGGGGAAGGAGCCAGGACAAAGAGCACGATCCCCTTCTCCCTCCACAGTACACATTCATGATGAAGAAGGTTTGAGATAGTAGATATGTTCAGACCACAGACAAGACTATAGCAATAGTAGAGGCAGATGATCGCTAATAGCTACATTCTGAATGGATTGAAAAGAAGAATGAACGGATGAGAAATGGAATACAGCTAGACAAGATATCTAGTACAGTCACAACTAGAGCCAGTAGTCATGTGTGCAGCCGATCCAGCCATCCAGGGCTGCAGGACAGCTCGTGCTAAGCCCGCTCTGCCTGCCAAACTCTGTCGGGCGCTTCACACGGGTCATGCGAAGTGCCTCCTTATATTGTGTGTGCATATAGGTGTCTGTACACATGTACATGTTTTTGTGTGAATATCTGTACATGCATTCATTTAAAACGCAAATCTGGGTGCAGACACCATTAGGTGCAGACACCAGTACATAGGAAGTGTACTACAGTATGTGTGTTTAATATAATGAGGTTGTCTTCATGTGCAGGCAAAACCGGGCTAATGAAGCCAAGCTCAGTCTTGCCGCACATGAGAACTGCCGGAATTGCACTGATCCCAGCGGCGTCTTGGCAGCAAACCGGCCAAACCAGCCACCCACCCTCTTAAATGGCATTGAGAGAGCTAACACTCCTGTAGCCCAATTTTTAAAAAAAAATTATCTTCCAGCCCCGGCTGCTTGCAGCCAGGGCTAGGAGACTGCAAGGGCTCCTGGCCAGCATTAGGAATCCCCATAATGCACCACAAACTCGCACGGTGCATTTGGGAGTTCCAGGGACCAGGGAAATGCATCCTGGCCCACAATCCTCCGTATTGCCCAAGGAGGCAGCTGCATGTCTGGGCATGTGATCTTTGCACCCAGACCAACAGCAAAGATTGTCTGCAGTGGAGGTAAGCTTTCTGAGACTTCCTCCCCTACCCCTTCAAGCCCTTTGTCATGGATCGTGAGAAAGGGTTCAATGTGTGACTAGGCCTAGAATGGAAAAGAAAGGATGGATTTTGAAGATTCTGAAAAGTTTACAGCAGCCTGGATGAGGGAAGAGTTATATGTGATACAGTGGCTGTGTGCTTGCAGGGCAGGGGAAATAACAATATTACAGGTTGTAACAAAGTAGGGGAACCAAAAAAAATGGGAAAGATGAAAGGTTCTGTCTTCCCCACATTCAGTTTGAGACAGTAGTGATTCATCTAGGAGGAAATACTGCAGACTTTGGAAGTGACTTTGGAAATACTGCAGGCTGAGAAGTGGAAATGCTGCGATGACCAATCGATCTAGCCATGTCACTTTTTTTATGAGTATACCTATAAAATATTTTATGTTTTTAACCTAAAAAGGGATGATTGCATGCAACAAATGCATGCTTTCTACTGCGTAGCATACAGGCATATGGCAGGTGTGTGTGCCAGCAAGGTAGGAATGACTGTGGTGGCAAACCTGGATTTTTTATTACATTATTTATTTATTTATTTTTAAAAAAATTATCCCATTTTCTTTTGGAAATTTTCTGTTTCCAGCCAACTGAATTCAAAACAACTAATAAAAACTACAGATTAACCAACAAAAAATACAGTAAATCAAACAGCAGCAAACATCAAAATAAAACATCATCTAACCCAATAAAATTACGTGGCAGCACAGGAGACTCAAAGAACATTGGAGAAGGCCTGCTGAAATTAAACCATGTTTAAGCCTTATTTAAAAATCAACCAAGAAAGGTGCCACCTGAAGATCAGGTGGTAGGGAGTTCCAGAGAGAGGGAGCTATCACCAAGGAGTAGGGGTAGATCCAGGATGAAATTACAGTGAGTGAAACAGGAACCCACCCACCCACTCACCCAATATAAAAATATTGGGGCTTGGATTTTCTCTCTCTGGCAAATGCACTATGCCAGGGGTGTCAAACTCAAATCTGGTGGAGGGCCAGATTGGATTCTGATGAACCTCTGGGGAACTGCACAGAGTCTTACGCCACCTTCTGCCACTTCGCACCACTTTCTGTCTTCCTCTTCCCACACTTCTCTCATTCCCTTTCTTCCCCGCCACCACCCCTTGCCCTACCATTTAGATTAGCTGAATGCACAACTTTTTACACCAAAACACACTTAGAGGAATATTGAATTTTTATATATGTATGTATGCGTGTGTGTATATATATATATGAAGAAATTCTGAACATACCAGCTGATACCAGATTTTGCACACATAATCCTGCCACTCTCCCCTCTTCCTCTCTCCCTTACAGACAGGGGCGTTAACTGTAATAGGGCAAGGGGAGACAGTTGTCTGGGGGCTCACTGCCTTGGGGAGCCCCCCCGAGGCAAGTCACTTGACTGACTCCCCCAGCCACGCACCCGCCCAGGCTTCCTTCAGTTGTATTCATCCTCCAAAACTGATGTGAGTGTTAAGACCTGGAGCTACCAGAACAGCATGTCTTTCTCTAGTACCATTAAATGACTTGCGTCGTCCACAATTTACAAAACCTTTTAAAAATAATTTAGGATGATGTTCTATTGTGGGGTGTGTGTGTGTGTGTGTGTGTGTGTGTATATATACACACACACACACTGCTTTTTGTTACCACTATTCAGCCTCATTTAAGATTTCTTTACTTCATGAGCTGAGCTTCAGTGAGTGGGTGCCCATTTTAAAATCTTGTCTCTGGGCCCACTACAACCTTGCTATGCCCCTGCTTACAGAGATGTTGCTAGGTACTTAAAAGATCCAGGGCCTGCCCGGGACCCACAGCCTCCCCACATTTTGATAATTAAACCCTTTCATGCTCTCTAAAGGTATCCAACATTCTCCTCCCAAGTTTACTTCTCTGATAAAAATTAATCTCTTTTTCTCCTGCATCAGGTTTCTCCTGCAATTAATACACACACACTGTTTAGAACCAGTGTGGTATATTGATTAGAGTGTTAAGACTAGGATTGGGGGACTTGGCATTTCATGAAATTCATGACATCAGTCATGAAACCCACTGCAGGACTTTAGGTGAGACACTCTCTCCCTCCTCCAAACCTGCCTCACAGGATTGCTGTGAGGATAAAAGTGGGGAGGCAGATCATGTACACTACCCTGAACTCTTTGGAGGAAGAACAGGATATGTGTCATAATAAAATAAATGTGTATATAACATGGTCATTTTTATATTGACTTTTAGCCACATGCACTCCAATCCTCAACATGTAAATTCAGAAGCAAACTCAAACAGTTATTTTTACACCTATCACAGCAGCAAGCAGCCCAGTTATCGTTTTGTTTAAGCAGAAAGCATAAACTATAGTGTATGTCTATACACTACAGTATATATACAGCATGTATAGTGTGTGTCTATACACTACAGAAGGAAAAGCCACCAATTTGATGGACAGCAGAATGCCATATATAAATGTAAACATAAAATTTATAAAATTTAAATATTTTAAATTTTGTACACCACCTAGAGATGTACCTATCAGGAAGTATAGAAATATGATAAATAAAGTAAATAAATATATGGTTACCCCTATTTCTTAGGATTTAAAGACAACCAAGCATTTCATTGGCAAGAGAGTTTTTTAAAATGAGTTTCTTGTGATCTGATTTGCAAAGCCTTATTTTGAAGCAAGTATATAAAAATAAACTTGTGGTGGTGGGGGAGGCTAATGTTCATTTAAGCAATTTGTGAAGCTACTTTCAAAATGTTGGGGTATTTTAGTCCATTATAACCTATTAAAAAGACAATATGTAAGTTATTTATATGTGAGCTACTGTTACTAGCACAAAGCAAAATAAAATAGTAATGATTATAAGGGGAATCATGTTGAGAAAGAAAATCATGTTGAGAAAACCATTTCCTCATATTTTGCTATTTAAGCCACCTTTGTTTCTAAAAAAGTAGCATATAAATATATTTAATGGTGTTTGTGGGGGGGTGTTTGGAGAGAGAGTGCGGGGGAGAGAGGGCGGGAGGGAGAGAAGGAGGGAGGGAGGGGGAGAGAGAGTGAGAGAGCAAAACCCACATACAGAGACCAGCTTAGAGCTATAAGGAGTTTAGTATCTTTGGGAACAAGAACAGATCCATTTTTTATTCTCATTCTTTTAAAAGTTTTTAATACATTTAATCTGACTAATTTCCCAAAAGAAGATATATTGTTGGGATGGAGAGTGTTTTTCTTACACGTTTGTATTAGAACTGAAAATGATTTTTTTAAAGTATAAAACTCTCTCACACAAACATAGAAGAAACACATGCACACAAACTGAGATTACTTCTCTCACGTGTCTGTAAATACACACACATAAGAACATAAGAACAGCCCTGCTGTATCAGGCCAAAGGCCCATCTAGTCCAGCATCCTGTTTCGCACAGTGGCCCACCAGATGCCGCCAGAAGCCAAAGGGAGGAGGGCATGCCCTCTCTCCTGCTGTTACTCCCCTGCAACTGGTACTCAGAGGCATCCTGCCTTTGAGGCTGGAGGTGGCCCACAGCCTTCCGACTAGTAGCCGTCGATAAACCTCTCCTCCATGAAGTTATCCAAACCCCTCTAAAAGCCATCCAGTTTGTTGGCCATCACCACATCTTGTGGCAGAGAATTCCACAAGTTGATTATGTGTTGTGTGAAAAAGTACTTCCATTTATTGGTCCTAGATTTCCTGGCAATCAACTTCATGGGATGACCCCTGGGTCTAGTTTTATGGGAGAGAGAGAAGAATTTCTCTCTATCCACTGTCTCCACACCATGCATGATTTTATAGACCTCTATCATGTCTCCCCACAGTCATCTTTTTTCTAAACTAAAAAGCCCTAGGTGTTGTAGTCTTGCCTCATAAGAAAGGTGCTCTAGGCCCCTGATCATCTTGGTTGCCCTCTTCTGTACCTTCTCCAGTTCAACAATGTCCTTTTCAAGATGTGGTGACCAGAATTGTACGCAGTATTCCAAGTATGGCCGCACCATAGTTTTGTATAAGGGCATTATAATGTTAGCTGTTTTATTTTCAATCCCCTTCCTAATGATCCCTAGCATGGAATTGGCCTTTTTCACAGCTGCCGCACATTGAGTCGACACTTTCAACGAGCTGTCCACCATGACCCCAAGATCCCTCTCCTGGTCAGTCACCGACAGCTCAGATCCCATCAGCATATACTTGAAGTTGGGGTTTTTCGTCCCAATGTGCATCACTTTACACTTGCTAACATTGAACCGCATTTGCCAATTTGTCACCCACTCCCCCAGTTTGGAGAGATCCCTTTGGAGCTCCTCACAATCCGTTTTGGATTTCACTACCCGGAAGAGTTTGGTATCATCTGCAAATTTGGCCACCTCGCTGCTTACTCCTGCTTCTAGATCATTTATGAATAAATTAAAAAGCACCGGTCCCAGTACAGATCCCTGGGGGACCCCACTTCTTACTTCCTTCCATTGTGAAAACTCTCCATTTATCCCTACCCTCTGTTTCTTGTTTTTCAACCAGTTAGCAATCCACGCATGTATTTGTCCCCTTATCCCATGACTGCTAAGATTCCTCAGGAGTCTTTGATGAGGAACTTTGTCAAAAGCTTTTTGGAAGTCCAGTTATACTATGTCAACTGGATCACCATGATCCACACACTTGTTGACACTCTCAAAGAACTCCAAAGGTTGGTGAGGCAAGATTTACCTTTGTGGAATCCATACTGGTTCATTCCCAGCAGGGCCTGTTCTTCTATGTCCTTTACAATTTTATCCTTGAGGATGCTTTCCATCAATTTGCCTGAAATGGATGTTAAGCTAACCGGCCTGTAATTTCCCAGATCGCCCCTGGATCCCTTTTTGAAAATCGGTGTTACATTTGCTACTTTCCAGTCCTCCAGTACAGAGTCTGATTTCAGGGATAAATCACACACACACATGGGGGTAGGGGTGGGAGAAGGAATACAGTGGCTTAAGCAATGGGTTGGTTGCTTAATCTCTCTCTCACACACACAAAACAAACAGATAAGGGGTGGGGTTTTTCATTTTTTACTTTCCTGGGGGGAGACAAGCCCAACAGCCAGCAACTCCCTTTTCCTCATGGCAAATTGCAGTGCATTCAGAGGCCAGCCAGAGAAGGGGAGGAGCCCAAGACCCCAGGGGAACAAATCAGACTCCTGCTGCTGCTCTTCCTGCTGGGAGAGAGCAGGAATAGCAGCAGAAAGTAAAGTTAACCTTTTTTTTTTAAACTCCTCCACCACCAAGGAACTGCCGATCTGGATCCAAATTCACAGGGGATGCAACTGCACCCTTGCACCCCGCCCCCCGGATTCGCCCCTGCCAAGGAGGCCTGCTCATGCATCCCACTAATACTACTATGAATACATACCGCTTTCCCATAAAAAGTTATCAAAACGTTTTTCATAGAAATAAATAAATAAGATGGTCCCCTACCAATTGAACTTCAGAAGATGTTGGGGCATGCATGAGAGCCTTATACAGGTGAAACTCGGAAAATTAGAATATCGTGCAAAAGTCCATTAATTTCAGTAATGCAAATTAAAAGGTGAAACTGATATATGAGACAGATGCATTACATGCAAAGCGAGATAAGTCAAGCCTTAATTTGTTATAATTGTGATGATCATGGCGTACAGCTCATGAAAACCCCAAATCCACAATCCCAGAAAATTAGAATATTACATGGAACCAAGAAGACAAGGATTGTAGAATAGAACAATATCGGACCTCCGAAAAGTATACAGTGTACTGTGCTTGATTGGCCAGCAAACCCGCCTGACCTGACCCCATAGAGAATCTATGGGGCATTTCCAAGAGAAGGATGGGAGACATGAGACCAAACAATGCAGAAGAGCTGAAGGCCGCTAATGAAGCATCCTGGTCTTCCATAACACCTCATCAGTGCCACAGGCTGATAGCATCCATGCCACGCCGCATTGAGGCAGTAATTGCTGCAAAAGGGGCCCAAACCAAGTACTGAATACATATGCATGCTTATACTTTTCAGAGGTCCGATATTGTTCTATTCTTCAATCCTTGTCTTCTTGGTTCCATGTAATATTCTAATTTTCTGGGATTGTGGATTTGGGGTTTTCATGAGCTGTACGCCATGATCATCACAATTATAACAAATTAAGGCTTGACTTATCTCGCTTTGCATGTAATGCGTCTGTCTCATATATCAGTTTCACCTTTTAATTTGCATTACTGAAATTCATGGACTTTTGCACGATATTCTAATTTTCCGAGTTTCACCTGTATGTCCAGCAGATTCAAAAGGGAGGAGGTGCGCCATCATCTAACATGGCCATAAGCCATATAAGGGTTTAAAGATCTAAAACAGCATCTCAAAACATGCCTGGAATACCAGTGCAACTGATACAATTATGGTCTGATGTGATCTGAACATCTTGAGTTTGCCACAACTCTTGCTGCCACATTCTGTGCCAGCTGAAATTTCTAAAGGGTCTTTAAGGGCAGCCCCACATAGCATGTGTTTTAATAGTCTAGGAAAGAGATGACATAGGTGTTGGTAACCATAGTCAGGTCCATCTAGTCCAGAAGTGGGCAGAAATGGGCACAGCTGATGCACCATCTGAAGCTGGACAAAACCAAACCCTGGTCAGAGGTATTACTTGAGCATTTAGGAGTAAGGCCAGGCCTAGGAGCACTCCCAAGCTATGAATCTGTTCTTCCAAGAGGAATACAAATCCATCAAAAACAAGTTGAAAATTCATCTCCAGATCAGTGAATCTCCTGACCAGAAGAACTTCTGACTTATCTCAATTTTCCCCCAGCTTTTTCCTCCTCATCGAACCTATTAACCAGCATTGGACACTGACTCAGATCTGCCACGGTCTCTCCTGCAGGGACAATATTGAAATGTATAATTTGGTGTCTTCAGTCTACTGATGACATCCCATATCAACTCCCCCAGATGATGTCTCAGCTCATGTAGATATCAAAATGCATGGGGGGCAAGATGGAACTGGCACAGGCCAACACCACCTTCTGTAACCTGCCTGACAGGAAGGATTGAGCCACTGCAAAACAATGCCCCCAATCCATCCTGGTGAGGCAGTTCAGAAGGATACCATGATTAATGATACTGAAAGCCACTGAAAGGTCTGACAGAATCAATAGGAATGCATTCCTACTAGTTCCTGCCCTTGGACATCAACCAAGAGCAACCCAGGGTGTTTCAGTTCCAAAACTAGGGTGGAAGCCAGAGTGAAATGGATTCAGATCATTAGCTTACTCCAGTCTCAGGAGTTAGGTCACCAGTACACGTTCAAACCCCTTGCTCAAAAAGGGGAGGTTTGAACTCTGTGGGATCTAGGGAGGGCTTCGTCAGCAGAGGTCAGATAATGCAATTTTTAGACAAGATGATACCTCAGCTCCTGTGAAAGATGTTTTAACTGCCCTCCTCACCCACTCAGCCAGTCTCCCCAGCAGCTTTTATTAGCCAAGAAGGGCAAGGGTACAAAATGCACATGGATGAGCCCTCAGACCCAAGAATCCTGTCCACAATCTCAGGTCCAACAGGCTGAAAAGAATCCATAAACACTGGACAGGCAGATGCCAATGGTATCTCATTTGTTACTGCCAATGAGTCTAAGTTGTGCCAGATGCAAAATGCAGATGAAAATGAGCTACAGAGGTTTCATCATGAGTTTGTGATTTAAGTTACAGTAAGCCATAGACCACCCGAAACAGCTCTACTGACTATCTTTCTACAGACACAACGGTGGCAGAAAAGTAAGTTTTCTTTGCTTGCACCATCAACATGGAGTAGGCTCGATGCTGGGCTCTAATTTGTGTTTGGTCAGACTCAGCTACAGGTTTCCTCACTGATGCTCCTGTTGTCTCATCCATCATTTCATTGCTTGCAGTTCCATAGTGAATTAGCAAGACATCTTGCTCCTACATGTGAAAAGTGTGAAAGAGTATTAAGACCTGCAGAAAATTATACTGGGTGTGAGGACTGATCTGGATGGGACCCTATCCTTGTTTCTGTGATATTTCTAGCTCCCTTTGTATCACCAGCAAACGGGAAACTAAACCTCTCTCTATCAATTGATAGATACTATAGTGAAGATACTATAGGAATGGGATAAAAGTGAAGGAAGCTTTTAGTCTATTATTAAAGCTATTTTCATTTTGCCATATTTTATAGCCTTGTCATTCATTGTCTGTCCTAAAATTGGCCATTGAAGACTTTATGAAAAACCAGAATAAACTCATCGCATGGCCTGTCCTTGGAAGCACTATTTTCCACAGCAGGAAATAAAACTGTGGCACAACAGTTAAACAGGAGCTTTACCATTTAATCCTATATTATTGCCATAGGGATACTTCTTCCCACCCTTGATAGGATAAGTAATTCAGTGTATAACGCCTCCAGCTACCTTCAGTTTCTACAGCTAAGGATGGCTATTTATTCAGTCTCAGCTATCCTTATTTTGTAATTGCCCTTCTGTAACCCATTTCAATTTTTTTGCTCTCCTATTTTAGGAAGTGAAGTTTGACAATTTGAATCTTTAATCCCCCCCTTAATACACCCAAACTCAGCATGTATTCTGAGTCTGGTGTTTTAAACTCAAGATTTTTCCATCTGTTTTTCTAAGCAACCATAATGCTCAGAGAAGGAAAATGAAATAACTAAAGGAAGTTCTCTCCCCAGGTATATATTTTCCCTGCAGAAGCAGTGGAGATAAAGATTATCTGGCTATAAAATGCAACTAGAAGTTCTCTCTAATGCAGGGCTCCCTCTCCAGGGCTTTCAGCACAGAATTCATTTTGCCTGTCTGGATCATACATTAAATATGCCTCTTCAATGAATTGCCACAGGAGGAAAGTACTGGCAGCATGGCTTTCTGTGTCAGGAAATATACCTGGAAGTACACTTCCTTGGCCTGTCTTGAGGAGGGCTATTATGCCTGAAAGCATAAGAAACCTTCTTGTATTCAGGTGGTTAGCATGACAACACAGCCAGCAACAGCTTCACAAAAATGTGTCATTTCTTGGTCATTTTTGCTTGGATGCAACTAAATGTCAGTCTTCAACTGTAAGAGCATCTGAATGTAAACTTGGCAGGTGTTACTACAAGTTTTGTACAAGTAGTCCTGCTTGTAGTCATTGAAAATGCTATAAAATGTTCCTGTTGACAAAAAAGAGGTTATTTTTGAAAGGCCTATGTTAGAAACAGCCTGACAGAGCACTAGTTGTACCATATCTTATCACCATGCCATTAATTGAGAGGAGGAATAAAGTAGCCCTGATCCAAGGGATATATAGCTGTGTGATGAGGAAGAAAAAAAGATTGTTGATCTGTTTTGGTGCTGAAACAGTACACACTCCAGCACTGGTGAAGCAAGGGACAGTCAAATCTGTTCCAGCTTTTGCTCAAATTTTTGCTTAAAGTACACATTTTTGAGCAATGTGCAGACACCTTCTTAGAAATTTCATGTAGAAATGCATTTGGTTTCCCTTGGAAATTTCCAGATGTTTCTTTCCTTGGAAGGAACTCTGAAATTTGCTTTGAATTTCACTTCATGTGAAATGTTGGCACCTGCCCAAGGGATGTGCAGAAACGGTTTCTTTCGCATTTGCCCTACATGCTCATTTGGCTTCCCTTGAAAAACCTCAGATGTTCCTCCTTGGGTAAAAACCAACCATTCACATCCATCTCATTTAAAAAAAAATATTTATGTCAACCCTTAAGTTGAGGGTTATTCCTGACACATGGGGCCATTTTACATGCTAAGGTTTAGCTTGTGCCCACTTGTATCTAGGGTGGTAACAGGGGTGTAGTTATATTTGAGTGGATTGGTTCAAAGAACCCAGCCCCCACTCCCAGCTCCTGAGGGCCCTACAGCTCCACCCCTCCCTATTTCCTTCATTATCTCCCTCACTAGGAGGGGCCTCTGGGGAAAGGGATGAACACAGGCCCCCCGCTCCCTTAGCTATGCCCCTGAGGTAGTCAGGTCCACATCACCAAAATAGAGGACAAAAGAGGATGAAGAAAAGATACTAATTTGCACCGACAGTCCTGTCCAATTGCATATGGTGTGCAGTGTCTCCTCTTAGCCGTGTGTGTGCTGCTACTAGCTGAGGAAGAGAAAAGCCAAGTGCATAAACTAGGCCTTGGATGGACCAGCAGTGGCTGCTTCTACAGTTCATTGTTCCCTGCGGCCGCCATTGATTTGGGCCGCAGCAGCAGCTTCACCAGCAAGTGGGCCAGGCCCACTGAGTAACAACACGGTGGCATGGTAGACCTCTGACTTTTTCTCACTATCGCCATGGTCACATCCTTCAGGCTCAGAACACATGCCTTCTTCTCTCCTGCCCGTCGCTGCACCTTCCACATCCAATGGAGCTGCAGCCAACATCACATGAGCTCCCTGGCACTGAGAAACTCCCCTCTGCTTCCACATTGGACAAAGCTGTGGGAGGGAGGAACGCTGCTTGTAGAGTGGCAAGTGTGCTGTCACTTTTGTGCTTTTTTTAATTACCAGAGGCCCCAAAACTCTGGACACACAAGCCCACCAGACAAATTCTGGGCTGTACCTCAAAACAGAGAGCTGCCTGGTAAAATAGAGGACACCCTACTTGTATCCCTCTTTGAGTGGTCTTCTGTGCTTTCACACTTGGGTATGGGCCTGCTCAGAGCCATAGATCAAAACGTTCCAGAGCTTTACCACATAAGGAAAAAAGAGCAGGAAATGGTTCCTCCTAGTGGGTAGAGTAGCTTCCTACCTCAACTTTCATTGACCACCACAAGAGTAAGTTCTTGGAAATTTCCTTTTGACTTTACCTAGTCAATATCACATTAAGTCAGGGCTTCTCATCCTGTGGGTCCCCAGATGTAATTAGACTTCAACTCCCATAACTCCCAACCAAAGGCCATTGGGGCTGGGGATTATGGGAGCTGAATAACATCTGGGGACCCACACGTTGAGAAGCCCTGCATTAAGTTGTCATTCTTGTCTCCTGATTTTCCTCTCTATCTATTCATTCGCTATCATTTATACTTTTGTCTTTGCATTTTGCATCTTTATTTATTCTGCCCCCCACCCCCCTCCAGCTCTCAGGCCAAGGGCTGCGATCGCCAAAGTTATTTTCAAGCTCTGTGTGGATTGTTGCTCTAAATTCATTATGCTGGATGGTCATTCCAAGTGTCTTTTATGCCTTGATGAAGCCTATCGGGTTGATCTTTGCAAAATCTGTCTTGGCTTCACTAAACAAGCCTGACATAACAGGGCTTGCCACTTGGGGGCATTACTCTAGGAATGAGCCCTCCAACAAGCATCTTTTTGACAAATGTTTTAGCCTTCAAAAATGTTTTCAGGGAATACAACCTTGCCAAACCCTGCTGTGGATATACAGTATTGTTTTCCAAAACAGTGTAAAATAAATCAAAGCCTGTTAATTCCTGCTACCTGTTCATTTTGGGATTCAACATTTTCCTTCATGAATTTACTATCATCTCTGCTTCCCAAACCTCAAAGTAATCTTCAGTCTGTTCAGGGACATAGGATGGTTAGTGCTCACCTGGGTGTCTTCCAGAAGATAACAGTCAGGAGATTTGATGAGTCTGAAGAAAATCTCTCCTTCTTGGTTAGTCCAGAAGAGTGACAGGCATTTAAACATTTGTTTTTTAAAGACAAATCTTTTTATTGCCATAAAATTCCTGCACTCTGCTTTGAAAAGCAGATACCAGTAACATATTCAGGATACACACCTGGAAAATGAAATTCTGTGGTTAGAGGATAAAAGCTTCAGAGACACCTCGTGATCTCTGAAATTACAGCCTTCACTCTAAGCACAGATTGCTATTTGACACC
Source organism: Hemicordylus capensis (assembly GCF_027244095.1). Classification (NCBI taxonomy): domain Eukaryota; kingdom Metazoa; phylum Chordata; class Lepidosauria; order Squamata; family Cordylidae; genus Hemicordylus; species Hemicordylus capensis. Next base: position 302,864,073 of record NC_069659.1, on the reverse strand, counting down.
AGTGGGTGCCCTGAAAGCATTAGCAAGTTGCTTTACTAGATGGCAGAACTGAATATACAAAAAAATGAATATTTAGTAAAAATTGTAGCAAATAAAAATCACTTTAAAAATGACAGTTTTCCTAAGAAGGATTTTGTATATTCATTTCATTTCTACTCTGAGGTATAGGTCTGTCCATCGCTTCTCACACAGGGAGCATATTACCTTTAAACCCCACAGTACTTCCAAGATTTAAAACCTTTTTGGTTTTGAGGATACATAGTATACATAGAAAATTCCTGTCATACAAGCTCATCTCTGAAGCTGCCTTCTACTGACTCAAACCACTGAGCCATCCATCCATCCATCCATTTGTCATGGATGGCAGTATACAAATACGTTAAATAAATAAAATACATATAAACCACCTAACACAGGAATCTCCAGGAGATGTACAACCATTTACAACACAGCAAAAATAAAAATTACAGCTTAGTTAAAATTTAATTAAACAATTAAAAAGTTAAAACAGTTTAAAAAAATAGCAGAAAGCCTGAGCAAACAGGTATGTCTTAAAGATTTTTTTTTTTTAAGGCAGCCAGAGATAGATAAGCCCTTATATTGATAGGGAGTGCATTCCAAAGCCCTGGGGCAGCCACAGAGATGGTCCAGTACTGTGTCGCCACCAAACAAGCTAGTAGCAACTGAAACCGGACCTCCCCACATGATTTCAGTAGGTGGCAGGGTTCATGAAAGAGAAGGCACTCTCTTAAGACCCTGGACCTATTAAACTGTTAATAACCAGCACTTTGTATTTTGCTTGGAAACATATTGGCAGCCTATGCAGTTCTTTTAAGATTGGTGTTATATGGACTCTTTGGGCTATATCCCAGAGTTGCTGAATTCTGGTTGCTGAATTATGCACCAACTGCAGTTGCTGGACTACGAAGGCAGCCCCGCACAAAGCACACTCAAGTCTAGCCTGGAGATTACCAGCATATGCATTGTTCTAAGACTGTTCTAAGACTGAGGTTTATATGTACTTTACCTCTAGAAATGGGTGTAGCTGACATATCAGCCAAAGGTGACAGAAAACACTCCTGACCTTAACTGAGAAACCAGAAAGAGCTTTAGGTCCTGGAGTACTATCAAGCTACATACTTGTTCGTTCTGGGAGATTGTAACCCCATCCAGAACAGGCTATCTCCTGAGTCCTGACCCACCTCCCATAACTAGTACCTCCATCTTATTTGGATTCATCTTTAGTTTGTTATACCTCATCCAGACCATTACCACCTCCAGACAGGCATTTAGGGAAGTTATACCATTTCCTGATGCAGTTGATATGAAGAAATCGATTTGGGTGTCATCCGCATAACACTGTGCACCAAATCCCCTGATTATCTCTTCCAGCAGTTTCGTGCAGATGATAAAAAGCATTGGAGACAGCATGTAACCTTGTGGAGTTCCATACAGTAGCTCTCACTTTGAACAGCAACAGTCTCCAAGCAATGCAATCTGGAATCTACCCGAAAGGTAGGAACACAACCACTGTAAAATAGTGCCACACTGTCCCAATTCTCTCAGGCACCCAGAAAGATACCATGGTTGATGGCATAAAAAGCTGCCAAGAGACCCAAGACAGCCACACTCCCTCTGTCAATACATAATTGGAGATCATAGTTTAGCATCGTCTGCACAGACTAGTAAGTAGCAGGTTCTCCAGAGTTCCAGACAAGGGTCCTTCCCATCTCCACCTGGAGATGTCAGTGATTGAACGTGAGACCTTCTCCAGCTTGTAGAGTGGGAGTGGTGGATCTACAGTAGATCTACAGTTTCAACCCTGAAACATATTTTCAGTGCTAAAAGAGACCAATTACTCAACACTTGGCCCTAGTGCTTTTTGAAATGTTCCTGCATCTATGCTCCTTCCTGTCCACTATGCTCCTCCTCCTTGCCTACATTTTCTACTTTGCCAGAGCTTTTCACAAAGTGACTTTTCTTCATGGAAGCCATTTTGTTTTCTCTTGAACCTTCACTATTTAATTTAGGTTCCACCCAACTGTCAGTGGATTTATTAAACAGAGTAATAGCTTCCTAGTGGGACTCTTAACACAGGCCTGCACCAGTGTTTCTCCTAGACGAAGGGAAAAGAGGGAGGAGAAAGTCTGCAGTCTAAGCTGTACTTAAGGGACTGTGCACAGCTAATCACTGTGCATGAATACAATGCAGTTATCATTGCTGTGCAGGAAATATCATGAACCCACCACATTATTGATGATTAGTACAAAATGGACATAATTCAGTAGAGAGTCAGGAATTCTTAAGCTCTCCAGCCCACATGTTCTGCAGCTCACACTTCACTTTTCACCGCAAAGTCCTTTTCACTTGTAGAAATATGTCCCTGCAGGTTGCACAGCCATTCTTCCACTCTTCTATACCTGTAGAATATGTGGGTCACTGAAATTTTAAATGTGCCTAATTCTCTATTAGAATGTAGCTCAATTTTTCCATATATACACAGAGAAGAAGCAACAAATTGTTTCTATAGCACATAAATATTAGCTTATGTGCTTCTATGGCACATAAATATAAGGAAACGGAGATGTGTGTGGACATGGCACACTCTGTGGATATTTGTAATATCTATGATATCCACATGATACCTGAGTATTGTGTGAAGTGGCCACCACTGCTCTCCCATTAGCCATCAGAAACACACCTTCTTTAAAGTTTTTCTCTGAAGTCAAATTCTATTCATATTTCTACATCTGTGAATCAGTAATGGAACCCAAAGTATATAAATACCATCTCCCCCCTTTAAGAAACACATGTTTGAAGGCAAAGGCGTGTATGGGAAATATCAAATACCTTCATTGTAATGAAAAAGAGCTAACATGTAGTCCAATAAACTATATAAAAATATGTCATCAAATTTCTAGCTTTCTAATACCTCCACTTTTCTATATCGGTTTGAAAAGAGTAGAGTTTTTAGAAGTACTGTAAGAGAAAAGCTGTTCCTGGCCTTGACAATTTGGAACAAAAAAAAAAATGCAGGCATACATTTACAATTACCTTTTTGTTGAATTTGTATTAGATATCAGTATTAATATTTGATGTTTTATCTCTCCAGTGTCCGTTCTAGTGCTTTGTTCCAATCTCTCTTCTTGTGTGACTCACATAGTTTCACAAATGAGCATGTAAAAATCCTTTTGACAGTGATGAGTTCATATCTTCCACAGTGAAGAACTCTTTAAATGAGAGATAGTAGCATTGTGGGCTTTCTCCTTTCCATGCCTTGTTCTGTTTTTATCCTTTTTCTAATCGTGACTCCTTCCCTCTACTTCCCCCTTTCCTCAGAAGTGTGTTCCATTATTCTCTTCTTTCTCCTCCATGTGGTTATACAGTAATCTATTTCCTTCTCCCTCTCTCTGACTTTCCCATTCGTTGTTTTAGGGATCTCTGAGTTTTCAAGGGTTTGTTCTTTCTGCCTTTAACTTTCATTTTCACTCCACATCCACCTGCGATATTCCTCTGGCCAACTATTTGATCATGACTTTTCTAAGCACGATTTTCATTCTGGTCTCCTCATCACTGTCTTGCTCTCTTATGTTGTCTACCTTTTTGTCTTGATCTCCATTTACCTTGTCGGCACCCATGGCTGCCACTTCCTGTCCAAAATCTTTTATTCATCCTCTCCAGTCAAGCTTTTGCCCATCTGCAGCAATGAAGCTCCTTCCATTAGATCCTTTCTCCTCATCTGTCTGTGGGTCTTTCCTCCAATGTTGCTGATTTTTCCTTATCTCAGTCAGTCAATCATTCTGTCCTTTTTTGTTACCTTTTCTTCCTGCATAAGACTTTTCCTCTCCCAGTTCTCTGACATCTCACCCCTGCTGACTGGGCAAAGAGGCACCTTTTACCATGGTGATTCTCTTTATTTAGCAGGAGGAGAGTAACTGGCCCTATCCACCCCCAACCCAGCACAGTACCTCCAGTAACTGGTGCTGGTGTCTATCTCATGTCTCTTTTTAGATTGTGAGCCCTTTGGGGGCAGGGTTCCATCTTATTTGTTTGTTATTTCTCTGTGTAAACCGCCCTGAGCCATTTTTGGAAGGGCGGTATAGAAATTGAATTATTATTATTATTATTATTATTATTATTAATCTCCTGTTTCTTTAGTGATTATTACTCTTCATCTTCCCTATTTCCCATAATGTTGCCTACACTCATTGCCTCCTAAGGAAAAGGACTGCACCCACAGACAATGGCTTCTGCATGTTCCTCTTCACTAGTGACCTTGACCCATAAAGGGCAGGCATTGTTGTCATTCAAAATAGAAGAAACACAGTTTAATGAACTCTTGTCTCCCTTCCATTTCTGATTACAGTGTAGTCTATAGTTCACCTCTAAGCACTGATTGCAGGTACATCTTGCATGCAGAGACAATCTTTCTTTAATTATTTGATATTCATCCCTGTTATTAATCATGCTCTATTTAGAACAATTGAAGGCAAGATAATTTAGCATACACCTACACTATCCCAGAGATTACGACAAGCAATCATTTTTTAAAAAAATTAACCAGACGCTTGAACGTTAAATATATATAATTAAATAAATATTGAAATAAAAAGATGTGGCAGTCACTAGCTAAAAATCCCAGAAGTTGTGAGCATATAGCTAAGCTGTCCAACATTTTACCACAAAGAAGATTCAAGAAGCTGTAGAAAACTATTCAGCCCAAAAAAAGAGAAGCACCAGTGCAGTGCAAATGCTTCTGAAGAGTTCCAGGCTAACACTTCACCAGTGCTAGTGTGTACGTGGGGGAATTGAATGACCACCCCTTCCTGCAGAAGTCCTCCATCACCCAAAAATATGTCCCTGAACACTGTGTGATCCTCAGGGACATATTTTTGGGAAGCAAAGTGCACTTCCTGGGGAAGGGGTAGTCATTTAGATTTGCCTCCATCACTAAGCCAGCTGTATAGCTGAGTTAGCTGGATTTTTCAGAAGTACCAGTGCTTCTCTTGTTCACAAGTGCTTTGTTAGAATGTCAGCCACCATCCACTTCCATTTAGGGCTAAAACACCTTTTCCCAGGAGAATATTTATGTCAAATGTTGTTAGATAAAAGAACACTCAACTGGGGATGACTGTCTCAGATTCAAAAGAGATTCAAACTCTTTGGGGGCTTCAGTTCAAGGGTGCATAATACGAAGCCAAGAGGATCTTGTTAGAATCCTGAGGTTTCCTGGTGTCAGGAGCCTGTCCGTTCGGTGTCCAAGTCAACGTCCTTTCCAGGGCTGCTGGAAGTTCCCCGGCATCCTCTCCGGTCCGTCTGTCCAACGTCTTCATCGAGGTCTCGGGCAGGGTCACAGGCAGCTCCTTGGAGTCCTCCCTGGTCTGCAAAGAAAACACAAGAGAACACTTTACTAAAAGTATCATTCAAACTGCCTCCTCCCCCACAACCTGGGCCGCTCAACAGATTTCCATGAGTCCAGAGCCCAACAAGATGCAAGGCCTCTTCCACGGAAGGATAGTGACTGGGCACAGCAGTACGGTCTCAAGCAGGGAACAAGGGTTGATCAGGAACAGCCAGAAACTCCAAAGCAAACAAGAAGCTGGAATCCCTCAGAGACAAATGCTGGGGCTGAAGCATGCTCCAGGAATGACATTTGCTTCCAGCAATCTGTTCACTGCCTGCTGGCTTTGATTTACAGTGCTTGGCTAATTGGGTTCCTCCTCCAATCAGCTGCCAATGATTCAGCGTTTATCTTGCCTATTAAGCAACTGTTTACTCTGTCTGAGTGTTTCCAGCTGCTGCTGGCGAAGCTCACATCTCTGCTGTTGGGGTGTTATAGTTTGTATGCTTTCCAGCTCCGGGTTTGGCTCTTCACCCCCCTTCTCCTGTGCAGCTTCATCCAGACCTGTCTCAGACACTTCTTGTGGCTTGACAGCCAAGCTCTCTTCTCCAGGTACTTCTGCAGCTGGTGGAGGGCTGCCAGCCTCATGTTCATCCTTGCTATCCGAAGACAAGGGCATGACACTTGGCTTCATTTTAAAAATTAAGGCTTTTTTATATGCAACATATCTGTGAAACAAAAGCATGAAACAAAAGCATGACAGAAGGGCAGTTCATGCAATCATGATTAGGGTAGGAGAAGCCTCCTATCCTACCCTAATTTGAGAGCTGTGCACACTCCCATTTGGCAATTGTCAGTTATAACCAAGTTGGTCATTGAAATCCCAGCTTCACATATATGCTGAGTCTGAGCTGCCAGTGACTGACCAGGAGAGGGATCTTGGTGTTGTGGTGGACAACTCTTTGAAAGTGTCATGTGTGGCAGCTGAGAAAAAGTGATTCATTAGGAAGGGGATTGGGAAAAAAAAACCTGCTAATATCAGAATGCCCTTATACAAATCTATTGTGCGGCCACATTTGGAGTATTGTGCACAGTCCTGGTCACCGTACCTCAAAAAAGACATTATACAACTGGAGAACGTACAGAAGGGGGCAACCAAGATGATCTATAGCACCTTCCTTATGATGTGAGGCTATAACACCTGAGGCTTTTTACTTTAGAAAAAAGATGACTAAGCGGTGAAATGATAGAGGTCCATAAAATTATGCATGATGTGGAGAGAGTGAAATTTTTCTCCCTCTTGCATAAAATTAGAACCAGGGGTTATTCAAAGAAACTGATTGCCAAGATATTTAGGACCACCAAAAGGAAGTACCTTTTTACACAACACATAATTGTTGTTGTGTGAAATTCTCTGCCACAAGATGTGGTGACAGCCACCAGCCTGGATAGTTTTTAAAAGGGCTTAGATAAATTCATGGAGGACAAGTCTATCAATAGCTACTAGACTGATGACCATAGGACACCTCCAGCCTAAGAGGGAGTTTGCCTCTAAATACCAGTTGCAGGGGAGCAACTGCAGGATTGAGGGCATGCCCTGTGGGCTTCCCAGAGGCATCTGGTGGGCCACTGTGTGAAACAGGATCCTGGACTAGATGGGCCTTGGGCCTGATACAGCAGGGCTGCTCTTATGTTCTTAAGTTTGGAGGTGCTGTCCATGCTCATGTGCTAAGCAGCAGCTGGGTCAGAGGACTTTCCCTCCTAACTCCTTCAGCAGCTGGGTGCAGCAGCTGGGTAGGAGGGAGCCATCTGACCCAGCTGCTGCTTAACTTGATTCTCTCTGTACTCATCTGCATAACAAACCTGTGTGGTAGGCTAGTATGGGAGATAGCACCTGGCCGAAGGTCACCCAATAATCTTCATGGCTGCATAGGGATTTGCTGCCCTAGTCTCTTCACTTCTAGCTTGACACTCTATCACAGTGATCCTCACTGTTTTTTTAGTGGGGCCACTTTGGCAGAACACCTCCAGTGTCAGAGCCATTTCCCACTGTGTTGACTTTCACACGCTACTGCACTTTTCTTAGTGCTGGGAGGGCCCTTTAAGAGAAACAGAGCCCTCTCTTAAGACATCTCAGAGGAAAGCTTTCGGAAGGACTACACTTCCCAGCCAGCACTCCACGCACATCTTCAGAGGTGGCTGCAGGGGCTAAAGAGGGCTATATTTCCCTTAAAGGAGCCTCACAGGGGCTGGGCAAAGGGCAGAACTGCACGGTGGAAATGATCCCTCAATGCACCATGCCAGGAACTGGGCACTCTTGCCACCTGGCTCTGTGTGTGCTCAGGCCGCCTGCAGCCTGTGCAAACACATGACCCTGAACCTGGGGTTAAGGGCATGCTTGTGCCCTTAAATCCAGGTTAAAGCCTGGGGTAAATTCCTGTGCTTGGGGCCAAGTCAGTGCTTGGATTGGGCTCTATGGGGCTTCCAGCCTCACTATATTGGGCTTCTGAACCCAGGCCTCACTCTGGTTTCTCAGGCCGGTAGCACTTTCTATCAACTTCGGTTGATACAACAGCTGCGTCTGTTCCTTCAAGATAGTGATCTCAGGACTGTGGTACACTCTCTGGCAACCTCTAGGCTTGACTACAGCAATGTGCTCTATGTGGGGCTGCCTTTGTATGTGGTTCGGAAACTTCAGTTGCTTCAAGATGCAGGAGCTCTGGGGTGTCTTGGAGAGACCATATTATGCCTGTTTTACAGCAATTGCATTGGCTGCCAATAGGTTTCTGGGCAAAATACAAAGTGCTGGTGATTACCTTTAAAGCCCTAAACAGCTTAGGATGGGGTTACCTGAAGAGTGCCTTCTTCTGCATGATCCCCACCACACATTGAGGTCACCGAGAGAGGTCCGTCTCTGTATGCCGCCGGCTCGTCTGGTGGTGACTCATGGGTGGGCCTTCTCCATAGTCGCTCCTGGGCTATGGAATATCTCCCTATAAATATTCATGGTTTAACATCTTTGCCAGCATTCAAAAGAGCCCTTAAGTCACATTTTTCCCAGTCAGGCTTTTAATAATCTCTGAATGTTTTGCATTTTTTAATTGCTGTTTTTTAATAGTTTGTTTTATTTAGGTTTTCTTGCATTTTGTGATCCGCCTAGAGCCTTTGGAGTCAGGCGGTATAGAAATTAAATAAATAAAGTAGTAATAATAAATATCCCCGTGGTGCACACAGGCAGTCACACTATGTTATTGGTTAAGACAGCCTTTAATCTAATTAAATTATGAATGAAGTCATTGATGAAAGGTTTTTTCCCTTAAAGAAACGAACAACTGATGTTAAGATATTGCAGGCTGCCTCTAAAGTTTTTTTAAAAAATGAAAATGTAGTTTAAAGAAAGCTTTATAGAAAAGGGGTACAGCACAACATTTATATTATCTTTGGACTTGCTTAACTGATTAGGAAAATAGCTTAAAAGTGCATCCAAATAAAATGAAAGATTGCTGAGCTATGTTGAGCGCTCGCCAAGCAAAAGTTGTACAGAGTATAGATGCCACCTAGTGCCAAAACACACATATTTTTTAGAATGTGTGGACAAAAATTACAGAACAGGCACTATATTTTTAAAATAGTACTTTGGCTACATGGCCTTAATAAAACAAAGACATGAAGCATTTTATAGAACTTTGGCATCTTTGGCTTCAAACTATATTAGATATTAAGAAAGTTACACCAAAACATGTTAATGCTCAATTTTAATGCAGAGAACAATGATCTAAATTTAGTGATGCAGACACCACTTCTTGAGCCTTTTAATGCTTTCAGCAAAGATATTCACAGGACCTATAGATGAAAAAGAGATTGGGGCCAAGAGGACTAACTACTAATGCTTAGGTTTTGACATGCAAGCTCTGTCCTTGCAAGCAGAAGAAGCCAAACTGAACACAGAAGATCAGGCTGTGGTAGAGGGGAAGTGGTGGTGATCCAATCCCTTGCATATTTATTCAGGAATACTGAGTCCAATTATCGTGACACCCAAGTAATATGCAGTTTTAGTAGATTGTGGCCTTAGTTCTAGTCCTGAATGGAACCTGTGTTTTTCTGAGGTGTTGGTTAACCTATTCTTCTAGCTATTTCTTGAACACACGGGCCATATTAATCAGATCTGAAAGACCAACGGCAGCCTACAAAGTCACCAAAAAGCTTAATCAAGGTGTGGTAATCATTTTTCACTGATAAGGAAAATGAATTGTTTTCAAAAGTTGTGATAGGTTTAAAGTTATATATCTGAGTTCAGAATGTAATGAGTCCAGTTAGTAAACCAACTAAAGAACCCTAAAATTGTTAAAACACCAAATATATATATATATATACACACACACACACACACACACACACACACACACTGTAATGTAATTAACCACAATTTAATAATATTGTTAAAACTCATAACACCTTTGTTTTATAGGTGCTTCCCTCTCAAACAGAAAGTAATCTTATGATGTCACGTGCAAAGGGGGCGTGGCCTCAAGCTCTGAAGCGCCTGAGCAAGCACTTCTGTGTCATTTCAGGCAGCGCTTGCTGCCTGAAAGCATCTATTCTCCCTTTCTCTCCCTCTCTGGGAGTACTTCTGGATTCACACCTCTCCCTGGTTTCTCAGGCCAGGGGGTGCTTTTAATCAGCTTCGGCTGATATGCCAGCTGCGTCCTTTTCTCGAGATCAATGACCTCAAAACTGTGGTACATCAGTTGGTAACCTCCAGACTGGACTTCTGTAATGCGCTGTACGTGGGGCTGCCTTTGTATGTAGTCCAGAAACTTCAGTTGGTTCAGAATGCGGCAGCCAGGTTGGTCTCTGGGTCATCTCGGAGAGACCATGTTACTCCTTTACTGATGGAGTTACACTGGCTGCCAATAGGTTTCCGGACAAAATACAAAGTGCTAGTTATAACTTACAAAGCCCTAAACGGCTTAGGCCCTGGGTATCTAAGAGAGCGTCTTCTTCATTACAAGCCCCACCGCCCATTGAGGTCATTTGAGGAGATCCATCTCCAGTTACCGCCGACTCGTTTGGTGGCTACACAGAGACCGGCCTTCTCGGTCGCTGCCCCAAGATTGTGGAATGTGCTCCCTGCTGAGATACTCCCCCTCTCTGGCAATTTTCAAAAAACACCTGAAAACCCATCTCTTCACCCAAACTTACTCAGCATCCTAAATTTTGGGGGGTTTAAAATCTGGTATATTTTAAAATTTAAAACCTGATTTCGGTGTTTTAATTACTGTAATGGTTTAATTGTTGTTTTAAAATGTTTTTAAATTGTCAGTTGTTATATTGTTTTTAATTTGTTTTAGCTCTTTACTGTTTTAGTGGGGGGTTTTAACTGTAAACCGTCCTGAGCCATTTTGGAAGGGCGGTATATAAATCAAATAAATAAATAATAAATAAAAATAAATGCTGCCTGAAAAGGATGGGGTAGCCGTAGTGCTCACTCGTGAGTGGGGAGGGGATTCTCTTGGGGCTCAGCCACACCCTGTGCATGTGATTTCACGCGCATGGAACATTGTTAGAGGGGCTGCCAGGCAGGGCTGGACCCAAGCTGCCACTTGGCTGACTCTGTGCCTGTGTTCATTCTTTCCACTAAGCCAGGGATCCTCAACGTTGGGCCCCCAGATGTTATTGGACTTCAACTCCCATAATCCCCAACCAAAGGCCACTGGGGCTTGGGATTATGGGAGTTGAAGTCCACTAATATCTGGGGGCCCAACGTTGAGGATCCCTGCACTAAGCCATTCCCTCAAGGATGATACAAGGCAATAGTCTTGTGTTTTATCCCATGGTTATGCAAATATTGCTCCATTTCAAATGAGTTAAGCTGTGTCCTATTGTCAGTCACTAGTTCTTTAGGAAGGCCTTCTCTAGAAAAAACTGCAGTCATGAATTGGATCACCTTGTTTGTAGAAATTTTGTTAGCAAATGAAACTTCTGGCCACCTGGAATAGTAATCCACCATCACTATAAAAAATCTTTGATTTGTGCGTTGGTTATCAAAAGGGCTCATTATATCCAGAGCAAGTTTTTCCTATGGACCATTACTCCACTGGAGTCAACAGGGTGGTAAAAGTCTGTGATTTGTCAGAAACAGCACAAGCCATACAGTGCCTGATTACACCTTCAATGTGTTTGTCCATACCTGGCCACCAAAAGCTTTCTCTGGTTTGCCTTTTAGTCAACCTCATGCCCAGGTGGCCATCATGGGCAATTTTGATCAGTTTTGCTTGTAAGGAGCTTAGCACGACCAAACAATCATTCCTCAGTACCAGCTCATTGAGAAGAGACAGCTCACTTGCTACATGCATGTATGGTTGAAGATGTTCAGGTACCTTGTTTTTGCATGGCCATCCATTAGTTAAGTAAGGTTAAAGTTCAGTAAGCACTTGATCAGCAATGAGGGTAAATTTCCACTAAGAAGATGTGATCACTCCATGATGGGATGAAGCTATTTGTGCAATTACTACTCCTTCATTCTCATCTTTTGGGATCTCCTCTGGCTTGGAAGTGGAAGTGGAGATAAACTATCTACAGTTGTATTCTGAAGACCTGGCAGATATTCCACCTGGAAATCAAAGTCCTTAAGTCTGGTGATCCCTTTGGCGATCCTTGGAGTTGCTCAACTTGATCCCCAGATAGTATATAAAGCAGATAAGTGTTTATGGCCTGACTGTAAAGTGATTTTTCTGCTCTACAAGTCAGTCATGAAGTGCCTCACTGTCCAGAAACATGCTAGAGCTTCTTTTTAAATGAGAGACTACGGAGCTATTCTCATGATCAGCCAAAATCAAGCTAGGAGAGCCTAGCCTGATTTTGGCTGGTCGTGTAAACCACCGGGCTCGCAGGCAAGCCCAGTGGCTTACAAGTGGCTAGCCCGCTTTTGTAGCCCTCCCCAAAGCCTGGGTTTGTGGAGTGAGCGCTCCGCAAACCCGGGCTTTCCAATCGTGAGTAGCCATGGCGCAGCTTCACGCCACGGCTACTCATGAGAAGACCCCTGGAGGGGAGGTGAAAAGCCGCCTCCTGGCTCCGAGGGTCTCCCCAGTATGCCCTGTGTGCTCGCGTAGGGCATACTGGAGCTTCCAGGGGCCACTCGGCCCCCAAGCTCCCCAGCCCCCAGCCCCCTCTGTCACTGAGCTGGCAATTGTGTGGGCAGCCGATCCGGCCGCCCAGGGCTCCCTCCCTGCTTGTGTGCGGGGAGACTGGGCTTAGCCCGCTCTCTCCACTCACCTCACCAAACCGGATCTCAGTGATCATGAGACCCGGCTCAGTATCTTATCTATGCAGTAAGCACTCTGCAGCTTTCCCACACAGGGTTTTTACCTCAAATCTCCTCTGGAAGGGAGTGTGTATGTTCTCCCCCCATGTGGTGGTAGTGGTGGAATAGAAAGCCAAGGCAGTCACAAACCACAAACCAGTTAAGCAGTGTGTGTGTGTGTGTGTGTGTGTGTGTGTGTGTGTGTGTGTGTGGACTTGAACAGAGCCAGATCACAGAGGGTGCTTGGGGAAAAGGGAGGTGTGGCATCCCACCTTCTCTACAAAGTCATTGGCCACAAGGAAAAAATGGAAGCGAACTGTCTGTGAACCTACACAAAAGAAAACTTGCAGTAGAGAGGGGAGGGACCGGTCCCCTAATGCTGCGAGTTTCATTCAAAGTGGCTTCCCTCATTGGATACTCTGAGAGTGGGAAGCCCTGTGTGATAAAGCTCCTGGAAGCAAAAACAACTGTAACTTCCCTGCCTGCTTTTTGCTGGGTCAAAAACAACACCCAAACCACATCAGAAGCATCAGTGGTTACAATAGTGTGCCTGTTGGTGTCAAAAGAAGTGAGAGCAGGACTTTCAGCAATGGCCGATTTGATAGTCTGAAACTTAGCCTTGTAGGATGCATCCCAATTAAATGCTACATTCTTTTAAAAAAGAAGATGCAATTTTGAGACAAATTGTCTAACAAATTTAGAGTAATATTCACTCCTAAAAGTCCTAAAAATGAGACCTAAAAATGAGCAAAGTGTATCCTTCTTGTGTGGCTCTGGTGCTTCCTGAATAGCTTTTGTTGGGGACACCCTGATACCAACATTAAACACAGAATTACCAACCCAGGATTGTGTAGAATTCAGGCCTGTGTCTGAATTCCATTTTATTAAGGAACCAATTAATGCCTGAATTCAGATGAACTGACCAGTACATAATACCCAAACCTCATGACTGCCTGGTAAATGATTTGTGAAGGCAGGGGTAATCTAAACATAACCATGTACTGGGCTCCTTGGAGGAAGAGCGGGATATAAATGTAAATAAGTAAGTAAGTAACGTAAGTAATCCCAAAAATTCCATGCATAATTAGTTGAAATACCAAAGCTGCAGAGGCGAATACAAAGTGCAGACTTTTGTACTGAAAAAGACCCTCTGGGGTAATGAAGGCTGTGTCAAAGCAAGAAACTTTGAGCAGAGGAATTTGATGATAGGCCAAAGACAAGTCCAAAGTTGTGAATACGGAGGCCACTTTCAGAGTGAGCAGCATTTCATTGATATTGGGTAATGGATGACAATCCACTACCATGTTGGAGTTCACATCTCTTAAACCGACACATATTTGAAGTGTACGGTTTGATTTCCTCACAATGGGAGAGACCCATTCTGATGAATCAACAGGTTCTATGATGTTAGCATGCCGTAGTCTTAGGAGCTCCTCTCTTAGTGGTTGACATAGAGCTATGGGTAAGTCCCTCACTTTGTGTTGTACAGATATTTATTTATTTAAAATATTTCTATACCACCCAAAACTTGAGTCTCGGGGCGGTTTACAATTAAAATCATTTAAAACATTAAATCAGTTAACAATTAAAATCATTTTAAAAAATTAAAAACATTTAAAAACCAATTTTAAAATGATTTAAAACTATAAATCTAATTAATTGAATTTCCCTTCATCCATATCTTATGTTTGAAAGATATGGCAGTGCCAGGAGTATCAGCAAAAACATCCAAGAAATTAGCAATCATATCAGCATATGGATGCTCCATCATCTGTAATACAGGTTAGTGCTACTTGGGTTTAACACGATCCATATATCTTTCTGATGTTTCCAGTCCAATACTGAGACTCTTTTTGTGTGTGACACGAACACTTTCCCTTCTGCTGTACATCCTTTGTATTCCAGGACAGCAGTGAAGTATCCATTTATGGCAATAGGGAACCTCCATATCCCCATGGGTGGATGTCTGAAGGCTGCAAGGGCAGATCAGATGTGGTGAGGAGTTTCTTGAAAACCAGATTGGAAATGATAGTGTAAGGAGAACTAGAATCAGCAGCATCCACATATGAGAAGACTGGGCTTGGAAGGATTAGACTAAACAGACTGGATTTCAGGAGGTGGGTTTTGAGGACCCAAAGAGAGCAATTTGGCACAGTGAGGAGCATTTTCCACCCTCCTAGCCATCTCTGTAATTTTATCCAAGGTAAGTTTCTGCTTCAATAGCAGTTTTTCATGCAATTTGGAGCAGTTTGTTTTCATAACAATCTGATCCCTGACCATTTCATCAGAAAAGTTGGCAAACTCACAGGTTACACTTAAGGGATGCTGAATAGAATACAACAATGTTCCACAGTAATTACTATAAAGTCATTATAACAACTAAAAGAATGAGTAAACGCTTGTATCGGCTCCAAATCCCTTTTTTTTTTTTAGATCTAGAATTTCATAAAAACATCTAATCCCAATGAGTAGTAAAGTGGTCCTAAATCTGGAATCTTCTGTCACAACTCCGCAAGGTATCTGAATAATGTTAAGTCCATCCAAAGTGGAGTGACAGATGGAACCAAAAGCCAATCTCCAAAGTAAATATCTATCAAGGCATAAAATGCCAGACGTGTTTGGAATGCAAGTCTTCGTCAGTGGTAATTCATCCATATACATCTCACTTACAGAAATAGTAAAAAGTTTCTCAAATCCTATTCTGGATTTGAGGCCTCAAAGCCTCCTCACCCCAAATCCAAAAAAATATACTGCTGTTACTTAATATCAAGCCCTATATAAAGAAAGGAAAGATTGTGCCGTCAAGTCAGTGTCAATTTCTGGAGACCACAGAGCTATGTGGTTTTCTTGGTAGAATACAGGAGTGGTTTACCATTGCCTTCCTCTTGTGCAGTAGGAAATGATGCCTTTGCTGTTGTCACTGAAATGAGCATCTGCCTCCAGCACTTTCCTATATCTCTGCTGCCCGATATAGGTGACTACAAATATATATTTCCTAGGCACAGTCTGGGAAGCACATTGACAGGGATTTGAACTAACAGCCTCTTGCTCCCTAGGCAAGCCGCTTCCCCACTGTGCCACCACAGCTGAAATGGACACCTTGTTTCAAAGAAGATTGGGAACCTTTCTTGCTTTACTTAAAGAACTATTTTTCTAACATGGACCTTTCAGCAAGGTTTGAAATTTAGTAATTACAGCAGGTTGTGTAATGTAAAATCGAATTGTAAGATGGAGTATATATGTTTTGTATTATTATAGCAATGGCTTATATGTATAGTTAACAAGAACCGCGTAGACTGGTAAGCGGGAAGTCAATAATTACTTAATTAAATGTAACTTGATTGTTAAGGTATTGTTAAAATCAATAAAATTCTAAAATGTGAAAATATGGACACCTTATTTATTTGATTTATATATCGCCCTTCTGTCTCACTTCCTTAATATATCAAGGGCTCAATATCTATCTATCTATCTATCCACCCACAAATATACTACAACTAAGTCATTACACATACCTTGTACAGTTTTACTCCACCTATCATGCAGGAGTTGCTCATACTTTGACTAAAATTATCCCTATATATCCCTTGATCTCTAACCTATAATCATTGGTTATTGATTATTTAATTGTTGGTTTATGATGTTTTTAATTGTTAATCATTGTTTTATGCTTTATAATTTTTGTTTTTAATTATTAACTGCTTTTAATGGTGTTTTAATGTAAACCGCCCTGAGCCTTTTGGAAGGGTAAAAAAATAAAAGTTTTAATAATAAATAAATAAATAAATGGATTATACTACTTGAATGTTCCTATATGAATGTTCCTATATGAATTGTACAGATCATATACCTATTCCTGTATCAAGTCTTGTTCTCTGCATGTGTTACCATCCAATCTCAGTATTCCCATTTTACTCATTTGGTAAATACTCCTGGAATGAGTCTATTTAAACCAGCACTAGTTGGAGTAGGAGTAACAGATCTGAGATGAGTAAAGTGGGCAAGTGAGAGTGGATGGTAACACACATAGAGAACAAGATTCAGGTATAGATTTGGGTAGAGGAGGCCTTGAAGTAACCAGAATGGTATCTGAGAAGCTTTTTACCATTTCTGTAAATGGGATATATATGTACAGGTCTCGTGGTAGCAAGCATGACTTATCCTCTTAGCTAAGCAGGGTCTGCCCTGGTTGCATATGAATGGGAGACTAGAAGGGTGAGTACTGGAAGATATTCCCCTGAGGGGTTGGACCGCTCTGGGAAGAGCAGAAGGTTCCAGATTCCCTCCCTGGCATCTCCAAGATAAGGCTGAGAGAGATTCCTGCCTGCAACCTTGGAGAAGCCGCTGCCACTCTGTGAAGACAATACTGAGCTAGATAGACCAATGGTCTGACTCAGTATATGGCAGCTTCCTATGTTCTTATGTATGGTTTACGGGAGAGGAGAAATTCAGGAAATGGGATTTGGCTATGTTCAGAATATTGTAATGTATCTAAGCATTAGTGGAAATGGCTGTAATATAGATAACACAGTGTGTATGTGATTAATTGTTGTACCTATGTTTAAATTTTGATGCAATATAGCTTATTTGTTTCAAATATAGGCTTTTGTGATATATATAGATGAATTGCCACTAAAGAAGACTTGCAATTGAAACGCATCTGTCATTTTATCCCTTGATAGATATTTATGTCTTTGAAGATTGGCTTTTGGTTCCATCTGACACTCAACTTTGAATGGACATGAACATTTATTCTATTTGAGAATTGTACTTAACATTACTCACCAATACCTTGTGGAGTTGTGACAGAAGATTCCAGATTTCAGTACCATTTTACTACTCATTGGGATTAGGGTTTTTTGTTTTTTAAAAAAATGAAATTCTAGACCTTTTAACAAAGGATTTGGAGCCGATAGAAGCTTTTACTCATTCTTTTAGTTATAGTAATTTTATAGCAATTACAGTAGGACATGTTATGACTTGTAAAGATATTATTTATTTATGGATATTTGTACCCTGCCCCAAACTTCCATCTTTGAGCTGTTTATAGCAACAATATTATTAAATGGTTACATGGTTGATTTTATATATATTTGTTGGGTATTTTAGCAACTTTAGGATTCTTTATTGGAGCTTACTATTGATGTTAGAATCCTACAGAACTTTGTGTTGAGTTCTTTGAGGTATGGAACATTAAAATAGTTTTGGAACTCAGCCTACACATTCTTCATCTTCCTCTCTCAGTTCTCTCTTCTGAGAGACAATCTTCTGTATCTCAATTTTAATGTGAAAAATTTTCCAGAGCCTGGACCTGCTACTATGGGACTTACTTCCAAACTATATTTCCTGGATATGAGAATTCAATAGTTGAACCCTACCATTTGGTCATTTATAAGATCTCGATGAGTTGTGCTTGCCACATGTGAATTTCCAAACCCACTCTCTTTTCTAGTTATGCATCAGCAATCAAAATATATGTGGAATTTATCCTTTGATGAAAGGTAAAATGGGTGCTCCTGAGAGCAATAGCTGGGATAAAATAATATTTTACTTTTTTAAAAAATTACATGTGAATTCTGGCAGCATACAAATAACCAGTCAACAATTGCCATCATGCATTGTAGTGAATACATTATTTGGTAACCTGCTCTTGCGAAGACTCATATGGTTATAACAACATCTGTACTATGCAATGAAATACAACTGCTAGGTGATTACTAATTGTTTGACACACAATATGCAGTTGAAAAGCCATCTGCCAAAAAAAAAAAAAAAGAGCCACAACAACTGGTTTAACCTTTCCAACAAGAACATTATGTAGACATTACAACTTTTGGAGAAAGAAAATTATTTTTAAAACACCCACCACCCCACACTGCTGACAGAGCTACTTTCTACCTAAAGAAACTGCCAAAATCAATGCTTAATATAAGACATGCCTAATGAGAAAGCTTGTGGATTATAGTCACACACTAGGTTTTTTAAACATTTCTCTCGACAGGCTTTTTAAATTACCCTGCCCTTAAAGCACATTTTCACATTAGGACTTTTCATGAACACAGTGCATCAAGAGCCCATCTGTGAACCTGCTGAAACAAAAATCATTAGACTCTGTTGAATGCAACTTAGCTACACAAATCAGACTGTTTTAGCAGATCTCATCACACACATTGGTAAATGCTCCAGTACAATTTATTTGTTTGATGAAACAAATTTTAAAGAGGTTCAGATTTGCAGCTGTTGCAAATTATGGCCAATCAAGCCAACTTAACTTAGCTGAGGCAATATTAGAAGCCCAGCAGAGAGAGAAAAGGAGAGTCTATCTAGCTCTTACCCAGTCCTGCCTGGAGTGAGAGACCATGTGGGTGGTAGGGATTCTTCTGCTGTTGCTTGCCTGCTTTTGCTTCCCCTGTGGGGCTGCAACCTCAGGTTAACATCTGTGGGAAGTATGGGCAGGACTGGGACCAGCCCCTGAGTGACTCAGCTGTTCCTCGGGTCACCTGCTCAGTTTGGGGCTTTATAGGAAGGCTCCTTGTGGCGGCAGGCCTGCCACTGGTGGGGTCACCACCGAAGGGGCAACAACAAAGGGAGTCATCCCTTTGGGGGAGCCACCTTGGGGGAGGGTGAGAGCTAGAGGGCCTCTGTTTAATTAGTTTTAAGCTGTTTTAGACTTGGGTTGAAATTGCTGTAATGTGGCTGGGTTCATCTGAAGATGTGGACAGGGGGTGCCTTTGTTGACTATGGGGCAGCCATCCTGGTGGTGGTAGGGAATAAAAGTAATGTTGGCAGGTCAGTGGACCGTTCCAGGGGAAGGGTAGCCAGAAATTTAATAGCGGTCTCCCATTCCAGCTGTCCGGCCAGCTATTTGACCTTGGGGAGCACTGCCAACAACCCACATAGGTTTTCCCTGTTCCTCTGTAATGCCAGGTCAGTCCAAAATAAATCTGAACTCATCCATGATTTGATCATGGATGAAGGGGCTGACCTGGTATGTATTACTGAGACTTGGTTGGGGGAGGCTAGTGGTCCAATTTGGTCCCAGCTTCTCCCTTCAGGATATTCTGTAGAGGAGCAGGTGAGGGGACGTGGGCGGGGAGGTGGAGTGGCTGTGGTCATAAGGATAACATCTCACTTACCAGGGTCCCTGTCAGTATATCGGACCATACTGAATGTGTGTACTTGAGTTTGGGGACCAGGGATAGATTGGGACTTCTGTTGGTGTACCGATCGCCCCACTGCCCAGCGGAATCCCTTACTGAGCTCAAAGACTTGGTCGTGGAACTCGCGTTGGAGTCTTCCAGACTCATGGTACTGGGGGACTTCAATGTTCATTTCAGGAGCAATCTGTCCAGGGTAGCTTGGGAGTTCATAGCGGCCATGACAACTATGGGCCTATCCCAAGTGGTCCCTGGACCTATGCATATTGCAGGTCACACGCTTGATTTGGTATTTTACTCTGATCAGGGTGGTGTTTCGTGGGTGGGGACTCCTGTGATTTCCCCATTGTCATGGACAGATCACCATCTGGTTAAGGTTGGATTTACAACCACTTCCCACCTCCGCAGGGGCGAGGGGCCCATTAGAATGGTCCGCCTGAAGAGGTTATTGGATCCATTAAGATTCCAAGAAGCCTTGGAGGGATTTAATGTTGGCTTTGCTGGTGATCCTGTTGATGCCCTGGTTGAGAATTGGAACAACTTGCTCACCAGGGCAGTAGACACGATTGCTCCTAAGTGTCCCCTCCGACCCACTTCAAAATTGGTCCCTTGGTATACAGAAAATCTATGGGGGCTGAAACAGCAAGGTAGGTGACTGGAGCGCAAGTGGAGGAAGACTCAACTCGAATCTGACAGATTGCGACATAGAGCACATCTAAAGATCTATGCTCAGGCAATATGGGCGGAGTTGTTCAGGGTTGTGAGAGGATTAGTATTTGCCCCCCCACCTGAAACAGAATTTGGAGTTATCAGTTACCCGCTGTGATGTGTTTAAAGAGTTTTTGCAGATAAAATCTCTTGGATTCGGGCCGACCTAGATGGAGACTCCACAATTAATTTGATGTCTGAGCTGGAGGTGCCCAACGACTCCTCTTATGTGATTCGACTGGATCGGTTTCAGTTTGTGACTCCTGAGGATGTGGACAAGCTGCTTGGATCGGTGAGGCCTACCACTTGTTCTCTTGACCCTTGTCCAACATGGCTTGTTCGATCTATCAGGGAGGTTGTTGTAAACAGCCTGGTGGATATAATAAATGCTTCTTTGAGGGAGGGCAGGATAGGGATGTGCATAAAACCGGTTCTCCCAGTTCAGTTCGGATCCGAACCGGGTCCGAACCGGACCAGGGTGGTTCGGTTTTGGTTTTGCCGAACCACCCCCCCCCCCCCGGTTCAGTTCGGATCTCAAAAAATAGCTGGTTTGAAAGGGGACCTTGTGTTCTACCTGCCACCCAAATTTCAAGTCGATTGGACCTTCCTCTGATTTTTTACAATTTTTTTAAAAAAATTCAATTTTTGCCCATAACTCCCTATGTGGAGCACTTAGGGGCAAAAAGCTGGGGTGGGTGGTAGCCACCAATGGGTGTACTCCACCCCAACAATCCCAAGGCAATTGGTTGCTCCTAGTATTATTGGTGCATTTTTGAAAAAAAAATTCCCATTGACTAGAATGGGGGTTTGGGGCTGCCCCAGACCCGGCTCTGTGGGGCAGCATCACCACCAAAGTGGGTCCGGGGCCATGGCAAAAATGGCCTCAGTCCTTCCCAGCAATCCCCGGAGAGATAGGAGTGATGGTTTTTTTTATTAAGATTTTCTAAGGCATTAAATAATATCTAATTGGAAAGAATAGAATGTGTGTCACTGGGTGAAAGGTGATAAAAAGCCACATAGAGAGACAGTTATTCATTTAATGCCTTAGGAAATCCTAATAAAAAAACCATCACTCCTATCTCTCCGGGGATTGCCGGGAGGGACTGAGGCCATTTTTGCCATGGCCCCAGACCCACTTTGGGGGTGCTGCCACCCCACAGAGGCGGGTCCGGGGCTGCCCCCCAAAAAACCCCAATCTAGCCAATGGGATTTTTTCTCTTCTTTTCAAGAAATCCACCAACAATGCTAGGGGCACCCATCAATTGCCACCCCAGCCTTTTTGCCCCTCTCTCTGGGCGCCCTAACACTTAACACCTAGTACCTACCACCTACCCAAGCAAGATGACACTCAGAGAGACAACACACCAACTCTCTGATCTAACAAAAAAGCCACTGCTGCTGCTGCCTGCCAGCAGTGGAGCAGCACACTAAGCACACACACAGAGAAGAAGCAGGAGGCGGAGTGTGGATTCTATGATAGCATATTAGAGTGGATCGATGGTGTCTCATTGAAAATCTCATTTGCTATCATAGAATCCACACTCAATACTAGGGATGTGCAAAAAATTTCGGGCACAGAACGATCTGTGCCTGAAACGAACAATTTCGGGTGATTCGGGGCCGAACCGAATCACCCCCGATGTCCCGCGATATTTTTCGGGCACGAGCCGAATCACCCGAATTTCGGGCATGAAAAATTCGGGTGATTCGGTTCACAGTTGATTTTTGGTGAATTTTTAAAGTTTTAGTGACTTTGGGGCAGTTCGGGGGCATAGCATGGTATTTGGGCAAAAGGATTGGGGTGGGGTGGTAGTGCCTAATGGGTGCAGGCTATCACCCCAATTTCAGGGGGATTGGGCCAAGAGCTGATTTTTGGTAAATTTCTGAAAATTTCATGTCTTTGGGGCAGATTGGGGCATATTGGGGCAGAAAGTGGGGCCTGGGGCAGAATAGTGGGGTGGGGTGGTAGTGCCTAATGGGTGGAGGCTACCACCCCAATTTCAGGGGGTTTGGACAAAGGGCTGATTTTTTGAGAATTTTTGAAGTTTTAGTGACTTTGGGGCAGTTTGGGGGCAGAAAGTGGACCTGCCCCAAAATAGTGGGGTGGGGTGGTAGTGCCTCATGGGTGGAGGCTACCACCCCAATTTCAGGGGGTTTGGACAAAGGGCTGATTTTTTGAGAATTTTTGAAGTTTTAGTGACTTTGGGGCAGTTTGGGGGCAGAAAGTGGATCTGCCCCAAAATAGTGGGGTGGGGTGGTAGTGCCTCATGGGTGGAGGCTACCACCCCCATTTCAGGGGGATTGGGCAGAGGGCTGATTTTTTGAGAATTTTTGAAGTTTGGGTGTCTTTGGGGCAGATTGGGGGCAGAAAGTGGATCTGCCCCAAAGGAGTGGGGTGGGCTGGTAGATAGTGCCTAATGGGTGGAGGCTACCACCCATCCCCAATTTAAGAGTGATTGGGCAGAGGGGTGAATTATGGTGAATTTATTTGTATGAGGTTTGTCTTCATAAGGTGAAGTGTGCTAAATTGATTACTTCCTCATATTATTCATAGTAAAGGAAAGTGTGAAAAAGTGAAAGTGGGGTCATGAGAGTTGTTTAATTGAAAAAAATCTCATTTGCTATGATAGAATGAGAATTCACACCTCAGAAAAAACTTCTGAGGTGTGAATTCTCATTCTATCATAGCAAATGAGATTTTTTTCAGTTAAACAACTCTCATGACCCCACTTTCACTTTTTCACACTTACTATGAATATGAGAAAGTAATCAATTTAGCACACTTCACCTTATGAAGACAAACCTCATACAAATAAATTCACCATAATTCACCCCTCTGCCCAATCACTCTTAAATTGGGGATGGGTGGTAGCCTCCACCCATTAGGCACTATCTACCAGCCCACCCCACTCCTTTGGGGCAGATCCACTTTCTGCCCCCAATCTGCCCCAAAGACACCCAAACTTCAAAAATTCTCAAAAAATCATCCCTCTGACCAATCCCCCTGAAATAGGGGTGGTAGCCTCCACCCATGAGGCACTACCACGCCACCCCACTATTTTGGGGCAGATCCACTTTCTGCCCCAAACTGCCCCAAAGTCACTAAAACTTCAAAAATTCTCAAAAAATCAGCCCTTTGTCCAAACCCCCTGAAATTGGGGTGGTAGCCTCCACCCATTAGGCACTACCACCCCACCCCACTATTCTGCCCCAGGCCCCACTTTCTGCCCCAATATGCCCCAATCTGCCCCAAAGACATGAAATTTTCAGAAATTTACCAAAAATCAGCCCTTGGCCCAATCCCCCTGAAATTGGGGTGATAGCCTGCACCCATTAGGCACTACCACCCCACCCCATTCCTTTTGCCCAGATCCCATGCTATTCCCCCGAACTGCCCCAAAGTCACTAAAACTTTAAAAATTCACCAAAAATCAGGATTTTGCCCAATCCCCCTGAAATTAGGGTGATAGACTCTACCCATTGGGCACTACCATCCCACCCCAAAATTTTGCCCCTGGGCCCCTTTTTACCCCCCCGAATCGATTTGGATTCGGATTAAATCCGAATCCGAACCGAATCAAGGGTGATTCGGGTGACCCAGATTCGGGCACAAAACATAACAGGGGTGATTCGGTTCGGGTCTGAGCCGAATCACCCGAAATCCTGAATTGCACACCCCTACTCAATACCTCAGAAACAAGAGAACCCTGTACCCATGGGGGTGCCCCTACCAGAGATCTCTGTACCCCATGGGTTAGAAACCCATGGGGGTGGTTGGCACCCTATGTGCACTACACCACCACTTGCTCTGGGCCACCCCAGCACCCCCATGTGCACTTATAGGGCTGCTGAAAGCTCCATTATAACTTATTATGAGGAAAAACCTTAAAGACGCGTAAACTTCAAAAATCACTTAAAAATCACTTCTTTGCCCAATTCCTTTCAAATAATTCTGATAGATTCCTTGCCCACCCTAGGAACTACCACCCACCACACTGCACTCTACGACACCCCTTTCCCCCCGACGTGAAGCTATACATTTGCTGCAATCCTAATTATTCTCTATGAGGAATTCAAAAATACTTAACAATTCACCAATAATCAGAGGAGTGTCCAATTGCCTTGAGATTTTTTGGATGGTAGGCACCCATGCCTGTCTACCACCCACCCTGCTTTTGTGCTCCTAAGTCCTCCACAACAGGGTATATGGACTGGTTCGGGTCCCATTATACTCAATGAGAAAAATAATTAAAAATATTTCAAATATTCATAAAAAATCATAGGGGTGTCTGATTGCTTCATGGTTTGCATGGTTGTTGGCACCCATGAGTGCTCCACAATAAGAAATAATGGCCTGGTTCGGGTCCCATTATATCCTATGAGAAAAAAATAAAAATATTTTTCAAAAATTCATAAAAAATCATACGAGTGTCCGATTGCTTTGGGGTTTGGATGACAGGTACCCCTGGGTGCCAGCTACCATCTGACCAATTTTCAGCTTTCCGAACCGGTCCAAACCGGTTCGAAACGAACCACCCCCAGTTCGGTTCGGATTCGAACCGAACCGGGGGTGGTTCGGTTCGATCCAAACCTCCGAACCGGAACCGGTTCGGACCCGAATCGGTTCGGATCCGAACCGGTTCGCACATCCCTAGGGCAGGATGCCTCCTTTTCTTAAGGAGGCAATCATTAAACCTCTTCTAAAGAAGCCTGCATTAGATCCCTCAGAGTTGAGCAATTATAGGCCTGTTTCCAACCTCCCATGGCTGGGCAAAGTAATTGAGAGGGTGGTGGCCTCTCAGCTCCAGGAGGTCTTGGAGGAAACTGATTATCTAGAACCTTTCAAACTGGGTTTTGGGTGGGCTATGGGGTGGAGACTGCCTTGTTCAGCTTGATGGATGGTCTCCAATTTGCAATTGACAGAGGAAGTGTGACTCTGTTGGTCCTCTTGGATCTCTCGGCGGCTTTCGATACTATTGACCATGGTATCCTTCTGCAACATCTGAGGTGTTGTGGGTGGGAGGCACTGTTTTACAGTGGTTCCACTCCTACCTCTCGGATAGATTCCAGATGGTGTCGATTAGAGATTGTTGCTCTTCAAAATCTGAGCTTATGGTGTCCCTCAAGGCTCCATACTTTCTCCAATGCTTTTTAACATCTACATGAAACCGCTGGGAGAGATCATCAGGGGATTTGGAGCTGGGTGTTACCAGTATGCTGACGACACCCAGATCTACTTCTCCACGTCAACTTCTTCAGGAGTTGGCATATCCTCTCTAAATGCTTGCCTGGAAGCGGTTATGGGCTGGATGAGGGAGAATAAACTGAAGCTGAATCCAGATAAGACGGAGGTACTTATTGTGCGGGGTCAGAACTCTAGAGACAATTTTGATCTGCCTGTTCTAGATGGGGTCACACTTCCCCAGAAGGAACAGGTTTGCAGTCTGGGAGTACTTCTGGATTCACACCTCTCCCTGGTTTCTCAGGTTGAGGCGGTGGCCAGTGGTGCTTTCTATCAGCTCTGGCTGATACGCCAGCTGCGTCCGTTTCTTGAGATCAATGACCTCAAAACTGTGGTACATCTGTTGGTGACCTCCAGACTTGACTTTTATAATGTGCTCTACGTGGGGCTGCCTTTGTACATAGTCCAGAAACTTCAGTTGGTTCAGAATGCGGCAGCCAGCTTGTTCTCTGGGTCATCTCAGAGAGATCATGTTACTCCTTTACTGACGGAGTAACACTGGCTGCCAATAGGTTTCTGGACAAAATACAAAGTGCTAGTTATAACTTACAAAGCCCTAAATGGCTTAGGCCCTGGGTACCTAAGAGAACGTCTTCTTCATTATGAGCCCCACTGCCCACTGAGGTCATCTGAGAAGGTCCGTCTCCAGTTGCCGCCGACTCGTTTGGTGGCTACACAGAGACGGGCCTTCTCGGTCGCTTCCCCAAGATTGTGGAATGCACTCCCTGCTGAGATACAATCCTCCACATCTCTGGCAATTTTCAAAAAACACCTGAAAACCCTTCTTTTCTCCCAAGCTTTCTCAGCTTCCTAAATTGTGGTGTTTTTAATTTCTGGTTTATTTTAAAATTCAAAACCTGATTTCGGGGTTTTTAATCACTGTAATTGTTTAATTGTTGTTTTAAAATATTTTTTAATTGTTAATTGTTATATTGTTTTTTAATTTGTTTTAGCTCTTTACTGTTTTAGTGGTGTGTTTTAATTGTAAACTGCCCTGAGCCATTTTGGAAGGGCGGTAAACTAAACTAAACTAAACTAAACTAAACTAAACTAAACTAAACTAAACTAAACTAAATATATATTACTAGTAGGATAAATGGAGATTCCTCTAACCTCTGCGTTCTTACTATTCTTCTGCCATGCATTTAAAATCCCCCGCAGAGATTATGGAGTTGAACATTTTAAACATGACAGAGATAAGCATTTTTAAAAAGCAGTTTAAGGGCCTATTTCAGTAATTCCCACCCCCCCAGGCAGGGGCCACCTTAGCAAAAACAAAAACAAACCCCTTCAATGTGAGAGCCATTTCCCATTGTGCTGACCTCAGCACAGTAGGGATGTGCACGAACTGGTTCAGCACTCCATTGGTGGAGCACTGAACCAGTTCAAAAGCCTGGCATTCGAGTCAGTTTGGAGGTGGGGGGGCCTTTAAGAGGCCGGCCGCTTCCCCCCACTGGTGCTGTCCCAAAACCACTGGCACAGGGCTGCAGTATACCTCTTTGCAGCCCCGGTTAGCGTCGTACTGGAAGGTTATGACCCAGGCAATAGGGTCCTACTGCGCATGTGTGGTAGCCTCCACAATGGCCACCACACTGGGAAATAGGCCTGGAAAGGGCTGAAGACTGCCCAAACCATGGAAACACACCCTGCCACCTCGGAGAAGTCCCCCAGAGGGGGTAAGTTAAAAAAATGATTTTTTTAAAAAATGGCTTGACAGATCCCTGTACTGGGGCCGGTTCGGCTTGACCCCAAACCTTTGAACTGAACTGGTTTGATATCAAACTGGTTCAGATTTGAACCTGTTTGCACACCCCTATAAACAAGTAGTCAGGGCATGCACTTAGGGTTGATGGCAGCCACCACTGGGTCCCGGACCTTACAATGAAGAACACTGGCCTATTACTTCATTCCCTAAACTATGTCCAGTTGTTATTGATTATTATCATTATCATTTATTCAATTTACATACCTCTGTTCCAAAAATGGCTCAGGGCAGTTTACATCAAAATAAAGAAAATTACAATAAATTAACAATTAAAATTAAAACTATAAAAACATTATAAATCAAATTAACAGTTAAAACATTTGCAACTGCTTAAAATCCCTGGAAGGCCAGACAAAACACAGGGGCAAAGCCACCACTGGGAGAATGGGTCCACCCCCAGGGGCTGCGCCTCGCGGCCCGACACACCCCCTGCGTCTGACGTCAGGCGAGCGGGCGTTATTTCACTCCCAAACAGGGTAATCGGCCTGCACTACTTTGGCAGCATGGCTGGAGTGACTCTCTCTGCCTTTTAAAGGCAGGGAGAGCCGCTCCTGGCCTGGCTGGCAACGCAGCAGGGCTGATCTCCCTACCAAATGGGGCTGCGCAGCCTGTTTGGGAGGGAGATCAGCCCACGCAGGGCGGCTGGAACGGCTCTCCCTGCCTTTAAAGGCAGGGAGAGTCACTCTGGCCCACACTGCCCAACACAGAGCGGGCCAATCCTTCTCCCCAATGGGACCGCGTGACCCCGTTGGGGAGGGAGACCACGCCCCCGCATCTGACGTGAGACATGAGAGATGCAGGGGGCTGGCTAGACACGCCTCCCATCAGAAGCAGGGGGCGGAGCCAGAGGACCGTGGTGGCAGCCAAACACGGGCCGCCACCAGCCTCCCTCCTCCACTGGCTAAACAGATAGATTTTAAGGGCTCTCCTGAAGGCCAGTAATGAGCTCAGATTACAGATTTCTTCTGCATTCTACAGCTCAGGAGCAGCTACAGAGAAGGACCGCCTTTGAGTTACCACCAGACAAACCGGTGGTAACTGGAGACAGACCTTTTCAGATGACCTTAATGTATGGTTGGGATCATGCAGGAGAAGGCGCTCTCTAAGATAACTCGGACCTAAGCCATTCAGGGCTTTAAAGGTAATAACCAGTTGACAGTGAAAGACTAACTGGTTGACCTAATACGTTTCTAATTAGGTTGACCTAATTAGAAACCTAACCTAATCTAGTCTAAACTAATTAGACTAATTAGGTTGACCTAATAGGTTTCACATCCACACACAAATCCATAGATCCATTTCTAGTATTCTATCGAAGGGTTGCCTGCTTTTCCTGGTATAACTCCTGTGCCCTTAAATAGCAGAACTTCAGCAGGTAAAGGTTACCCCAACACTGATATATCAAAAGGCTTTCCCTGGCTGAAATTCTGCTTTCCAAACACTGGCAAAAAAGGCACTGGAGCTGTATCAGAAAAATAGCTGACAACCATTCTGTAATAGAATATTGGCATAGCTTGGAAAAAATGCAACTGTGCTGTAAGAATAGGGTGGGCACAGCTTGCAGAACAAATTCATACCCTCTCCAGCAGCACAACTAAAGTTGCCAGTCCCTGATCTGGAGACAAACCTTGCTTCTTTTAACAACTTAGGGCAACAAACCACTATGCACAAATGGCTTTAGTGCCTATGCTGCAGTGGAACATTCAGCTCCGCCCCCACCCATGCCTGCTAAAAACAAGGCATTATCCTGTAACAGGTGAGAGAGAGAGATCCCTATCTCTCTCTCTCATGCACAGCACAGTTGCAACTGAATTTCTCACTCCTTGAAGCTTCATGGGATTCAAAGAATCCTGATGGTGCTGAGATGTGTCTTCAATCAACATATTAGCCGCCACCCCCCAGCATTAATGCCCAATAGTAACCTAATTGTAAGACTTAGGACCATTCTGCATATGAAGAACAATCATGTGGTATAGCCCTTTTGAGACTGGAGCAGTTCAGAGTTCATGTTTGAATATATTATGATGTCAAGAAGTCCCATCACCTTTCAACACATGGAAAGTTAGCACACTTGGGAGATTTCTAACTAAGCTTTGTCCCTGACATGCTAATTTTCTTTGTGCAGGGAGGGATTCAAAATGTGAAACCCCAAATGAAGTTGTACATTTCCCAGCAGTTTGAACCTGTAGATTAGGCATGTGCACAAAACCGGCTTTGCCAGTTTGGTTCGAATCCAAACCCGATACAGAACAAGTTCAGTTCAAACCAGATACGGGTCTAACTCAGACCGCCCAGACTGGGCCAGTTTGATTCGAACCACAGTTCAAATCAAGCCAGCTCATGCACACCTACTGTAGATTCTGTCTGCTGGTCAGTAATAAGCAACAGCAGAGGGAAGGACCACAGTGCCAGGACGTCATACATTCTTATTTCAGTAAAAATGGCTGGTGAGAACATTTAGGCTCAAAGTTCAGTGACCAACACACTGACTAAGCCTGTGCATGTGCAACCAAAAAGACATACATACAGTTATAGCGTCCCCATTTCTGAAATGCAATGATTTGTGTGGGGGGCGGAATTTTTGCTAATCCCACCTTCCCTCAGAAGTGCTCCATGTGACCTGAAAGTAGGTTCCTGACGGTTGCACAGCTATCACTGTGTGTGTGCCCTTTTTAGTTACATACATGTAGATTAAGTCAGGATGTCAGAAATTGGGACTTACTCTGAAGTAAACACATAAAATTGTACTGTTAATCCTTTATTTTTTTTTAATTGTTTAATTACAATATGCAAGACCTTCCACAGAGCAATTTAGCAGCTGTTCAAGGAAAATAAATATTCATGATTTGGAACAAGCTGTGGCATATTCCTATTAGCTGCAGGAATCTTACACTGTTTTTGCCTCTAAAATGTCAAACAGCATGTGCCTTACCATAACTGTCTAGCACGAAGTTGGTCAGCCAGCCCCCAGATTTTACAAAACAAAAAGCAAAAGAATAAAAACACATATACTATTTTACAATACTTTAAAGGATAGATTTAAGATAACAGCAACCACCTTGCACAGAGACGCACACCTTGCATACTAAAAATAGTCCTAGATCTCTGCAGAGTTGCAAGGTACAACCATATTCGGAGGGAAATACAGAGAAGCCGGTCTAATGTCTTTTGTCTTTTTTAATGAGTATAATGTGACCAAAGCCAATATTGCTACTACATGTTTGTATAGCATATTAAAGTGTTCAGATCAGTTTGCATACATTTTAATAATTATTACAAATTACTTATTAAGTAAGGCAGCATTGCTATTTTATAGCAGTTTCTGAAGTTGAAAGGTGGTGGGTTGTATCCAAAGGTTGCCTTCCTTTGAAGGCTTTATTAAGGCAATTTAGAGAGTCCATGGCAGAAGTGTGATGTGAACTGATGACTTAATTCCCATTTCCCCACTACACTTTACCAGTTCCAGGCCAAAGCAGCACCTAATGAAGGTGTTTAGTCATGGTATGGTTCATATGTCAATCAAAAGGTGGACAGGACAAATTATGAACCAGTGGTCCTCCAATCAGTCATTCTGGATCCCTTGCGGGAAACTGTTGGTGCGTATGAAGAGCTAGCAAGTTATTATATAGCTGTGTAGGAGCTAAGGGTTGCCTGGAAAAAGAGAAATTTGTATCCATATAGGTATTCTCAGGTTTTGTCCCAAATGAATTATTTGAAAGTAAGTCCCATTGAAAGGAAGTGAAAACTGTGAGTGAGGAAGGCTGTATTCCCAATCTCACCTCTAGTGCCACATCTGCAATAAAGTTATAAGCAATGGAACTTCCATATAAGCCCTCTTCAGACATTACATTGTGCTTGCAGTTGGATACAGGTATATGTACACATGTGCATGCTTTTTGTGAGAATGATTGTACATGTGTTCCTTTTAGAAGTAAACCTGGGTACAGGCATACCTGCCAACGTGTCCCTATTTTACCATTCAGGTGAATGGGAAAATAGACACATATTTAGGGGTTGAGGTATAGGCCCCATCAAATGCAGGGCACAGGTAGGAAGCAGACTAATGTGCGTTGGACATAAGGCATGTACACATGCACAGTTCTGCATGTGCATGTAGTGTACACAGACTGTATGTGTGTTGTGCATCACATATGAATAGGGCTACAATTTATTCAAGATTAGGGTATCGAGAACAGGAATGCTGCAATAGTTTTCCTGAGTCGAATCCAGCAAGACACTGATATAGAGGGCAGTATGAGTTAAAACAATCAGTAGGGAATGATTGAATGAGGCCATCCAAAGCCTTAGTGGATCAATATCATAAAGCCCCATTCCAATCAATATGTAACTTATTTTGAAGGAAACATTTTGACCTAGCAGTATTAATATAAATGGCAGAAATCTTTTACCAAAAGATTTATGTGCCCAAGGGGGAAAAATGGTTTTGGACAATTAATTCAATACACATATCCTCTGTATTTGCTAGGAGGCCATTTCTCCCCAATTAGCTTACCAATAAAGCAGTGTGGGTGGTTGTCTTCCGTCATTCCCTGACTGTGAGCTTCCCAGGAGCTGGTTTGCTAATACTGAAGATAGACTGCCAGATTAACTGAATCTCTGGTCTGATTCAGAAAAGCAAACCTTGGATTTTTCTTACTGCAAAAGGTGAGCAATTGGCGGGAGACAGGTTTTTTCAAAATCCCACACTTGCATCCCACTACTCCAGCTTTCTCCTCTCATTAAAAATACTAGAAACCAGCATTCATACAGTTTCACATTATATCAAAGGAAGTCTATATTAGCAAGATCCCCTGTGAAGCAAGTAGAGGACATATGAAAGCCTGAGCAGAAAACAAAGGCAACTATATTTAGCTTCAATTCAACATACATGAATTTGCTTTATGTGCAAATAGGACTGCCATGTATTTCATTCAATGAAACACCAGCACCTTTAAAGATACTGAAATAAAACAAATTCTGCCTGGAGGGCAGCTGGCAGAAAAAAGAAAAATCAAACTCTTATATGTTGTTCCTACAGAGCTTTGCAGAATTGTCCCAGGCAGTAGAGTCACTAATGGCTCAGGTGAATGGAGAACTGGTCTTGTGGTAGCAAGCATGAATTGTCCCTTTTGCCATGCAGGGTCTGCCCTGGTTGCATTTGAATGGGAGACTACGTGTGTGAACACTGCAATATATTGTCCTTAGAGGGTGGGGCTGCTCCGGGAAGAGCACCTGCATGCATGCATAGAGAAGGTTCCAAGTTCCCTCCCTGACATCTCCAAGATAGGGCAGAGACTCCTGCCTGGAGGAGAGGAGAGCTGGTCTTGTGGTAGCGAGCATGACTTGTCCCCATAGCTAAGCAGGGTCTGCCCTGGTTGCATCTGAATGAGAGACTTGATGTGTGAGCACTGCAAAACATTCCCCTCAGGAGATGAAGCTGCTCTGGGAAGAGCAGAAGGTTTCAAGTTCCCTCCCTGGCTTCTCCAAGATAGGGCTGAGAGAGATTCCGGCCTGCAACCTTGGAGAAGCCGCTGCCAGTCTATGAAGACAATACTGAGCTAGATAGACCAATGGTCTGACTCAGTATATGGCAGTTTCCTATGTTCCTATGCCTGCAACCTTGGAAAAGCTGCTGCCAGTCTGTGTAGACAATACTAAGCTAGATGGGCCAGTGGTCTGACTTGGTATATGGCAGCTTCCTATGTTCCTAGGGGCTAGATAACAATACAGTAATATGTATTTATAGAATGCCTAAGGAACTAGACATTAGATAGGAATTGGATTTTTTTTAAAGAGGGAGATCTGACCTAGTTGTTAGCTCTGTAGCATTCTCTCTCTCTCTCTCTCTCTCTCTCTCTCTCTCTCTCTCTCTCTCTCTCTCACACACACACACACACACACACACACACACACACACACTGTGTGCTTATTCTTTAGTTTGCTCCAACAAACATTTAACAACAGATTTAGGGAGAAAGTAACAGGCATTCCTTAACGATGTACGAACAGAAAGAAAGAGATGGGGGGGTTGAAGCACATCCTGTCAAGTCCTTATATAGTGCAGGAGTTAAAATCTTCCAGGTGCACACTTTTGCTGAGCAAATCCAAGAGGACCTTAGCTCAACATCTTCATTTTTTGCTCATTGCCTGTGTCAGGGCCACTTGAAGTTCAGCAGGGGCAAAGACGCCAAATTCGGTAACTATGCCGCCAGTTAATAGGTCATGAGGGGTGACATCAAAGGCTGGATTCCAAACACCAATGCCTGGGAAGAAGAAAGAGTACACTATTAGACCAGCAAAGCTATAACCAAAACTCTTTATTGGCCTCATTAATTCACTAGAATACACACAGCCTTTTTTCTATTTCTCCAAGGCTACTCTAGAACAGGGATTCTCAACATTGGGTCCCCAGATGTTATTGGACTTCAACTCCCATAATCCCCAACCAAAGGCTACTGGGGCTGGGGATTATGGGAGTTGAAGTCCAATAACATCTGGGGACCCAACGTTGAGAATCCCTGCTCTGGAAGATATTCCCTACTTGCAAGAACCTTTAGTAGGGTAAGATGAAATGAGATCAGCACTCCGGTCATTACCAAATCGGAAGGCTATAGGAATTGATGGAATACCTATAGAAATATGGCAGGCAACAGAAGAAGAATCAGTCAACTCTAACCAAATTATGCCAGCAAATCTGGAAAATGACACAGTGCCCAACAGATTGGAAGAGGTCAGTATACATACCCATACCAAAGAAAAGAGAATTAGCAGTCTCAGATTGCAAAAACCATCGCACAATATCCTTAATTTCTCATGCTAGTAAAATAATGCTCAGGATCATCCTATGCAGATTAGCCCTACGTGGAAAGGGAAATGCCAGATGTTCAAGATGGTTTCAGAAAAGGCCGAGGAACAAGAGACATTATCGATGATGCATTCTGGATAATTGAAAGCCAAGGAATACCAAAAAGAAGTCAATATGTGCTTCACTGACTACAGAAGAGGCTGGTACGACGCTGACCAGGGTGGCAAGGAGGTACGCTACCGCCTGGTGCCAGCAATTTTGGCACCAGCACTGGCAGGGGAAACGCAACTGGGAGGGAGGGGTAAGGACACCCTCCCTACTCTTTAAGATAACCCCTGCCGCCGCCGCCAAACTGACCTGAACACCAATTTGTGCACTTCCTACAAATGACCAGGCTCAAACTATAATACTTTGGACACATTATGTGAAGACTCAGCTCCCTTCAGAAGTCCATAATGCTGGAGAAAGTTGAAGGAAAGAGAAGAGGATGACCAGCAGCAAGGTGGATGGACTTGATTATGACAGCAATGAATGTACCACTGAGAGACCTAAAAGGCCAGGTTGAAGATAGAGTTGTGCAAACAGGCTCAAGGGCAAGTTCGACTTTGAATCTGTTCGGTTCGATGGTCTGGTGCTGGATAGAACACCTCCTGGTTCGGTTCAGCGCTGGACCAAAGGCCCCTGGATGTTTGGGGTGGGAACACGAATTTAAAAAAATTGAAACGGGGGGGAGGTGGATGGGCCTCAGGAGGTGCCTCCTTCCCCACCGGCCTCCGAAACTGCCCACCTTGTCCAGTTTGGGCACTCTTCGGCCCATTCTGGGCCTCACCTCCATTGCAGTGGCCATTTTGGAGGCTGCCACGCATGCATAATGGATCTCTGTGTGGCCTGGGTCATGACCAGTCCATGCAGAGGCCCATTGGGCATGCAGGGTGGCCACCAAAATGGCCATTGCCATGGGGGTGAGGCCCAGAAAGGGCCAAAGAGTGCCTGAACCAGGAGAGGGGGGCAATTTCGGTGTCCGGCAGGGGGAAGAGGTGCCTCTGGAGGTCCACCGTGGCCATGCTAGCAACCCCCGGTGGGGAAAGCGACTAAAAAATATTATTATTCACGAACACACACCCCAACTGAACCAAATTGGGGGGGGGGGTTTCGAGGGGGTGCTGGACCAAACGGTCCAGGTCCAGTTCGGACTCGCCAGCCAGTTTTGTGTGCACCCTTAGCTGAAGACAGATCATCCTGGAGAGAATCTATGTGGTCACTAAGAGTCGACACCAACTTGATAGCACTTAATCAATCAATCAAGGTTTTGTGGCCCTGTTCTCCTGAAGACAGACATCTCAAAAGAGGCCGATTTAATCATTCAGGGAATGCATGAGCTCCAACCACTCAGGAAGGGATCAACATACAGTAAAAACTGCAGGGACTGAGGTGCAAAGACATGCTTTTTTGTTCCTGGAGCAAAGAATTAGGAGTAGAATGTGACTACACTAAGTGAAGTTGATCACCTTTCCTCTGGAATAACAAAATATTGTCCAAGAAGATTGACATGCTATTCAACAGTCTTGGATTTCAATATATCAAACCAGCTTTTCTTTAATGAGGAAGTCTTACTGTTAAATTTAAAAAATACATTTGACCTATATAGCCTGGTGTAAAATCAGTGCTGACAGAACTGAAGATTTTAACATTTCATTCATTCATTCATTCATTCAATCAAATTTGTACACCGCCTCAAACTTTCGTCTCTGGGCGGTTAACAATAGCATAAAAACAATTAAAACATATACAAAAAACATAAAAACAATTTAACAATTTAAAAATAAACCAGAGATTAAAACCCAAATTTTTTTAGGGAGCTGAGAAAGCTTGGGCGAAAAGATGGGTTTTCAGGTGTTTTTTGAAAATTGCCAGAGATGGGGAGGATCGTATCTCAGCAGGGAGCACATTCCACAATCTCGGGGCAGCGACCGAGAAGGCCCGTCTCTGTGTAGCCACCAAACGAGTCGGCGGCAACTGGAGACAGACCTTCTCAGATGATTTCAATGGGCGGTGGGGCTTGTAGTGAAGAAGACGCTCTCTTAGATACCCAGGGCCTATGCCGTTTAGGGCTTTATAAGTTATGACTAGCACTTTGTATTTTGTCTGGAAACCTATTGGCAGCCATCCAAACATTCCATCATATTTCCCATCTTTTGCACACATCCTCCCCATGTCTTGGTACCTGGTGCTGCAACCCGCACACCATTGATATCCGTCAGCTCTTGGCTAGGCCGCTCCTCAATAACAATTTGCCCTCCGTGTTCCAAGCTCAGGTCACATGAGCTGCTTGGTGCGGCTACATAGAAGGGAATCCCATGGTGTTTTGCAGCAATAGCCAACTGATAGGTACCGACTTTGTTGGCAGTGTCTCCATTGGCAACAACCCTGTCTGCTCCCACGAAGACGGCTGGGTAGAAGAAAGATCAAATTTTAAATCCTGGACACAGTCTTGAGTCCAGTATCCTTCCAAAGCAAACTATAGACATTAAACCGAGTAAGGTACAAATAAAGCCAAACAGGGAGCCCTGCTATGATAGAAATATTTTGGAACTATACCAGTCTGGACAACATGGGCATCCTACGTGGGCATCCTTTAATATTTCCTAAAATCCAAAACCCAGTTGATGCTCCCCCATCATGAGATGAATGAAGCAGTGTGACATTCACAGCTTGTGGCTAGGAGTGTGCATGAACTGATTCAGCGAGTCCAGTAGGGATGCGCCGAATCAATTCAGTGCAGCCTGCCAAATCATTTCAGTTGAGCGGAGAGCAATACCTTTAAGCATGAGTAAAGCAGGTCCTTACCTGCTTCTCCACCGCCCACTGCTTTTCTGGGCACAGCACTACACCACTCAGAAGTCCAGGCATGTCCGTGGGGGTTCACCAAGCAGCCTGCACATGGCGGTGGGACGCACATGGCCACCGTGCACGCATGATGGCCATGTATGTGGTCAGCATGGTTTTGCTGACTACGCACACAGCTGCTGCGCATGTGTGGTGGCCATGTGCATCTCAGCACCACCGTGTGCACATTTCTGAGCAGTACAGAACCATGCACAGAAAAGCAGCAGGGCGGTGGAGGAGTAGGTAAGGACCTGCTTTACTTATGTTTAAAGGTACCACTCCCTGCCCCACCAAAACATTTGTGCACATCCACACTTGTGCTAACTTTAGAGAACTGGCAGGCTAAGCATAGTTCATAAGACTATGGAAGATCTGAAGAGCAGGGCTGATGGCATCACTGAAAACAATGCTGTGGTGTTTGTATGTGCAAACTTGTTTTATATGCAAATAAGGCAAAGTGATAATTTGCAGTGGTTAAAGGAAGTCGGGCAGAAGGAAAGAGGGAGGAGACTTTACATCCCTCCTTTGGCCAGCATTTGCACCCACCCATCCACTTTCAGTTCAAAATGACTCAACTGCCCTGAGCCATTTTGGAAGGGCGGTATATAAATGGAATAAATAAATAAATAACTGAGGAAATCCCAACTTAAACCAGCAAATATCAAGCTGGAGCAGGATTGCTCTTACAAAGATAAGTGGGGATGAGTGGAGAGTGGAGTACACTGGGCATCATACTCTTCCCACCCCAAGAATTCAGTGTTAATGGTTGGGTGGGGGTTTACCCCCAAGCAACTCCTCCCCCCCACCCCAATTTCCTTCTAGGCACACCTTGCATACAGACGGAAACCTCTTCTGCTAGCATCACTAGCAACCAACTCATACAAGGCCTCAAGCATGACATTCTCTCAGCCTTAACCTTCACAAGTTGTTCAGAATATAAAGGTGTGTGTGTGTGTACACACTAGGAAATTCCTAGTGGCATGAAATGTGCCACTGCATGAATGCTACGAGATGACTTTGTCCATATGCACAAACTATTTCCATCCCCTCCTTCTCTCAAAGAGTAAAGGATTTCTCCCAACACCACAGAGCTCTTCTGTGTTCCCCAACCAGAATCTAATGCTTGGGAAAGTAGTGGAAGTGAAAGTATTGCTTAGGACCAGAGAGCCATTCAGCCAGAGAATGAATAGGCTCAGCCAAGGGCCCCCAGTTCTTTAATTCAGCACGAGATCCTGTAAATTGCCCAGGTTGGCAATATTTTCTTTTTAAAGTCAGTATTGGCCCTCCTGAGGCCTGCTGTTCACGGTGTGTCATCCACAGCAGTTATCCCAATCTGTCTTCAATACCCAAGGCAAGCTGAGTTATGGGCTGTAGTAGCTCAGTGGACGTGTACCCACTTTGCATGCAGAAGGTCCCAGATTCAATCCCTGGCATATCCAGGTAGGGCTGGGAACAACTCCTGTTTCAAGTCTTGGAGAAGTTGCCCATCAGTGCAGATAGTATTGGCTAGATGGAGCAAGAGTCTACTTGGTATAAGGCAGCTTCCTAAGTGCTCATGCTAGTCCACTGCTAACTCAGCAAAGAGGCACCTTTTTAGTGGTGATCCTCTTTATTGAGCAGGGGGAGGGAAATTGGCCCTATCCATCACCAGCACAACATCCCTCCAGTGGCTGTTCCTAGCATCTATCTTATGTTTCTTTTTTAGATTGCGAGCCCTTTGGGAACCATTTTATTTATTTCTATGTAAACTGCTTTGGGAAACTTTTGTTGAAAAGCGGTATATAAATGTTTGTCGTGTTCATCAACAGCTTTTCAGATGTCAACTATCTGAAGGGAGCAACCCAGTTGCTACTTGTCTGTAAATAAAGGTTGATCACCAAACCCACCTGGCACAGTAAATTGCTGACACAGGAGACTGTTAAACCAGTATGGAGGCAGTTTAGCAACCAAACAGGAAGAGGAGCTCACAAAGGACTCACCTGAAACCTGTTTTTCCTTCATGGTGAAAGATGCCATGCTGTCAGCAATGAGGGTAGCAGGGATCTGTTCATACACTAGCTCGTAAGCAGTAAGCCGGGCTCCCTGATTGTATGGCCGTGTCTCTGTGCAATAGACATGTTCCAGACGGCCCATGGCATGCAGGGAGCGAATAACGCCTGCAGAGGAAATATTGTCAATATCAAAATGAGAATGGGTGATATTGGGCTAAAGCAGGGAGAAACTGCCAGCTGTCACTCTGGAAGGGATGACAAACTAGTGTCTTCAGCAATACAGCTAGGAATTCTTCACCTCTTTCTTTGGCTCAGACAAGAGGCAAAAGCCCTATTCAGACATTATGCTGAACACTCATACACGAGCATAAAGTGTACACAGGTACAGATCTGTGCACAGGTACAGCCATTCATACATTAACTTGAACTCACAGATACAGCAGTACACGTCCTGTCTGTCCCAGGCATTTCAGAGGCATGTACCCAGGTTCACTCTTAAAATGAACAAAGGTGCAGTCATTCACACAGAAACATGTATGAGTGTATACACCTGAACACTCAAACAACATAATGCCTAAATAGGTCTATAGTGACGAATCAGAGGAAATCAGTGGGAGTCAGAGTTCCTGTGAAGGGTAATGGTAGTGGCAGAATATATTTGCTACCTGTGCTTTTGAGGTGTCCCTTGCATAGATGCAGATGTCACTTACCAAGTGCAGTGCCATAGCCAGCAGTGGCCAAGGAGCCTGTGTTGCAGTGGGTCAGGACTATCACCTTGTCCTGCCCCGCCTGCTGCAGGAGGTGACGTGCCCCATGTTCCCCGATGCTCCTGTTATCTTTCAGGTCTTTATCCAACATGGCTTCTGCCCAGCTGATCACACTGTGATGAGAAGTTACACTGACTTATATATTCTTGCCTACAACTCTAGGGGTAGGAAATGAAGGGGAAGTTGTCGGACCCCTCACCTTTCTTGCAGTCTTTCTGCCGTAGCGCCGTCACGCTTGGCCTCCTGGTGGACAAAGTGGCCCAGCTCCTGAGCTGCCCGGGCCATGTTGACCGCAGTAGGTCTGGCACTCACAAGGTAATTCAG
This sequence comes from Hemicordylus capensis, assembly GCF_027244095.1. Taxonomy (NCBI): domain Eukaryota; kingdom Metazoa; phylum Chordata; class Lepidosauria; order Squamata; family Cordylidae; genus Hemicordylus; species Hemicordylus capensis. Next base: position 302,823,784 of record NC_069659.1, on the reverse strand, counting down.
CGAATCTAACACAAAGTTCTCCAGTTTGCTCATGCTCTGTTCCCAGTTTCCTTTATGATACAGCTCCACTGCCAGACTCAGACAGCCTACAATGGCAATGGCTGGAGCACCTCGCACCTAAGAGGAAAACTCCTTTAGCGTGCAAGCACCACACAAGGGATTGACAAAAGATTAGGGCTTAGCCAACCAACACAGGTACATTCATGTGTAGAAGATGCCCTGGAGACTGAGAACACAGAGCCAGGCACTGCAAGTGTGCTATACTGCAGGTGAAACCAGCAGACAAGAAAAGGATCACCTGGTCGCAGATAACGAGGCAGCAAGTTGGTAGCATCAGAAAGTAAATGTGATTATTTAGAAGGAGCATCATGCTGTGTCCAGATTGGAACACACTGGTTTCTACAGGACTCTGGATTTCCCTGCTTCTGCCAGGCTAATTTTAAAGAGGCTAACCTCTGAAAAAAGATGCCAGGGCTCAAGCCTGAATCCAGTCTGCTAGGAGTGAGAAGAGTAGTAGCCCAGTCAGATAAAATTCCTTTCCCTAAATTCATAAAATGCATGCCTCGCCCCCCCCCCACCCCCTGGCAACCATGCATTCAGCATTTGTATGATAAGGACAGACGGGAAGGCAGGCAAAGTTCCTCCATGTGGTTTGGAACTCTGAGCAGCCACGATTCTATGGAGGAACCTTTTCTGGATTCAGCTCTTCCCCTTTCAGTAAAGGACGACGACTATTTATATACCACTTTTTAACAAAAGTTCCCAAAGCGATATACATAGAGAAGTATTAAATAAAGATGGATCCCTGTCTCCAAAGGGCTCACAATCTAAAAATAAACAAAAGGTAGATACCAGCAACAGCCACTGGAGGGATGCTGTGCTGGGGCTGGATAGAGCCAGTTGCTCTCCTCCTGCTCAATAATGAGAATTACCACTTTAAAAAGGTGCCTCTTTGCTCAGTTAGCAGACAAATGCCAAATACATGACCACAGACAGATGCCAAAGGTATTGGTGTTGGGGAGATGTGGCTAGCTGGTGCACTTCTGCTTCTCTCACACATGAAAAGGAGTGGTGGCATTTTGTATGAATAGGGCTAGCATGTGGTTAGGTAGCGGTGTTGAAAATGCACCCAGAAATGCCCTCAGCACTCCTTACTAACTTGCCATATTTCAAGATGGGCCTTATGGCTGATCCAGCAGGGCTGTTCTTATGTTCTTAAGAGCATTCCATAGCATACTCTGTAGAGCAGAGTTCATGAGTCTTGTATGCTACCTCAAATCTACACTTGTTTACATGAACACAGGCGAATAGGACAGGTTTCTGAATGCTATTCAGAAGAGCATGCCTTGTATCTGTACTGTCCACATACCTCATTTCAATTCCTTTCCCAGGACCAGTTCAAAATTTACAGTCCTATGTGGAAGACACTGAAAAGCATTTTTCAACTGAGCCATTTTGATGTTCAAAAGCTTCGTATTCTCTCCACTGCCCCAAATATAAACAGAATGTCACTATAACAGGGCACAGAAATGTTGCATTTTTAAACACTACATGAAGCTTTAATATATTACACCCTCAACATAGAGCATGCCTTAGGAGTGTGCCTTTTCAATGGCCTTTATCTGGGATCTGCAATTTAAAGTCAGTGTCCAGTGCAAGAAGAAAAGGAATAAGAAGAGCTGAGAATCACAGGCGGCCAGCCATTGCTGAGTGTACCACGTGTGTGATATCTCAAGTGACTGATCATACACAATAGGGTTGCCAACATTGTGTTGGCCAAAATCAAGGGGCGGGGGGGGGGGTGCAGGGCCACCTAGGGGCAGGACTTGCAACCCCACTAGCCATTCTGTGCAAACACAATGTAATATATTACTGTCAGTGTCCTTGGACAGAATGTTAAAAGGAGTCTCCACAGCGGCATGTCACACATCCCACCCTGACACACTAGCTTTCTATGTGCAGCGAAAGGGTTGCTGTACAAGAGCTTCGGGTGATTCTCCCTGATCATGTAGCTGGCCTCTGAAAGCACATTTGCTAAACAACTAAGTATCCTACTTCTTGAGAGGTAAATTTGGCTCTACACGATAAACCTCACTACTCAGTCCTACTACAAGCATTTTTTGCCGTTGCCCTAAAATCCTAGTTTTTCCTTTCTCGGGGAGGGCACCTAACAGCATCATGTCATTTTGTTCTGCGGCTCTATTACCAGCCTCTGGGCAGAAACTCATATGCGAAGCTCTGCTCATCACGCCTCTCGAATTACTGCCCGTCAGGTGTTAAAGGTATCCTGGCGGAAGAAAAATGTAGCGAACCTCCCTAGATTCTTCCGGAACCAGACCCAAGCAGGCAGAGGCGCTCCTCCCCATCCCGACTGCAGCACCTTCATGGCCCGGATGGCCTCCCAGCCCTGCTGGACGCTGCCGATTTCCTCGTAGAGGCTCTGCTGAGGCAGCAGGAGCTGGTTGAGGATTTGCAGGGAGCCCCTGCGATAGCGGATCGCTTCCAAACTCATGGCTGCCCGAGGTTAGCTTGAAGGAGGCGGGGCAAACCCCGGAGAGGAAACGGTCCACGTGGCTACAGCAGCCCCTGCCAACAGGCACTGTTGGGTCCTAGAGGGGAACGCTCATCGGGAAAAGAAAGTGGTGTGAAATAAACCCCGACCGTAATAAACCAGTGATTAAAAGCTGCACGTGCAAATGTAGGCAAATGTCCCTGGGCCCCTGAGGGAGAGGGGCCCCGCCTGCTGAGCTGAGTTGAGCCTCAGCCTGCGCTTCACAGTAAAAGGTGTGTGTGTGGGGGGGGACGGGACTTTGCTATGCCATTGGCCAGAACTGCACCTAGGTAATTTTGGAGCCTGAACCAAACAGCCTTTGGAGCCCCCACCCCCGGCTGCAAGTTATTTTTATTTTTATTTATTACATTTATATCCCACTCTTCCTCCGAGGAGCTCAGAGTGGTGTACATGCTTATTTTTATCCTCACAACCACCCTGTGAGGTAGGTTAGGCTGAGAGCTACATGACTGGCCCAGAGTCATTAAGCATCATCTCCCTATACACTCACACCCCATGACACAGGCAGCAGGGGGGAGGAGGGCTGTGTTCTCTGCTTTCCCTGGCCACAGGCCCCTTGGAGTGAGGGAGATATTGAAGAAAATAGGGAGGGGTGGAGCTGGGGGCCCTCAGGAGCTGAAGAGGCCGGGTTCTTTGAATCCATCTGCTCAATTATAGCTATATAATTCTTGAGGGCACAAACAGCAACTCAATTCACAAGAATGTAAGGATATAAAGCAGGTATATTTATGCCAATATGCATTAGCAGAAACATTTCAACACACAACTTATCATATTTCCATCCTACATATTTCTTTCCCCACTCCCCCTCTGACTCTAAAGCAGAGATCCTGCTCGGCACAGATCACAGACATGCTGGGCTGCCTGGAGCTGCGTGGGCCGGGTGCGGTGACTATACCCCCTGTAGTTCAACAGACTTAAGAGGATTGGGGGCGGGCACCAGGGAGAGGCCCTGGACTTTGGCCTGGAGGTCCAGGGTAAGAGCGCCTCTGCCACTGGCAATAACTGCAGTGCTGTAGGCACATGCTCAAGCCCATCCATATTAGCGCCGCAGTCCATAAATAGTGCTTGACAGTCTTGCAGTCCAGTCCTATGGCTGTTTACTCATGAGTGAGCATAAACAGTGGCTCACTGGCCATGATTCAGCAAATATTAGTTAGGACAGTAGAGCTCGCTGCTCCTTCCTCTATCCTAGCTGACACCCCCCCCTTCCCCAACCAGCAGCATGCCAATGCCAATGCTCCTCCCCCACCCTTGCTCCCACATATTCAAAAGGCAAGGGCGAAGGAAGTATAGAAGAGGAAAGCAGAGTGCCGACTGGCAGCATGTGGCATACAAGGTGAGGGGTGCTGAGGGTGGAGGCAGTGGAGGAGGGCTAGTTTGTGAGCAGGGGTGTATCTAGGGTGGGGCAGGCAGGGCACGTGCCCTGGGTACCACTTAAAGGGGCGCCATTTTTAAAAATTAATTTTTTTTAAATGGCCACCAAAAACAAAATGGCCACTGCACATGCTCAAATGGCCTCTGTGAGGCCCTAGGCCATGCCAGGCCTCACAGAGGCCATTTGAGCATGCACGGTGGTCATTTTGTTTTCAGAGGCCATTTTATTTATATATATTTATTTATTTATTTATTTATTTATTTATGGCCACTGCACATGCTCAAATGGTCCCTGCAAGGCCCTAGAGGCCAGTGGGGGAGGGGAAACATTTGCAGACTCCCCCCTACAGCCTTTAGGAAGCCCCCAAAGGGCTACAGGTAAAAAAAATTTTTTTTAATAATATAAGTCATGGTACACACATTCATTTGGGCACTATGTACAGAGAATCAGGGCTTGTGAATACTGAGCTGAAGCTTATGAGCTAAGATTGTATTCATTTACTCTTACTTTGCTTCTTGTGATAAGCGAGTTAAATGTGATGTCTTTATAATATGGCTATTAATGGTGAGTTTGTCTTTGAATCAGTGTGAAATCCTTAGTATTAAGGCCCACTGGGAGTTTCTTGCTCTCTTTCTCTCATTTTCACTGTCTTTCCTGAAATACTACAATATATTCCAAGCAGTGACACAGTTTACTCTGCATATCCTTTAATTATTTTCAGAGTATCTGGGAAAAGTCAAATTCTCCATTTATTTTTAAAACTTATGTAATAGTGATGCTACACTGCATAGTAGAGAATAAGACAGGCACTTCTATTTAGTTTTCCAAGTACACCTCCACATAGTATTTGGGTATTTCATGAGCCCCAGCATACTGAAATTTGTAGTTTTCCAGCATTTTTTGGTCTGGCTACATCCACTGCTAAATAGTTTTTGAAATATTAAAAGATTAACGAGCTTGACTTGTATTTTTCAGCTGATATTATGGTAAAGTTATCTGAAAGATGGGTGTCAGATGTTTGGAAAGGGGGCGCAATTTCAGTGCTTGTCCTAGGCGCTATTTTCTCTAAATACGCCTCTGTTTGTGAGCATGGGATGTGCACAGGGCACCCTCCACCAATCTGCTGCCTTTGTTAATTTGCACCTGAGGCAGCTGCTGCACTGCATCTCTTTAGTGGGCTGTTCCTGATTAGGGATGGGCCCGGACCGGCCATTGAAAAGGCCTCCGGACTGGTCCGGACCTGGGTGGTTCGGTTTGGGATGGGGGGTAACTTTAAGAGCGGTGGGAGGGTTTACTTACCCCTCCTGCCGCTTTCCTGCTCTGGCACCATAATGTTAAGAGTAAGTAAACCCTCCTGCCGCTCTTAAAGCTACCCCCCACCCCAGTGACGGACCGCAGTTGGCGGTTCAGTGCACACCCCTAGTCCTGATGAGGAGAGCAGATCCTTAGGATTGGGTGCTCTCCCTCCCTTCTCTTGTTCTTTGTGCACTGAGGGAGAGGATTGCCAGAATTATTTCTGAATTTGAAAAACTGGTTTCTTCTAACCACAGTTTGTTCACAGGAGAAGGGAGAGGAAGCTTGTGCTCCTGAGGCTTAGCTCTTACCTCTGCTTATTCACATAATGTTAAACCATGATTTAGCACTAGATTAACCTGCAGCCAATATCTTTAGGATCAAAGTGTTATTCACTGCTTAGTGAACACCTTTCAATATTTATCTGCTATGATGTTTTTAAAATACGTGTTGAATCACTAAATTTTCTGAAAACGTATGAGTAAGCATAGGTAGTGCAGAAACATATTTTTTATGAATACCCAGATACACACAAATGATTTTTTTTTTTTAGCCCAAATCACTCTCTTTGTCTGGGATGAATATTGATTCCAGGATTTTTGTCATGTGGCAAGTTACATTTTTAACAGCTATTACAAATATTATGTGGATAGAGACCAACATCTAAAGATTTGGCAGGTTTTGAGTTGATCTCTGTTGGAAGCTATGCTTTGAATTGGCCTATGGTGAAAGTGCGTGCTGACCCGTAGCATCCAGGATGAACACGATATAAGCAATTCCCTTTTATTTGTCCCTTCTGCCACTGGCATTGGGATAAATCATCAGGTACAGCTTGTACATTTGTCCTGCCAACCTCATTGTTCCAGTTGTAATTGTCTGAATTGGATGCCTTGCTGTTGGTTCAACCCATTTTAAAGACCAATTTGATTATTGGCCCTTAAGCCATGACTTTCAACAAGCTGGCTAACTGGGATGGTGGGTTCAGTGGCATCTGGCCTTAAAGAAGTCGAGGCTGAAAGGTTATTTATCCCCTTCACTAACCCCTGTTGAACAGATGGTGACTGCTTTCAGATCATACTGATCTGGGCTGAATTCGAGTGAGTGATCTAGATGTGACAGTCTGTGTATCCCGTTATCCATCTGTTCAGCCATCCTATTGCCTGACTGAGCTTATGGACCAAGCACCCAGAATGCAGGAATTGTAATACTCAGCAGGTGTTTTATAAACAATGAACAATAAAGAAATGTATTATAAGCGACAACAAATCTTGTAAGTGGATACATTTATTTCTAATAATTACCTAGCACACTTAACACATTAATTTAGTAAGTTTTTAAGGTTTATAAAGGTAATAATGTAACTATTAATATGTCTTTAAAGTGCCATAGATTTGTTGATTTTGCTGCAACAGACTAATATGGCTACCCCAGAGACATATTATGTTGCTGCAGCACAAAAGAATAATGACTTGGCACAGATATATTTATCTCAGTTGGTTCCTTCAGCCTGCCATTAAAGACTCCTTAAGATAAGCGTCTGAACTTTGTGCATGGGTGTAGTGGGAGGGGAATAAACCATGGACAATGTGCTATGCTATATCAAACATAGGTTGTAACTTGCCAAAGGGCATAATGGAAGCCTGTAGAGAAGCAGGGAATCAAACAAAACAAACAGCATGCTGACATAAGGAAGCTGTGTTTCCTGAGTATCTCCCATGATCCTAAAGGAAAAATACCCTGAGCTGGGAGGCCAAGATGAAGATAGGAGCAAAGCAGGAGGAGAGTAAAATGCTTTTTACTGTGTTTGAGGGTTTTGGGGGGTGGGGGAGGACCCTCATCTTATGGTACTTAAGCTCCAGAGACATCAGGCAGATCTGTGGCCTCACTTAAATTAAGGTAGGGATCAAAGCATCGCCACCAGCCCTGCCAAGAAAAATTCCTTGGAATCCCTGTTTTTTAATCCTGGGTATATGGAGGGAGGGCACTCTGTAGTTAACAGGCAAGAAAGTTGAAACACACTCTGCAGTTAATGGTGGTAGAAAGAAAAAGGCACTCTACACATGTGTTGGCACCACTGTTAGTTATGTGGGTCCTGTAACACATACTTCCCTCAAAATCACTGCTGCCAAACAAATGAGCCATTACACCAATTTGGGTTTTCGTTATTTAAAAAAATAAAAGAGCAGTTTATTTTATCTGTAATCAAGCAGTATACGCTTCAAGTTGCAGTAATTAGGTTTTGACACCTGAATTGAGTTTTAGAAAGTATAAAAATGGAAAATGCTTCAAAACCGCTCTGCAATGGTGGGACTTTGCATATTCTATTATTATCCCACTTAACTGTGATTTAGTAGATGCAATGAAGCAACAAGCAAATTGGAAAAGTCTTGGAAGAGCAAGCTAGACAGCAATTGCAAGCATAATATGGCAAGAATGAGGGAGGGGGGCTGAGAAGGGGGGAGAGCTAAGAGGGATGCGGGAGGGCCAAGAAGGGGGGGGGAACTATAGGTGGAGATGCTCTGCACCTGGGCCAGCTAGTTTTATTTATTTTCAGGGTGGTTAGGGGAATCCCTCCTCCCCTAGACTGCCAGTCATGGCTTCAAGCAGCTGCGACTGATACACAAGCAGAAAACCGGGGTTAGGAGAGCGCTCACTCTCCTAACCCCATTTTGAGAGGAGACTTCATAGGTGGGTTTGCCACTATGATGCCGCCAGTATCAGGCACGATCCCGGTGGTTCACACACATGTGCAAAACTGAGCTGGGCTCCCTTAGCCCGGTTTTGCATGCACATGTGAATAGCCTCAGGGTTTTGAAGATGGGTGTCAACAGAATGAGGATGACACCCAGCTCTGTCTCTCCTTTTTACCATATAGGAAGGAAGCTGCCAAAATCCTTATATTGCATTTTAATCTGGGGATGGTAAGGGACTGGATGAGGATAAACAAATTGAAGCTTAATGCGGACACGACAAAGGTTCTTCTTTTCAATAAAACCACTGATCAGGGAATAGGGCTTCAGCCAGTTCTGGATAGGATAGCACTTCCAAACAAAACAACATACTGAAAATTACTGTAAATTTATAAACATGTTTAAAACCAAAACTCTTGATAAATTAGTGGATTTCCCCCTCTACTAGAATAGAGGGGGAAATATAAAATACAAAAAAGAAAGAAAGAAAGAAAGAATGTGAAACAAATTTAAATAAATATACATTCATCCACAGAAACAAATAGGATATGGAAATTAAATACATTTTCCCCAATCAAGCAAGTAATCTCTGTGCATGGAAGGACCCTTGTGCATGAATAAACAATGTGGTAGGGATGTGCACGAATCAATTTTTTTGTTTCTATTTGTACCCAAATCGAAATAGCCCTGATTTGTTTTGGGTCCAAATCTGAAACACACACACATCCCGAATCACCCCAGATTCTATTTGTACCCAAATTTTCTGAATCTGAATCCAGATTGATTTGGATTTTTTTTTTAAAAAAAGGGTCCTGGGGCCAAAAGAGGTGGTGGTAGTGCCCAATGGGTGGAAGCTACCACCCAAATTTCAAAGAAATTAGGCCAAGGTGTGATTTTTAAAGCATTTTTGAAGTTTACGTGTCTTTAAGATTTTTCCCATAGGGAATAATGGGGATTCCAGCAACCTTATAGTTCCATGTGGGGGGCACCGGGGTGGCCCAGAGTGGGGTGTGGTGGATGGTAGTGCCCAATGGGTGCAAGGAAGCTACCACCCATACTTCAAAGGAACTGGGCAAAGGGCTGATTTTAAACGATTTTTGAAGTTTACGCGTCTTTAAGATTTTTCCCATAGGGAATAATGGAGATTCTAGCAGTCTTAGTTATAACTCCCTGGGTGGGTGGTAGTGCCCAATGGGTGCAAGGAAGCTACCACCTAGATTTCAAAGAAATTGGGCAAAGGGCTGATTTTTTTAAAAAAAATTGAAGTTGGAACATCTTTGATGAAGATTCAGGGCAGAAAGAGAGTTTCGGGGGCAGAAGAGTGGGTTGGGCAGTAGTGCCCCAATGGGTGCCTGCTACCATCCAGATTTCAAAGGAATTGGGCAAAGGGCTGATTTTTAAAGAATTTCTGAAGTTTGCTCGTCTTTAAGCTTTCCTCCCATAGGGAATAATGGAAGTTTCAGCAGCCCCATAACTGCAGTTATTAACAACCCTGTCCCACTCTTCTGCCCCCGAAGCCCCTTTTCTGCCCCAAAGATGTGCAAACTTCAGAAATTCTTTAAAAATCAACCATTTGCCCAACTCCTTTGGAATCTGGGTGTTAGCAGGCACCTATTGGGGCACTACCACCTGATCCACTTTGGCACTCCTAGGAGGCACCCACAGGCAGAAATGGGCACTGTCTGTCCCCATTGTCTCATAGGGCAGTACACATCATCAACAAAAGCAGAGCTTTGCAAAGAACAAGGTTTCTAAAGGTCACACACATCCACTGTGTCACACACTCATTACATCAATTGTGTCCCACCATCCCCCCCAGAAATGCAATTGATCTACACACAACAGTGTGAAACAACTACAGTGAAATGCACTGCCCCACGAGCCTTCTCCCAATGCAGGGTAACAGCAGCAACCAGCAACAAGCAAGCAAGTGTGATATCACAGACTAGGGCAGCAGACTAGGGCCAACAACAGCCTCAAATGTGTCCTGCCCTCCTTCCCTCAAGCATTGAAAATCCAAAAGCAATACAAGCAAGAGGAAAATCCACAAGCAACAGGCATCTGTGGCACCTGGCCATAAAAGTGGGTTAAGTAAGGGAGGGTGCAAAACAACATTCTGCCAGTGGAACAGCGAGGTTTGGCCCACCTTCCACCTACACAAGTAAAAGAGTGATGATGACAACAATGGCACACAATTTTTTGGCTCTTTAAAAAAAAAAAAATTTTCTGCAACAGATTGGAGCCTGTGACACCAGCACAAACTATTGTAGATGCAAGCAATCTAGTTTGAATAAAAATGATGATGATGCTAGAAGTTACAATATGACCTAATCTTCATTGAAAAGAAGTCCCCACACACAGAGAATCTGTCCTGTGCCCATCCATGAGGTCCCCAAAATGCAAGCACAACAACAAACCATCCAAGGCATTTATTTGAATTGTATAATATATATACAAGAGACTTGTTTATATAGACTTGAGATTATGTAGGGGGGAAGAGTAGTATACCTGTGTGTGTGTGTGTTCTGTGAAAGGGTTAGTGGGTTGGGGGTTAATTTTTGCCATGGCCTCAGAATGCTGTAGTTGAGGGTGGGGTAGGAGTAAATGGGCACAGGGAGGAGGCTAGAGTCTGTGCTTTCCTGCCAACGCAGAGCCTGTAGGTTGCTGGGCAGAGAATATTAATACTAATATATTATGGGCACAGAGGGCTGGTTTTTTAAAAATGCCAAAAAAATAAATAAAAATCTTTGGAATGGGAAAAAAGGCAAAATTGTTTTTTAAAACCACGAGGCTATGCTACCCTTCTAACTACCCACTAGTACTAGCTAATGGGGATCCCTGCCACAGACATAACCCCTGTTTAAACTTCTTCTAAACTAAACAACACAATTTTTAAAAAATTCAATTGCAACCCCAAACCTCCCTCCAAACAGGAAAACCCCCCAAGAATACACAATTCCAGCGGGGTGTGTGTTTGTGTGTGTGTGTGTGTTAAATGGGTACTACTAACAGAGTCTAAGGCTTCACCCATGTTGTGTGCAGTATTCCACTTCTGTGGTCTGGTCTCTGATGAGTCTACTCTTTCTTTTTCAATCTTCTTCTTGACTTCTTCTCCTTAAGTTTTCACATTGGGGAGTGGGGGCTGGTGGGGCTTTAAAGATCTATAAGGCTTGGGGCCGGTGAACAGGGCCTTTTTGGTTGTGGCCCCTTGGCTTTGGAACGCCCTCCCTGAAGAGCTGCAAATTAAAAAATTTGAGTGAAGGACAAAGTATGGTTAGTAATTGGTTTCAGTATCATCAGCTAAATGAAATTTATAAAAAGGACCTTAAGGTTGAGTTTGTAGATGAGATTTGAGAAGGAGATGTGTGAAAATGATGAAAGATTAGTCTCTAAGATGTATAAGTTGTTGCTTCTGGAGGAGAAAAGAAACAAGAGATGAAGTGGTTAAAATGACAATAATAAAATAGGCTAAAGATGTAGGTCACAATATAGATATGGATGCTTGGGGAAAATTATGGCAAACGGATTTAAGATTTACTGTATGTTATATCTTAAAAGAAAATTATTATAAGATGATGTATAGTTGGTATTTGACACTGGAAAAATTAGCGCTGATGTATAAAAATGTTTCAAACAAATGTTGGAAATGTGGAGAATATGAAGGAAATTTTATACATATGTGGTGGTCATGCAGGAGGGTGAAGGCCTTTTGGGATATGATATAAAATGAACTAAAGAAAATTCTCAAAATGACATTTTCCAAAAGGCCAGAGCCCTTCCTGCTGGGAATAATAGAAGAAGAGCTTCTTAGAAGAAATTTAACATTTTTTATGTATGCAACCACAGTGGCCAGGATAATTTATGCGCAAAAGTGGAAAGACACTAAAATACCCTCAAAAGAAGACTGGTTGATAAAAATTTTGGAATATGCTGAGATGGCAAAGCTTACAACATTTATAAGAGATGATAATTTGAAATGCTTTAAAGAAGATTGGGAACCTTTTTTGATTTATTTAAAGAATTATTTTCCCAAGATGGACTTTTCAGTAGGGTTTGAAATATAGTAATAGCAGCAGGTTGCGGTGGGTAAAAATTGAGCAGTAATGAATGCAGTTTGAATATTTTGAATTATTATAGCAGTGGCTTAGATGTATAGATGTATAGATGTATGAATCTACTCCCAATGCCCCTAGTGGTCATTAGGATAGTTGGTGCAAAAGGTGGATGCACTGGAACTCCATCTCCAACAGCTCTACCACCCAACTGTGGCCTCAGTAGTGGCAGTTACTGCTCCTTCTTCCATTACTGATTGCCTGATCAACTGCAAGCAAACAGGCAAGAGATGAGGAAGGGCATGAACAGCAAATGGCATCCACTCACTTGCTCTGTTCTGGGTAGTGGCTGCTCCTGATTGCTCTCACTATTGTTGCTTGTTCTGGCGAACAGACAAATAATAGCTGGAGCAGCTGCCATGTCTGCTAAGGAGTGGGAGAGAGAGAGAGGAAACCGCTGCTTCTGCTCTCTTTCCTGTACAGTGGCTGCTCTGAGATGTCCACACTTCCACTGATTGCTAAGTGTACAAGTGATGAGGGCTGGGATTGATGGGAGTTGTAGTCCCACTACTTCTAGGGACCCAAGGCTGAGAACCTTTGCTTTAAGATATGCTTTGCCCTCAACAACCAGTTTAGTTCTACCAATACTAGACAAAGTTACTCTGGATGTTTCTTTCCAAGCAGGACAACTGAAAGCAGGCTCCAGAGCAAATATAAGCCAGGCTCATATTTGCCCCACTTCACCAATGAGCCTACCCTTCTTTGTCCTTATGCCCCCTCTCTATCTGCCCTGCTATCAAAAAATGAAGACTGCTGACATTTTTTGAAAGAAACAAGACAAGCCGCAAGCCAATTTTAAATAAGTAAAAATACACAGAAAACTTTTGATGGATTCTTAAGTAAGCTTTGCTGCCACAAGACCTGTACTAATGGGGGATGGGATTGAGATTGAAGTCTGAGCCAGGATCTGTGGTCCCCAGGTCTTTGCAGTACCTAACAACGCCCATGAAATGGAGATAAGCTAGATGGGAAAGTCAACATGTTTCAAGGTTCCAAGTGACTTTATATGCAGGTGTGAATTGGGAATGGCTGGACATCCTCCAGCAATCAGCAGCCCTCCCCCTTCAATAGGGAAATCTGTCCATTGTCCCTATTGACCACCTTTTCAAGGTGTGATCAGCATAATGCCTTTGGACAAAAAAAAAATTCTATAAGTGACCAAGACACAAACAATCCTGAAGGGGATGTGGTGAACCAAAAGACAATCAAGACATAGAGTCTCTACCCCAGATTCACCAGGTGTTTCTTCCACCAGCGGCTTTTCACTACATCTTGGCATTGGCACCTCCATCTTGCCTTGCCTTGCCTCTCGTTCCTGTCCCGCTTGTCACCTCCAGACTGTCCCTTTTTCCTAACATGGTCTGCACAGCACTCCTGGCTACAAGATTCTGGTTGTTTGGGGAGTTTTTTCTGGCTCCTGGACCTCTGTCTGGTCCCTACACTCCCGATCCAACTTTTTTGCCTTCCTGACTACCTTGGAGGAGAGAAGTCCCTTAGTAACAACCAAACTACGTTTGACAGTACCCCACCAGAAGGATCGAGGTAGTATCTAAACCCTGCTCTCAAACCTCTCACTCCCTCTCTTCTAAAATCCAAATCCTGTTTTTCTCGCCAGCCTTGAGTGAACATAATTCGAAAACCCATGCCACATTGCCTCCTTGTGAGCTATAACATAGTCCTTGTAATATTTTAGTCTTGCTAGTGCTATTGTTATTAGTTAAATATTGCTGCCTATCTTCTATATATTTAATCCTCTTAAGGGCCCCCGTCGCTAACCCCATGTGTGGCAGCTCTCGCTAGAGCTGCCAATTAGCGACGGGGGACCACGTGGGAGGGAGAAGCGGTGGTGGCCTGGCGAATGGTCGGCCACCGGGAGTGGTGGGGAGAAGATGGGCGGCTGGTGGACAGGCAAGTGGCCCCAGTAGGCGGTCGGCTGGAGTGGCTGCAACCAGCAAGCGGGCCCAGCAGACGTGTGGACGCGAATGGCAGGTGGGCCTGGCAGGTGGGCGGCTGCAGCAGTAGGAGCGTAATTACAATTAGGCAGGGGGAGGCCGTTGTCTCGGGGCCCCCCGCCTTGGGGGGGGCCCTCAGAGGCTCTCCCCCACCCAGCGCCTACCCGATCTTCCTTGTGAATTGATTTAAAAATAATTTTCTCCTCCTTGTTCTGGCGCTGCCTGCTATTTCCTTGTTGTTTGTCTCCTCGAGTCCACCCTTTGCATCGTGGGGGCTCCTCCTCCTTCCCCAAATCCCCATCCATTGGCTGGCTGAGAAAGCAAGCGGACTCCTGCAAACAAACCGCCTGCAAACAAAACCGCTCACAAACAAACCACTACCTCACACTTGTATTTCCTCCATCATTTGGCAGATTCAACAAGTTACATTAATAAATGGTTCTTTGAGGGTGATGTGGGGGACGGCAGAACCAGCATTGACAAGCATCTGATCTGACCGGCTGCTGCAAGCCACAAATGGCAGGCAGGACATCTGCAGCGGCTGAGACCGGCAGGGAAGAAGAAGAAGGTGGCTGCGGGCAGGGGGAGAAGAGGGGTGGCAAGCAAAAAAGTGGCAGGGGGAGGGGGGACTAGGGGCGCAGATGCTCTGTGCCGAATCAGCTAGTTAATCATTATTTTCTCTTCCTGTACTCTTAAAAACCCTCAAAAAATCCTTACTCTAATTTTTGAACCTTAATCTCTCTGTTCAGTTCTTTCCGCGACCGAAGCTTTGAACAAATTTACTCTGAAGGTGGGCTGCTCCATTCAAGCTCACTAATTCCTCCACACAAGCCTAGTTGCCAGGGGTACTTGTCAATTCCCAGGGAGAGTTCTATAACACCCCCTTCACTAATAAATACATGATTCTGTGACTTGTTCTTTTTTGTGATATCAAAATAAGATTTTGTAAAATGAATAATGGAGACTTGTTTAAAATTATTCCCTTTTGCCCTGCCACTGAAGTGCTTCCTGTTTCTTAAATAAGAAAGAAAGAGTGAATGAAAGAATAAGGGTAAATCCAGGTATGGCTTGAAATTTGATTGGTGGTCAATATGTATTTGCCTATATTGTTTGCAATTTGGTGTCTGTTCTGTCTTGACAGATTTTTTGGCAAGGTAATCCTAACCTAATTTTTTGTGAGGAAGAAGTTGTATTTGTCTACTTGTCTGATAATCTGAATAACATCTTGACCACATTTAGTGGTATTCAAAGGTAAACTGCCCCTAAACCTGGATGATTCACATTATAGCCATCATGACTCACAGCTAGTGACAGACCTCTCTTTCTCTATTAATTTGTCTAATCCATGTTTATATCCTCTAAACTGTGCTTTGCCTTTCTACAAATCTATGGTGCAATCACATTTGAAGTTCCCTGTACAGTTCTGGTTACCATATGTCAAAAAGGATATTCTTCAACTGGAAAAGGTGCAGGAGATGGCAACCAAGATGATCAGGGAGCTAGAGCACCTTCCTTACAAAGTAAGGCTACAACATTTTGGGCTTTTTAGTTTAGAAGCAAGGCAGGGAAGACATGATAGAAGGTTATAAAATTATGCATGGCTTGGACAACATGGATAGGGAAATGCTCTTTTTCATCTTACACAACGCTAGAACTAGGGGCCATTCGATAAAACCGATTGCTAGGAAATTTAGGACCAACAAAAGGAAGTACTTTTTCACACATAATAATTCTGTGGAATCTTCTGCCATAGAATATGGGGATGTAGATAAATTCATGGAGGACAAGTTCATCAGTGGCTGGCTAATGATTCTGATGTTCAAAGGCAGGATGCTACCGAATAGGGATGCACAAACAGGTTCAATGATCTGATGTTGAACCGAACCACCCCTGGTTCAGTTCAGCTCTGGGCTGGACCCCCACCCCCATCCGTCCAGAGCGGGGGTGTTTTGGGGAGGGGTGTTCACAAGCTTTTGCTGTAACAAAAAATGTTTTACTTACCTTTCTGTGGGGAGGCACTTCTCCAAGGCTGTGGTGTGTGTGTGTGTTTGTCTCCTGGAGGTTCCCCATCTCCCATGGGCCTCCATTATGCCTCAAATTGCCCCATTTGGGTCACGCAGTGGCCCATTGGGCATGCGCATCGGCCTCCAGAGTGGCCACCGCAATGGGGGTGAAGCCTGGAATGGGCCAAAGACTGCCTGAACAGGGCAATTGGAGGCATAATGGAGGGAGAGGGGAAACACAACACTGAGACCCCCCTCAGCCTCAGAGAAGCCCCCTGGAGGGGGTAAGTACACAAGATTTTTGTTTTTTGTTTTTAAAAATCTTAACAGCAAAAACTTGCGAACCCCATGTGAACCAAACCGAATGGGGTACGAGGGGGTGCCGGACCGAACTAGCCCAGTCCAGTTCGGGTCCAGTTTGGACTCAAACTGGACCGGACCAGCCAGTTTTATGCATACCCCTACCACCGAATACCTGTTGCAGAGGAGCAGCAGCAGCAGGAGAGGGAGCATGCCTACATCTCCTGGTTGTGTGGCTTCCCATCTTGTGGGCCACTCTGAAACAGGACTGAATGGGCTTTGGGATCCATCACAGGGCTGTTCTTATGTTCTTAATACACAAACAAAATGTCTTCATAGAAAAGCATACAAGATGGTTCCCTGTCCACAAAGGGCTCAGAGATCTGCAGATGCTATGCTGAGGTTGGACAGTTGCTAGCTTCTCCCCCTGCTACACAGGAAAATACCCACCACTTTACAAGGTACCTCTTTCCTCAATTAACAGGGGTTTTGGTCCCTAGTCCTCTGTTCCTCATTTGACAAAACTGAAAGAGCATCCTGTACAAGGAACTGATGTTTACATATCTTTGTACCCTCAAACAAGCATTGGAGTGTGACTGAAAGTCATTACTAGATGTTGTAGTATAGCTCCCAAAATATATGTCACTAATCCCCTACTTCCACTCAGACAAAACTTGTATTCTTAGTTTTGGAATTGCTATAGGCTAGGGTTTCATTTTGTTTCCAACATTTGAAATAAAACGAAGAGGCATATTTTACTACCGGTATGCATTATTTACAAGGCAACATATTTCTGCAAGAAAGTAGCCTCTGGCAATTTTTAGATGTATCCAAAATCCATAATGGGCATGGGGAAAAAACACAGTTATACAGGAGAATCAGATTCCTAGGCAGGACATATATACTAAAATCATTAAAATAGACTAGTTGTATTTAAATTACCTCTTAATATGGTTGGTTTGAAGGATCCCTTTGTTCTCACAAAGAAGATAATTAAAATGAGGGACAAGTCAAATGCAATGTTTGGTTTAACTCAAATGTTCGACATTCCATGCTTGTTTGTTTGTAATGTGATAATTCATTGGACATGACCTACGAATACGAAAAATATTTATATACTGCTTTTCAACAAAAGTTCCCAAATCAGTTTACATAGATATGAATAAATATAAATAAACAAACATAAATAAAATCTATTAAAATAAAATGTGGTATACTACACATGGTTATAGCACAATTCTATGTTTCAGGTTTGAATACTAGCTTAATATCCACACTTTTTCAGACTTGGGAGGAAAATGCAAAATATATCGGTAATATCTCCTTTCCTAACGGACAGTTGCATGCACATTCCCATAATGATATTCTTCATGTAAGTGTGAACCTCAGCTCTACCCCTACACCTATTTTCAGTGGGGAAGGGAGCTAGTAGAGATTGAAAAGACAGTACAAAACCTATTCAGTCACTATACCAAGTATGATGCACCTAGGTACAGTGTCCACAGTAGTAGAACACTAGCAAACTTGCCAGTCATGCTGATGTGCTTCATCCCACACACTATTTACAAGTACTGCATATGTCCAGATACTCTACTTGGGAAAGATTATTCCCCATGACTGGGAACACTGTGCTTGTAATCACAGAGAGAATCTTCTAGATGTCATAGAAGTCGTGTGTGTTTGTGTCGATCTCAAACGGGGGGCGGGGGGGGCATTTTTGCTTTGCATTCTTTCAAGCGAAGTGTCTTTTTGCTAGAATTATAGCTATGGTTCCTTCCTTGACAGCAAGCAACATGTCGTTTAATCGGTTAGAGAGTTGTGTCCTCTTATTCCTTTATACTTTCGGAAACTACAGATCCCATCACAAGATGTCTCCTCCTCCCTCTTCAGATGAGTGGTCCAAATGTTTGACTACATTATTATTATTATTTCTTGTTTACACAGTCAGACAGGTGTTATTGACTGGTTTGTTTTATCCAGACATCGAGTCCTTCCCAAGGACCTGGGATGGCTGAATTTTATTGTCAGTTGTTATAGATATTGTCGCAGAATATTATTATTATTATTATTATTATTATTAAAACTTTTATACCGCCCTTCTAAAAGGCTCAGAGCGGTTACATGCCCCAAAATGCTTTGTGGTGAGAAAGCAGGAAGATGAAACCATCCTGAGACCACAAAAAAGTAGTAGATTGATAGTACCTTTGTAGAAAGGACTTCCTGGTAACCTTTGACGCTTGTTTTTTTTTCTCCGTAGAAGGGCAAATGACAGCTATTTGTGGAAGGCAAAGGAATCCAGGACTTTATTGCAGTTGTGATTTGAGGGCAAGCCGTTTCTGCTTTTTGGCACTCGAGTCTTATTGTGTGTGTATTGTGTGTGTGCGGGAGGGGGGGTGATTTTTAAATTTTGAATAGTTTTTTTTAGAAATTGCCATTCTTGCACAGGAAAGAGAGGCATACACTATTTAGTATTTATTTCCTAATGCAGGTTGGAAAACGACTGAAAGTGGCTAACAATAACATTATAACATAGCGCAATATTAATAAATAATTATAATTATAATTATAATAATTTGATTTCTATACCGCCCTTCCAAAAATGGCTCAGGGTGGTTTACACAGAGAAATAATAAATAAATAAGATGGATCCCTGTCCCCAAAGGGCTCACATTCTAAAAAGAAACATAAGATAGACACCAGCAAGAGTTACTGGAGGTACTGTGTTGGGGGTGGATAGGGCCAGTTACTCTCCCCCTGCTGAATAAAGAGAATCGCCACTGTAAAAGGTGCCTCTTTGCCCAGTGAGCAGGGGTTAGCATTATTTTATTTATTTATTTTTACATTTATATCCCGCTCTTCCTCCAAGGAGCCTAGAGTGGTGTACTACATACTTAATTATCCCACTATTGTAGATTTTCTTGGAGGATACTTGCAATATAGAGCCAGCGTGGTGTAGTGCTTAGAGAGTGCTGGACTAGGACCGGGGAGACCTGAGTTCAAATCTCCATTCAGCCATGATACTCTAAATCAGTGTTTCTCAACCTTTTTGGAGTCAAGGACCGCTAAATTCTTCGTGCAGAGTTTCAAGGACCGCTACATTCTTCATGCGCAGTTTCCCGGACCGGCAGTTAGTAAAGGGGTTTCAAATCTATCTATCTATCTATCTATCTATCTATCTATCTATCTATCTATCAGACTTCTATACTGCCCAAAACTTGCATCTCTGGGCAGTTTACAATTAAAATAATATAAGCATTAAAATAATTAAATTTGGAATCTTTTGCAAACATGGAATATTAGGGGTTCTCAACCTTGGGTCCCTCAGTTAAACTCCCATAACCCCCAACCACAATGGCATTTGGCCATTATGGCTGGGGATTATGGGAGTAGAAGTCCACCAACGTCTGGATACCCAAGGTTGAGAACCCCTGAATCTAAATGCCTGGGTGAACAAATTTGTCTCCAGTATGTCTTCAGTATGTGTGGGGTGGGGGTGGAGGTGCTTGTGATTACTCAATGGAGAGGGGATGTTGGGCCATTAGAAAAATTCAAAAGCTACATGGGGGCAATGAAAACAACGCACAAGCAAGCTTTTGAATCCCCCAAAATGCTTCATCAGGCTGGATGTCAAGCAAAGCAAAAAGGAGGTGAGGAGAGGAGAGCAGGGCAAGCTCAGTAGAGCCGGAAATCTACAGTTTAACCCTCTCATGATGGAGGTGGAGTTTTAGCAGGAGTTGTGTAGTCGCAGGGCAGGATCCAGACAACGTTAGTCACGACCACCCACTGAAATTAATTTAGTCATCTCTCATTTGTGTCAATGCTGCTTGGTCATGATCACCTGACTTGATCTGGATCCTGCTCTTAGATGTGCACTTTGTGAGGTGGACCTAATGAAACCCGTGCAGCTCCTCCAAAACTCGTTAAATTCGTTACATGGCAGGTGCTGGGAATGGGGTTTTTTTTAATGGTGAAAGAAAATGTGAAGAAGAGCGGTGGAGACCTGGCATTAAAAGAAAGGGGGTGATTCTGAGATGGCGGAGGGTGTGGGGCGTTGTAGTGGTAGATGCCTCATTTTCCTCGCTGGGGAGACGAGGCACTGTTCAGGGTGGGTGAGGCAATGGTGCACCGGACTGCACTCGGAAGGTCGCCTGGGTCCAAGAGCTGCCGCCACTGTGCTTGCGCACCAGAGTGTAGCAAGTGTTCCCCATCCTCTCTCACAATGTGCACTTCTGTGCCCCCCTCCCAACTCCCCTGCGGGAGCCAATCACACCAGCCTGCCTTTGGGGCCACGCAGCTCACGTGGTCCCACATGCTGCCCGCGCATACCTGCGAGGTGAGCCAAGGCGGCCCTCCTCCCTCCCTCCTCTGCTTAGCCCTCACCGCGGCATGATCCCGGCCAGAGATTGTCCCCCGCACCCGGCGAGGTAATGAAGGGGACCGCCGTCCTCCACCGGCGGTGCAGACCAGGGGGTTACAGGGGGCAGAGGGACCACAACACCCCACCGATGCAAGAGGGAAACAGCGTTCCCTCTCAAGGCGCCTCAACCACAATAGGCAGCTGGGTTTCAATCAATCAACCTTTGGCTGCAAACAATGAGCATGCAAGAACCAGCAGCCCTTCAAGTGGCAGCCCTTCAGGTGGCATACCTTCCACACCGCATACAGTTTGAAGCTGTAAAGATAGGGAATAAAATAGCTGTAGGAAGATCACAGCAGCACGTGGAGGCAAGGGACAAGAAGGTGATACTCTTCCTCTTCCGTACCATGTGCAAAATTGAGGAAGTGAGTGCCTTGATTGCAGTTGTTGGGGGGGGGGGGTTTGACTCCCAGTCAGGGACCGGCGCTCAACCCTTCGGGGACCGGCAGCGGTCCCCGGACCGGTGGTTGAGAAACTCTGCTCTAAATGAAGAGCCAGCGTGGTGTAGTGCTTAGAGTGCTGGACTAGGAGTTCAAATCCCCATTCAGCCATGATACTTGGTGACTCTGGGCCAGTCACTTCTCTCTCAACCTAACCTACTTCACAGGGTGGTAAGGAAAAACCACCTAAGTATGTAGTACACGGCTCTGAGCTCCTTGGAGGAAGAGCAGGATATAAACAATAATTCTCTAATAAAGGTTGTAAGAACCTCCTACTAGCAATGATCTCTAGTAGCCTCCACTACATTATCACACATATGATTGCCAACTCTGACTGAAGGTGTCCTCGGAGGTTCCAACCCCCCACCCCACATTTTTGTCAATATCAGATCATTAAAATCTCCAGGATTTCTTGCAGTAGTCACCTGGAGACTAATGCTAATTTGTGGAGACTCCTGGAGTTGGCAGCTCTAATTACCCACCCAATACACAGACACGTTCTCAAGATGCGGACAGTTACCGGGACACGGAAAAATGCACAAATATTTCAAATGAACTCATTTGGCTAGAGCCCGGATATTTTAATCGCCGAAAATGAACTCACAATCTGCTGAAAACAGGCGCTTGAAGCAACACCCAAACATCTGAGGCTGTATAAGCAGCCTAGTTAAATTGCTCACTTAAAAATCACCCCAACCCAAAGCCGGAGCTCAAATGAAAGCATTCACGTTGCGCTTTTTAAACAGAGTCAAATGAGAACCCTCCCCGCCATGAAACGGAAGTAGGAGGAAGGTGTTATGGGTGCTCTCGTTTTTTCCTATCTCTATGGAGGATCTCTAGTCTTTCTTTTCCTATCTCTATCTCCTATCCTGTTGCTGCTGGCACAAGACTTTAGCGGAAGAGACCCGTGCACGATATTCTCGCTCGCTCTTCATGCTCTCGCGTGAACCATAGAGCCGGAAGCTCCACGTCAGTGGACTGGGCTGTGTGTGTGTGTGCGTGAACCTGGCATCTCGAAGTGGCTGTAGCCCTGCGTGGGAGCCAAAGCCATGGTGAGTGGTGGGCTCCCAGGAGTTGGAGAGTGGCTATTCCTCGTGGGGTGGAGGAACTGAATCCTTCCTTATGGCCAGTGGGTAGGGATCGAGGCGTTGCTGGGAGGAGGGAGAGGCCTGCTGGTGGGGATGCGAAAGGCAGAAGGGAACAGCTCAGGGGCGGTTTATTTCTGCGGTTGTGGGGTGGCGTGAGATCTTCCAGCCCATCGCTATTCTTTGAAGCGGTATTGCCTCCTTTTAATGGAGGGAGGCTCTGCATCTTTAAAAGCTGCTCACAAGTTCAGTGGGTACAGACTTTCCAAGCGTGGACATTAAGTGACAGGAGAAGCTGTACCAGTTGATTTCTGCCTGCTGGGCCACAGAACCTCTGTCCATACAAAAAAATGAGGGTAGTCCTAGTCCAAGAGAGCAAAAGCTATGCTCAGCGACTGCTGCTTTTAACCCCCAACCTGCGCATGAGCTGCTGCACAGGACATAAGTGACAGAAACCCTAGCCTAAGGGCTCCTAAGTTTGCTGGCTCTTCTTCTGTAAGTGGGCTTTCTGTTGTCATTGAGATTGTGCACCGATGAGCTCTGAATTGGCTGTGACTCTCCAGAAACACAATCTTAGGTTTGGGGTAGATAGCTCAGTGAACATGTTGACTCAGTGTATAGCAACAGAGAAAATACAAATTCCATGCCAGGAAAAAAATTGGAAATTAAACTTCTGATATGAATGCCTTCATATAAATCTATGGTGTGACCACCTTTGGAACATTGTGTATGGTTCTGGCCGTTCCATCTTCAAAAAGAGGTTGTAGAGCTGGACAAGCTGCAGAGAAAGTCAAACAGAATGATCAAAGAGTTGGAGCATCTTCCCTTTAAGAAGAGCTACATTGTTTGGGGTTTTTTTAGTTTTGAGGGGGGGAAGGTGACTAAAGCCCTATTCACATCATGTTATGTTCAACACACCAATCTGTGCAGGGTGTGCACATGTACAGTTATTCAAACATTATTTTCAGCACATATATAGTAGTATAATTCCTATCTGTACCCTGCATTTGACAGGGCCTGTCCCCAGATTCATGTTTAAAATGAATGTTATGTACAAGCATTTGTTCAAAAGTGCACCCATATACATATATAATGTAATGTAATAGGGGTTAATAAGGAGCATGATAGAGATTTATACACATGTTGTAGAATGTAGAGAAAGTGGGTCAAGATAGACTTTTCTCCCTCTCCCATAATACTAAACTTAAGGTTCATCCAGTGAAATTGATTGGCAATAATTTATGGCAGTCAAATAAAAGTAGTTTTTTGCACAACACCTAGTTAATTTGCTTAAGATGTGAGCTGTGGTGATGGTGATTACCATAGATAGAAGGGAATTAGACAAATTAATGGAGGATAGAACTGGGAGATATGGGCAGCAGATACATAGGCTGATTTTGCTTTAACAAAGCAGAAACAGTCATTTTGCACTGCCTGCTTATCTAACTCTGGAGTTGTATGAAGTTCATAGGTGATGGTACTGTCACTGCTCTGCTGAGTAGCCTCCAGAGCCGGTGTGTACATCTTAAGGGCTGTGAGGTGTGCATGATAGCTGGTTGATAGTTTAGACATTTGCACAGAATGGACAAGCTGCATGAAAGAGTTAGTGTCAGTTGTGTTTGCCTGTTATGATTAATATGTTAAAAATGTATCATTCCTGAATTGTGTGGAAATATAATTATATTGAGATGCATGTATCCAAGAAGGTTCAAGATCTGCTCAATCAATATATGAAGTCATTGTGGTGTAGTGGTTAGAGTGCTGGACTTGGACCAGGGAGACTCGAGTTCAAATCCCTATTCAGCCATGATATTTGCTGGGTGACTCTGGGTCAGTCACTTCTCTCTCAGCCTAACCTACTTCACAGGGTTGTTGTGAGGAGAAACTTAAGTATGTAGTACACCACTCTGGGCTCCTTGGAGGAAGAGCGGGATATAAAATGTTAATAATAATAATATGTAGAGCAACTTTTATATTCAGATAGATCAATGGTCCATCTAGCCCAGTTGTTTTAGATCTAGTTTTCATTTTACTTAAGGTGTGACTACTTTAAATGTTAGTGGGGTTTTTTAAACATTAAGCTTTTAATTTGAAAATACAAATGTCAAGAAGAAGAACTTGACATATTATTATGTCAGGTAATATGTTATTACTATAGCATATTACTGCAAAGAAAAAGAAAGGTGGGGAAAACTTGCTGATTCTAAACTGTAGATGAACATAAAATTGATATGCACGAAACATATTTCTAAAACGTACACAAAACAGAATAAAAGAAGTACTAACTCTAAATAAATAATCAAACAAAATCTGCAACTAGGAAACAACACTGTAGGTTGAAAGCACAGTAATAACAATAAGGAATATATATGTTTGTATGTGTTTGGAATATTTGAAGATTTTCTGTATAGTAAACAATTAAACAGTGTTTATATGTTTTGAAATAGTCTACTTTATAACCTTGCTGTTTAGCCTCTCCGACTTGATATAAAGCGTAAGCTAACAGCACGCTCTGACCGAGTGAAGAGTGTGGATTTGCATCCCACAGAGCCATGGATGTTGGCTAGTCTTTACAATGGTAGTGTCTGTGTTTGGAATCATGAAACTCAGGTAAGGGTTGATAAATATATGAAAAGCTATAACAATATGATTGAGGTTTGTCCCATAAGTTTTTAAAGTATGAAATAGAATAACTTCCAACTGTCTTTCAATAATTATTTTTAAAATGTTAGCATGATTTTAAAAGGAGTGCTGCTTTTTAAAGTGTTCTTTATACTTGCTGAATATAGATGATCTGTTTGGGACTTTAAAGGAGTGTTCATTAGGGATGTGCAGGATCTGTTTGATCATGAACTGGGCTGGTTCGAGTGGTTCAATTGTGAACCGGTTCAAGCTGGTTTGTCAAACCAACCAGCCCAGCCAATCAGTTCTACCAAACCAGTTCGCATACCCGAGGTTAAGTCCAAATTCGAACCGAATTGGAACTGAACCGCAACAAACAGTCCATGCACACCCATGGTGTTCATACTACTAAAACTGGGGCCACTAAAAGAAGCAGTGACTAACTCCAATTATATATATTTTGAATAATTAGATTGTTGATTGGTTTGTGTTAAATAAAGTCATGCTTCCCGATGACCTACAGATACCAAATTTTGCATACACAGTCCTGCCACTGAAATTAGCTGAATGCATTACTTTTTACACTGGAATATGTTCAGTGAAAGTTTAAATATATATTTTTTATATATATTTTTAGCAGAAATGCTGAAGATAATATTTTAACTGTTATTTCTCGAGATATTTAATCCTCAGTAATCAGATCAATAAATCACATGCCCAACAGAAGCAGAAGACTTTTCTCAGATTCAGATGTACTGTGATTCAAACTTACCATATATGGTAGGGATGGGCACGGAACCAGCAACTGCCGGTTCGAAGGTGGTGGTGGTGGGAATAGCTTTAAGGACCACCACCCCACCCGCGTTTCCCCTGCTGGCGCTGTTCTTTAAAATGGTCCCATGAGGTGGCAGTATACCTCCTTGCCGCCCCAGTGCATGGCAGACCGGAAGTGCCTGGTGTGTGTGCGCACGTTGTGATGTGTGCACGCACACTGGGCACTTCCGAGTACTTCTGGTCTGTCACGCACCGGGCGGCAAGGAGGTATGCTGCTGCCCCACGGGACCATTTTAAAGAATAGCTCTGGCAAGGGAAACGTGGCAGGTGGGGTAAGAGCACCCTCCCCAGTCCTTAAAGCTATTTGGCCCACCTTCAAACTGGCCAAACCGCCAGACTTTCAAACCAGTTTGGAGGCCCGTTTATGGTTCGTACACATCCCTAATATATGGTAATTATTCAATGAAATGAATAAAGTCTGAAGTTGAAATCCTACAAATTTCAAATTGTTCTGTTACTTTAAAAATCTATATGTTTAATTCCTTGAACTTTCCTATCAGTGTAGTCTATGCAAGATGACTGCCCAGTCAATGACAGGCCTCGCCTACTAGTTTTCAATATATCAGTCTTGATCCATATGTGCACGCCTGCACACAATAGCCTGGGTATCTTTTCCTAAAATCAGCAATTGCACTGGCCAGTTGTTTAGAGAAGAGTAGGCTAAATTCAGTACTCTCCCAAACAACCAGTAAGTGCTCTTGCTGAATTTTGAACAGGGCTGTGTGCAAGCAGCTGCATTATGGGAGAGATGATATGCACAGTATTTGATTGAATGCACGGTTTCCCATTCAGCATAGGATATGTTAATGAAAGCCTGCATCCATGCATGTGTGTGGCCTAGCTGGATTGATATTTGTGAGTGTAACATAGTTTACTCATTGCAAAATAAAAATGAAAATAAAAACTTATCTGAACACATTGCCTTCAAATTTGAGGCTCAGTCTTCATTCCTCTACATGTTCTGGAAAACAGGGCTGGGAGCCCAGCACCAAAAACTGAGTAAAAAAGGATAATATATGAGTTTAGAAAAATGTAATAAATACCTATTTATTACATTTTTATACCACCCTAGCCAGAGTCTCTTCTACATGTTCCAGAATGTTGTATGCTAAATATACAGTATACTTCACAAGTGTTATAAAACCACATGAATGAGAGTGCTGGTTCATAGGCATCCACCGTTTTAAGACTGTGATGTAACTATTTTCAAGAATATTACTATGTTATATAATTTTCACAATTTTGCTTTCAGACACTAGTGAAAACCTTTGAAGTATGTGACCTGCCAGTTAGAGCAGCTAAATTTGTGGCAAGAAAGAACTGGGTTGTTACTGGAGCTGTAAGTTGTCAGTTTCCCCCCTACCATTTACTTTCTGTATTTTAATTGTATTTGAATCTTGACGTTGTTAATCACCTGAATATTGTTTCTGGAACCTTTCTGCTAATTTTATAGGTGTGTGGTCTTGAAGCAGTTATGGGTTGTGATTATGATCTTTTATACAGTGGTCCCTCTACTTACGAAATTAATCCGTTCCGAATGCACATTTGTAAGTCGAAAAGTTTGTAAGTCGAAAAGCGGTTTCCCATAGGAATGCATTGGGAACGGATTAATGCGTTCCGGAGCCTAGAAAAAAGACCCAGACCCCCAGTAAGGCTTGCAAACTGCACAGGAACATTTCTTTTCAAGAATAAACAGGCAGTAAACGGGCAGGCAAGTCAAGGAAACCGCATGTAAAATTCATAAGTCGAGGAAACCCCATCTAAAAATTTGTAAGTCGAAAAAACCGCATCTAAAACCGGATCTAAAACTGTCGTTTGTAACTCGAAAAATACTTATGTCGAGTAGTTCGTAAGTCGAGGGACCACTGTACATGATTGCCTATATATGACTCTTTGATCTCTGCTATTGGAGCTTCTCTGCACTGAACTCTCAAACTGATTTTTATATTTGGTGGGGTTGAGGTGGGAATTTGAAAAACATGATTTACTATGTGGTTAGTAAAAATGAAAGAAAAAACCTCCACAGTGCACCCAAGAAAAGACAATATTTATTTAGCATTTTAGAGTATTTATATACTGCCCAAAACATGTGCGTCTGGTGTCATATGATGATAAACATGTCTAATGCCAATATGTTTCTGAGCAAAATACAAAGTCCTGGTTATTACCTATAAAGCCTTAAATGGCTTGGGTCCAGGGTACTTAAGAGAGCACCTTCTCTGTCATGGACGCTGTCACCTATTAAGATCATCTAGAGAGGTCCAGTTACAGTTGCCTTCAGCTCTTTAGGTGGAGACTTGGGAACTGGGCCTTCTCTGTGGCTGCCCCAGAGCTTTGGAATATGCTCCCTGTCAAAATAAGAGCATCTCCTTCTCTGTTTGCTTTTAGGAGGGCCCTCAAGACATACCTCTTTTCTCAGGCTTTTAACTGAAATTAATTTTAAACTGTTTAATGTGTTTAACCCTTGAGATTGTTTTAACATTTTATTCTGTGAAGTTATTTTAACTGTTTTACTCTGTTTTATATTGGTTGTGTTTTAAATTGTATACCCCACCTAGAGATGCATATATCAGGTGGTTTATAAATATGATAGATAAATAACGTTTATTTCTTACCATTTTTATTAAAAATCTGAAGAGATATTGCCTCATTTTTCTCTAAAAGAATAAAGAAACTCTGAAATTTCTTGGAGTCCAAATGTAGAGTTGTAAATTCACTGTTGAATGTTCAGTCCTTGTATATAAGAGCTGATATTCATTGGGTTTTCTCTGTTCTGTAGGATGACATGCAAATTAGAGTTTTCAACTACAACACACTGGAAAGAGTTCATATGTTTGAAGCACACTCAGATTATATCCGCTGCATTGCTGTGCATCCAACGCAGCCTTTCATTCTAACTAGCAGTGGTAAGAGTAGAATGTTTTGCTTTTATTGCTATCTCAGTTATTTCTAGGCAGCTGTTTTTAACTTTGAGAGAAATTAAGCTCTGTATTATCCTGAGGAAATAGCCCGTTTTGGTGACTCTGGAATTTAATACCAGATTTTTTATTTTTATTTTGGCAAAATGTTAACATTTAGAGCTAAGGCTCTACTACTAGGTAGGAAATTACCTCATGTACTTCCCATTTATTTCCTTCGATATCGTTAGTGTACAGTACTCTGTCTGCATTTTATGCCAGTCCCTCACCCTTACCGGTTCCATGCTATATTGTCACAGAGGCGGCTTTTTACAGATGTAGACTCCCCATATATAAGTACTAACAGGGCCTCAGGTATCCATATTGCATTAGCAATTTCCCCGCACAATATCCAGAACTTCAGAGGGATCTAAAGGTATGCCTAGTAGATCTGTGCAAAGTAGAAACTCTAAGGATATACCACAAATATTTGATTAAAAATAAAAATCTTAAACCCTCCAGACTTCAATAAAACAGCAGCAGCTGGAGATCTGGCTGAAAACAGCACATGATTGCCTGTGCCATATCTTCATGTAACAAAACAGCCATTGGGGAGCAAAGAGGGGGAGTGGAAGCTTGGCTCTGACCCTTCTTGGAGAGGATCCAGCAGGATCTCTAAGGAAGAGCTGAGACATTTCCAAGCAAAGGACACTTAGACATAATGCTCTCCAACTTGCACATTGTTAAAAGATATGGTCTGACTTCTTAATAGGTTAGCAGCCTTCTGAGAAGGGTTCTATATTTAAAAAAATAGAGGAGGTGAGGAATAAGTAAGTTTTTGAGTCACACAGAACTTTTCAAGCTGGATTCAAGAAAAAGAAAATAATCAATAGTACTTTGTTGAAAATGTAGTTCTTTGTTCTGTGTAACCAACAGACCTGTTTATGAAGTAGGTAATGAATTGAAAATTTTACACTAATTACACTTTTCTCCATAGATGATATGCTTATTAAACTATGGGACTGGGATAAAAAATGGTCATGTTCCCAAGTGTTTGAAGGGCACACTCACTACGTTATGCAGATTGTCATAAATCCTAAGGATAATAATCAGTTTGCTAGTGCCTCTCTGGACAGGACAATTAAGGTAGGTTGAGTGGTTACTTGAAAATCATAATGTTAATTTCAAGTAAAATGTGTTATTTTGTGGATGCTACAATGTGTTCACTCTAGATGCTTTTCAGCTGTTCACTGTGGACAAACTGGCAGATTTAACAAACTACTGTTTATGTGTTTATGTGACAAACAACTGTTTAAGCAACTAGTACTTTTGGATTTTAAAAAAGTGTATTCGCACTGAATATGTTTCTGTTTTTGTTGTGGTTGCCATGCAGATTTTTCCAAAAACAATGTGATTGATCACTGACTGTAATATTTAGACCTTCTTTTCACATGGATTGTTTACATCACATTCACCTCCTCGCACCTAAGACAATTAATAGGGAGCACAGAGATTTTACGTGACTATGCTGATGAATGGGACAGGAATCGCTTGCCACGGGGATGCTACTTTTGGTTGCGTCCACAAAGTGAATGGAGTGTGTAGACTGGCCCCAATACACTGGGAAAGGTTCGCTGCTTTTATAGTAACTTGCATGAATTAGGTTGGTTGCATCTCAGTATATTCTAAAATTATTTTGGGGCCCTACATAAAGACATTGGCCAACATCCAGTGCAGCATTACACGGGGAGGAGAGCTGGTCTTGCAGAGGCAAGCATGAATTGTCTCATTTGCTAAGCAGGGTCTAACCTTGGTTTGCATTTGGAGAGGGAACTAATGTGAGTGCTGTAAGATACTCCCTTACGGGAATATGGGACCATTGTGGAACAGGATCTCCTGAGTGGAACAGCATCTGCCTGCATGCAGAATGTCCCAGGTTCACTCTCTAGCATCTTGAAGTAGCGTTGGGAGAGACTCCTGCCTGTAACCTTGGAGAGTTGCTGCCAGTTAATGTAGACAGTACTGAGCAAGATGGACCAATGGCCTGACTCGGTATAAGACAGCTATACATACGTCTGTAACACTGTGCTGTGCCCTTCAAAGGCAGTGTTGGGGCTGCACGAAATGAGTGGTTGCACAAGCAGCACTTTTGCAGGTTTCTCCATGATCACAAATAGGGACTCTGCAGAAGTACTGCTTGTGCAATGACACCTTTTGCTCAGCCCTAGAGGTGTGCACAGAGCAGGCTTTGCGTTCCATTATGAGCTCGGAACAGAGGGCAATATGGTCTCACGTTCCAACCAAAACACTGGGGCAACCTGGTGTTTCTGTGGAAGAATCCTGTTTTTTTTGGAATGTTCCGAGTGTTCCAGCATTTTTAAAGAAACAATTAAAATCGTGAGGATGGCGCTGTTGGGGGCGGGGGGAGGACAGTGACTTCAAGAGGTACTTTTAACATTAAATCAATTGAAGCTCTTACCAGCAGTACCACTTGCACTGAAAGCTGCCTATGCGGCACTCCGGCCACCACCCCGTGCGGTGGCGCATCTCCGGAGCTCACCTGGGTTTCTGTGCCGGAGGCTTGCAGTGCTGGCAGTACCTCTGGTAAGAGCTTTGATTAATTTAATGTTAAAGGTACCACCCCCACCCCCCAGCACTGCCCTCACTATTCTAATTTGTTGGGGAAGCTGGAACACTCAGAATGTTCCGAACGGAATAGGCTTGTTCTGTTCCAATCTTGGAACAGGACCCCTTTCCGAACTTAGAACACTCGAAACAGTCCATTCTGAGTCAGAACACTACGAGCCAGAAAGTTCTGCACATCGCTACTCAGCCCCAATGCTGCCTTTGCAGCAGCCCTGCAATGCAGGGTTACGGACACCAGGCGCAGAGCCAGCTGAGCTGCAGCCTGGTTCCAGCCCCGCCCACGATACTGACATGCGCCCTGGCCCGAACGCCCCCCGCCCAGGCTACCGGGAACCGGCGAGCTCTTGCTGATCTTTTTGTGACAGCATTTGCTGCCTGAAAGCATCTATTCCCCTTTCTCTCCCTCAGAGAGAAATGAAATGAAATTCAGCGCTG
This sequence comes from Hemicordylus capensis, assembly GCF_027244095.1. NCBI lineage: Eukaryota > Metazoa > Chordata > Lepidosauria > Squamata > Cordylidae > Hemicordylus > Hemicordylus capensis. Next base: position 302,792,108 of record NC_069659.1, on the reverse strand, counting down.
CCTGAAATGAAAGGGAAATGAAAGCCATGGGCAAAGAGATAATGTCATGCCCTATCCAGTCATTCTGTTGTACATGTGTGCAGACACTTGCACACATGTACATATTTTTGTATGAATGACTGCATGTGCATTCATTTTAAAGGTAAACCTGGGTACAGGCTGCCTCAAATGCAGGGTAGATATAGGAAGTGTACGTGTGTTTATATGTGAATGGCTGTATGTGCATATAGATTTGTATGTGAATACACTGCACACAGTTTGTACATTGTACATAATGTGTGAGTAGGGCTTCTGTGTTTAGTTTGTATTCATTTGAAGACTTCATAACCTAGTTGTACCTTTATTTGCTGTACTACATATATTTTATTTGTTGATTGTTTTAATACATTTCTCTACCACCCAAAACACGTATATGAAGTTAGTGGATGGTATCGTTTGATTTGCTTTCCCATCTGTTTAAATTTTTAAAAAGCTTATCAAGTTTTTATTAAACTATGACTTGTAAGGATCCAGTGTGATTAAATTTCATATACTTGCAAGGTGTGGCAGCTTGGATCATCTTCACCCAACTTCACTTTGGAAGGCCATGAAAAGGGTGTAAATTGTATTGACTACTACAGTGGAGGAGATAAACCATACCTAATTTCAGGAGCAGATGACCGTCTTGTTAAAATCTGGGATTATCAGGTATTTTGTGTCCTCCTGTTTCTGAAGTTTTGGGGAGAGTAGAAAATAAGCCGGGGGTTCTTAACCTGGGGTAGGTCCAGGTGGTTCATGGAAAACTAAATATATAAGTAAAGCTAGCTCCTCAGATACTATGTTTTCTTATAAATGATGTATGTCCTTTATTTTCCCCGAATGTTAATTATAAATAGGATGTGGGTCCATGGTAATACTTGAGGATCAGAGTGTGGACCTAGGTGCAAAAGGGCTAAGAACTGAAATAGACAAACAGTTATGTTTGGTGATTTAATTGAAAATCACATATGTGTGTATGCTTGTAACAGGACGATATTTAATTAAAGATTGATATTATTGGATGAGGTGTGGGTGTTCATAACCCTACCATTAGCAAATCCTTTAGTAAATGGAGCACAGATGTTAGGAATGCTATTGCATTTTTATTGACATCTTCACCTTTTCTTCCAGAATAAAACCTGCGTGCAAACTCTGGAGGGACATGCACAAAATGTGTCCTGTGTTAGTTTCCACCCTGAGCTGCCCATCATCATCACTGGCTCTGAAGATGGTAATTAAGTTTTCATCTATAAGCCATGAAACTCATTTTCATATTCTTTAGAGAATTTGTTTACCTTTCTACTTTGATTTACAGAATTCAATGCCTATTAAGAGTCTGTTAATTTTCAATTTACTTCTTTCAGATGCTTACAGATTTCTAATTAAAGGAAAGACTGAGTAAAGAGCCTATTAGCATTTTTTGAACTTAGCACAAGTAGCTGCTGAGAAGTGTAGACTTGTGATGGTTTGCTTTGGAAACTTTTTCCTTTCAACTGATTTTTTATGAAAGGAGCATTGTAAACACAAGTGCAAGGTGCAAAGGCTGGAGAGGCTGCCAAGCTTTGCTATGCATGTAGGCCTACATATAGTCAAAATAAATCACATGTTGGTTTTTAAAAGATAAATATATTACTAAAAACACTTAAATGCAAGAATCATGAATGTAAAACATTAATTTACATACCTAATTGTTACATACTTAATTATAAACCTAATTTTTTTAAATAGAGATCTGCCCTGTTTGAAATTTAAAATTCTTCTCAATTAGCAAATGACTGATTGATCAACCAATATATATTTTAGGTAGCTCAGCAAACTGAAGATTTATTCCACCTTCCACTGCCCCCCCAAATAACTCTTTTAGATCGATGTATTATCAAATAAATGTTTGCTTTGGTCCAGTGTGAGCAGACCTTTGGGGAGTACAAACACCGACCAGTATTCTCTCTTATTTTTTTCATCTGTGTGCAGAATGAATTTTGTTCTGGGCGGCAGTATCAAGGTAGTGTGTGTGTGCACCTGCATTCAGAATGGGGCCTTCCTGAGTCAACCTGAGCAGGATTTAAAATTAACTTCAAAAAACGTGTGAGCGTGCGCACACCTTAGAGGGAACACCTACTGTATTTTGAGATCTGCTTCTGCAGAAACTCCTAAGACCTTAGCTAACATTTGTTTTAAGAATTAAATGTGTCTGTCATGTATTGTTTGTTCTGCTTATCCAGTTTGCCATTTTCTTTCTTTCATGTTCATTAAATACCAATATCCAACATCGCTATCTGTTTTTCAGTTTTTGCTTAATTACATGTATTTCATTCTCCATTTAGCATTTTTAGTTGGATTTTTCTTTTCTGTTAAAAAAAAAAAGTCATTTACGCATTTCAAGTTGTCATTGTTCTTTTTGTGTATGCCAGTAAGAGTCTAGATGAGGAATCTATAGTTCTTGATGGACCCTTTACCCAAAACCTAAGTAACCTTTCCAGGAATCTGGGTTCAAATGAAATCATCTTGATTGTGGTCATAGACTAGCATAAAGTACAAGGCAAGAAATAAATTGGAAGCTTTAAAGTCATGAAAGACATAAAAGGCATAAAGGATATAACTGTGAAACTATACTAGTCTGGGTTAGTCCCCACTTGAGAGTGAATTAGGAGCAGAAGTACATGTGTGGTGGACTCCTTGGAAACAGCTGTACTATTATGGCACATAAAATTGTCAAATTATAGTAAAGTTGAGTTCTTCCCATTTCTTTTCCTTTCAGATTCTGTCATCTTTCCATTTCAATTCTTTTCCAACTTTGGGAGGATGATTTTTTAGAATTAATTATTATGAGCTCCCTCCGCCCCCACAAACGTTTGAATAATACTGCATATAATTCTGTCAATGTTCAATTCAAATAACTTATTTTCTTTCCTTCCCATTCTCTTTTCTATATAGGAACTGTTCGGATCTGGCATTCAAGCACTTACCGACTGGAAAGCACACTTAATTATGGCATGGAACGGGTGTGGTGTGTGGCTAGCCTGAGGGGATCCAATAATGTGGCTCTGGGATACGATGAAGGAAGCATCATTGTTAAGGTGTGTATTGTGGAAAACATGTCCTGAGCATCCAGATTATTTGACATATCTAACTAATATTCATTCATTCATTCATTCATTCAATTTCTATACCACCCTTCCAAAAATGGCTCAGGGCGGTTTACACAGAGAAATAATAAATAAATAAATAGATGGATCCCTGTCCCCAAAGGGCTCACAATCTAAAAAGAAACATGATAGACACTAGCAACAGTCACTGGAAGTACTGTGCTGGGGGTGGATAGGGCCAGTTACTCTCCCCCTGCTAAATAAAGAAAATCACCATGTTAAAAGGTGCCTCTTTGCCAAGTTAGCAGTATGCAATGGGAGTCTTGTTTGGAATACTGCATTGGAGACTGACCAACTTGTTGTGAATGTCTTCTTGCTAGCTTGGTCGTGAAGAGCCAGCCATGTCCATGGATGCTAATGGAAAGATTATTTGGGCTAAGCACTCAGAAATCCAGCAGGCTAACCTGAAAGCAATGGGAGATGCTGAAATTAAAGATGGAGAGAGACTTCCGCTTGCTGTGAAAGATATGGGTAGCTGTGAGATATATCCTCAGACTATTCAGCACAATCCTAATGGACGGTAAGAGGCTTTTTGAGAAGACAAGTGTTTAAATTCTTCTACTGATTTGAAATTATGTTTAGGGCTAGAGACATTTTGCTGTTTTTTCTTATAGTGCTTTTTAAATCATGCATACAAGTTTCTTGTTGCTTTTCTCCTTTTGTATATGTAACTAATGAACATTTTTGTTCTTTCCACTTCCCAGATTTGTAGTGGTGTGTGGAGATGGTGAATACATAATTTACACAGCTATGGCACTGAGAAACAAGAGCTTTGGTTCTGCGCAGGAGTTTGCATGGGCTCATGATTCTTCAGAGTAAGTGGTATTGCCTTGTACGTTGTTAAATATATGGTGGCTGGTTTCATACTGTGAATTGCAATCCTCGGTAATTTCTTTTATCTCTTTGGAGCATGTGGGAGTTTTTCAGAAACTGTGGCTTGAAAGTTACTTGTATGGTCTGACTCAATTAACACATTCAGTTGTTATAGGACTATAAAGGTGCAGAGCTACATTTCCTCCTTCAAGTGAAAAAAACAGGGAATGCACAGCTTTCTCCGGTGATCAGAACTGTGTACTAAAAGAAATGTAGAGTACACAAGTGTGACTACTGGTGCAATTGACTATTGTCTTATAGGGAATATGCAGATATGAGTTACTCCTACTGTACCAAACGAGCACATGTGACTCAGCCCTTAAAAACTGAATTGTCTTTTTCTCACGCATGAAGCTTGTTTTTTCAATATTTTACTTATTTTAAAGGTTAAGACCTTTGGTACAAAATATTTCAGAGGTTTAGTATGCACAACTTTTATAATAACTGCATGGCCTCATTTTGGAGAGGCAGGTAGGGCACATTGGCTACCTCAAGCCAATGCAGGTCTCGCTCCAGCAATCTTTGTACCATTCTTAGGCCCTGGAAGATCAGAGCTGGTGGGTAAGCAAGTAGACTCTGTTATGAAGGTTGGGATAGAAACTTGGCAGGGCCTGCTCTTGGTCTTGTGTTTGAATCTGGCTCCGAGTAAGAGCTTTGTTACATGGAATTCTTTTGTCTATATATAGGTATGCAATCAGGGAAAGCAACAGCAGTGTCAAGATATTTAAAAACTTCAAAGAGAAGAAGTCCTTCAAACCTGACTTCGGAGCAGAAGGTGCGTTATGTATTTCATGCCTAATATTAATCTTGGCCATTGGGAGCATTTTCTAGTGACATGTTTGTTTCTTCTGATTATGTCCTTTTCAGGTATCTACGGTGGTTTCTTACTGGGTGTCCGATCTGTCAATGGCTTGGCATTTTATGACTGGGAAAATACAGAACTGATACGCAGAATTGAAATCCAGCCCAAACATGTGAGTTATGTTCCAGTTTCATCATACAGAATAATTAAATATCATTTCTTACAAGGCCACATGGTGGTAATTTTTAAAAATACTTTTGAAGCAAATTGAGAATTTTAAAGAATCGTTGTTAAAGCTGCAAGTTCTGTTCTTTGGGTAACTTGATAAGCTTAATGTTGCTCATGCTACAGCCAACACTTTACCGTCATTATTTGTTTTGTAGATTTTCTGGTCTGATTCTGGTGAACTTGTCTGTATAGCCACCGAAGAATCATTCTTCATTCTGAAATATCTTTCTGAAAAAGTTTCAGCAGCTCAGGAGACACATGAAGGAGTCACTGAAGACGGCATTGAAGATGCCTTTGAGGTAACTTCACTTAAAGATTGATAGCCTATGGCTATCAGTGTGGATACTAGTAGTGACAAATTTAGTGACACATTTTAAAGATAGGTGAATCAATGTATCCTATATATTTGTATTGCTGCCATGCAGCAAAATAACTGCAAGTGACTTCTGACACAAAGTGTTGATTCAAAGGTAATAGGAATCCATGGTTTCCCACTATATGAATGTGGCTTCTAAATCTTCCAAGCCCATATTGTGCTGTTCCACAACTCACATGAAGCTGGAAACTGTGGTTTAATTCTGGCATGATGTGAACCCATGATGTGAAACCAGCTTTAAAGTCTGGCTTAACATCCTGGTTTGCAAACCAAAGTTAAACCACAGTTCCCAGCTTTGCATGAGCTGTGATTTAAACAAATCATGATGCTGATGAGCTGGGGCCGAAGTAGTAAGGGAAGAAGGGAGCATGCTTGCTTGGAAGAATTGAGTCACATTCACATTGTGGGAAACCATGGTTACAGTTGAACTGGCTCAGTTTCTGGAAACTGACAAGATTGACTTGGAAAATCAGCCATTTGGCACATATATCTTAACAACCATAAGTTTTCAAGTTAGTTACGTGGCTGTAATCTTAACATGGCCGTCTACATTTGCATAAAAGTATCCTGATGAAGATAGTGAATTAACCACATGATGCATTTTTTAATGCAGAAACATTTAAACATTCCTGTGCAGGATGTTTAATTTTAATATGGAACTTGTTATGCCATACACCACTGTGGTGAATAGTGTATCTTATCTTTTGAAGAATTTCATCACTGTTGCAGTGCAAGGATTTTTAATAGGTCTTCATATCTATTAAAAATATCAGAACACTTCGTTACTAAGGTCATGTGTTATTGTAAACTGCCCAGAGACAAAAGTTTGGGGTGGTATACAAATTTGATAGATAAATAAATAAAATAAAATGTGGTGACCTAGTAGGCCCACTAGGTTGCCACTTAGCAAAATTCCTGTTGTTTTTGATCAATCTAATTCATTTAGATAGTTCAGTATAGAGGACAATACTGAAATTAAACCTTCTTTCTTTGCAGGTACTTGGTGAAATTCCAGAGATTGTGAAAACAGGATTGTGGGTGGGTGACTGTTTTATTTATACCAGCTCTGTGAACAGACTGAACTACTATGTTGGGGGAGAAATAGTCACCATTGCACATTTGGACCGGTGAGTAGCCAGCAGAATTCTAGTTGGTGCAAAATCATCCTCTCATTAATGTCTTGCAGCATGTTCTACTTTGTTTACAGTTCAACACATATTGAATTGAGACTGTTAATGTAATAGAGTAATTGCAGGAGTTTGACCCTTTTGAATATTTTGAATAAATAAAACATGAGCTTGGCATAGCAACGTGCAGCTTTACATAATATTTACTTTAGGTGGCATACATTTTCAGAAGATTTCTTGGATTCAAAATCTTGTATTTTACACCTTCACTGCTTCATGAAGGTAAACACCTTCATGTTTATTCTCTTTGTCTTTATCTCCTTAAAGGACAATGTATTTACTAGGATATATCCCCAAAGACAACAGACTTTACCTTGGTGACAAAGAATTAAACATAGTGAGTTATGCTTTGCTAGTCTCAGTGCTAGAGTATCAGACTGCGGTGATGAGAAGGGATTTCAGTATGGCAGACAAAGTTCTTCCTACCATTCCAAAGGAACAGAGGACCAGAGTTGCACACTTCCTTGAGAAGCAGGTAAAAAAAAAAGGTCATATCTACCAAAGCAAATGTTGCTAATGAAAACTATAGATCCAGTATACTGCTGTTGGGAATAGTGCTAATTTGACTAGGCAAGGTTGACATACATATAAATTAGGCATTTAAATTCTTCTGGATAGTCATTAGTATATGTTGAGGACAAACGGTGTGAATTTTGGTCAGATAAAAGTGGGTGTGTGGTGCTTCAGATGTAGATTGTATGGGTTGCTAAGAAAATTCCTTCACCGGTTTGACTTGTCACTTGAACTTTTGACCAGGGTTTCAAACAGCAAGCCCTTGCAGTATCAACAGATCCTGAACACCGCTTTGAGCTTGCTCTTCAGCTTGGGGAACTTAAGATTGCATATCAGCTTGCAGTGGAAGCAGAGGTAAGTTAGCATCCTCTTTTCAATGCAAGAGGAGTTCAGAAGCAAAAGGTGCAGAAGAGCAGACACATATGAAATAAATGGAGTTCCGGATGCATCAAAGCAAAGTAAACTTCAGGACCACTTATTGTCAGGGTTGAGCTGCATTCAAGTAAGGGCTATGGAAGGATTCTGTCCAGAACATATAACAGCATTGTATATTGCTGGCCCAAGTTATGTTACTTCATCTTTCATTTGACTTTCTGCTAGTGTAGAAGCAATAGCAGAACTGATAGCAAGTAGTATAGATAAAAGTGGGTGTTCCTAGAAATACACTTGAATAAAGGTGCTGCCAAAATCCGGGGAAGGCTATCTTAACATTCTATCCAAATTGCTCCATTGGAGTCTTCAAAATAGAAAGTGGTCATTATGTCTGGTATGACCTCAAAAGCTGATCAAATCCACAATTGCTAAGAAAATTCTTATTCTAGTGATATGTTTCAGTTCTGATGAGCTATCTCTAGCTGAACTGTGTTCTGCATTTTTAGAGGATATGCATCTTTAGCTCCTTGATGACAAAACAGTGACATCAGCATTTCTCTTTATAAATAAATTGACCTTATGTTTTAAGTAAAATATTAAGTGCAAGAGAGGAAGTATAGAAGAGATGGCTAAAATGAGGCCTCTTAACTGGGCTCAGTGTCGTCTGAATAGTTTTCAAAGCAATTGGAAACATCACTGATGCTTAAGAGGTGGAATTACTGTCTTATCTTTGCAGTCTGAACAGAAGTGGAAGCAACTGGCTGAGCTTGCAATAAGTAAATGCCAGTTTGGCCTTGCCCAGGAGTGCCTGCACCATGCACAAGACTACGGTGGCTTATTGCTTTTGGCCACAGCTTCAGGAAATACCAGCATGGTGAACAAGTTAGCCGAAGGCGCAGAAAAAGATGGCAAGAACAATGTAGCGTTTATGAGCTATTTCCTGCAAGGAAAGTAAGTAGCAAACAATCTACCATATATAGTGTTAACTTAATGTTAGTAAATATGAGAAAATATAACTATTTTAAGCTGAGTAGCATTTATGGCAACTTAAAGCAATCAGCTGTTGCCATATGTTAATGGTTGTTCAAGTCAATTTCAAAGGTTATAATTTTCACACACTCGCCTAATTTATTTAATATTTATTTAACAAATTTATACTGCTCAAAACTTAAGTCTCTGGGAGGTTTACAATAAAAACAGAACAAATTACAACATTAAAACAATTTACAATTTAACACAATGTTAAAATGGTTAAAAACTATTAAACGATACATCTAATTAAAAGCCTGGGTGAACAGATGTGTCTTAACTGCCTTTTAAAAAGTTGTCAGAGATAGGGAGGCTCTTATTTCAAAAGGGGTACATTCCAAAGCCTTGGGGCAGCAACGGAGAAGGCCCATTCCTGAGTAGCCACCAGACAAGCTGCTGACAAGTGCAGATGAACCTCTCCAGATTATCTCAAAGGGTTGTGGGAGTCATGGAGAAGAAGATGTTCTTACATTTCTTGGATTACTTGTGTGAGATTCAGCATGAACTAGTGGGATTCTGGCAGTTTGAGAAATATTCTGTGTGCTTTTTCAAATGCTTAGTTGGTCTTGCCTAAATAAATTGGAAATCTGGAAAGGGGTGCGGAGTAGGGATTTTAGTGAGTCTGAGTTGGCACAATTAACTAGGTCGCTTCAGCTAATCCCTATTTTTTGAATGTACATTAGCTAAGATTTAAATGGAATGTAATTCAGAGTAAGGGAGAGAAAAAATGTCACTCGTCTACTGAATTTGTCAGCTTGGCTGCTGAAAATCAGTTAATTAGGCAACCACACTACTTATGATGATTTTTGTCAATTTCATTTGGCTTAACAATTTTATTTATAGCAAAAACGAAACTATTAGCTGATGCAAAAATCTAGAGATGAGCTGCCAGCCAGAAGTGTGAGTTACTGAAATGCATTAACTGCCTTGTTCTTCATGACCAGACAGTATTCCGTCTGTAGTTATAAAAATGTTAGAATAAATAGCATCGTTAGCTTTACATTAGTGCTGAGTCTGCTCTTTGTACTTTAAGTTTTAGTAAAAATTATGGAAGTAACTTTTAAAACACTTAGCATGACTACCTCTTAAGAGTTCTAAAGCATGTGTTTTTGTAGAAAGAAGCAAGGCATATAAAGGGAGGCCAGCAGAGAACAAGTGCCCTGTGGTCTTTATTGTTGATAAAATTAAATTTAAAAAATTGAGCCTTACTGTAATAGATGCTGTGTTGGCACCAATTCATATATTTAGGTGTCCTGGCTGATCCTATGAATATGATTAAGCTGCAGAAGTAAGCTTAATCTGGACATCTAGGTGTCCAGAGATTGTTGCTTCTGGAATTGAAGTGTAATTCAAGTAAGCAAGATGAATTATTGCTATCTTGAATGTAATGCATCACTTTTAAAATGGCATATTGAGCCTTTTCTTTTTCACTCTTTACTTGATAACTGCCATTTTTTCCACTGAACTCCTACTCACCTTTCCCCAAATCCATCCACACATTAAATTTTGTTAGTATTCCAGTTCTGAAAACTTAAAAATGCATTATTTCATATCTTGAGATTGGTTGCTAAAAATTTATTGGAATTGCATGTTCTGATGTAGAGACCTAATGATTACTTTTTTTGTCCTGGACTGCTCTTAATAGTCCATGGATTATATAAAGACTCCATAGAACTGGGGTATCCAACAGTGATTAGTCTTTAAAATACTAGCCTTCATGTAAGGAAAAACAGCATTATCCTAGATTATATAATTACATTTGTGTATTTGGCATTCTATAACCCACTTTTCAGCGATTGTTTGAGAATGGCTTCACAAGAAAACAGTTAAGAAAAAATATCAGTAAAATTATAGTGGAAACAGTAACATGTGTGAACAAAAACCAGAGACTAGCAATGGAATAAAATTAGCCATTAAAAACTTGCTTTAAGAGAATGATATTGGCAGCTCATTTTAAGAGTCATTCTATGTCTTTCATACCGGACCTGGTAAACGATTCCAAACATTCGGGGCCACTACTGAAAAAGACCTTTCTGCAGTCAATGCCTATCAGCCTCTAGTGCAAGAAGCTTTTCCCCCTTGTTTGGGTATGGTTAAGAAATTAAACAAATATGACAACTACTTCAAATGTTTCTTCATAGGCTTGACAGTTGTCTTGAGCTCTTGATTAGAACTGGACGCTTACCAGAAGCTGCTTTCTTAGCACGGACATATTTGCCAAGCCAAGTTTCAAGGTAACCTTAAATGTGTGTTCAGTAAACATATTTTGCTTATTACTGAACTGCTTACAACAGCCATCTGTTCTATTGACAGGGTCGTGAAACTGTGGAGAGAAAACCTCTCTAAAATAAACCAGAAAGCTGCTGAATCTCTGGCTGATCCCACAGAATATGAAAATTTGTTTCCAGGATTAAAAGAAGCCTTTGTTGCTGAAGAATACATCAAGCAGACACATACTTGCTTGCGGCCAGCCAATGAATATCCACTTGTCACTGTAAGTAGATGCAAATTGTGAACAACTTCATATGAAATCTGGCAGACCGCAAGAAATCTTGAGCAAGTTACACAACAGTAATGTGCCTGCTTACATAATATTGTCTCTTTCTTTGGCAGCCAAATGAAGAGAGAAACGTATTGGAAGAAGCAAAAGGTTTCATACCACAAAAAGGGGAAGTATCAGAGGTCAGTGTTAATGATATTCTGGGATAGCAGTCATTATCTTTGCTGAGTGTTATGAATCCTTCAACAGTGTAGCCTGTGGTTTTTTATGGACAATTTTAAAAAGAGAGAGAGAGAGAAAGCTCGAGTTTGTCAAATAGATTACTTGTCCTCCCCTCTGAAACTCACTTTGATGATAAAGAGACTGCTCTATAACTGTTGCTTCTCAAAACACATACGTTTTGTGTTGTGTTGTGTAAAGGAATTCTTAGTGGCACTTTGAGTCATGTAAATTAACTCTGTTGCTGCTGTCTCGCCTGAATAAATCGCATCTGTCTGAACATTGCTGTATTTCTCTTCATCAGAGTTGCTTCAGGCACTCCGAACTATCACTGGGCAGAGACTTCAAAAGCAACACTTAAAGGTTTTTATACCTTTTGAGGGAAGTCCTATTAAACAGTCCTGTGTATCAGTCAATATTGACTATAAGTAATGAATTGGCAGTTTTGCAATTAAGTTAAATAGCTGAATATAAGCGGTTTAGAGTGTAACTTGTAGATGGAAGATGAAGTTAAATATGTAGTGCATTAAAGCAGAGATCTTGAATTTTTTTAAAAAGTGTGTATGTGTATATCTAAAGATGTATTTGATTTCACTACTACTACTGGAAATTGTGTAGATAAATATAAATTGTCAAATTTACAGAAGCTGTGTTCTTGACTTTAGTTACCAGTAAAGTAAATGTAGCTATATGCACAAGAATTGTCTGTGAAAGTCTATTATTTCCATCATATCCCCTGCTAACTGAGCAAAGAGGCACCTTTTTAGTGGTGATTCTCTTCATTGAGCAGGGAGAGAGCAACTGGCCCTATCCATTCTCAGCACAGCATCCCTCTAGTGGCTGATGCTGGTGTCTATCTTGTCTTTCTTTTTTATATTGTGAGCCCTTTGGGGACAGGGAGCCATTTGAGCAATTTTATTTATTCTGTGTAAACTGCTTTGGATAACCTTTGTTAAAAAGAGGTATATAAATGTCATATTCATGTGTATAGATGAGTGGTTTGGCTTCAGCTGCTAAGGAGATGGGACAGAGCCCATCTCCTCTTATTTGTATAGCACCACTATCTAAATGGCACTTTCTAGAGCATAGGTAAAGAAGATTCCTTCTGCTGTAAATTTAGAATGCGAGAGGCAGAGATAAGGGTAAAAAGAACAGATGTGAGCAAATGCACTTATTCATGTTGAGCTTTATTTCAGTGAATGATGTCAGCTAACTGGTTAGGCTATAACGACACACTGTAGCAATACTTCAGAGTTCTAGAAGTGTATTCCAGGCATAAGAGAAGAACAGGAAACCCAAGGGTCCAGTTGCCTTTGGTACAGTAGAAAGATATGATGGGATGCATCAATTGAAATCCATGTTATTGGAAAGATTATCCAACCTAAACCCAGGATTCAGCTTATACTGAGTCAAGACATTGGTTTATCTATCTCAGTATTGTTCATACTGACACTAATAAGCTGCCGCTCTCCATGGTCTCTGTTCAGGGCATCCAACACTGCAGGATCTGCACTCTTGTAGAAAGACCACTTTGGAGCTCAGCCAGTGTGTTACTGAAAACTTTTCACAGCTCTTCCCTCCCTCCAGGAGTACTTTTTTTTTTTTTTTAACTGTCAGGAATATGTCCCTGGGGGTCACACAGCCCTTAGGAACATGTGTCTGGAAGCCACAAAGTATTTTTGGAAGGAGGAGAGAGCAGTGAAAATCACTCTCCCTGTGTTTGCATTCTGCTGATCAGCAACATGCTGTTGGAGCTCCAAAGCAATCTCTCTGTAAGGGTGCAACTCCTGTTGATTTATCTCAGTGCAGTACTGGAGATGCCAGGCCTTTGATCTAGAACTCCTGTATGCAAAGGATACACCACCATCCCACTTTTCTTTTGACAAGATCCACCAAACATTAAAGTCTTATTTTTCATCATAAGGAGTCTGATGATGATGATGAAGAAGAAGTAGTTCCATCTCCTAAGCTTGTGACAGTGCTTCCAGTTGCCGAAAACGACTCAATTGAAATAATAAAAGATGACAAGGTAAAGGCTTACATGGACCAAACAAAAAAACATCTTTCAGTTGGGAGGCGATGATTCTACCAGCAGTCCAAGTTGTCTTGGGTAGTTTCAGATTAGAGCTGTTTTATAAGTTACACAGAGTCAGGTGGTAGTGAGTTGGTAGGATTTGGGGGCTTTACCATTTAAGACTGTAGGTGAGTCTGCATTTTTTGATGTTCTCCTACATATTGTAACATGCTACATGCAGGAACTTGCATAGTATAGGAGGGAGAAAAGTTTGCTTTAGTTCTTCCTAAACATTGCATGGGGGTTGGGGTGGAACAGACAGTGTCAGCATTCAAAAATGACTTACACCTCTGCCTTCTGGTGGTACAATCTAGAATTCAGTCTGTCACCTCAGTCTCTGAGTAGAGCAACTTCTCAATAACAGGTTAGCATTTTGTCATACTTTTACTATCATTTTCCCATGGCACATTATCATTTTTGAGATTTGACCTATAATTAAATTTACATTTAGCCATATTGAGGAATTATTAAAACCTGGTTTTCGTGGATTGCAGTGTTACATCTCAGAGCTGACACTGCTCTGAACAAACTGAGTGTGTATTTATAACACTGTACATCATGTAAGTTGCTGTCTTCAATGTGTTTCTGTGCATTCTCTGTAATGCACCTATTAGGAAAAGCCACCTCATGGTGACCACTTGTCATATCTTAATAGTAATTACTAAGAGGAAGTTAGTAATTATCTTGGAGAACCCACTGCCAGTCAGTGTAGACAATACTGAGTTAGATGGAACAATTGCCTGACTTGTTATAAGGCAGCTTCCTATGTTTTTAGCTCAGCTACATACTTGTTCAGAAGAGTGTGTCAAAATAAGACATCTATTCAGCTGCCCCCCCCACCCCACAACTGTATTTATATCCTAGGTATGAGTCAAGCTGTAAAGCGGGGGCAGCGGCATCTCAATCCTCGAAACAGAGCCTTAATTAATGCATTTTGTACCTTGAGTATTTCTCTCCAGTTGAAGTCATGAATGAATCTTTGCTTTAAAGTTGAGCCAAGCAGACAGTTTTGAAAGGTTATCCTCCACACATTCAGATTCTAGTTACTTTGATTACAGCAACCCCAGCAGAGTCTATTATGTACACAGTCTTCCCTTCACAGCAATATTTCGTTTCCAAAGAAGAAAGTTGTAGCTTATAATAAGTAATGATTAACTTCTCTCATTGACTTCAGAGCAGCAACTAATCCTGGTGCCATTAAGATAATGAACAAAAACAGCTCTATACACATGCGCAGGGCACAGAACAATCCTGAATGAAAGCTTTCCAACCTAGTTTTCCTTATATGTAACACTGATCAATCATGCTTGTGATTTATGGTTTGTCTTAGTTATCTGCTGAACATCTTGTGACTCCAGACCATTGTGGATTTAATCTTGCCACTGATTCATTGTACTTTACCAGTCCTTGTCCGACTGCCATTTCTATAACTACAGCAAGCTTGTTTCCACTCACTGAATAAAGGCTGCATTATAGTTATTGTAGGATACCAGTTAGTTATGAAATGTTAGTTTAGAATGCTCCTGGTAGCAGAGTTGTAATTTTGTTGTAATGGCAGGTCCACATGACACACCTTTAATCAAGAAGCCCATAACATAGTAAGACACAAATGCACGCTCCTGGCAGGCATGATGTCTGAACCTGCCCAAGTCCAATTCTTGTGCTGCATCACCAAGATTCTCCCGACTTCATTTGCCCAACTACAATTCTTGGTAACACAGCATGGGAACCTGTCTTGGGTGGGTTCAGATGTCGCTCTCAAATACCAGCATTTTGCAACATGTTGACTTACTAACCTGCTCCACAGTGTCACTTTGTACAAAAAATAACTGCCTACAAGAGTCTCTGATTTTTTCCCCCTAGAGAAGTTAGGAGTGAAAAATCTATGGTTATACTGGAATGCTTTAGTAGATATTAAGCATCTAACTATGTACTTCCTGCCCTAGGCCTTATTGGAGCTGGATGAAGATTTGGATAACTTAGACCTGGAGGATATTGATACTACCGATATTAATTTGGATGAAGAGATATCTGACTAAGGCTTTTTTTTAGATGACCAAATTTCTTATACATTGCTTTTTCCTACACTTCTCAGTCATCATGCTGAAAGCTGCTTGATTTTTATATTTAAGCTGGATAAAGTAGACAGGGCTAGATACCTCAGAATGCATTAAAGAGTCTATTTGTTATGTGTCAGTTTCTTTAAATATTGCAAACTCTTGTCACAAGAGAAATACCCTTAATAAATGTCTTTAACATTTCGCTTCTCTTTCAATGTCTTGACTACTGAGAATTATACCTACACAATTTGATTTGAGAGACAATACTTCACTTGATCAAGAACAGGCCAAGAAAAGCAGCTGAACTACTTCAGTACAATGAAATTTTTATTTTTAACTATGTACATTTTACATCCTCCCTCCAGGTTACATTAAAAGGGCTGACTAAACTAGCCATCTCTTTACGAAGCTGCAGTCTGAGGCAAAGTTGCTTGATAAGCCTGCAGTGCAAGTTCAATGTACCCAGCTCTTTGTGCTTCTGTCTTCACAAAAGCCTGTAAAGAATTAAAATGAGAGTGAGGTAATCTGGAAACTGTTACAAAGTAACATGCTACCTAGAAACAATGACACTGGTCTGAAATGTCAACTGATTTGATCAGTTGTCATGACGTGAAGATGAGAGAAAAAAGCCAGTCAATGACCCCGTAGCTCTGTCAGTCAATGAAAGGAATTCTGATATTCAACAGGGATAGCTACAGCTGTAACACAACTCTTTAAAAGCAGATTTTCCCACAAACAAACTAATAGTGCTTAGGATGGCCATTATGTAGGTTCAGCAAGTATCAAGAATACTTGATCATGTCCTCCTTAGCCCAACTGTAAACAAGTGATACTGTAGGACTCCAGACCCCATGTACTGTGCAGAGTATTATCTTCTTTTTAATTAAATATTCAGAAACAGGCAATTGTACCATACCTTAATTAAGTCTAGTCCTTGGATGTCTTGTTCCTGTGCTTCTTTTGCTGATTGGCAGGTAGGATGCACCATGTGATAGAGGGTGACTAAGCTTGTAGCATCATCAATCCTGAAATAAGTTTGAAGCAGATTTTTTAGAAACTTTCAGATAGTTAATATGTAATATCAATTACATTTTAATTGGAATCTAGATTGAGTTTTTAATTACCAATTTATAAGAACTAATTGTTTGACAGTTTTATACCTACAGTTTATATATTTCCAAGATGAGGAAATGCTGGTTAATGTAAGCCTCTATGCTTAAGCAAAGTGAGAGTGTGAGTATGTATGTGTATACATACGCACAAACACACACACAATGAATTTCTACCAAAATGAATGGCTTCATTCATTTATTCATGTCCATCTCCATATTAGTGCCATAACCATTTAACCATCAGATCTCTCTTGCATAGAATTTTCTGCAATGAGTTATCACATCCTAGCTTTCAGAACAAGTCAGAATTATTTCAAAGCAATTTACTTATTTCAGTTCATCATAACCTGTTTTTAGATAACCCCCAAAAGCGCCTTACTTAGTCTTTCACTTGCCAAGCAATGCTTAGGCAACCCAATGATCTTTGCATATTTTAGTTACGCATGCTCCTCTGCACACCACACACTGAATCCTGACTTGTTGGCCTTTCTGTTATACATAAGAGCTACTTTGTCTTAATTAGTACCTATCACACTGCCAATACCAATAATGGCAATGGTATTCTTCTTTGCCTTTGGGAGTTCACATTTTCAAGAAGTCTTACAGCCCACTGATTTAAAAGGGATTGGAACTCAGTTATAGAAACCAGATAATTGGTTGTGGCTTTTAAAAAATCCAATTATCCTAGCTGGAATATGATTAGGTGGTAGACCTCTGTTCATGTAGTACAGCCAGATGAGGTAGAAGTGTTCCAGGATAATACTAATGGTGTTTCCCAACCTCTCTCCCCACCCCGGCACACCACCATCCATCCCCAATTTGTTTTGTGACAGGAGAGCTACCACAAGATTTATACCCACCGAACATTATGGGGCAAATCAGCTGCAGCACCCCCTTACCCTGTGCACTATGGGGCAAGTCAGATCCAAACATGTAAACTCTCTGCTTTTGCAGCTGACTCATTTCTTTATGCAGTGGGAAGGGGGTGCTTCCTTTCCAGTGCATTATGGGTCAAGTTATCTGCAAAAGCAGGAAACTCCCTTTTGCAGCTGAGTCGGAGCAGCGTACTAGTAACCACAGTGCAATGGTTGGGAAGTGCTGTACTAACAAACTGTTGAGACGCATACATGGATCTTAATGTACCATTTCAGCTGCACTGATACAAGTGTAAAAGTTGAGGCTTGGAAGTGAAAATAGGTCAAACTTGCACTCTTGAACTGCTAGGCCATGTCAAGAGTAATTTGTACATAAACCATTTTGACTCAAACAGCACTTACAAATCTCTTTGGATCATGTCTATCAGCAACCCATCTATCCTCTTCCTATTTACAAGGTACCACACCATCCCTCCAAAATGTCTTGTTGAACGCAGGAGATCATATTTTCCATGTTTATCTATATCCTCATATGTCCGATGATGAACCTGTCCAGAAAATTGAAATGTAATCACTCTAGTAGCTTTCAATGTAGGTTTCCAGAAACAAACACAAGTAGCTCAGAAGTGTCAAATGCCCCACCATAATACTGGTAACTCACTCTGATATAGTCAGGTGAATCTGGCTCAAACTGTACAAGGCAGAGATTAAGCAACTTTTCATGATGGTCCTGGAGAAACACAGTCTAGAACAAAAAACAATGAAATTGAGCATTCAGCATCAAACCACCTGCAACATCTACTCGGGAGATGAATTTGATCTGCCTGTTCTGGATGGGGGTCACACTTCCCCAGAAGGAGCAAGTACGCCATCTGGGGGTACTTCTGGATCCGGGCCTCTCCCTGGTTTCCCAAGTTGAGGCCATGGCCAGAGGTGCCTTTTATCAGCTTTGGCTGATATGCCAGCTGCACCCGTTTCTTGAGAGGAATGACCTCAGGACAGTGGTACACATGCTGGTAACCTCCAGACTGGGCTACTGCAATGCGCTCTATGTGGGGCTGCCTTTGTTTGTAGTCCAAAAACTACAGCTGGTTCAGAACACAGCAGCCAGGTTGGTCTCTGGGTCATCTCGTCATTTATTTTAACCAATGTTTTAATTTATCATGTATTTGTTTTAACTTTTTGTTTTTGTTGTAAACCACCCAGAGAAATGTTTTGGGTGGTATAAAAATGTGTTAAACAAACAAACAGCCTTGTTCAATAATATGACTGAAAATCCCACCAGGCAACAATCAGGAATATATTTTGGACCAGTTCTGCAATGGGATTCTAAGAACAGCAATTCAATGAGCATATTCCAGTAATGTTCCATTTTGGGGCTGGCAAATGAAAACACACTTTAGCGCTTGCTGGATTGGCTTTATAATGAAATTGCAATCTTTCAAAGATTGTGTAAGTTTTTTTAGGATTCTGTAGGAAAAAGAGACAGTTTTTCTTATAAGGAAGGAGAAAAACTTTAAACAAAAGCAAAGCATGCATTGTAGAAAGAACAGACCCTGTCACATCCCTGTAGTCCTTCCTTACATACGCACTTGTTAGGATGTCAGCCACTGTGTTGTATCCAAAAAAAGTTATCATGATTAGGCCACTGAAATCAAGACACACATTAGGAACAACTAACTTAAGTCCCATCAATTTCAGTCAGGAATAGCCATGATCCACTTTTTTCTGGATACAACACACTGATGTGAATGTTAGAAAAACATTGTCTGCTTCAGCTACCAGCCATTATTTTCAGAAAAAAAGCTGAGCCTTCAGTGTGGCAGTATTACATACTACCTTAAACGCAAACGGGGGTGGTGGTGGGGGGGGGAGTACGGTTTTTGAAAATAAGCTGTTTATTTGAGTTCTATACCACCTCTCCAAAATGACTCAGGGTGGTTTACATTAAAACACAACAGTTCTGTTGCATCCACATTGAAGGGCCTTGCCTCTGAGGCACTTAGAAATTCCAAGTCCTAAAGCAGACCTGTACAACTTGTGAAGGGCTGACTATTATGGCCTGCTGGGTGCTCAACAGTCGCCGCACCACCCTTTTTTTGCAATCCCAGACAACATAATCAAGTTTGTCCGGTGCTGGTGATCCATAGTATATGGCTCCTTTTGCTTTAGGGGGTCACAGATTCTGCAGGCCTGCCTTAGTGTGTGTGCTTGTAATTAGCCCCTGTGATTTATTGGGGAGCAAATTTTGCTCTGCCGTGAAGTTGTGCAATGCAATTCTAGGCAAAATTATTCAGCAGGAAAGCCCACTGTGTTCAATGAGGGTTAATCTCAGGTAAGTGTGAATAGGACTGCAGCCTTATTTATCTGCCTAGGTAGAGAATTAAACCTTGAGGTTCCAGTTCAGTTGTGCTGGAATGGAAGTGAGTCCATCTCACACCAAAACCACTGGGAGCCTTCACCAACCCTGTAGCCATCCGTATTTAAGGCCTAGCTACAAGAGTTCCTTACAACATTGTACATGTATGAACAGTATGATAAGAGTACTGAAGGTCATCCTGTTACAGGAACATATAAAAACACTGGCTCACATTCTATGTAGTGTTAGTAGGCTGTAAAAGAGCAGCGTATGGACAGAAATGCTGTATCAGAGCTCTGCCTAGCATCCTGTTGAGCAGACAAACATGGGTGGGGAGAAGTGATTGATTGATTGATTAAGTGCCATCAAGTCGGTGTCAACTCTTAGCGACCACATAGATGCTCTCCAGGATGATCTGTCTTCAACTTGGCCTTTAAGGTCTCTCAATGGTGCATTCACTGCTGTCGTAACCGAGACCATCCACCTTGCTGCTGGTTGTCCTCTTCTTGTCTTTCCTTCAACTTTCCCCAGCATTCTAGACTTCTCAAGGGAGCTGGGTCTTTGCATAATGTTCTGAAGTATGATAGTTTGAGCCTGGTCATTTGTGCCTCAAGTGAAAATTCTGGATTGATTTGTTCTAGGATCCATTTGTTTGTTTTCCTGGCTGTCCATGGTATCCTCAAAAGTCTTCTCCAGCACCAAAGTTCAAAAGCGTCAATGCTTTTTCTATTTTGCTTCTTCAAAGTCCAACTTTCACATCCATAGAGTGCCACGGGGAAAACCACTGTCCGAACGATTCTAATCTTTGTAGGTGCAGACACATCACGGCATCTAAATATCCTTTCCAAGGCCTTCATTGCAACCCAACCAAGTGCTAGTCTACGGCGTATTTCTTAACCACTGGATCCTTGACTGTTGATGGTTGATCCTAAAATGCAGAAGCTATCCACCACTTCAAAGTCTTCATTATCAATTCTGAGGCTCCCTAATTATCATTAGGGAGGGAAGCCATTTTTGCTTCTTTCTCCTCCCCGTAATAGTACTTTTTGGCTTCAGAAATATGTCCTTGAGGCCTTTGTAACTCTCAAAAACAAATTTCTGAATTCAAAATTTTGTAGAGGATAGAGAAGCAAAAAACCCGCTCCCCACGTCCTCTGCCCGTATTTGCCTGCCCCAATACAGCTTTTCTGCACACATTACGCCAAACTAATGCTGAGCAGAATGTAACTCACTGGGAGTGTATCAGACACCCTATAGGCCGCTTGAATGGGCCTGATGTGGTTCACAATAAGTTAATGACTTTTACAGGATTCAGCAGCAGGTTTTACCATAAGGGTTTCATCCTTGAACACAGGCCAAGCAGTAAGTTTACGCCCTTCTCTTGGGAAGTAGATCTGTATCATCCTGTCTCGTTCTTCCCAAGTGGCCTTGCGTAATATTCCATTTCTTTCTCGAACTACAATGAATCGTTCCTGAAATCGAAAAGAGTTCAGTAAAGCTGCAGTCTTGATCATCAGTTCTATTCATTCCTTTGACTCTGAAGATAATGGCTAGTGGTACAAACCTAGAAGACCAAAATTTGCTCAGCAGATTCATATCAACCTATCTGAAAAGATAACTTGTATCACAGTTTTCTACACAGCAGAATATAGACATGGAATTTTGGGATTGCCCTTTGAAACGTTCTAAAGACCAGAGTAAAGGACACTGTTCAATCATCCAAAATAAAGAAGGCAGACCTTTATCAACCACCCAGGAAGTATCTAGAGAAAGGAACATTGGTCTTACCTGTAAAGGGTTCTTTTTCCCTGTAGCTGGAGCTCATCAGTATGGGATCAGTCACTGAGCATGCTTGAGACAGGTCGGAAATAACTGAACTTTGACTCCTCCCACCAGAGGGTGCTATCCCCAGTACCGGGACTGTAGTGAAGAGTGGCAACCAACAGCTAAGATTGTGCTAAAGGAAATAAAAACTTCAGGAATGACAGTGTCCGCCAGAAGCGTTACTCAAGAGATCCTCACCATCTCCTGTTGGTCTGCCTGGGTGGGGGACTGAGCAGACCAGACGGTTCCCCCTCAACAACCACCACAGGGAAAGTTATTGGACGTAAATGGATCGCCCACCGGGTGAAGGTCGTCCTTCCTTCATGGAGGAGAGGTCTATCATTGGCTACTAGTTGGAGGGCTAAAGGCCACTTCCAGCCTCAAAGGCAGGATGCCTCTGAGTACCAGTTGCAGGGGAGTAACAGCAGGAGAGAGGGCATGCCCTCAACTCCTGCTGTAGGCTTCCAGTGGCATCTGGTGGGCCACTGTGCGAAACAGGATGCTGGTCTAGATAGGCCTTGGGCCTGATCCAGCAAGGCTATTCTTATGTTTCCTTTTTTTTGCCCTCTGATCCTTAGCAAGCGGCTTTGTCTGTTTGCAGACTGCTTTAATTAGTAAACACTCGCTTAAGCGCACTGAAGCCAGGAGCTTCTTTCCTCTTCTAAGTCTGTCTTCATTGCCCTCTTTAGTGTGGCTGGATTTCTTTGATGCCTTGTGAGGTGAGCAGAGGGTAGCTGGTAAGGTGGCCGCCGCCGCCTGAGTGGGGATGGCTGCTCAGACAGGAGCTGAAAGCTCCATTCGGGCAGGTTGGAAGGCTTGAGAAGCCAGATTAAGCAAGGGAGGGCCCTCAGAGAGAGACCCTCCAAGCAATTCCTCGGCATGAGCAAGCTCCATGGAGGAAAAAGCCAAAAACCAAAAGAATAAAAATGAAAATAAAATGAAGCCAATCAGCTGAATTGTAAAAGAAAAAACTGTTTGTAGCAAGTTGGTAAAATAACTAAAAATGCCTAAGGCAAGCCCCTTCCCGCCCTTACACACTCGAAGGATGGGGAAAGGGAGCAAAGAAAAGAATTTTTTAGTATAAATCGAAAGATCCATGCAGAGCAAAAAACTCTCAGCATGCGAGCCTCGAGCAGACAGGACCGAAACTGGGGATAGCACCCTCTGGTGGGAGGAGTCAGAGTTCAGTTATTTCTGGCCTGTCTCGAGCATGCTCAGTGACTGATGCCATACTGATGAGCTCCAGCACAAGGGGAAAAGTAAGCTCAGTTAGAAAATTTAGCTCAGCTCATGTAAATCCTGTGACTGCTGTGACCAGGAGATTATGTGAGAAGAAGGATTTTGTGTAGGAGACAAAGATTGGTCCCCCACTCCCCCAGGCCTGGCAATTTTATATATATATATCAAGCAAGTATTGCTATCCTTTTAAAAAATGGAACATCTCAATAATGTTAGAAGCAACTGCTGAATAATAAACCATTGTGACTACTGTTGTGGTCCTTTATGCATGATAATATGCTGGACACACTGCAGTTCCTCTAGTCTATAGTGCCCATTAGGCAAATTACAACAGGTCAATTTTAAGATTATCAAACAAGTCAGGCCACATGAAAGCGCAGTGCTGCTACTGGGTAATTAATAGACTCACACGGTGCGGAGTGCTGTATGATAAGTCAGTAAACACGTATTTGAATGGTTCAATTCCATCAAGAATCTTATCTTCTGCTAATACATCATCGATTGGTTCCCGCTCACTCAGTACAGGAGGCATTTTTAACCTCTCTTTAGCCTTCTCAATAGCTTCTCTTGTAGCCTAAAAATAAGAGAAAGTTATGGACAGTATGACAAAATATAAGAACAATCTAATAGCAACTAAGGATCCGATTCACATCAGTGGCTGACATACAGAGCAAGGATGCACTGAGATAGCTTCCGAACAGAACTTCCCAACTAACTGCACTGATGCAGCAGAGAAGCAGCAATTTTTGATTGCACCCTTCCCCTTCCCAGGAAGCCCACTGTGCCATCTGAAAAATATGTGCAGCACTGCTTTCCCAGTGAATGTCTTCTCTTGGGCATCTGTGGCTGCTTTCAAAGAAACATCTAAAGACTTTTTTATTTGTTAAGGTTTTTACCCCTTAGGGGCTGCCGGGTCTCTCAGCTTTCCTGCTTCTGGTTGTTTGTTCTTAATGGTTTTTTGATGTTTGATGGTTTTTACTGTTTAACTGATTTTAAGGTTTTAAATGTGATTTTTATGGAATTTTATTGTATTTTAACTTTTGTAAACTACCTTGGGATGTCTTATGAAAGGTGATATTAAAAATTGGACAAACAAAACTTCAAGGACATATACTTTTGGGTAGTATAGAGAGCTTCCTGGAGAAGGGGTCAAAAATTCCCACTTCCCCACTGCACAAGTACAATTAGTTGGGAAGTTCTGCTAGGCTGCTTTCTTGCTGCACCAGTGCCCTTACTCTGTATGTCAGCTGGTGTGTGTGTGTGTTTTGTTTTTTAGAAGAGCCTATCTATTGTGGAAAAAAGAAACAAAATATGGTAAGGTCATGGGACAAAGTCATTCCAAGATGCAGACACAAAGGTCATTAAACTGCATCTGTTACAAATATGTTGTTTTTTTGCTCTGATCTGAAAAACATCTGATCTGATGATGGCAAAACACACATGGTAAATAGGAAGTACACCATTTACATAATGCTCCTTTACAATTACTGATCTGTGTTTATTGAAATACTTATAGCTGTGAGTGCCCTGAATACATCCCTCTCTGTTCTGTTCAAGGCTTATGAGAATCTTACAAAAGAACAAGGTGGTGAATAAGACTTCCTTTCTAAAATAACTACTGTATGTGAATTAGAAAGAAAGTGGCTACCTTTGTATTATTACTGGTAAAGATGATATTGGATTTTGCCAATCCTCAATCAGTTCTTTTTGATGTAAAGGGTTGCTTTGAATCAGATTTAGTGTTTAGTTATGCTGGTAATATGTTTGATAACAGATTTTTTTTTTTAATTGACATGGTAACAGTATTGTTTAGAATGTCTGTATGAATTAAACAACACAAGTGTCTTCTATTCACATCTTAAAACCAAGTATCTATTTCTAGGAAACTGATGAAGATATACCTCTTCCAGCTGCAATTCTGTCATTAGCTTGTAAGCTGGAGGTTTAAGTTCCTGTTTTATTGGCTTAAAAATCTTCTGCAAATCCAGTCCCGTCATCTTGTAGAGCAAGCTCTGAACTTTCTCATCCATAAAAGAAGGCTTTATAATATCGGATTTCTTCTCCTCTGAAAAATAAGGAGTTAGCTCAAACTGCAGAAAAGCTAAAATACAACACAAAAACACCAGGAAGTATCCACCAAAATGTTGAAATTTATTTATTTTTAAGTATTACTGCTGAACTTGTAGTAAGTTCCAACTGTGAACTGTATTCCCTGCTTTACCAAAAACAAAATGTTATGTTTCCCTATCCAATAGGATAACAGGTGAAAGTAAACCAGGTTAAAGATAAACAAGGGAGGGGGGCAAAAAAACAACAACCCCAGAGAGTACAAAAGTTAGTTATATCTAGCTCAGTCTACATCAGGAGTAGGCAACCTTGGTGCTCCAGCTGTTGTTGAACGACAACCTCATCATCCTCAGCCACAATTTATTGCAGCTAGGAATGATGGGGGCTGGGGATGATGGGAGTTGTAGTTCAGCAACACCTGGACAGGCCAGGTTGCCTACCCCAGTCTATCTTGACTGGCAGTGGCCCTCCAGAGTATTTCCATCCCTACCTGGAGATGTGAGGGATTAACTTGGGCCCTTCTGCATACAAAGCAGATACACTACCATCGAGTTACAGTCCTTCCCAAAGTATCAGGAGTAGATTTGGCATATGCAACAAGGAAACAATGGATCAAATGAATGAAATGTGTACTTGACCAAGTACACAGCTTTGTCAAGTCACTGTGACTTTCTTAATATAGTGACACTCTTAAATGAGCTTAGTGGCTTTTAAATAGCCACATATAAATTTAATTAGGGATGTGCCCGGAACCGTTCCAGAGGTGGTGGGGGTGTTCCCTTAAGGGCGGGGGAGGGTGCACTTATACCTCCTGCCGCATTTCCCCTGCCGGCGCTCCACTGGATCAAGGCCCCTCGGGGCGGCAGCATACCTCCCTGCCGCCCCGTTGCCCTCATCGGCCAGAAGTACTGGACACGTGTGCGCCTGTCTGCTGTGCACGTGTGCATGGACGCCTGGTACTTCTGGCCAATAAGGGCAACGAGGCGGCAGGGAGGTATGCTGCTGCCCTGAGGGACTTTGATCCAACAGAGCGCCGGCAGGGGAAATGAGGCAGGAGGGGTAAGCGCACCCTCCCCCGCCCTCAAGGTAACACCCCTGTCACCTCTGAAAGTCGAAATGGCTCTGGTGGCCGAAATGTTTTGGAGGCCTCTATAACGGCCTCCGAAACTTTTCAGGCTCAAGCCTAATTCTAATTCTCTGAAAACCATAGATTTGCTCTTGTTTAAAATCTTGCTGGGCAGTATCCAGACTAGTGCTCCATCATCAGAAGCTCCTTCTTTGAATGTGCACATGAACACAGGGATGTTTCTATTCACAGAAGGAACTTCCGAGCGCTAGTTTAGATGCTACTTTAAAGTGCTGAATGAGAAGTGTTTTTAACGGAAACCCCCACCCCAGTTCAACTACTTGGCTACTGGAAAAACTTTTCAGATACAACACAGGAAATTAATATGGTGGCATTTAAAAAAAAACACCAAAACGATTAGGTCAAAAAAACATGCTAGATCAGATCACAATCTACTTAGGGCATCAAGAAAATCTGCATAGTAAACTTTTCCCGAGGGTGAAAAATGCTAATTTTACGCAGATGGAATTTTCCCCCAATTCAAAACTTTAGAAAAAGGCACATCCATGATTTCCTTGTCCCTTATGTCAAACCTAGTCCAGACATTTCAGGAAGGATTGTAGCTCAGTGGCCGAGCATCTGCTTTGCATGCAGAAGGGCCGGGTTCAATCTCTGGAATCTCCCGGTAGGGCTGGAAATACCCAGGAGGGCCACTGCCAGCCAGTGTAGTTAGATGGATGCCTGTCACTGAAGCACAAAAAGGAACAGATGAAGCATGAGAACTTCCTATTGCAAGGATTAAATAACCCATTGTTGGTGGTGGGGGGTGCTGCATAATTGCATGATGCTTTCTTCACATAAAGCTATAAATCCGGATGGATAATCTGGCATGAAATAGTACATTTAGACATTATACTAGCCCAATTCAGAAATTATGCTGAAGGAGAGTACAGATGTCTGTACACTCATGAGAGAGAGAGAGAGAGAGAGAGAGAGAGAGATTGTACCTCTGTTCATTTTAAAAGTGAACTTGGATACAGGCTCTTCAAATGCATGGTACAGATAGGAAGTGTATCTCTGTACCTGTGTTCAACATATCATGTGAATGACTGAACCAGCGTATACTGTTGTACAAGTGTTGAACATGTGTGAATGGGCCTACTGTCTCATTCCAAATTTATTCCAAATTCTAGAGCACTGACTCTTTAGATAATGCAGATGGACCTCTGTATACGTGGGGGACGGATTCCATTCTCTGCTACCCCACAGGTACCGAAACTGTGAATACCGAAGCATTGAGGAAATGAGGATGGTCAGAGTGGGGTGGGGGCTTAGGTTCCTGGATGCTGGAGATAAGGGCAAAAATCGGGGGTGGGGTGCCCTACCATGC
The DNA here is from genome assembly GCF_027244095.1 of Hemicordylus capensis. NCBI lineage: Eukaryota > Metazoa > Chordata > Lepidosauria > Squamata > Cordylidae > Hemicordylus > Hemicordylus capensis. The sequence goes on along the minus strand of NC_069659.1, from coordinate 302,764,779 downwards.
TCCGCGGGCCTCCAGCTGTCTAGGAATGCCCCCCCCCCGTCCAAATTCCCTCATGTTTCCACAAAAAACTGCAGAGGTGTGTGTGTTTGGGGGAAAATGAGCCACAAAATGGCTATAAATGTACATCACAGATGTAACACCAGAGAGAGATAGTTTTCATTTAGTAGCAGATTACATATTTGGTTCTTATAAATATATTTTAGACACCACAGGAAACTGACTGATTTCCCAAAGCCTCTGATGGTTTTAAGCCTTTGATGGGTTTTCAATCATGTCCTGCTGAATTCTATCTTCATGTTGTTTTTGCAGTTGGGATTTTCAGTTAACATAAGCTGCCTTGAACCAGCAGGGGCTCTTCTGTGTGGGCAAGAAAGGCAGCTCCATCTTCCAGACATACAGTGCACCCCCCCCCCGGCAAAAAAAAACCCCACATGCACACCATTTACTTTTCTCTCTTGGCTGGCATGTCTCTCTGCTTATTTTCCTCCCCCCCCCCACTCTTGCTCCCCTCATTTCCTGACAGAGAGGACACTGCTTTGCAACAGAGGGCTTTCTCTCTGGCTCTTTTTTCCTGCTCATTTTTTTCCATACAGGAAAACCAGGAAAATTAGGAACAACTTCTTCACACAATGCATAATCAATATATGGAATTCTCTGCCAAAGGATGTGGTGATGGCCTCTAGCTTGGATGGCTTTAAAGGGGGCTTAGACAAATTCATGGTGGACAGATCTATCAGTGGATCCTAGTCTGATGAACACAGGCCACCTCCAGCCTCAGAAGCAAGATGCCTGTAAATACCAGCTACAGGGAGCAACAGCAGGAGAGATGGCATGCCTAATCTCTTGCCTGCGGGCTTCTCAGAGGCATCCGGTAGGCCACTGTGTGAAACAGGATGCTGGACTAGATAGGCCTTGGCCCTGATCCAGCAGGGCAGTTCTTATGTTTCCTCCCCTCTCTAGCTCCAGGTGGTCAGTGCCTCCACTACCCACTCTGCACCTGCTCAATTCTAAGGTTTCATACACAAAAGCAGTCAAGGTGTGCTTATTTCCCCCCCCCCCTAAAGTGCCCACAGCAGACTAGACTAGACTGAGTCCCAAGTCTACACATGTGCTTCACTTCTCCATGCTGAAGTGGGCAGGGAAAGGAGGTGGCAGTGGCCTTTCTTCCTCTGCCAGGAACCCCAGCAGCAGGAAGTTTGTACAGGTCCCACTGAAGATTTCCCCCATCCATCTAGTGGAACCTTGTCCTCCGCTTTGCTCCATAAGTGGATCACTCATTCAGGCTCCAGCCTCCTGGCTCTGCTGCAAAGGATTCCAGAGTGAAGAGCTGCACCCAAGTTGACGATATTTAAAGGGAACTTTCTTCTCTTCTCAGCTAGGATGTTGTGGCTGCAAATGTTGCCACTGGTGTTGTGGAGTTTCCTAAGTGACCTGGCTTCCTCTTGGACTAAAGGTGTGTGCATCTGGTCTGCTTTGTCCCATGCAATATTTTCCACCAAATCTGCCACTTTGACGACATGAAAACAACTTTGGCTGCCAGCTCCCTTGTTTGGAAAGCAGTTTGTTTTTGCCACTCAATTCAGAGCTCCAGCAGTCTGTCAGTGGGTCAATTAAAACACTCTTCTTGGGAAGTGTGTTCTCCAATTTATGTTTGCAACTTAAAAAATGGGATGTGATTGTGGCTGAAATCAAATACACACTTTATTTAGGGAGACAAGTTCCGTAGATCCCTGTGGAACTTACTTCTGAGTAAAGATCCCAATGCACATGTGATGTGCAGACAACTGCAGCCCAACAGCCAGATCCTATGCATGTTTGCTTGCAAGTAAGCCCTTGTTAGGTTATTTTCTATGAATAGGACTGCATCCTTAAAACCTATTTTGAATTTTATTAACTGAGCAAAATTCCCTTAGCATTGCATCCGGTCTCATAGAAAATATGCCTGTTTACTTCCGAGTCAATATGCATAGGTTTCACATCTGCAACAGGAAAAAGCATCACACCAGGGACAAAGAAGCAATGGGGATTGGGGACCACATCACACCCCACCCACCACCCCAGTTGAAATAGCAATCTAACCAATCCAATCTCTGACTCTTTATCTCACCCAGACTCCTTTCAGACCTAGATCAAAGTGGGGGCAGGGGAAAGAGAAGAAAAAGAGGAGAGATGGATTCCCCCCTCCCCTTTTAAATTAATATAGCAAGCAGTGCTTTTAGACTAGTTTAGAGACAGAAGTCAATAAGTAAGGATCACAGCATTGTCCTCTCTCTCCTTGTAAATATGCCAGAGAGAGAGAAAGGCTAATTGGGATGGGGTGCAGAAAAGCAGAGTTTCAACTTTAAAAAAAATATTACAAAGGTACTGCATGGTTACTAAGCTCTTTGGTTACAAATCTTTAAAAATACATATTTTGGTTTCCCCTAAGGAATAAAGCGGCTTTGTGCACACACAGACAGAAAGATGCATACATACATATATTACTGTGTCAGAAGAAGCATCATGCAAGATCTGAAGCTATGTTCCAAGGCCATGAAACAGAGGATGGACTTAATCTTAACATCCCACTGCATCTTCTCTTGCTCCCTTAGAAGGAATTCAGCCAGGCTTCTAATACTATGCTCCTTTTGAGTGCAGTGATTTATTAAGTAATATACAGTTAATTTGGAAGCTGTTGCCTGATCACTGTATATGTTTCAGAAAACAAATATCTTCATTCTGATTCTGAGCTCAGATTATGACTCCTCCCCAGTTCCTTACTAGGGGTTATGTTTATTGCACTTATATTTCACCTTTCTTCAATGTATGCTACCTTGAGTACTACTGAAGAAAGGTTCAGAGTAAATGTGTTGGGTGATGGTGGTGGTAGTTTACATGCAATGGTCTTGCATGCAAAGAAACATAGGAGTCTTTGTTTTACTGTACAGAATATTTGAATACTCTGAAGGTTTTGCATGTGGAAGCAGAGATCTTGCAGGTATTCTTCATTTGGGGAAAATTAGGTTTGTTCTTGTACGTGTGTGTGTGCTAGAAAGGTGTGCTAAAAGTGTGTTAAATACATTTTATGTCAACTCATAATGATTCTTGGCAATTGTATAAAAAATTGCTAGGAAAAAGATCCAAATTATTAGGACAAATTGAAGTATCACCAGAGTGGTGACATTTGTGCAGAGTAGCATGTACTAACCACATTATCTTGTAATGCTTACAATAACCCTGTAAGGAAGGATAATTATCTCCAAATTGCAGATAAGGTAGTAATGCTGTGAGAAACTTGCTTGCATGAGTTTGTGATAGAGATGAGATTCAAATCAGGGGCTTTCTGATTTGTTGTCCAGTCTCCGGGCTACCACACTACAATAGAGAGGAACATTGGGTCTTACCTGTGAAGGGTCCTTTTTCATTGTAATCGGAGCCCATCCTTTAGGTAGGGTATTTCCTTCATGCTATCAGAATCGACAGGAAGTTATCACAGCAGAGTTTTCCTGGAGGCAAGGTTGATCGCTAATCCCCAGTTCCGACTGTCGTGCTGAAGGATGCTGTGAAAAACTACTGGAGAGAGAGCTCTGTTTTGAGGTTAGCTTAGCCAAAAAAGGAATGATCTTTTCTAAGGTTGGAAATTGATTAGATTAGCCCTTGCCCATCCGTGTGAGTGGTAATATCTACTAATATTTACTAACCATTGTCACACCAACGCCTCTATATAGTACACATATATACACACGAACTAGCCCCGATGATCATAGTTTCAGTGTGGGCCCCAACTATGCTTATTATCCTCCAATATTAAGTTTGCTTCTGCGGGTCGGGGCGGATGGGCTCCGATTACGATGAAAAAGGACCCTTCACAGGTAAGACCCAATGTTCCTTTTTCCACCGTAATTGGAGCCCATCCTTTAGCTAGGGACATACCCAAGCCGGATGAACAGTAAGCAATGCCTGGGTGGGTCACGGAAGTGTGCTAGACAACTTGCTGAGGGACAGTTCATTCGAAGGCCGCCTGCTCCCCATGGAAGGCTGAGATCTTGTAGAGTTTTATGCCAAGGATATTCAATCCAGATAGAGAGGTCACATGACCAGGGAGACTGATCCTGGAATGAGGGCAACTGGGACACATGCCCATTAGATGTTTTCTGTGTAGCCAATCTGGTCCCAAGGTGGCGAGCTGCCCCAGGAATCAGACAAGCAGAGTCGATTTTACTGAGAGGAATTTAACTAAGAACTTTAAGCATGCAAATTCCAATAAGAATTTTAGTGCCTCACTGTTTCAAGGAAATGGAAGATTCATATTAGACAGTGGGTCCTCAGTTCATCTCTCAAAAAATTGTGGATTTCTATACTGAATTGCTTGATATTCCCAAAGAGATTGTTCATTTGGGCAATAATACTACAATTAAAGCAAGGAAGAGAGGCGAAGGAATTTTGTGTTGCAATTCCTAGGATGGATCAATTAATGAGTTTTTTGTGAGAGATGTCTTGTATATTCCTGACTTCTCAGGCTCGTTGCTTTCAACATCCAAGCTAGAGAAAACAAGGCTTTGAGCTGTATATTAGAAATGGACAATGTGTTATTACCCAGAATGGATAAGTTTGCCTTGTAGGCTCTGAATGCAAAGGCCTGTACAGTGTGCAGAAGCAACCTGTATCAAAGACAGCCAAAGAAAGACCAGCCTGGTTCAACACTGAGGCATACCAGTCCAATGAAGTGAACTTCGCTAAGTCGTGCCTGCATGAAAACTGCTAGCAACTGTGGCATAGACATCTGGGACACAGGAGCTATGAGTCAATCCGGAGCATGCAGGAAAAGGAGACGTCACAGATGCTCGAGTAACTCCAGGACTACGTGCCATGGCAAGCAACAAATCTGGATGGAAGCCAAAGATCCTGCACACAGACAATGGAGAAGAGTTTATGTCCAGAGCTACCCCGCGGTTCCTGAGAGAACATGGAATCGTGCATCAAACCACGGTAGCTTACAATCTGTCCCAAATGGAGTCTCAGAAGAAAAAACAGAAGCCTCCTGGACCTGATAAGATGCACACATTCTTGCCTGGCAAACAAGAAGAGGACATTTACATGCAGCAACCACCCGGTTTCTTGGGGAAAGGCAAAGAGGACTATGTATGCAAACTGCAAAGGAGTATTTACGGTTTATGACAGGCTGCCAGAGCATGAAACATAAAACTAAATGATATGTTACTTCAAGCAAACTTCGAAAGAAGTGATGCGGATCCCTGCCTGTACACGACATTCATAGATGGCAGTGGAGTTACATTTTTGGCGTATCCTGATGATTTGATTCTTGCCTATGAGAATCCAGAAGATATCAAGGGAATAAAGCACCATCTGAACAGAGATGTGGAAGTCAAGCAACCTGGCAACATTGCACAGTACATGGGCATTCAAGTACACAGAGAGAAAGATGGAAGTTTCCTCATCACCCAAGAACAGAAAACTTAAAGACTTAATAAACCTGCTCCGGCTGGAAGATGTGAATCCCCCCAACTCAAATGGAAGGGAACTACATAAAGCAAGAAGCTCAAACTGAGCCACTATCTGACCACCACAGATATCATGAAGCATTGGGTAAGCTTTATACATTAGTATGCTCACTAGGCCAGATCTTAGTACAGCAGTTGGCTTACTTTTCAGAAAAAAACTGCATCACCAACAGTCAAGGACTGGAATGCAATTAAGAGACTTGTTAGGCACCTAAAGGGTACTGCACACTGAGCTCAAGCTACCAGCTAACAGTTCAACCAAAAACTAGAAGGGTATGTAGATGCAGACAGGGGTGGAGACCTAACAGAAAGGAAATCCACCAGCGGTCACATAATTTTCTATGGAGATGGAGCCATAAGCTGGTCAAGCACCAAGCAAGACATAACAGCCTCATCAACCAGTGAAGCAGAATATGTATCAGCTGCACAGGGCTGTCACGAGATACAATGGCTGTGTCAACTACTGAGAGATCTAGTTATGGGTGTACCACAGCCCATACCAGTGTATGAAGCCAACCAAAGTTGCATTCAACTCTCCGGACAAGCAGACGTAAGGAGGCATACCAAGCATATTGAAGTGAAGTATCATTTAGTGAGAAATCTGCAAAAGGATGGACTAATGCAGCTGATCTACTGCCCGACAGACGAAATGCTTGCAGATCTACTCACTAAGACACTACCAAGACCCTGCTTCGAAAAGCTGAGAGAGAAAATGAACCTAGTGAACTGAGCCACAAGACATTGAGAGGGGGTGTTGGTAGTGAAGGGCTTTGCACTGTCTCTTGTCTCCGTAACAAAGGAGGACAGACTAGTGAGTCAGAGGGCTAGAGGGTCAAGACATTGGTGATCCCTTCTCTACTGTTCTGACACTATCCCTATGGAATGTAGGTTGCTGATCTCAGAGACACTTCCTCCTTCCTCTCTCTCTTCTCTTCCTGTTCCTCTACCTTGCAACATGGAAGTAAGCTCTTTTCCCTGCATGATGTGTGCAGAGATTCAGAATCCATCTGCATCCAGCCAGCCAGACAGACCAGAAATCCCAACTCCTCACTTTCCTATCTAGAATGAAGTTCTCTAATAAATACCTTATATATTGATTTGAAATGATGAACTGGCTCCAAGTTACTTTACTCTCAGCATACACGCATGCCCAACTAAGTCTGCTGTGTTGTGCCTCTGTGCACTCTTCTATAATGAAAAGAGGGGGTTCTCTACCAGAGCAGATTGAACTTGCTGCCTGCCTGAGGGAGTAGATTCTCCCTCCTTGGATATCTCTCCTTCCTTAGTCCCAGAAGAGGAGTGGTCCGGGGTGTCTGGCCTCCCAGGAGGTGGGGGATACCTCAGAGTGGCCCCTTGGTCCCTGTGGGGTTGGGGATGGTTTGGCCCCTGGCCCCTGCGGGATTGGGATTGTAGGCGCTATAGGTGGGAGCTTTCTAGATGGTTTCTTTGGAGAGGCGCCCTCAGTCTCTGAGGAGGGTGTTGAGGGAGAACGGTATCGCCTCCTCTTTCTGATTTTCAGAATGGCCTCGAGGGATCATATCTATGCCCCACTCCAACTGGGGGTGGGGACGTCCCCGCTTCCAAAGCCAGGGCAGGGAAAGGTGTTTTAAAACTCCCTGGCTATCGAACCCCTCAGCCCTGCGGCCACCCCCTCTGATATGGGTGGTTCCACACCGCCCTGAATGGGGGATTACTCATGAGTAACAGCGAGTTGGGCCCCTGGGCATCCGCAGGTGAGGCTTCTGTGGCGGCAGCTGCTGTGGTTCCTTCCAGGGCTCCCTTGCCCTGGTTTCCCAAAGGTTCGATCGTGGGCGGTATCGTGGCACCCGTCGCTGCTTCCGCCACCTTCCCCAGCTGGTCCGCTCCCTGGTGGTCTAGTAGCCTTGGGGAAGTAATCTGCCGGGGCTGCCGCTGCTTGCAGACCGCCCGCAAAGGCAGGCGTTCGCTCATCTCGTGATCGGGGGCTTTGTAGTTTTCAGGCGGCTTCCAGCAGCCTTCAGCTGCTCCGCCGCCCCCCGCCCTCATTTCTTTGCCTTTGGGGCTTTTTTGGTCTTTTTTCTCTGCACCCCCCCGTAGAAAGGGTGGCACTTTGAGCTATGCTCTGTTGCCCCACGCTGGAAAACGCCCCCGTTGTAAGGGTGGGGCTTGAGGATCTTGTCTCCCCTTCCGACATTGAAGTCATGATGGCGGCGGCGGCATGAGCGCGCTCCATTGCTGAGTTTAGGAAGATAAGATTGGGGAGGAGCAGAAGATAAGATTGGGGAGGAGCAGAAGATTCAAAGTTGAGAGGGAAAGAAGCTTAGCAGCTGCTGAAGAAAGACAGAATGGCTGGGAGAGCTTAGACTGAAAGCGACAGACTGAAAATGACCCAGCAGGTATCGACCAAAGAAAGAAACAAAGAGAACAAAGAAACTAAAGAAGTAAAGTTTGGAGAGCTCTCTCTCTGCTGCCGATCCTGAAGGCGACAGGAAAGGAACTGGGGATTAGCCATCAACCTAGCCTCCAGGAAAACTCTGCTGTGATAACTTCCTGTCGATTCTGATAGCATGAAGGAAATACCCTAGCTAAAGTATGGGCTCCGATTACGGTGGAAAATGGTTTTTACTAGTTCTCAAATAACAGAGCTGAAATGAAATCAAAAGTTTATATTCCATCCACTGTGCTAAATTGGTGTGCGAGTCTCTTTTGGATGGGCCTGTCAACAAGAGAACTCTAATGTTTCTTTGAAGAAAATGTTAATGAATGAGGAAGGAGGAAGGATATTTGAGGAAGAAATGTTGCAGGCTTTGGAACTTAGGAAGCTGTTTTCTAGTGAATCAAAATTGGTCTATCCAACCTAACATTGCACTGACTGGCAGAAGCTCCCCAGGTTTTCATTCAAGGGTCTTTCCTAGCCCAACCTGGAGTCGCCAGGAATTATATCTGGGACTGTGCAATGTGTGTGGCAGTTTTATCAATGGCTAATAGCTTTTCTTAAAAATGGAAATGTTTGTGTTTTTAAGTGGGAAAAGACTACAAACCTTAGAAGTTGTGTATTATGCTTGCAATAACAAAATATTATTGTTAGCAGACAACTCTTACCGTGTTTCCCCGAAAATAAGACGGTGTCTTATATTAATTTTAGCTCCAAAAAATGCACTAGGGGAATTAGCGGTACATCAGAAACTACTGCTAGGTCTTACTTTCGGGGTAGGTCTTACTTTCGGGGAAACAGGGTAGCAATGCCTCCGGTTAGCCCCGCCCCCCGTTAGCTCTACCTACTACCCCTGGCTCCACCTACCATTAGGTGCCTTGCCATGTCCTCTGCCTCACCCACCACCCCCATCCCAACCATGCCCAGAGAGAGAGCACCAGCCACCACTGCCTTGAAATGGAAAGGCAGGCTATAAGTTTTTTTAAACATCTGTGCACCAGATAAGCGGCAGCTGAATGATGCTTGTCAATAGAGTCAAATCACATACATTTCACACAGAGAACATGTTTATCTTTGCCAACCACTTAACATGGAAGCGGCGGAGAGTCTCGCTGCCTCTCTGAATGATGCCAGTGCTACACGCTAGTGCCGTAGAGATATAAAAAGACTTACGCATAGCTTGATTCTTGTAACAATCTAAAAACGCCACCGGGCAGCATAATCTATGAGTGTTAGAAACTTAATTCAAAGTCATATTTTTCCCACGACAGAGCGCCCCAATGAGACAAAGCACGAAGTCCTGCACTTCCGGCTATTTTTATTTGAGAGCGTGGGGTCTACACGCACCACTCATCAGTTACACTAAGATCCATAGCTTCTCCGTTGAGTTCCCCTCAAACAAGAAAACTGTTTCTAATATAAACCCGGAAGTTCTCGATTAAGAGAATGAGATGGATCACTCTATACGTACGTATCTCTGTACCGCGTGCCCCTCTCCGCTTTACCCTTCCTTTGCGCGTTTGTAGAAAATTGATGACATTAAAAAAAAAAAAATTACTCACCGGTCTCCGGGCCTTGGCATAGTCCCCTCCATCCCCACACGGTTCGGCACAGGCGTGGACATCTCGTAAACAGCAAAACCAAAGCAGTCCGCCCGTCCCGTAAACCTCCCATAGCTCCCTGTGCAGCCATAGCAGAGTGATCCGGAACAGCACCAACAAGCATTTCCGGGTCGTCACGTAGGGAATCCTAGGATTTGTAGTCCAGCAGGAAAGTCCAGTCTCCTCCCCTTTCTCTTATCCTCCGGATCAGCTGCTGCTAACCCTAGTCCTAGTTCCTCGGCGCTGCACATGGTGTTCTGTTTGTCAGAGGCGCACCTAGATAATTTTGGAGCCTGGACCTGAAGGCCTTTGGAGTCCTGCTACCCCCACGCCCTGCGAGTTAAGCATCATCCCCCCTACACACACAAGAATATTTTTAACACGTGGGTTCCTGAGGGCACAAACAGCAACTGAATTCACAATAATGTAAGAATATTATAAAACAGGTTTCGTTATGGAAATATATGCATTAGCAGAAACATTTCAACACTGAACTTAAGATATTCCTATCCCACATATTTCTTTCGGGTTGGTGGTAGGGGCGAAGAGATGACACCACCTAGGGCAGAGTAAAAAGGATTTGGAAGTTGAAGGGTGTGTGTGGAGACTCTGGACTTCACCCCTGAAGTCCAGGGGTAGAGCGCCTCTTTGTGCTAGCTGTTATTGCGACCTGGTGTTTATTTCTTGACATGCTTAGGTTGTCCCATATTGTGAGCTTGGTAGGCATGTATATTTATAAACAAACAAACCAAATGTGGCGGGAATTAATTCAAAATATAAACAATGGTGCTAATCACAATGGATGCAGGCAATCTGATTTCACCCTCTCAGTGCTTGTATTATATGGAAGGAAACTCAGGCCAGGGCTTTAATGTAACCCGCAAGGCTTACCCCTCCAACTTCTCTCAATTTTATTCAAATCATTTTGCCTTCTAAAATCAGTACTTAAGGGAGTAGCCCCTAAGTAGCCCATGGCTGAAACTTCCTGGATATTGTTTTTTTTTCTGATCCCCACCCCCACCCCGCAATGAACAGGATTGCTTTTGAACAGAATGAACAATGAACAGGATTGCTTTTCAATCTTTCCTGTAGACTGATGCCAATTCCTAGAGACTGCAGGCCAATATCATATAGGTTGGCATATTTTTCAGTACTGATGAATAGTAGTAGTATAAGGGAGTACTCACAAAAAGGTACTGAGGGTGGGCCCCCTCTAACATTACTGCAGTTTTACATATTATGTGACAATCAAACAATGGGCTGGTTCGGACAATATCTGTCTGACTAGCCTGAGCACACGTAACCAGGATATGCATGTGTCATGAGCACACACATCCTTTCCCTCTTCCCACACACAGGAAACTGTTGCCTATCTAGCTCAATATTGTCTACACCAGTGTTTCTCAACCACTGGTCCCTGGACCGCTGCCGGTCCCCGAAGGGTTGAGTGCCGGTCCCTGACTGGGAGTCAACCCCACCCCCCCAAACTGAAATCAAGGCACTCACTTCCTCAATTTTGCACATGGTACGGAAGAGGAAGAGTATCACGGAGACATGGGACCATTCTTGTGCCTTGCCTCCACGTGCTGCTGAGATCTTCCTACAGCTATCTTATTCCCTATCTTTACAGCTTCAAACTGTATGCAGTGCGGGGGCATGGAGGAAAAAGTATGGCAGTGGGCGCCACTTGAAGTGCTGCTGGTTCTTGCATGCTCATTGTTTGCAGCCAAAGGTTGGTTGGTTGAAACCCAGCTGCCTGTTGTGGTCGAGGCGCCTTGAGAGGGAACGCTGTTTCTCTCTTGCATCAGTGGGGCTTGCTTGTATGTTGTTTTCATTGGCCCCATGTAGCTTTTGGATTTTTCTAATGGCCCAACATCCCCTCTCCATTGAGTAATCACAAGCACCTCCACCCCCACCCTGCACATACTGAAGACATACTGGAGACAAATTTGTTCACCCAGGCTTTTAGATTCAGGGGTTCTCAACCTTGGGTACCCAGATGTTGGTGGACTTCTACTCCCATAATCTCCAGCCATAATGGCCAAATGCCATTGTTGTTGGGGGTTATGGGAGTTTAACTGAGGGACCCAAGGTTAAGAACCCCTAATATTCCATGTTTGCAAAAGATTCCAAATTTAATTATTTTAATGCTTATATTATTTTCATTCTAAACTGCCCAGAGATGCAAGTTTTGGGCAGTAGAGAAGTCTGATAGATAGATAGATAGATAGATAGATAGATAGATAGATAGATAGATAGATAGACAGACTTGAAACCCCTTTACTAACTGCTGGTCTGGGAAACAGCACATGAAGAATGTAGCGGTCCTTGAAACTCTGCACGAAGAATTTAGCGGTCCTTGACTCCAAAAAGTTTGAGAAACACTGGTCTACACAGACTGGCAGCGGCTTCTCCTAGGTTGCAGCCAGGAATCTCTCTCAGCCCTATCTTGGAGATGCCAGGGAGGGAACTTGGAACCTAGATGCTCTTCACAGAGCGGTTCCATCCCCTAAGGGGACTATCTACAGGGCTCACATGTAGTCTCCCATTCAAATGCAACCAGGGCAGCCCCTGCTTAGCAAAGGGGACAAGTCATGCTTGCTACCACAAGACCTGCTCTCTTCTGAGGCCCTCCCCGCAAGGGAGTGTTTTTACATGATTTTTAGGTTTTACTTGTTTGGTCGTTCTGAGATTTTATATAGGGTAGTATAAAAATAAGATAAGATAGATACATAGATACATAGAATCGGACTATTTGAACAAGTATTGTGCAAACTGGCCCAACAAGAGTTTGCCACAGAGTATGGAGTTGCAGCAAAGTATACTTGCATTTCTTTTTCTGCTGAAGATAAGTATGCCTCTTCTGCATGGGACTTTCTATAGCAATAGAAATTTTAGATCTCACCCCTTCTTGCTCTTGATCTTTGAGAATGTAATATGATGCAAGGAAAGATACAATCTTTCTTGACCAAGCTTCTATTTGTTTGTTAACATCCAAGTCTGTAACTACTTGTGGTTCAGAATAGGAACATAGGAAACTGCCATATACTGAGTCAGACCATTGGTCTATCTAGCTCAGTATTGTCTTCACAGACTGGCAGCGGCTTCTCCAAGGTTGCAGGTCGGAATCTCTCTCAGCCCTATCTTGGAGAAGCCAGGGAGGGAACTTGAAACCTTCTTCTCTTCCCAGAGCGGCTTCATCCTCTGAGGGGAATATCTTGCAGTGCTCACACATCAAGTCTCCCATTCATATACATCCAGGGCAGACCCTGCTTAGCTATGGGGACAGGTCATGCTTGCTACCACAAGACCAGCTCTCCTCTCCAGAATGTCCACTGACACCCTGGGATCTGATGACAAACTGAGATAAAGCTGCATATCATCTGCATATTGGTGACACCATAGCCAAAATCTCCATACGACTCTTGTCTACCATGAAAAAGAAATGAATACAATAATTAAAGGATCTCATGAACCTAAATCACTTTCACAAAGGAGAGTCTACCCACCACATTTCTGAATGAATCATTGCATGGGCCTTGCTGCCCTCTTTCTAGCAATCAGCTAATGCTGGAGGCAGGTAATTCTGCACTGGGTATAACTGGATCATTCCATGTTCAAGATGCAACAAAATTAGCAACTTTTGAAGGAGACACTTCCAGAAGAGTGACTTCCAGAAACACAAGAAACTCAGTGTTGTATTTGTTTACAGTGAATTCACTTTGCACTGTCTCCTTAAGTACACCACAACTTCCAGGCCTCTCTTCTTTCCCCATGAGCAAGGCAAAACCCTTCTGTAGGGCTTCATTAAGAGGCTTACCAGAGAGCTGCATATAAACCTGCTATATAACCAATACCTGTTTGCTGCCTGAATCAGTGGTGAGAGTTCAACAGGCAACACTAATTCAGCTATTGGTAGTTCTCTTCCAGAATCCTTAGAGTTATGAGTTGAAAATGGGGGAAGTCTGAAAGCACATTTTCTAGGAAGACACAGAGACTGCACTCTTCAGTACTTCAGAAACATGCAGTCAGGGCCTCCTGTGACAACGTTAAGAGGTTTAAAAAAAAACAGAAGGGAAATAAAGAAGAGCTTATTTTCAGCTTTTGAGGCAAAGATCTTCTGGAGTGAGGGCTATACCCTATTAGGGAATTGGGAAGCTATTTGGCAACATGCCTAAAAGCCACTCCAGCCTTGTACGTGCATTTGGATGACAATCCAGAGTTCACTTTAATTCACAGAAGTGCTTAGGAAAACAATAGAATTTATTAGATTAGATCCAGGCGAGGTTAAATTCATATTCATTCTGAACTTGAGTGGTAACAGCTGCTGGGAGGATTAGTTTTACTGGAGTGCGAGATAAAGTTTTTTTGTGTGTATAGTGTGTGTGTGCGCGCGCACACACACACACACACACCATAGATCAAGGTATATTTAGTTCATAGCACATAGGAAGGAATGTTCATTTAAATCATGTTAAGTGGATTCACCACTCAGCAGTCACTTCAGACACTATTTTGAAATTAGTTCATCACAAAGGAGGCATAAAGTTATTTGTGAGCAATACGTGCATGGTGGGAGGGGAGTACTTCACATCCCCAAATAATGGAACATCTTTAAAAAGTGGGATGTTTGGACGCCATATTCCATACTTACCATTAAGATATTTTGTCAGAACCAAGCCCTGAACAGAATGGTCTTTAATCTTTGAATCCAGTCAAAGATCAGTTTTACACAGCTCAAAATCAGATTGGAATAGTTCCCCGGGGCTAAACATGAGACTGGTCAGGGCTGGTGTTCTGGTGCTTTGAGTGCACTTAAACATGGAGAAGTCATCTATATATGGACCCTGAAGACTCACTTCTTTTTTTAAAAAGCACACACCCCCTCCAAATTTTCCACAAAAACCGAAACAAAACAGCTCATAGAGAAATAATTAGGCAATGCCTTATTCATCAGTCATAGCTGAGGGCAAATATAAATGAACCATTCCGCTTGTATCAAGGATCTATTATTTTTATTTATTATTTTTTACATTTTATATCCCGCTCTTCCTCCAAGGAGCCCAGAGTGCTGTACTACATACTTAAGTTTCTCCTCACAAAGGAGGTTAGGCCAAGAGAGAAGTGACTGGCCCAGAGTCACCCAGCAAGTATCATGGAGATTTGAACTCGGGTCTCTAATTCTAATCTAATGCTCTGAGGTATCACAAAACTGCACCAGAATACTTCTGATCTAGGTAAAGTGTGCTGACAAGACAATTTCAACTCCTGGCGCCCACAGAACCCTGTGGTTTTCTTTGGCAGAATACAGGAGAGGTTTGCCATTGTCTCCTCCCATGTAGTATGAGTTGATGCCTTTCAGCATCTTCCTATATCGCTGCTGCCCGATATAGTACCAGCGGGGATTCGAAATGGCAACCTTCTGCTTGTTAGTCAAGCATTAAATTACTCTGGTTTTATGTGTGGTTAAAACAAGAATTATTATTAACACCATTTAATGACTAACCTTTTATGGGCTGATTCAGATGAATACTGGCCACATGATCATGCTGGGCCCCATCAGGATAGGGCTGTGCCGGGACCACACCCACCCTGACGCCACTGAAGAACACCCCTATATGCTGTTGGGATGCCCCTTAATTGCGTGAGGGGGTTTTCATCGGAACCTCCTTTCTACACGTAATTCAAAACCCTGTTTAAGGAGGGTTTTGGAGTGCATGCAGAAGGACAATTCACATAAATGCCCCCTCCCACAATTAAGGGATTTCCCGAGAGCAGAGATGCGCACGGACCAGTTTGGCGGTCATTTTATGGACAGCCAAACCAATCCAGAGGTCCATTGTTCAGATAGGTTTGGAGGTGGAGCGTTACATTTTAGGAGTAGGGAGAGTGCCCATTCCCACCACCATTTTCCCCCAACCGGCACTGTCTCCAAAAACCCTGTCATGGAGCTGCTGCGTACCTCCTTGCAGCCCTGATCAGCATTGTATTGGAAATGGCTGGTGCGTGTGTGTGACGTACAGACTGGCTCAGTGTCAGCTATAATGCTACCTCTAAGATATACTGCCAATACATGGTTTGAAGAAACTGTGAAGGCCGTATTTGGTGCAGGCTGTTATCAATATGCTGATGACACCCAAATCTATTTCTCCATGTCAACATCAGCTCATATAGCACGGGAGGAGACAATGGTAAACCTCTCCTGTATTCTGTCAAAGAAAACCACAGGGCTCAGTGGGTGCCAGGAGTTGAAACTGACGTGACAGCACACTTTACCTAGATCAGAAGTACTCTGCTGCAGTTTTATGTCAGGAGAAGACATAACCTCCCTAAACAATTGCCTGGAGGCAGTAATGGGCAGGATGAGGGATAACAAACTGAGGCTGAATCCAGATAAGACGGAAGTACTTATTGTGCAGGGTCGAAACTTGGGAGATGATTTTAATCTGCCAGTTCTTGATGTGGTCACATTCCCACGCAAGGAAGAGGTACACAGTGTGTGTGTGCTTCTGGATCCGAACCTCTCCCGGGTGTCCCAGGTTGAGGCAGTGGCCAAAGGTGCTTTTTATCAGCTTCAGCTGATACACCAGCTGCTTCCGTTTCTTGAGATGAACGACTTCAAAACAGTGGTACATCTGCTAATAACCTCTAGGCTGGATTAATGCAATGAGCTCTAGGTGGGGATGCCTTTGTACGTAGTCCGGAAACTGCAGTTGGTTCAAAACGCGGCAGCCAGGTTGGTCTCTGGGTCATCTAGGAGAGCCCATATTACTCTTGTGTTGAAGGAATTGCACTGGCTGCTGGGCAAAATACATTTCCAGGAAAAATACAAGGTGCTGCTCATTACCTATAAAGCCCTGAACAGCTTAGGCCCTGAGTATTTAAGAGAACGTCTTCTTCACCATGAGCCCCACTGCCTGCTAAGATCATCTGGAGAAGTTCACCTGTAGCTGCCGCCAACTCATCTGGTGGCTACACGGGAACGGGCCTTCTCCATTGCAGCCCCTGGACTTTGGAATGCGCTCCCTGTTGAAATAAGAGCCTCCCCATCTCTGGCAACTTTTTAAAAGGCACTGAAGACACCCAGGCTTTTAATTAGATTTATAGTTTTAAATAACTTTAATACTGAGTTTTAAATGTTTTTAATCTTTCAAATGATTTTAATTGTTAATTGATGTGATGTTTTAAATTATTCTAATTGTAAACCACCCAGAGACACAAGTGTTGGGCAGTTTAAAAATGTTTGTCGTAATAATAATAACAACAACAACAATCCCCCAGTGAGGCACTACCTTGGCATGGTTGTGGGGCTTGTGTGCTCTGAGGAAGATGAGAGCTATGCCAGAGGTCCAACCATACTGGACAGGTCTCACCAGAGGAGCCAGATGAAGAGTGCCTCTCCCATCAACAATATGGTGAGACATAACTTTAATAATTCTATACCGGATCGGTCATTGCCCAGGTCAACAAGGACTGCACCAGATGCTGGAGTCCCTGGACATCTGGTGGCAAGTGGGCAACAGGACTCAGGATCTTCAGTTGAGCAACCAGGGCTGGAGACTGCAAGGTTACTGGAAGAAACGTCGCTTAACCGAAAAAAATATATGAAAAATGCCAACAAGGAAATAATGATCTGCTATTACAAGTCTAGTCCAACTAGAAGAGGTTATTTAAAAAGAATGTACCAAATTTGGAAAGAGAAGCATCCAGATACAGAAATAACAGAAAAAAGGCTAGCAGACCAGAGAAGATTCATAATGAGAAATAAAGTATTCACAGAAGTTGAGCTGGAAGAACTGCAAAGAGCAACACAGGCTCAAGATATGGAAGAAAAATTACCACCAACAGAAGAAGTTGCTCAGGCGCAGGTGGAGGAGGTGTTGGAAATAGAAGATGCCACTGTTGCTGAACTGTTCCAAAATAAAAACCAGGCAACCTCCCTTTTGCCTTCACCTCAAAAACCTGAATGCCATTTAACAGAAAAGCAACAAGAACTAAAGCAATAAATAACTGATCACATGAACCAAATAACCACCAGGGTTCGACTTCCAGTGCTAAAAACAGTTGCCAAAAAACAACTTGCTCAGGCATTAAAAGATGTCAGTGCTGCACTTGCAGAAATAACAACCAATAAATTGCAAGAAACAAACCAACTAATGTACAGTGCAGCAACAATAACAACACAAGAGCTCGGATATAAGGTCAGTGGACCTGTAAAAAAAGAAAGCAGTACATCACCGAAATGGAAGGTTAGATTAGAAAATAAAATCTCCAAGCTTAGATCAGATGCTAGTAAGTTGAAAGATATGAAAGACAAGAAGCTGAAGAATGAAAACACCAAACAGTATCTGATCCAAAAATACCACCTAGATTCAAGGAGAATTAGAGAAGTCCTGGAAATAATAAAGCAGCAAATAACAGCAGTGTCAAAGAAGACTAGCAGATACGAAGCCAGAATTACACAACACAGGCAGAATCTCCAATTCCAGTTGAATCAGAGACGTTTCTACCAAAGCATAGAAGGAGAAACTGCAAGAAACGTAGAAACACCAAGTAAAGAAGAAACACTGCAATTCTGGGGGAAATTATGGGACAATCCAATAGATTATAATAAAAAAGCAGGCTGGATGAAATAGGTCAAAAAATGTAACCAACAAATGCAAGATCTAATAATAACACCAGAATTAATAAGTGAAAGAGCAAAGAAAATTAAAAATTGGACTGTGCCAGGCGACGATGAACTGCATGGCTTTTGGCTTAAACACCTAACAAGCCTTCATAAACAACTATCAAAACAGTTCAATCACATTTTGCAAGGCAGTGATATTGCACAATGGCTAACAACTGGGAAAACTCATCTCATCATGAAAGACCCAGCAAAAGGTGCAGTTCCAAGTAAAGATAGACCGATAACCTGCCTGCCAACCATGTTCAAATTATTAACTGGAATAATAGCAGATGAAGTGATGCAACACTTATTAACTAACAAACAGCTTCCAGTTGAACAGAAAGGAAATTGCCCGAAAACCAGAGGCACAAAAGACCAGCTGCTGATTGACAAAATGATTTTAGAAAACTGCAAGAGAAGAAAAACAAATCTAAGTGTTGCATGGATTGACTACAAGAAAGCCTTCGATTCATTGCTTCACACATGGATACTAAAATGTTTAGAAACAACTGGTGTCAGTAAAAACATTCAGATATTTATTAAAAAAGCAATGAGCATGTGGAGTACACAGTTAACAATCAATGGCGAGACACTTGGACAGGTTAGCATTAGAAGAGGCATTTTCCAAGGGGACTCACTATCCCCTCTGTTGTTTGTAATCGCCATGACCCCTCTTTCACAAATACTAAACATAACAGGCCTTGGATACCAAACATCTAAAACATCAAGTAAAATCAACCATCTGCTGTACATGGACGATCTGAAGTTGTATGGAAAGTCCCAGTCAGAAATCGAATCACTGCTAAACACTGTCCGTATATTCAGTAGCGATATAGCAATGGAGTTTGGACTAGACAAGTGTGCTGCATTAATAATGAAAAGAGGAAAAATAACAAAAACAGAAGGAATAGAACTGCCCAATGGAAGCAAGATCAAGAACCTGGAAGAGAAAGAACATTACAGATACTTGGGCGTTCTTGAGGCTGATAACATCGCACACACTGAAGTCAAAAGAAAAATTGGAAGTGAATACATCAGGAGAGTTAGAATAATAGACTGGACCCAGGCAGAGCTAGAGATGCTAGATCGTAAGACCAGGAAAATCATGACCATCAATCATGCTCTGCACCCCCGCAGTGATGTAGATAGGCTATACCTCCCTCGCAGCTCAGGTGGAAGAGGAATGCTGCAAGTCCTTCAAACAGTAGAGGAGGAGAAAAGAGGCCTTGAAGAATATATCAAGGGCAGTGAAGAAGATGCATTTCAAATGGTCAATAACGTGAAATTATTCAACACCAATGAAAGAAAGCAGGCCTACAAGAAAGAACAAGTCAAGAACTGAGCAGAAAAATGGAAAAATAAGCCCCTGCATGGTCAATATTTGCACAATATAAGTGGAAAATCAGACATCACCAAGACCTGGCAATGGCTTAAGAATGGTTACTTGAAGAAAGAAACAGAGGTTTTAATACTGGCTGCGCAAGAACAGGCACTGAGAACAAATGCAATAAGAGCCAAAGTAGAAAAATCCACAACAAACAGCAAGTGCCACCTTTGTAAAGAAGCAGATGAAACAGTGGACCACCTAATCAGCTTTTGTAACAAGATCGCACAGACTGACTACAAACAAAGGCATGACAAGGTAGCAGGGATGATACACTGGAACATCTGCAAAAAATACAAGCTACCTGTAGCCAAAAATTGGTGGGACCATAAAATTGAATAAGTTGTCAAAAATGAAGATGCAAAAATATTATGGGACTTCCGACTACAAACAGACAAACATCTGCCACACAATACACCAGATATAACTGTAGTTGAGAAGAAAGAAAAACAAGTTAAAATAATCGACATAGCAATACCAGGGGATAGCAGCACAGAAGAAAAAGAAATAGAAAAAAATCACAAAATACAAAGATCTACAAACTGAAATTGAAAGGTTGTGGCCGAAAAAGACCAAAGTAATCCCAGTGGTAATTGGCGCCCTGGGTGCAGTTCCAAAAGACCTTGAAGAGCACCTCAACACCATAGGGGCCACAGAAATCACCATCAGCCAATTACAAAAAGCAACTTTACTGGGAACAGCCTATATTCTGCGGCGATATCTATAACAGCAACAACATTGACAATATAATTCAGCCGTCCCAGGTCCTTGGGAAGGACTCGATGTCTGGATAAAACAAACCAGTCAATAACACCTGTCTGACTGTGTAAACAAGAAATAATAATAATAATAATAATAATAATAATAATAATAATAATAATAATAATAGTAGTAGTAGTAGTAGTAGTAGTAGTAGTAGTAGTAGTAGTATCTGCAGTGAATGCAGCAGAAGGACTCCAGTAATTTTGGTTTCGGGTAAAAGTTATATTTACACCAAGGAAATGCTGCAAGGGAGAGGTTCTGCTTTTTTAAATTTGCTTCAAACAGTTCAACACTGGATTCTCTCCAGAGCTGCACAATGACTAAACCTGGGTACCACTAAGCTTGGACTAAGTTTCAACTCTGCTCCGGCACATGGTGCATGAACTTACTGCAATATAAACTGTGGGCAGCACTCAGATTAAATACTCCTGAGTATTGAAGTACTTATTGAAGTTCAGTAGTGCTACAGAATAACTCCTGAGTAGTAATCTTGAGTGACTTAGTCTGGATGCTGCTCAGTTATTGGCAAATTGAAGTACAAATAATAAACACATTAAATAACCACTGCATTAATGAGAGAGATAGAAGCAGGGTTGTCCCATTCAAATAAATGGGATATAACAGAATTAACTTTGGCTGAGTCTTGCCCAAAGCTTCCAGCGGCTGTTTATGAAGAAAGAGATTAGCCTGTGTCAGTGAGCCAAATCTTTGCATTTCATGGCATGGCCTGTTGTAAAAAAAATAGTGCTTGGCTTGCTAGATTTAGAAAAGAAAGTTGTGTGCTGGTAATTTTATGGATTTTTCTTTTTCCTAAGGGATGCTCTTGCCTAAGTAGTTTCCACCCATTTGCATTCATTGTTCTGATGGGAGTTACCTTTTTCAAAGGAAACAGAGTGTGCTCATAGAGATGGCACTTAGAAAGGCGATGGCTTGATTTAAAAAATACTGAATTATCCTGTATTTGGGTTGTGAAACAGGACATTTAATTTCCTGTTATTCCCATCATCCTTACATGGACTCAAACACAATGCAGTGTGCTAGGTATGTGCAAACAGGTTTGATGGTTGAATGTGTTCAACATCGAACCAGTTCGGTTTGCCACTTAGGGGTTGAACTGAACCACCCCCTGCTCACTCTAACCCCAGACCAAACTACCCTTGGACCCTTCAGGGGTTTCACAATTTATTTTTGTAATTTAAAACACTTTTTAAAAAAACTTACTCCCTCTGGGGGTGTTCTCCAAGGCGGGTGCGTGTTGTGTGTCCTCAGAGATTCCCCCTCCCCCCGATGACCTGGGTCATGCCAGGCCACGCAGAGACCCACTGCGCAGGTGCGGTGGCCTGCAAAATGGCCACTGTGAATGGGCCGAAGAATGGCCAAACGGGCCAGTTTGGGACTGAAGGGACGCTGGCAGGGGGAGGGGGATCTTCCACAGATTCCCCCCCCCCCCGACACCTTGGAGAACACCCCTGGAGCGGGTAAGTTTTAATTTTTTTAAAAAAAGTAAGTTTTAATTTAAAAAAAAAAATCGTGAAGAAGAAGGCGCTCTCTTAAATACCCTGTTCTTTTTTTTTTTAAGAACTTTTTTTTTTTTAAGAACAAACTTTTAAGTTTGTGAACCCCCGGACCGAACCAGGGGGGGTTCGAGGGGGTGCCGGACCAAACTGGCCTGGTCTGGTTTGGGTCTGATTTGGACTTGAACTGAGCCAGAACAGCCAGTTCCGTGTACACCCCTACAGTGTGCCACCCATGGAAGAGCTGGGCATGTGCATGCTGTCTCCATTAATCCGCAAACCGTGTTCTTGGATCTAGCAAGCTCAGAACCTCAGGGGCTTTTAAGAATTGTGCAGGCCTCCCATTATTCCCAGTGGAATGCTCATTGCTGCAGCAATTGTTCAATTCTTAGGAGCCATGGAGGCTCTGCATCAGCCCTGGATTAACGATAAGGCAAAACAAGAACGTGCTTAGGGCATCAAGGGTTGGGGGGCACTACAGAGTTTACCCCCTAGCTATCATGCCCTTAACTCTTTCACTGCCCTGCTGGATCAGGCCCAAGGCCCATCTAGTCCAGTATCCTGTTGCCGCTGGGAGCCACAAGCAGGAGTTGAGGGCATGCCCTCTCTCCTGCTGTTAGTCCCGTGCAACTGAAACTCAGAGGCATCCTGCCTTTGAGGCTGGAGGTGGCCTACAGCGCTCCAACTAGTGGCTGATGATAGACCTCATGAAGTTATCCAAACCCCTCTGAAAGCCATCCAGGTTGTTGGCTGTCACCACATTTTGTGGCAGAGAATTCCACAAATTGATTATGCGTTGTGTGAAAAAGTACTTCCATTTGTTGGTCCTAGATTTCCTAGCAATCAATTTCATGGGACAACCCCTGGTTCTAGTGTTATGTGAGAGGGAGAAGAATTTCTCTCTATCCACTTTCTCCATGCCATGCATGATTTTATAGACCTCTATCATGTCTCCCTGCAGTCGTCTTTTTTCTAAACCAAATAGCCCCAGGTGTTGTAGCCTTGCCTCACAAGAAAGGTGCTCTAGGCCCCTGATCATCTTGCTTGCCCTCTTCTACACCTTTTCCAGTTCTAAAATGTCCTTTTTTAGATGTGGTGACCAGAATTGTACACAGTACTCCAGGTGTGGATGCACCATCATTTTGTATAAGGGCATTATAATATTAGCAGTTTTATTTTCAATCCCCTTCCTAATGATCCCTAGCATGGAATTGGCCTTTTTTCACAGCTGCCGCACATTGAGTCAACACTTTCAACGAGCTGTCCACCACAACCCCAAGATCCTCTCCTGGTCAGTCACCAACAGTTCAGATCCCATCAGTGTATACTTGGAGTTGGGGTTTTTCATCCCAATGAGCATCACTTTACATTTGCCAACATTGAACCACATTTGCCATTTTGTCACCCACTCCCCCAGTTTGGAGAGATCCTTTTGGAGCTCCTCGCAATCCATTTTGGATTTCACTACCCAAAAGAATTTGGTATCATCTGCAAATATGGCCACCTCACTGCTTACCCCTACTTCTAGATCATGTATGAATAAATTAAAAAGCAATGGTCCAAGCAGGGCCGGATTAAGCTAGTGTGGGGCCTGTAGCATATGTTATGAAGGGGCCCCAAATTTAAAAAATGCACATAAATATAGAAACATAAATTATTTACTTGCATTGTAAAGTAATTCAATTTTTTTCATTTGCTATACAGTCAGATAATACAAAAAATGTCTGACACTTCAGTAATACTATTACTTACATGTAGGTATCAATTTCAAATGTCAAAAGTAAGAAAACTACAATTTAAACGTTAAATTTTCTAGGTTTAGCATGAGCGAAGCAGTGGAGGGTAGACACGTTCTCTCAGAGAAGCGCCCACACCACCACGGAGCAGCTATTGGGCAACTTAAGTTTCTTTCCGTGTTTATAAGAATGATGAATACGTTTGGGAGAGAGAGATGGGGAAAAGACTAATATATAAGTGGCAAGCGCTCTGCATTTCTGCCCTTGATCTTGCCTAGTGCCCCGGCCCCACCACCAACCACCCATGCCCCCACTCAGCCAACAAACTTTGCAAAACATGCATCCTCCCCCTTTTGTGTTCAACCTGCAGTACAGAGACAGTCATGGCAGGAGCTGGAGGGCTGAGAGCCTGAGCCCACTTCTCATTCAGCACACTCTTTCCCCGGCCCCACTCCACACACATACCTGACCCACCTGACGCAGCCCCGATTCTTTGGATTCGACAGTGGCGGCATGGTGGATAGTGGGTTCAGCAACAGCACATCCTGCGGGAATGGCGGTGGTGGGTACACACACACGTGAGCATAAAGCGTGGTGCTGGTCACCGGTGGTCACAGGTGTTGCGCGTGAGAGTGAGAGAAGCTGAAGCACGCACACCCATGGAGCAGCTATGAGTGTGATCACAAGTAAGCGTGTGGTGCGTGCGTCGCTGAATATAGGGGGGAGGAGCGATTGTGTCAGTGCCATATGCAGTCGGTGTCTCAGGCATGAGGACAGAGGGAGCGCGCGCGCCGGGGCTGCCTGCACCTATCAGCCCCAGCCACTAGAAGCACATGGGCGAAGAGGGAAGGCAAGGCAGGCAGCCAGCTAATAGAATCACTTGGCCAACTCAGGAGGGACTGGGCCTGGACTGGAGACGAGACAGGAGACGAGAATGGGGGCGGGGGGCAGCGGTAGCACAGCAGCAACCAGGCAATGAGGAGAGTCAGCACGCCTCCAGCACAAAGCACAGAGGGGCAGACTGACTCAAGCCAGGCATGTGTGAGTGTGACGCAGGCAAGCATGACTGAGGAGGGGAGGGAGCGCGTGCACGCGCCGGGAAGGCTGCCTGCACACAGCCGCAGCAGCCCTGAGAAGTGAGTGACGCGTCTGCAAACAAGGAGGCTCAGGCAGCCAATTAGAATCAGAGATCAGATGGTGGCAGATGCTCGAGGCCAACTCAGGAGGGACTCTCCTTACTGCCTGCTGCTGCCGATTCTCATCTCCGGTCCCGACAGGAGATGAGAATGGGCGGCAGCAGCAGCAGGCAATGAGGAGAGTCAGAACGAACAGTCGAGCCCCAATAGAGAATGGAAAGAAGGGGCAGGCAGAGATGAGAAGTTCAAGCCAGGCGTGCGGGGCCCTTGAAAACGCGGGGCCTGTAGCAAATGCTACATTTGCTACTACGTTAATCCGTCCCTGGGTCCAAGCACCCCACTTCTTACTTCCCTCCATTGTGAAAACTCGCCATTTATCCCTACCCTCTGTTTCCTGTCTTTCAACCAATTAGCAATACACATATGTACTTGTCCCCTTATTTATTTTATTTTATTTTTACATTTTATATCCCGCTCTTCCTCCAAGGAGCCCAGAGTGGTGTACTACATACTTAGGTTTCTCCTCACAACAACCCTGCGAAGTAGGTTAGGCTGAGAGAGAAGTGACTGACCCAGAGTCACCCAGCTAGTATCATGGCTGAATGGGGATTTGAACTCGGGTCTCCCCGGTCCTGGTCCAGCACTCTAGCCACTACACCACGCTGGCTCTTATCCCATGACTGCTAAGTTTCCTCAGGAATCTTTGATAAGGAACTTTATCAAAAGCTTTTTGGAAGTCCAGGCATACTATGTCAACTGGATCACCTTGATACACACACTTGTTGACACTCTCAAAGAACTCCAAAAGGTTCATGAGGCAAGTGTGATACACACACTTGTTGACATTCTCAAAGAACTCCAAAAGGTTCGTGAGGCAAGATTTACCTTTGAAGAAGCCATGCTGGTTCTCTCCCAGCAGGGCCTGTTCTTCTATGTGCTTTACAATTTTATCCTTGAGGATGCTTTCCATCAATTTTCCTGGAACGGACGTTAAGCTAACTGGCCTGTAATTTCCTGGATCGCCCTTGGATCCCTTTTTGAAAATCAGTATTACATTTGCTACTTTCCAGTCCTCCGGTATAGACCCTGATTGCTGGGATAAGTTATATATTTTGGCAGAAGGTCAGCAATTTTCACATTTGAGTTCTTTGAGGACTCTTGGATCGATGCTATCTGCCCCTGGCGATTTGTTAGTTTTCAGTTTTTCCAGACAGTTTAGAACATCATCTCTTGTACTATCTGACTCAGTTCTTTAGCCTCCATCCCTGAAAAGTCTGGTTCAGGAACAGGTACAGGTGAAACTCGGAAAATTAGAATATCGTGCAAAAGTCCATTAATTTCAGTAATGCAAATTAAAAGGTGAAACTGATATATGAGACAGATGCATTACATGCAAAGCGAGATAAGTCAAGCCTTAATTTGTTATAATTGTGATGATCATGGCGTACAGCTCATGAAAACCCCAAATCCACAATCCCAGAAAATTAGAATATTACATGGAACCAAGAAGACAAGGATTGTAGAACAGAACAATATCGGACCTCTGAAAAGTATACCGTGTACTGTGCTTGATTGGCCAGCAAACTCGCCTGACCTGACCCCATAGAGAATCTATGGGGCATTGCCAAGAGAAGGATGAGAGACATGAGACCAAACAATGCAGAAGAGCTGAAGGCCGCTAATGAAGCATCCTGGTCTTCCATAACACCTCATCAGTGCCACAGGCTGATAGCATCCATGCCACGCCGCATTGAAGCAGTAATTGCTGCAAAAGGGGCCCAAACTAAGTACTGAATACATATGTATGCTTATACTTTTCAGCGGTCCGATATTGTTCTATTCTACATTCCTTGTCTTCTTGGTTCCATGTAATATTCTAATTTTCTGGGATTGTGGATTTGGGGTTTTCATGAGCTGTACGCCATGATCATCGCAATTATAACAAATTAAGGCATGACTTATCTCGCTTTGCATGTAATGCGTCTGTCTCATATATCAGTTTCACCTTTTAATTTGCATTACTGAAATTAATGGACTTTTGCACGATATTCTAATTTTCCGAGTTTCACCTGTATATGCTCTGTATCCTCTGCTGTGAAGATGCACACAAATAATTCATTCAGCTTCTCTGCAACCTCCATATCCTCCTTAATAATCCTTTTCACTTCCTCGTTGCCTAAGGTTCCAACCACCTCCCTGGCAGGTTTCCTGCTTCTGATGTATTTAAATAAGTTTTTATTATTCCCCTTGATACTTTTAGCTAAGTGTTCCTCAAACTCTCTTTTCGCCTCCCCTATTGCCACCTTGCATTTCACTGCCACACTCAACCTTTGTCGATTTTTTGTTATTGTTTTTATCTGCCATGTTCGACTTTATTCTGCAATATTAAAAAAAGTTTTCTTTGGCTCAGTGAGCGACTAAAGTTTCGAGAAACTACTATACTATGTATCAGAAGTAAAAAGTCATTGATTTGCAAAAGATTTCTGTAAAGAACAGTACTAAATATTGATAAAACTTCATGTAAAAGATGGTCTTATGTTATGATGTCTGACCTTGAACATGAAATATTTTTCTCAATCATTCCTTCTGTTGCAGCTATTTATATGCAATTATAGGCAGTGGAATTGTTTTGTTTTACCTTAAAAAATCTAGAAGAAAACTTTTAAAAATTTAAATAAACATTAAGGTATAAGTAAATAATTTGCTTGAGTCTTAATGTCTTGTCAGTCAAGCAATGGAGGGGGCCGAGGGGGGGCACCATTGTTGGGCTGTGCTTAGGGCACCAGTTGCCCTTAATCCAGCCCTGCTCTGCATGTGTGCTAGATGTGAGGATGCAATTTGGGGATGAATAGAGAAAGCATGTATGCCCGCCCTTTGAGTGATCAGCTCTATGTGAGTCACTGATTCCACAGTAGATTTTTCCTTAGACATTGATAAAAATATCATCTATTGCTTAAATTGTTTTGCTTTTACTTGGCAAACACTTTGGATAACAGTTTAAGTACAGAATCCCGGTGGTTCTTAAATCTTAAATCCGTGCCCCCATACTTTTTCAAGGAAAGTCAAATTCCTAGGCTAACATGTTTGATCAATTTATTTGTTATTGTGGTTTTGTCTGTCAGTTTCATGTCAGTCAGTCAGTCAATGAGGCCAAATCAGCTTTATATTTATTATTTCTCTGTGTAAACCGCTCTCTGTGTAAACCGCCCTCTGTGTAAACCGCCCTGAGCTATTTTTGGAAGGGCAGTATAGAAATAGAATAGAATAGAACAGAACAGAACAGAACAGAATAGAATAAATGTTTGTTTGTTTATTCATTCATTCATTCATTTCTCATATTTATATACCACCCTATATAATCTCAGGGCAATTTACAATATAAACACACAGCAATTAAAACCTAAAAATCATATAAAACCGATTAAAATTACCATAAAACACATATTAAAACTTCAAAATGTTACAAACTAAATGTCTGATGAAAACAGGTGTGTTTTCAAAAGTAAGCTGACCTCCCACCTGCCCCCTGCCCCTTGCCCTCCCTTTTCAATCCCATAGGGTTTGCTTGGAAAGGGAAGTCCTTACCGGATCCCCCTCCAGCCTATTACTGATTCCATGCAAGTATTTAGAGAGGTTAAGCCATCTCCTGATGAAATTGATATGGAGAAATCGATTTGGGTGTCATCGACATATTGAACACACCCTGCACCAAATCTTCTGATGATCTCTTCCAGCAGTTTCATATAGATGTTAAAGAGCATTGGAGATAAAATGGAGATCTGTGGGACTCCATACATTAGCTCTTACTTTGAAAAGCAACAATCAACAAGTGACACTATCTGGAATCTACCTGAGAAAAGGAGCTGAACTACTGCAAAGCAGTGCCTCCCACTTACAACCCCCGCAAGAAGTTCAGAAGGATACCATGGTCAATGGTGTTAAAAGGTGCCGAGATATCCAAAAGGATCAACAGAGTCACTTTCCTCCCATCAATTCCTAACAGGAGATAATTCATCCATCAAATCTCTTGTATTTGAGCCGACCTGGATTCCATTGTTGATGCAGAGTCTACAGCGGGGGTATCCAGTAACTCCTCTTATGTGGTTATATCAGATCAGTTTCAGTTTTTTAGTCCTGAGGATGTGAACAAGCTGCTTGTTTAGAGGAGGCAATTATTAGAGCTACATTATTAGTTCCAAGAAGCCTACATTGGATCCCTCAGAGTTAGGCAATTATAGGTCCATCTCCAATCTCCCATAGTTGGCCAAGGTGATTGAGAGGGTGGTGGCCTCTCAACTCCAGGCAGTCATGGATGAAACAGATTATCTAAACCCATTTCAAATTGGCTTTTGGGCAGGTTATGGGGTGGAGACTGCTTTAGTTGGTCTGATGGATGATCTCCAAAGGGGAATTGATAGAGGGAGTGTGATTCTATTAGTCCTTTTGGATCTCTCCAAGGCTTTCGATACCATTGACCATGGAATCATTCTGGATTGCTTGCAGGGACTAGGTATAGGGGGCACTGCCTTGCAGTTGTTCCGCTCATATTTCTTGGGGAGATTTCAGAAGGTGTTACTTGGAGACTGCTGCTCTACAAAGCAAGATCTTTTGTATGGTGTCCCTCAGGGCTCCATTTTGTCTCAGGTACTTTTTAACATCTACATAAAACCGCTGGGAAAGATCATCACGGAGTTTGGTGCAGGGTTTTATCAGTATGTTGATGAAACCCAAATCTACTTCTCCGTGTCAGCTTTATCAGGCAATGGCACAACTTCCCTAAATGCCTGCCTTGAGGCAGTAATGGGCTGGATGAGGAATAACAAACTGAAACTGAATCCAAAAAAGATGGAAGTGCTCACTGTAGGAAGTCGCAGTTTGGGAAATGGGATATATCTGCCTGTTCTGGATGGGGTTATACTCCCTCAGAAGGAACAGGTTTACAGTTTGGGAGTATTTATGGACCCAACCTTCTCTCTGATACCTCAAGTGGAGGCGGTGACCAGGAGTGCTTTTTATCAGCTTTGACTGGTTCGCCAACTGCACCATTTCCTGGAAGTGAGTGACCTTAAGACAGTGGTGCACAAGCTAGTAACCTCCAGGCTTGACTACTGCAATGTACTCTGTGTGAGGCTGCCTCTGTACGTGGTGCAGAATTGGTGCAGAATGCTGCTGCCAGATTGGTCTCTGGGACGTCCCGTAGAGACCATATTACTCTGATTCTAAAAGATCTACATTGACTACCAGTAGGTTTCCGGGCAAAAGACAAAGTGCTGGTTACTACCTATAAAGCCCTTGATGGTTTGAGCCCAGTGTTCCCTCTAACAGGGATTCCCAGATGTTGTTGACTATAACTCCCAGAATCCCCAGCTGCAATGGCTTTTGCTTGAGTATTCTGGGAGTTGTAGTCAACAACACCTGGGAATTCTTGTTAGGGGGAACACTGCTTCAGCCCACAGTATTTAAGAGAACACCTTTGATATGAATGAACCCCACCGCCGCTTATTAAGATCTTCAGGGGAGGTTTGTCTAAGGGTGCCATCAGCTCGTCTGATGGTGACTCAAAGGCATGCCTTTTCTGTAGTTGCCCCAGGACCGTGGAATACACTCCCTGCTGAGATTAGAGCTGCTCCATCCCTGTTGGCTTTTAGGAAGCAATCTCTTCAGCCAAGCTTTTTAGTTAGCGTTTTTATGGATTAAAGTTGGGTTTCATATGTTTTAACTGTTAAATTATTGGTTTGTTTTATTCTTGGTTATTTTATTCTGAAAATCTCCTAGAGGCAGTGGCCAGGAGTGCTTTCTATCATCTTTGGCTGATATGTCAGCTACGTCCATTTCTACAGTCTACATGCCTTCCTTCCAGATAGCAATTTCATTGTGGGTCATATCACTTTTTCTAAGCAAAGCACAAGTCTCTGCTTTCATAAACTTGTGATGCTTTCCTGCCCCATACTTGCTGCCCTAAGAAAGCAGCCTGTTTATGAGTGCTGTGTATATTGTGGTTGCAGAATTATTGTTGAATATTGATTGATTGATTGCTTGATTGATTAAGTGCTGTCAAGTTGGTGTCAACTCTTAGCGACCACATAGATTGATTCTCTCCAGGATGATCTGTCTTCACCTTCATCACTGTCATAATCAAGTCCAGCCACGTTGCTGCTGGTCGTCCTCTTCTTCTCTTTCCTTCAACTTTTCCCAGCATTATGGACTTCTCAAGCGAGCTGGGTTTTCGCATAATGTGTCTGAATTATGATAGTCTGAGCCTGTTCATTTGTGCCTTGAGTTAAAATTCTGGTTTGATTTGTTCTAGGATCCATTTGTTTGTTTTCCTGGCTGTCCATGGTATCTTCAAAAGTCTTCTTCAGCACGAAAGTTCAAAAGCGTCAATACTTTTTCTATCTTGCTTCTTCAAAGTCCAGCTTTTGCATCCATAGAGTGTCACGGGAAAAAGCATTGTCTGAACTATTCTAATCTTTGTAGGTATAGACACGTCACAGCATCTAAATATCCTTTCCAAGGCCTTCATTGCAACTGTACCAAGCTCTAGTCTGTGGCATATTTCTTGACTGCTGGATCCTTTACTGTTGATGGTTGATTCTAAAAGGCAGAAGCTATCCACCACTTCAATGTCTTCATTGTCAGTTCTGAGGCTGGTTGCTGTATCCACTGTCATCAGTTTAGTCTTCTTTACATTTCGTCATAGTCCCATTTTTCACTGTGCTCCTTGACTTTCATTTCTAGAGCTTGCAGATCTTCTGCATTCTCAGCTACAAGAGTGGTGTTATCAGTGTAGCACAGTTTATGGATGTTTTTCCTCCAACTTTAAAACCATGCTCATCTTCTTCCAGTCCAGCTTCTCTCAGTATATGTCCAGCATATAAGTTGACTAAAGAAAGGAAAAAGTATACATCCTTGTCTTACACCTTTGCAAATCTGGAACAAGTCTGTTTCACCATGTTCTGTCTGGACTGTGGCTTCCTGTCCTGTGTAGAGGTTTCTCAGGAGAACAATGAGGTGTTCTGGGATGCTCATTTTCCTAAGGATATTCCACAACTTGACATGATCAACACAATCGAAGGCTTTTCTGTAGTCAATAAAGCACATGTTGACTTCTTTCTGGTATTCCTTGGCTTTCTCAATTATCCAGCAGTGAATATTAGTGACCTGCAAAAATAAAATAAAATAAAATAAAATAAATAAAATAAAAAAATCTCCTTCCACCTACCTACACCATATGCAGGTGACATTGTCCATCCAACCAAGACAATGGTTGAGTCAAGACATTTAATGGGCAGATGTGAAAGACTTAGCAGTCAATCAAGGATTCCTGTAATATGAGGTGCTGGATACATGTGTGTGGTATGAAAGCACACTGCAAAATACTGCAACTGGCACTGGCTTCCTGAAGCATATTTTTGTCGTGTGCATGCAGAGAAATACATATAACTGCCTCACCTGTGCTTTGCACATTTCTGAAGGCGCACTTAATCCTTCCTGTGTACAACTTCCGAGTGCTAAAAGTGCTAAATGTGAGGAGCATCTCATTGTACAAAAACACCATATTTATTTATTTACTTATTTGTTTGTTTGTTTATTTGTTTATTTGATTGATATACTGCCCTTCCAAAGGAGGCTCAGGTTGGTTTACATTAACATTAAAAAAACAATTAAAATCAATTAACAATTGTCCTTGTATAATTTCAACCAAGGCTAGAGAGGGCCAGTAGCAGAGGGTCATTCAGACGGATTCTGTGTCAGCAGAGGTACTATGATCAGCCTCGACACCAAGGTACCAACTAGCTCAATAATTTGAAAGATCAGATCATTCAGTACTTGCTAATTTCAGATTAGCATATCTGAAAGATCTGAAATATCTATTTCATATATGATCCATGAACGATATGTTGTTAGGCTGTTCTCATGAGCAGCCAAGATCAGGCTAGGGCAGCTGAGTCAACCCCAGGCTTGGCTGCCCCTGAAAACCGGTGAGAGCTCAGCTATGTGGTTCTTGGCAGCGCAACAGCAGCAAACCCACCAATGGAGCCTGCCGGTTAGTCGAGGTTAATGGTGCAAGCATACCCTTAACTTGGGCTAACTGCTCATGACGTACGAGTGCTGGCTGCTCCCAGCCAGCACTGGCACAGGAGCAGGCTCCAGCTGTCACTGAGGGAATCCCCACAATGCATTGCGCACTTGCTAACCACTGCTAACAAGGCAAAGAAGCACCTTTTAACATGGTGATTCTCTTTATTTAGCAGGGGGAGAGTAACTGGTCCTATTTAGCAGGGGGAGAGTAACTGGTCCTATTTAGCAGGGGGAGAGTAACTGGCCTCCAGCACAGTACCTCCAGCGACTGTTGCTGGTGTCTATCTTATGTTTCGTTTAGATTGTGAGCCCTTTGGGGACAGGGATCCATCTTATTTATTTATTATTTCTCTGTGTAAACCTGTGTAAACCGCCCTGAGCCATTTTTGGAAGGGCGGTATAGAAATCAAATTAATAATAATAATGATAATAATAATTGTGGGATTTCTGGGGGCCGAGTCAACATACCCCAACTCCCACAGCTCTGTGCTCCATCAGTATAGCCTTGATGCCCTTGTGGCCAAATTACAACAAAATTATTTTTGCTCTTATAGAATTATGTTAGAAGTATAAATAGAATAATATAGTATAGATGGTATAGCTAGATAATATAGAAGTATTTAAAAAAATAAAGCTAGAAATGACTCTGTCATCAATATATAGGCTGCCATCCTGACTAACGCTGTGCTTGCACAAGCACACTTCACTAGCTAGTTGCACCAAATCCATTGTTCTAGTGTAAACATGTTTGTGCTTGTGCAACAAGGTGCACAAAGGGTGGCATGCTTCGTAAATTTTGCAGGGAACTTCTGTGCAAGAACGCAATTTCAAAAATCCATATAATTTAGCACAGCTGCACAATCTTCTTGCACTCACACAACTTTGTTCATTGCACAAGGGCAGCATTAGTCAGAACATTGGCCTCTAATTTATTTTTAAATACATCTCTTCATTATTCAAATGAATAATTTATTAATAATTATTAATAAGCATTCAATTAATAATTCAACTAAATAATTCAACAGTCAAATTTCATAGCAAAAACATTATAGTAGAATCATTTATTCATTGATGTATTTGTATTAGTTGTTAGAATGTATTTGTATTGGGCACAATAATAAAAATAAAAACAGCATAAAATAAAATAGAAACAATCCACAGCAGAACATAAACAGAACATAAATCCATCTACTTTGCAATCAGTTATGTGGTCCCAATAATGTTTTGTATAACATTTATCAGCATCTAAGGCAAATAGAGCTGCAGATGATGCCTTCTATTTTGTATTATTTGCACATTCTCCCCCTCCCCGCAAAAAAAAAAAAAAAAAATTCACGTAAGAAAAAATTCTGTATTCTGCTAGACTTACCAGTTCGCTATCTTCTAGGGATGTGCATAAAATGGATTTTGCATTTTGTTTCAAGCTCGAAATGAAACACAAAATCCTCAAAACATTTTGTCAAAACAGTAGCCAAACCGGCTGTTTCAATGAAACAAACTTGAAATGTTCTGAGTGTTTTGGCCATAGGGAACAATGGGGCACCTGAAACACCCCATTGTTCCCCATAAGTAGCTCCTAGGGACACCAAAGTGGGTTGGATGATAGGGCATGATGGGTGCTACATACCACCCAAC
This sequence comes from Hemicordylus capensis, assembly GCF_027244095.1. NCBI lineage: Eukaryota > Metazoa > Chordata > Lepidosauria > Squamata > Cordylidae > Hemicordylus > Hemicordylus capensis. The sequence goes on along the minus strand of NC_069659.1, from coordinate 302,730,347 downwards.
TCACAAAAGAAATGGGCAAGTGTGTGATTTTTTTAAAAAAAAACTAACCTCCCCCCCAACCCCCATAGGATCCTATGGGTTTTTTTTGGGGGGGTAGTTTTTTTTAATTGCCCACTTGCCCATTTCTTTTGTAGGTTAAGGATGTGCACAAACCAAGGTTTGGCACCATGGAGAAGGGAGCAGCGAGTGGGAACTTTAAGAAAGCCTTACCTACTCCCCACTGCCCCATGCACCTTGCTGCTGCAGTGGCACTCATTCCAAGAACCCATGGATGGCACTGGCATGCACATGGCATCCGTGCATGCGTGGGCACCACTTGGTGTTGCTGACTGGGCATGAGAGGAACCATCTGGCAACCATCACCAAGTCCAGCCAAACTTGGCAACATGTTGCCCCAAACTGGATCAGCTCCATCTCCTGGCTGGCTACCAGCTCCTGCAGGTAATGCAGAACCCACTGCTCAGCATTGCTGCAGGGCTCAGTGGGATCCTCCTGGCAAGGTGCCAAGGAACCCCTCTGTGCACCACCGAGTGGAACATGGAGCTACTGGCTCACTTGGCCTTGCCAGGGACACCACACTGCTGAACTGGGACTGCGCACTAGCAGTAGATGCTCGAGTACCCTCCTCCTGGTTGTGCCCAAGCTTCCTCTCCTTGGTTCACAGGCTCTTTATTTTTAGGGCTTTTTGTTTCGAGTTTGAAACACTCAAAACGGCCCATTTGAGCATGAAACTCGAATGGTTTTACACAGCCCTACTATCTTCTCCATTCATTCAATCTATTCCGCACATTTTTGGCAGCAAACACAATATCCTATAGAATGTGTTCCATTACTTTCCTCTTTGCCACAATCATTGTCTTAAGTTATACACATAGTATAACAACACTGCAGAGGGCATTTGCTGAAATCTTAGCAATGCCTTTACTCAGTGAAAAACTAGGCAGATCAATGAAGTAATCTCCCAGTTAAATATTTAAATAACTTTAAGGTGAAACATAATTACTCTAAACAAAGGGTCATTTTTAACATTTGCCATTAAAACATGTATGCTAAACAGCAATATTTTTCATTCTCATATTAAATTTCCATTTGTCAACTAGCATATCAGAACCTAAAAAAATAATCTAAGAAAAACTATTGAAGTAGCTGAGTTATTCTCTAGAACCAAGAACAAGAGGGCTGCTGAACACTATTGAATGGCAGCTGTTCTAGAAGACAGATTTTTGGAAGCCTGTCTTCTGATATGCTTTATTCAGGATCAACCAGTTTAACTCATAGTAATACCAAAGGTACTGCTCAGTATGTGTAGATATTCTTGGTGTGCCTAAAATCCTATTCAGAGCTTGAAATTTTTCAAATCAGAAAGACCATAAAGACATGAAAAATAAAATGTAAGAAGGTATTTCCTTCTAAGAATGTGTGGTAGGTGTTGCTTATTGTATTTAAGTAATCTTGCACTTCAGTATTTCAAACAGACACTTAAATTGTGGTTTTAGTTATTTTTCACATTTATTTACTTTTAAAACAGCTAAATAATCAATAAAAGGTGGAAAGTGAACCATCTAGAAATTCTTTAATGAATTGGCAGTCCTAATAAATGTATATAAACCTATTTAAAACAATTACATCGGGCTGGATCCAGACATGGTCAGTCATGATTAAATCCTATTAAATCCTATTGAAATCAAAGAGGTTGGCTGGCCATTACATCATCAGTGTTGGAATCCAAATTCAAAATGTCTGTAAAAAATGTTAAATCTACAGATGGAAGGAATCCACTGAGCTAGTGAGTCTGACCTTGCATTGGGGCAGATATGAATCAGTTAAAGCACCCATTCTGATGGTTGTTGACCTATGTTGCCTTGAAGACTTCTAAGAAAGATTTGATAAATTTCTTAGAAAACCTATTTTTTCTAGACAGTGATACCATTTCGTATTCTGATAGATGATGGCAAAGGGATGTTTAGTAAAAGGGAGTGGAGAGATTCAGTCTAAATAAGCATTCTTTGACATTCACAGTCGAACAACAAAAAAGCATGGGACTTAAGCATCTGTTAGTATTACAATACATTATATATCAGCATCACCAGTGCAGGCCACGCATCCCTTTTAATGTAATGTAATGTAATTTATAAAATGCAGAGGTTTGTGCCATTGGCATCAGTGTATCAGATCTAGGGTCTGATACAGCTGCCTGCCTGCCTCATCCTTCTCGATCTCTTCTGTGTATGCTTCTCTGTAGTAGTACTTGGATTCCCACTGCTGACCCATCTCCCCACTGGCAGCTTTCCCATGAGCAGAGAGTTACCCTCATGGGAGAGTTGTGTGTGTGAAGTACCAGTAAGACAAATGGAGAAATAGGAGCAATTTTATTCTCCAGGAATTGCACATAGAATGCCGAGTACACTCAGCACAGTGTGCCTTCTCACATATGTTTTGCCTTTAATCACTTTATCTCCTTACCCTTCTTGTAACTGTGCTTAATATCCTCTCCAATTTGTTCATTGCCCTTTTGAATGGTGATGCCCAAAGCTGAACAACACTCCAAGTGTGGTAACAAGTGCCGAAGTGGAAAGAGATGATGGAGAAAGTACACAGGCATCAGTCAGTCAGTCAGTTCAGTGGTTGGATAGACAAGGGGCACATTCTTTGCTAGCCATCAACCATAATCAAACTCATTCTTACAGTACAATGGATCAGGAGCATAGCAAGGTTGGAGTGGGCCCAGAAACAAGATTTTAAAATGCCCCCCCCCCCGAAGCTCAGCTCATGAAGTAAATAAATCTTAAACGAGGCTGAATAGTGGTAACAAAAAGCATACACACACACACACACACACACACACACCCCTGTTGTGCCACAATAGAACATCATCCTAAATTATTTTTTTAAAGGATTTGTAAATTGTGGATGATGCAAGTCATTTAACGGTACTAGAGAAAGACGTGCTGTTCTGGTAGCTCCAGGTTAACACTCACATCAATTTCAGAGGATGAATACAACTGAAGGAAGCCCGGGCCGGTGCGCAGCTAGGGGACTCAGTCATGTGACTTGCCTCTGGGGGAGGCAAGGCAGTGTGCTCCTAGACAACTGTCTCCCCTTGCCCTATTATAGTTACACCCCTGCAATGCATTTCACAAAGCCCAACTCAGGTATTTATTTTTATTTATTTTTATTTGCACTTATAGCCCACTCTTCCTCCAAGGAGCCCAGAGCGGTGTACTACATACTTGAGTTTCTCTTTAGCAACAACCCTGTGAAGTAGGTTAGTCTGAGAGAGAAGTGACTGGCCCAGAGTCACCCAGCTAGTTTCATGGCTGAATGGGGATTTGAACTCGGGTCTCCCCGGTCCTAGTCCAGCACTCTAACCACCACACCACGCTGGCTCTGGTATGTGCCATTCCATTACACAGGTCTCCTGAAACTACTTTCAGATCATATGCATTCTCCAGCCATGTGGCAGAACAATCGGATGACAGTCAGTCTGATGTCCCAGAGTGCTCTGCAGTTACTGGATTGGTGGCAGCTATCCTGGTCGGGTGGGTTTGGAAGTGTGGTAAACACGGCAGGTCATTTAATGTTACAGATATCTTTTCCAAAGAAGAACACCAGGGGGCACTGTCTTTCTTCGTGTGATGCACCAGAACTACAGTAGCGTTTATTTCATGCCTTGAAAAATCACACACACGGAGAGAGCATTTTATGTAAGTATTGTGAAAATAAGTTATGGATTTGCCAATTCTATTCTCCAAAACGTTTTTAATTCTGTGAAGGCATTTTGTCATCTGTTGTAGCTTGATTAAAAGCAATACTTATTCAATGGGTTAGAAGCAGGGAGTTCAGTGTGTGCTGCTTTCCAGTCCTTTCCTCTAAGGAAAGCCTAGATAGTTGCTAGATACAGGCTTGAAGAGGGGTGAGGAATTTTCTGCGGCTGATATCATCAGAACATTCCTTATTATACAACAGGAAGGAATGAAATAGCTGCTTGAGCTCTCATGTCCCTTTTTAATGACCCTTTTAAACAATTCCAGGGAATTAAAAGGGGGGAAGCATAAGAGAAAATTTAAAATTTCTATTTTAAAAATGAAAAAGTGGTGAAGTATTGGAATAAATGTGATTTGTTATTGTCTGAGCAAAGAAAACTTAACTGGATGCAGTTAGTGCCACCAAAATGCTGCAGCCGCACACATGCTTATCTGGAATTGAACTAAATGCCGTGGAATTTACTTCTGAGTGAACATGTTTGGGTATAAAAGCACACTGTGTTATTTTTCTTTATACTGGAAAAATAATGTGTCCTAGAAAGTTATTTGGGTTTAGGATATGAGGCTGAGTGAGTGGGTCGGAAAACGTCAAGGGTTGCAGCTAATCAGTTAGAGGACAGGTTACTCCTCTCTTCATTTAGCCAAAAACAAATGTCTAATGGCAGTTTACAACTGGTTAAAAACAAAAATAAACAATAAAATCAACAATTTAAATAGATGATTAAAATTAAAAATAAATTTACAGTATATGAAAACTTTTGTATATGTGTTTGCGCACCGCGTGCCTGCACATACACAGTGTTGATTTGGGAGACTACTAATTGTCGTCCAACTTTCACTTCCACATAACTGCCTCCTATTTCTTCTAGAAACTGTTTACTGAAATAGCTTCCCCTTCAAGAAGAAACACAGAATAGCCACACAAAAAATTGGTCAGGGGCATGGCGTGCGTGAGGCTGTACAATAAGCATGGGCTTAAAGTTAGGCCCATACTCTCTGTGTTCATTTCTGCAAATATTTCACTGTCAAATGAACAGACCGTTAAAAGCTAGTTTTAGTAAAGTAATTGCAGAGCGGTTTTTCTCCCTCCCCCATTTGGAAAATGTGAAAAAGAAATGGTCCACAACAAAGAGTCTGCTGCTACCTTAAAGGATAACAGAATGATCTGGCACTCATTGAGGTGAGGCTGGAAATGGTGCACGAGAAGGCCTTTTCTGTGGTGGCATCCTGCATGTGGAACTCTCTGCCACAAGAAGTTTGGTTGACTCTCTTGCTGTAGTATTTTGTGCCATGAAAATGTTCTATCCCTCCACACTTCTGATGTATCGTGATTTTCACATTTTCTGCTTTTCCTTCCTGATACTGTTATGCTGCCATTTTAGTTGTTTTGTTTTTTCTAAACGTTGTTTTACTATTCTTTACTTTTTTGTTAGACACCTAAACACCTCTGCATTGAAAGGAAAAGGAGGGACATATGTGGTTTTTAAAATAAATAAATAAATAAATAAATAAATAAATAAGCATTACTGGCATTAGCCTTCATGTTCCAGAGCCTCCTTGGTCAGGTCTACAACATGCCATTTCACATCCCATATGGGTTGCATAGTACGGAACCCTAAATAATTCCTATCTCTTTCATATATCTGTGGCAGATACAAATTTGGTAGGCAATGCTTCTCATATCACTTGGATTATTTATGATGACTGGAACAAAACTGTGGTTGTCTATTTTCTCCCTAAATGTTTTAATGTAAACCACCCTGAGCCTTTTGGAAGGGCGGTATAAAAGTTTTAATAATAAATAAATAAATAATAAAACACACTTCTAAGCATAGGATCACTCTTGGGTTAGGAGTTGGCAGTCCTTATTGTTATGGAAGTAAGTATCACGTGCCCACATGTACACACACTTGGGTACACATCTATGATCTTTTACATATACATTAAAAAATGTAAAGCATGAATACAACAAACAGATGTATCATAGGGGTACACCTGGCAAGGCCTTTGGGTGACAAACTATCACATCACCTGTGACATGGATTTGGATCACAAATTTAAGTGTCTGGACATTGCAATTCTTCGAAGTACAACCAGCAGAATTTGGGGGGCAGCAATGGAGAATGATCAGAACAATTGGGAGCAATGGGAAGATTTTACAAAGCAATGAATGCGCCGTTAGGTTGCTGCACTTCAGTGTCGATGCTCCTTTTGGCTTGGCTGTGGCATAATTAGCAACAGGTATGGAGAACCTTGCCGATGAAGTTCAAGAAGAGAGGGGGAAAGGTGTCGGCATGCAAGGCTTTCCATCATATGTGATTTAGACCAGACTTTCTCTTGAGCACTGAGTTACAATCAACAGGCCAGATTGTTACAGAGTGAAAAACTAGGAACAGCTATTTCATTTCATGACTAAAAGAAGAGGGGTGCTGGAGTTTGAAATCATGCCCAATGTGCAGGAAGCGCCCCTCCTAGTCCTAGTTTATGAAGGCTGACTGTGAATATTGAATAATGAAGGCTGACTGTGAAAGGCATTCTTCACATGCTTAATACCCTCTCTTTTTTATTATCACCTGACCTATAATGATGATTTTCCTGCAGATATATGCACACTATTACCTACTGTTTATTAAGTGCTAATGAGCTATGGCTCAAATTGAATCCTGAATTTCCCTTATAATAGTCCCCAAATTTTGGGGATGAATGCCCATAGTGATTTTTGGCATTGTCTGCCTCCCTAGAGATGGAAAATAGGCGACAGTATTGTCACACTTACAGCTTTCTCTGTGTTATCACCTCTTCTTTACCCCTACCCACAAATGTTTAGGGTAGAATTGCAGTCATTTCTGCACAGTGGAAAGGGTTGGGGTAACAATTAACAAATCGTTGTACTCTCTCCATGAAGTAATATGGAGAGAGGATATGGAGAGAGTAATATGGAGGACATTCCTGCCGGATTTTCATTTCCCTTCCTCTGACAACATCAACAACCATTTATAGCAGCCTTTCTGTTTTAAAAACATTGAATAGTTTTCCAAACAGCAGTTCAAATTGGGCTGCTGAAGCCAAATTTGCTGCAGCAGCCTGGTAAGGACAATAGAAGTGTGCCAACACACTGAAAGCTGAAAGTATTGCAGTGCTATAGACCTTGTCAAAAATCACAGTGAGCATTCCCCCCCCCCCCGATGGTACTGACCACTCTGCTGGCTCATGCTAAGTGAGAACAGACATGTCAGTATGGTCAGGAGAGAAAGTATGGAGCCCCGGCTTCTAGTACTAGCCCCTAGCTATTTACTGAAGAATGCTGGAATGAAGTAGGCTTCACTTCACTGCTGAAGTAGTTTTCAAGTGTTATGGAGATTGCTTAGTTTGAAGTCAAAAGTGTATTGATGCAATTGCAGTAACCAAATATTAAGCAGGAACACGTTTTCCCCACTTCTTTCCTGGAGCCAGCTGTTCCACAGGTGGCTCATACCCTCATTCTGCACCACCACCACCACCCCACGTCTGCATTCTGCCCCACTCACTTTGCCATTGGCATTCATTTGTCGCTGGGCTATGCAGAAGTAAAGTCATCCTGTAAGTCAGTCAGAAACTTATTCTTTCAGGACCAAACTAGACATGACTCTGATCATGCCACTGGCTTCTCTTACAGTTCGGTCATAACATTTCTTGATTTGGACCTGGACCCTCCTTCCACTGGCCTTTGACAAGCATTTAGAATACTTAAGAATCTTTGTATTCTCCCCCTTTCAGATTTTTTGATCCTTAGAAGCAACAGGTGTTGCCTTGTTGCTCTGAGTACCCCTTAACGGAGATTCTAGTACAGTAACCACCTCCATTTCAAGACAGCTTGTCTTTCTACTCCTACAGAGAACTAAGCCTCAAGGAATTGCACAGTATACTTGCTTTTTCTTATGTAAATAGCATGCATGAGGGAGAGATCCAGATAAGAACCATGGTGGGGGTTAAGGGGCATATGTTGCTGCCATGATCTAAATGGGGGGTCCCAGGTGTATTCTGAATTAAAGCTTCCATTGGCTTTGTCTGGCTAAACTGAATAATTCTGTACATCCACTTCACAGGATTTCTCTCAACAAGAATGTTCTCTTCTTAGCTAAAGTACTATGAGGGTTTAAAGATCTCTGTTTCCCACTTTAGTCTGTTTACTTCACAGAGATTGCTGGCATCTAGTAGAAAACCCAACAGTTTTCTTTTAGAACGGAATGAGAGAATAGCCAGCCAATGTCCTTCACAGTAACAGGAAATCCTGAGCTGTGGCAGCTTCATTTCCTGCATGACCTTAAATCCCAAGCTTAGTTCAGTAAGTGCTTGTGTGTACAGTGAATATCTAGGCGTGTATATAGGCATTTACAAATATGCAGGTCCACTCTTATTCATATTTACTCAGATGTACATTCCACTGGGTTTGATGGAGTGTACTCCTATGTAAATGTACATAGGAGCTCAGCTGTAGCATTTCCTTTTTGTAATTTGGGTTCCTGACTAGATAAAAAATCATTATGGCTTATTTTTTTTAGAAGATGATGAATGCATTTCTTTAGCCTACTTTCCAGTAGGCTTATGAGATCATTCTGTGTGTCTACATGTCTGTGTGTGCCCCCACCCCATCAACTTCACAATGCCTGGAACAATAGGAATCAAATCGGGTAGAGTTGTAGGGACACAAAGCAACACCTCAATGACATAGTTTGTGATGATGTCATCCACTCCAATTCAAGATGGCAGACGCATGAACGTTTGAGGCGCAAGAGGGCTAACTTGTGGACCACCTAACTGATTTGAACCAAATTTGGTACAGTTGCAGTGAGTGACACACAGGGATACCAAAAACATCTGGAACTTCCAGTGAATTCCTTGGACACTGATTCCTAATAGTGAGGATGAGTTCCTCCCTCAGAGGTTTTACATTCCTCTATTGCAACAATGAGAGGAAGCTTCCTTTAATAGGAGCCATCATGCACATCCACATTGCAGCTTCCAGCAAGATCAGCCTTGTGTTCATTGTAATTACAGAAAATACATGATGGACTCAACAACTTGGGAGGAGGATCCTGTCAAAAGATATGATGGAAGATATCCTTGTTGATTATAGATACTCCAGAGCCAGAATTAACGCCATCGTGCACTTATGACCATTAATTAATACTGTTGCAAACATTGTAGCATCTTGAGGCTCTTTGTCATAGACATTTTGAACATGGTAAAGCTCTTCACTTCACTAACCTGTGGACAGTCAACTTCATGCAAAGTTAGGTGGTGTAAAATCCTTGTTACAATTATTTTGGTTTCTTAGTGATGGACTTTGAATGGCATACTCGCTCAAGGTGGACCTTCTTACAAAACCTGCATTCCACATCCTTGAATCTGACAAAGAGTGCTGATGCAGCTCTCCACAGCCTAAGCAGGGATTGCTATGCCTGGGCCTATCTGCAGATATTGTGGAAGGTGCATTTTCTGTGTTTTGCTGACCTCCAGAATTTACAGCCTGCTTGGTATGGATAGCATGTACATTAGTTGTTGCCTCCTTGATGTCTGTGACTTGTAGTGATGCCACCTCACTGGCTAATGCCTTTTCTTGAACCATTGTAAATGTCAAATTTATTCATTTATCTATCATATTTGGCTCAGAGATGAGCCTTTGTTGCAGTGCTTCATCATAAACCCCACAGCCAAGGTGACCCCTCAGCATATCTTCTAGGAAGTCCCCAAATTTGCAATTTTGAGAGAGATTAAATTACTCTGTGATATAAGCAGCAATGCCTTCTCCAGGCTGTTGTGAAATTAAAAAAATTGATTTAAATTGTGAAATTTAAATCTTTGTACAATGGCTGATGGGCATTGGTGAGAAACGAGACCTCAGTAATTCCACAAGTTCATCAAATTTTTTAGACTTTGGTGAAGCAGGAGCAGTGAGTGCTCTTATTATGGCAAATATCTGGGCCCCACAGACCAGTGTGTCCAAGAGCAGCCATTTTAGCACAGGATCTGCTCAGGTTTTCAATCTGGGGCTTTTCAAACGGCTTACCAGTAGCACTTGAGAACAGATCTACATTTCCTGCTGGTCTTCAGCTCTGAACAAATCCCATCCTCATTGACAAAGGTGCTGTGTTGGTAGCAGGAAACATGGAGGGAACACACAGGCCTAAAAACATAACTCCTCTTTATTGATACACTTAGGATCTGCAGTGTATCTAAAAAACTACAGGAGCTACAGAAGAACAAAAAGCAAAAACAACTAAACAACACAGCACCCCTGGTATACATAACACTTGGAAAGATAATGGGGCTATTCACACAACTGTGCTTGCGTGTGGATGGGCAGATGGGGGGAAGGCAGGGTTCAACCTACCTTCCCCCAGACAATCCTGTGTAGCCCCTGCAGTGCACAAACTGTGTGCCCACATGATCTGCACTGCCAAGAACAGCACAGATAAACCTGCCTCCGCATATCCCAGAAGGCACTGCACGACAATCGCAGGCAGTGCTTTGGGGGATTCCCCCATCAGATGGATGCTCTAGGTGCCCATCTCTGTGTCTCCTTGGCTCCATGGATCCAAGATGACACATGAGCCTGGCAGCCAGGTTAAGGGAGTACTTGCTCCCTTAAGCTCATCTAAGAGCTGGGCTCAGGAGTGGGGTTAGGCTAGGCAGGAGCGCTGGGATCCATGTGGCTCTCGGCGCTCCACCCAATCAGTCTCAATGAATCTATCTCATAAGGGAGTCAAAGTGTAATCAGTTGAATAAATTGAGAGAACTATTTTCTCATCCTGATACTATGATGAAGTATGTTCCACTGAGTTCCCTAGAACTTACTCCCAAATAAATGTTCATGAGATTGTAGCATAGTTAAAGTTTAATTTATTTATTTCACACTTACAAACACATGCACGCGCACACACACAGACACAGACACACACACAAAACTTGTATCATACTGTTTTTCCAAGACACTCAGGATGGAAGTATAGATATCCATTACAAATGGTACACAGTTTTTAAAACGTTGTACTTGTCTCAAATACATAGAAGTCAGAAAAGACTGGGCCCCCACTTGTTACTATTTACTGAATATGTGTGCCCTTCACTATTGATTAAAGACTTCTTTACTTGAGTATGCATACTAGTATTGGAAATGGAAACTGAGAATTAGATTGGGCTCCCATTTCTGAATTTTGGAAAGCAACATGCATTTTGAAACTTGACATGTGTGCTCTTTGCACATCATCATCATGTATTTATTTATTTATTTCATGTTATACCTATGCATCAGATATCATATATAAATATGATAAATAAATAAATATTTGATATAAGATATATTTATAAATAATTCTGATTTTATATAGGGAATCTTATATCAGATTGGAATTATTGAAAATCAAACAAAATTAATGTAGAACATCAGAAATAATGGAAACACAGGAGACAAAATGGCAGCAGAAACTGGCAGCGGGTTTAAACATATCTGTTTGGCCTGGCTTTCCAGGGTTTTAAAATTGGTTTTAATATTTTAACCCGGTTTCAGGGTTTTTAATTACTGTGACTGTTTAATTGTTGTTTTAAAATGTTTTTAAATTGTTAATTGTTGTTATATTGTTTTTTTAATTTTTATTTTAGCTCTTTATTGTTTTAATGGTTTGTTTTAATTGTAAACTGCCCTGAGCCATTTTGGAAGGGCGGTATAAAAATCAAATAAATAAAATAAAATAAAATAAAATAAAATAAAATAAAAAAATAAAATAAAATGGTGTCCACAATTTTTGGAAGTTCAAGCAGTTTTTTTCTCCAATTGCCATCTGCCATTTTCTGCCATTTTCTGCCATCTTCCCATCTGCCTGCCTGCCTGCCTGCTTGCGTGCACACCTGTGCATTTTTAAAATATTATTTAAGAGATGTTTCATTTGCATACCAGGAAGTGGTAGATTGTCCCCAGACCCCAGCCCCAGAAGACACCGACACAATTTATTGGGTGAAACTGGTCATAACTTTATTAACGTAATCAACACTGAGCAAGCAAACTGGGTAGGGATGTTCCCCCACCCCAAGACAGTGCGGGACCTAGCAATGGCCAGGTTCGGACACCCCGGTCCTCCCCTGCACCTTGCTTGGGCGACACACCCTGGCTCAGGAGAGCATCAGACGCCAGCCTGATCCATCTCCTTTCTACCAACCCCCAAGTGAGGGCCTGGATCCTTCTAGGTGTTTGCACACCCCGGACCGCGCAGCCCAAGGATCTGCAAAGTCCTGAAGCCAGTTAATGGTGAATCGTCATCCCTGGGCCGCACAAGCCACAAGGGAGCTATTGACCAATCACCCATTCAACCATCCAAGGGTACTCACCGATGTTAAACCCACTATTTTCCAACTAAACCCACACTGTCCCTGCCAGCCATGACCTAACTAAATAACAACTTCCACTAATGGTACAGAACAGAGTAGGCGAAAAAAACCCCAACCAAAGCCAATCTGTTGGGAGCAAAAAATTCCTACTTGGCCCCCCAAAGGGCAACCAGCCTCTAGGCCCGCTCTGCTACAGGGAAGGAGGGTGGGAAAGTCTCGGGCCGGACAGAAGCTTTGGGCGGGAAGATGTCAAAAACGGCCATCAAGCCCCGCCCACAGGGCCCGAGAACCAATCGGTGTCCCCCTGGCCTGTTGCCGGGCTGGAACAAATCGCCTTCCCACCCACAGCAAGGCCGGGTGAGGGGCATTCTTGGATGTGGCAACTTTCCCTGTGATTCTTGGATGTTACATCACTTCCTCTGTGATTCTCACATGCTAAATCACTTTTCTGCTGAATTTGCTGATGGGAGTACAATTTCCAGATAAACTTTAAAAATTAATTACAAATCAATGAGTGGGCAGATTTAATTTAAATAAAATGCCCAGAGTCCTGCCATCCTTACCTACTTGTGTGCCAAATTTCAGAGCTCCCTGATTAGCCATTTCCCCCACCATTTAAAAAAAAAAGTCTCTGTAGACTTCTATGGAGATTTTTACCAACATTTTTAAAATCAGATTTCCTATCATAAGTCTGATACTGATAACAATATTTTAAAGTGCCCAAAGACCCAATACCAATACCTATCATATTGGATTGGATCAGATTGGATCTGCTATTTCTGAATAGTGCACAATCATAATTTATATACCATTTCAACAAACATTCACACAGCAAAAAGAATGACAGAATGACAAAAATAAAATGAAAATGGTTCCCTGTCCCAAAGGGGTTCACAATCTAAAGTGAAACATGAGAGAGAAACTTTATGCTGGGCTGAACAGGAGCCATTGTGTTTCCCCTGCTAAATATACTCAAAATCAGTGTTCTCTCTAATTTTTCTCATGTGTGTGTGGAATGAGTTTTATTCTGGGTGGCAATATCAAGGCAGTGTGTGCGCACGTGCATTCAGAGTAGAGCGGAATCTAATTTCAACTGAGCGGACATAAAAAATTGTGTGAGCGCAAGCACATGAGCACACCTTAAAGTGAACACTTCTCAAAGCCACTAAAATGATACTTCTTTGCCCATTTAGTGCAGGATTATGGTTGACATCCTGACTAAATTGACTAGAAGAAATCCTTTAGGCTGCTCTGAGTAGTAAAACTGAGAAATTTAGTCAGGATGTCAACCTATGTGTTTTGTACTTTGGTATCATACCAGAGAACAAACTGTCATATGAGAATTGGCCCCTAGTGAGTTCTTAAGTCCAGGCCTCACAAGGTTTCCTGGACCACACTAACTTTCCAGCTCACCAGCATATCTTGATTGCTCACAACATTTGAAACAGACATCACAGGGAGTATACACAGCACCTGTGTATCATTTCTTACATCTCAATGTGAATTATCTTTTTCAAATTCTTTTTAAGCAAGCAAAGATTTTTTTCATTAGATATCATTTCTTCTTTTATTAAATTATACCTTATCATTGTAACTGGGCTTTTAAAAAGTAAGAATATGACACCCTAAAGGGATTTGGGTGGGTGGGGGAGAGTTACCTTTCAAGTCAAGCACAAGACAGATGCTTGGCAAAACTAAGGCTACAAAGTCTTTGTTAATAGCCATGGGAATTCAAAAGCATTCCAAAGATTTGATCTATGCAAGTGTTCTCTCTGTTCCAGGTAGTTTGACCATGTCATCTAGATGTCACACCGCAGGTCACATCTCTTCAGGAGAGACATTTGGGGTCGACACTTAGGTCTTGGTTTGGCTGTGAACTTTTGAAGCAGCCTCTGGGGCACATGAGTGGTTAGCCTTCTGCTAGCTTGTCATTTCCTTGTGTGTTTCATTTCCCCCAAAGTCAACTTTGATTAGGGAGAGTTTCATCTAAGTTTGAAAACGGTCCTGGAGATCTGGTGGAGATTAATGCAGAGTATCTTTTTATAGTTGTCAGGTCATAGCAAAAAACAGCTTCAGCACTGGGGCATCTGCCAGTAAAGTACCTACTACACAGCAAAATTTATTGAAGTGAAAACTTGCCTAATTCTGGGGCAGCACAATATTTAGGGTCAGCATTTTCCTCACTCTACCTATGATTAACATCTTTGCTTAAAGCTGATCAGTCAGTTGCAATTCAAATTATACTGAATAAAGTGTACTCACAGCCACTTGACCTACTGTCCTTGTAAAGCCTATAATGCAGACTAAGCATGTGTTAGATTGTTTTCACATGCTAAGAACATGGGATTGACATATAGACCAAGGAAGGTGCAGGTGCTCCTAACATGAGTGACCACACAGCACTAATCCTGTGCTGGTCCTGTGCTTTCCAAAGCATGGGTGGTCTTGTGAATAGACACAAATACTTGTCAGACTTCCCGCTCTCTGGAAGTGCTCTGAGTTGGAAATGGAGTTCCAGTGCATCAACCTTTTGTACCAGCTATCCTAATGATCACTAGTGGCATTGGGTGCAGAGGTAGCTAGTGAGGATCTCCTTACCTGTCCCTGCTTTCCTCTGCTCTATGACCCCTGCTTTGACTCCTCAGGTACTTCCTGTAGTGCGTCAGTCCTCTTCCTTTCCTCCTAGAGAGAAGGTGGAAACATCTCCCTCCCCCGCATTCATTATGTAGCTGACAGATAGGATAGGTCTTTCCTATCCCAAATGTATTTCACTAATAAACCTATTTATTTATTTATTTATTTATTTATTTATTTATTTATTTATTTAATACATTACTATTTAGTTTAGACTCTACATTGATCTTCATGTGTGTTACTTAAATAGCTGCAACAGCTAAACTCTGCACTCTGTAACTGGAGTGGTAGTTTCCTTGGTTCTTTACTAAATAACCACAAACCCTAACACTCTGTTAGAGTAGAAACACCTTGACCTTCAGCAATGTGTCAATAGACAAGCTCCGAAAAGTATTTGCAGTTTTGCTCAAGAGCACCGTCTGCCAGAGTTTCAGAAAGTTAGTTATAAGTTTATTCGGTCATTGACCAGCAAAATTTCAGAAAGTGCAGAGACCAGCGCAGGGACTAGTGCTGCATGGGTGCTCATATTAGGAACATTTGTGCTTCCTTGCTTCTAGATGTCAGTCAGAGTTGCTGTTGTTTTTAAGTTCCTCATGAAATAATCTAGTCAACATTAAGCACTTCTAAGCACATGCTTAAGAGTCTTCCACAGAATTCAGTGGGGGACACAATATGCTTGAATTTGGCTGAATTGTGCCCAGTGTTTGTAAAGTGAACAAAGAGCAACATTAATAAGGATGGCGATTAGATTTAGAAGTTGTTTTTTTCAGTTGTTCATATAATATTAACCACATGCAAATAGTGAATTAAAGACTAAAGTCATTTTAGTGTCATTTGTGAACAATCTCAATTGCAGTGTCCCTTTAAAAGGATCCTGAGGCAAAAGGTAGAGTAAACTTGATAAGAATAAGTGTATGTGTGTGTGTGTGTGGTTGTTTTGCTTCCCAGAAAGATTAAGGCCCTCTACTAGTGACATAGGTATATCTGTTGCTAGGCAGCAACAATGGATACTGTTGCTAGGCAGGAGGCAAGGCTAGAAGGTTCTGTTAGGCTGCTGATGGATTCTAAAGGGGGCTCTAGAATAACAAGGCAGTTAAGGCTGCTTAAAACCGGCAATTCATTTGGGGAAGTTTGCTCAAGGATGATAGTCAAGGAAGAATGAGGCTCAGGAGAAGTCTAGAAGAAAAGACAGTGAGGCAAAACAAGGAAAGAAAAGACAGTGAGGCAAAACAAGGAAAAAGAAGGAAAGAAGAAGCTGGAATCCCAGCAGCTTTCCATTGTCTGAACCTGAGGCTGACAAAAGTGAAGTCTACAGCAGAGATAACTTGCAGCCAGGTAGACCAGGGTGCTTTCCAGATTAGTTGCTCAACAGCAGCAAAATGCTTCCATTCAAGGAAAATCACATTCAAAACGTAAAAAGCAAAGTGCCCAGCAGGGGGAGCAGTCTCACGAAAACTAACAACCTGAAAAAAACAGCAACTTTTTAATGCCGGATATACAGTGTTATAGCACTATATCACAGCGATTAAATTTGAAACAAGGCATTGGAAATATTGATGACACCCTGCTGTCAGCATAGGGACTGCAGTGTCACAACACAGGAAGTGCGGAAGCACACTTCAGAGATACATCATGACCCCACTGCAGGGTCTAATCTGGAAAGCGCCCAGGGAGAGGAAGGTTTTGCCTGACACCTAGGCTTACAAAGGGGACAGAGGACTTGAATGAGCCCCTGGTGGCACAGTGGTAAAACTGCCGCCCTGTAACCAGAAGATTACAAGTTCGATCCTGACCAGGGGCTCAAGGTTGACTCAGCCTTCCATCCTTCCGAGGTCGGTAAAATGAGTACCCAGAATGTTGGGGGGCAATATGCTAAATCATTGTAAACCGCTTAGAGAGCTTCCAGCTATAGAGCGGTATATAAATGTAAGTGCTATTGCTAAGTGCTATTGATTAGAAACTGTGGCTTGAACACAGTCTTCATCAAGGAACCTACAAGCCTGTGTACATGAGTGACTAGTGGGGAGGAGATGGTCTAAACTGGCAATTTAGATTAAACAGAGGAGTGTCCTATGTCTGGGTTCTAGCCATTACTTCTTTGTAACAGTCATCTAAGTATTTTTAAGAACAATAACTACATAATTTTTATTATGGATAAAGAGAGAGAGAGAGAGAGAGAGAGATACACATACACATGCACACACACATACATATACATATATACACACACGTATACACACACATATATATCACATACGCATATGCGCGTGCACACACACACATACATACACACAAAATTTACTGCCTTTTATCTTAAAATACAACTTGTCGCTTTGACTAATTCATTCCCAGGCCTATCCTATTCTATCATGGGAAGTTTAAAAGGGTTATTATTCAGAGTTTAGGAATAATTTGGTGGCAGGAAGACTGTAAGGAGAATAACTTTATTTTATAAAGAAATCTTCTATATATTTATTTCTCTTAGACGTACCTGTTGCTAATCCCATGCGTGGCAGCTCTTGCGAGAGTTCGCAAGCAGAAGCACCATGGTGATTGGGCAGTGGGGGTTCCATATGCAGATAGGGAGGAGGAGCCTGTGGCACTGTGGTGATTGGGCAGTGGGGATTCCATATGCAGATAGGGAGGAGGAGCCTGTGATGGTAAAGGTCAGTTGGAATGCAACTTTTACTGGTCGGAAGATGTTCTTGATTGTAGAACAGAGGAATCAATATATATACAAAGATAGCAGGCAGGGGTCTGCAAAAAGATGGGTTGTGAGGGAGGAAAGAGCCCCTTCAGGAGAAGGAGGCTGCTGTTGTGTGAATTAGATGAGGAAACAAGATGAACAAGATCTGTTAATTCAGGAAGGGAGGGAGAGAGAAAAGAAGGGAGGGGAAGAAAGACAGAAGGGAAGAGTGAGTGGAGGAGAGAGAGGAAAAACAAAGGGAGGGGAAGAAAGAAGGAATAAAGGGTGAGGGATGGGCCCAAGCCTGTCAGCGGCCTGAGGGGAATGAGTGGCCATTGTGGCACCTATTGGCAGCAAGGAAGGGCCCAGTCAAGCACTGCTGCTGTTTGGGGCTACTGAGGCCATTAGCGGAGGAGGGGAGGCAGGCAAGAGATGGGCCTGGGCCTGTCAGTGGCCTGAGGGGATCTGGCAGCCATGGCAGCAGTGAAGAAGGACCAAGTAAACTGCTGCTGCTGGTCCTGTGGGGAGGAGCAGGGCTTGGGTGAGGGTGGGAAGGTCTCTGGGCATGGGGGCCACATCTTGGACTATAGGCACCAGCAACACTGCAGCTGTGACCAAGAGGGGTGAGGGGGATGGAGTAAAGGGATGGAGAAGTGACCAAGGGGTTGAGGGGGATGGAAGCAACTGGATTGAAGAGGAGCAGCAGGAGTGCAGCTCAGGTGAGGGTGGAGATATCTCTGTGAGGGGAGCACTCAAGTACTAGCACACAGATGCTCTGTGCAAGTTAAGCTAGTTTCCATTAATAGCTGATTAGACAAGACCTCTAAGAGAGACACCACACAGCCCTTTAGGGATTTAAAGAGTGCCTTCATGTCCTCTTCTCAGTCTTCCCCTACTCTAGGTTGACCATACCCAATTGCTTCAGACGTTTCTCATATGGCTTGTTTTCCAGACCCCTGACAATCTTTGCTGCCCTTCTCCAATTCCATTGCATTTTGTCTACAGCCTTTTTAGGTGTAGCAGCCAGAACTGAACACAATACTTCAGATGAGGTCTGACTAGGAGAGCTGGTCTTGTGGTAGCAAGTATGAATTGTCCCCTTTGCTAAGCAGGGTCCACCCTGTTGCATTTGAATGGGAGACATGTGTGAGCACTGTTAGATATTCCGTCAGGGGATGAAGGTGTTCTGGAAAGAGCATCTGCAGGCTTGCATGCAGAAGGTTTCAAGTTTCCTCCCTGGCATCTCCAAGACAGGGCTGAGAGAGACTCTTACTTATAACCTTTGAGAAGCCACTGCCAGTCTGTGTAGACAATACTGAGCTAGATAGAACAATGGTCTGACTCAGTATAAGGCAGCTTCCTATGTTCCTAGTCGATAATAAAGTGGAACTATCACTTCTTGTGACTTGAAAATGATAGTTCTATTAATGTTGCCTAAAATTACATTAAACATTTTTGCAGCTGCATCATACTGCTAACTCATGTTCTGGCTGTGATTCACTATAATCCCAAGATCTTTTTCACATGTACTATTGCCAAACCATGGTGCTTTCCAGACTGCATGGGAGGAAGTGGTGTAAAATCCTACAGCAAACCCTAACATTTTGAAACTGCTTAGAGCTAGGCATGTTGGATTTTATACCACTTCCTCCTGCGCTGATACTTTGAGGGGAGAGGAGGGGGCAGGTGACATGATGGCTTTCCCTCTCCTTTTCTCCCCGCCCCTCGGTGAATTTGCACAAGAGCAACTTTTTGCAAAAAAATATATATATACTGGTAATTTTTTCCAGTACTGCTGGTACCGTTGCACAAGAGAATGAAAGGGAGCACCAAAGCAAAACACACACACAAGCTGTCTCCCTAGACCAAGAAGCAGATAGATCATTTCAATTACTCACAACAATAATAATAAAACACACAGATATAGACACACACAAAAGGCACAGAGGGGAAAATACAGCTACAATCCTATGCACTTTTACTTGGGAGGAAGCTCATTGAACTAAATCTTTTACTTCTGAGTAAACCCAACAAGCCTGCAAACTGTTCTCAAAACTTAAAAAAAAAACAGCTATTATTTTATCATGCACATACAATGCTTTAAAACTGAAACTTCAAGATAAGATCTGAATACAGGCTGTGGTTGTGCGCAATGGCATGGTACCTTGCTGTTCCCGTATACAGGATGGTGTCCATACCCAGATCGTACAAAAGCACACCAAGCCTAAATGTAGCAAAGCAATTTTTAGTTTCCATCTGCAAAGCACCAACATGTTCCCCATCCTATGTCTGTGCATTTTACTTCTTTTTGCTTCAGTGCAGAACTTTGCATGTGCGGAATTTTATTTCACAATTTTAGTCTAGTTTTCCATTTTATCAAGATCCTCTTGAACTTTATTCCTGCCTTATGAGGTGTTAGCTATCTCTCCCAGTTTTGTGTCATCTGCATATATGGCAAGGATTCCCTCCACTCCATCATCAAAGTTATTGATAGAAAGTGTTGAAGAGTAGTGGGTCCAGGATGAATCCCTGTGTGACCGCACCTGAAAACTTCCTCAGGTAACCGGGTCTGATGAGGAACCACTGATGAGAGCCTTTTAAGTATGGTTTTCCAGTCAGCTATGAGCCACTAGATATCATTATCATCTAGCCTAAATTTGACCAGTTTGTTAACCAAAATATCATGGGGTTAGTCAGATGCTTTGCTGAAATTAAGATAAATTATGTCCACTAAGTAGTAAAGTAAAGGTAAAGTGTGCCGTCAAGTTGATTTTGACTCCTGGAACCCACAGAGCCCTGTGGTTTTCTTTGGTAGAATATAGGAGGGGTTTACTATTGCCTCCTGCTCAGTATGAGATGATGCCTTCCAGCATCTTCCTATATCATTGCTGCCCGATATAGTACCAGCAGGGATTTGAACCAGCAACCTTCTTCTTGCTAGTCAAGCATTTTCCCTTTTTACCACTTAGACTTCCACTAAGTAGTAACCCAGTTTGTTTGTTTTTAAAGATATCAGATCAGTATGGCAGGATTTATTCTTGACAGACCCATGCTGGCTTCTGCTAATCACTATATTGTTATCAAAATGTTTATACTGTATACTGACTGCTTAATCATCTGTTTTAGTATCTTCCCTGATATCAAAGTCAGGCTGATGGGTTTATAGTTCTTGAATCTGCTTTTCCCTGCTTTTTGATGAATGGGAGGACATTGGCCAACTCCACTCTTGTGGTCTTCAGGATTTCCCAAGATAGACAGAAATTCTGAGAATACAACAGTAACTTATTTTAGTACCTCAGGATGCCATTCATCAGACTTTGAGACTATTCTCATGATCACTGGTAAGTGGGCTAAGGGAGCTTAGCCCACTTCCCAGTGATCGTGGGAACCACCGGGCTCGCAGGCGCCTAATTCCCCCTCCCCTTAAATGAGCGGACTGTCTAACTGATTTGAACCAAATTAGGTACAGTTGTAGTGAGTGACACACAGGGACACCTCAGTGGTGTAGTTTGTAATTTGTGATGATGTCGTCCACCCTGATTCAAGATGGCGGGACTGTAAACCTTTGAGGTGCAAGTGGGCTAACTTGTGAACCCCTTAACCGATTTGAACCAAATTTGCTTCAGCTCTAAGGACATATGAGACCTCAGCGGAGAAGTTTGTGATGATGTCATACACCTCAATTCAAGATGGTGGACACGTACACTTTTGAGACGCAAGTGCACTAACTTGTGGACAGTCTAACCAATTTGAACCAAATTTGGAACAGCTGTAGTGAGTGACACACAGGGACACCTCAATGGTGCAGTTTGTAATGATGGCATCCACCCCGATCCAAGATGGCAGACACATGAACATTTGAGGCACAAGAGATCTAAATAAATGAGTTTCATACGCATTGTGTCATTGCCCTTGTGGCTCAAGGGATATAGAGTAAGTAGTTCATGTTATTCTGTATTGTCAATTTTACGATGCTCGTATTAAGTTTATTGCTCCTTTCTTAAAGAATCATCCTGGCCATACAGATCAATTTTACTTGGATTTTTTGCTGTCAAATTTTAAATCTGTTACTGCTATAAATGTGGCCAAGTTTTGTTTTGTTGCATCCAAACTTCGTAGAGCTTGTATTAGCAATTTGAATATTTTGTAAATTATAAATGTATTATTTTAAATGTTAAGCTGGTCTAAGGACTGTAATAAATTTACTACTACTACTGCTACTACAAGATATCTAACTTGTGGACCTCGATTTGCACCAAATTTAGTCCAGAGGTAGAGATAGTGAAAGCAAAGTAGGCTGATTAGTTCTTACTAGAACAACTTGTTTTTATTACCTTCTCAGTTGATATTTACCACAATGTTCACTCTCTTTTTGTGCAGGTGCACACATATAATGCTACTTTCTCTCCCTTTCTGTTGCATCTAGTCTTTTGGAACAAGTTATACTGCTACATTCCAATCCTGAGAAATGTCCCACCATTTAGAGTCCAGGATCATCCTGTGTGGTCCGCATACATTGTGTATTAGTTTATAGATATTGCAGGCAAGCCATTATTATCGTGAACCATGTTTCTGCTGTTATTTTTATTGTGAGGCTTGTTAGGAAATCCTACAGTTCCCCCAGTTCCCCATAACAAAATATATATGCTCTAAAATCCAAAGCATATACCATTTGTTTCTCACCTTGAACATGGTTTAAATCCAGAGTTGTGATACTAAAGTAAACAGAAATGAATTGGCAGAATATAAATATTTGTAGTGGTAATAGCAGTAATAGTAGGGTGGGACAAATTTCTGTCATAAAGTCACCGATGAAGTTTTACCTAATCTGTCATACACCAGAAGTAACTTACAGGATGATATATTTGGCCATTAAAAATTATGGGTTACTTACCAGGTATCTGCTCTCTAGTCTATGCAATCTTCCTGTGCTAGAGTTTTATCTTCCTGTGCTAGAGTTTTATGGTGATGGGTAACTTGCAAAGAATAAGGAGCAACATACAGTGAAGTCCAATAGCCCGATCTGGCATACAGTCAGGTTTTTCAAATTGCGAAAGAAGCATTGAGATAATTTGTTATGATTCCTCCGCCCTTTTATATATCTTATAAAACCTATAGCAGTATTATTTATTTATAAGCTGATGATTTATAAAGCAAAGGGCATATTTACTAGTTGATAGCTCTGTCTAGTAAGTTATAATAATAACTATAATAATAGGTTATAATAATACTTGTAGAATGACTATAATTAGTTGTTTATAAAAAAATAGAACTAGGATTCTGACCAGAGATGCAGGTATTTTTCACACACAGTTCAAAATAATAAAAGGAACTCATGAATTTCCCTTTCAAACCATTTTCTTTTTTATAATGATGATTATTGCATTTGCTTACCTTGATATTTGTTTTAATTATGAAATTTAATAATAATACTTATTAGCATTAAATATATGCTCCCAGAATCTGTGCTCAGTAGAGCTTTTGTCCTACTAACTTTGGTTACTGAATTAGGCTGTTGTTATTTAGATTAACTTAATTTAATGACATGGTTGGCTGGTGGTACTATGGATCACCATTACTCTTTTTCATGCAGCTAATTCAACAAATGTTTTGCTAACACTGATTAGAGCTGAAACCTGCCTTCATGGCTACTTGAAGATTGTATATACAGTGTTTCCTTTAGGGATAGATATAAAGGCTCAAAATACAGAGAATTCAAGCAGGATCTGGACTGGCATATTTGGGAATCAAATTATCTAGAGGGTGTAGACGAACCAGTCTAGAAAGATGTGGGGAAAGGACCAAAATGTGTAAGATTAAAAGTCCGGGAAACTGTAACAATCCTTAAGGTATTAAGGAGTGCTCAGAGAAATAAGAAGTTATAAATATTCTCTTCTAAACCAAGCCCTCTGATCCAGCTGATTTATTGGCCATGATTAGTGGTCTGAGACAGAAGGAGGGACTTCACATCTGTATCCACATTGTATAACTCCTATCCATAACCTGCAGTGCCACGATTATTTATTATTAATTAATTAATTATTTAATCTATATACGACCTAACTCCAAAGGCTCTAGGTGGTTCACACAAACTAGTAATTACTTTAGGGTGTCCCCCTCACCCCCACATCTGGGTGTGCATTGTAGAATCCAAGGGAAAGAATTGTGGTATGCAAGGACAAGGCAGTGGAGTGGAATCAGGAATATTAATAGTTTAATGAAATATATATTATGTACAGAGAGGCAAGTACAGACTGCTTTTCAATACTCTTGCTGCTGGCTGTTTGTTAGTTCCACCTCTACTCCAGGACTGGAATACAAATAACTAAAGCCCCATTCAAAAGCTGGCCTGAATCAAGAATGGGTTAACCAAAAACACCACATACATCACGTGACTGAGAGCCAGCATGGTGTAGTGGTTAGAGTGCTGGACTAGGACAGGGGAGACCCGAGTTCAAATCTCCATTCAGCCATGATACTTGCTGGGTGACTCTAGGCCACTCACTTCTCTCTCAGCCTAAACTACTTCACAGGGTTGTTGTGAGGAGAAACTCAAGTATGTAGTACACCGCTCCGGGCTCCTTGGAGGAAGAGCAGGATATAAATGTAAATAATAATAAATGTAAATAATAATAATAATAATCACAGTCACAACTGCATCCTGACTGCCTGCTTTGTTCCTGATCCTGAAAGGGCACCTGCCCATGAAAGTTTGCGTCGGCACATGGCTTTCCATTGCTGGATGGATTTTATAGTTTTGGTTATAGAGTCATGAAGTCATGTAGAGTAAATATTGCAACCAGAAAAAAATGGCTGTTTCACTTTGCATTCTCATTTGAAAGTGAAATAATAAGGAGAGTGCTTAGTTCAGTAAAAGAGCATCTCTGCCTTGCATGTAGAAGGTTTGAGATTCAGTCGGTATGTCCAGGTAGGGTTAGGGAAAGAACAATGGAGAGCCACTGTTAGGCAATGTAGACAACACTAGCCAGATGGACCAATTGTCTGACTTCACATAAAATAACTTCATATGTCCATATATGATTAAATTTTGAAAATGTGGTTTGTTGGGTTTTGCCAGTATGTACATTCATAACTTGTGAATTTATTTATGTGTTAAATAAATAAATAACTTGGGTATTAGTATATAGTGCACCAGTTTATTTGTGTGAAGAAATGTAGGGTAATGTGGGACACACACTTGATACTTCCAAAACTGAGCCTTAAAAAAAAGAGGGGGGGGGAAGCATGGTGCTCTACACTGTCCATATAAAGCCAATATCTGGGAGGTCACTTTTTTTCTGGCAAAACACTAGAAGATATAGCACCACCAAAAGAGGAACCTTGATGTAACCTTGAAACTAATTAGGTTAGGACATAAGTTTTTAAAAATGTCGATATCTGATGTGGAAACACATTCTGCCCATAAACAAGAAGAAGCTGAGATCCAGAGATGTACGTATATATGCACACAATCTACATGCCCAGTCAGGCAGATTTTCTCAAGTTTGTGTCTCAAAAGGTGCCTATCCAAAATTCCTAAACTTTTCTTTTAAACGTCATCTCTTTACATTTTTCTAAAGGAGAAATACTCATTTCCCGTCAATTTCCCTTTTAAAAACTCTTGCTCTGAATCATTGCCACCATATGAAGCTTGCATGCCCCACTGGTGGCATTGGGGCATTGGAGAATGTTGGCAAGAACTTCCCTTTTTATAGATAGCCAAAGAAGACACAACATGGAACAGAATTCCTGTTAGAATTCTTAAACATACCACATGCTATATTATATGGCACAGTGTTAGGCATGCAAAACCCATGCAACTATATTATACCCAGTAAACACAGATATTTTACATTAACCACGCATATTGAATCCATGGATAACTGTTGCTTTTTCTGCCAATACCTCAGTGCTGTCTATATTTTCCTAATTTAAATGACACACTGTGGAGAAATTTGGTATGAATCATTTCATAATTGGCTACGCTAAAATAATAGATTCAACAGTGTCCCTTTGGTTTTAGCAGTGTAGATAGAATTTTTGCATGTGCAGCATTTTGTAGCATAAAATATCGATGCCTTCCCCCTTCATTTGTCAGTTTTTTCAAGTATTAGTCCTCTTTGAACCAATAGCCATTGTTAATGAAAAGTGTATGTGCTGCTGAGACAGTCTTAGGATGATGCCACGAATGCAGTTCTTTGGACCTGATACTGTTGATTTTTAAAAATGATAATCAAACATATCTAGCGAGCCAGCCCTTCAAAGATAGAGCTGCGTGGCTGATCCTTTAAAGGTACTTTGCCTCTAGGTTCAGCTTTAATCGGTTTCATTCTGTGCTGCTCAATTTGCCCTCATATGTTTCTCCTTTAGATAACATTACTTGTACAAATTCCAAGCTAAGCTGGATTGGTAAAACTCAGAAGGCCTTATGGCATTTCTGATGCAATAGTCATTTGGAATCTCAACTTACCTTTTTGTGCACTACACCTGGGATTTCCAAAGCGTAACATTTTGTCAGCTTCCCAGGGCTGAACCAGTTAGGAATGAATGAAGATCAGGTGCTGGCCTGTTGGGATGCATGAAGATCAGGGACAGGTGGGTGTGATAAAGTTATGATTACCCAACTTCCTTTTGGTGCCATGCACCTGGATACAAGCATTTAGATTAGGGTAGACAATGAGAAAACTGAGATGACAAATAGCAGCACCAAATTTGCCTACTGCCTTGACATAATAACTGAAGAGTAGACTAAAAACTGGAATTTAATCCACAGACACAAATGATCTAGAAATAGTTGATGCAGATTAAGTGCTGGTGAGAGCTCTTTTGTGAATTGGAACATTTCACCTACAGCAGGTGGATCTGGCCAGTGTTCATTTTGTGACTATACATTTCAGAGAGGAGAGCTGGTCTTATGGTAGCAAGCATGACTTGTCCCTTTAGCTAATCAGGGTCCATATGAATGGGAGACTTGATGTGTGAGCGCTGTAAGATATTCCCCTAAGGGAATGGAGATGCTCAGGGAAGAGCAGAAGGTTTCAAGTTCCCTCCCTGGCATCTCCGGGATAGGGCTGAGAGAGACGTCCTCCTGCAACCTTGGAGAAGCTGCTGCCAGTCTGTGAAGACAATACTGAGCTAGATGGACCTATAGTCTAACTCGGTATATTTATTTATTTAACAGCAGGGGAGTAACAGCAGGAGAGAGGGCATGCCCTCAACTCTTGCCTGTGGCTTCCTGTGGCATCTGGTGGGCCACTGTGTGAAACAGGATGCTGGACTAGATGGGCCTTAGGCCTGATCCAGCAGGGCTGTTCTTATGTCCTTATGTTCTTTTTTTATACCTCCCAAAACTTAAATCTTACATATGGCAGCTTCCTATGTTCCAATTTAAGTAGCTTTTGGGGCATGAGTGACCTGTTTCGAAGAAGAGAGGTCATAGTGTAGCTCCTTACCAAAACCTTGAGACATCCAGCTGCAAGCTTCCTTGTTCATCATATTACTATCATCATATTGCAGGATTTTTTAGGTTCCACTTAACTGCATTCTAATGTATACAAGGCAGAACAACTCCCAGAAGGTATTTATGGCTCTCGCTAGACAGAAGGATAGACCAGATTATTACATGTGCCTTTCTTGATTGATAGCATAACGTTTATGTTAGCAACGTTCCATATTGTCCTTCTTCAGCCAGGTTTAGTTCCTGGTACTTTGCTGGGTGTATCTAATGAGATGGAATGAATATGAAATATATTTTATAACTCCGTAGAAATTTGGTTAAGAAACAGCTTTGCTCTCAGCACTTGTGTTGTTAGAGACAGCAACATGGCTTATGTGCCCCACATCTTGCTTTACTAAATATTTGGAATTGAAACAGAAGATGTGTTCCTTTTGGGGTGTCCCAGGGCTATGTGGGTTCTCTTCTTACTGCTTCAAGCCCCCAACTATTTTTCTCTTTCAGGACTCCTCCTATCATACTAGAGATAGTCTCTTTCCTCCTTGTGTTGACTTTCCTTGCTTCTACCTGGGATATCCAGTGTGCTAGTATTGGGCTATCAGTTTCTTAATCTTTCAGGACATTATAAGAATTTCTTCACTCCTAATTCCTTGTGAACTAGAACATCCTAACTGCTGATTTATCTTGTGTATACTTCATATTATTTGCTTCTGTTTTCTGTTGTATTTTATGATGATTTATTGTGTTTTATTGCCTTTTATTGTGGATTTATGCTTTTTTTTAAAAAAAACAACAACAACTGTAAGCCACTCTGAGCTGCTGTGTGATGGAGGGACAGGATATACATATTTTAAATAATAAGACCTTCATAAAAACATAGAGGTCGTTCACACTACTGAGCGGGCAGGATGATGGGCAGACAGGAGGAAGGATGGCAAAATTCTTCTCCCCCTCCCCCCCGCCCCGCCAGATGAGTACTGTTTTATTGCTGGGAGCAAGGACCACGCTCACCGACTATCTTTGCTGCGTGCTGCAGAGTGGAGCTCCAGAACCCGGGCAATGTATCCTGGCCACCGGAGATCCCACAATCCCATGCATTGGGGGATTCCCCCAGGATATGGATGCTCTTGGCACCCATCTCTGTGTCTGCAGGGGTTAAACAGCGGGTAACAGCCAGGCTAAAAAGTCAAGATAGGAGGTGTTGGCTCATTGAGATTGGGCCTGATCCCAGTAGTTCTCATGTGCAGCCAAACCCAGGCTGGGCGTTCTTAGCCTGGATTAGGCTGTGCGTGAGGACAGCCTCATGGCCAGGTATCCCTACTAACAGAATAGGCACAACCAATGTTGTAAGTTGATTATTTTATGACATCACTGTGATCCAATTAGTGACATACCTTGTCACTACATTTTTAGCAATGTGTATAGATTGCTAGAAATGAGCAGTATGAGCAACTTACTAGGTAAGACCAAAGCTGCATTCAACTTGATCTTTTCTCTGAAAGAGGTTAGGTCTGGTTCTTTAATGAAGAAAAGCATATTCATGCATAGGACAATAGCAGGCTTTCTTCCATTATCTGATGCACTAATGTTAATATGCAGTAAAAGAATGTACACTTTGATCATTTCATTAACAAGGATTTATATTCCCATTCTTCATACTTATTCTAGTCCAAGTAAATTATACTGTGGCCCACTGATATGTCCCCGAGACTATGTAAACATTTTTTTTAACAATTCGCTTTTTGGCTATGATCTAACCACTGATATGCATACACTGTAACATTTGAATTATACCAGTTTGCTTTATGAGAGGCTGTCCTTGAAAATTACTTTGAAGCAGGAACTTCTCAAAAACATAGCAGCCAGGATGCTACTTGTGACTATCAGCTGAGATAATATTATTCTGGTATTAAAGGAACTTGCTTTTGGGGAATATCCAAGCATTCATTTCCCTTTAAAACCCTAAATGGACTAGGTTACCTCAAGGTGTGCCTTCATAAATCCTGCTGTGCTCTCAGATAATCTTATGCTACTCCGATATGAATACCATCAGAAGCTAGAACTGGTGTCTATGGGGAACATGGCTTTTTCAACAGTGGCACCAGTTATGTGGAACTTCCTCCCCAAAATGATTCTTCAGGGTGGCTTGCTGCTGGCATCCAGGCTCATGGGCAGAATATATTTGTTTACTCAAATGTTGAGATCGGGGCGTAGCTAGGGGAGAGGGGGCCCATGTTTGCCCCTCTCCCCGCTGGCCCCTTGGAGTGAGGGAGATAATGAAGAAAATAGGGAGGGGTGGAGTTGGGGGGTCCTCCGGAGCTGGGGCCCCCAGGTTCTTTGAACCCATCCGCTCAATTATAGCTATGCCCTTGGTTGGGACTTTAATTTAAAAGAAAAAAAAGCACTGACTGACATCCAGACTAAGACTGCATTAGTGTGGCACTAGTTCAAGAACAGCACTAGCTAGTTCTTTTACGTCAGAAGTTTGTGTTCCAGGCGAGTGTCGCATTGGTACGACAACAAGGTGCGCATGTACAACCTGTTGCATGCCTCCTACTGTGATGGCTCCTTCTCAGTCCGTCTATGTTGCAGGGAACTATGCACGCTATCCACTATCCTTGCAAGTGGATAAAAATTGCAAGAGACTGAGCAACTTTCAACATCCATCCAGCGACATGACCTCCTTGCGTGGGCGTATCTTTGCAGCCATTGTTAACTTGATTTTGATGCTTTTCAGCTAGTGCTTTTATTATGGTTTTAATATATTCATTGTCCTTATATGTTGTTGTTGTTGTTGTTGTTGTTGTTGTTGTTGTTGTGTGTTTTTTACTGTGGGCCACTGTGTGGATCTGGTCCAGCCAAAATGTTGGTGCAGAAACTAAGTTAATCCTAAAGGCATGATCCAGACAAAATCAAACATTTCTATGATTTCAGTGGAAGGGTGAAACTCATGGCTCATCCTCTCTCACTGAAATCAATAGGATTAAGCATGCTTAACGTTGATCAGATCATGTCCTCAGTCAATAATGGTCCAGGAAGGCCCTTGCATGTGCAACCTTTTGTGCAGGAACTGAATATTTATGTTTACTCTGTAATTCAGCAGACTTCTTCTTGAACTTCAAACCACATTTGAGAGACAGAGAAGTTTCAACCACAGTAATATAGTAGTAATAAAGAGGGCACTCTCTCTCCTCTAACCATTGAACTAGAGTGTAATACCCTTCCTGTTCCTCCCATTATGACCTGTTCGCTTTGTCACAACTATTTAATAATAATAAATTCATGAAGTGCTCTATAATCTAGATGGCTTTACACCATTTAGATTACCTCTAAATCGTTACCTCTCTGCCTAGCCTACTTTACAGAGTTGTCCTGTGCATAAAAGAAGCTGCTGCTGCTACTACTGCTGCTACTAGTAGTAGAGTAGGATGATGGATATTTATATATCACTCTTCAGCCAAAGTTCTCAAAGCAGTTTACATAGAAATATAAATAATACATAAAAATGATGGTCTCCTGTCCCTAAAGGGCTCACAATTTTTTAAAAAACATAAGGTAGACACCAGCAACAGCCACTGGAGGGATGCCGTGCTGGAGTTGGATAGCATCAGTTGCTCTCCCCCTGCTAAATATAAAAGAATAACCACTTTAAAAGGTGTCTCTTTGCTTTTTTTAAAGCAGGGATTTGCTCAGTTAGCAGGAGCTTTTGGGAGGAAGGACGGGATAAAAATGAGACCATTAATAACACATTTTTTAAAAATGCCTAGAAATGTCCTGTCTTGCATAAACCTGAGGCAACATTTGTAACATGCAAATAAGAACCAAGTAGCAGTAATGCTGATATCTGATAGGAATGGTATGTTGGAGAGTATTTAGTTCTGATATAGCACCATTAGAAATGTCCTTGTTAACAGCTGGGAGCACCTGGAACATCCCCTTTCTTTCCACACATTATTAAAGTGCTCACTTCTATCTTCTGTTTCTTTCTCATTTTAATTGGCACAGCTGGGAGCCATCCCCCCGCCTTTTCTTTTAATTCCCCAGAATTTGCTCAACTTGAAGACTATTTCAGGCATAGGAACAGGAATACAATGAAAACAGCTTTGTATACTCCTCTAGGAAGAATAAAAAAGGTGAAAAACAATTTTAAAATGTTGTAAAAGCAAGAAAGCAGAATTCTGTGTCTTCATTCAGTACAAAAGAGCAAGATGCTGAGTAATGGGTTACTTTGCAATATGTGTGTTTACAGACCTTTTTGTATCCAGCTGCATTATTGGAGTCTTCACAGAAGAAGGTGGCTGGCTTTTGAATGGCTGAAGCCAAAGGATTTTTAATCAGTTGTTTACTTTCTTTCTTTCCTTTCTTCTTAATAATATTTCAGCATGTGTGATTAATACTCACCAAACATAAGTACATCTTGTCATCTGGTTCTGTGAGTTTTCTTCATTACATATTACAAAGGTAAAAAAGTAAGTCTTTTGCCTTTTGTTTGTGTATGTATGTATTACAGTAATTGAACTTTAGATATGACATCTAGCTTCCAAAAGCACAGATACCAGCTTCTTCTGAATAAAATGAAGCTGTTTATCGTCCAGCGTAACAAAACGTTTGTCGTCCAGAGCCACTAACTATAGTACAGGCAAACCTCATTATCCGCATATCCATCACCTGCAGTTTCACATATCCGCAGTCAGGTAATTGGCAACCAGCCTTGGCATACATGAAAAAGATTCAACAAGGGATTAATTCCACGTATCTATGGGTCCAGGATGACTGGAAATGACCTCAGAGGTAATTTCCATCCATCATTTTAGGAAGAGGAGCCATTTTGTGGGAGCCAGCATGGTATAGTGGCTAGAGTGCTGGACTAGGACTGGGGAGACCTGAGTTCAAATCCCCATTCAGCCATGATACTTGCTGGGTGACTCTGGGCCAGTCACTCTCTCTCAGCCTAACCTACTTCACAGGGTTTTTGTGAGGAGAAACCTAGCATGTAGTACACTGCTCTGGGCTCCTTGGAAGAAGAGCGGGATATAAAATTTAAAAAATAAAATAAATAAATAAAAATAAATAAAAAATATAAGGAAAACCTTATATTTCTCCCACATTTGGGACTTTAGGGGGCATTTGGGTGACATTTGGGGGACATTGCTTAGTGCCTGGAGACCCAGGGAGCACGGTAGGGCACTTATTTCTCAATTTGCAAGGCCCTTTTTTGCTGTGTTTGCCTGTTTCCCGCACCTCCAGGAATCAAACCCCCTCCCCAAGTCCCGTTTACTCAGTGAGGCTCTACAAACAATCAAGGTGTAGAGCCTCAAGGGGTTTGGTGGGGAGAGCAGGCTTAGCCCACTTTCCCTACACATGAGCAGTCACTCATTGCTGGGCAGCCAGACCAGCTGCCCAGACGAATGGTGGCTTTGGTTGGGTGCTCCTGCACCCGGCCACGGCTTGCTGAGGAGCTCCAAGGGTTGGGAGAGGAGAAGCACAGCCATGCGGTGCCGTGGCCCCCGGAGCCCCAGGAAGGCACTACGTGAGTGCTTGGTGCCTTCCTGGGGTCCCCTTCCCCTCTGCCCCGCCCTGTGTGTCAGCCATGGTTGCAAGCAGCTGCGGCTAACACACGATCAAAGAAACAGGATTATCGGAGTGCTCATTCCATTCACCTCGTTTAGCAGGAGAGGTTTTTAGGCGGGCTAGCTGCTGTGGTTCTGACAATCACTCATCATCATCATACTTTATTTCGGTCATTGACCAGAAACACTATCACACACAGCAGAACATAATTTACATAAAATATAACAAAATTTAGCCACTGTATTGGAATATTTATAATTACAATTTGACAATGAAATTTTTAAGAGAGACTCATCTGAATAACCAGGAAACATCACAAGATAAGGCAAAATAAGTGTTGATCGATCATTCTTGTAGAGGTCACAATGTAAAATAGCATGTTCAGTGGTCTCGATATCGCCAGACCTACAAGGGCAAAGTCGGGATGCATAAGGAACCCCCCTAAACCTCCCTTGAAGTGCCGCTGTAGGGAGTGCATTTAATCGAGCTAAACATAGCGCCCGCCTAAACTTGGGAAAGGAAATATTACTTAGGTATGCAGCGGGTTTTGTGTTAAAATGCTGATCTCCAAGGTAAACACCTTTTGGGATTTTGGCAACTTCTAACTGTAAATCAGTGTCAGAAATACGTTGTTTAATAGACTTCCTAGCACGATTGTAGCCCAAACTGATAAGCATATCCAGCGAAAACCCGTAGAGTTGGGATTTTATTTTAATAAGACGCTTCCAGGTAGAATAAAAATTGTCAGTTAATACCAAGGGGGCAAGTCCAGATTGAGAAAAGACTAATTTTAACCAAAATGCAAAAATGCATTTCCAATACTCCGCTTCCAGGGAGCCAAGGCCCAACTCGCGCCTAATGACGACATTAGGAACGCATCTGGGAAGCTGCAATATAGATCTAATAAACTTTCTTTAAATAGCTTCCAGTGTGGTGAAATTACCAAAAGGGCCCAACTGAGCACCATGTAATAATAAAGGGTAGACCTTGGCGAGAAATAATTTAAGAGCAGCTGGAATACAAAGAGCCCCCTTTGTAAAGTAAAAAGATCTAATTAGGTGGGCTGAGGCTTGGGCGTTCTGCACAATATAATTTAGATGTGCCTGGCGCCGGCCCGAGGAGTGGAAGACCATGCCCAGGTACTTAAAGATCTTAACTTGTTCCAAGTAATGTCTGAGAATCACTAGAAACTGGGCTGGGCTCCCTTAGCCCGGTTTCTAGTGATTGTGCGAATAGCTTCAATTCCTCATTATCTATGGTTCCATTATCCATAGTAAACTGCAAGAACAGAACCACTGCAGATTATGAGGTACACCTGTAACTCCAATAGGCATCTTACAAAACCCTGAACAGCTTTATTAAGAAAATAATAATATAAGAACAGCCTATCTAGTCCAGCCCAGTTTCACACAGTGACCCACCAGATGCCTCCGAGAAGCCCACAGGCAAGGGATGAGGGCTTGTCCTCTCCCCTGCTGTTGCTGCCCTGCAACTGGCATTTAGCAGGATTTTGCCCCCTAGGCCTGAGATGGCCTATACCAGGCTTCCCCAAACTGCGGCCCTCCAGATGTTGCTGAACTACAACTCCCAGCATCCCTAGACACAATTTTATGTGGCTGGGTATGCTGGGAGTTGTAGTTCAGCAACATCTGGAGGGCCGCAGTTTGAGGAAGCCTGGCCTATACCTCCAGACCAGTGTTCCCTCTAACAGGGATTCCCACATGTTGTTGACTACAACTCCCATAACCCCCAAGCAAAAGCAACTGCAGCTGGGGATTCTGGGAGTTGTAGTCAACATCATCTGGGAATTCCTGTGAGAAGGAACATTGCTCCTCAGGGGTATACTTGTGAGTCAAATGGGCCATAACCCAAAATTTGGCCTAAAAAAGCCAAATCTGGCAACAGAGCTCCAGACTAGTAGCCATTGATAGACCTGTCCTCCATGAATTTGTCTAAGCCCCATTTAAAGCCATTCAAGCTAGTGGCCATCACCACATCCTGTGGCAGAGAATTACATAGATTAATTATGTGCAGTGTGAAAAAGTATTTCCTTTTGTCAGTCTCAAATTTCCTGACCTCCAGTTTCATGGGATGACACCATTCTAGTGTTATGAGAGAAGGAGAAGAATTTATCTCTGTCCACTCTCTCTACTCCATGCATAATTTTATTCACCTCTATTATGTCTCCCTGTAGTGAGGAGGAGACATGATCGATTCTTCTCACACTGCACCAGGCAGTCACTGGCCCCTCTTCTAAATATTAACTTTCAGTTCACTGGATAGTACTGTTCTTTACCGCATGTACTTTACCGCATGTACTTTACCACATTTATGTATGTGTTTTGATCTGGAATTCTGTTAGTATGCAGGACTGACAAAGATAAAGACCAAGTCTCCAATATCTTAGACTCTAACTCTGTAATTAAATTACCAGCTCACTCCTTCCTGATTATGATTGTAGCTGTAAAGAGTATGCCAGATTTATTGCAATGAGCACAAAATGAGACTTTCCAGGTAGTTGTTATTTTAGTAATCAATGAAGATTATGATGATGAAAGTTTTCTGGGTGCTGTAAGCAACAACAAAACACATTCCCGATCACAAGCTTACAATCTAGTAAGTAAGAAATCGCGAATTATGATCTTTGACAAGATGTGCCTTCTAGCAGACATGATACAAAAGACAAGGTGTTCTAGTAAGAACTAATCTGCCTACTTCCATTTCACTATCCCTATAATTGGACTAAATTTGGTCCAAATCAGTTATGCACTCCACAAGATAGCCCACTTGTGCCTCAAACGTTGATGCATCTGCCATCTTGAATCAAGCGGATGACATCATCACAGACCATGCCATTGAGGTGTCCCTATGTGTCCCTACAGCTGTAGCAAATTTGGTTCATATTGGTCCAGGTGTTGCGAAGTTGATAGTGGGGGATGGACACATGGAAACACACATGGAATGCTGGGGGATATCATAAGCCTACTGGAAAGTAGGCTAAAAAAGGAAGTGGGGAGTGGAAAACAAGAAAATCCAGGCACAAATTCTTAATTAAGTTACACAAATATTTAATGACCAGGTAGAATAACTACTGAGGGATCAAAATGTGTTTTCAAGCAAAATACAAAGTGCTGGTTATTACTATAAAGCCCTTAATGGCTTGGTTCCGGGGTATTTAACAGAGCATCTTCTTTGTCATGAACCCCTCCTCTTACTGAGATCACATGGGGAGGTTCAGTTATGGCTGTAATCACCTTGTTTGGTGGCAACACAGGACCAGGTCATCTCTTTGACTCCCATAGGCTTTTAGAATGTGCTCTCTGTCAGTATAAGAGTTTCTCCATCTCTGGCCACCTTGTTAAAAAAAATTTTAAAATTTTTATTTTATTTTATTAGAACAGTATTCACATAAACAATATCACATAGTAACACAATATATTCAATAATCGTACTTTCCATATGTCACCAGAGAATCTGGAATCAAATCTAGTACTATTAATATGATCAATATAATGTGATAGAACTGTGATTCTACTCTCACAGCCTTCATTAATCTAATCTTATTGGTGATCTTTTCTAGCATCGCAATTGACCACATCTTATTATAGCACTTCTCAAACCTTATTATAGCACTTCTCATCTCAATCTGATGCTCAATTACATAACCCCTCCCCATTAAAAAAATCTTTAAATTTATATAACTCATAATTCCTCAATAAGTCCAACTGAACCAAAACATATTTATTACCAAGGTCAAAATATGCCTTTAAAGGTGTTAATGGGGAAATAGTCCCTATCAACTCCTCATATCTTTTCTTCCATATCTGAAACATAGCTTTAGTAAATAAATGGTTAATTCTGGCTATTTTTGAAAAAGATTTTGAATAAAAAAGAACTTGTCTTAAAAAGCCATCTCTCTCTTGTATGTTCTCTATTTGGACCCACTGTTTAGTTGAATCTTCTGATATAAATGAGATCATATGTCCAAGGTGTCCAGCTTGACAATATAATCTTAAATTAGGAATTCCCCATCCTCCCTCTCTGGCTGCTTTTTAAAAACCCCTTAAGACACACCAGCTTTCTCAGGCCTTTTGCTAAAACTATTTAAAAATGTTTTTTGTCCAAATGTTTTACTTGAGTTTTATTTAGTGTTTTAAGTTGTGTACCCCACCATGAGATGTGGCGGTTTATAAATGCAACAAATAAGAAAGCCAGACTGTTGGTAGCTGCTGAGTTGATGGAACTGTGCTCTCATACGTTTATCTCTGCTGAAGCTTGATGGAAAGGTAGAGACAGCTTTGATTCAACAGGCCATTTGCCCAGCTGGAGCAGTATTTTATGAATATGACATAAGGCTGTTGAGACTCCTGCAACAGAGCTAGATTTAACAACATCTCCTGACTATGAGGCAGGCTACTGCTTAAGCAGGAGGACAACCCCATCGAGCTGAATGCCACTTCCCTGACATTCAGAGTTGATCCATTCACCAGCTGTGCCGTCGAGTTGGCGTTGACTCCTGGCGACCACAGAGCCCTGTGGTTGTCTTTGGTAGAATACAGGAGGGGTTTATCATTGCCAACTCCTGTGCAGTGTGAGATGACGCCTTTTAGCATCTTCCTATATCACTGCTGTCGGATATAGGTGTTTCCCATAGGCTGGGAAACCTACCAGCCGGGATTTGAACTGGCAACCTCATGCTTGCTCAGCAAGTCAATTCTCCACTGCGTTATTATGTGGCTACTTTCACCAGCTGTACTTCTGCCTTATCTGAACTGAGCTTTAATTTGTTAGCCCTCATCCAGTCCATTGCTGTCTTCAAGCCACACCTGAGTCTAACAAAAGAGGGGAAGGGGGAGATGATATCCGCATCTGTAAATAGATAACCATATTTTACTAATATATGGCCAATCAAATCATCACCCTTCTCCTCCTACAACCAAGAAGACACTAATAACCTGTGGAGCACCACATGGCTATGCTTTGTGAGACAGCAGTCTAAAGGTAAGTCCAGTTATGTTGTGTCCACTGAGGTTGCAGCTGCCTTGTTTATATTGCCTACCTAGAAGGAGAGAAAGCTGCTGCCTTGCATAGAGTTCACTGCCGAGTCAGTGAAGTTTAAATGAAACTTGTGCTCCCCAGTTCTGGCAAAGATTTTGGAAGTTTTGGAGTGCTTGATAAACAGCAGCAATAGCCTTGCCTCCCACACGTTAAAGCTTCATCAACGACATTATGTGAAAAGAAGAAAAAGCTGGCAAGACAGCAAAGCAAAGGGTAAGGTGTTCCTTGGATGGGTCAAGGTGCTCCAAGTTCTTCTTGCTGCACTGAAATAACAGCTTTTTTTTCTGGCAGGAGAACATCTCTAATCTTTATCTGTTCCAAAGAGCCACATCTGTTCACAGTTATGGGTCAGTGCCCATACAGGAAGTGTAATGTACTGCACAGAGAAAATACTCTGGATAGGAGATACAGAAAAGCTTTTAAAATGAAATCTTCCTTAAGTGTACTGCATGATAAAATGGATTCAGCTCAGATCCATAAAAGAGTTAAAGACTTCCAAGTAGATAAACATCTAAAAAATGCTACAGGCAATGGGAGCAGGATTCTCATACAGTTTTCTCCTGTGTCCTGCTATTTAAACATGAATTGGCTTTAAAAAAAATGGATGAATTGGCTAATGTCCTGATGACAGAGTGAACCCTAGAAGCTTACCAATTGATTTAGTTCTCTTCTGGGAATGGGGGTACTCAGCTGCATTCCCCATCAGCCTTATGCACCTCCAAAGGCCCGTGTGATGCTCCATCCTATAGTATATATATTTGGGCTGGATATTTACACACTCCGTCCTATAATTTCTTCACATAGTTGCTAGCTTCACCTCTAAGATCCAGAATTACCCAGGTTTGAGACTTCTTTTCTTTTTTACATAATAAGGCTTAAATCACCACTCTTGCTATATTAACATGATGGTCGTAAAAACTGATATGAGGCATTTTGCACTGCAAATGAGCATACTGGTCAAAGTAGGTTTACAAAGGAATTAAAGCAAGAGGTGCTTTAAACCTTATGTATCTTTAAGCCACCTTTCATCTGACTGTGGGGAGGAGGGGGAGAGAGAGAGAGATACTTGAGGGAAGTCTACTTGTTCTTTGTCATTCTATATATAAGTAATATGAGCGGAGAGCTGGTCTTGTGGTAGCAAGCATGACTTGTCCCCTTAGCTAAGCAGGGTCCACCCTGGTTGCATATGAATGGGAGACTAGAAGTATAAGCACTGTAAGATATTGCCCTCGGGGGATGGAGCCGCTCTGGGAAGAGCATCTAGGTTTTAAGTTCCCTCCCTGGCATCTCCAAGATAAGACTGAGAGAGATTCTTGCCTGCAACCTAAACCTTTCACCCAAGCTTTCTCAGCTTCCTAAATTTGGGGGTTTTTAATCTCTGGTTTATTTTAAAATTCAAAACCTGATTTCGGGGTTTTTAATCACTGTAATTGTTTAATTGTTGTTTTAAAATGTTTTTAAATTGTTAATTGTTATATTGTTTTTTTAATTTGTTTTAGCTCTTTACTGTTTTAGTGGATTTACTGTTTTAGTGGATTGTTTTAATTGTAAACTGCCCTGAGCCATTTTGGAAGGGCGGTATATAAATCAAATAAATAATAATAAATAGTAATAATAAATGCTGCCTGGAAGCAGTGATGGGCTGGATGAGAATTAACAAGCTGAGACTGAATCCAGATAAGATGGACGTACTTATTGTGTGGGGTCGGAATACGGGAGATTATTTTGATCTGCCTGTTCTGCATGGGGTCACACTTTCCCAGAAGGAACAGGTATGCAGTCTGGAGGTGCTTCTGGACACAAAACTCTCCCTGGTGTCCCAGGTTGAGGCAGTGGCCAGAGGTGCCTTTTATCAGCTTTGGCTGATATGCCAGCTGTGTCCATTTCTTGAGATAAATGACCTCAGAACAGTAGTACATCTGCTGGTCACCTCCAGACTTGACTACTGCAATGTGCTCTATGTGGGGCTGCCTTTGTACTAGGGATGTGCATGAACTGGTCTGCAGGCCATGTTAGAGGCCTGTGAACCGGTTTGCATGCTGCCTGGTCTGGCGGTCCGACGCAGGGGTGTGTGTGTCGCTTTAAGGATGGGGGGTTGTACCTACCCCTCCCGCTGCTTTCCCCGCTCCACCACTCCATTTTTAAGTAAAATCTTCAGGGCGGCAGCATTCCTCCCTGCCGCCCCTGCCTCCTTGTTGACTGCCAAATGCGGAAGTAACATCTGCGCACACGCGTGCTACACAGCATGTGTGACGTATGCAGTGCGCACATGCACACATCAGCAGCATGTGCATGCGTGGATGTTACTTCTGCGTTTGGCAGAAGTTCAACAAGGGGGCAGGGGCAGCAGGGAGGAACACAGCCACCCCGAAGATTTTACTTAAAATGGAGTGCCGGAGGGGGAAAAGTGGTGGGAGGGGTAAGTACAAACCCCCCACCCTTAAAAAACTTTTTAAAAGGCAGTCAAGATGCATTTGTTCACGCAGACTTTTAATTAGATACTAGTTTAATTGTGTTTTAATAGTTTTAACTTTTTAATTTTAATTCTTGAAATGTTTTAATCTTTTATTGGCTATTTTTATTGTTTTGTAAACCGCCCAGAGAACTTGCGTTTTGGACGGTATAGAAATGTATTAAATTAAAAAAAAAAAAAACCTTGGAGAAGCCACTGCCAGTCTGTGAAGACAATACTGAGCTAGATAGACCAATGGTCTGACTCAGTATATGGCAGCTTCCTATGTTCCTATGTAATATCTTATAACGTTCCAGAGGAAACCACAACCGACATATGATCAACATTGGTTGGACTGGAGGAAAGAGGAAACTGGCACATGCATCAGCCAAAGAAGAGGGGTGAACTGGGATGCCACCTCTTGCTGATTAGCCCATCCACTCATACACTCTGCCATCACGGCAGAGCCTGTCTGACCTTCTCCCTCCAACAGCTATATCCAGTGCCACCTCCCTGTCATCCATTGTGCTGGGAAGGAGGAACTGAGGGATGCATCAGCAGGAACCTTTGTGGAGGACAAAATGTATGCAGAAATTTGATGGCTTTGGTAGGCTGGAGAGAGAGAATTGTTTTCTCAGAACATTTTAAATGGTCTGAGAGCATAACCAGTGTTCATAGCATGTGGACATGCATATTACAGTAATACATGAGGGAGAGGCCAAGGGCATATGAACACATGAAGCTGCCTTATACTGAGTTGTTGGTTCATCTAGCTCATGTTCTGTGCCACCTGGCAGCTCTCCAGGATTTTGGACAGGGTCTTTTCTTGCACTGTCTAGAGCTGGCAAGGATCAAACTCATAAAAGGGTTATGGTTTTTCTGCATGCAAAACACATGCTCTACCATGAAGCTATGACCCCTCCTCCATTATTGCTGTTTACTTTTGCGTGGTGTTTCGAGTCATTTTGTTTTTTAAAAATCTGTGCTTCAATCCTTCCTCTTTTCTTCAAGAAACGAGTGGAAGTGTAGCCATATGAAGGTATTCTTAGAGCATTCTTTTCTGCCACATTCAGAATCAGATATGAAGTTTTTCACAAAGACTTGATGGCCTTAGTTTCATGTCTCAGAGTTCAAATCAGAGGAAGTTAGTTATCATTTTAGACTCATGTAACTTTTTTTTTCTGAATTGCACCCTTGAAGTGATTACAAAACAACTCTGTGGTAAATATGCACACATTTTAAATGTGTACTTGATTCATTAATAAAAAGTATCAGAATGAAAGTGTGTGTGTGTGTGTGTGTGTGTGTGTGTGTGTGTGTTTGTTTGAACATTAAAAATCATTCCAATTGCATTAGAACCAAGACATTTTTCCTTCATGATGATAAGCATAAGAGCATCCAAAATGATGCAACTTGAGATAAACAATGAAGTTTGCCAAGCTCTTTTTTAGCTTAAGTTGCTCAACTGAATTTAGTGAGCATTCAAAATTAGTCACCATTTAAACCAATAGATATTTTTATTTCAGTGGTGTCACCTTTCACAGGCAAATTACTTTTAACACTGAAATTTCATTAAGGACAATTGAGCCTACACTAAAGAAAGGAACTGGTGAATTGACCTCTCTAATTTAGAATTATGTTTAAATGTTTACTTGATTCATTAATAAAAAGCATCAGAATAAAAGTGTGTGTGTGTGTGTGTGTGTGTGTGTGACTTTTATATACATCACAGAAGTTTTGTTACCTGACCAGCTTCTAGTTATATTTAAATTGTTGTACATTTCCATTTGGTGTTATTAGAACACAAATAGATAACTGTAAATATTCTTAGTCCTGGTGTTATCATAGGATCTCTGTTTTACAATTGCATTGCACTTCCTTGTTACTACGTTCTAGTCAAATGCAGCCTATAGAATTGCTTGCTATACTGACAAAGTGTGGGCAAATACAGCAAAGCATTGATTGCCATTCTGGCAGCAGGCCACAACTCTTCTGTATCAGAATAGTCCCATTAACTTTAATAGGTCTGTTTCAAAGTAGATGGGTTATGGATTGCTCTGGAACACAAATTGCAACTGAAGAGCAGGAATGAATCCAGTAATGTTGTTAAACTTTCTTTATATACTGATTTAAAAGAATCTCCAAATGCTGCTTGGAATCCAGCACTATCAGTTGACTGTTCCAAATGTGCACAGTTCAAATAGAATTGAACTCCTTCCCCCACCCAAACAGATGGCAAGAGAAAAGTCTAAGTTCAGCTTGAATCTGAACTGATTCATACACACAGTCCAATCTTAACCATGTTTACTTGGAAGTTAAGTTCTGTTGATTTCAGCTGAACAGATTTCCAAATCAGTATGCTTAGAATTACAACATTAATATCTTCTTTGTGGTCCTCTCTGCAGTCTTCAGTGACAACATTAGAACTGGTAACCCAAATGAGAGATTGTGAAGTGGACCTAAATTCAGGCTGACTCTTCAAGAAACATAAAAGCAAAAGCATGCACAGGGGAGAAATCTTTGTTTCGGGTTGGATAAGTCTGACCAATTGGGTTCCCCCATAGCAATTTCCTAGCAGATTGTTAAAACCAGTTCATTTTAAGGGGCTTCTACACTACAGATGCAGGTGTGTCCTAATCATCAGAAGCAATTAACAGCTATCTCTGCAGAGGAAAGGAGCCAACTGAAGAACCAACTGTACTGGGAATGCATTTGTTATAGATAACGTGGGATGAACATGCTTATGTCTGGCGTTTACTCCCCTGTAACATTCCACTGAAGAATTCCTGCAAAGTTTCGACACTGGGGGATTTTGAATCTGCAAAGCAATCAAACCATGAAATTGCTTTGTGTGAAACATGCTGTTTCTCAGAAGGAAGACAGTGGTGCACACCAGAGCAGAGGAATGGTGGGTAGCAGGCCCACCAGATGCCTATGAGAAGCCCATAGGCAAGAGGTGAAGGCAAGCTCTCTCTGCTGCTGTTGCTCCCCTGAAACTGGCATCTTAGAGGCATCTCAGGTAGTTGGGATCTACCTAAGCCAAGACTGAGACTGTATATTGTTGCCCTCTGTGGTGCTTTGTCTGGACAGGCCCCAGCCCCTATCCATGAGGACACACATTGCCTCTTGCAAATCAAATCTTTATTGTTACTGTCATTTGACCAGCAAAGTTGCCTCTTGCTAAAACAGGCCTGAGGCAGGCCTTGCCCTAGTTTCAGGATCTTCTTAATCCTGATGTGGAGCTATCTGCCTCTTTTTGTTTAACTGCTCAGCTTCCTTGACCTGTTCCTGACCAATGGTGTGCTGCTTGTTCCTTGACTCATAGGCCAAATTCAGATGAAATAGGAAACTGGAGGTCTCTTCAACTCCAGTTTCCGAACCCGCATATCCGGATTCGGCAAACCAGAGTTAAGGGACCTGTGGTTTCCCTCGCCAAACTCAGCTCTGAACCTTTGGTCAGAGTGAAGTTTTGCCACCCTTATCTCCAGTTTTGCAGTGTCAGCATCACATCTGAATGCTGGCACTGCAGTTTGGGGCCCCCAGAACCAGAGTTGAGGGAGAAGGCTCCTCCCTCATTTTGGCCCAATTGGCTGTGCGGGCTGTCCTTCTTTCAAGAAGGAAGCCCGCACAGTCAGCAACTCCACCTCTCTGCAGTCTCAATAAATGCAGAAAGGCAGCTCTCCTTGTTGTCCAAACATGGACAAGAATAAGGATGTGCACAAAACCGGCTTGGCTTCAAACCAAGGTGGGTAGTTTTGGTTTTGCTCAACGTCCCCCCGCCCCGCTTCTGTTCGAATTTGAACCCAATTGAACCGGTTCTAAAAGGTTATACATAGGGTATAATGGGAACACGAACCAGCCCATTATTCCCTATGTGAAGCACCTAAAGGCACAAAACCACCAAACC
This sequence comes from Hemicordylus capensis, assembly GCF_027244095.1. NCBI lineage: Eukaryota > Metazoa > Chordata > Lepidosauria > Squamata > Cordylidae > Hemicordylus > Hemicordylus capensis. Next base: position 302,686,457 of record NC_069659.1, on the reverse strand, counting down.
CCAAAGCAATTGGACACTCCTGTGATTATTAATGAAAGTTTGAAGGGTTTTTTTGTTTTGTTTTTGTTTTGCATTTCTCCCATAGGGAATAATGGGGATTTGAGGATACCCCATTCCCCACCTTTGGGGGTGCCTGGGCACCCCAAATTTGTCTGGGGGCACAGCATGTTGTGCCAGAACTCCCCCCAGGCAGCCCCAAGTCAGTAGAGTTTACAGGTTATTTTTCAGGAATTTTTTTAGTTCTGGCCTCTCTTAACAGTCTATGTTAAGAGTTCACAGCAATTAGGGCCACTTTCACTGTTCTACTTATATGAATGGGGAGAGACTCCTATGCATTGCAATGAAAGGAAAAGATTATTTTAAAACAATTTTTTTTAAAAAAAACAAACAACAATAAATAATATAAACTTGGGGATGCCTGAGGGGAGTTGAGGCCAGACCTGCCATATCCCCAGACCCACTTTGGGTGCCCTGTCACTCCCAAAGGTGGGGAATGGGGCATCCTCAAATCCCCATTATTCCCTAAGGGAGAAATGCAAAAATTGAAAATATCTTCAGAAAATCATGAATAATCACAGGAGTGTCTGACTGCTTTGGTGTTCGCTGGGTGGTAGGCACCCCTGGGTGCCTACCACCCACCCTGGTTTTGTGCCCCTAGGTACTCCACATAGAGAATAATGGGCTGGTTTGAGTCCCCATTATATCCTAAGAGAAAAATAATACTCCCCCCCCCATTTTTTTAAAAATAAAAATCATAGGAGTGTCCAATTGCTATGGGGCTTGGGTGATAGTTGGCACCCATGGGTGCCTACCACCAAACCCAGTTTTGGAGGCTCAAACCAGTTCTAATAGAACCAGGCTCTGTTTGGTTCAAACTCAGACTGGCATTGCCAATTCAATGCCGGGTATGGTTTGAGTTTGAACCTTCAAACCAGTTTGCACATCCCTAGACAGGAAAGTGGGGGGAGGGGCATGGAACCGTTAGTCCATTGCATCTGCAGTTCCACATTACGTCTGTACTGGGCCTTAGTTTGGGCCATAGTTTGTCTGCTTGGCTTGACCCTTGACTGGCTTACTGATTCTCCTTGCCCTGGTTTCAAGCCCTGTGCCTTGTACAGGTAGCTGCCTGTGGCTCAGTCTAACAAAGCCCCAAACTAGGGGTGTGCATTTCGGATTTGTTTTGTTTTATTTTTGGCGGAATCCGAAGCCCCCCCCCCAATTCAGATAGGGTCTGAAATGAAGCCCCCTGAAACCCCAAATTTTCTGTTTTGGAGCTGACTTGCTCCAAAACTGAAGCCGAATTACAGGCTGCCAATCTCCCTGCTGCTTCCCCCCTCCCTTCCACCCCAGTCCATTCCCCATTCCCTGTTGTTCTGTTCTCCTTGTTCTGTTCTTCCCCAGTCAGTTCTCCTGTTCATTCTCTCCCCAGTGCTGGACTCCCTCCTTCCCTCCCCGCCATTTTTGCCCACCCGCCTCCTCTGCCAGGGCCCGCCACCACCAGCAACTCACCCCATCATCCGCCAAACACCCATGACAGCTGTGTGTCATCCTTGGGACAATTGTGCCCACTGCCGCCCATACTAAGGAGCTCTCGGGCTAGCAAGCCAAGCTCCTGTCCCTGCCGCTCCAGAAACTCCCTGCCGCATCTGGCCCTGCTTTCACCTGCCAATCTGTAGGCCTGAAGGGAGGGAAATTCAAACTGATGTCAGAAGAACTAAAGGGAAAGTCTTGAGAGACTGTTAGCGATCGCAAAACACGTCCAGTTTCCCCCCGAAAAACAAAACTTCGTTTCCGAAATGGGGTCGTTTCGATTTGGCTACAAAAATATTTGTTGTGGCATTTTTCATTTTCAGTAAGTGTACAAAACATCCAAAAGTGCCATTTTCAGACACAAAATGTTTTGTAGCTGAAACAAAATGCACATCCCGACCCTAAACCACTACCCACACTGGCTGCCATAATGACAAGTAGATTTAAATGTTACAGGCCGAGATGGGGATCACTTGCAATGGGGGAGGCTGGTTTCAGTGGCATCCCTTTGGAAAATTTAACATACTTTGGCCACACAAAAGTATGCTTAAGGTTGCAGCCAAAGTAAGTCCTGCTCATGCATACAAAAGTGTAATTAATTTCAGTGGGTCTTAAAATGCAACCTAAGTATGTTTAGAATTGGGGGCCTGAAATCATATGACAAGTCTGTTTTTCAGAGAGAGGAGAAACCTCAAGTTCTAACCACATGTGGCCATTGAAGATCCCATCACACTTTTTACAAGCATAAGAGCGTTAACCCTAATGTCCTGGCCAAAGTCCAATGTATCTAATTATATCCTGCTAATATTAATTCTCCTGTAGTTTCAGCTGGTTATGATATGGGTTGTTTCCTGTCCTAGACTGCTGAAGTGTGGCTGTACTCCCCCACCCCCACCCTCTCTTTCTCTCACAGTATGTGAATAAATGTTCCAGAAATGATGATGCAGACATTTGGGTGGAGAAAAACAAAAAGGAATTCCTATATCCCTCAAGCCCACACACTTATACATGTTTACGGGGAAGTAAATCCTACTAAGTTCAATGGGACGAGTTTCCACATTGAAGTGTGTGGAATTTCAGCCTAAGTGTTAAGAGGATTGCATCCTAATTCTGTCCTACTGAGTATTATGGCACATGTGGTTTCATGGCTGCATGAGGAGAGACTTATTTTGTATCTCTGTGAGCAAACATTGCACCTTTGTGAGAAAGCTAATTTTTCGCAAGCTTTCCTCTGTATAGGCAAGTTTCAAGAGGCTAATTTCACATTTTCATATGAAGTGACAGCTGCATTAAAAAAGCTGCATTAAAAAACTGTTATGCTTCCAGCATTCAAAATATTTGTCTTGTTATAACTAAGTGCTGACTGAAAATGCAATAAGAATTTGCTCTGTATTTACTATGAAGAAATCATATACAGAATCAAGTACTAAGCAACTGGACATAAAGCTGAACAGGTGTAAATGGAGAAAAACTGTTTGCATGGTCTGAGGAAATGTCACAGACATGGATATGGATATATAATCAGCTTCTTTAGAGTAGCATTTTCTTGTAAAACCCAAAGAGCAAATTACCTGGAGTAACTGCTGAGTCAGAAGTTAGCACAAGTGATTTTGGTGTGCATCTGTAAATGCTTTTCAGTTTGGTTTTATGTACTGCCTTAAAGAAAACCACAAAGATAATCACTGTTGAAGGCACAGCTGACATATGCATGTTTTTCCCCACCCCTTGTCACCTTATCAGAAAATAGTTTTTCACTGCCAAACAAGTCACTTGCACTACTCTGTAGATTATAGATTAAAAACTAGAGGCTCAGGGCCAAATCCAGCTCCCTGAGAGGTACCAATTAATTTCCTTGCAGCTACAAACCAAGAGTCAAGAGAAAATTTTGAAGGGGATGGTGACTGTGATGATGAGACTTCCAGACAGCCTACATCACAGCATGTGGGAGGATTTGGCCCATCTCACCTTCACATAAAGCTAAAATTAGTTGCTGACTAGGACTCTAGATGTTAAGAGACTTATCAGGAAATCTGCACACTGAAGGTGATCAAAACTCAGCCACTGATCATGGTGGAGTCAAAATTGTACCTGCCAGTTATACATTTCCTGGGTTTATTCCATGTTGCGGATGGATGGATGGATGGATGGATAAGGTACTGCAAGGATAAATGCTATCTCCAGGCAAAGCAAGCCTTTTGGTTGTCTAGTATATAGTTTTGAGATTGCTGGGAATCAAGCTAGAAATACATTTAATTAATAATTATTAATCTAAGTTCAGCTTTCTTAGAAATAGAGCATTGTGAAAATCAGCCTATCTTTAATTCAAAATAAGCTTCAACAAGAAGCTAAGAAGAAAAACTGATGGGCATTTGAAAGTGAAACTCTTTAAATCTTGCTTCTATTTTTATTCCAGAACAAGTGAATTTTAGCCCGTTGAAAAACGGGCGCTAGTAATGCTTTCGGCCCCCGCCGCCGAACCTCCCAGCTGCCCGATCCCACCATTTGTACAGGAAAGAGGAGCTCGCCAGCAGAGCTCCTCTTTCTGCAAAGGCTCTTCTCAAACTGGCGCTTTGATCGGAAAGGACGCCCTTTCCGCTCAAAGCGCCAGTTTGAGAAAAGCCTTTGCAGAAAGAGGAGCTCTGCTAGCGAGCTCCTCTTTCCTGTACAAATGGTGGGATCGGGCAGCTGGGAGGGCGGTTCGGCGGCGGCATTTTTCAGGGCCAATTTGGCCCTTAGTAATTTGGCGGGGGGACGGGAATGGTGGGATCAGGCCCCAAGGTTTCCCCCCCCTGCCCGGCTTTACTGGCGGCGCCAGGCCTCGGCGGCGGCTCCGCCACCACCTCGGCCAACTTCCCCGCCGCCTCTTCCCCCGGCGCCTCTCTCCTTTATTTGCGGCGGCCGCTTCTGGCCCCGCCGCCGCCTCACCCGCACTCCCGCCGCCAGTTGCCCCATCGCAGCCACCGCCACCTCTGGCCGTGGCCACGGCTGCGCCGCCGCCTCTCCCGCACTCTCCTCCTGGCGTAGGCGGCGGCCACTTCTCCTTCTCCCGGCCCCAACATGGCCGCCGGGTCCTGCCGTTCGTGCCTCCCTTGCCCTGTTCTGGGCATGCCCAGAACAGGCCAGGCACGAACGCACGCTTGGTGTCCGTCCACGGACGGACACCAAGCGTTTTATTAGAGAGGATAAAACATAGGTAGATGCCAAATGTTCCCAGCCTTTTCCAAACATAGAAACATATGCCTGGACTTCCATAAATCATAAAAACGTAACCGTTGATAAATGTGATCAGATTTTCCTTTGAGCTTTTTGAGAGCCCAACTAATATGGAATTATCACTCTGGGAGCCATTATCTGACACAGAACGATATGGTTATCCCTGCCATGACCTCAGCTTGAGTTGACCTTAAGAAGGCTGAATAATTGGATTCCTCTGATTCAAGATCTTGTGCCTCAATGGAGCCTTTTGCTTTTTCCTAAGTAGCTTGGTGAATAAGCTATTCAAGCCATTGGTCACCCTCCCTCCAGTGTTTGCATCTTGAAACAGTCGTTTCATTTCTTCTTGCCATTACCTTAGTGAGATGATTTTGCAACTTAGTACTACCTCAAGATGTGATGCACCATTTGTAAAAAGGCAAAAGAATAGAAGTGTGGTTAAAGCAGTCTTTTACTCAAAGGTGGTTTCTGCTTCTCATATTAATTGAGACATATTGGGTTACTTGTGTTCATCTTTCAAGAAAGTGAGGACTTTGAAAGGAGTGTAGCTATAACTGAGGGGATGGGTTCAAAGAACCCAGGACTCCAGCTACTGAGGGCCCCCCAGCTCCACCCCTTCCTGTTTCTTCACTATCTCCCACACTCTGAGGGGCTGCCGGGGAGAGGGGCTAACATGGGCCCCCTCTCCCCTAGTTATGCCCTGCCACTTTGAGCTTCATCTCAGACAGCTGAAAGATAGATCATACCAATCATTCTCACTGATCATTCATTGCTTGGCCACTATGGGAACTCATGTCAGACAGTTCCACCAGACAGGGGCGTATCTAGGGTAGGGCAGGCAGGGCACATGCCCCGGGCGCCACTTGAAGGGGGGTGCCATTATAATTTTTAAAAAAAATTAAAAATGGCTGGCAAAAACAAAATGGCCACTGTGTATGCTCAAATGGCCTCTGTGAGGCCCTAGGCCATGCCAGGCCTCGCAGAGGCCATTTGAGTATGCACGGTGGCCATTTTGTTTTCCGCAGCCATTTAGGAAAATATATATATATATATATTAAAAATGGCCACCGCACATGCTCAAATGGTCCTTGCAAAGCCCTAGAAACCATTGAGGGGAGGGGGAACCTTTGCAGACCCACCCCACAGCCTTTAGGAAGCCCCCGAAGGGGCTACAGGTATTTTTTTTAAAAAATTAATATAATATAAGTCACTGTACACATATTCAGTTTGGCACTATGTACAGAGAATAAGGGCTTGTGAATAATGAGCTGAAGCTTATGAGCTAGGATTGTATTCATTTGCTCCTACTTTGCTTCTTGTGATAAGTGAGTTAAATGTGATGTCTTAATAAGATGGCTATTTAATGGTGAGTTTGTCTTTGAATCAGTGTGAAATCCTTAGTATTAAGGCCCACTGGGAGTTTCTTGCTCTCTTTCTCTCATTTTAACTGTCTTTCTGAAAGACTAGAATATATTCCAAGCAGTGACACAGTTTACTCTGCATATCCTTTAATTATTTTCAGAGTATTTGGGAAAAGTCAAATTCTCCACTGATTTTTAAAACTTATGTAATAGTGATGCTACAATGCATAGTAGAGAATTAGACATTAGTTTTCCAAGTATACCTCCACATAGTTTTTGGGTATTTCATGAGCCCCAGCATACTGAAATTTGTAGTTTTCCAGCATTTTTTGGTCTGGCTACGTCCACTGCTAAATAGTTTTTGAAATATTAAAAGATTAACGAGCTACAATTGTATTTTTCAGCTGATATGATGGTAAAGTTACCTGAAAGATGGGTGTCAGATGTTTGGACAGTGGGTGCAATTTCAGTGCTTGCCCTAGGTGCTATTTTCCCTAGATACGCCTCTGCCACCAGAGCACAAGCATCTTTGGCTCTTGTAGTCGGGCCATTTCCATGGCGGATTTCAAAGCTGGAGGGGGCTTTATAGGCAATCTAGTCCACCTAGAAATGGTGAGAAATTTCAGAAAAGTGAAATAGAATTTCAGGGTTTTATCCAAGAACAAACATCTGATAAATTAATCAGATCATTCCAATGGTTTCCTAGTCCAGCTACTTACTTAGTACAGAAAAGCCAATGAATGAATTCTAGATTTTCCCCATGAACTACATATACAAACCTTGTAGGTCAAAGGAAATGTCCTACCGTCTTAATCATGCCAATGAAAATCGCAATTGCTGGTAATTTCTTCTGTTACTCTTGCAAAATAACAACAACAAGAAGAAGAAGAAAAACACAGAACTAGGAAACTGAAAGGCTTCCTGAAAGACATTATTTTGCCTTTTTAATGCCTGAAACTGAAAGGCATTATTTTGTTTTCTTAACAAGAATTCTAACCCCCCCCCCCAAAAAAAACCCCACTTTTTGGCTGTAGCTCAGTCTGAACTGGAAATACAAAAATATGCATGTCAAATAATCATGCATATGATGGCCTACATAAAGAGGAAACTTGTTCACAGTAGTGCCTAATTTGTCCTTTTAATTTCAGTGGCACTACTATGAGTAATTTTCCTCATCCTGTTAGCCCATTGCCATAAGATTTTCTACACTGGGCACAGTCTAACTTAATTAATCCACAAGGAGCTTCCTGAATTACCATCGTAATACTATAACATTGCAGACTTGCATTTCATCATGTCCTTTACAGGCAATGGCTGACATCCATCATTACTACTCAAGAGTTACTCTAAAGGACTACTTTAATAGTACTACTATTAAACAGTACTACTACTCAAAGTCACTCTAAAGGACTACTTTGTTTCAATAAGACTCATTGAGTAATTTAACTAGGATGTCAGCCAATGGCTCTTTATCTTCTCCTCCCCATCTTTTTTGTTAGCATTGAACATGAGAAAGAGCTTTTGAAGTGTGAAAGCTAGAAACATTTCATGAGCTCTTTCTCACGTTCAGTATGAAAGCTAATCACTGCTTTGTGGTTTTTAGTTGATTCCAATGAAGTTGGATGGTCCTAATAACATTATAAGAACTATATTTTCTTTGAAGAAATACTAATTTCCCTCTATTCTCTGAAGTCTAGCCTAAATATATGCATCATCTTTTTTCTAGAATGGGCCTTATTTATCCCAAGTGTCCTCATATCAGTAACACGATCCTCTAGGAATGTTAGTATCCTTGGCTCATTGGAACCTCCCTACTTCTCAGCCATGAAGATGAGCTTTTAGGAGCTATCTCCAAATGAGAGAAGCTGTTTTGTTTTCATTTGCCAAATCAGTAGCCTTGTTTTCAGAACAAAATGTCACTGATGGGAATAATAGCTCCTTACGGTGAGAACTGAACCAGCTTGCTGTGTAACATGCTGTGATAAATGTCGCCTTTGTGGTTTGACCGCACCAAAACAACTTGGTATTTCTAAGCAATTAAAGTGTTAGTGTTGAAGATCCTGGTGGGGGGAAAAAAGAAATCAAAGATAGATAAGTGAATTGCAGCTGGGGCAGGTCAGGTTCACAGAAAAGAACCTGGACCACAGATTCATGTGAATCTAAATAAGGGTGGATTAATGACTGATAGCATGAGGCACAAGGGACATTGTCTTCCACTCCGGAATTCTGATCTCATTGACATTCCATGGGTTTGCCTTTTCATCCATTCCAAGAAACTTTGCAGTTAAAATATTTGCTCTGTACACTATCTGGCCAAAGCAAATGAGATGCAGTCATGTAGGATGAGTCTAGAATCGATCACATGACAGGAATATACCCTATAACCCTGAATCAGCAGCAGGGACATTTAGCATGGTGTACTGAAAATGGCATTCTAGACAAGTTAAATGTAAAATAGTAAAAAGCAAGTGAGAAACTCAGCCCAGTGAAATTCTCCTCCAAACACTGTACATGACACATTTGGAGACCAGTTCCCTGCTTGTTTTCAAGAAGCTAAAAAGCCCTAATTGTACAGAGTAATATACATAATTCACAGAACTAAACTACTTTTTGAAATTGCTAACATCTAACTGGGCAAAAAGCATTTGTTAGAGTGGTGACTGGGGGAGAACACCTGTCTCTCTACAGCTCCAGCACAGCATCTTTCCAGTGGCTGTTGCTGGTGTCACCTTGTGTTTCTTTTTAGACTGAGCCCTTTGGGGACCATCTTATTATTGCTACTTTTTCCTATGTAAACCACTTTGAAAACCTTTTTGTTGAAAAGTGGTATGTAAGTATTCTTCATAATAATAACAATAGCTGGGGAACGTGGTGATGCCTTGAAAATGCAAGGCCTGCATTTTCATGTAATGCTAACTGGGCAAAGAGGCACCTTTTTAACATGGTGATTCTCTTTCTTTAACAGGGGGAGAGTAACTGTCCCTATCCACTCCCAGCACAGTACCTCCAAAGACTGTTGCTGGTGTCTATCTTATGTTTCTTTTTAGATTGTGAGCCCTTTGGGGCCAGGGAACCATCTTATTTAATTTAATTTAATTTAATTTTATTTTATTATTTATTATTTATCTATGTAAGCCACTTTGTAAACTTTTGTTGAAAAGCAATACATAAATATTTTTTGTTGTTGAGAAGACCTGGGATTGTCAGCTATACACATTTTTTTTAGTGGATTTTCTATTAGGAACACTGACTATATTAAGCACAATATCTATGGTGTGTAGAATTTGTCTATTTTTAAAAAAACACAATTCATCCACTCTAGTTTGCTGGGTTAGCATGTCTATTTAGAATTAAAGCCAAGCAGATCAATTAGTACAATCAAGGGAAAGTTGGTTACAGCTTTGTCCCACTGAAACCAATAGTACAAGTTAACTATGATTGATTCTAACTATCCTGTTTTTAGTGAGATCAGTTGTGACTAGCTTTTGCTGGATTGACCAAATGGATTATTTATAAGTAATGACCAAGGACCAGGTAACTGCTTTAAACATGTCGTCCAAGCCTTCCACTTAGATTTTTTTACTTTTCTCCATGGACACCACTTCTGTAGCATTTTCCAAGCTCTTTGGCTGTATATATTGCACATGATTTAATAATTATTAATTTTGTCTTCAGAGATTATTTGGGACCGTAGTTCTGTGAATGAGGGGCCAAGGGAACTAACAGAAAATGTTCAGTACCTTCATCAAACTACCATTCTTCCTAGGCACTTTGGAAGAGACCTGCCAATTGCTGGTATGAAAAAACTTTCTTTAACTTAAGAAGCAGATTTTCGTGTGACCCCGAAGGTGTCAGGTGCTGTTTGAGAAATCCAGGGCTCTTTGGGATGAGTGGGACACACCTCACAGTTCTAGATCTTACCCTATGTGTCCAGGACTGGAGCATAAACTTCCTAGTCATGAATTATGTATCCTCGTCTCTAGCTGAAATCTTTTGGAAACATTGATCCAGACTAGTGCATAAGGACATATCATAAGGGTGTGACATATCATAAGTCTAGTTTCTTCCAGACTAGTTCTTGCACTATCAAAAGATGTTGCACAGACCCCAGCCCAAAGCAGTAGGTGCTTGAGGAACATCAAGTTGAACAATCCCTTGTGCAGTCCCATATGATTTCTATATATTCCCCAAAAGAGTGTGGCTGCTGCTGCTTCTGTTCTCTCTCTCTCCTTCCTCTAGTGGTTATGCAACATTGTGCAGTAGTGCAAACCACTGAGAGATACATATTTTCTTGCCTTGCACTAGCACTAGCCCAGATCCTGCTAATTGCTTTTGGTGGGGGGGAAATATCCCAAAGAAGTACATAATTAATCTATGGAATTCTCTGATGGCCACTAGCTTGGATGGCTTTAAAGGGGCTTAGACAAATTCATGGAGGACAGGGTTATCAGTGGCTACTACTCTGATAGCTATAGGCCACCTCCAGCATCTTGTCTCTAAATACCAGATGCAGGGGACCAACAGCAGGAGAGAGGGCATGCCCTCAGCTCTTGCCTGTGGGCTTCTCAGAGGCATCTGGTGGGCAACTGGGTGAAATAGGTTGCTGGACTAGGCTTTGGGCCTGATCCAGCCCAAAATGTACTTGTTTATGGACTTGTTTATGTTCTTAAACAAGTACATATGAAGACTAGTTGGGAAGCCATAGGGCACCTACTAATGCAAGTACTGAAAACCCCATCTGTACATATAAGCTTGCATCATATTCATTTACAGTCTTCGATCTCAATTTTTAGGGTGAGACCCATGCTAACATTACTTGCTAAAGATATTATATCATTACCTTTATTTAGTTAGTTTCATGCCTATAATGTTAATATAAACAAAGGTGCTGACAGGAGCTGCAGTTTAAACTGGTTCAAATTTGAATTTAACTTATGATTTTCATCAGGGAAAAAGACTAAACAGTTTAAACTGATTAAATTTTCTTAAACTCACAGCTAAATATAATGAAAGCCAGTTGTGAGGTTTTTTTCCTTAAAAGAAAAGAAGGAAAAATTGAATATCTTGACACTAGTGACTGACGGGCCTGTCTGAGGAATTCCTTTCTCATGAAACAAAGAGTTAAAATGATTTCCGTTACGCTTAAGCGCTACAAGATTGTCTCAGTTTTCTGACTGTTGGAGAAAGTTCACTCCCCGCCCCCCCCCCCCCCCGCTTTATAATATGCCTGATTAATAAAGCTGTAAATCAGTTGTGCTATTTCCATTTTCACCTGGAAGTGTGGGGGAGGGTATTGCCATTGGGGATGGGACAAGATTCAGATCAAGGGTCAAAGGATATTCTTGGATGTAATCAGATTTAAAATGCAGGGGGGCCCCACCCGGCCCCAATACATTTTAAGAGCATTTGTTTTTGTTTTGTTTTCTAATGTGCAAACTAAAATACAAACGTTCTTGAGCAATAATCTGCCACCTGTTGGCTGAAACACTGGTGGTGGCAGGGTCGGGAGGAAACCTCTCCTTCCTGCCTTTCCTACATGGCAGCCCTGTTGCAAATATCAGAGTGCCACAACTAAGTATAGTCTGAACCCACCCACCCTTTGATAACTTTGTAGCTGCTTCTGGGTTAGTTCATGGTTGCTAAGGGCTTTTTCACAGGTTCCATAACTACCAAGTGACACAATTGCCAGCTTACAGATAGAACATCCATGGACATTGTGTTGATGATGGAGTTCCAGTGCATCAACCTTTTGCACCAACTATCCTAATGACTACTAGGGGCATTGGGAGTAGACATAGTGAGTGAGGGTCTCCTTACTTGTCCCTGCTTGCCTCTACTCTATGACCCCTGCCTTGACTCCTCAGGTATTTCCTGTGGGAAGTCAGCCCTCTTCCTTTCCTCTTACAGAGTAGATGGAAACATCTCTCTCTCTCTCCACTTATCCATTATGTAGCCTTTAGATAGGGCTAGGTCTTTCCTATCCAAAATGTACTTCACCAATAAACCTATTTAGTTTAGACTGTACAACAATCTCCATGCATGTTTTTTAGATAACTGCAGCAACAAAACTCTGCACTCTACTTTGTAACTGGAGTGGGTAGCTTCCTTTGTTGGTGCTTTGAATAATAATTACAAACTCCAACACATTGCTGTGTTGACATGTGCATTCTAAACCATAATTCATACAACTATTCCAGAATGGAGTTCCTAGGCTTAGCTATCTACAGGGATGCAATAATGGTAGCTGTGTATAAGAGAACAGAAAGCTCATCTGAGAGCAGTGGACCATACAGAAAGCTGCTTACTGCATTTTTAAAAAATTGCTCAGAGTAAAACTCCTGCTGCCTCTACATTGTCATCAAACCGGCTCCAATAAATGCTTGGAGCATTTGTATGTGGTATTTGTATCTCATTCTGTGGGTCCAACATGTCAACAACATTCTTGAACTAAATTATCAGTATCTGATAACATATTTGTATAAACCCTGAGAAACTACATTCTAGGCAGGATCCAAAGAATGGTCAAACTACTTTGGTGACCCAAGGGAGGCTTTAGACATGCATTTCTTGAAGGGCAGCTCCTAACCCTCCCTTAAATAGCAAACTGCTTTTGAAGCGGAGGAGAGATTCAAAAGCAGTTTGTGATGAGTGATGGCACTCAGCCATTCAAAGAGGGGAAAAAAGTCAAAAAATTCATTGGGCTGCCAGATCACCTGTTATGTGGCATTCATTGGATTCCAGCTCTGTTCGGGAATATAGTTGCTATATTTTCACATGAAAATCTGCGCTGTGGATTTTAATTGTGTTGGCAGCACAATTTAAAGATGGGTGCCCACCAGGCAGGCTGCCTGCTTACCTGCCTGCCTCCTTCCTTTTGCCACTGACCAGATAGCTGCCTTCATCATGCATATCTGTTTCATACTGCATGGCCTGATGATGTTACCAAGCCAGTGCTGGCTCAGTGGGGAAGGGCTGGAGTTGCCTCGAGAACAGGCATGACTTAAAGGGGCCACCTGATCCAGCTGGGGGTAGGCAACTGGAGGAGGAGGAGGAGGAGGAGGAGGAGGAGGAGACGGCAACTAGTGGTACCCGGGTTTGGAGCAGCTGGGATGGGGCAGACCTAGGATTGTGGGTGCGAGGTGGCTTATACCCCCCAGCAGTGACAGGACAGTGGTGACCCCAGTGCATGGGCGTATCTAGGGTAGGGCAGGCAGGGCACGTGCCCCAGGCACCACTTGAAGGGGGGGCGCCATTTTTAAAAATTAAAAAATTGTGAAAAATGGCCACCAAAAACAAAATGGCCACTGTGCACGCTCAAATGGCATCTATGAGGCCCTAGGCCATGCCAGGGCTCACAGAGGCTATTTGAGCATGCATGGCAGCCATTTTGTTTTCAGCGGCCTATATATGTGTGTGTGTGTGTGTGTGTGTGTGTGTGTGTATATATATATATATATATATATATATATATATATATATATATATATATAAATAAATGGCCACCGCACATGCTCAAATGGTCCCTGCAAAGTCCTAGAGGCCAGCGAGGGGAGGGGAAACCTTTGAAGACCCACTCCACAGCCTTTAGGAAGCCCCCGAAGGGGCTACAGGTATTTTTTAAATTTAATATAATATAAGTCACTGTACACATATTCAGTTTGGCACTAATAAGCTGAAGCTTATGAGCTAGGATTGTATTCATTTGGTCTTACTTTGCTTCTTGTGATAAGTGAGTTAAATGTGATGTCTTAATAATATGGCTATTAATGGTGAATTTGTCTTTGAATCAGTGTGAAATCCTTAATATTAAGGCCCACTGGGAGTTTCTTGCTCTCTTTCTCTCATTTTAACTGTCTTTCTGAAATATTAGAATATATTCCAAGCAGTGACACAGTTTACTCTGCATATCCTTTAATTATTTTCAGAGTATCTGGGAAAAGTCAAATTCTCCATTCATTTTTAAAACTTATGTGATGCTACAATGCATAGTAGAGAATTAGACATTAGTTTTCCAAGTACACCTCCACATAGTATTTGGGTATTTCATGAGCCCCAGCATACTGAAATTTTTAGTTTTCCAGTACTTTTTGGTCTGGCTACATCCACTGCTAAATAGTTTTTGAAATATTAAAAGATTAACGAGCTTGACTTGTATTTTTCAGCTGATATTATGATAAAGTTATCTGAAAGATGGGTGTCAGATGTTTGGACAGGGGGTGCAATTTCAGTGCTTGCCCTAGGCGCTATTTTCCCTAAATACGCCTCTGCCCCAGTGCTGCTGCACTCACTGTCCCAGTGGTCCCTATACCCTCGGTTTTTGTTATTATTAATATTTTATTGAGAAGTTTTTGTTTAATGCAAATAACAGTACCCCCGCTGTCCTTACTTGTGCAACTTTAGTTGACCACAAAAAGGAAACAACCTACCAGCAACATGGCATAAGAACAACCAAGCTGTCTGGCAAATGGGGAAAGGAAAAATGTGTTTTAAGGGACTTTGTCCTAATATTTTGTGCCCATCATCTACCTACCCTATCATACTCTCAATGAACAGAGAGAAAGAGAGAAAAATTAAAAAAGGGGAAATGAAAAGATAAAGAGCAGCGAACGCCTTACTGGCCTAATGAAAAGAATACCCTAAGGAATATCCTCAATAACCCTTTGTAAAAGTCTATATTTAATAGAGTACAACACAATATGTTTGTTTGCTTCTTCCTTCTTCCATCATAGTCAAAGTGAATGATATTTAACATGCTGTTTATCCATATCTTTTTCTGCAAATCAAATTATAGGTTAGTTTTTTCACATTGCAAATATTTGCTTAAACTTTTGTTCATATTCAATTAGATTACAAGCTTTGCTTTGTATCTAATTTGATCTGCTTACCAAAAGATTTTTGGAAGCACCTTATTGCTTTTAAGGCTGCATAAGTATCTTTAGTTTTGGTGTTTTTCTGTGCATGTATTTAAGTGGTATATTTAAAATTCATATTGATAGATTATTATCTGTATCCCCCACTTCTATTACTATCATCTTAATCTAGGAGAACTGTCATAAGTAGACTAGATTGTGCTAGACAGAGCTCAATAACTAACTGAGGAAAGAGGCACTTTAAAAGATGGCAATTATCTTTAATGAGCAGAGGGAGAGCAACTGGCCCTATCCAACTTCAACACATCATCCCTCCCATGGCTGTTAAGAACGTAAGAACAGCCCTGCTGGATCAGGCCCAAGGCTAATCTAGTCCAGCATCCTGTTTCACACAGTGGCCCACCAGATGCCTCTGGGGAGCCCACAAGGCAAGAGGGCATGCCCTCTCTCTTGCTCTTGCTCCCCTGAAACTGGTATTGAGAGGCATCAAGCCTCTGATACTGCAGGTGGCCCGTAGCCAGCAGACTAGTCATCATTGATAGACCAATCAATGTTGTTGATGTCTTTCTTTCTTTTCAGATTTAAGCCCTTTGGGGACAGGAGCCATCTTTATTTATTCTTATTTCTCTATGCAAACCAGTTTGGGAACTTTTGTTGAAAAGTGGCATATAAATATATGTAGTAGGAGGGAGGAGGCGGTGGTTATGATACTCCTCAAGCAAAGATGATGCATGATTTTTAAAGAGGATCTTTCTTTCTTTCTTTCTTTCTTTCTTTCTTTCTTTCTTTCTTTCTTTCTTTCTTTCTTTTGGAAGACTGGAATTGATTACGACACCTTCAGAATTTGTCTTGACCTTAAAACTTATACCTACAGGGCACAAGTGTCTTCCTTGACACCAGGACAAACTGAAGAGCTGTCCACAATCAGATGAGTACTTCCCTCAGTGTAGCCCCATACCTTACTGCCCATAATTGAGTTTTGGGGAGAGGGGATGGTAGGGGACCCTTATGGAAAGGACCCACCCCTTGACTCCCCCCTCAATTTTAGTCAAAGATTTGACTAAATTTAGTCATAATCTTTGGGGAAAGTAGCCAGGGAAATGGCAGAAAACGTAAGGTGTGCCTCCCCTGCTCCTCTCTAATTCAAGCACCACCTGCAGTTGAAGAAAATTCAGTGGCCTCGCTGCACTAGACTGTGCTACATTTGACTTCCCGAAACCATGCTAGCAATGTGAACAAGGATATGATGACTGGCAGCAAGAGAGCAGGGAATCACGTTGGTGGTGGTGGTGGGAAATCACCCAAGAGAGGAGGGATCATGGACTCTCTTTGCCTTCCTCCGAAAGAATAATAATAATAAAAGGAACCAGGAGGGGAGTTTTTCATGCAATGAGAAATCTTTAATGAGCCCCAAGGGGAAAGAGACAGGCTCCCACCACCATCACTCCCTTTCCATGTTTCTAGGAAGACTGGACACCAGCAACATTACTGTGCTGTACACATTGAGGTTTCCTTAGGGATCCCTGTCCTCTGTCTGCCTGCATATTTTAACTGTCCTTTCCTCTCACACTCCCAGCCAGGTTTCTGCCAGGTTCGTGATGCTGTGAAAGAGCCAGACAGTTGCAATATCTTCTGACCTGTTTCTGGGGTCGGTCAGGCACCCCACTTTGGGAAATCATAATCTAGTTTGGGGAACTGATTTTGGCAGCTCTAGTTCTATTCAGCTGAATGAATAGAATCTTGTAACAGCTTCCATTTGGTTGCAGAAAATATCTCCGGGTGTAATTGGCTCTGAATACATGGAAAACTATCTTGTTTCTGGTATTCCAGTTCCAAGTATATCTTTGGATAGCTCCTCTCTCCAAGGGTCAGGAAGTGCATGGGAAAGGGGATCAGGAGAACCCATTTAAGCAATCACGTACAATAGTTTGTGCCAATAAGAGCTTTCTACCTAATAAAAACATAGAGTGGAACCAGAGCTTGTACTGTAGCTTCGAAGGGTTTTCAGGTACTGAAACATAATGCCTGGATTTATTTATTTAATTGCTTTTATTTCTGAAGTTCATTACAGGAGAAGTTCATTGTGAGTAGGGGCACTGCAAGATCTGTTGTGAAGCAGGGTTCTTGGAGGGATGATATTGTCCCTGAAGAGTTTAGAGCAGCACTGCCTTCTGTTTGATCATGCACACAAAAGAACTACAGAGTTAAATCTAATGGGATGTTAAAGTGTGCCGTCAAGTCAATTTTGACTCCTGCTGACCACAGAGCCCTGTGGTTTTCTTTGGTAGAATACAGGAGGGGTTTACCATTGCCTCCTCCCGCACAGTCTGAGATGATGCCTTTCAGCATCTTCCTATATCGCTGCCCCCCAATACAGTAGCAGAGGAGATTCGAACCAACAACCTTCTGCTTGTTAGTCAAGCATTGCCCCACTGGGACTTTAGTACATGCCCCCTAACATTTGGCATAGGTGAATGGGTGCCCTTAATGTGGGAATAAGCAGGCTAAATGCTGTTTCTGTGAATTCTTGTGGCATGTTCCACCAAAAACAGTTTGAAATATTGACTTTGAAATATCACCCACAGACTCTATTATACGTTTGTATTTGGATATCATGAGTTAGCACGTCACAAGTCACTCTACAAATATCTTCAGGATTTCAAAATCCAATATATACTAGTAAAGTTGTCAGATCCAGTAAAATGGTATGGTGGATGGTCACCAAAACTAATAACTATAATACGAAACACTAATAAAAATGGTGTTATATGAATCAAGTTGCACACACATAGGCATCTGAGTAATCTTTCAGCAACATCGCCGCATAGGACAACTGTTGAAAAGCACAACCTAAATACACAGCCGTCTGGCCATGTGATCTCAGTTGCCACGGGCTTTTATTTTATAAGCATTCACTTAACCACCACACAACAAAAATGTAACACTCTGCAACTGCCATTCTCACATTTCATAACAGCGTGTGGAGAGCTTCTCCAGTATTATGTTTTTCTCGATTACATGCTATGTCGACATTTGGGAGGATATGTATTGCGTTGTATTGCTGGCATGAAGGAAATTGTTGCTTTCATGTTTATGGTATTCAGAAAAAAACTTTTTGAAATGGATCCCAGACTCGCACTCAGGCTGATGAAGAGGGGCTGCGTCAGGAAATATGGTGTTACTTCTTGGCTGGCAAGAGTCTGTATTTCTAGTCAGATCTTTTTGGGGGGATGCATTTGTTTTGTTTTGGTTTTGGTTTGCTGTTGACTATCCACTTTTTGAAGAGAGGCAAATACTTTTTCATAACGTGTGTGCTTAATGAAAACAATTGGATAGCCCAGATTCTGCAGGGCTTCAAAGTAAGTAATGGCACTGATTGCAGTAAAATAATACATGCATATTTTAGGTAGGGGAAAAAGAGAGTCAATGCATTATATGAATTCTAATTCACTTCCTTTTCCTTGTCTGCATATCAGTCTATATCAGCAATATCGTATGTACCTGAATCCAAGACTAGGCTCTCCCTGAGTTATTTGATGTTAGAAATTGGGGAGTCATCTTAAATTTATAGTCCTTTTATTTCAGATGAATATAGGTATAACCTGCATTTTACCTGTATTTTTAAGGGGGTGGTCGTCTTAAATGGAGTCGTCTTCTATTCAGGTAAATACGGTTTCTATCATGGAGTGTTGAGACACCAGGAGTCTATCCATACAAGTGTGCCTAACCGAGCTAAAGGAGCCCAGCCCGGTTTTGCACGCCTGTGTGAGCCATCTGGATTGTGCCCGGAAAACCTGCCTATGAAGCCTCCTGCTAAAATGAGATTAAGGGAGTGAGTGCTCCCTTTACTTCATTTGTTTGATAGGGTGCCAGCCATGGCTGCTTGCAGCTGTGGTTGGCACACCGGGGTGGGGGGGATCCCCAGTAATGCACAGCTCACTCACACAGTGCATTATTGGGGCTCCGGGGGAGGGGAGATGCATGGCGGTGCATCCCAGCACCCCAACCCCCAGAGATGCCAGGTGAGCTGCAGGCAAGCCGCTGCTTGTCTGGGTGGGCGATCTGCCTGCTCTGGGTAGAACCGGAGACCGTCTGAAGGGAAGGTAGGCTAAACCTGCCTTCTTCTCAGACCGCCCCAGAGCTCTTCTCACCGATCTTGGGAAGAGCTCCCAGGTCTAATTATAAACAAATGCATATTAATCCAAAACCAACAAGAGTTTGGTGGCATGTTAAAAGCTAACAAATGCATTATGGCATGACAAAGTTCTAATTTAAAGAGCTGATGAAGAGTTTGCTTCATCAGATGCAGAGACTCTTCCAATTACAACTAACCAGAAACATTTACCTGTTTACATGAGATACTTCTCCAGGTGGGTCCCAATCAAAAATGATCCTCTGTGCTGTTGATAAGTAGACTGGGATCTTGCTTCAGCTTGCTTGAGTTATTTCACTGAGTAAACCTCCAACTAGAGCAAAACTCATAGTGTTGAAATGATTTCTTTTTATCAAGCTTTATGATGTTAGCTAATTGGTACCATATATGTTAGCTTCTTTGGTATTTACATTTCCTAAGTGGATTTACTTTTAATACTGTCCATAATTATAGGGCTTGTAAAAACGTATTCCTTTCCACCAAACAGAGAGTTTTCTACCAGAATTTTACAAGTCACCAGCACCTCCTCACCTTCTCAGAATATAAATACATTAATTAAGAATTTGTTCACATTCCTGATTTAACTCTCACTTCAGTCTCAGTTGAAGTAACAGTGGATGCGCTAATAATTTGCATGCCTTTATTATCTGGGTCACATCTAATTTTTCATGGGTTGTATCCAAATCAATGCAACAAGTTAGTTATGACTATTAATTAAAAAGAGGAGGTGGTGATATCAGAATCCAGGTTTTCTCATCCATCTTATACATGTTTAGTCTGAAGTTCCATAGATTTCATGACTAAGTTGCTTTAGATATGGCCCTAAAAGATTTAGCCCCATCACATAGATCAAATGCACATAGTTCTTAAATTCGTAGTAGTTGGAGATAGTCATGTTTGCTGTATTTACATGTAAATTGAACTGTGGGTCCAAGGGACTCACAGTTCTGCTCCCCACCCACCCCGCTCTGCTGTCCACATTCGGACGAAACGGAAAGCAGGCTCTCTTCAGTCAGGGAGACTGCAGAGAGGAAGGGAAACTGGCTATGCTGGCTTCCTTCACACAGCCAATCATGGCCAGAGAGCTAATCACAGCTCTCCAGCTGCACAACCAATCACGGCTGGAGAGAGGGAGGAGCTTCCTCCCTCAACTCTGGTTACAGCAAATGTAGCCGCCAGTTCTGCATTTGCTTGTAATGTTCTGAAACTCAAACCTCAGGTATGAACAGTGAAACTCACGACAAGCCGAGGGTTCAAATTGGAGTTTGCCGAGTGCAACCTCAGGTCCCTTTCCAAACAGGACTGGAGTTGCACACATTGACATACAGGTTTGGCAACCTCTGGCCCCTTTAACTCCAGTTTCCTGTTACATGTGAATGTGGCCTCTTTATGTTTTCCCTGTTCCCGTCAGTAGCAGCCAATGACATTGAGTGAGGGTAGGGAAACACATAACATAATGGCTGACAGGCAGACTAATATTGCATGTGCCAAAAAAATGTTTCATGCCTGCAGCAGAAAGGAGCAATTTTGTCAATCTCCCTCTGTAGCCCACTGTGCTTTCTGAAAATATGTCCCTGAGTCTTGCAGGACCCTCAGAGACATATTTTTAAGAGGCACATGAGCTCCAGAGGGAAGGGGAGACTGGCAAAAACAGCCTGTCCCCTGCCATGCATACACAATGTTTTCCAAGATGTGCAATGTTAGTCTGGATGTCAGCCAATGACATCAGGACACAGGAGCTCACATGACTAGAAGGGTGGAATAGGAGCTGCACGCTTGCAAGAGGCGGCTTGGAGCTCAGCCATAGCATTGCCAAGCAGCTGGACACACATGGAAGGTGAGGAGAAGCAACATTTGCTGATGTGCTTTCCCTCTAAAAGTGCTATTTGGCAGCCTGGAATATATTCCTTAGGGTTCCAGATGTTGTAGAAATCTATTCACATAATATCTCAAGGATTCAAATATCATGCAGCATTGAGTGCCCTAATGCTTTTATTTATTTATAAAATATATAATTTTTAAATAAATATATTTAGTGGGACTATCACCCAGTTAATGAAATGTTAGTCAATTAATTGATATCTGCATAGATTTGCATATGGTAAAAACAATAGTCTAGAAGCAAAAAAAAAGTTTGTTTTTAGACGATGCATGCAGGTATCTTAGGCACCATCTTGGGAAAAGTGTCCCCTCCTAGATGGAAAAAAAGGGGGAGTGCCTCTTAAGATGTTTGTCACACACAGCTGATAAGTTATTGTATTAAAATAAAACCTAATAAAACCTAATTTTAAAACATGCATCTGCTACCTGATTAATTGAGGGAAAGCTTTAAGTCAAAGGATTTTCAATTAATTAATCAAATGTTCTAACCCTGAAAATTAGCAGTCTTCCTTTTTAACGTAGGAACATAGGAACACAGCAACATAGGAAGCTGCCTTATACTGAGTTAGTCCATCTAGCTCAGTATTGTCTACACAGACTGGTAGCGGCTTCTCCAAGGTTATAGGCAGGAGTCTCTCTCACCCCTATCTTGGAGACACCAGGAGGGAACTAGTAACCTATCCTCTTCCCAGAGGGGCCCAATCCCCTAAGGGGACTATCTTATAGTGCTCACATGTAGTCTCCCATTCAAATGCAAACCAAGGTGGGCCCTGCTTAGCAAAGGGGATAATTCATGCTTGCTACCACAAGAACAGCTCTCCTCCATTCCGTCTTAGGGATAAAATAAAAGATCTTTAACTTTTTGTGTGGTATTTTGAAATATTGTTAACAAACTGCAAATTTCTTTATATTCATCTTCTCACTGAATTTCAAAAGCTCTGGATCCTCTTTGCTTTCTTCCTTTTTCTGCTTTTCTTGCTTTCTTCCTTTTTCTGCTTTTGTTTTTGCAACATCTTGAGCATGATTCAGTGCTGCTCTGTTCATCTTTGCTTTTCTTCTTTCTCTCACAAGTGAAAAGGCAGTGAGTGGGTGGTGACTGAGCCAAATACTGTATAGTTGACCTCCATCCTTGGCAACAGGCTTGTGGGAGAGATTGAAAGGACCCCCCTGATGGTGAAATGGGACACTGCAAAGGACCCCTGGACTTCATTATGTAAGAGGTCGACACATGCCATCCTGTAGCATGAATTTAAGGAAGAAACATAATTATTCTTAAAGTCTGTTTGAGAAATGCATCCCGAAAGAACTTGCTGCTTTTCTTCCTCCTCTTTCGAAAGTTCATGCAGTTACTCTGCTCCTTAGATTTCAGCATTCCAAATGGCGTTGCACTAGGGAATATCACAGGAGCAGAGTCAATATCCGAACAACTAAAGCCTCCTAAACTATATGCACATCCTTCCAAGATCAGGAATGTCTGTTTCTCTTTTAGGCTTTTAGCATGTAACTAGTATTTGCCATCCTCATGTCTAGCTATTCATCCATTCTTGCAACATTTACGGTGCATGGTCTCAAGCAAAAAATGTATCAGATTCAAGATCCTGGTTTGTTTAAGGTTGCTCACAACTGTCCCTCCGCACCCCACCCCACCCACCCCACCCACAAACTCTGTTTCTCTTTAGCCTTATTTCACAATCGCTTCTTGAACTTGTTTTCTATCCATTGTGATTTTTCTTTGGCCACCTTGGATGTATTTTCAAAATATATATTCTGAAATTAGCTCAGGGCAGACCATATTGGATTCATTTGGGAATTTTTTAGTATCATGTGAAAGTGTTCAAATAGTCTTTTAGCATTTGATTGGTTGCCTCTACTGACACTGGGCCAGCAGAGAAAATGGATTAACCACACATTATTTCTATTGACACAATGCTGAAGCTGCTGAATTCCAAGCAGAGTTTACCCTTATCAATGAGGCTCTCCTATGCCCTGTACAAACCATCTTTGTGGCATGAGGATTCTTCAGCATTGAATAGAATGGTGAAACCTCAGCACATGTGGAGCTCAGCACATGCCACAGAGCTCCATACTACTACTACTACTACTACTACTACTACTACTACTACTACTACTTATATATCACTTTTTAACAAAGTTCCCAAAGCAGTATACATAGGAATAAAATAAAATAAAATAAAATAAAATAATAATAATAATAATAATAATAATAATAATAATAATAATAATTTAAAAAAATAAGATGGTTCACTGTCCCCAAAGCAGAGACATCCTTACCCCTGGATTTGCGGGCAGACATCCAGGGCCTCCACACCCCTGCCCCCCCCCAATCCTCTCTAGTTGTCCCGGGTGATGTCATTGTCGCACCATTGGACCATGCTGTGCTGGGTGGCTGAGCATGACCTCTGCTTTAGAGACAGAGTGGGGAGTGGGGAAAGAAATATGTGGGATAGGAACAGGCAGCTGAAATGTTTCTGCGAATGCATATTTGCATAAATATATCTGTTTTATATTCTTATATTCTTGTGAGTTCAGCTACTATTTGTGTCCTCAGGAACCCATGTATTAAAAATACTGTGTGCTTGTGTGTGTGTGTGCGCGCACGTGTAGGGGGCTGATGCTTAACTTGCAATGGTGGGGGTGGGTGGTGGGAGGCTTCAAGATTACCTTGAAGCTTGAGGTCCAGGCTTCAAGATTACTTAGGCGCACCTCTGCTCCAAAGGGCTCACAACTTAAAAAGAAACATAAAGTAGACACTGTCAACAGCCACTGAAGGGATGATGTCCTGCAGCCGGATAGGGACAGTTGCTCTCGCCCCTGCTAAATATAAGAGAATCACCACTTCAAAGGGTGCCTCTTTGCTCAGTTAGCAGGGGTACAATACTGTAAAGATGGCCTCTGCCTTTACAGGCATCACATTTAATGCTGCTTTTTAACAGGATGACATTTCTAAGTTGGAAAATGACTGAATCTTGGTCCTAAATTGTTTTTTTTAAAAAAAACAAAAACACACACATCCATTTTAGACTACTGAATCTGCTCCCCATCGTGGAAGTCCTTGTGTAAAGAAGACTGAAAAGCAATGCAAAAGATGTCCTTGATACATGTGGAATGTCTGCTTTCTAGAGAGGGCAGTCATTTACAGAGGAATATGATGGCCCAAGGACCTCGGGAGCATTAAAAAGAATCTTAGATTAATTTCATAAAATTGTGCATGGTTATAAATTAGTGTTATTAAATCTTTTTGAACATGAATTCCAGGACACCTGTACATAAAATTCCTGCATTCCTTCTCCTGCTTGCAGCAAGACTACAAAGAGCACTCAGTGGAAATGTCAGGGCCCATTACAGAACAGTATTTGTATACAGAAATCAAGACCAACTTCTAAAGGGTGGGCTGTAAGTGTGATGGCAGGTGCTTCCATGATCGAGACTCCTGCGCTGAAGCCTCCCAATCACAGACGTGCCCACCGTCACATTTACAGTCTTTGCCTTTTCAAATGAAGGCTGTAAGCGTGAGTGATCCTGCCTGTATGGGAGAGTGATTGACCAGGCAGGACTTCCCCCTCATTTTCAGAGTCTGTTCATGAGTACAGCCTCCTCTGATAACCTCTGAATGGGGCTTATTTTGAAACACAATCCAACCAGTTAAATTAAAATAGATTCCTCCTTACAAATATTAAGATAAGAGACTCAAACTATGCTATCCCTGGTCACCAAAAACCAGCTGACCACTACAGTAAAGTTGTGCTGTCGAGTCGGTGTTGACTCCTGGTGACCACAGAGCCATGTGGTTTTCTTTGGTAGAATACAGGAGGGGTTTACCATTGCCATCTCCCACGCCTTTCAGCATCTTCCTATATTGCTGCTGCCTGATATAGGTGTTTCCCATATTAACAGCGGGGATTTGAACCAGCAACCTCTTGCTCCCTAGGGAAGTTACTTCCCCGCTGTGCCATTAGGTCTTATATTGGAAGCTGTTCCAACTTGGACTATAGCAAAATTCTAGGGCATGGGAAGATAATAAAAGGTAATCATCAAGGTCAAGGGTTTCCCTGTAGCATCTCTCTTCAGTGGTAGCCCAAACCCTTATAGAAGGCCTAAGAGTTTTCACTGGTCCAGGTTAGTCTCTGCAATGGTCTCAGTCTGCAGGAGAAAGTATGAACATTCTGGCAGCAATGTGCACCAGCAGGAATATTCTGGCAGCCCTAGCCCCAGGCTCTGTCACTCCTAGCTGTTTAATAAACCCGTGGACAAAGTATTCAAGATGCAGTTCAAAATAAGAGCGAATGTTTCAGTTTAAGAGTATGTTGTAATTAAATTAAATTAGACTGATGGCATGTTTCCTAAAGCTGGTTAGTGCATTCAGCTGCAGTGCATCCACATTGCCTGAGCACTCTTCAGATTAATCACAGTAGTCTAAGGACAGGGATCCTCTGATCTATGTGGCGTTTGCCCAAGTTACACTTTCAGAGATCTTGGCTCTCTCCTTTGGGCCATCATACTTTGCTCTGCTAGTTCAGGGGACTGAATGAGTATAACTGGTGCACCCAGAACAGAACCTGCAGTCTGCTAGACTATGCAGTCACTTTCCCCAAAAAAACAGAAAAAGGGACATGACAGGAGACAGGAACTTACAGTGGGCTACAGAAAATGCTTGCTGCTGGGCCCTACTGTAATTCTGTCATTCATATTCTCTCAGGATCTTGCAGATGTTACACAATTTGCTGGTGCTCTCACTTTCTTCAGAGCAAAAGTCGGTGAATGGAAATCCATAAACATCCTTGTTGACTCATACCAGCTTGAAGGATGCTATTTTGTTACTCTCCACTATCCTCTGGCCCTCTGGTGACAATCACCTACTATACAATCACCTACTGTAGACAGCTAGGTGCAAAGTGTGCAGTGTACAAAGTTGTGAGAATAAGGATATCTTCAATGTGACCTGAACAGTTACCATCTGTAGACCAAGTGCTACATAATATAGAGAATAACTGGAAGGACAACTGTGACCATGGACAGAACTCTACCTGAAAGAGAGTGCTTCTCAATTCATTTGTATAGTGGGTGCAAAGCAGAGCTGTATAATATAATTGGAAGGGGGGGAAAGGTTACCTAAAGGTATCCAAATCCACAAAAGCCCTATTCAGGCATTGCGTTGTTTATGCATAAGATGTGTACACATGTACAAAGCTATTCACACATGCAGGCAAAGGTGGGCTAAGGAAGCCCAGCCTGGTTTTGCCAGCACATGTGCACCACCAGGATTGGGAGCGATCCTGGTGGGACCGCGGCGGCAAACCCACCTAGGCAGCCACCCTCTAAAATGAGGTTAGGAGAAGGAGCGCTCTCCTAACCCCGTTTCTGCTATCATCTGCCAGCTCTGGGGAGCGGGGATCCCCATAATGCACCGGACATTATGGGGATCCCCCCTGTCCCCTCCATTGCTCTGGGGGGCAGCACAATGCGGGATGATACATCCCAGCACCCCAACCCCTGAAGCTACCAGCAGCAGCCGGTAACCGTCTAGGCAGGTGTTCCACCACCGAAGAGGGAGCCCTGGATCGTCTGCAGGGAGGTAAGCTTTTTAAGGCTCCCTCCCTGCTAACTCTCTTGCCCCTTCTCACTGCTCATGAGAAAGGGCTCCTTTTTTTTAATGTGAATGGCTGTATACATGTTCACTTTAAAAATGAACACAGCCCAACAAGCCCCCTCAAATGGAGGGTGTAGATAGGAAGTATACTACTGTGTGTTTATTGAGTGTAATATGTGAATAACTGTCTCTCGTGTGTGTGTGTGTGTGTGTGTGTGTGTGTGTGTGTGTGTGTGTGTGTACAGATCTGAACATGTGTGTACTGTATACAGATTTGGCGTGTGTTAAACAAAAAGTGTATATAAGGCTAGGGTCTCCCCCTGTTGTAATCTTGCAAATGTAGCTCTATGTAGTTCTAGCTGAACATCTAATTCCTCCATTAAAAAAAACCCAAAACATTATCCTAGTAATTAATTTCATGTGGAGAATTTGCATACTTCTAGTATTTGCCCCCCACCTCCCTCCACTTTTTAGCACGGTTCATGTTAAATAATTAATATCTACATGTTATGGAAGGGAATTGAGGCTGATAGACAGTACGTTGCCAGGATCCCTTAGCCTTCGGTATTCACCACCCAACTCCCCTAGTTCTTCTTTCCAGTCAGAGCTTCCTGGGCATCACTGCAGGCTACACCAAAATTCTCATGAGTTTCAGGAATGGCTTGTTGGGCAGCATGATGAAACCCATTTGGAATTTCCTGTAGATATTTCAGCCAGTGAGGCCATTCAGCCCAGATGGTTACACACGCCTCCAAGGCTAACTTTCTAATAATCACAGGGCCATAATGCATCAAAGGTTGCACTACAGCTTGGAGGATCCATGTTTCTCTGCCTTAAAGCAGCAGAATGGATGCAATACTCTGTGTATACTGGACTTAACATCTTTTTGAACGAGAGCAGCAGCTGCTTGGGCCCAGTTCAGAGATGGGAATGGATTTCAGTTCAGTAGAATTCCATTAATTTGCAGCTTGAGCCACTATGGTCTAGGGCACAGAAATGAGCCATATTATTATTGTTATCCCAGAATAATGCAACTATGTTGGCTGACCTGGAAATGACCTGAGTCAGCAACAACCACGGGAAAGGTCAGTATAATCTAAGCAGGCCTCCAGCGCTCACAATATAGGAATGCATCCTGGGCAATTTCTCATTCATTCATTCATTCCACCCCAACGCCCCCCCATGCCCCCAACGCCCCCCCTGCAACACCCAAATTACTGCCCTGAGACATTTTTGGAAGGGCGGCATATAAATCGAATAAATAAATAAATAGGCTGTAGAAGAACAACAACCACCCCCCCAATGTCCCCCCATGCCCCCAACGCCCCCCCCCCACTGCAACACCCAATCCTAAGAATTACAATTAAAGCATAAAGGGTTGTATCCACAGTTAGGCTTGCAAGTGTAAAGGATCTTCCCCATTGCTCTTCGCTACTGCAGCCCCTGAAGCTGTTGAGAAGCTGCTCCTGGGTCAAAGGACCTGTGGGAACGTGTTGCTAGAGAATGAAGGAGGAGGGTGATATTCCAGGAACAGGTTGCCTGGTCCCTAGGGATTCCCTCTCCCCCTACAGTCCCCAGCACCACATCCCACATCATTCCTGAGGTCCATGGGCTCTTAGGAGTGGCTTCTGGAGGGGCTGGGAAGGTGCAGGGGGAGGGTTTGGGGATGATCCCCTGTGCTTGTGCAGTTGCACAGCACAAGCACATTGCTTTTGAAGCAATCCAAACCCAGCAACCCAAAGTTATTAATTAAACAACACAGGCAAAACCAAGTTTAAAAAATCAGCAAAACCCCAATAACCCCTCTTTCTGTATAATAAACTCAAAAGTAATAGCCAGAAGAATTCTTCAAAGAGAACAAAGGTGCTCTAACACACAATACAACTTTAGGGTCTAACTAGAGATTATTTTAAGCACATGGTTTGCAAGTGCATGCTGAATTTTATAAGATTAAGAAACAGTCAGATTAGCCCCCCTGTAGATCAGGATGTGGCATAAGGTAGGGGTTTTAACCCTACCTTCATCACCATGGTCCCAATCCAAATGTCCATCAAATTCATTTCATAACCTTACTATCACATACCAAAAGCAGTATATAAGTATTCATAGTAGTAGTATCTGGCAAATCTGAAAACCTATACTTGATGCGCAGTCAAACTTATTTTGCAACAGCAGATTCTATGTAAATCTCTAAGGCACGGTGACTACAAAGAGCAACTGTCTGGTAAATCAGCTGAATCCCTTCTTTATGCTTAATGACAGTTTAACAAAATTGCAGCAAAGGCAGTGTGTTGCAGTCTGGTAGTCTGAAGTAGAATTGTCTGATTTGTATTAAAGACCTGGTTGTGTTCCAGCTCTGGTGCTGGATGTTGTGCTTGGTTAGCAGCCGCAGAAATGGCTGCAATGCCCATCCACATCAGTGGACACATGGCAATGAGAAAGTGCATCTAACACATGTGTCGTCGGTGCATCTGTGTAGCTGGATCAAGAAGATTGTTTTTGTTGCTCAGACCC
This sequence comes from Hemicordylus capensis, assembly GCF_027244095.1. Taxonomy (NCBI): domain Eukaryota; kingdom Metazoa; phylum Chordata; class Lepidosauria; order Squamata; family Cordylidae; genus Hemicordylus; species Hemicordylus capensis. The sequence continues at coordinate 302,657,327 of NC_069659.1, read as the reverse complement.
ACTTCTGCTCTTTAGTCATCTCAAGATGGTTGAACATGTTGGCACCATCAGTCAATGCAGTTCGCTGGGGACTGGAGACTGTGAGGGGTCCACTATTTATCCCTGCTAGCACACATATGTGGGTTGTGGCCTCCACATATATATGTTAGCACAGCAGGGAGGTCATCCACACTAGATAGAGGAAATGTTGGTGTGATCTATAGGTGTAGATGTAATAAATATAAATGTCTCCATGTTTATGAAGAGCATTGCCTAGTAATAGCAACCTTTGCCTTGAAAGCCCTTTCCCCTAATCTCCAATGTTTTGAGCCTAACTGTGTTTATACAGGGGTAAGGGAAAGCACTGTGTACAGTCTCAAGGATATTTTCTTGGGTTTGTCTAGTGGTAAAATGAGATTAGGAGAACCCACTGATAGCTTCTTGACCAAAAGCCCACAATAACTTGGAGCTGTCACTGCAAGTCAACTAAAATATTCTTGAAACAAATGACATGCATCTTATGCCTCCAACACACAGTACTGCTGTCTGAAAAACAGTCTCAAGCTTTACTGCTTATTAGCCAGGCAAATTCCGTTCTTTCTTTCTTTCTTTGCTTCTGGTTGCCTTCATATCAGTGGATAAGCTTCGCAAAGAAGTACTAGAGGAAAAACCTGATTAAATTAATTCATAAATCCTGCTATTGTTTTAAAAGGGAAAAGAAAAAAGAGGTTGCTCTTTGGAATATAACCAAATGATCTTTTGAATCTTGGAGTAAGTTGATACTGTTCAAACTTTTTTTTCTTTATCACACACACATACATTCTATTAGAGGAGCCCCTTGACATAGAGTTAATTTAAAGAAGATTTGAAAGCATGATGCAATATCAGCTGCGTTTGCATAACTCATTTTTGTTTTAATTCGAAATCTCAAGTTTAGGCTCAAATTACAATTTTGGAATTCAGACTTTTAGAACAAGGATGGAGTGAGTTGATAGACTTAAAAAAAAAAAAAAACCGAAACCAAACAAAACCCTGCCAATTTTATAGAAAGCATTTTGTATTTAAAACAGTAAAGTACAGTATTTACGAGTTCTAAACTAGCAACCTTCTTCATATCTAAGAATCTGAACTGTAAATCTAATAGAAAAGCTGAAACTTACAAGTAAACAAAATTTGTCTTTCATACACAAACAATTGAAACCATACAGAATCCATGTACTTCTTCTGATCTAAAATCTATTTAAAAATATTCCACTTTCCTGAATTCCTTGGGAACAGAGAAACAGATTTAAAGAAAATAAAATTAGATCAGCTTACTTAAATAATGATAAATTCCACTACGGGTAATGTTTTATGTACCCAATGTGTACTCTCTCCCCGCCTTCCCTCCCCCCCCGCCATCCCTTTCCCTTCACCCATCCCCATTTAGAAGAATGGTGAAAATACTGTCTGATAGACCAATTTTTTTTTAGTACACTGAATAGATTGCATTATTATAGATGGTATTCCCAGGGTGTCTGTAAATGCTTTTACTGTGCAGGATGCCTCCCATATAGTATTGTATCAAATTTTATTCATATTAAATGCTGAACATATGCTTGTTTTCCATTAAGGCTATTTTTTGTACAAAGAGTATGTGATATAAATTGAATCAGCCCTTTATGATTTCCTCTTTAACTTTATTTAAAAAGTCATTTGAAATCAATACAAACCTGAACTCAAAAAAATATGTTTAATAGCAGAAGGTTTTGTATATTATCTGTCCATTGCTTTGATTTTCAAGCAGCATCATTAAAAAGGATCAAATTATTTGTAAGGCCTTACATTTCACCAGAAAATGCCAAGTATAATTTAAAACTGCTAGTCTTTAATGTAGACTTTATACAGTCCTGCAAGCTGAATGAGATGACAGATGAATTAAATTGTCTTTACTGTCTTTCTGAGCTAGCAAAATCTCCTTTACCAGAGGGATAGCTTTTAACTGGACCATATACAAAGTCTCTCAAAACTAGAGTTTACAAATGTTCCAGTTCTTGAAATCTGGCAATTTCTGGCACAAACATTAAGTTAAAAGGCAATTTTTCAAATACATTTTGACATACCATTTACTGCTGAATGACAAATCTCAGTCTTCTTGATCTTAAATATTCAGATCAGAGCTGGTCAAATCAGATCAAATTTCCTGGTATGTCCCTATCCATCAGATATAAAGTTCTCAAGGCAAACCTTGGAGATTGCTGTGATATTGTGTAATAGCTCCATTGGATAGTTTTAACATGGCTTAACTGGTTGCTGGATGTTTATTGACAGCAATTTTATTGTGACTGTTGGTGATTTATTGCTGCACATTGCTTCAAGTGTTTGTGCAGAGGATGTAGTGGCTACATTTCAATAAATAAATAAAGGCAGAGAGGAATTCTATATCTGTTTCCCATCTAGGTTAACATTTTATGTCAAAAAAAGCCAAGTAGAGAAATCAGATACCAAAATATGTTCTCAATGATGCCATGGATATAAATGTAATCAGTACACACCAAAAGCTACACAACATTTGCAATGAAGAGCCTATTTGTTTATTATAGCTTTTACAATGTACATTCCTCATCATGAAGAATTATTGTGGTTTTGTGTGTATATCTGTATCCATTCCAACCATATCACTTTCATTCTTTGGGTCTGTTTGGGAAACATCTCCCAGTTCTATCTGTAGTTATTGTCCTTACAGTTGATTAAATGGAGAGCTACAAAAACCTACCCAGTTGTAGGGCACACAAATGCTTTCCAAGAATCAATGAAACCAAATCTATTTTATGTTTGCTTTGAGAATTAAAACAAAAAACCACACAATTTAATTTCAGATGAAACATCCAGTCTTCCTCACCTGTCTGGTTTAAATGCATGGAGTCTGCATATGGGATACCTATCTTTTAAACATCTGTTGTGAGATTAAAAATAAGATTTTAATTTCTGGCATGCTATTGATGTTAGGGAAAATATAGGATAGAAAGCATTATTAGCTATCTGCTAGTTGACAAGAGAGCAGGATTAGGTTTCTGTAAGGGAATTACACTTTTGATGACCCCAGTACATATAAAACATGTTAGCTAATGGGGGTGCGGAGGGGGCAGATGTAAGTGTTTGATCAGGAAATCCTGCATGAGCATATTGATATTGGATGGAAATTTGATTAGTAACCTTAGTGACAAGGGGATCAGATCCACTCTGGACATACAATCAGATCTGGCAGTACATGCTTTTTTGTCTCTTTGAAGGAAAGAAACATTTGTACGGAATCAAGACAGCGTATTGGATAATTTAAAAAGTTGTCACATATTGAAACCTGAAAATCACCTTTTTATTTTTGTTTGGAAATATGTTTGCAGTTAGTCTGATTTAAAACATATACATATATTTTTAATCATATGCTTTCTACTCAAACATAAAAGAAAATTATTTTTCTAGAAGAGGCATTTCCCCCCCTGAAGGAATAGCTATCTTTAAAGTTCCTTGATGTAAAATATGTTTAGAAATGAAAAAGACAAGAAGGAAGAGACCTGTTCTAACACTAGTTACTTGGAGAAAAGCTGTTATTTTGATTTCAGTGATTCCATTGATTGTGACCCACTGGCTGAAGTTCCATTGCTACAGTAGATGGAAGAAATACTGCGTTTTGAAAATCTTGTTTATTTTCTTAACTCGGTAAGAAATGGTATCACACTTTAACTAATGTGTTAAGAATAAATATCTCCCTGTTTTGATAGTTAGTCTGTTTTATTTGTATTTAATTTGGAGGGAAGCTAAAATTAACTGTAACGATCACACGGCCCCAAGAGTTTGTTTTGCTGAGATGTGTGTAGTTAAAACAAGTCCCTCAGCTAGTGAAAATCAGTTTAGCTTCATAGACATCAATAGAATTGTACCAGTCTCTGCCAAATGAGGATCTGGCCTCCTCTGTTTTGTAAATTCAAGCTCCCACAACACTTTCTTCATAAAACTAGACTTACAGCTGTATTTCCCCAAAGTGGAAATGGCCCAAATATTATGGTTCCAAATCCTGCTCCAAAAATGCACCCGCATCTGCTGTTTTTCAGTGAATATGCTCCACAAACACCCTGAATGAGGAAGTTTTCATTGCTGTCAGGCTAGCATCAAAGACTATTATGTATTTTCACAACATTGCATGCTTGAGCTATTTTAACACATTGAGCCAAAGTGTCTGCAGTCTTGCAGCATTTTAACCATTTCAGACCAAACCATCTCTAAGTTCACCAAATCTCATCATATCAGTTGTGTAGGGATGTGCACAAAATGGATTTTGCATTCTGTTTTGAGCTCGGAATGAAACTCAAAACAGCTGAAACATTTTGCTGAAACAGTGGTCGAGCTGGCTGTTTTGACGAATCAGATTGAAATGATTCAGCCATAGGGAACAATGCGGAAACTCAAAACACCCCATTGTTCCTCATGGGTAGCTCCTAGGTATACCAAAGTGGTAGGGAATGATGGGTGCTACCTACCACCCAACCCATCAAAGAAATGGGCAAGTGGACAATTTTTAACAAAATTTGAACCTTTCCCCCTTCCTAGCATTTTCCCCTTCCTGGCATTGCAACAGCTACCACAGCAACACCCTTAGCAGACATGAAGACATGAAATCCATCACAGCAATTGCCAAGAAATATCACAGAGAGAAAGAGAGAGCGAGAGAGAGAGCGCACTGCTATTTGCCCATTTCTTGCCACAACACTAAACAAATCACAACTCAAGGAAGGAAGAAAGGAAGGAAGGCACTTATTCTGCCTATCAATCTGAGATCCAGCAAAATTGAAATGGCCCATTTCAAATCAAAACGAAATGCACATCCTTAAAGATGTGACCTCAGGATAAACAAGCATAACAAAGCCATTCCCCACCCCCTTCGCCACGTTGGTAGGAATATCAGGAGAGTGGGGTGCAGAGCTGTCGGCTCGGAGAGTGGGGGGCAGAGCTGCAGGCCCAGCTCAAGAGACAGGCATGCAGGCCACCATTTGGATCCCCCAGCATGTGACTCTGGTGGACCAATCAGGTGTGAGGAGTGGCTGCATAAGCAGCCGGCTCCATTGCTCTATCTCTTCAGTTGTTCTGTGGGCAGGCACCCTCTGTGGGCACATCCCTTAACTCAGTGAGGGATATTCCAGTCACAAGTGGGGCCAAATAGGAAATTTTTGGGTCTCAGCTGATTGGCTAAAGTTGTGGTCTTTTTTTGCCTGCTCCTCACTGATTTCATTGAGGTAGTCACTGGGGTTATTTGGCCACTTTGCAGGTGAGTGTAGGTTGGGGTAAGTCAATTAGCATTCGTGTTGGGCTGGAGGGCCATTATGGTGAGTGGGAATATGTAGGAGGGCTTGATGATCTCACGACTCTCAGGCTGGATCCACTCCCACTCAGATGCATGCCAGCGAACACCGCTCAGTGCCTCACAACCTGGGTTAAGGTGGGCTGGCATGCATCCTGTTGTCGGGGGTAACCTCGTGGTCGAGAAGAGGTTCGGACCGGGTACCGAACCCAATCAAAGCCCAGTCCTTTGCCTTCCTGTGGGCATACCTCCTATGAGATTGATCCACATAGGTGACCCTCTACTTAAGGGTCACAATAAAGTGACCCTAGTTTTTCCAACTATGAGTGTCCTGTCATTATTTGGGCCTGGGTTTGCAAAGCATTATGCAGCTTTCGGTCTACAGTTCAATTTATATAGCAGCAGGATCAAGTTTTAATGCTTTCCCTGATATACAGGAAAAGGCCTTTTGGGAGGGGTGGGGGAGCCACAGCCCAACCCCACACTTGCAGCTCAAAGCAGTAAAGTCCAAGGAACACTTTACGTCTTCATTTTGTTGACTGTATAAACTGGCTCTACAAAATACGTGATGAAGTGTGACGTGAAGTGAATTGGTATGCTTGGGACTGTTTCATGCAGTCTTAAGACCATAAACTCCCTTATGTACTACAAGTGGAAACATCAAGGATCTATAAAGCAATAGTGGGGGTGAGAAAATATGACGGTGGAAGTGCAGCAGGAATTAGAGGTATATAGGAAACAAATTCAGTTTATAACTCCATTTCTTTTCACCATTTAAAGGCTGTTTCATTTGGGACCAATTCAGATGATACTCTTCCACCCACTAGATCGAAAGGGGCACATACTGAGAGTGCATCCCTTCTGATGTCTTCCCAGACATCTTCCCATCATGTTCATTTTTGGCCTGAGTAGGCTGTTTGTCCAAATCACTTCCCTACACATGACTGAAATACTATTTTAAAGTAGAATTTGGGTCACCGTAGAGCAACAATTCAGACAAGCCCCCCCCCCGGTCCGCATACAAAGGACCATGCTAAGAGGATGTAGGGCATCAGCAAAAAATACCAGGAGGGATACACTTTTGGCATGTGACCCTGTTAATCATGTAGGACAGAACAGTATTGTCCAATCTGGCTCTATAGTACTCATTTGGGTGGTTTTTGTTTGTTTGTTTGTTTCAGTCCTAATTTGGGTTCTGTTATCCACATTCATTTGCAGGCTTTCCCCATTCTTTTCTTGCATTAACAGTTGCTGCCACCTGTAGCAGAGGTCCTCTGTATAGTTGCCTCCATGATGATGCAATTTTATAGTCCCATAATATTATTTTTATATAAAATATTATAATTTTATAGTGCCATAATATGGGACTATAAAATGGACACAATTGGACATCAGTGTGAGGCACTGGGGGTGGGTGGAATCAGGTGGTTGCCAATGGGGGCTGCCATGCTTTTGTGAAAGCAAATTTATTTTTCTACAGTGCACAAGACCAACACTGCATCCAGTGCATTGTAAGAAAACAAAATGGTGGCACCCAGGAGGGAGCTGTGCAGAGGACCACTGCTGCCTACTAGACAAAAGTAAGCACCCTCGCCACCAAATGTCAAATGGGTAACAAATAGGAAACAAATCAGGTTCTGAAAATGAACCCCACTTGTATTCATTCTAGGCCTGTGAACAGACCAGTGTATCAGATCTGATCTGATTTTGATCTGATACAAGTGATTACTGTATTATTCATCTGGTATTATACCAGTCCAGATCAAAATACCTGATGCACTATTATCAGGTCAATGCATTGCCCCATAGGATATAGTAGCCCAGAGGAAAAGCCTAAACTTTCTTTGTTGGCTCAAATTAATTACACCTTTTCTCAACTACTTAATTTATAAGATACCTGTCATAGGGAATGATTCACACTTTATTTGGGAGGCAGTATACTTGCATGCAGTGACCTCACCATCTCGTTTTCTCACTATCTGAAATCACTCCCAACATGCAAATCTGTGACAAAGCATTTGTGCTGTAAACATTCATCTCACCAATAGGAGGTGCTTTTTATTCTTCACAGTTTCTGATCTTCCTTCCAGGTGCAGCATGTTTAACACAGCAGAGTTCCTTCCCTCTCAAGTCACTGTTTGATGTTAATACTGGTAAGTCTTTCCTCTGTAATGGGAGCCAGGAAATGCAGCATTCACATCTGCAAAACCTTCAGCTGCATCCATATGGAGTCCTGGCCTAATTCTCCTTGTCCCCTACCTACCATCTGTTGATCCTGAAGACCTGGCTGGATACCAGCTCAAACAGCATAGTTCCCCTAGTTCTTATGAAACTACCTTATACTACAGTCAGACCATTGGTCCATTTACATCAGTAAAATTCACAGCTTTCCAAGATTTCAGTCCAGGATCTTTCATAGTCCTTCTTGGAGATGCCAGGAACTGAACCTGGGATCTTCTGCATACAAAGCATTTGTTCTACTGCTGAGTTAGAGCCCATCCTCATTCTGGATATGCAATTCTTAGAGACAATCTCTTCTTTTCCTCCTAGCATCCCAAATAACCCAAATCTTCACATATAAATCCATATGGGAAATGCCTAACTGGCTTCAGCCCAGTGTTAACAAATAAAAGCATTCATTAGTGTCACATCTGATAATCTAAAGAGACACTCTTGCTGTATATAGCAGAACCTTAAGAGCTGGCAGCAATGTAGTTGAGTTTGCATCTTGTTCACCACATGTTCCATTCCATTTCATCTAGGAGTAAATTATCTTATTGACAATCAAGAAAAGCAGCCTAAGTACTGCAAGAGCTGAGCCGTAGGTAATATGTTCCTCGCAGGAAGTCAGCTGTGATTTTTCCTTATAGGAAGTACTAAAATATGACAGTGCAAAGTGTCCCAATGTTTTTAATGTTGCTATGTTTAAGTAAACTTAGGATATGATCCAATTATTGAGAGTCTGTATATGTAGTTGATGAGGACTAGGGCAGGGCTGCTCAACTTCGGCCCTCCATCTTTTTTTGGACTACAGCTCCCAGCATCCCCAGCCTCAGTGGCCAGTAGTCAGGGATAATGGGAGTTTTGGCCAACATCTGCAAGAGAGCCAGTGTTGAGCAGCCCTGGACTAGGGAGACCACAGTCAAATCTCCACCCAACCCTGAAGCTGGGGGCGGGGGGTGATCCTGGGTGGGTCTGCTGAGTCGTTACATAAGTAATGGAACTAAGTAGAGAGGCCCAAGTCCCAGAGGTGGAAGCAATAGGGAAAGGGAAGTCTCAGAGTAGAACCAATCCCATGCTGCAGCATTCTGAGACCACAGTTAGAACTTGATACAAGATCTCATCTCCAGTCTAAAGTCCACAAGCACTTAATGTCATCAAAACCAGCCATTTGGGCCATTTGGGACATTCACACAACCGTTAGTCCCAGGGCCAGGGAGTGGTGGGGAGAAGGCAGGAGCATTCCTACCTCCCCTTACATAACTGGCCATCTATTCCCCTCTCACTGCACTGTGTGGCCACACAATTGCTGCTACTGTGGACAGCACAGCAAGAGAAAGGCTGGGGGACGACCACTCGACCTACAGGAATAAGACACCGTGCCAGCAGCACGGTGCATTGTGGTCACACAGAAGCCAGGACGCTCCTTCCCCTGGCCTCTATAGTAGGTTGGGCTGCCGGCAGCCTGAACAGGGCTGTTGGCAGTCCTTGCTGCCACATGGTCAGGGAGTGGGGTAGGAGGGTGTGCACCCCCCCCCCCTCCTAGCTCACTTTTAGACCAGGTAGAAAACCCAGGCTACCTGGTGGGGCAGGACCAGCATCAGTCCCGGTCCCGGCACTCCACATTACCAGTCCTACCCTGGTTGGGCTGTACAAGTTCACATAGGGCTGGTTGTGTGAACGGCTCCCACTATGCCTCTGACTAACCTACCCTCCAAAGGTATTATGAGAATTAAATGGAGGAGGTGATAGGAAGTACTGAGCTACTTGAAGGACATTTTGCTGACCTTATGGAATGTCATCCTGTCTGAGGTACATGTGGTTACCATACTTCAGTTAAAACATGGCTTATCTGTTTGCTGATACTGCCATGCTTTGCCTGCTGAGCAGCGCAGTTGGTAGGCATCCCGTTTGCTCAAGGAAGGTGGAGTAGTAGGATAAACAGCAGGGCTGGAAAATTCATGTGTGGAAGAAATGGTGGCTGCTGTGTATCAAGCTTAATTGATGATTTTAAAACTACAGCACAAATATCTGGCACAAATATCTGCAACCACCTGTACACATATGATGCAGCAACTGTGCTGAAACTAAGCATGTCTGTTCCTGGCTGGTAGGGATGGGCAACCACTCGGGCACCTGTGAACACTGGATGGCATCCAAAGGTCCCCTTCCTCCAATGGAAGTAGTCTGGAGGAGTCTTCCTCCAGAGGAATGAGATTTTCCTCTGGGGGGAGCTTCTTCCACTGGAGAAAAGAAACCTCTTGATGCAACACATTGCCTTTCTTCCTTCATGGAACTCAACCCACTGCCTTGAGTTGCATGATGGAAAAAAGGCAGGATTTAAATGTAATAAATAAACTGTTGAAAACCAGTGTGCTGCATTGTCCAGAATATTAGACTTAAACCACAGACCAAGGTTCAAACCCGTGCTCAATCACACACACACACACACACACACACACACACACACACACACACACACACCTCACTTTGGGGAAAGGGTGGGCTCAGCATATACATAATCCTCCTTGAAACAGATGACTGAGTGTGCCATACACAGAAGCAGGGGTTGAAGAATCCAGTCATTGCCCCTCTCCCACTCTGAGCATGTTGTGTATGTGCACTGATGACACTGGTCTGTCTAGCCCTTTTCATGCAGTCAACATCTATGGATGGTGAACACATGAAGACACAAATGTGAGCTTGTTGGTTAGCCATGTTTCCAGATGCCCCACTGTCTCCACATTCAGTGCATCTATAGAAATATGAGGAGGGATGAACCCTAGAATTAAGAATCCTAGATGCCCATGGTTCTTAATCACAGGGAGGTCTCTTGGCATTACAGTATTGACCAAGTCTTGAGAATGTTTGAATTGCAGGTGTTAAACATGAAACTGGACAAAGATGTCTATTTTTTAAATTTTACCTCTTCTATATTTCCAAAAGTGCCTATGTACCAGGAAGAAGTGTTCCCACTGTGGAGAGCTTCCTGAATGCCTTATCACACAAGGAAGGTTGATTGATGTTAACTGATCTCTCCTCAATATGTCCCCAAGGGTCATGACTACATCTTACTGGTCCATTCCCCAGATGCCCCCACCATGATGCAATATATGCATGTCATCTTCTGCTAATGTACAAGTTGCCTTCTCTTTCCTACACAGGAGTTAATCCTGTAATAGTTTCATCTTATAAAAGTGGCTCCAAGCTTGCAATGCCATGTGCACTTTTGCAGAAGTAAGGTAAAAAAAAATACCCATAGTTAGGCGATTACTTCTAAATAAGCCTGCATATAATTGGACTCAGCAAAATACCCTTGTTGTATGGAAGAATCTAACAAAGCATACGATTTGAACTCAATGCAGAGCCAGCATGGTGTAATGGATAGAGGGTCAGACTTGTATCTGAAGGACCTGGCTTCACTCACCTATTTGTACAGTGGCACTGATAGCTTCTAATCTCAAAGAGCTGTTTTGAAACAGTAGAACTTGCTGGCAATGTCATGTAAATTAGTATTTATAACTTTGCTTTTGCACAAGGTAACCACACATAAATTTCTCAGTGGTTTTTAAGAGAAAAACATTCTGCACAACTGTTCTGGGTTTGTTTGTTTTTAAAGCAACCCATCATAACACATCATTAGATAACATTCAATGACAGAGCAAAAGTTATCTACTTAAGTTCACAAACTAGAACACTGTTGCAGGCAATAGGTATTGATGAATCAAAACCTGTCTAAAGTAAAAGTAAACTTGTGCCGTTGGGTCGGTGTTGACTCCTGGCAACCTCAGAGCCATGTGGTTTTCTTTGGGAGAATACAGGAGGGGTTTACCATCACCATCTCCCGTGCAGTATGAGATGATGAAGCTATTCCCATGATCACTGGAAAGTGGGCTAAGGGAGCCTAGCCCTCTTTCCAGTGATCATTGGAACCACCGGGCTCACGGGTGAGCCTGGTGGTTCCAAGGTGGATAGCCTGCTTAAATCCCCCTCCCCTTAAATGAGGTTTGTTTGTTTGTTTGTTTATTTGATTTCTATACCGCCCATCCATAAATGGTTCAGGCCGGTTTACACAGAGAAATAATAAATAAATAAGATGGCTCCCTGTCCCCAAAGGGCTCATAATCTAAAAAGAAACTTAAGATAGACACCAGCCACAGTCACTGGAGGTACTATGTTGGGGTGGATAGGGCCAGTTACTCTCCCCCTGCTAAATAAAGAAAATCACCATATTAAAAGGTGCCTCTTTTGCCAAGTTAGCAAGGGACTTAATGGAGTGAGCACTCTGTTAACCTTGGGGTTTTTTTGCCCGTGTGCCACCGCAGCACGTGGCGACACACAAGTAGAACCCCAACCGGCAGGCTACAAGCAGCCTCCCAGTCTCGGGGGTCCCCCCAGAATGCCCTGTGTGTTCACATGGGGCATCCTGGGACTTCTGGAGGCTGCACGGCCCCATTTCCCTGCAGTCCCCACTGGCTCTGTCACAGAGCCAGTAGTCATGTGGGTGGCCAATCCAGATGCCCAGGGCTTGGAGGCTGCTCATGTGCGAGGAGAGCAGGCTTAGCCCACTCTCCCTGCACAAACCCTCCTGGTGCTTCACACGGGTTGTGTGAAGTTCCTTCATGCATTTCAGCATCTTCCTATATCACTGCTGCCCAATATAGATGTTTCCCATAGAAACATACCAGTGGGGATTCAAACCAGAAACCTTTGGTCCCTAGGCAAGTTACTTCCCCACTCAGCCGGTCTGCTTAATGGAAATCCTTAACAATGCCTTTCCTTGGTTGAATGAAACATAACACTTAACAAAATGTTAAATTTACAAAATAAAACATGTAGTACGAGGATGAAAAAGTTCCAAGAACCCTGTTAGTTTTACTCCTGAGTTCATGATAATGTGACCCTGCTGATTGCTTCCTTACTAATACCAGTATGGAAAAAGGGGGAAGGCAGATGAATAAATCCCCAGTGAAGTGCCATCACCATAGCCATGTGGTTGCTGCTGTTGTTGTTGTTTTCAACAAGTAAAGTTATCACAGCAAATGGAATAAGAAAATGGTTCCATTTGTCAGCAGCTCACGATGTAAAAGGAAGCACAAAGGGCACACCAGAAACAACCACTGGAAAGATGCTATGATAGACTGAATAATGACAATTGTTTTCCCCCTGCTGAATATAAGAGAGCCACCATTTCCATAAAAGAGCCTCCAGTATGGTGAGGCAATGCACCGGGTCTCACGATCAGTGAGACCCGGTTTAGGGCGCTGAGCAGGAAGAGCGGGCTAAGCCCGCTCTCCCCGCAGATGAGCAGGCAGGGAACCCTGGGCAGCTGGATTGGCTGCCCACATGTTGGCCGGCTCCGAGACGGAGCCGGAGGGGGCTGGGGAGCTCAGGGGCCACGCGGCCCCCGGAAGCCCCAGTATGCCCTGCACGAGCATGCAGGGCATACTTGGGAGACCCCCGAGCTTTTAAGCCTTCCGGCCGGGGTCTACTCACGAGTAGCCATGGCGCAGAGCCCCGCCATGCCGTGGCTACTCACGAGCAGATAGCCCAGGTTTGCGGAATGCTCGCTCCGCAAACCCAGGCTAAGGGGCGGGCTACAGGAGCAGGTTAGCCACTCCAGAACCACCGGGCTCAGCTGCGAGCTCAGTGGTTCTTACGATTACAAAAATCGGGATAGGGTTTTCCTAGCCCGATTTTTGTGATCGTAAGAATAGCCCCCATGGTTCCTCATCAAAGTGGAAGGAGGTTTCATGTGGGGTGCTGCAAAACTCTCTTAAACCTGATATTTTCCACATTTTTATCAATTACCTGAATTGGTGGTAGTGAAAAGGGACGGTGGTTGATCACAAGCGAAACATAAGCCAGCAGCATGATGCAGCTGCAAAAAAAAGAGGCCAATTTGATTACAGAATGCATCCATAGAACATAGTTTCCACGTCATGTGAAGTAATAATTGCACTTATTTTCCACACTAATAAGCTTTCATCTGGAGTAGTATGTTCAGTTCTGGGTGCCACAGTTTAAGAAAGACGTAAACAGACTGGAATGGGTGTAGTACAGGAGGGCAACAAAGATGGTCAGCACTGTAGAAAACAAACCCTATGCTGAAAGGTTGAAGAAACTAAGTGTGTTTCTCTTCAAGAAGAGAAGACTGAGGGAAGTCACGAGAGTACTCTTCAAATAGAAGAGCTCAAAGTCTTGTTCTCTGCTGCCCCAAGGGGCAGAACTAGATCTAATGGACTTAAATCACAGGAGGGTAGATTAAAGGAGGATAAGCTTCTTGATGGTAGGAGTAGTTCAACAAAAGAACTAGTTATTGGGGTGGGGTGTATCTCCTTTAGCAGAGATGTTCAGGAGTCTGGCCAGCCATCTGTTGGGGATGCTCTAGCTTTGGATTTCCTACATTGAGTAGGAATTGGACTAGATGGCTTACAAGCCTCCTCCAACTCTATGATTCCATTATGCTTAGACTACTAATGTAATAAAATGATGCCATGAAATTCTATGCATGCCTGCCTACTTGGAAATTATGTCCTACTGAGGTCAAAGGAACTTACTCCCAAATAAGTGTGCATGGGACTGCAGCCTTAGACAACAATGGAGAACCAGAGTACAGCTTAGAATTATATTCTTCTTGTATTATATTTATTAAATTGCCTTTTCCCTCTTAGAGGAGGAAAAGGAACGCCCTATATAAAATGGACAACTCAAGTCAGCTCATGTGAGCAGATATGTGGCATTTGAGGCAAATCACACATTGGGAGGAAAGAGAGTAGGGATGTGTGAATTCATTCAAATTTGAATCGATTCAAATTGAATCGAGGCAATTCGAGCAATTTGAATTCAAATCGAAATACCCCTAAAAAGGGTAATTTGAATAGAATTTGAATCTACCCAATTCAAATTTGAATCAATTCAACTCTATTCCACAACCGTTTTGGCATCTTTTTCAAACCATCCAGATACCCTGATTGGTTTTTAAAAGGCACCAGAACAAGGTCAAACGGAATCTACCCTGTTTTTATCCTATTCAATTCAAATTCAAATCGAATCACAAAATTTGATTCATCCACATCCCTAAAAGAGGGTCCTGGGAATCCACTGCCTCCCATTGGGCAATTGGTTCTTTCAGAATCCAGGTTTTGTGGAGTTTTATTATTATTCATTTACTAAAAATGGTTTAATGAGCCCTTCTGATCATCCTGATCACATTAAACTGTAAGCACGGTTTATCTGTGAGAAACTACTCAGTTCTTTCCATTGCAATTAATATACCTAGTGTCTTTAAAAAAAAAAAACACCCAGAAGTTACATTTAAATCTGTTACCCTTAGGACATAATACAAATCTGAACCTTTAAAAATATGTTAGCTCCCTGATGTCAAAATATTTGTAACTTTTTTTCTTATTAATTCGCATTGTTTTACCCCATTTAATATACTGCTGTCTTAATTGCAAAAGGTTATTATAGAATGACAAAGCAACACAAAAGAAAAAGAAAATCCAAAATGAGATTATAAAAGCCAACAGCTAACAAGGAAAATGAAACTTTTTTTTTAACACCATCCAATGATGTCACCAGTTTGAGGTTTCCCTGGGACTTTATTAAAATGTTTGTGACAGAGCCAATGTAAACCATCTTAAATCTAACACAGAGCTGAAAAGAAATGATTTTAGGGAATGTGAAGATATGGATCATTGGGTCTGTCGAAGCAGCATCTTGAGCCAATTATTGGTGTCATCTTGAGCCAATTTAATCAATCCGAGGGGGACTCGAGGGAGGGAGGCAGACTGTAAGTATTGGTCAAACATTTGGCTCAAATGTAACCAGTGTCCAGTACATTGACTTGTCCTTGTTTTGATGCATCCTGTAACTAAATGATTACTGACTTCATTCCTTCTGCTCATAGTATTGCCGGACAATGTTTTTGGGGCAGGAGGGGAGGACATTTATGAAGTCTCAGCGTAGTATTCTCCTCTTTCCAGAACATCTACCCTGACATTTAAAATACATTTTAAAACACTGAAAGTGAGAAAACACTGAAAGCCTTCAGATTAGGCACCCAAGTTCTAAACTCACCTACTTGGAAGTCAATCCCATTGGAAAAAATGAGCTGATTTTCAAGTAATTGTGTTTACAGTTGGGGTATAAGTTTCTGCTTACTAAATGAATGCACTGGCTTGTGCATTGCAAGTCATTTTATTTAAGTCAACATTTTAAAAAACGTATTTACATTTTATTTTTAATTTAATGGCTGACATCGTAACACAGTATGCGTGCTTCAGACATTAGCGCGCACACACACATACACACAGTGCTGACTGCCAAGCTGTTCCTGTGCTTTCAAAGTGTGAATGCTTTTTGCACAGGAACGCAATATTTTGGAGTCACCTGCTATTTCAGAAGTGCTTTATTAACACTGGAAACCATTCCCCGTCCCTCAGAGTTCTAAGTTGAATTTTGGGACTGTTTTTCTTTATATTTTGAACCCATATAACATATCACAGACTGTGTTTGAAACGAATTCAGAAAAAAGAAATCCAGAATTCCCTTGAGCATCTGGGACTAGGATTGTGGTTCTCTGTATCCTTGCCTCTATTTCAGGTGTCTTTTAAGAACACTGCCTACGAAAAAATACAAAAAGCACATTAATCAATAAAATATCATGGACCAGAAAATACTGCTTTGGACTACTTAATGCTATAACAATCAATGGCGGTGTGTATTGTAAAACCAACCTTGTTAGTAGAGGGAAACAGAATGTAAGACAATAGAATATGATATATTGAAATATTATTATATTATATAGAAATAACATGAAATATTCTTCATTTGGTACTTCAAAGAATCTTAGTTTTGCAGACAATTTAAAAAATAAAATAAAAAATGCTTTCATTTATACCATGAAATAGGGAAGAAATTCATCTGAGTTTCTATGAAACCCAGTGCAAAAATCACAGACAAGCCGGTGTATTTCTATGAATAAGAAGGCAGTGTAAAATTCCAACATGTGCAGTTTTGAAAATAAGTATACTATTGCACTGAATAATTCCAGTATTATTTACATATTCCCATTTGCTTGCACTAGTGGCAGAGGGGATAAAAGTCAACCGAATAAACGATGTATCCATTGATTTTTAATGGAGCTTGAGTCCTTCTTTACCTGTTTAAATTTCAGGCCAGATGACTGAAGAGTCCATAACAATTTTTAACTCTTACTACAAGCAGGAAATTAAGGTCCCAACCAGTTTGAAAATTCAGCACCTATTTTTTTAAAAAAATGAGAACGGTTTGTCATAAAATAATAAAATAGAACCATTGGGCACTGTGGAATGTGACACAGGACATCAAAACTTAATACTCTAGAATTATTTTTGCAATTCTAGAGTCTTCAGATGCATATTTCTCTGTTCTAAAAGTTAATATATTTTGACACTTCATTAATCCAATTTTTCAGTAGCAAAACCTGTATTTAAATTCAGAATGTAAGGCATGTTGGCTTAGCATGTAACCTTCTGCTTAAAAGAGCTAAAAATATAATAATTCTGTAAAAATTATCAATGGAAAAACTGTTTGCTCTAGTTATAAAATCATTTTATACTTTTTACTACAATTTCATAGTCACAATTTTCTTCTTACGCTAAGCAACGTATTTACAGTGGTTTAGCATCAGTTAGAATCTGCAGGCTCAGGATCTGTGATTTATTATTTGCAGTAAAAGATCAGGTCCAGAGTTTAAATGTCCCTAGTTGAAAGTTTATACCAGTCAGGATAGAAAATTATTCTCTATGCCTAGGTTGAAGTACATTACTTCTTTATTGAATTAATTATGATAAGGATCATAACTTTAAACTAGGGGTGAGGTGCTGGCTTTCTACTAGGATTGCTTGAAGCAATTTTCATCTGAACATTTTTGTAGAGTTATTGAGTCTGGCAGGTCTGAACTTTATGAGAGAGTAACTCGCTCCATAACTTAAAAGAGGTTGGACATTGATCCAGGCAAAGGTTTACCATATCCCATGTCTCTAGCCAGAAAAATTTGCACTGCATACTGAACAAATAACTGCAGAACCAAATGAAATACATTGCATGGGTTTGGATTTTTTTTTTTAAAGCAAGTTGGCCCTCTCCCAGTGAGAGGATCAGAGGCTCTTTTAATGTGACATCTCCCCATCTTCTTTGTTCAGCATGGTGAGTGGTCAAATACACTTCTGAAATATAGAATAAAAATTTAAAAATCCCTGCTTGTGTGAATAAAAAATATCATACCCCTAGAAGTGATAATCAACCAAGACTGACCCACTACCTCCACAGTTATGAATATGAATATGGTGCTACAAGCAAGCCTGGATTAAATGTTAGGCCTGACTTTTAAGCTCTGTTCAGAAATTACCCCACCTACATTTATTGAACACATGAAGAGGGAGAGGGAGCATACAAGCTGGGCACATCTCCTATGCCAGTGTGCCTGCTGGCATGTCCCCAGGTCTTGGTGCATTCAACATCTGTCTGCACAGGTATAAGAATGTAAGAACAGCCCTGCTGGATCAGGCCCAAGGCCCATCTAGTCTAGAATTCTGTTTCCCACAGTGGCACACCAGATGCCTCTGGGAAGCCTACAGGCAACAGATGAAGACATGGCCTCTCTCCTCCTGTTGCTCCCGTTACTGGTATTTTGAGGCATCCTGCCTCTGAGCCTGGAGGTAACCTATAACCATGCTATCCAGATAAATGTCGCTTCAGAGAATTAAATGGGTCCCAGTTTGTCTGAAGCTCTCCTTTAGAGCAGCAGTTCCCAACCTCTGGTACTCCAGATGTTGCTGAACTACAACTCCAATCATCCCCAAACACAATAAATTGTGGGAACCCCTGTTTTTGAGCATATATGGGTATATACACATGGCAAGTTTCCTCCTTACTCCCACAGTCAGCTGTAGAGATCAATAATGCCAGGATGCAGGGAGGTGGGAATACAAAGTAGTATGGGAAATTTTCATAGTCCAAACACAGTTTCTCTCGTGCTTTGCTCCCCACAGACTGCCCACAATATCCTGTGAATGCACAATCAGGGTGAGCTGTGCAAGGTCACTGTATGGCCAAGCAATCTTGTATGCATGGCTCAGGCCTAAAAAATTCTCATGCGGAAGTGTCATATAATCTTGCCATTTGCTATTGGCCTGTTCCATTCAGTCTGAGTAGCTATCCTTCCAAACGAGCTGCCTGCCAGACAGGCTGTTCAAATTGCCTTCAGACACATAGGCTGATATATTTTAGTTTTGCATGTATTGGAAGCCCTGTTAGAAGTTATCCTTTCCAAGTTCATTTAATGTGTGGAGGGGAGAGGAGAAGCATGTTGATGATCCCCTTATCCCATGCCAATGCGCCCATTGGCCATCTGCCAGGTGGCTGCATACTTTTTCACAGCACATACTGAATCAATGCAGTTCTCTGCCATTGGATGTAGTGATAGCCACCAGCTTAGATGGCTTTAAAAATGGCTTGGACACATTTGTGGAGGACAGGTCTATCAATGCCTACTAGTCTTGATGGTTACATTATATTATATTATATTATATTATATTATATTATATTATATTATATTATATTATATTATTTATTATTTTACATTTATATTCTGCTCTTCCTCCAAGGGGCCCAGAGCAGTACTTACTTAAATTTCTCCTTGCTACATATCCTGTAAAGTAAGTTAGGCTGAGAGAGAAGTGACTGGCCCAGAGTCACCCAGCAAGTATGGCTGAATGGGGATTTGAACTCGGGTCTCCCGGTCCCAGTCCAGCAGTCTAACCACTATACCACGCTGGCTCCCTCCAGGCTCAGAGGCAGGATGCCTCAAAATACCAGTAACAGGCGCAACAGGAGGAGAGAGGCCATGTCTTCATCCGTTGCCTGTAGGCTTCCCTGAGGCATCTAGTGTGCCCCTTTGGGAAACAGGATTCAGGACTAGATGGGTCTTGAGCCTGATCCAGCAGGGCTGTTCTTACATTCTTATACCTGTGCAGACAGATGTTGAATGCACCAAGACCTGGGGACATGCCAGCAGGCACACTGGCATAGGGAATGTGCCCAGCTTATATGCTCCCTCTTCACAGAAGTTCAATAAATGTAGGTGGGGTAACTTCTGAACATGGCTGCCTCTGGGAACCCCATGGGGGTTCAAAATATCAAATTCAAATGGACTCGTGCTTTGGAGTGATTTTACTAGTCATGTGTAGATTCTCAGCATCATCCACACCACTCCAGTGATGTAAGCCCAGGTGTTCCACTGTGTGGAGAAGTTTAGTATTCTTGATTGCTTAGGATATGGCGACTGCTCCTGTCAAGGCCAGGCTAGACAAAGGCCCTGAGTGGCTCTTCCAGATCACAGGAGTGGCAAAAGGTCTCCCAGGTTTAGGCCATTACAAGTTAAGCTCAAGGTGCAATGCACAGGTACCAGGAATGAACTAAAGAATGTAACTAAGGCTGGGAGAAAGCAAAGGGCAATTTTATTTGTTTATACAAGCAAAATTAGAGAAAGGGCCAGCAAGGCAAAGTATCACCATCTCTACCTGCTACTGCACCTCCAGCTGGGACTGGGTTGCTCCTTATTTCAGAGAGCTCAGTAGATAGTAGCGGCTTGTCCTAAGGAGTCAGGGGGCACCAAAAGAGGCACAGCTGCTTCTGCTTCCGGGCTTGGGTAGTGCTCTTTCTCTCTCTCGTAGCTCTTCTGATAGCTGTGCTGCCTGCAGGCTGCAGTTAACCACGCAGCTCTACCTGATGAATGGTCAGCCTGCAGACAGCCCAGCTCTTGGCCGAAGTGAGAGAGAGGAGCAAGCCTTGGTGCCCCCCAGGCTTGTTAGGATGAGCTGTTACTGTGAGTAAAACCACCAACTGTCCTGTGAGCAGAAGGTGGAGAGGCGGAGAAGCCTCACAGCAGGCTTCTAGAAATAAAAATAATAAAAAATAATAAAATAAATAAAATAGAATCAGGAACTCTGTACACGGAGTGGAACTTGGAACATCAGCTGACTAGAGAATGACCAAATGCTAGGCTTCAAAGACCTATCCCTTGCTTGGCCAATTTGGGACTATTGTATGGTAGCACTGAGTAATAAGATTTCTGCTTAAGAACTTTGGTTTCTTTCATGCTAACATTCTCTGATTCAAAACTCTTTATGTGCTGTAAAGACTAAATGGAGTTCCTGCAAATTCAAACTTCTCCAGCTATTTCAGTGGAGGGGGATGCACTTCCCTTTCTACTTAAACAAATGATCTTCTGGATAGTGAACGGCTCTGTGCACACTGAAGTCCCACTCTGAATACACACTGCAAATCTAGTACTTTTTCCTTTCATCTCACACCTAACAGATGTGTTGACTTTTTAAAAAATCTTTACATGATGCATGATGGGCTTTTGCGGAGAGGGCAAAATCATATTCAATGGTTCAAAAGGGTAGGCTAAAAAAAATACTATTTTTTGGCCAGAATATATAGATTATTTGGGCTCTTAGCCAGTATCCAATTTGTCAATTTATTTTTATCTAGTACCGTATTAGATTTTAGAACAGCATCAGTGCTGATTGCCAAGTTCTTTTCCTAATATGTTTGTTTATATTCTGACATTTTGTATTACATTGTTATGTTTGTATTTCTGAGGTTGCTGCTATCATTTGGAAGCTATTATTATATTTTATTTGTTCAGAAGTCTTATTGACTAATGGACTATTACAAAACAGAACAACTTAAGTTAATGAGTTGCCTGCATCAGATCTAAAGCAGATTCAGATCTCTGCTGTACGAACAGCTGAAGTTGGTCATGTCAACAAGATGGAACTTGACTCCACATTGGCTGTAGCATCCACACCAATAGAGTGTGCAGTGTTTTGAGAGAATACACGCATAAAGTGAGGGTATCATTAGCATCTTAGCAGTGAATGATGGATAACATCTGCCCTACTTCTCATCCATTTAGAAACAACAACCACTCAATATATATCATTTGAGCCAGATTGCATGCATAATATTCACACAATTCTATGCAATTCTTAAGTTTGCTAAGAGTTATGTTTGGGATACAAGTCTAACTTACCCATGAAACACACTTGTGGTCTGGCATCAAAAACAGCAAACCTGATGTCTTGGTAGTCCAAGACAGGTAGCAAAATAATAACTTAGACATTGCCATAAACATACAAAATGCCACAGAGATTGGATATTTCTGCATTGGCCACTAGGTTGCAAATTTTGGAACCATTTATATGGTGTAGATGTTACCATGATTAACATGCTTTCAAGATTGACATAAACACAAACATGGCTTTGTTCAGGGTTGGCAAGAGTGCTCTTTTTCATTATTATTATTATTATTATTATTATTATTATTATTATTATTAATTTTTAATATGCTTGCTGTATGTATTTAATATGCTTGCTCCATCTTTTGATTACACCCTGGATTTATTAGTTCCAGTGGTTCAGATTGCCTTCTAATTACCCTGCTTCTGACTTCTAGGGATGTGCTGAATCTTCTAGGGATCTTCTAGGGATGTGCTGAATCGCAATTTTGATGACGAATCGTGGGGCACTAAAACTGAGGGCTTACACGGCCCCTTTGAAGTGGAGGAGAGCAGGTCCATACCTGCTCCTACTCTGCTCGCCACCACTGCCATCATCCTGGCATCATCCTGACACTGCCCCCAGCTATGCTCATGCACCAGCAGGGTATCTCCCTGTGCAACGCTGGAATGGACATGGCCTCCGTGAGCTTTCACACGACTGGGCAGTGAAGGAAGAGGGCAGACACATTTTATTTACTTATTTAACATATTTGTATACTGCCCACTATCGAAAACTCTAGGCGGTAATGGGCGGTACCTATCACTCCCTCACTTATCCTATCACTTCCCCAGGTGCCCCCAAGTCTGATGCCAGCATGCATATGGTCTCTGTGCACATGCGCTGGCCACTTGTATGGTCAGCATGTGGTCAGCAAATGGCTGGCATGTGTGTGCAGAGACCATGTGTGTTCTGGCGTCAGACACAGGGGTATCTGGGAGACACCATGCCAGTGTGCAGTTAATGCTGGGGGGAGAGTGCTGGGAGTACAGCGGTGGCAATGATTGGAGGAGGAACAGGTATGGACCTGCTCTCCTTTGCTTTAAAGGGGCTGGAAAGCCCTCATTTTGAAAGGGAGGTGCCCTGGGATTCAGCTTCCAAATCGCATCTCAGCACACCTCTAGTTTGTTTGTTTGTTTGTTTGTTTGTTTGTTTGTTTGTTTGTTTCCCTGGAGGGGGCACGTAGCAATTTTAATCCACAAAATGACAGCAGGGAAAGGGCTTAATTCTGTCTCCTCCAGCACTATGACCCCAATCCAGTTTGAGAAGTCCATGTCTACTATTTTACACACACACACACACACACACACACACACACACACACACACACACGATATCCTCATCACAAATCCCCTGCATCGTATCTAGTAGAACACTTAACATTTTGTATCTGGGGTGTGTCAGGATGGGAATGGGGGATTTCTCAGAGCATGCAATATTGAACTGAAAGGGAAAAGAGGATGCTTGGACGGCAAATTTTGGCAAGAAAGGAGCTCATGTTTGACAGTTGGGAGAGTTAGCTGAGCTTGGGACTGGGCATGAGGGTAGATAGGAGTTGACTGATTGATTTGCAAGTGTGTCTCTGCAAAATATCAAAGACATGAGCCCTATTCAGACATTACGTTGCCCAAGTATACAGATGTCTGTACACTCATACATGTTTTTGTGTGAAGAACTGTACCTGCATACATTTTAAAAGTGAACCTAGGTGCAGACTCCTCAAATGCCTGGTGCAGGTAGGAGGTATACTGCTGTCTTCAATATAAAATGTGAATAATTGTACCTGTGTGCAGATCTGTATGTGCGTACACTGTACACGCTTATGAGTGTTGAATATAATGTCTGAATAGGACTACAGATACATGAAATTAGTAACATCACATGCATAAACCAATACCTCTTGATATTGAATGTTTGGTTACCATTCCTTTAAGAATAAGTTGTTAAATTATTATTACATGATTAACTTTGACGTGTTTGCTCTGAGACCCATGCATTTAAGGTTCAAGGTTCCCCAAGGTGAAGAAACTAGCACAGTAAGACTATGACAATTTGTATTACAGATACTTATAGAGACTTCAAGTAATTGTACGTTTGACTGGCCCTTTTCCTGCTTCCAGTTAGGCCTTTCCAGTTGGTGATTTAGTACAAGGTTGGAAGCACAGAACGTGGAATGCCAAGAACAAACATGATGTTTTCTTTCCCTGTGTGGTCTGCATTACTTGCTCTAACCCCATATTCACCAGGTCTGTCATGTGGGTAAGAGTGCTTTTTAGCTGGGGCCTGAATCATGCATCTAAAATTGGGTGTAGTCCATGCATCCAGGGACTGCCAATGAGGTTGTAAAAAAGAAGGGAGGGGTTTCTGTCCAGAGTGAGCTGTCTACAGGAGTAAAGTGGAAAACAAAGGAAGACAGGAACTGAAAACCGAGAGCAGAAAGTGTGAAGAGCAAGGTCCAGACTTTTGTGTTGGAATACAAGAGAACTAGCGTGAATCAAGGAGGACATAACAACTTTATGAACAAACAGCATGTCTGGGAAGCACCACTTAGACGAGGCCTGCTCAACTTTGGTCCCCCAGCTGCTTTTGAACTATAACTCCCATAATCCCCAGCCACAGTGGCCAATAGCCAGGGACTTTGGGAGCTGTAGGCTAACATCTGTAGGAGGGATGAAATTGAGCAACCCTGACTTAGACAAGCTGTAGGAGCTTAGCAATTCCTTGAAGCACTGACTTTGCTCTCTTATATACATAACAAAGGTAGCAAGGAGCACCTTACAAGTGGTCACTGGTGGAAAGAGCTAGCTCAGGACTATGGTAGCCATCCAAAGTTTGTGGTCAGCACTGACTCTGCCTCAAGAGGGCCTTGTCT
The DNA here is from genome assembly GCF_027244095.1 of Hemicordylus capensis. NCBI lineage: Eukaryota > Metazoa > Chordata > Lepidosauria > Squamata > Cordylidae > Hemicordylus > Hemicordylus capensis. Next base: position 302,632,806 of record NC_069659.1, on the reverse strand, counting down.
GATTTTATGCTGAATTGTAGTGGAACTTTGCTTGGTTCCAAAGCCCAGCACAAGGCATAGGCAGGAACCCACATGAACCTCCTCCCAGGCAGGAGGTTACTGAGTTCCAGGAGACTGCGGTCCACAGAAGGGGACCGAATCTAGGCAGGCAAATAATGGAGGAACTGGACCAAAGTTGGTTCCCAGCACAGGATCAGGACTTGGAAGGTGCCAAGGGCTGTGTGCAAGGCATCCACCAGAGGATGAATGGAGATCATGCCAGGTTGCACAGAGGCCCATTGTGCAGGTGCAGCAACCTCCAAAATGGCCACCGCACAGGGGAGGACAGGCCTGAACGGGCCGAAGAACGGACGAACGGGCCAGTTTTCGAAGAATGAAAAGCAGGTGGGGGGAGGGGGAACCTTTGTGGACACCCCGCCGCTGCTGCCTCAGACAACCACGCCCCTCCTGGAGGGGTAAGTTTGATTTTTTTAAAAGGCTTTTTTCAGTAACCTTCTTTAATGCACATTTGAAAGTTAAAAGTTTAAAAGTTTAAAAACATTCAAAAGTTTCAAAACTTAAAAAACTAAATGTAGCAGATGTAGCAAAGAGCAAATGTTTTGATGTAAGACATCATCCTCATTGCTATGCAAAGGCTGAGTCATGTTCTTAAATAGTTGTATTTAAGAACAAGACTCAGCCACCTTTGTATGGCACTGAGGATGATGTCTTACATCAAAACATTTGCTATTTTGCTACATCTGTGGTTTAGTTATTAAGTTTTTAAACTTTTGAATGTTTTTAAACTTTTAAACTTTTAACTTTCAACTGAGCATTAAAGAAGGTCATTGAAAAAAGCTTTGAAGTGTGGAAATGCATATCTCATCGCCCTTATACTATCTTAAAATTAAAAATGAAAAACGTGCACAAACACCACCACCACCATCACCACCCCCAAATGGGCCAAAGGGTTTCGGTCCTCTAGCTGAACTGGGGGTAGTTTGGTTCGACCCCTAGTATTTGGACCAAACCAGTTGGACTTCAAATCTGTTTGGTACTGAACCTGTTCGCACATCCCTAGTGGTGGGGGTGGGTCCATTAAGTCTGGAGCACACCTGACTCATCCCCTCAAATGTTCATGTACTCTCCCAACTGAAGGATGTCCAGACCCAGGTCCATGACACCTGAGTCCCAAGCTCATAAGAGGGGGGTGTCTCTGTCATGCTGAGCTTTGGAGGCTCTTTGAGCTGCACAGCCACACAGGAAGGAGTGGTGAGGAGTGCCTCTTATCCCTGCCATGCTGAGCTGCCACTTTGATAAGCAAACTTGTAGACAGCTGCTCAGGATTTATCATTTTTTAGCAATGTTTGAGTAAGATCTCAGTCAATCACAAGGCCTGTTACCACTCTTGCATTTGCTCGGGCATTGATAGAAGCTGAATTTCCAACATGGAGGGGGCTTTGTGACAACAGGCTAGAGTGAGAGTCTATCAGGATTTCTGATATGTGTGTAAGACTTTGATAAATGAACAGAGTCTGTATTGGTACTATACTGAATTAAAATATAGGCCCAATTAATACGTCACCTTTGCAAAGTAGCTGGCACTGAAGAACTGTTTCCACGTAGGTGCCACCATAGGTAACACAGGGACGCAGGTAATCACATGGGTAGGAACATAGGAAGCTGCCTGACATTGGCCACATTCACACATAATGGGGGATCAGAGTTGCAAGGACCTGTGGTTTCCATACCATTACATCTGAGTGTGTCCGGTCCCATCTGTTGCACAATCCGAGGTTGTGCTCCAGAGACTCCAATGTGAACCCTTGGTTTGTAGTGAGTTTCACACTCTACTCCAGTCCAGCTCAAAACCAAAGGTCCATGTAGCTTCCATTATATCCTGCACTGGAGGCTGCATTTGGCTCGACTGGAGTAGAGGAAGGAAGCTCCTCCCTCTTATTCCCTGATTGGCTGTGTGGACTGACCTTCAAGCAAGAAGGAAGCCTGCACAGCCAGTTTCCCCTCCTCTCTGCAGTCTCGCTGACTGCATGCTCTCCCTGTTCTCCGAATGCAGAGAGGAGAGTGGAATGTGTGCGGAGGGGGAGTGGTCCCGCGTGACGTGAGAATGTGGCCACTGTGTCAGACCATTGATCCATCTAGTTCAGTTTTGTCTACACAAACTGTCAGTGGTTTCTCCAAGGTTGCAGGCAGGAGTCTCTCTCAGCCCTGTCTTGGAGATGCCAAGAAGGAAACTTAGAACCTTCTGCATGCAAGCAGACAGGTGCTTTCCCCAGAGCAGACCCATCCCCTAAGGGGAACACCTTACAGTGTTCACACATGTAGTCTCCCATTCAAATACAAACAGGGCGGATCCTGCTTAGCAAAGGGGGCAAGTCATGCTAGCTACTACAAGACCAGTTCTCCTCTCAGTTTAATGGTTACATCCAGCACAAGTACTACACCTCCACTGGGGTAGCAGTAGTTGTCAACTATGCAGTTTGGGTGATTTGTCTATTTACCAGCTGCTCACATTACAACATGGAGACTGATCTGGAAGTGGCTTTTGGTGGCAGCCACACCACAGTCATAATTGAAAAGAGTCTTGTATCCAGTGGTTCCTCCAGTGATGATGAAACGGGCATCATTCTATGTGCCACTCTCACCTCAGGAATTGCACACTACTAATACTTCTGTCAAAAATGAACTACATTACAGCATGATGTGTCTGTCTGATAGATCAGCTACCCGCCAAAACGTCTGGCTTTGAATGACAAGACTGCATGCTGGCAAACTAACATCATTTCGAAGGCTTTTATCCTCATGCCAAGTTTACAGATTTCATAAAGGCATTACACAAACAGTGTAATGTTTTCACATAAACAAACCTAACAAAAATATTTGCTCCATTTCCTTTTCCTTGCTGCACCAACATCATGTTGCTTATTGGGCTCTCATGTCATTAATACCTCTGTGTGAATTGATTTTTTAACCAGCCACCAGTTGCCTTCATTAGGCGGTCAGCTGTAATGCACTTTGGTGGAAGGAAAGTTCAGGTGGAAACAAATGGGGCCTACAAATTAATTGTACAAGTGTACAAATCCAGTGAACTGATACAGGTTTGTAGCATAAATATGCCTCTTCGCAGCCTATATCTTACATCAGCTTACATGTTTGCAATTCCCTTGGTGTACATCCTTCTTAAAGTGTGGCACACAGATGACTGATCCATGATTTTATGGCAAATCAGTATGAGAGACAGAAGCACTTCACTTAGCGCCTGTCATAATTGCAAAACAATACCTGTATTATTTCATCTGACAAGTTCCTGCTTTTTCGGACATGCTACTCAGCATGACTTACAAAAGCAAGCAAGTGCATATATTCTCTGCCCTATCCAAGTGCTAACACTGACTTTACATTTCTTCATCTTTTCTCACCCATGATCAAAGTGTTAATATCACCATGAGAGCCAGCGTGGTGTAGTGGTTAGAGTGCTGGACTACGACCGGGGAGACCTGAGTTCAAATCCCCATTCAGCCATGATACTTGCTGGGTGACACTGGGCCAGTCACTTCTCTCTCAGCCTAACCTACTTCACAGGGTTGTTGTGAGGAGAAACTCAAGTATGTAGTACACCGCTCTGGGCTCCTTGGAAGAAGAGCAGAATATAAATGTAGTAGTAGTAGTAGTAGTAATAATAATAATAATACTATCACCCAAGGGTGTTATCATAAGCTCAAAAGATGATCAAAGTAATCCCTACCATACTGTGGGCCCCATTATACTTCTTATAATTCTGCACAACTTGAACGATTTTTTTTTTAAAAAAAATCTCATTTATCCTTATATAGGTACATCTTCAGTTAAGCTCTTGGATGCATTCCTCCTCCACCACACACACACACACACACACACACATTATTATGCCTAATACCCTCTTTCAGTGTCCCCTCTAACAGGGATTACCAGATGTTGTTGACCACAACTCCCAGAAGCCACAGCCAAAGGCCACTGCAGCAGAGGATGCTGGGAGCTATAGTCAACAACATCTGGGAATCCCTGTTAGAGGGGACAGTGCCCTCTTTGCTTGGCATTTTGGCCTCTCTTTGTCAAAAACAACACCAACACCCTCCCTTTGTGCTCAGGTTATATCACCGTTTGAGTGATTACTTCATACACCTTACAAGGTGGGCTCTGGGACACAAAGGTTAATGCCATATTTGTTGGTCTTTAAAGTGTCAGAAGATACTTAGTATTTTTGCTAAGGCAGTCAAACACAGCTACCCCTCTTGAATTTTTCCAGATGTAATCATTCACTGACCTTTCCTTGCTTATTTAATTAATTGTGGTTTTCATATTAGTCAAAAGCAGCATTCACAATGTGCCTGGAATATTGTTGTCGTCGTCATCGTCATTATCATCATTGCTATCAGCCTTTATTAACTAGATCTGTGCACGGAACCAGCTTGGAGGCCCTTTATGGGAACTCCAAACCAGTTAGACGGTGGGGGGTGGGGGGTGCCGCTTTAAGAGCAGGGGAGGGGCACTTACCCCTCCTGCCACTTTCCCTCCACAGGCGTCCATTTCTCTAACAGCTAATTGGGGCAGCAGCATACCTCCCTGCTGCCCCATTGCCCCTGTTGGCCAGATGTTCCAGATGCGCCGGCGCACGCAGGCGCGTCTGGAACATCCAGCCAACGGGGGCAACGGGGCTGCATGGAGGTATGCTACCACCCCAATTAGCTGTTAGAGAAACGGACGCCTGTGGAGGGAAAGCGGCAGGAGGGGTAAGTGCACCCTCCTGAACTCTTAAAGCGGCACCCCCACCGCCTTCGAGCCTCCCCGCTGTAGTTCCATGCACATCATTATTATTAACATCATCCTCTTTTAGCAAAAATACCAGAGTATCTTCTGACACTTCACAATTATAGCATAATAAATTCACCAGAAAGTTAAATTAATCATGGACTAGAATCCATTATTTAGAAGCAGCTTGACATTTCATAGTTCTCCCAGGAAAGGGAATAATTAAAAGTGTTAAAGTCTAGCTCTTACATCTTTATAAAAACTGCACAGTAGAAATACATGGGCAGCAGTTTCAACTTCCTCACTACCATAGGGACAGAAATGCTCCCTGTACGCGATTTTATGGCGTACCACTAAATCTTCCATCCAGGAGGGCCAAGGGGAGCACATTAAAATTAAGCAGTAAAAATGCTTTCCAATATATGTGAACATATAATGATCTTAAAGAATTAGCAATATCCCCCTGTGGGTCTTAAACAGCCCCTAAGTGGGGAGCAAATCCTCCTAGCTGCTGCCAAGGAGCTTTGATATGTGCAGTCCATGGGAGTACAAGAGGTTTGGCCTTAACATAGCCCATAAAGAACATACAGTATGGACAGACCATAAAAACGAAGTTTACTTTCCAAATATTTCCTCCAAAGACGTACACAGGAATCTACTTGCAAAAAACAGAGCAACTTCATGCTCCTTAAAGAATAGCAATAGCAACCAATAAGATACCGATAGAGACAGAAACATTTTCAGTCCTGTGAGAAATGAAGGAAAAACACATTTTAAAGGTATGCAGAACCGGTTCTATCCAAACTGTTTCAAATAGAGGAGATTAGGTCCGGGATTTGAACCGAACCATGCCAGTTCAGTTCGAACCGGTTTGGCCCAGTTCGACTGCTTCAGATGCTTGTAAAGGGAAATCTGGTAAAGATTCCCCTTTACAAGCATTGGGGAATCCCTAACAACCTGAACTGTGTTGAAAAGAAGTGGGGGCAGAGATTAAGTGGGACGTGCTGTGGCTCCATGGCCTCACTGGTACTCCCTCCCATCACAAGAGGGCCAGCGGGGACCTGGTTCAGGCCTTCACACATGTGCAGATGCCATTTGCTTCATCCAAACCAGAACCAGCTGACCTGTGCTGATGGGAGGAAGTGCTGGCAGGGCCTAAGGGAACCACTGCCACCCACCGCTGCTGTGGAGCTGTGGCACATAAGGTGACCTCCCACCCACCCCTGCCACTCTTTTCAACACAGTTCAGATTGCTAGGGATACTCCAATGCTTGTAATGGGGACACTTTGCCCGATTCCCCTTTACAAACATCTGAACCGGTTGAACAGGGCCAAACCAGTTTGAGCAGAACTGGGCCCGGTTCGGTTCGAACTTGGACCAGCCCCCCTTTTGGGGGGTCAGGTCTGGTTTGATCTTGAACCAGTCAAACCATGTTTGTTTGAATCAAATCAGGTTCGGTTCAAATCAGTTCTGCACACCCCCTACTCCTAGTGGCTGTTGCTGGAGTTCACTTGTGTTTCTTTTTAAACTGTGAGCCCCTTTGTGACAGGCAACCATATTCTCTTTTCTTTTGCTATGTAAACCGCTTTGAGAACTTTTTTTGTAATAGATGTATGTATGTATGAATGAATGAATGACTGACTTACATACATACAGACAGACAGACAGACATACAAACAAACATACTACTATTACCAAAAAAGCATATGTATACCAACATACAAAAATACATACATACATACATACATACATACATACATACATACATACACACACACACACATAATAAGCCTGCTCCCCCAGTAAAATAGTGTTTCAGGCAACATTCAAGGTTAGTAAAACAGATAAAACAATATCAATGTAATTAAAAATTAACTAAATATTATTATTTGGAATATATGCATATTAAGAACATTAAGAACAGCCCTGCTGGATCAGGCCCAAAGCCCATCCAGTCAAGCATCCTGTTTCACACAGTGGCCAACCAGATGCCACTGGAAACATACAGGCAGGAGCTGTGGGCATACCCTCTCTCCTGCTATTACTTCCCTGCAACTGGAACTCAGAGGCATCCTGCCTTTGAGGCTGGAGGTGGCCTTTAGCCCTCCAGCTAGTAGCCAATGATAGACCTCTCCTCCATGAAGTTATCCAAACCCCTCTTAAAGCCATCTAGGTTGTTGGCAGTCACTACATCTTGTGGCAGAGAATTCCACAAGTTGATTATGCGTGGTGTGAAAAAGTACCTCCGTTTGCTGGTCCTAAATTTCCTGGCAATCAATTTCATGGGCTGACCCCTGGTTCTAGTGTTATGTGACAGGGAGAAGAATTTCTCTCTATCCACTTTCTCCACACCATGGATGGTTTTTTAGAACTCTATCATATCTCCCCACAGTCATCTTTTTTCTAAACTAAAAAGCCCCAGGTGTTGTAGTCTTACCTCGTAAGAAAGGTGCTCTAGGCCCCTGATCATCTTGGTTGTCCTCTTCTGCATCTTTTCCAGTTCTACAATGTCCTTTTTTAAATATGGTGACCAGAATTGTATGCAGTACTCCAGGTGTGGATGCACCATAGTTTTGTATAAGGGCATTATAATACTAGCAGTTTTATTTTCAATCCCCTTCCTAATGATTCCTACCATGGAATTGACCTTTTTCACAGCTGCCCCACATTGAGTCGACACTATCAACGAACTGTCCACCACCACCCCAAGATCCCTCTCCTGGTCAGTCACTGGCAACTCAGATCCCATCAGCATATAATTGAATTTGGTGTTTTTCGTCCCAATGTGTAACACTTTACACTTGCCAACATTGAACCGCATTTGCCATTTTGTTGCCCACTCACCCAGTTTGGAGAGGTCCTTTTGGAGCTCCTCGCAATCCGTTTTGGATTTCACTACCCGAAAGAGTTTGGTATCATCTGCAAATCTGGCCACCTCACTGCTTACCCTTGCTTCTAGATCATTTATGAATAAATTAAAAAGCCCTGGTAGGAGTACAAATCCCTGGGGGACCGCACTTCTTACTTCCCTCCATTGTGAAAACTCTCCATTTATCCCTACCTTCTGTTTCCTGTCCTTCAACCAGTTAGCAATCCATACATGTACTTGTCCCCTTATACGATGACTGCTACATTTTCTCAGGAGTCTTTGGTGAGGAACTCTGTCGAAAGCTTTTAGGAAGTCCAGGAGTCTATGTCAACTGGATCACCTTGATCCACACACTTGTTGACACACTCTCAAAGAACTCCAAAAGGTTCGTGTGGCAAGATTCACCTTTGCAGAAGCCATGCTGGTTCTCTCCCAGCAGGGCCTGTTGTTCTATGTGCTTTACAATTTTTTCCTTGGGGATGCTTTCCATCAATTTGCCTGGAACGTACATTAAACTAAATGGCCTGTCATTTCCTGGATTGCTCCTGGATCCCTTTTTGAAAATCAGTTACATTGGCTACTTTCCAGTTCTCTGGTACAGAGCCTGATTGCAGGGATAAGTGATATATTTTAGCAAGGAGGTCGGCAATTTCACATTTGAGTTCTTTGAGGACTCTTTGTAGTTTGTAATCAGTCTGTGTGATCTTTTTACAACAGCTGATTAGGTGGTCCACTGTTTCATCTGCTTCTTTACGAAGGCAGCACTTGCTGTTTGTTGTTGACTTTTCGACTTTTGCTCTTATTGCATTTGTTCTTAGTGCCTGTTCTTGTGCAACCAGTATTAAACCCTCTGTTTCTTTCTTCAAGTTGCCATTCTTAAGCCATTGCCAGGTCTTGGTGATGTCTGATTTTCCACTTATATTGTGCAAATATTGACCATGCAGGGGCTTATTTCTCCATTTTTCTGCTCGGTTCTTGACTTGTTCTTTCTTGTATGCCTGCTTTGTTTCATTGGTGTTGAATAGTTTTGCATTATTGACCATTTGAAGTGCATCTTCTTCACTGTTCTTGATATATTCTTCAAGGCCTCTTTTCTCCTCCTCTACTGTTTGATTGACTTGTAGCATTCCTCTTCCACCTGAGCTGCGAGGGAGGTATAACCTATCTACATCACTGCAGGGGTGCAGAGCATGATTGATGGTCATTATTTTCCTGGTCTTCTTCTTCTTCTTCTTCTTCTTCTTCTTCTTCTTCTTCTTCTTCTTCTTCTTCTTCTTCTTCTTCTTCTTGCGCCAGCAGTCTGGTTCCATCTTGTTTCAAGTGCAGCCCATCCCTTTTGTACAGGCCTTGCTTGCCCCAAAATGTATCCCAGTGCCTAACAAATCTAAACCCCTCCTCCTGGCACCAACATCTCATCCACGCATTGATACCCCTCAGCTCTGCCTGTACTGTACCTGCATGTCCCTGTATGTACCTGCATGTACCTGCACAGTACCTGCATGTGGAATAAGTAGCATTTCTGAGAATGCTACCTTGGGGGTCCTGGACTTCAATACACTACCTATCAGCCTAAATTTGGCTTCCAGGATCTCAGGACTACATTTCCCCACATCGTTGGTGCCAACGTGTACCACGACAGTTGTCTCCTCCCCAGAACTGCCTAACAGTCTATCTAGACACTGTGTGATGTCTGCAACCTTCTCACCAGGCAGGCAAGTCGCCATGCAGTCAACACACGTGTCACAAACCCATCTCCCTCTACCTCTAATGATTGATTTGCCCACTACAAGGAGGCCCCCACCCCCAGGAGGGGTATTCCCTGTGCGAGAGGATATGGGCTCATCTTCCATGGAAGTGGTCCCTTCTAAAGGAGCATTTCCCTCTTCCTCAGACTGATGTCCTCCTTCCCCGAGATCTTCATTCTCCCTGACAGCAGAGCTGCTATCAGCCCTGGAGTGGGATGCCTCTACGACATCCCTGAAGGTCTCATCCTCATGCCTCTCTGTCTCTGAGCTTCTCCAGATCTGCCACCTTGGTCTTGAGGGAACAAACCTGTTCCCTGAGAGCCAGGAGCTCCTTGTACTGAGCACACACCCATGACTTCTGCCCATGAAGCAAACAGTCATACATATGACACTCTGTGCAATACACTGGGAAGTGCTCCCTCCCCTGCTGACTTTCTGTCTTCATAACTGGTTTTGTTGGCAGTTTATAGGATTTAGAGATAGTTTATTAGAAGAATAGTTCTCAAATGTATTGCTCAGCTATTTAACTGTCCACACTGACTTTCTCAAGAATATGAGGGAGGATCAGTACTTATATGAGGAAGGGATTTGTACTTACCTTCTCTTCTCCACTGGGCTCCTTATGATCATAGGTACTTGTTCCAGGCTCCCCCGCACACTTCCCGCTAAACTCCCGCTAAACTCCAATGCCCTGTTCGCTATGTTCTCGGGCTTTCACCTCTTATATAGAGCGTAGGCTTCAAACTGAGATATAGGATGTGGCTCAAAGGAATGTGGGGCCTCCCACAGCACAAGCTGACTCCACCCCCTCCAGGCAGGGACAAACAAAAACTCGATGCCACAGGAGTTTGCTAGCGCTGCCAAATGCTAGCCCTGGCAAACAACAACATACAGACTAGGACTTATCCCTTAAGAGAAACCAGCCCCTGAAAATTCCCCTCCTCCTGTTAGTTAGCTTGAAGGGAGGAAAGGCTTGATATTGTTCTGTTTAGAAAAGCGTATTCACCTTCTGAAGCTGCTTCTGCTCTTCCCAGAGTAGGCTTCAAACTGAGACACAGGATGAGGCTCAAAGGAATGTGGGGCCTCCCACAGCCCTAGCTGACTCCACCCCCTCATATTCTAAATAATACGAATATTCAGCCCAGCATAGATCTCTCTAGTGGCTGTTGCTGGAGTCTTCCACGTGTGGCCAGCTTCCCAATCCTTTTGCTATGTACACCACTTTGTGCACTTTTTTTGGCTGAAAGCTGATATATAAATATTCTAAAGAGAATAATAATCATGGCAACAAGAGCAGCAATACGGATAATTCAAACCCAAGCTGAAAGTCAGCAGAGAGATGGCCTGCAAAAAGTGGGGGTGGCAGGAGCAGGGATTTATCAAACCTGAAAACAAGCAATTTCCCTTGGGGATAAGTATCTATACGCGAAATATGTTGGACTTCTACAAAAGCATTTATGTCGCCTTTTTGCAATCCCCATTCTTGTTTGCAACAACTTTGGGTCTATCCCACTCCCCTTTTCTGAATGCCCAAGGAGAATAATATGATGGGCATTATGGCTGTATTTAGACATGTCCCCAAATTTCCCCTTACCAGATAAAGGAAAGTGGTAGAAGAACTGGACTCTGAAGTCAAAGGTAGAAATGGTATGGTATTTGAGTGCTGCATACCAAGATATGGTAGATTTGGATTTTTGAAAGCATTTTCTTTTGGATGTTTGTTACACATTCCATCCATCTTTCAGGGAGCATATTTGATTTCTCTAAATACCAGCACTGTACTGTCAGTGATTATGGAGCAGTTTGTTCTTGGGAACCTCTGAAGCATGCTGGAATGTCTGGGCTCATTTGTCTGAAGTCTCCATAGCTTGCAGTATTATCTGTAGAGGTTCTAGGGGCATAGCAATAACATGGAAATGCTTCAAGGTAATAGTACACTGATGCACCCAGTCTGTTTGAAGGCATAATTTAAGGGGTTGGCTTTAAAATTTAAAGCCCCACACACCCAGCTTGGGAACTGAGTCCATAAATGATTGCCTTTTCCCAGATGAACCTGTCAAGATATTAGCATTGTCTATTGAGTCCTCTCTTTGATGAAGGGACGTGCAAACTGGCTCAGTTTGAGGGCTCGACCTTGAACTGAACTGGGTCTAGTTTGGCTTGAGGCCAAGCTGAAACTCTCAGGTCGGTTTGGACCTGGTTCGGGGGTGCTGAGTGGCATTAAAATCCTTTTTTTAAAGGTCGACATACTGCCGCTGAGGGCTATAGTGACCTCTGCGGAGGCTGTGGGGGGACTCTGGGGGCTCCCCCTTCTCCCACCAGCCTCCCCAGGCCAATTTGGCCCATTTCAGGGGTGTTTCGGCCCTCTGTGCATGCAGCGGCCATTTGGGGGACCACTACACATACGCGCAGGCAATTTGCATCACCCATGAAACATAGTGATGGAAATTGACTGTGCACATGCGCGGTAGCCCAAAAAATGGTTTCTGCATGCACAGAGGGCCGAAACAGCCCCCAAACAGGCCAAATCAGCCCGGGGAGACTTGGGAAGAAAACTGGGAGCTATGTGTACTCACAATTTTCAGTTGTGTGGAAGCAAGGCAAGAGGAAAATCTGGTAAAAGTGGTTGTGTGGAAGCAAGGTAGGAGGAAAAGCTACCCAAGTTTTCCTTCTACCTTGCTCCCACACAATCACTACTACCCAGGTTTTCCTCCTACCTTGCTTCCATGCAACCAAAGATTGGGAGCACACACAGTTCCCAAACCCGGGTAGAACACAGTTTTGATTGTGTGAATGGCCTCAGAGGCCCATCCAAGTTCACCCAGTGAGCTTCACAGCTGAATTAGAGGTTTGAACTAGTCCTAAGCCCTATCCACATGTTATGTTCAGTGCACATACAATCTGTGTACAATGGCTGACATGCTAAGGAAAATTACTCAGAGCAATCTCGTTGAAATGTAAAGGACAAGCTAGGCATTGCCTAACTTGTCCTTTTAATTTCAATGGGACCACTCTGAGTTATTTTCCTCATAATGTCAGCCAGGGCAGATCTGTATGCATGTATAGTGTTTTGCATGTTATGTTGAACACATGTACAGTAGTCGGGCTGTCCTTAGAGAGCCCTGGTAGGGTGCGGGACCCAGGGCAAATCAGCCAGTGTGGGGCCCCCTCCCAGTTAATTCTAATGGGGGTTAAAAGAGCAGGGCCTGGGACAGTCATCCTGCTTGCGACCTGCTTGCATAAATTGTAGCTGGGGCTGATGAGAGTTGTCGTTTGGCAACATCTGGAGGCTCCTAGTTTGGGAACCAGTGGTCTAGCTGGTGCTGATCACAGCAGGCTATTCTATTCCTTATGGTTATTTGCCAGGTACAAGTCATGCAGGATATCCATGCTACTTTGGGGGCTGGTTGATGGGACCACCAAAAGCAGCTGACTGCTGGCTAGTTGTATGTGAGGTGTGACATAGTCTTTTGCTATTGGCAATGGCAATGGCTTTGCTGTGGACCCAACATATTGGTAGTTTCCCCACCTGAGGATCAGTGGGGTGAGGAGGGGTATACTCAGCTCAGTGCCAATGGAGATAGGCCTTCTTGGTGGTGATTCCACAACTGTCTTTTCAGGAGCTCTGACAGGCTCCATCGCTTTTTGTCTTTAGATAGATGCGGAAAGACTTTTTTATCATAATTATTTCGGAAGGTATTTTAAAACTGATTTCTGCTGTTCACTAACTTGTCATTGCTGGTCTTACTGCTGCAGCATTTTTTAATTGGTATGTTTTAATTTTGACTTTATAGGCTTTATAATAAGTAAATTTCTTGAGAGACTTATGCTGGAAGCAGGATGATAAACAAACAATATGATGCAATGATTACATGAATGAAATTGGTACTGCAAGTGTTTACAATTTTTAAACCCCTTCTTAGATATGCCAAAGTGTGCCTTTGTTGAGACCACTTCAGGGTTCTTAAATCCAGAATGGTAGTCTATTGGGGGTCCCCCTTCTGCTTCTAACATTACATGACTTCTCGAATTTAGGTTTAGACTGTAAAGTATATTCCGGTCTTAATGATGCAATTGCTATTGTGGTTCCACAGTTCCTCGCTTGCACTGTGACTGTTATGAGGTCATTATGAAAGTGGAGCAGGGTTACCTTGTAAAAAAAACCTGTTCTTGCTTACTTACCCTCTTCTTTGCCTTTGCAAACATCAGAGAAAGAGGGAAGCATAGCCAACACATGATGATGGGGTGTTGGGCAGGGGAGGGCACAGTAATCACCATTGTGGCTGCAACGTTTGTATTTACTCAGACAATGATCTTATTCTCCTGCTGATGCTATTTCATTTCTTTCCTTTAAGGTTTCAAGTAACAACCATCACTCTAAATGACACTCAGAGTTAGTCTAATATAAATGTTGCATTATATTGTATGTTTGTTATCCTGCTTCCAGCATAAATCAGCAAAGAAGATTATCTGTTCATATATATCTGTTCAACATCGAGGGTGAAGATGCGAGAGCCGCATCATTTTGCAATGCCGGATGCAACCAGGCATAAATAGTGGCACCACTTTAACACTTTCTTCTTGACTTTTTCATGGCCTCAGATTGACTACTGGAGTCCCACTTCTGAAACTGACAATAGGGAATATGTAAAAGGCAGTCGTAGATTTATTGCTAGCCCTGCAATAAATTGTGCCCTCGGCCAGGAGTGCCTTCTGCACTGCCCCCACCCCACACCTTGGCAGTGTTGCCAAGTTGCCCATGAAAAGGGCCCAAAGCTACCTCTCAGTAATTTGCTGCCTTGCTGCCAGAGCTCTCTTGCCCCAATACTAGGATCCCACGGAAGATTCGCAGGTCTCCTGCAGCTTTTGCTTCAGTCACTTTCACTCCATCCTTTTTTCACTCCATCCTTTTTCCAACTTAGCTCCTTCCTTACCAGAGAAATAGCACTTCCTTTTTCAGGTCAGTCTGAGGAAGCAGGAGCTGTGAGGAAATGTAGGGGATAGTGTAATGACAGCAGAAAATCAGCAGCATTGGGCACTGAAATTAGACTTTGAAGATCCCTTGGTTTAGGGCAAGGCTACACAACTTAGGCCCTTCAGCTGTTTTTGGACTACATCTCCCATCATCCCAGCTATAGTGGTCTATAGCTACAGATAATGGGAATTGTAGTCCAACATTTGCAGGAGGGCTGAAGTTGTGCAGCCCTGGTTTAGAGACTGGATTTTGAGGATATTAAAAATGCAGCTATTTCTAATAATTTGTTATGCTCACTCACTAACGTATTTCACGTGTCGCAGTACATTTACCTTTAGTAGGCCTATCAGTACAAAAAAGATAACACTTACCTATTGAGAAGGCTGGTATTGGTTATTAATAAATTATCTCCCCTATCCCACAAACTATCTGCAGTACCCTCGCATACCACGAGTAAGTCCACGGGCCACAGGTTGGGAACCACTGCCATTCCCTCTAACTATAGCCCCGCCCTTTTACTTAGCATTGCAAAGCTGTCCAGCTTTCATCTGATTTATTTGGTTGTCTAGAACTTTCGTTAAATGCCTGTTCTATTTTGCTGGCTGTGCTTTTTTACTTTGAAAATATCATTGCCCCAAAGAGGAGAGCTGGTCTTGTGGTAGCAAGCATGACTTGTCCCCATAGCTAAGCAGGGTCTGCCCTGGTTGCATCTGAATGGGAGACTTCATGTGTGAGCACTGCAAGATATTCCCCTCAGGGGATGAAGCCGCTCTGGGAAGAGCAGAAGGTTTCAAGTTCCCTCCCTGGCTTCTCCAAGATAGGGCTGAGAGAGATTCCTGCCTGCAACCTTGGAGAAGCCACTGCCAGTCTGTGAAGACAACACTGAGATAAATAGACCAATGGTCTGACTCAGTCTATGGCAGTTTCCTATGTTCCTAAGTGGTGAGAATTTTATCACACAGCTGATGCAAATTTGTGGAAGGATGGGTGGAAAAATTTGTGTATTTCGTATACAACTTCCTTTCTCCTCCCCCACCCCACTTTTCTTTGGCTCTACCAACAAGAAATTCCTGTTTAAGTGACTGTTATATAGACAATAAGGGCTCTCCTCTGCTACAAAAACGTTTTAACTGACAGATACATTAAGGATCACACACCTTTGTTATTTGAGCAAACTTGATGACATTTAAAGTGTGGTGGTCACCTCCGTGAATGTTCCATGCTATTGGTTTTCACCTAAATGATTCTGTTCTCTTTTCACATGCTGTCTAACTTTTCAGGCACACAAAAAGAAAAATGGTTGCATCTGGTTGAAACTATCCAATATCAGATGATTTTTCAACTCCTCAGCAATGTAGAATGCCAAAAAAGTAAATCTGCCAGACCTCCCAAGAACACCAGAGAGTTTCCCTTTCCTGCTCTCTCTCAGAAACAGTAAAAAGGGGTAAGATAGATAAGATCACCAATCTTAAAGGGGTGCCCTTAACTCGGTTACATTTTCAAAGGGAGAACTGCATCTCAGGAGGACTCAGTGTCCTCCTTTGGGTTTTGCCCTTTCAATGTTTATTTTAAAAAATATCTGCACAAATGGAATGTGTACATCGTATTTTTAAAAAATCAGCTGAAGCTGTGTGATGAAATCAAAATAAATCCAAAACTGGGCTAAGTTGTAAGGCCGAATGATCTAACAAGCATTCTAAAACAGCCCTTCCTGGCCACCAAGGAATTCTTGTTAAGGACGTGTAATTCACACAAACAACACTAGGGTGACTACCTGAAATGCACACAGAGTTGCATATAAAGCAAACCCACCACACTCTATGTGGCTGTCAGTCCTAATCTAAACCTTTGAGCCAGTGTTTTATAGCGGCTCCCCTCTTAAACATGAAGCAATCTTATGTTTGTTTAACTAAGCTGTATTCAGAAACAATTCCATTTTTCTCCTCCTTTCCCTCTCTTTCCTTTCTGACTCCACCCCCCCCCCACACACACACTCTACAGGATCCCCACTGGGACAAACTTCTAAACATAACATATTGTTAGATAGATTACATCCCTCCCCTTTATAAGAACCTAAATTGAATTGATTTGAAAATTTGATGACAAAGTCTTGAAGTCTTTTAGTGGTCACCTGTCACACACACTTTTCCTAATTCTTGGGCTCTCTGGCACGGTTGCTCTTACTAGTTTGTTTTTTGGTACAGAGGATTGTCCATCACTTTCATCAGCCTCATCTGTGAGGTCAAAACTGGAAGCAACATCAAGTTCCTCTCCAGTATCTTGAGGTCAGACTCCCCTCTTGTCTCATAGTATGCATGATTGAAAGTCTCAAACTGTTCTTTCTTTCCATCATCCAATATGACAGAATCTCCCCAGATTTCAATTATTTGTTTTGGTCCAGAATATTGGGAACATCCCTTTCTCACTTTATAAGGCAACCATACTTGAACAAATTTCCCTGCCTGATATATTTGCAGCTTTTTACCCTGTTTCTGATCCACACACAATTTATATTTTTGTTGCTTCCCCCTTACGCGACCATGAATCTCTGCATCCTCAGGGTGAGATGGCATAGAAAGCCCTATCAGTTGTTGCTATTGGGTAAATTTGGTGGTAGCTTTGCATCCTTTCAGCAGTTCAAAAGGTGATTTTCCAGTAGTAGAATGAGTTGTTCGATAAGCAAATAGAGTTTCGTGGGTTGCCGCCTTCCAGGGTTGTTGTTGCATTGTAGCCAGTTGTAAATTTTCTTTCACGAATCTGTTCATTCTTTCCACTAAGCCATTTCCTTGAGGAAACAGTCTTGTATTTTAGGAAATAGTATTGTATTTTATCCCATGGTTTTGCAAGTATTGCTCCATTTCAAATGAGGTAAGTTGTGTCCCATTGTCAGTCACCAGTACTTTAGAAAGACCTTTTCTAGCAAAAACTGCAACCATGCATTGGATCATCTTGTTTGTAGTAATGTTGTCACCAAATGAAACTTCCGGCCACCTATAATAGTAATCCACTATCACTATTTTATTTTATTTTATTAATTGTTAAATTTATACCATCTTTCATTAAAACAATCCCAAGGTGGTTAGCACAAAAATTAAAACAAAATTATAAAAATTACACAATTAAAATATAAGCGGCGGTACTGGAAGGACGCTTCGGGAAGGTGCCCTATGATCAAAGATTATGCCCCTGTCAGAACGGTGAAGTGGAAACCATGGAACATCTGATGCTGATGTGCAGATTCTATACTGAATTAACGGGAAAGCTTCTCACCCTACTGCTAACTCATTATAACTCTAATTGCCCTTCTGATGGGGACAAGGTCCTTTTTCTGCTTACTGCTAAGTCAGAGTATGCTTACAGGAGGGTAGCAAAAAAAATGTCATAGCAAGTAAGATTCGGTTTAGAGTGATTGAGGCATGAGATTCTGGGTTGTGCACTTCAGATTAACCATTTTTATTTGAATGAAAATAGTTATGTATTCGGTATTTGAAGGTATTAATGTTTTATGTATTTTATCTATTTTGTTGTTGTTGTTGTTTCCCTTCTTTTTCATGTAATTATGCTGGCCTTGGGCCAAAATAAACACATACATACATATGCAAAAATATAAAAACATAGATCTGACTAAAAAGATTTAAAATCCAAGCATAAGATAACCATACAAAAGACAAAGAAGCAGCAGTAGAGACAATCATATAAAAGCCTGGGTAAAAAACCAAGATTTCAAACGCTTTCTAAAAACTGTGATGGAGACCGAGGAACGAATAGCCACCAGGAGAGCATTCTAGAGTTTGGGGGCAGCAACAGAGACAACCTAAAACAAATCTTTGTTTTGTAGGTTGGTTATCAAAAGTCTTTTATAAAGCCCATTATAAAGCCCTTTATATCCAGAGCAAGCTTTTCCCAGGGAGCACTGGGATACTCCACTGGAGTCAATGATGTGGTAAAAGTCTTCTATGATTAGTCAGATACAGCATGAGACATACACTGCCTGAATACATTTTTAGTGTGTTTGTCCATACCTGGCCACCAAAAACTTTCTCTGATTTGCCTTTTAGTAAAGCTCATGTCCAGGTGACCTTTGTGGGCAATTCTGATCACATTTTCTTGTAAGGAGGCTGGCACCACCAAATGATCAGTCTTCAGCACCAGCTCTTGGAGAAGGGACAGCTCACTCACTAAGTGCCTGTATGGTTGAATATGTTCAGGTACCTTTTGTTGAATGGCTATCCATTACTTATATAAAGTTTAGGTTTAGTAAGCACTTGATGAGCACTGAGGGCCGCTTTCCATTCAGAAGCATGAGTGGATGAAGCTATTTGAGCAATTACTACTCCATCCTCTTCTTCTGGGATCTCCTCTTGGCCTAGAAGTGTCAGAATATTTTAAGAAAGTGCTGGCTGAAATGAGACCTTGGTGTAATAGTCTTTGTTCTGATTATCATTATTGTTTGTACAGCATCCCTTTGCCTGGGACTTTACAATGTACAAAAGAACAACTCCCTGATCTGAAGAGCTTACGATCTAAATTAAAATTAATTAAAAAGAAAAAGAAAAAGGATAGAAAAAAACAATCTAAAAATTGACACAGAAGAAAGAAAGAAAAAGAAAGAAAGAAAGAAAGAAAGAAAGAAAGAAAGAGTAAATTGAAGCATGAGTAAAGAAGGATGGAACATTCATTTATTTCAGTTCCATGTAATTAGGCTTAGGGCCAAATGTGACATTAAATACAACTTTGTGTTTTCATTTTTTAAATCCCTTTTAAAATAGCAGCCAGGGGCGATTGGTATTGGAACCTTGGAATCAGGACTGGGACCATGGGAGGGCAAGCCCTTACACGACTCCCATTAGATACACATCAGTGGCAGCTCATCCTAGTGAGCCAGGAGGGCTCCAAATAGGCACAGCTACCTCTGGTTCCCGGCAGCAGCTCTGGTTTTGCTCTCTCCCAACCTGCCCCACCCTGGCATTAATTTGGGCCACACTGCCTGCAGGCTGGCCATTTATCAGGTATAGCTCACAACTCTAGACCAGCCCATACAACTCTACCTGATGAATGGCCAGCCTGCAGGTAGCACACCAGGGCGGGATGGGAGAGAAAGGTGCAACTGGAGCTGCCGAGAACCAGAGGCGGCTGCACCTTATTTGGCAACCCATCTTCCAGCTTGTTAAGATGAGCTGCTGCTTCTACACACGTAGGGAACGCCCTGAGTTTGCACTCCGTTCCCTGGATATTGTTTATTGGCAAAGACTGGCAAGAATGCCCCGAGTTATTTTGTGTAACATTTTAAATTGACCATCAATTAATTGAAAAAGGGGCAAGAGATGGTTGTTACACATGTTGAATAGAAATAAGGCAATTAAGTAAAATTATATTTCCAAAATTCATGGCATGCATGTTATGTAGCCCTAAGGCTGTTGTTATTGTCATAACTGCCAATGAACATTTCCTGTACACTGGGCAGCTGATGATTGTTACCATCCTTTTAATCAAATGCTATCTTTGTTTAGGAAAGCAGATTTCTTCATGCCTCAGGCTTCAGAGTCTGGAAAAGAAACCCTGGCTCTGTGTCAGTGTTAGAAAGACCTAATATATCATGATGAGGATCCACTGGTTATTCTTAAAAGCACGTTATTGTTTGTATGGTCCTTAAACACTGCCGAGTCAAATGTTTGATCCCATAAATGCAGTTCTTCACAATGGTCTTGGAAAAATAGACAGGGGCTAGGTTCAGACATCGCACAAAACATGGTTTGTTTAGCGAAACCATGGGTTCTTACTCTGGATCCATGGACCCCCCTAAGGGTCAATGGGATAGGTCCAGGGCTGCACAACTTCGGCCCTCCAGCTGCTGTTGGACTACAACTTCCATCATCCCTCATTTATGGCTGGGGATAATGGGAGTTGTAGTACAGCAACAGCTAGAGGGCCAAGGTTGTGCAGCCCTGGTAATGATTCTCCTTTACAAGCGATGGAGGAACCCTACAGGGTTGAAAAAGGGCAAGCAGTGGGCGGGTGTGCGGTTACCTCATGAGCAGTGGTGGTGCCACTCAGAGGCAGCGGCAGGGTGGCCCTGTCGGCTCTCCCCCCATCAGCCCAAAACTGATCTCCACTGGCCTAAGGTGATGGTGGGAAGCACTGGTGAGACCTAGAGGAACCGCTGCCGACCCGCCCCCACTCCCAAGGAGCTGTGCAGTGGTGGCACATGAAGTAACCTCCTGTGCCCCTGCCCGCCCTTTTCCAACCTCATAACGTTTCCCCAGTGCTTATAAAGGGGAATCCTTACCAGATTCCCCTTTGCAAGCACTAGAGCTGGGGTCAACCCGGTTCAACCTGGTTCGACCCCAGTTCTAGGCACGAACCAAACCGCTGGCTGGTTCATTAGAACCAGTACACAGATCAGGCAGATCAGTTCAAGTATCAAGTATCATCTGGAGCGGTTCCGTGGACACTCCTAGTGCCAAATCTCTGACCATTTTTAAAAAGCATTTGAAAACCCACCTCTTCACCCATTTTAAATTGTTTAGGTTTTAATCTGTGTTCGATTTTAAATTATCTAAATTGTTTTAAGTTTTTGCGTATGTTTTTAACCTGTTTTTATGTTCTTGTTAACTGCCCAGAGATGAAAGTTTGGGGTGGTGTACAAATCTAATAAAATAGATAGATAGATAGATAGATAGATAGATAGATAGATAGATAGATAGATAGATAGATAGATGCAAAAAGATAAAGACACCCTGAGTTAAACCATTGGTATTATATCTGAACTCAAGCATGCTCACAAACTACAGGCTTGTTCACATGACCACCAACAGGGTAGGAGTTTCTGGCCAGGGTAGGAGAGCTGGGTGCACTTCCATTTGACAGTCATGAGGACTCCAAACATTAAGGTAGGAGAAGGGGAGTGTGATCATGTGGGAGGTGTCAGCTGGGTCAGATGAGTGTGACCCAACATTTTATCAGTACAGGAGGAAAAGCTGTGCTGCAGTTGCCACCTCACACATGATTACGTTTCCCTCCTTCTACCTTAATGTTTGGAGTTCTCGAGACTGATGATCAGGAGTGTGTCTGGCTCTCCTAACCAGGCTGGGTACTTCTACCCTGACATCAGTCATGGGAACAATTATGATTGGCCAAGAAAGCAGGATCTAAAGCCATGATGAAGCTGGCCACAGTTTCTGTACTATAAAACTACATTTTACTGATTCATGAAAAATTGTGTATGGTGGACAACTTGTGGAAAGTGTCGACTCAATGTGCGGCACTGTTTAAAAGGCCAATGCAATGCTTGGAATCATTAATAATAATAATAATAATAATAATAATAATAATAATAATAATAATAAAATCACCATCAGCCAATTACAAAAAGCAGCTTTACTGGGAACAGCCTATATTTTGCAACGATATCTATAATAACCAACAGTATTGATGATAAAATTCTGGCATCCCAGGTCCTTGGGAAGGACTCGATGTCTGGATAAAACAAACCAGTCAATAACACCTGTCTGACTGTGTAAACAAGAAATAATAATAATAATAATTCTTCAATTTAAGGGGAAGGGGATTGAAAATAAAACTGTTAATATTATAATGCCCTTAAACAAAACTATTGTGAGGCCACAGTTCTGGTCACTATACTTCAGAAAGGACATTATAGAACTGGAGAAGATGCAGAAGAGGGCAACCAAGATGGTCAGGGGCTTAGAGCACTTTCCTTATGAGGCAATGCTACAACACCTGGGACTTTTTAGTTTAGAAAAAAGATGACTGACAGGAGGCATGACAGCACCCTATAAAATCATGCATGGTGTGGAGAAAGTGGATAGAGATAATTTTCTCTCTCTCTCTCTCTCTCTCTCTCTCTCTCTCTCTCAACATTAGAACCAAGGTTCACCCCATGAAACTGATTGCCAAGAAATTTGGGACCGACAACATGAAGTACTTTTTCACACAGCACATAATTAATCTATGGAATTCTCTGCCACTGGATGTGGTGATGGCCACTAGCTTGGATGTCCTTAAAAGGGATTTAGACAAATTCATGGAGGACAGGTCTATCAATGGATACTAATCTGAGGGCTATAGGCCATCTCCAGCCACAGAGACAAAATGCCTCTAAATATTACTAGTTGCAGGGGAGCAACAGCAGGAGAGAGGGCATGCCCTCAGCTCTTGCCTGTGGGCTTCCCAGAGGCATCTGGTGGGCCACTGTGTGAAACAGGATGCTGGTTTAGATCAGCCTTGGGCCTGATCCAGCAAGGCTGTTCTTATGTTCTGACTTTTCCTAGATTGAATTGATTTTGTGTTTTGAAATAGACATAATTATTTAAAAACAACAGAAAATAATGGAAAATCTAGCATGTCACTTTGCACATTTATTGGGGAGTGTGTATCTGTCCAATTATACCCTTATTCCCAAACCAATATATTGATTACAGATATTGGTGGACATAATGTGCAGTGTTAAGTAGACATAATGGTACATCCTGGGGCTTCTGTGAGGTCAAATGGCAGCCCAGACACTATTAAAAATGGGCGGTTGCACCAGCAGTTCTTCTACAGTTTTCCCCATTGCTGCAAATGGGGGAAACAATGGAAGCGCTGCCTGTGCAACCGCCCATTCTTCATAGCGTTGGGGCTGGCTTCCCATTCCATAGCAGCCCCAAGACACAGTGCTATGTCTCCATAACACTGCACATCAGGTCAGCCATTGACCCTGATTCACAGATATGCCTGTGCAACCTTTTGCTATCATGCCTAGCTATACAACAAAGAGTTGGTGCTGTCATTTGACAGCACCTACCACCTCGGAGGTAGGCAACCTTTGGCTCTCCAGCTGTTGCTGCCTACAACTCCCATGAACGAACCACTATTTATTTTGGCTGGGGGTGGTGGGAGTTGTAGTTCAACAGCAGCAGGAGAGCCAAGGTTGGCTACTCCTCAGCTATCTTTTTGGAGGAATGGCGAGTCTGCATTTCTTCCCCCCATGCCAAAAGATTGGCATGGCGCAAGCCTCCCAGTCAGAGGTGCTCTTACCCCTGGACTTCAGGGCTGAAGTCCAGGGCCTCCACACCCCCTGGGGCTCCCCAAATCTTCTTTAGTCTGTCCTGGGTGGTGGTGTTTGTGCCCTCAAGAGTGTACCATGGAGCTGATTTTGACTCCTGGCACCCACAGAGCCCTGTGGTTTTCTTTGGTAGAATACAGGAGGGGTTTACCATTGCCTCCTCCCACGCAGGATGAGATGATGCATTTCAGCATCTTCCTATATTGCTGCTGCCCAATATAGTACCAGTGGGGATTCGAACCAGCAACCTTCTGCTTGTTAGTCAAGCATTTTCCCGCTGCGCCACTTAAGGTGGCAATGATGCTTAAGTTGCAGCGGGGAAGCCTTCAAAGGCCTTTAGGTCCATGCTCCAAAATTGCCTAGATAGGTTTGCTCCCAGTTGAGTGTTTGGGACCACACGTATGGGCCTGACTGCAGGATGCAAACTCCAGGAACCATGCAGCATCCTTTTCCATGCAGAATTTCAACCCATCAGGGGATTTACACATAAAAACCTGCTCCCATATGTGCATTGCCTTCCCTGTATTACGATAAATATTTTTTAAAACTTGCCACAATATTTTAAGCATTCCTCAGCCATCACAAAACTGCACTCTGTAATTGTGCTTTCCAATGGAAATGCCATGATTACCTATTATATACAAATGGATGAGAATCCAAGTTATTGAAATACACTTTGTTGAGAGCAACAGGAACTTTGCTCTCTTTTATGACCTTCTTCCCACCAAAGTCAATAACTTTCCTTGCAATCATTTCATGCTGCAGATTGAGTTTTCATCAGTGCTGCATGCTTTCAAAGCAGTCTGTCAACTGTGATCAGACATGCTGTTTGCTGCAGAACACAAAACTCAACCTGATGCCTTCAAACTTGGGCAGGCAGTCAGCAGGAAGTTCCAGCCGAGGTTCACAGTTCCAAAGTCTGCAACCTCCTAATATTTTCAAGGTTTCATGTGCTTCCCACAGGTCAACACATGGCCTGTTTCTTCTAAAGGTTCACCAGCAGTTTAGCAACATCTTGTGCTCCCAGGGAGGGAGGGGATTTTTTGAGATGCTTATTTACCTTTTGCAATACAATTTTATATAGTATCTACACTCTGCCCCCCGACAAAAAAAAATCCTGTGATTCTGTGATCTTTTGACATAGCATGGGCAGGTGTGTGTATGTCTGAAAAATCTGCAAGCATAGAAATTAGGTGTTTTAAATCACAAATGGAGAGAAAACAAATTGGACTCTACTGAGAGATTTGCTGACTCTCAATGTTTTAACAGCAACAACAAAGTTGTGTGTGTTTTGTTTTGTTTTGTTTTTTAAAAAGAGTCTGTTACAATTTCTAATCTATAATGTAGTTTTGTACTTGCATATGCAGGTTTTTCCAGAGTATGGATCATGAGGTGCTAGAGGTCATTGTTTTGGCCACAATTTTGTATCCTCCATGCAGCATCCCCGCCAGCACTACAAGTTGCTGGACCTTAAAGTTCTACTAAAACACAAAGTAGATCATACAGATCTGAAGCCTCTCTGTGCCTATTTTAAATGATGATGTGTTGCACAAATAATCAGATGCTCATCTGTGCTGCAATTTAAATGTTTTAGCAAGCATCCAAAGAATCATGCAACTAGTTCAGTGTGCCCACTAAGGATCTGGACTTGAGTTTCTTGAAGAGCAGCATTCCCTACCCCATGCCACACGTTGCATCAAACTACATGTTTGATACATCAAGCCGTATGATTCCACCACCACCACCACAGTGGTTCTTTGAAACCCAAAGCCATCCTGGGTGGGACAGGTTGCATCTGTATTAAAAGAAGGAATGGGTTGAAAGAGGATACTTAACTTTTCCTCTTCAGTCTTTTTCCAGATCAAAATGGCCAAACCTTTCTTTTTGCAGACTGAAAGCTCGGGGGTCCCCATAGCTTCCACCCATGGATAACAGAAAGAGAAACACTGGGGCAGGGGGTAGTTTTGTGCTGAAACCCAGTTGGAGAGGAAGCGGTAAGCAACTGTGGTTTCCTGAGGGCTGCTTTCAGGTTTTTTGTTGTTGTTTTTTGTTTTAAATCCGAGTAAAAAATAATGGAACAGTCAAGCATGTAGTTTGAGCCTGGGGGGTACTTCCAAAAATCATTTTTCTGGATATACAGTACACTCCTACACACAGCCAACTCCAGGTATAAAAAGGCCTTTGGCAAACTGCCCCCTATGGGCCCCTTCTATCTGAGTGGCTCCCATGGTTCCTGGAACTTATCTTGGCAGTGTCAAAGGGTTCTTCCAGGGTGTTCTTCCCCCATCCTGATGGGAGCTGCCCTGCAGCTGCTGCCCCTGTAGCCACTAGCCTCTGGTTTTTTTATTTTAAAAAACTAACAAAGAGACATGAAGACAATGACACATTCACATCACATGTCTAGTATGAGCCATAGTCCTCTGAGACCAATTGGGCTGCTGCAGAGTGAATGGCCTGTGAATTAGAGCTGTATTGCAAGGTCGGCACTACACCACAGGCTGATTTACCCCAGCTGTAGATCTGGCCTACACCCGTTACACTCTGTTGGGCAAAAGCTGCATTATTTCTTCCCTCTCTTTGTCACATAAAAGATTGCATTCAAAATTGCCCTTCATTTACAAATGTCCTTTGACATATTATTCACTGCCTGACCATGGCAAGCTGCCAGACAGAGTGGCTTTTACCTTTTGTAGTTCTCTGTGGCTGACATACAGAGTAAGGATGCAGTGGTGCAGCGAGAGAGAGAGCAGCCTAACATAACTCCTCAAGTAACTCCATCAGGACACTGGGAAAGGGGCAATTTTTGAGGCCCTCCCCTTCTCTAGATGGACCAATGGTCTGACTCAGTATAAGGCAGCTTCCTATATTCTTAGGAAGCCATCTGTGAAGTGCCAGCTGAAGGTCTGATGGTGCCCCAGGCAGAACCGCTCTCACCCTAGACTTCGGGGCTGAAGTCCAGGGCTTCCACAGTCCCAGGGGCCCCCCAAATCCTCTTCAGTCCATCCTGGATGGTGTGGTCACCCAGCTGAGCATAACAATGCTTATAGCAATAGCAAAGCAATAGCACTTACATTTATATACCGCTTTATAGCCGGAGCTCTCTAAGCGGTTTACAATGATTTAGCATATTGCCCCCAACATTCTGGGTACTCATTTTACCGACCTCGGAAGGATGGAAGGCTGAGTCAACCTTGAGCCCCTGGTCAGGATCGAACTTGTAACCTTCTGGTTACAGGGCGGCAGTTTTACCACTGCACCACCAGGGGCTCATGTCTAGCTTAATTGGCAGGGGAGTGGGAGCTTCCAAAGGCCTTTAGGTCCAGGCTCCAAAATTACCTAGATGCACCTCTGGCTCCAGGTCAAACTCGGCTTTGGCACAGACCCCACCAGTGTTCCCTCTATCAGGGATTCCCAGATGTTGTTGATTAAAACTCCCATAATCCCCAAGCAAAAGCCATTGCAGCTGGGGATTCTGGGAATTGTTGCCAACAACTTCTGGGAATCCCTGTGAGAGGGAACACTGCCCCCACCCCTCTTCACCTGCCAAGGTAGGCACCTCCCATGAGGGGGGGCAGTCCCTGTCACCTACCTGGCTGCCCACTTGCTCTTCTCATTGCCTCTGCCCGCTGATTATGCTGGCTGCTTCTGGACAGCTGGCCTGCCGCAGCACATTATAATGATGTTGCCTTGCAACATGGCAACATTATTATAATGCACCACAGCAGGCTGGTTGCCTAGAAGCAGCTGGCAGTGGCCGAAATGGTGGTGGCAAGGGATGGGGTGTGCCTGCTTGCTCGCCTGACACAATATATTCCCAATGGCTGTGCAGCCCTCAGGGACATATTTTTGACTGACACAGAGAGAGCTCTCAGGAGAAGGAGAGGGTATTAAAATGTCAGCTTCCCTGTTGCACCAGTGCAATTAGTTGGGAATTGCTGTTAGGTTGCACTCTGCACCAGTGCATCCTGCTCTGTATGTCAGCCAGTTTCTCTCTTGTCTTGTAGATATACATGTTCATATTATCAGGTGATAGGGCATTTGGGTCCAGAACTGGTACTTTTAAAATGAATTGAACATTCACCAGACTGGTTCGTAAATGTGTCATCAGCCTTTCTGCATTTAGAAGGTGGACATTCTAACTAATTCAGGTAGTTAGTGATCTGTGCAGACCCTGAGAGGATAATTTCGGACAAATGCTATCACAACAAAATGCCAAACTGACGAAGATGTACATCACTCTGATAAAGATATACCTTGTGTTTGGAGGGCGTATAACCCTCAAAAGAGTAAGGCCCCATCTTCAAGTGGTAGAAGACCATTTTCCTCCTCAAAGGAATTTTGAAACTGGAGGAAAACAGTCTTCTACCATCTGAAGATAGAACTTTAATTTTTGAGGCTTAAATGTGCCCCCTCACCACCACTAGGAAATACAACTAATTTAACTCTGATTAACTTTCTAACTAGTTTACCACCTAAAATTAATCTCCAGCTTTTCTAGTATGAAGACTACCATGTTTCTCTCTCTCTCTTCTGTTCTCTGCCCTGTAAAGGGCTTATAGGTTTCAAAGCCCTTGTATGGTGAAGAACAGAAAACACCTGCTAGGATGGAGCAGAGTGTCTGCTAGAGTTGATGTTTTCTAAATGTGAAAGAACAGACATTGTTGCCTCTCCTTCATCCCAGAGGCCCCAGGTGCAGTCTGAGATCAAGTTTTAATACCTACTGAGGCAAATCAATATGAGTCTGCTTAACTGAGAGCCAGCGTGGAGTAGTGGTTAGAGTATTGGACTAGGACCAGGGAGATCTGAGTTCAAATCCCCATTCAGGCATGAAACTCACCGGATGACTTTGAACCAGTCACTTATCTCTCAGCTAACCAATCTTACAGGGTTGTTGTGAGGATAAACATAACCATATACACCACTCCGGCCTACTGGAGGAAGAAAGGAGTATAAATGTTAAAATAAGTAAAAATAATAAATAACATATCCTGGATTGCACTGTTGGCTACCCCACCCCTTTTGTGTTTCTCTCGCTGCCACCACTAACTGCTACCACCACCACCGTTTTCTGTTAATCGCCTTAACATCCGGTCTGATGAGTGTTCTAAAAGTATGCTTAAAATTTTTTGTCATTTTTGGTTGGCTCAATAAAAATATTACTGGAATTTCAGCTTTTGGATTTTCCCTAATGGAGCAACATGACTATCTGTGATTTGTAAGTAAAGTATAGATGTTTCTTTTGCACAACTGGAGTGTCTAATGCCATAAAATTCATCTGGGAATGTTAAAAATTCAAAGCCCTTAATGTAGTTAAGACATCTTCCAGCTGCAAATGAAAGGCAAACAGTTCTGTTCTCCATTAAAGGCAGCCACCAAGTAAAAGCACAGTAAATTTTCATTTACAACCATTGATCTCTACTCTCAAACGTTAGTTTCAAGAGAAAGTGTTTGTTCTTGGATGTCATCTTATAAATGGTTTGTGAATAAACACCTTACATTTTACCAATGAATTGATTCAATGACATCCATTAAAATAAATGCTGTTAACACAGCCCACTGACTAGCCTGACAACATTGTTGCTGAGGTCATTCACACAATCAAAAACTGTGTTCTACCTGGGTTTGGGAGCTGAGTGTGCTTCCAATTTTCAGTTGTGTGGAAGCAAGGTAGGAGGAAAACCTGGGTAGCCTTTCCTCCTACCTTGCTTCCACACTATCACTTCTACCCAGGTTTTCTTCCTACCTTGCTGCCACACAACCAAAAATCGGGAGCACACACAGCTCCCAAACCTGAGTAGAACACAATTCTTGATTATGTGAATGACCTTGCTGTAATTCAACAAAAGCTAAGCAGATACAGACCTAGTAAATTTTAATAAGTAAACAGTACAAAATGGGGGGAATTCTCCCCCCACCCTGCCCAGCCATTATTTTCTCCCATTATTTTGTTTACTTATTACAGTTTTTATTGTGGCAGAATTATGAGACTAAATGAGTGGCTTCATATTACTTTGCCCAACAAATTCCTTTTTCTATGTTGAGATATATGGGGATGTTAGTGACAGAGCATTTGCTTTGTATGCAGAAGGTCCCAGGTTCAATCTCTGGCATCTTCAAGCAGGGCTGGGAAAGACTCCTGCCTGAAACCATGGAGTGCTGCTGCCAGTCAGTGTAGACAATACTGAGCAATGGACCAATGGTCTGACTCAGTATAAGGCAGCTTCCTATGTTCCTGTCACAATATGTATGAAAAGTGGCATGTATTTATTAAAGTGTGTTGATCACTCCTAATATATAAACAATCTAGATTACATGAAATAGAAATAGGTCACATCAATAGTGAAGCATCATTTGATGGATGCATTCACACATAATGTGGAACTGCAGGTCCAATGGACCCACAGTTCTGCTCCACTCCCCACCACGCTCTCCTGTCTGCATTTGGACATAACAGAGAGGAGGCTCTCTGCAGTTAGGGAGACTGCAGAGACTTGGGGGAACTGGCTGTGTGGGCTTCCTTCTTGCATGAAAGACAGTCCACACAGCCAATCACAACTGGAAAGAAGGAGGAGTTTCCTCCCTCAACTCCAGTTTGAGACAGCCCATCCTGCAGTTCTGCATCTGCATATACTGTAGGCAGCTGTTAACCTCAGGTAGGAGTGGTGAAACTTACTACAACCTGAAGGTTCAAATTGGAATTTGGAGAGCAAAACCTTGGGTCACTCTCCATGCGGGACTGGAGTTTCATGCATTTGGACATACAGGTTTGGCAATTTCTGACCCCTTCAACTCCAGTTTCCCATTAAGTATGAATGGGGCCAATGAAAGAATCAAAATCCAGAAGATTAAAATTACAAAATATAATGCACAGATAACCTTATTCCCTACATGTTTTTTCAGATGTAATTCCCATTTAATACAGTGCAGTGGACTGCAGCCAGAGTCAGAATTGCAGCACTAAACACTATTAGTCATCAACCAAACACAGTTAAAAGAATACCTAAACAAAAATGTTTTATGGCATCAGCAAATTAGTTTCATGGTATATCAGTGGTGGGTCTCCATTCAAAATGGCTGGGGCCACCATAGAAAACCCACCTACTAAACAGAAAGAACTCTGATCAACCCACCTGCTGCAGAATTTAAGAGATCAGTTGGTTCATGAGGAGAGAGGCTGGCATTCCTGGAGGCATGTCTTTTTTTTCCAGTCTGGTACACACTTTGGGGAAACTTGATATGTAATGATCTATCCAATGAGGCTCTTCACATGATCAGTGGGAAGAGCCATAAGGGGGTTTGTGGGGAGAGCGGGCTTAGCCTGCTCTCCCCGCAGACAGTCCCAAGGCAGCCCTGGGCAGCTGGATTGGCCACCCACATGACTGCCGGCTGCATCACAGAGCCAGTGGGGGCTGCAGGGATTGGGGGCCGCATGGCCCCCAGAAGTTCCAGGATGCCCTGCGCAAGTGCGCGGAGCATCCTAGAGAGACCCCCGAGCCCTGGAGGCTGCTTGCCACGGCAACACACATGCCACGGCAACACACGAGCAAAAAGATGAGGTTAACGGAGCACTCACTCCATTAACCTCATCTATGAGGAGGGGTATTTATGAAGGCTAGCTGCCGGGATCCACACGGCTCCCATTGCAGCACACGATCACCCCAAAGTGGGCTAGGCTCTCTTAGCCCGCTTACAGGCCATCGTGAGAATAGCCTCAATGTGTACCTGGGTGGGGTCGGAGGGGGGGAGTCATAGGAAGATGTTGGGGATAGCAACTTATGAAGGGTCTGTGTAGGCCTCTAGACTGTGCACTCTTTTGGGGGGCCAAGTGTGATTGTCTTCAGTGGGTAGGCTGCCCAATAATGTGCTGAACTGATGAGTAAATAACACATACATCTTGTAAATGATTATAAAGAAGTTGCAAATTTCTACCTACAGACTTTAGACCATCGTGTCATCAGTGATTAATTCCTTTCCATAGAAGACAACTCTGATTATGGGAGGAAGCTGGTCTATGAGAGGAGAGCCGGTCTTGTGGTAGCAAGCATGAATTGTCCCCTTAGTTAAGCGGGGTCAACCCTGGTTTGCATTTGATTAGAAGACTACATGTGAGCACTGTAAGATATTCCCTTAGGGGATGGTGCAGCTCTGGGAAGAGCATCTTCAGGTTCCAAGTTCCCTCCTGGCATCTCCAGATAGGGCTGAGAGAGACTCCTGCCTGTAACATTGGAGAAACCACTGCAAGTCTGTGTAGACAATGCTGAGTTAGATGGACCAAGTTGGTACAAGGCAGTTTCCTATGTTCCTGTGATTGTTGTATGGTTTATTTAAAAGGCTGATTTTTAAAAAAAAAATCTGGTTGTAAATTTATGTTAGCCCTATCGAACTTGGTAAGTGTGTGTTCACTTCCCACCCAGGGCCACTTGTCACACAGAGCATTCACAAACAGAGGTTTGTCAGGCCCCATATCTTAATGGAAATTGACTGACATCCTGACTAAGCAATTGAAAATGTGGCAGGAGCTGTGTCCTTGCAGTAAGAGATTCACCTTAATGCAACCAGAAGCTTCCCTGCTTTTTCAAGTATGCAGGCAGCCATGTGGGGAGCAATTTGCACTAATCTTCCCTGCCTCCAGAAGTGGTCTATGCCTTCCAAAGCTGTGTCCCTGAGAACTGCATTGCCTTCAGGGACATATATTTGGAAGGCACAGACGATTTATAGAGGCAGGGGAGATCAGTGCAAATTGCTCCCTTACCAACTGTGCGCTGAAGAAGTGGGGAAGCCTCCAGTTGCAAGGATGCAATTCCTGCTGCATCTTCAGTTGCTAAGTCAGATTCAGCCAATGTTCTGGAAAATGCATCCTGGCCTAAGTCATTGCATCTCACATTTAATTTGTGGTAGGCTGTTTTATATAGTTTGGTTTGTTCATCAGTTTGACAACGTAGTAGTTGGAGATATTTTTACATCAGTCATTTTCCTTCAGAACAAGAGGGATCATTGCATAAGATACCCCTGTAGTGGGGCTCAATGGTAAACAATGGAGTCAATGACAGAGCATCTCTTTTGCATGCAGAAGGTCCTAGGTTAAATTTCTTGCATCTTCAGTTAAAAGGACCAGGTAGCAGATATGGGAAGGACCCCTGCTTGAAACCTTGGAAAGCTGATGCCATCCAGACTACACAGTACGGGACTAGGTGGCCACTGATTCAGAATAAGAATTTTTATATCTGAAAGCAACTGATGAGTTGTATTTCAAGAAAGGTGATGAGACCACATTTTCTAACAAAATTTGGTATCTTGTGTAGGGTGTAAAAGTTTAATAAAGGTGCTAGAAACAAAATCACCTAGCAGCTCTAAAAAGCCGGTAAAAGTTCCTCATCTATCTTGGCTTTTTGCCCAGGCACTTATTTGATTCTCTGCTGCTGCTCTTTGTATTGCTTTGATGCTTTT
Source organism: Hemicordylus capensis (assembly GCF_027244095.1). Lineage (NCBI taxonomy): Eukaryota > Metazoa > Chordata > Lepidosauria > Squamata > Cordylidae > Hemicordylus > Hemicordylus capensis. The sequence goes on along the minus strand of NC_069659.1, from coordinate 302,599,917 downwards.
GTTTTAAATTTTTAATCAGATTGTTTAATATTTTTCACTTAATATTTTAATTGTGTCTTTTTTACCATCTTGTTTTTAAATTTTGCTGTAAACCGCCTTGGGATTGTTTTAATGAAAGGCAGTATATAAATTTAACAATCAATCAATTAATCAATCAATCAATCAATTCTAGCCATTTAAATTTTGTGCATGTACAAAACATTTCAATGGAAAACTAGCTGTAGCAAAAGATCAATAAATATCTCAGACAAATGGTAGTGCTCCTAACCTGCTATAACTATCTGCCTGTCTTGCTTCATCACCAATGAATGATTAAAATAAAGCATTCATTTATTTTCCTTTGTTCCTTGTAGCTTGCACAGCTTTGGGCCAGGCTCTAGTACACCAAAGTATCAAAAGGCATATAAAATGCTGCAAAGTGAGGTGGGTGGGGAACTCCACTTCCTGGAAGAGCAACATGTGACCATTGTCAGCATGTCAGGATTCGTTGACTGGTGCAGTGGTGGAGGAAGTTCCACAGAAGCCAAGATTTGCTCAGCATCTTCTATGAGCATTATGGTGCCACCATGAGATCCTAGGAGATCCCCAGCTGAGCTTTTTGTTTGTTTGAGCTCTACATCGGCAACTTGATACCTGTTTCCTTGGTGTACACCCCATAAAACCTACTTACTTCTGTGCTGACATGCTTAGGATCAGACTAGGAGGTCATTCACAGAACTGAAGACTGGGTAGGATAAGTGTCCTATCCAGATTTGGGAGGTGTGTGTGCTCCCAATTTTTGGTTGTGTGGGAGCAAACAACTAAGTAGGGGGAGGGATAAGTGATTGTATGGAATCAAGGTAGGAGGAAAAGCTGGGTAGGGCAGCACTGTCCTACCCAGCTTTTCCTCCTACCTTGATTCCACACAATCACTTCTCCCTCCTCCTACCTAGTTGTGTGCTCCCACACAACCAAAAATTGGAAACGTACACACCTCCCAAACTTCTTACCATTTTTAGTTGTGTGAATGACCTCTGCAAGTGTTCTGATGAAAAATAAAGTAAACCACCACCATAAGAGGTTTAAAATCAGCCAAACCTATGAATGACATCAGGAGAGAGTGGATGACATAATAAGGAAAATTACCCAAAGTTAGTTCTTTTAATTTCAATGCGACTACTTTGAGTAGTTTTCCTCATCATGTCAGCCAGTAACAATTAGCTGGCAGTGATCCAGTGCTGACACACATTCCTTTAGAAAGCGCTCCCCCACTCACCCACCTTCACAAAGCACCAAGCTGTCAGTGAACAATGGCAGACTTTTGGGGGGGGGCAACCACAGCTTTGTAGTGTTCAAGTGCCTTTCTTGATCCTTGCTGCTGAATTTTGCTTTGCATCTGGCTGGGGTCCTGGTAGGCCTTTCTGGTTTTGCCTATTGATAAGAGCCAGGTGGTCAGGTTTTGGGAGCTGTCTGTCATTTCCTCAGACGTGGGCCATGGCTGTAGCTGAGAGAAAATAGGATCTAAGTGGGGACAAAAGGCATTGGCAGCTGAGGGCAGGCAACAGAATTCCACTCATTCCAAGCCATTCTCCTGTTAAAACTCAGTAACACCTGGGTGTTAGGGTGGTAATGGGTCCTCGGGGGAGGTGTGTGAGACCATGCTGAGTGCAAGCAGTAAGCAAACTTTTGGAAAACCTGGCAGACACTGCACAGATTTCCATGGCTGAAACAGTGTAATGAAGTGTTGCTGAAACTGACCTAAGTGGGGCAACTTTTGAGTGCTTCCCAAACCAACTGGTCATCTTAAAGGACAGAGTGGTGGTTATACACCATTTTTATCCATTTTCCACACCACTAGTAGATCACATCACAATATCCCCCCCGCCTGCCCTACATTACACCAGAATCTGCCCAATAACAGTGGAGCAGCTTCTGATGTAAAGTTTGGCATTCATGGAAAAATGTTGTGAAGTAATCTACTAATTGTGTGGATCATGTGTGTAACCACCACTCTGCCCTTTAAATCTTCTTTATGTAATGGAAATAACTTTGATTATTTGACCAAAAAGAAGCATAATTTAAAAGGGTTGACTAGCACAATCTTGCAATTTATGTACGTTTATTCAGGGGCATGCCATTGAAATGGCACAGATCACTGAGTATATATATATATATATATATATATATATATATATATATATATATATATATATGAGACACAGTTATTCTTTTCCTCAAATTAAAAACTCAACAAATTCCACTAGTCCCTGCTCCAGAGAGAGCATAAATTAGATGCTTGGATAGAAATTCTACAGTGTAACTGTGACAAATTAAAAATGGATATGTCTGGATTATGAGCTACAGACGTGAAGTACCCAGCTTTGCAAATATTTCTAAAATAGTCTGGCATCAATTGTCAAAGAGCAGTTTAGAAACAGATTGTTGTCAATTAGTTTGCATAATTGGAATTATCAGAAAAATACCACCAGACAGACTTGTAACGTGAAACCTATGGAAGATTGCCCTTTTTCCTTGGATATTGATTAACAACTCTCTCCTTCCAAATAAAAAAGGACAACAAGAGATTAATATTTTATGGTTTCAATGGTCTACCTTTCTTATTACCAACGTATAATATTATTTGTTACTGGCAAATCTTAGTGTTCATTGAAAATGAATACACCACATGGCAAATTACTGCATGTTTTTAAGTGCATAATGTCCAAAAGAAATTCAGTCTTAACTAAATAATTGAAAGGATGATCTTGCTTTACAACATTTTGTCTGAATATTATTATTCAAGTGTTGTAGCATAAAGTCTAAATTCAATTTCTGTCTGTAGAAAAGGTAAGGAAGAACTCGTGTAATATGGTATGATAAGTGTCTAGAAATCAGCATGTTTGCAACTGTGCCATGAACAGCATGTGGCCTCTAACACAATGCAGTTTTACTAAACAATTACAGGGGTGAATGTATTTTATAAAATGATGCCTGGCTAGTGTTAAAAATTACTTAGCAGTAAAATCTAAATTCTGTTTTCTTTTTAACAAAAGCAAGAGAAAATACAGACACAGCTTAAGTGGACATGAAGAAGCTGTATAGTTAAGTAATACTCTGAATCATGGAACATAGTTGTTCATGAAGCCTCCAGTCTAATTCTTTCTTTCTTTCTTTCTTTCTTTCTTTCTTTCTTTCTTTCTTTCTTGTACTTATGCTTTGAAAGAATTTTCAAATAATGTTTTCTTTTATGAGTGCATTTAGAGTGATTCCTCCTGGAGCCACATGCCTGGAAAACATAGACATGGATCTGTGAACTCTTGGCTATGTTTTCAGTACATCAGTCAGACCAAGAGTTCCCAGCTCTGGATCCCCAGCTGTTGTTGGACTACAACTCCCATCATCCCTAGTCAAAATGGCTGAAGGCTGAACAAACTCTTTAGCCATGTATGATCCCTGCTTCTTTAATGTCCAGAAAAAAGAAATGTCTGTATCAACCCCTGGATATTTTGCAGTTATCAGCATATCTTTGTGCCAATTGAGTTGACCAAACAACAAAGGAAGGATTCTATGCCCAAAATAATTGCACAGAAAAGGACATTTCAGCAGGTTCTGCTTGCTGTGAGAATGTGAGAAAATCTGTTACAACAAGGCTTTGTTCTTCTACTGAATTATTAAGGGTCAGACCTTGCTGTCTTCCTTAGCACTGTGTGCACACACCACCATGCTAATTTACACCACATTTATCTTTCTTCTATCCCTCTCATCATCCAAGGAACTCTGGGTAGCGTACATGAATCCCTTTAATCCCCACGTCAGCCCTGTGACATAGGTTAGGCTGAAAGATAGTAGCTGGTCAGCCAGTACATGTTGTGACTGAGTGGGGATTTATTATTTATTTATTTTTATTTAACATATTTTTATACTGCTCAAAACTTACGTCTCTGGGCAGTTTACAACAAGATAAAAACAAAGGTAAAACATTAGTTAAAAACAAAAACAAGAAATTTAAAACAACAATTTACTTTTTAAAAAAACAAAACACAATATTCTAAAAACAACATTAAAACAATCAAACAATATCAGTTAAAAGCCTGGATGAACAGATGTGTCTTTATAGACTTTTTAAAAATTGTCAGAGATGGGGAGGCTCTTATTTTACTAGGGACAACTCCGCCGGATGTGAACTCGCGGATGCAATATGGGCAGAAAAGAATCGCTTCTTTGCCACATGTATCGCCTGAGCATAGGTCTTCAAATGAGCTCTATGCTGCAATCCTATGTTGTTGAATGGATTTCTGTGAAGCTTGTGAGGGTCTACAGGCTTGGGGTTGGGTGGTTTGTTTTTTTGAAATGAAAGCTGAAAATTGGGGTGTGGGGTGTGTGGAATATTTATTTATTTATTTTTAAATTTATGTACTGTCTTTCATAAAACTTATCCCAAGGCAGTTCACAAAGGTTAATACAATAAAATTCCATAAAATCACATTAAAATATGAAAATCAATGAAGACCATATAAACATAAACACACCAAAAAGCAACAGCCATCAAAACAAAAACAGAGTAGCTGGAAAGGAGAGACTGGCAACCCCTAAGGGGTAAAAGCCTGAAAAAATAAAATAGTTTTCAGTTACTTTTCAAAAGCTTTTCAAAAGCAGCCACAGTCATCAGAAAACAAACACCCAATGGAGAACATTCCAGAACCCGGGGGCAACAACAGAGAAGGTCCTGTCCTGTGTGCACAACAATGGAGCTTCCCTCAGTGTCGGCAAATCCCCTTCTGATAAACTTGTTGGGCATGCAGAAACCCTTGGGAGTAGGTGGTCCTTCAGATATCAGGTCCCACACCAGCAGCAGAACGGGACTGACGGTGGCCTGTGTGCGGCCACGGCGGCCGCCCCGCTGATCCTGCCCCATGCGTCTGATGTCAGACGTGGGGCTAGCTATGCCCCCCACGTCTGACATCAGATTCGGGGGGCAGGGTCTGGCTCCCGAACGGAGCCTTGAGGCTCCTTTCGGGAGTTGGAGTTTAACGCCCGAAGGGGCCATGCGGCTGCACTGCGAATGCAGCACCAGCCTTAGTTTAGCTCCTGAAGGGGCCACATGGCCGCCGCTCAGGAGCTAAACTAGCACCCCCGCACCTGATGTCAGATGTTGGGGGCATGTTGGGGCCGCGAAGCGTGGCCACTGATTGGGTGCGGCCCGGGTTCTTTGAACCCATTTGCCCAATGATAGCTCCACCCCTGTCCCAAACCGTTAATGGCTTTAAAGGTAATAACCAGAAATTGGAACTAGAGACAGATTGGCAGCTCTTTCAAAGTGGGTGTAATATCCCTGAAGGGGGTCAAGACCTGTGGGAAGCAGGACCCCACAGAACCTCAGACTACAGTGGTGCTTCATCTTAACTAGTTCCAGTTGTTTTGTGCAATTGAATGAAAATGAATGGATTTCTGTGAAGCTTGTGAGGCTTCTGATATAGAAGGTATCAGGAATGTTCCAGTTCAGCTGAGATTAGCACACTATCCATTTGGCTAAATCAGATTTAAAAGCGGCTTCTTTCCCTATCAGTGGTATGGAAATCAAAGGGAGGCTGAGTATTCTGTTAAACATGCAAAACCCTTGGAACAAAACATGTCAGCTGTAACTAGCATGCATTAGTGAGTAACAGCTTCAGAAACTGGAAGAGAGTGTTGGGTTCCCTTTGAGAGCATGGAAAGGGTTAATTATCAAAATGAGGAAGAGGCTGAGCCAGGCCCCATGGCCCTGGGCCCCAGATCGTTGAAGAACCTAGCAGCGCTCCTGGCTACAGGAGGAGAAACTTTAAAAAATGCATGTGAATTATTAACTCCATGTTTTTTTTACTTGTGTGCCTCTCTTTAGGATCGTTGAGACTCTGGACACACTTGGGCCCACAGCCAACACAGTAACACTAAGGCTGCACTACAGAGAATAAAGATGCTGTGTAATTAATTTATTTATTTATTATCATTATTACATTTATATCCCGCTCTTCCTCCAAGGAGCCCAGAGCGGTGTACTACATACTTGAGTTTCTCTTTCACAACAACCCTGTGAAGTAGGTTAGGCTGAGAGAGAGAAGCGACTGGCCCAGAGTCACCCAGCTAGTTTTATGGCTGAATGGGGATTTGAACTCAGGTCTCCCCGGTCGTAGTCCAGCACTCTAACCACTACACCACGCTGGCTCTCATCCACATGGATGAGATGCACATGGCAGGGGGCTGTTCAGAGTAAGAGTGTACTTCCATTGCCAAGGCTCTTAAAGTAACAATGTATCTGGCTCTTTGCGCTGTGTGGAGGACATCCAGGGCACATGTCCAGGTGGCCCAATGCTGTTAATACTGCTGCCTGATTCTGAACTGGGTTTTTTCCCCCCCTTTTGTGGTCCTTTATTAAAAGTGCATATAATGCCTTCTTAGCCAGTATCTATAAAAAAAGGACGGTGTTTGCCAGTGTTTCCATTTCCAGGACTCTTTTTAATAATGTATGTCCTTTGACTGGTTCTGTGTGTTTTGGAGCAATGCCAAAATATAGGGATAGGAGATGAGCTGAGAGGCAGTGCATTCCTTGACCTTCCAGCTGGTTTTCCCAAAGAGGGTGAGTAATTGCAAAGAAGGGATTTAAAACGATGGGGAAAGGACACACACCACAGTACTCTTTTTCGGAAGGAGACAGAGGCAACGCATGGAGTTAATATTAAAATCCTCTTTTTCACTTAGCTAAAGGATGACCTGCAGTTTTTGGAATTACGGTATGTTCAAAGATATGTCACTGAAATAATGTAATGCCACAGACATTAGGCCATAATGACCTTAAAAAGTATGTGTTTAGTAGCTTGCAGCTGGAGTCAGGGAAGAAGAAAAACCACTTGAAGCGAGCCAGACCCACACATTCTGAAAACCGTCATTACACCAGGGAGAAGGGGAAAAATCTGGTAGGGCAAAATGGGCTTAGCGAAACAGTTTTACTTGAGTTCAGATTGCCATGTGATTAGGAGTTTCTGGGAAAGGCTTTTAGATATCCTTAAAAGATAAGATTAGAAGATAAGAAAGACCACCTGAAATATTTGGAAACTAACATGGGTTAATAAATCAGTAAGGGTTTTCCATCCAGTTTTCAGGTCTTCACAGTTCAGGTGAGATCTTTCCAGAAGGAAAAGATTTGGAGCTCCCCTATGCTAATAGTCATGTCCTCTGACACAGAAGCCCATCCCTTTAATCAGGGATGCCACTTAAGGGGTTAAGGTAGTGAGCAGTCATATCATCCCACCTATCCAGTTTCAGACCCCCTGTGATTAATTCTTCAGTAACAAATACATTTCTGGCTATTATGAAGCAATGCATTAAGTAAATGTTGTGGCTATTCACACGATTATAGAAAATCAGGCTAGCCTCTGCTAGCCTGATTTCCTACAGTCGTGAGAACCACCAGGCTCAGCTGCAAGCCCAGTGGTTTTTGAGCAGGTAACCCACTCAAGTAGCCTGCCCCTTAAACCAAGCGCTCCGCAAACCCAGGTTTTTTAAATTGTGAGTAGCCGTGGCATGGCTCCGCACCGTGGTTACTCACGTATACACCCCCGGCGGGAGGCTGAAAAGCAGCCTCCCGGCTCGGGGGTCTCCCCAGTATGCCCTGTGCACTTGCTCAGGGCATACTGGAGCTTCCGGGGGCCACACGGCCCCCGAATTCCCCATCCCCCACCAGCTCCTTCACGGAGCCGGAAATTGTGTGGCCGGCCGATCTGGCTGCCCAGGGCTCCTGCTCCCATGCCCGCTCTCCTCCGCTGAGCTACCCAAAACGAGTCTTACTGATCATGAGACCCGGCTCGTTGTATGCTATCTAGTAATCTTTTATGTTTTGTTGTTTGGAAGTTTGTCCCAGTGGGGATCCTATAGAGAGTGTGGGGGTTAGAAAGAAAAGGGAGAGAGAGGAGAAGAAAATGGAGTTGTTTCTGGAATAAAACAGAAATTTATGGAATAAGTTTCTGGAATAAAACAGAACACATAAGATTGCTTTGTGTTTACAAGGGAAGCAGTTATAAAACTAAAGTAAAGAGAATAAATGCTCTTCAAATACACAGATTATTTTTTAAAATTAATGATCTTGAATGTCTCCAAGGGCAGGCTATGGAACCTTACTGGTAATCCTGTGCCTGCCCTCCTAAAATCTGAAATGTCCCTCCTCCACCACCAGTGAATACTGAAATAGCTCCCCTACCCTACATCACTGGCTGCAGTCATTAAAATGTGAAGCAAAGGCATTTAAATCTATGCTCAGAAGCATTCTCCTTTTTAGGAAAGGGGTCCAGGCTCTGTGACAAGAGCACAAAGGTTTCCATACTGAGTACTCAGGATCAGGGTTGCTAGTCAAATGCATAGCAGAGTGGTGTGTGCAAAGATGTGTGTGTGTGTGTGTGTGTGTGTGTGTGAGATACAGAGAGAAGGGGGGAGGGAGAGGGAGAGAGGGAGACTTTTATGTTGATAATAATGGGCTGCACTGGTCATTGATTTGACTCATCACATAATTACTTTATGTGGTCTAAGTCTTAAATATGGCACTGAAATAGATTAAGGGGTGGGGCAAAACCCTCAGTTGGTTCAGAATGCTGCAGCCGGAGTGGTGTCTAGTAGAATGCAGACATTACTGAGCAAATGGATCAAGGGTTCGTTACTCAATATAAGGCAGCTTCCAATGTACCTTTGAGTTGTCTCTGACATAACTGTGGCTCAAATGGTAAGGGTCTATAATAACTGGAAGTATGCATTCACATAATACTTTCCACCCTGCTGCATTTCACACCACTCTGGTTACAGCATTCTGAACCAACTGAGGCCACCCACATGACTACCGGCTCCGTCACGGAGCCAGTGGGGGCTGCAGGAATCGGGGGCCACCCAGCCCCTGGAAGTCCCAGGATGCCCCGCCCGAGTGTGCGGGGCATCCCGTGGAGAGCCCCAAGACCAGGAGGCTTTTGTTAGCCTCCCAGCAGGGGTCTCCTCATGTGTTGCTGCAGCATGGAGCCATGCCACAGTGTTACACGATCAACTAAACAGGGTCAGCGGAGCGCTTGCTCCACTAACCTCATTTAAGGGGAGGGGTAGTTTGGGTGGTTTGCTGCTGAAGTGGTGCTCTCGTGGCAGTGGATGACCAGGAGAAATCAGCCTAGGCTCCCTTAGCCTGATTACTCCTGGTCGTGAGATAGCCCCCCCACACACACACACTAACCCCTTTGCACACAACACTCCACTATAGGGGTGTGCATGGAACCGGCTGGCCCGATTCGGTTTGAGTCCGGAGCAGACTCAAACCTGACCTGGCCAGTTTGGTCCGGCACCCTTCGAACACCCCTCCGGTCCGGTTTAGTCCTGGGGGTCTGTGAACATTCCCCTGCCCCCTGCCGGCCATTCAAATCACTGCCGTGGCCGGTCTGGACCCTTTTTTTTTTTTGCTGTTTGGGCCTTGGTAGATCATCATGATGTCCATTTTGGAGGCTACCATGCATGCACAAATGGCTTCTGTGAGACCTGGCATGGCCCAAGGCCTCGCAGAGACCATTCGCGCATGCGCAGTGGCGATTTTGTTTTTTGGCGACCTTTTTTAAAAAAAAACAAAAAACTTTTTTTAAAAAATGGCCACCACACATGTGCAAATGGTCTCTGTGAAGCCCAGGGCCATGCTAGGCCTCACAGAGGCCATATGCATATGCACGGCAGCCTCCAAAATGGACACCACAGTGATCTACTGAGGCCCAAACAGGCCAGAAAGGAGGGTCTGGCTGTGATTTGAGAGGCTGGCAGGGGGAAGTGGAACCTTCATGGACACACACACCCCACGGCCCACCGGAAGCACCCCGAAGGGGCTGAAAGTTAAAAAAAAAAATTTGCAAACTTGCACAGGGGTTCAGTTCTGGTCCATAAGGAACCAGAGGAAGGTTTGGTTTGACCCCAAACCCCCAAACCACCAGACCGAGCCGCTGCACCACCAGACCCCCGAACCTGTTTGCACATCCCTACTCCACTATGCATTTGAGAATCACTGACAGTGGCCACCTAGCCTCCTAGCCCTAACTTGAGATGCCAGAAATTGAATCTGGAACCTGTGCAAGTGCTCTATCACTGAGCTGCAGCCTGATCCCTTCAATAGGAACTATCTGTGTAGTGCAACCTGATGTATGGGATTTCCTCCCTTGTAACTATGAATAGGATTGCAGCAGCCGCACTCCTTTAAATTCAAGGTGACATTATCCTTTTAAAATCTGTTCCAGAAATATAAGCAGATTCCGGGCCTAACTCTCATTGGATGGTGAACTAGTTTCAGGGTTGTGACACTTCAGACTACAGGTGGGGACTCACTAGATGCATTGTTCCTCCATACAAAAAGCCTATGGGTCTATGTTAATATTAGATCAGTTCACATGAACATGGTTCAAATATGCAAAGAGGGGTGGCAATGGACTGAGACTGCACCCACCCCAACATCACTGAAGGATGTTGGGACGCCCTTCATTTGGTTGGGGGTGGGGTCTGTTTATTTATTTATTTTATCTATCATATTTCAATACTGCCTGATATAGGCCTCTCTAGGCAGTGTACAAAGTTAAAACATAAAAAAATGTAAAACAATATAAAACAGTTAAAATCCACAAAGTAAAAACAATCTCATTAGATAAAAACATATTAAAACATTAAAATTTCCATTAAAAGCCTTGGAAAACAGGTACGTCTTAAGGGCTTTTCTAAAAGCAAGTGGAGAAGGAGGTGCTCTTATTTCAACAGGGAGTGTATTCCAGATCCCTGGGGCAGCCATAGAGAAGGCCCAGTCCTGAGTCACCACCAAATGAACTGGCAGAAACTGTAACCAGACCTCTCCAGATGATCTTAACAGGTGACAGGGTTCATGACAGAGAAGGCTCTCTCTGTCCCTGGACCCAAGCCATCAAGGGCTTCATAGGTAATAACCATCACTTTCTATTTTGTTTGGAAACATATCAGCAAATAGTGCAATTCTTTTAAAATTGGTGTTATATGGTCCCTTCGGGTTTACTCAGGCACCAATCTGGCTGCCGCATTCCATACCAGTTGTAGTTTCTAGACTATGTATAAAGGCAGCCCCACGTAGTGTGCAGTACAGTAGTCAAGCCTAGAGGTTACCAGCACACAGTATATACCACTGTTTTAAGGTCATTTACCTCTGGAAATGAATATAGCTGGGTGTTCTGAATGGCTCCTAAACTCATGCTGCAAACCCTGGTTTTGCAGCGCATCTTTAGGGATGATTCGGATAATAACCCTACACACGATTGAAGGGCATCCCACTGTGGCACATCCTTTAGGGTGGATGCACTCTCAGTGCATTCCCGCTGCTGTTTGCCTGTTTGAGCTGTGTTCATGTGACCTGGACCTATACCTTCTATTATCTTATACTGATAATTACAGTAATGTAATGTAGAAAAGTTTAAGAAGATTGCCACAGTATCCTCCAACAGTGTACCTACTGTTGTGTCCCACAGCCATTTAAAGTATCAAACGCACAGAGAGACTGCAAAGAAACAGTATAGATTCCTCTTAATACCCAACAATGTGTAAAATTACTGTGTTAAGGCTAACATTGCCCATCAGTGTGTCTGTCTCCCCACACCCTATCAACCTATCTATTTGTAAATACATAGGTACTACAGAAATATCACAAGCCTCACGACAAAAGTACTGGCTGACAGACTAAGGAAAACTACTCAAAGTAGTCCCATTGGAATTTAAAATTTGACTTAAGCATTTAACTTGTCTGTTTAATTTCAGTAGACAACTCTGAGTAATTCTCCTCAGTAAGTCAGCCACTGATCTTATAAAGGACCATCCTGAAACATGCTATTGCTTGAGGAAGAGAGGAACAGGGAACAATATCTTAATGGTATTTTTTTTAACCAATGAGCTATCCATTGCAAAAGGAATTACAAAGAAAATAGACTACATTAGCAGTCATTTCAGCTGTGAATGGAAATCTCAAAAAGGAGAGGATTGAGGGCCAGCCAGCCAGTGTTCAGATGCCAGATTTGAAAATGATAAATGCTTTCTTAACTACCTGGGTTCCGTATTTCCTTCATCTCTACTGGAGATTTAATGTGTCAGGTCAGGTTCAATTACCAGTGTTCTCAGATGAAGAAGAAAGGAGATAACTTTTGAGATAACTGGTAGGGAGAAAAACTGTGCTGAGCTGGAAGAGGTGGCTAGAAATGTTCTAGAGCAGGGATGGCCAACCCGAGGCTCTTCAACTGTTGTTAGACTACAGATCCCATCATCCCCCACTGCAATAATTGTGGCTGGGATGATGGGAGTTGTAGTCAACAACAGCTGAAAAACTTCAGGCTGGCCAGCCCCATTCCAGGTTGGACACCCTTGTTCTTACCTGCTCTCCACTGCCCTATGTAACTTCCTGATGCAACTGTGGTCCTCTCAAGAACTCGCTGATGGCACCAAATCTCTGCATGAACCTTGGTTTGTTCACATCCCTAAAGTCTGCCTTCTTTTGTCCAGACCAGGGGTGGACAACCTGAAGTTTTTCAGCTGTTGTTGACTACAACTCCCATCCTGCCATCAATTAAGAGTCCTTCCCGGCCACCTCTTCCAGCTCAGCACTGTTTTTCTTTCTACCGTTTATCTCAAAAGTAATTTCCTTTCTTCTTCATCTGAGAACACTGGTAATTTTAAAGATCCAGCTCGCCACTCTACCCACCCCAGCAGTGCCGAACTGTTTTGAATCTTCTCCGAACAGATTTGGTGCCCAACCTGTGCATGAACTTGGTTCGTGCACATCCCTAGGAGACTTAATACCATTTGGATTGTGCCTTAATAATAAAGCCTGTGTTTTGTCACAGTAGTAGTGTGGTCTTTTTATGTTATTCCAGCTATAAGATATGACTCCAGAACATCTTCCTTTAATAAGAAACAAAGAGATAAGCCATGTGATAATTAAGACATCATTAGCACTCACTAAAGTTCATCAGATAAAACAATTAAGGATTCCTATTTCTTGAAACATGGCAGAATTGAGCAGTGTCATTCAGAATCCTTGTGTGAGAAATTAAGTTTTGACATGAAGAACGTTGGACATAATTTACATTACTCTCAATGTAACTATGCTTCTTGGTTTTTTAATTTTTGTTTTCATATTTGGTGAGTCTTCTCCCCAGTCTCCAGTAAGCTGTACTCATATGCTTACTTTGCATCCCAGCCCATAGCCATCACCTTAGTACAGTCTGCCTAAATAGCTGCTCTTATTATTTTAATAAGAGAAGGGTTGATTGGGAAGCATGTGCAAATCAATTTGAGTCAATTCAATTCAATTGGGATGATTAAAATGATTCAAACTCAAACTGATTCACCCCTAGAATAAAGGTCCTGATCCGAGTTTAAATCAAAGCAGCCCCAATTCAAGCTTGAATCCATTTGAGTGATTTGAGTGGTAAGCACAATTTTGGAGGGCTGTTTTTCCCTTGCCGATTGGTTCACTGGCACTGACTTCTGATTGACTTGAGATCTTCTGCCTTCTTGGTTGGCTTGTTATCATTCAAATCAAGTATTGTCATGGGCAACTGTGCTCCCATTGGCTGCAGAGAGGGAGCAGGGAGGGGGGAGGCCAAAAGAGGGATTTTCAATATGTATTTAAGAGGCTACTTGGAGAGAGAAAGACAGAGGGGCATTTGTGCCTCTGGAGAGAAGGATCAAAAGAGAGAGATTGCTGCAGCACAGCAGCACTGAGAGCAGAGACTAATGGTAGTAGTCTGACACTGCCTGCCTGCCGGGCCCAGTGAGTGGAGAAAGAGACCAAGGGTGCCTGCTGGCTTATCTGTCTCTCTATTTTTCTCCCCCCTTTTAATTTGCAGTGGCAACAACTACTTTTATTTTCTTCTTCTAGTTTTTTAAAATTGTACCAGCAGCCCCCAGTGGCTTTAACTGGGTGTTGCTTGGATTTTTTTCTTTGGATTTCTTATTCTTGCTTGTAGTCCCCATTGGCTTTAATAACTGGAGTGCTGTGCTTATTTCATTTCTTTTCTTTTGCAGCCCCAAGCTGCACCTTTGCTGCTGCTGTCTGTATGCCTCCATGGTGGGTTTTGTAGGCTGGTATGTTCTGTCTGGTGCCCAACCTCTGTTTCCCTCCCTCTACACTGGTTTTTTTTTGTTTTGATTTGATTTGATTGTTTGGGTGCATGGATACCTGACTGGTGCCCACCAGCCCTCCCACCAGCTGTTGAGTCCCAGTGTCTGCTTGGCCCATGAATGCCTCCGAGAGCAACACCTGGAATTTTCTCCACACTGGACTGTTACTTCGAATCTCTGCCAGAAGGGAGTTAATGCGTTCACACATCAGCCAGATTTACTGTGGTCCATGTGAAATCTTTGGAAGCACTCCACAAACAAATTGGGCTTTTCCTTCAGAATTTCACCTCAGCCCAATTTATGTCCGAGTTTTTAAAATCCTGTATTTCGTTTATTATTCATTCATTCATTCATTCATTCATTCATTCATGTCCCAGTCTGCCCGTTAGTGATACTGACACATGCAGACACACACGCACACACCACTGCCATGGCCGATGATGAGATGATGGACTGGTGCCCTGACCCGTGTGTCAGGTTGTCAGCTGGGACTCAGCACCAATCTGAGGCCATGGTATTATCCAGACATAGGCAGGTAAGGTTGTATGCTGGAGAAGAAAGAAGACTTCTTCTCATAGTAAGAGCATATGCTTTGTCTCTTGTCAAACCATTGATCAGACCATGACTGCTCAGTCCTCTTGTCTCTCTGTGGAAGGCAAAATGGAAGGGAGAGAGGGATGGAGGGAGGGAGGGAGGGAGAATGTCTACTATAATTTTTTATGGACTAAAGTGTGGAATGCCTGCCACACTTAGTACAATCTGTGCCTAAAGTTACATAAACAGGTACAGAACGGTAGTTTTAGAGGACAATCGGCTACTGCAGTTTGAAGAAACAATTTCAAAGAAACTTTGACTTTTAGTGGCTGAAGAAGTGACATTTTGAAAAGCAACTTTTTAAAATGAAAAAACACCTTTCCCACTAGACAAAACATGCTGTGTTTATGCTTTGCATATCTATTTGCCCAGCACCCAAGAAGACACGAGACACAAAGGTATTGGTTGAAATAAGGCCCACAATTTATTTTAGCTTTTAAAAGTAATGTTGTTAAAGAACAGGGGTTGGTTTTCCACCCCATACAGTGCAGTATCTATAGGCATGCGCCACCAGGGCATGCCTCGCCTATAGAATAAGGCAATACAGCTTGGCTCCAGGCAGCCCCAGTGCTCTAAAGCAGGGGCTGCCCATCCTAGCCAGCCTAGTACCAGGCCTCGGCCATAGCAGCCCCCCCCCCCAGTAGCCATTCAGCAATTCTGGGGAGCTTAGCCTGACAGAGTAGATTGCTGAGCCGTGCAGTCTCTCGAGAGTAGCCCTGTCCGACCTACAGCCAAACACTTACCTGTAGATGCTCACCAGCCTCAGATGTTATTCCCAACCGCGCTGTACAACCCGCAGCACCCACCACCACGCAAAACCGCAGCCAATCCCTGTTCAAGATCCCTGAGAAACAAACTTGTCCCCTTGGGCGAAAGGTGAACTCCATCCACCTAAACAATTCAGGTGCCAAGAAATAATGTTAGGGTGTGCTACAGACCATCCCACAAGGGACCTTGAAAAATGTGCCATTTGGGTGTTAACTTTCCTACAGGCCCATTCAATCTTATAGGGGTCCTTGGCGCCCCTCCAGACCCTACGCTGTAGCATAGCAGACCAAATGACTATGATCCTGGGAAACCACTCTAGAACCTGCGTGAGGTCCAAGTGGATGCTATGGGTGATGGAAAGCCCTGACTTTGTAGCTAGATCATTTTTTCCCATGTGAACCACCAAGATATTGGGTGGTGGGTTAGCTGACAGCAATTCCTGTAGCATGGGCAAAAACTGGTTGGTGACCATACCCCGCCAACTGATCCAGGAGATTGATGCCCATTTCCCAAGTCCTAGTTGTGTTCCAGGCAGTGCCCCATGTGCTGCTCTGTGGGCCCAGAACACAATCAAATTACCCAGGATGAGGATCCACGCGCTCTCCGCCTATCGCACTGGGCCTGCAAGGAGAAAACAACCAGTGACTGCTGCCAAGGCACTTAGCGCATGTATCGCTTATGCGTGGTGGGCCACCAACATCCAATACGTTGGATGGCCTTGCCAGAAAGATCCAGCCAGGAAGCCGTAGAGGCAGTTCCAATGAGGAAAGAGTGGAGGGATAACTGCTTGGTGGGGACTCCTGCCACCGCCAGGGCTCGTCGCACCTCTGCCCAGAACTGGTACTGGGAAAGGGGCTGGCCATCACTATAGATGAACAGGCACCCTGTCGCCGGCCCCCACAAGGCTGTGTAATCTCTTAAAGCCCACACAGGGCACAGCAATGAATTGCTGGCAGGGTGCAGCAATACGGGCTGCCCTCTGCCCTTCTGATCGGTCTTGGAGAACCAAAGCTGCAGCTGCACTGAGACATGACCCAGTGTCATGTCCCCAAACTGCACTACCCTGGCTGTGGAGCCTCCCCGGAAACAACTTACTGGCCTGGAAGGCCCCAACGAACATTACTAGCGTGGCAGCGTGGAAAAGTGTAACCTCGTAGGGAGACTGGCAGATGGTCATGAAGCATTCTGAGGCGCTCTGAACAGTGGTGGATGTAAGGGGCCTGCGGCTATCTGTCTGCACTGGACGTTCCCTTGCCCAGCCTTCCAGCATCCTCCTATCCCTGAAGTCTCCTGTGGTATCCCTGAGACCCTGAGCCTTGGTATGGTAAGTGATGGCAGCTAGGTAACCCGCCAGGGCCCTGGGTGACAAACCCTTACCCTTCAGATGTACCAAAAACTGCATCAGATGTTCTATAGGTGGGGGCCATTCTTGACCCACTCCTACCTGGAGCTTAAAATCTTGGAAGGCCCTGCACTGTCTACCATACACAGCCCGAGTGCTTGGAGCCATAGAGGCCAGGATGGCTCTAGGCACTTCTAGGCACCAAGGCTCCACAGCCAAGGGGGCATCCTCTCGGGCAGCGACTCTGCCTCCAGCGCCAGCTGACAAAAGTGACATGACAGTGCATCCACCAAGCTATTCTGGACACACAGCACATGGCATGCCACGAGCATGATGTTATTGGTTAGGCATGCCAGGACAAATGCCTTCACTAACTCCATAACCCTGGAAGATCTAGAAGTCTGATGGTTAACAACCTGGACACTGGCCTGGTTGTCGCACCAGAAGTGCACAGTCTTGTTTTTGAACAGGTCGGCCCAGATGTGTATGGCCACAACTATCGGAAAGAATTCCAGAAAGTTCAAATCTCTGGTAACGCCTGCTGATACCCAGGCGTCTGGCCATTTCTCAGTGCAACAGTGCCCTCAGAAGTACACCTCGAAGTCCAGCCCACCTGTGATATCCGACTGGACCTGAAGCTCAGCCTCCAGCAGGAGCGAATCGCGCCAGAAGGAAACCCCATTTTATGAGTCCATGAAGGACGCTCACAATTCCAGATCTGCCCTCATGGGGGCTGTAACCGTAATCTGGTGCTGTGCCTTTCGAACACCGATGGTGGCATCACAAAGCCATCTTAAGAATGGCCAGCCTGGCACAACCACCCTACAGGCAAAATTAAGATGGCCTATAAGCTGTTAAAATTGCTTTAGCGTGACCTTGCGTGCCCTCAAACAGTCCTGCAATAGTGCCCTCAAAACCTCTAGCTTAGCTTGTGGGAGTCTATTGCTCCCAGATTGTATGTCTAGCTCAATACCAAGGAAAGTTAGGACAGTGGTGAGGCCCTCAGTTTTATCATATGCTAGTGGCACGCTCAGCTCCGAGCATAGACTGTGGAAAGCCTCTAGAAGGCGCCTTCACTGGTCAGTCCCTGCCCTTTCTGAGAAAAGGAAGTCATCCAGAAAGTGAGCCGTTGTCCCTAACCTCAGCTTCCAGCAAAGCGCCCACTCCAGCATGGAGCGAAACGCTTCGAATGCAGCACAGGAAACCGAGCAACCCATGGGCAGGGCTCGATTGATGTAATACTGGCCTTGGAAGGCAAAGCCCCAGAGATTGAAATCAGCTGGGTGGATGGGGAGCAGACATATACAAGAGGAGAGCAGGTCCTTACTCCGCTGTCCCATGCAGCTCTCCTCCGAAGAACCTGTGCATGGCACCAGCATGCACTTGGCCTCTGCACACTCCTAAGTTTGTAATTACCATAGACTCACTTTTGGAAAAGAGTATAGAAAGCAAACTGAACTTCTGGTATTTTCTAAGTGCCGTAGGATTTTGGGGTACAACATGATCACAATCACCTTACGATTATGGAAGTGATCCTTTAAAAAAAAAAAAACCTTGGAGAGTTAAATATTAGAACTTTATTTTGTGGACTAAAGTGAAACTCCACCCCTTGGACTTATTTGCTCTGCTTTTCAGTTTCAGTCGTAATAAAGAAGCATGTTTGTTGCCTGCAATAAGAAGTGAGTAAGAGTTTGTTTCTTCTGAAATTGTTGTGGTAGTGAGTAGGCAGAGAAAGGCCAGGAGCTTAAAGGGTCTAATAAATAAGTAGCTTAAAGTGATCTGAAAGAATCTATCCTAAGTTACCCATTGCTTTATTAAAGCTTCCACTATACTCTACGGGTGTGCATGAATGGTCCATGCCCAACTGGTTCGCTTCAAACTGGGTTCAGTTCGGAGAGTCGATTGTGGACCAAACCGAACCAAGCCTGCTTTGGGTGAACCATTTCAGCACAGTAAGGCTAATCTGGGCAGGGACAGCAAGAGAAGCAATAAGCGGCATACCCGGCTGGTGCAGCTGCCAGAGCTGCCACTTGCTGCTGCTTGCCCTCCCTGGCGCGGCCCCAAGCACACGCCCTCTTTTTTACCAGAACCGGCAGCGGCTCATTTTTGGTCTCCGGAAGCAGTGGTACCAGCTGGGTACGTCGCTTTTTACCTCTCACTGCCCCCACCCAGCCATCCCTTGCCATTAGCTGAGTCCCCCTCCCCTATACTTGTGAAGGGGAATCCTTCACCAGATTCCTCTTTACAACTATATTGGCCGCACCAACTGGTTCAATCTAACGGACTGGACTGGCTGGTTGGTTTGACTGAACTGGTTCGGAGCAATGTCGTTCAGTTCAAATTCGAACCGAACCATGTTTTTTGGTCCGTGCACACCCCTACTATACTCGCAATCATAACAGCTATAAGCTTTGTTGTTTTCTAGCGCACTTGATGAAAACAGAGTCCTAGAGGAATAGAAGTACTGCTAGGCACACTACAGTTCGCTGGCTGGCCACATACTGTAAATTGGATCCAGGCCAGTGCTTCAAGCACCCCAGAATTGAAAAACTTGTTCTACTATTTCCATTTTGCCTTTAATGTATGCACAGCAGATTGCCTTTTCAGGGCTTCTGGATAGAAAAATCTATATTTTATATAGCCCTTTGTGTAAGCTAATGGTCTTTTTGCACAGAGTAGGAGGGAGGACGAAAGTTGTTGCATTTCCCTTCTCCCTCTCATCCTTCTCCAGCAGTGAGAGGAAAAAAGAAAAGAAAAGAACATAGACTCACCTAAAAAAACATGGCTAACTCATCTAACAAGGAAGCTACAGGGCTGATTAATGTTCCTTTTGAAGCCTTCTCCAGGTTGCACCTGAAGTAGAAGTTACTATTGCCACTTTGATTTCAAATTGGGAAAAATGCATGCTAGGATAATGCAAATATTAATAAGGAAAATCAAGATGTCTAGTACTTACTCTGGTGTCTAACCAGGTTAAAAAATGAGTAACCCTTTGGAAACTGTGTCCTCTCTAGAACTAGTTTCATATGGTCTAGAGTGGGCTAATTATTTGAAAGAGGGGCTCAAATGCTCCCATGATACAAGGCAAAGTTCTGCCTCAGATCCTATGCTTCCTGATAGGTAATGATGCTCTGCATGTCATTTTCCACCACGGATGGATTCTATTTTCTGTATATATGGGGACCCTCCATCAATTTCACAAAGGAAGATTTCTTTAGTTAGGGGGTAGGGAGAGAGGATTGGAGGGGATGGTGGGTGTGATTGGCAGGAAAGGGTCTTTTCAGTTCACGTTGAACATTCAAAAGGCCCCACTTATTTTGGGGTGAACATGGGGTGAACATCACCACTCATACATTCCTAATTCTTGCTATCAAGTATTACTAGATTGCAATAAGTGTTTACTCAAAGCATTTGCACTCAGGTTTCAAAAATTACCTCCCCGTTCTTTCTGTGCCATTCACAGTAACTTCAGTATTCCTGTCCTGACTGCACCCAAATCCAAACCAAATGCAAACAGATCGTTTGTGTGAGCAGCACTGTCACTGCATAATCTGGGGTCTAAAGCAACAGGAAGACAGCAGACAAGTACTCAAGACAACTTCAAAAGGCCATGACTTAATGTGGGGGGAGGGGGACCCACAGTCCTTGTAGCAATTAGTTTCAATAGAGGTCTACACCTGCAGCAAGGAACTTTGACTATTTGAAGAGGCTGATCTCCACTATAAGCACAGTGGATTCTCCGATTTAGGTTTTAAAAGCTGACAGGCTTGACCTATTGACACCTCTGAACCAGTGACCTACAGGTGGGAAGAGGTATTGTTAGCAGCGGGTAAGCAGATTGTAAGTCTGGGTTGTTTTGATGTTTAAGATATCCATTTCATCTTGGCGAAAGAACAACATAGAGACGAGCTGTTTGATGAAAGGTGAAACCACATTTGAATTAGCTTGTCTACAAAAGATAACTTTTGCAAATATTTTTACACAGTTATGGATGAAGACATGGCCATTCCTTCTGTATTTAAAATAAGTAGCTTCATTAATATTTTTAACTTCACTATATTCCCACATGAGCCCTCTTAATAAATATATTAAAACCCCTTCCTTACAAGATAGCCTACATTTGACCAGTATTTTGCCTGGGACCATTTCGTGGAAAAAAATCTTTCTGAATCTTACCACTGCTTTCCATGAACAAAGATCCAAGTCTCCATCTTTCATCTCTGATAGGGAGGGCAGATTCTCATGGACTGAAGTGTGAGGTGTTAGTGACTGCAATGTCACTAGTGTCCTAATTTCCTTGACCAAATGGAGTAATTCTATAGTGGCAATTCAGGACGGATGGAACTCTTTCAAGTGAAGATTCACCAAAGTCGGAGTCTGGTTGTTTGTTGCAAATACATGTTTTGCAAGTTTAAGCAAATATTGGCTTCTTGGTTTTATTATAGCTTCATATTTTCAAGGTGTTTTATTTTCATCTACTTTGAATAATATTATCACTTGTCTTGAGCCACTGAGATAGGGCAGGATGAAAAATCAAATACATGATTTTTTAAAAAAAACAAAAAACTCAATGATAAGGTTTATTAGACTAGTTCATGTAAATATTATGGGGGGTCGCATTTCCTGATGTGTTTGTCACATTCAGGTATACACTAGACACTAATTGTATCCACTAATAGCATCCATAAAAGATTAAACACAAGGAGGCCATTCACTCAATCAAAAACTGTGTTCTACCCAGGTTTGGGAGCTGTGTGTGCCCCAATTTTCTGTTGCATAGAAGCAAGGTAAGAGGAAAACCTGGGTAGAAGTGACTGTATGGAAGCAAGGTAGGAGGAAAAGCTGCCCAGGTTTTCCTCCTACCTTGCTTCCACACAATCACTTCTACCCAGGTTTTCCTCTTACCTTGCTTCTATGCAACAGAAAATTGGGAGCACACACAGCTCCAGTATACACACTGGACTTTGTATATTTATTTATTAATTATTTAATTTATATACTGCCCAAACTTTCGTCTCTGGGTGGTTAACAATGACATAAAGACAATTAAAACAAATATAAAAGGTTAAAACAATTTTAAAACAGTATAAAATTAAAACCTACAAATTTAAAAAGCTGAGAAAGCTTGGGTGAAGAGCTGGGTCTTCAGACGTCTTTTAAAAATAGTCAGAGATGGGGAGGATCACATCTTAGCAGGGAGCGCATTCCACAATCTCGGGGCAGCAATCAAGAAGGCCCGTCTCTGTGTGGCCATCAGACGAGCTGGCGGTAACTGGAGATGGACCTCCTCAAGTGACCTCAGTGAGCGGTGGGGAACATAACAAAGAAGGCGTTCTCTTAGATACCCAGGGTCTAAGCCGTTTAGGGCTTTATAAAGTTATAACTAGCACTTTGTATTCCGCCTGGAAACCAACTGGCAGCCAGTGTAGCTCCATCAGCAAGGGTGTAGTGTGGTGTATCTCCAAGATGACCCGGAGACCATATGGCAGCTTCCTGTATATATTCCTATGAATCAGTATGAGAAACTTCAGAGGTAATGTTTTAAAATTTCAAGAAATCATTCCTGTTGTATTGTCTAATAGAAAACATATGAAATGCTCAGCCAAGCTGCTGTCGCCCTATGCTCTTGTACCAAGCGGTGCCCCATGAAGACCTGATAATAACATTTCTCTAAGGATAAGGACATTGGAGAAGTTTGGCAGTCTACCCTCCGAATAACAGGTAGCAGTAATATTATAAGGGGAATTCTGTCCATTGCCATACCAAATACAGTCATAAAATGACTTCTGCTTCAGAAAAAGAACTCCAAAGTTGGCAAAGCCATTAAAGGCCAATTAAATGTAAGTGTTGCTGGATGAAGCAGTGATAGGAAATTAAATCCCAGAGTGAATTTTACTGCCAAGTATCTACAACACCTGCCTGGCCAAACTCCTTGGCTTTGCAGGGTACATACATATAAGTCATATGAGAATGGAGCACTGTGGTTCAAAATCATTTTAATAATGACTGATCCATTTAAAGTTAAGCAGACGAAGGATAAGCTGAGACAGAGATAAAGTGGAAAGGGCATGTTAATTACCCGTGTAACTAGAAACAATGCACGATTGCTCTCAATCATCTGCTTGAATCTCCCTGCTATCTTCCTCTTTAATTTTCCTAAATGGCTGGGCTGCTGCTGTGGAGATAAGGTATTTAATATAGGAAAGGGTTCAGATGTTCTTAGCAGGCCACCTAAGCTGCATTCCCGCCCCTCCAAATGTCATCTTCATTTATGCTTTTCTTTTTCACTAAGTAATATACATGGGGATTACAAATGAATCTGGAACCTAATTTCACTAATGAAGCCATCACAGACACCAATATATAAATAATAATTAGCTACTGGTACTGGAATCTCAGGAAGAAGCTTCTTTGAACAGAAGAAGAAAGGAGTCTGGTTTATATGGATTGGTTTTACACTTTAGCAAAATTGGAGCAATCCATATTAGTTAGGTTAAATCTTGTGTTTCAGAAATGTATTTATTTACTCCACAGTTAAGTAAGATGTAGTTGCTTGGTAAAATATACAGTATATTGTTCTGGAAACGTGAGGAATCTATGCTTTCTGCCAGTGATATTGCCCAATTTCATCAAAATTAAAAGAAGGGGCAGTTTCATATATTGTTTCTGCACTAAAAGATAATTTGTTTTATTTATACACACACACACACACACACACACACACACACACACACTAATGTAGAAACTGGCACCACCATCCTCATCAGAAATTGTGCCTTACACTAGAAATAGATTGTGGCTGACATACAGAGCAAGGATGCACCGGTGCTGCCAGCTGTCTAACAGAACGTCCCAGCTAACTGCAGTGGGGAAGTAGCAATTTTGAAAGTTAGCTTAGAGCTAGACCGGCTCTCTGGCTTTGAGTTAGCAGCAAATAAATCTTTGCCTTCTCCTAATCAAGGGTAGCTCCAGGGTGGGGGAGCACTCCATCAGAAGTAGTTCGCCCCCCCCACCTGCCCCCCATTTCTGTTTCAGGAATCTAATATGTGGGGCACAGCTCACCCACCTATAAATGCACTTAGACCCTTTTGTACAACCCCCCGCCTTTTTTTTCTAGCGCTGCCTCTGCTTCTGTGTTACAGCTCACCAGGTATTTGAAGCTAAGTATCATTTCCTCTGCAAGCCACCTAATGGCGCAGCGGGGAAATGACTTGACTAGCAAGCCAGAGGCTACCAGTTCGAATCCCCATTGGTATGTTTCCCGGACTATGAGAAATACCTATATCAGGCAGCAGCGATATAGGAAGATACTGAAAAGCATCATCTCATACTGCACGGGAGATGTCAATGGTAAGCTCCTCCTTCTGTATTCTACCAAAGACAACCACAGGGCTCTGTGGTCGCCAGGAGTCGACACCGATTCGATGGCACACTTTACCTATCGTTTCCGCTGCTCTGTCTTCCTTTTTCCAAGCTAAATATATCCAGTTCTTCCGTCCATCCCTCATAGGGCTCAGGTTCCAGACCCCTGATCATTTCCATGGCCCTCCTTTGAACCAGTTCCAGTTTGTCTACAACCTTCTTCAACAGTACTCCAAAGGAGGTCTGGCACATTTTCCTCATATTTACAGATTCTGTGCTGTGTACACACATACATTGTAGCTGAATCTAAAGAACTGATTGTTAACCAGGGGCTGGATAACTCAATAATTGGTAATTAAATACAATGTCTTTGATTTGGTGCACAAGTACAGTTTTGGCTGGCTTCAGTTCTTAGAAATAATAGCTAGCATCTGATGGCTGTGTGATTTTCCTACATTAAATGAAATGTTGATCTCAGTCCAGTTTGCAGTTTGCACATCACAGAAGCCGCCATCACAATTTGGCAACTTTGTTAAAGGTTTCCTTGATAAAGGCTGTAGATTAAATTACTGGAAATAAATTAATTTAACATTTCCATAGCACTGGAATGGAACTCAGGGGTAATCTTCTCCAGTCCCTTCACTAACCCCACAATTGGCATATTTATTTTGCCATGATGAGTCTCCCTTTGCAAGAAAGCTGAAAATAGTTTCTTACTTCTGTATTAACTCTTCACATAATAAATAATATCCTCTTCATTTTTTTATTTTTTATTTTAATTCATCTGAAACACATAATTTACTGTTGCAGTAAACAGACATTCAGCATGTGCGTGTTCAGAAAATTCAGAATTGGGTTTGACTCAAGCTGAATTTGACAATATTAGATTCAGAGTCTATGGGCTCTGGTATATCAGATACAGGATCGGATTTGGAATTTGAAACCAAATTCTGACTTAAATTTGGATTTTTCCCCATTGTGGTCAATGAGGAAATCAAAAAGAAATCACCAAAAAACACTGGTTGGTCCCAGAGCCTTGAAACTTGCCACACATGGGGAGAAGGAGATTGGGGCCCACTGTATTATATTTTAAGATCGTTGGTCAATCCTCTGATTTTTGGTGATTTTTTTGAAATTTTGGTTAAATGGCTAAAAGTTGTGAAATCTGGCTTGTTTCAAGACGGAACTTTACAATAACTTGAAACTGAATACTATGTTTCCATCTTCATTCCACTAGCATGTGGAGGAATCTGCCCTTTGCCTTCATGAAAAGTGGTAACAGCATGCCCCTCCCCCACTTTTATATTTCTGGAATGGATGTACATATAATTGTGAAATCTGACACACATGAAGTCCACATTGGCAGGACTCTGTGTTTTTTTTTCAAAACAATGAGTCAAATCCTTCTCTATAGCTGCTCCGGGGCTATGGAATGTGCTCCCTGCGGAAATCCGTAATTTGAATTCTCTATTAGCCTTCAGGAGAGCCTTTAAAATGTATCTGTTTGGCCTGGCTTTCAAGGGTTTTAAAATCAGTTTTAATATTTTAACCAAGATTCAGGGTTTTTAATTACTGCGATTGTTTAATTGTTGTTTTAAAATGTTTTAAAATTGTTAATTGTTGTTATATTGTTTTTAATTTTTGTTTTAGCTCTTTACTGTTTTAATGGTTTGTTTTAATTGTAAACCGCCCTGAGCCATTTTGGAAGGGCAGTATAAAAATCAAATCAAATCAAATCAAATCAAATCAAATCAATAATCCTTTGATTTTTGGTGAGTTTAAAATGTCTTTAAATATGGCTAAAAATTGTGTAATCTGGCTTGTTTCAAGCTAGAACTTTACTAAAAGAAGTTCTGGATCTGAAACCCCTCCTTGGACCATCTTTCCACCCCCATGTTGAGAAAAAGAACATTCCTTTGATTTTATATTATTATTTTTCTTCCCCATTGTAGGAACAGGCAGACCTTTTAAAAAGGATTAAAAGGCCTTCACACCTTTTAATCCCTTAATGGCTAGAAGGGAAAGTGGGAAATTCTTTCTAACCACAAAAACAGAAACATTCAAAATACTTTCACTTTTACTGACTGTTTGTTTCTACAATGGGGAAGACAAAAATTAATATAAGGTTTAAAAATGTCCTTGTTTCTCCACATGAGGGTGGAATAATGAGCCTAGGGAAGGCTTCAGATCCAGAACATTTTGTAAAATTGTGGATTGAAACAAGCTAGTTTTAGCCTTTCCCCCCTATATTTAGGTCCTCCCCCCCAACCCCCCCCCAAATAAGAGGAATTACACATAGACTTGAAAAACAACAACATAGAGTCCTGCCTATATGGACTTCATGTGTGCTAGATTTCATAACTGTATACCCATACAATCCTGAAATATAAAAGTGGGGGCAAAGGGGGCACACTGTTACCCCTTTTCATGAAGGCAAAGGGCAGATTCCTTCACATGCTGGCGGGAATGATAGTCCAAGGAGGGTCTTCATTTTCAGAAGCTTTTATAATGTTATGGCTTGAAATAGGCCATATCTCACCATTTCTAATGAAAATTTCAAAAATTCACCCAAAATCAAGGGACTGGACCATAATTTTGAAGAAGAAAAATACACAGAGTTCTTCCAATGTGAAATTAATATGTGCCAGATTTCATAACTGTGTGAACATCCATTTCAGAAATATAAAGGGGGAGGGGACATGATGTCATCCCTTTTCGATTTGCTCAGGCCTATTAACAAGTATGCTATGGCATCAGTAAAGTGTGCTGTCAAGTCGGTGTCAACTCCTGGTGACCACAGAGCCCTATGGTTGTCTTTGGTAGAATACAGGAGCGGTTTACCATTGCCATCTCCCACACAGTGTGAGATGATGCCTTTCAGCATCTTCCTATATCACTGCTGCCCGATACCTTAACCAAAATTATGTGCTGCCGAATCAGTATGCATTTATCTGAGAGTTTTTTCAAATATAACCCTGGTGTTTAATCAGCTTCTTGCACGGAGATTACTATTGATTTGTTTATGTGTCTGCAAACTTTACAATTGCCAACTGACTAGCACCAATACTGAGCCAAAAACTCAACACAATCGTACTCAATGGGTACAAAAACTGAAGGTGGCTTTGAAGAAATATTAGTTGACAGTTTTATGGCTCTCTTGGTACAGCAGTTAGGTCCAGGTTTCAGCTCCCGGTTTCAAGAACCCTCAACAAACAGCCCTCCATGGCCGTGCCATATGAGTGGGTCCCAAAAGAGTCACTCCACGACTACCACATGACAGTATGGGCACAGTGAGGGATCAGTAGTTAACATTTCTGAGGGCATCAATCCCACTATGCCAATCTCTAATGCTGGCCCTGGCTGGTGTGATCTTAAAGCTGAGAAAGGGGGCATTTTGCATTCCTAGGCATGTGATTTTAATCAGTGACTACTTTGCATTACTGTTTATTTTATTTATTGTTACATTTATATACAGCCTTTCGTTAAAAGACAACCCCAAGACTGTTGGTCCTCTGCCATTCTGATGATAACTCTACAAAAATGTGTGTAATATATAGGTACCATGGTCTGATAGTACTGAAGAATTAAGGGTGTATGAGTCTGGACTGCAAATCTTATAATTTGAGCAATATTTTTTTAAAAAAGTTAAACCTGCCTTGAAGTTGTACTACTACTTTCATTTTTTGTTTTCTTTAGGAACTTCAGGAATTTTTATCACTATAAAAATATTAATTTTCCACCAAAAGTCTGTCCCTGCAGTATCTTTGGAAAACCATTACATCATCATGTGACTCTCAACACAACTACAAAAACCGGCACGGCATTTGCAGTAGTGAGGATATGGATCCAATGAAAGAGACCTGAAAGTCCTGAAAGGAATACTATGTTTCTGCGACCAGAATATCTAAAATACCAATCTAAAGGACTGCCTCCTTCCATATCAACAGACCCACATGGTGGTGTTGTTTTTTAATCCCGGGAGGACCTGCCCTGTATTTCAGCCCTTGCAGAGGAATAGTAGGTGAGTCCAATTCAAGTGGCTCCTAGACTTTGGAACTCCTTGCCTCAGGAGATTCTGTTAAAGAGGTTCCCTCTCATCCTGTCTTTTGTCACCATCTAAAATCCTTGGGTTTAATTGAACTTTCTTACTTTATTGTTAAATGTTTTATCTGATTTTGAGCTGCCTTGAGGCTGTCTTGTTGGCACTGAAAATTTGGTAATAATAACAATAGTTTTTTTTCTTCTACCCCTTTCTGTTAAGCTGAACAGAGAGTTATTTATTCATATACATAATATGAGTAGTAGACTGTTTTTAATTGCAGGAGGGGGGGAAACAAGCACACACTTTATTTTTAGAATATGAATTCCACAGTGAACAAGAGTCCATAACATTCTTCATGCCACAAATGGTGCATAACAGTTTTGCAGACCTTGAGGCTATATTAGAGCATTCATATCCAGAACTCAAAAAAGAAGTATTCCAAATGTTTATGAAATAATATGGTTTTCTGCAATATAGCGAATTCCATATGAGATAAATTTTCATAAATTCCTGATAAAGCTACTATACATATGCACATTGGATCTGCTGAACTTCTTGGGTTTTAGTTTTCCTTTACTGCAAACCACAAGATAATATTTTGCATTAAATGACTTTTTTAAAAAAATAGAAGGATACACCAAACATGAATCTGTTTTCAGTTCTGGCCATAGGTTGAATGGAAAGGAAAATAAAAACAAAAATGAAGGTATTTTTTTCTAAGCCAAACCACCTCCTGATTCTGCTCTGTTGGTGAGGTGAGGCAGTTACCACATGAGTCTACCATCTGAGGATCTCTTCACCAAGCAATGGCATGCCCACTAATCAGTAAAAAGACATCCCTTTCCTCCAGACCTTCTTCTTCTTTTCCCTCTCTTTGCAGCTGATGATGCCCTTTCATCATTTCTCTGCTACTTTCTTCCCCTTCTCATTATCAGCCAGTGGGAGGAAGGAGGCAGTGGAGGGCATGTACCACAAAGGAGGAGAAGGCAGTAATCAGCAGAAGTGAATGTGTGAACACAGGCAGGTGTGTACACAAAATCAACCTTGAATAAAAGAGGGTCATATTTGGCACTTTGCCTCAGGTGCAAAAAGGACTTGAGCCACCACTGAGGGCACAAAACCACATGATATGTAGTGCTTATGGATCGATGAACTGGCACCCAGAGAGAGCTCCAGAACTGGAACAAGATCCAAGAATAGATCCATCTGCAGGGATTATCAGGATGGAGTAAATTTGTAACTTTCCATGCTTTTTGTGCAGTGCAAATTGTGGCAAGAAATCCCATTGCTTATCAGTCTTTCAAAGGCTCGGGGCCGGACCTACCGTTAGTCAGGGCAAGTTGCCCGCCTAGGCAGCTCACTAAAAGGCAGACATTTTCCAGTTATGTTGTATAATTATTATATTGTTACTACCATGGGGTGATCTGCTGGCATGGGCGCATTGAGGGATGCCAGAGGACGTTCATGTGCCGCCACTTGCAGCAGAGCAAACTGGGGAGGATGATTGTGTGTGTGGAGGCAGGCAGGAGCCCACCTTCCCACCAGCCCTTCCCGCTGATGGCATTTTTGGTTGTGTGCATGACCTCAATGTGGTGTCTCAATGCATGATTCTTTCCATTATATGCAATGGGTGTGGCAACAGGATTTGTCTCTTCAGACCATTCAGGACTTATTCATATAAGGACTTACTCACGTAAGGACTTACTCATTTTGTGACTGCCATTTAGCATCCTAAAGGAAGTTATGAACTCCATTCAGTAGCTTACATACTGTGCAGCCAGCAAGATCACATCCCTTTTGGGCGCTTGGCTGGCTGAGTTATATATAAACCAGTAGACTTCCTAACTCAGCATGCACCAGGTTGTGAGCCTTGTTTCCTATGACAGCAAGGAAACAAGGCAACAAATATATCTTAACAGGGCCCTACATATTATGGTCAGAGTGGTGAGAATTATTGGTCCCCGCCCCCTGCCGCTTAGGGCTCACACACACTGACTCGGTGCATATCATACTTTTAAGCCAAACACCACCTATGCTCATCCCATGTTCACCCTGCATTCACTGATAAGGAGAATCCCAGGCAAATCAAGGCATGCAGAATGTGGAACAAAATGCGGCGGGGTGGGGGGAGCAATTATTTGTTTGTTTGCTCTCTTCCCTGCACTTCTGACACTAGACCACCACTGTGTAAAGTTACACCTTTGGAAGTCTGAGTAACGCAAGTGCATATGAGGAGCAAGCTATCATTCTTCTCTTATACCAGGCAGGGAGAAAAACAGGGAATTTTCTCCCAGTAGAGCAATCAGAAAAATTGTCATAATTTGGTCTCTTGATTCCAAGTCCATTTGTCATCTTGATTCTTTAGTTGACTCTTCTTTATCAGAGTGTATTGTATATGAAAACATTTAAATGATATTTCTTTTTAAGAAGTTGCCTGTATTCATTTGTTTCTTTTCATACGGGTTGGGGACCCTAAGAAGATATCTGCAGATGTGCCAAAAAACCACCCAGAGCACTGCTGGAGATTCTTTCTGATTTTCAGTGCAATTGATTTCAGTGATGAAGAGGCAAACTACTTTCAAAACTGGGCAGAGGCTCATCTGTTCAGCTGTGGGAACTGTTGTGAAAACACTTCACCTCTGCCAAGCATGTTCCTTCTTTCGGTCCTAGCTTGTTATCATTATCTCTGTTTCTAACTGTGTATTTTACGATTAGGGATGTGCATAAAACCGGTTCTCCCGGTTCGGTTCGGGTCCGAACCGGGTCCGGACCGGACCGGGGTGGTTCGGTTTTGGTTTTGCCAGACCACCCCCCCGGTCCGGTTCGGTTTCGAACTGGTTCGGATCCGAACCGAACCGGTTCGGATCACAAAAAGTGGCTGGTTTTGAAGGGGACATTGTGTTCTACCTGCCACCCAAATTTCAAGTCGATTGGACCTTCCTCTGATTTTTTACAAATTTTTTTCAAAAAATAAATTTTTGCCCATAACTCACAATGTGGAGCCCTTAGGGGCAAAAAAGCTGGGGTGGGTGGTAGCCACCCATGGGTGTCCTCCACCCCAAAAATCCCAAGGCAATTGGTGGCTCCTAGTATTATTGGTGAATTTCTGAAGAAAATTTTTTTTCCCATTGGCTAGAATGGGGGTTCGGGGCTGCCCCAGACCCACCTCTGTGGGGTGGCAGCACCCCCAAAGTGGGTCCGGGGCCATGGCAAAAATGCCCTCAGTCCCTCCCAGCAATCCCCGTAGAGATAGGAGTGATGGTTCTGTTGTTTTTCTGAGGTATTCTGAGTGTAGATTCTATGATAGCTTATGAGATTTCCAATGAGACACCATGAATCCACTCTCATTTGCTATCACAGAATCCACACTCACTCAGAACACCTCAGAAAAACAACAGAACCATCACTCCTATCTCTACGGGGATTGCTGGGAGGGACTGAGGGCATTTTTGCCATGGCCCCGGACCCACTTTGGCGGTGCTGCCACCCCACAGAGGCGGGTCTGGGGCAGCCCCGAACCCCCATTCTAGCCAATGGAAAAAAAATTTTTCTTCAGAAATTCACCAATAATACTAGGAGCAACCCAACAATTGCCACCCCATCTTTTTGGCCCCTCTCTCTGGGCGCCCTAACACGTAACACCTAGTCAGTCCATCTTAATGCCTACCTACTACCACCACTCCTATCCAAGCAAGTAAGAGGAGGACACTCAGAGAGACAACACCCACTCTCTGATCTAACAAAAAGGCCACTGCTGTGCTGCCTGCCAGCACAGCAGCAGCAGCGGAGCAGCACACTAAGCACAAGAGCAGCACACACAGAGAAGAAGCAGGAGGCGGAGCAGCAGAGCAGCAGACCTGCCGCTCTGCATGATGGGTGACGTGATGCCCAAAGGAACCACCGCCTCACTCAGTGCCTGCCACTGACTAGGCCCGACAGACAGAAGCCAGCCAACCTGCTCTGCTCTGCTCTGATGCTCCCCATGGATGATGCACACACACCCTACATCTGCATCCCAATGACCAGACCAGACCAGACCAAGTGCGCAGAGTCAGCACAGGCCAGCAGCCACCAGCCCAGCAACAACAACAGCTACTACTGCTACCACCACAACCAGTGTTGCCGCTACAATAACATTCCCAGTCCAGTCACGCGCGCCACAGCCTGAGCCTAGCACACAGCCAACAGCTGCTGCCAGCCAGTGCCTGGCAAGCCCAGCCAACATGAGGAGGAGAGAGCTAACAAGTAGACGGCGCACGCACATCACCAACCCATCACGACGGCGCAACTGCAAGGGGAGAGGGCACAATTACAGGCAGGAGGAGGAGGAGGAGGAGGAGGAGGAGGCGGGCGAGGCAATCCTAGCACAGATTTGAAAGTTTAAAATCCACCAGGACATCTTCTAGAATCTAGACTTCTGTTTTTTCTACCACCAGCTGTAGTGTCTAGTTAGTCAGTGTGCTGTGCAGCTGAGCTGAGCTGAGCTGAGCTGCATGTGAGGAAGGGTGATTGTAGCTAGTTCTTTAGTTTCAGCAGACTGAGCATTGAGCATGGGCAGTGGCCTTGGGAAGCAACACAATTACACGACACTCACCTGCTGCTGCTGGTTCTAGAAGTTGCCTCTTCTCGTCTTCACCTCTTCGTGTGTGTGTGTGTGTGCAGTGAGTGCATGCCTTTTGCCTTGCTGGAAAGAAATGCTTCTCTGGTCCACCACCACATATCTGCTCAAGGACACAGAGGCCCAAGGCAGAGGTGGTGGCACCAGTGTGAGTGCATGTGTGCTGGTGGTGTTTGCCACCACAGGTGTTTTGTGTGTGTATGTGTGCGCTGCTAGCTAGGAGGGGGGAGGGAGGCAGGGAGGGAGGCTGGGAGGCAGGGGGGAGGAAAGGGGAGGGGGAGAGGGATGTAGAGGGGATTGAAGGGGGGAGGGTCCGGCTCAGAGTTGGTCAGCCACATATTTGTGCACACACGTGCTCACGTGTGTGCTTCGGTGGGAGAGACCAGACTCTCATCATCTGCCAGACCGGGGTTGGGGGCAGGTGAGGCGGTGGTGGGCTGGAAGGGAGGGAGGATGGAAGGTGGTGAAGAGGAAGGGGAGAGGATGAGAGGGGAAGGATGGAGGGAGGCATGGGGGGGAGGAAAAAAAACATGTAGACAGACACACACCACACTACACACAGAAAGCATCCACACACAGAGACAGTGCTAGGCATCCATTCACACAGACAGACAGACAGACAGACAGACACACAACAGGAAGAGACAGACTGAGCCTGCACCACACACACACACACAGACCCAATTCCCCCCCTGCACAGTTATCAATCAATATGTTGTGTTGGCAGCCAGTTCATTGCTATTCTGATGGTTTTGGGTTTTTTGCCATCAGCCAACATCAACAGTGACCACAATCAAGATGAACATAAGATGATAATAATTCATTCGTTTCATTTCAAAAAATCACCCAATCATCTTCTCCATGTAAACCAAGCCCCCCACACATGATTTCTGGTGACATTTTCAATAAAATCAATTCATTTGGCATTCATCATTTTGTTCTCCCTTTGTCACCTTTTTTTCTTTCTTTTGCATAATTTTGAGGCTTGATTTTGACATGGGGTTTTTAAAGAAAAAATTATTTACATGTTTATTTACATACAGTATTTACATATCTACACTGCATTTTTGAACGTATACCCGCCGCTGCCGCTAAGTCTAGTACTCCGTGGGCTGTGCTACTTTGGGGGTGTGTGCCGTGCCCACGCCAGGTCCCCAAATGCTGACAGGTGGATAGATAAAGGGCCTGTGCTGGTCAGCATTGGGTTTCTTTTTAGGTGGGCGTGGGCATTGTAAACATCTGGCCAGTCGCAGCACTACAACTACTACTACAACTGCATCTCTGTGTGGGCACACTACACGCTGCGACTGGCTGGCACGGCTCAGCATCTGTCACGTCAGCTCAGCTAGAGGTGGAAGGGGGGAGGGTAGGGATAAGCACAGAGTTCGAGCCAGGCAGGTGACCAACCATGGGGCAACCCACGGTAATCACTCGCCCGTCTCAAACTGCAGCTTGGGGTAGCCCAACAGGGGGAGGTTCACCTTAAGGAAGACCAGCTGCTCCACCAGACCAGGGTCCAAGCGGGAGCGAGAGGGTGTCACCACGTCCCCGGCACGTGAAAACACCCGCTCGCTCTGGACACTGGTTGGGGGGCAGGAGAGGAGGCGCACAGCCACCACCGCCAGGTCCGGCCAGACTTGGCGGCGGCTCGCCCAGAACTGTGCGCAGTCCATGCCGTCTCCCTCCACAGGCTCCTCCAAGTACTGCGCAACGCATTGCTCAGCACTGGAGGGGGGCCTGGCAGGTCGAGCCTCCCGCATACCAGGCATGGCGCCATAGCAGAACCGCTGAAACCACTGGGCGGATCTCGAGTCGGTAGCAAATGGCTGCTGCGATGGCGCCGCCTGGGATGCCGCGCTGCTGGACTGGGAAGAGGGAGGGGAAGGGGAAGCTGACGCCGGCTGGCCGCCCATGCTGCTGCTGGGTGCGGGTTGGGCCGCGAGGGCTGCCCCCGCACCACTACCAACACCCTGGTCTCTGCGGGCCCTAGCGGCCTCCTCCTCCCTAACCTTCTCGACCAGGATGCCCTTCCACCTGGGCAAGTCGTCGGCACTCACGGCATTGCCCTTGAGGGCTGGGTGACAGAGACAAGCGAGGACATACTCCTCCCTGTCTCCCAGCACATCAACGAGCCGCTTGTCAACCCCAGACCTCAGCCTCCCAGCCAGAGCACGACCCTCTGGCGTGGTCAGAGAGATATGGAGTCCACCCATCAGCTTCTCGAGACCAACAGCTGTGGGCAGCGCCTGGCTCAAGGGAGTGGTGTCGCCACACAAGCCCTTCGTGGCAAGCTGGAAGGGCTCGAGTGCCGACACCGCCTCGGACATCTGCTTCCACTCTGCGTTCGAGAAGTCGCAGACATCCAAGGACTCGTCCCTCGCCAGGGCGACAAGGGCTCTCTCCTGCTCCAACAGGCGCTGGAACAGGAGGAAGGTGGAGTTCCACCGCGTCTCCACATCCGTAGGGATGAGATGGCGAGGAAGGCCAAGGTCATCCTGCTTCTGGCGAAGCAGTCTCCTGGACTTCTCGCTGCGGTGGAAGTGGGCGGCCAGCTTGCGGGACTTATCCACAAGCGTAGCCGTGGCAGCAACAGCACCTGCGATGGGGCGGGCCCCCTTCTCCTGGGACGCCCTCAGCTCCTTAAGGCCAAGGGCGTCCCTGACGGTCAGATGGAGCGTGTGTGCCATACACCGTATGTTCACACAGTCCATGACTGTCTCGACAGCGGCAGTAACGTTGGCTCCATTGTCGGTGACAATGAAGCCGCGGGAGAGGTGTGGACACCCGCCAATCCACTCCTCTATCTGGCGGTCGAGTACGGCCGCCACCTCCTCCGCGGTGTGCCTCGTGTCCATCGTCTCCACGTATAGGACGGCCCACCTGTGCCGTAGTGCATCGGGAGCCGCGCCGGACCCGGAAGCATCGCCCGCGGAGGTCCCCTCACTCTCCGGTCCCCACCAGTGGGCAGTGAGGGCCAGGAAAGAAGCGTGCATCCCACTGACACTGGTCCAGAGGTCAGTCGTGAAATGCACGCTTGTCCCGGCCGGAGCTGCACGCAGCTTGGCCGACACGAGCTCCCTGCACCGGCGGTACAGGGAGGGGACCACGTTCCGGCTGAACGTCGTCCTTGAGGGGATGACGTATTCGGGAGCCAGGTATTGGAGAATACGGCGGAAGCCGTTGTTCTCGACCACCTGAAACGGCTGGTCATCGGTGGAAATCATCTCCCCTATGAGGCGGGTGAGGTGATGATGGTCCACGCGAACAATACGCTGGCTGCCCGAGGACTGCGTCCACCGCTGGACGGGCAGTGTAGCCTGCCTGCTGGCTGGCACACTGCCGCTGCCCGCCCTAGTGGCAGATGCACAAGGCGCACTAGCGCTGCCAGCCTGTCCCCTGAGACCTGGGTGGTGACGCTCTAGGTGTCTCCACATAGGCGTCGTACCCAGGTGCGCAGGGTCCCTTCCACGGCTGACAAGCATCCTGCAGTGGACACAGCGGGCGTGGAATGGGGCATCTTGAGGGACCTCAAAATGCACCCATGCACCACTGCCCTTGGCCTCCTGCGCCCTGGGCGCCGTCCTAGGCCGTTTCTCGCAGGGTGGCTGCAGTCCTAGGGGGGGGGCGGCCGCCGCTGCCTGCCCACTGCTGCCACCCAACCCGCCCCTTCCGCCCTCCACAGCGGAGGAAGGGCCCGGCTCAACTGGCATCGGAGAGGCAGGCCTCTCCTCCACCACCTCGCCAGACCGCTCCCCACCAGAGTGTCGGGCTTCACGAGGGGGGGCCCCACTGAGCGGCGAAAGGATAGGGGGAAGGGGCCCCAGAGGGAGGGAGAACCTGGCTGCATCGCTGCCAGCCGCACGGTCCTCACCGCCCTCTACCTGCTCTTCCAACTCCACAGTCTCCTCCACCTCAACAACTGGCGGTAGCTCAGCAGCACCTGGTGCCGCCGGCGAGGAGGGACCCGCCACAGCCCTAACAGTGCCTCTGCCTCTGCCGCGATTGGCGGCAGCAGGCGTGGGGAACTGAATCCTGCGCACCAAAGATGGGGCCGGAGCAAAGAATTCTCCAATGGGGAGAACTGGGGTGTCCTCAGGCTCCCCGCGTCCTCTCCCTCCCCGTGCCGCAGGCGCACCCCGCACCTGGCCTCTCCCACCTCTGCCTGCCAGCCTTGAGCGAGCCCTGCCCGCCACACGGCGCTCAGACATGCTGCTAGGTCAGAAGGAGGGAGACTTTAGGAGGAAGGCCAGACAGGGTCAAAAAAATAATTTGGAGGGGCTTAGGGGCCAAAAAAAAGGCAGCTGATTTGGAGGCGGCGGGGGGGAAGTTTGTTTTCAAAAAAGGAAGCCAATTGGGGGGAAAGGAAGACTTTTTGATATGGGGGGGGAAGCCAATCGAAGTGAGGGGGAGGGTGTCCTTTTTGAATTTGGGAGTCAACCACCAAGCCAATTGGGGAGATGGGTCTGGGAGGGTTTTTTTTTAGAAAAATAGGGGGTTAAAGGGTGGAACCCCGGTGTGGGAGGGTGGCACGGGCAGTTGGGTGGAGTAGTTGTGGTGTGGGTGGCAAGTTTTTAGCTTTTTTGGGGGGGGAGAGTGGATGGGGGGAGGGCACAGCACCTACCGGGGGTGGGGGAGGGATGCAGTCAACGCTTGGGAACCTGCAGATCAAAGGAGGAAACCCTTATTTAGTGAACTGGAACACAAAGTGTGGGTTCTGGGGGGTGGTTCTCAAGTAATGCTCCTGTGGGGGGAGCATCAAACTCAATGCAGCCTATTTAGTGACTCTAAATTGCACACAACCAAAACCAGAACCCAGTCACACCAACACAGAGGTTGAACCCACCCACTCTGTGACTCTGCCTGCCCAATGCCATGGCAAGCAAGCAGCAGCAAACACTTGATGGCAGCCTCATGGATTGAACATCATGATCATCATCATACGTGTGTATTGGCCCAGCATGTAGTGGCAGCATCAGAGCCCAGCCAGGACCCCACTCAGACTGCCCCAGAGGCAAGGAAGCACTCTGGCATGGCATGGGCCCAGCATGTAGTGGCAGCATCAGAGCCCAGCCAGGACCCCACTCAGACTGCCCCAGAGGCAAGGAAGCACTCTGGCATGGCATGGGCCCAGCATGTAGTGGCAGCATCGCATCAGAACCCTGGACCCCACTCAGACTGCCCCAGAGGCAAGGAAGCACTCTGGAAGGCACCTGTTCAAAAACCACCTGCAAGACGCATGCAATGCAACGCAACACACAGCAGCAATTTCTTTACTGGGCATGGGCATGAAGACACAAGTTTTACAACAGTACATCTCCTCTCCAAGGTTCCCTCCCTCCTCCCCACACCCAAATGCATTTCAGAATAGGGGTGTCCCTATTTAAAACCGCCAGCTAGGGAGAGAAAGGGGCAACAAAAGGTGCACAATCGCACACGCACTAACCCCTCTTCTTCCGGTCCTTCTCCTGCCACTCACTGCTGGTCACGGATTCGCCGCCGCCAGCCAGCCACCCTGGGCTGAGACACAGCAGGGCGGCCGCACGAGGCACACAGGCAACCGGGGTAGTTCAACAACGATGGAGGGGCAGAAGTGAGGAGACAACACTATTTGTGTCGCTCAACTCACCCCCAAGCAGAGACAAAATCAACCAAAAACTATAAAAAGAAAAAAAAACCGATGGCAGCCGCCAGGTGGGTAGGCTACTGTGTGCGGCTGCAGCTGTGGGAGAGGAGGTGGAAAGTGAAGGGGAGCAGAGAGAGAAAAGACTAAGAGAGAGAGAAAAGAGAGGGGGGGCAGGGACAAAGAGAAAGAGAGGAGAGAGAGAGAAAAGAAAGAGAGAGAGAGGAGAAAGAGAGATGATAGAGAGAAAGAGGAGAGAGGAGAAGCGCAGCGCAGCAGGGAGGGGGGATTCAGGTGTGGGGGGAGGACACAGCAGTAGCAGCGGTCCAAAGAGGTGGGGGGAGCAGAGAGGGTGTGTGTGGTTGGGGGCTAGTGTGTGGCAGGGGGCCTGGGGTAAGTGGAGAGAGTCGGGGGCAAGGAGGAAAAGAGGTGGGGTGGGGGGAGCAGAGAGGGTGTGTGTGGTTGGGGGCTAGTGTGTGGCAGGGGGCCTGGGGTAAGTGGAGAGAGTCGGGGGCAAGGAGAAAAAGAGGTGGGGTGGGGGGAGCAG
Organism: Hemicordylus capensis; assembly: GCF_027244095.1. Taxonomy (NCBI): domain Eukaryota; kingdom Metazoa; phylum Chordata; class Lepidosauria; order Squamata; family Cordylidae; genus Hemicordylus; species Hemicordylus capensis. The sequence goes on along the minus strand of NC_069659.1, from coordinate 302,560,879 downwards.
AGAGGGTGTGTGTGGTTGGGGGCTAGTGTGTGGCAGGGGGCCTGGGGTAAGTGGAGAGAGTCGGGGGCAAGGAGAAAAAGAGGTGGGGTGGGGGGAGCAGAGAGGGTGTGTGTGGTTGGGGCTAGTGTGTGGCAGGGGGCCTGGGGTAAGTGGAGAGAGTCGGGGGCAAGGAGGAAAAGAGGTGGGGTGGGGGGAGCAGAGAGGCTGTGTGTGGTTGGGGGCTAGTGTGTGGCAGGGGGCCTGGGGTAAGTGGAGAGAGTCGGGGGCAAGGAGAAAAAGAGGTGGGGTGGGGGGAGCAGAGAGGGTGTGTGTGGTTGGGGCTAGTGTGTGGCAGGGGGCCTGGGGTAAGTGGAGAGAGTCAGGGGCAAGGAGGAAAAGAGGTGGGGTGGGGGGAGCAGAGAGGGTGTGTGTGGTTGGGGGCTAGTGTGTGGCAGAGGGGTGTTGGGGGGAAGGGGAGGGGGCAACAACAAACAGCAAAGGAGAAACTGGAACAACTCGGGCAGCAGCAGCGATTAGGCTGGATGGGGTGGTTGGGGGAGGAGCTGGGCCTGGGCTAGGGTAGGGTCTGGGAGGAGGGAGGGTGGGGGGGGCAGGCAGGGGGGGGAGGAGGAGGAGGAGGGTAGCAAAATATATAAAGCAATATATATCAAGAGAACACAAGCCAGAAGTTTAAAAAAAAAATTAAAAGAAAGACTATAACCAGCAGAAAAAACTTGGGGGTGGGGGTGTGGGGAGGGGGAACCAAACACAGACTCTGAGGGGGGCCACTAAGTGAACAGAGACAATGAAACCACAATTGCTGCAAATTAATAATAGCAAATGAATAAGTGGAACCAAGCAAAGAAAACTGGACTCGGTTTGGCAGCAGCAAACTTGGGAGAAGGCTGGATGGGGTGGGGTTGGGGTGGGGTGTGGTTGGACTTGGAGGGGCAAGTTTGGAGCAGGGAACCAAAACTGATTATATGGGACAACAAGAAACAACAACAGAATCCTCTGGGGGTGGGGGGGAGGGATTCAGGGAACCAACTCGCAGGGCAGCAGCAGTCAGCAGAAACAAACAAAATGGTACAATTTAAGCAAAACCAGCAAGCAATATATAACTGAAACCAATGGAATGCAATGTGAAAATCAAAAAGTTGGACAACAACAAGGCAGGACAAAGAGCAATAATTAATGGAAGAAGATTTAAAGCAATGAGGATGCAGTGGGTGGGAGTGGGGGAGGGGGAGGGTAGGCCCAAAGGATGAGAAGGGAAAGGGGGGGGAGGGGGGGGAGAAAAGCAGACAGACAAGGAACAGGGAAAATTGGGGGAAATTAAGAAGAAAGTAAAGTGAAGTAACACACAGTATACAGACAAGAGACAGACAGAGAGAGGAGACACACAGAGAGTCACAAAGGGCAGGTGGACAAAGGATTAGACAGAGCACACACAGAGAGACACAGGACACAGTCAGGACTCACAGAGACACCAGAGCAGCCAGCAAAGGGCAAGCAGGTCTCAGAGATGATCCCACAACTGCAGCCAAGAGAAGTTTCCAGAGAAGAGGCTTGGGTTTATATAGGTTTGAAATTCCCTCCTTTGGGAGCCCCCACCTTTGCACTCCCCCCACGGCCAACAGGGTGCCAGCTCTCAACAGTGCAACAGCCAAGCAGCCTACCAGACCAAAGGACTCATTCTGGCCAATCAAGGATCAATAGCGCAGCCAATACAATGCCTGGAAATAGCATCACAAAATGGATGCAAGGAGGAGCAAAAGTTTCGGGAAGGAGACACAAAATGGAGGACACACTTTAAAGAGACACTGAGTGAGACTCAATTTCATTCCCGAACCGGTTCGGGAAACCCGAGCCGGTTCGGTACCGAACCGGCTCGAATTCGGTCCGGCTCGGTCCCTGGGAGGGCCCGATTCGGTCCGGGATCGAGCCGCCGGATCCGGACCGGTTCGGACGAACCGGTCCGGATCCGAACCGAACCGCACATCCCTATTTACGATGACATTCTATGAGCCTGGGCTATTAATCTAAAATTCAGTGGGTTGAGATTGTACATATATGATGATAACTTTTCTGCAGTAAATCATTTCTGCAAACAACAAATGACTCAGACGTCTCCAGCCTCTCGATATAAGTTACTGAGCTGTGGAGACTGAATGGCAACAAAGAAAATAACATTTCTTAGAGCTATTTACAAATATTGTGGATATACATCTTGAATATTAAAACTATGTCATTATTTGGCACTCCTTTACAAAATATAATTGGCTTGTTACCAGCAAAACATATGCAAAACATATGCAAATGTGATTAAGGGATTCCACCCCACCCCACCCCGTTAGAAACTTTGCAGAGATACATTATCCAAAGGTGACCTAAGGACATCTATGATATTGACTGGGCTTCCTACTTTATGTTTTTATTTGTATGAATGTATTATCATAAGCAATCATTCATGTCCTTGGCTTTGTGATAAGAATGTTTTGGAGCAATTCTCTAGGGTTATCTCTTTTAGTACACACACTTCTATAAACCTCATATGTACCTGCACATGAACATGAGAAATTCGCTGCTGGGTCAGAGTCTAATCGAGCATCCTGTTTCCAAGAGGGGCCAGCCATATGCTTCCAGGAAGTTCATGAAGAGGGCATAAAGGCAATCAGGGCACTTTAATCATAAGGCAAGAAAAACAAATAATGAAGGCAGAAGATAGCTAGAATCAGGCACATTCAAAATGCTAGGTAGCTATTGGAAGTGGGCATCGACAACAGAAGAACTCAAAGACCTGTGAATGGGGACCATGACATTGAGATGCTCAGAAAAAATCTTTGTCTTACATGGAATCATTCTGTGTCCTGCAGAGCCTTTTCAGTTCTGCAGAATGGAACCACTGGAGTCTGTCATTCCTCTTCAACGTCTTGAATGATTGTTTTTTGGAAGGCTTTGCAGACAGCAGAACACACTCGCATGTCATGATATGGACAACAGCCTAACATGTTTTACGGCAGCAAATGCCCGTATGTTAAGATAACCAGGGCTGTTTTACCATTGCTTTTGTCCATTTCCAACCATTGAAATGGTTCCAGAAACCTGGAGTAGGAAGTCCTGAGGGCTAATTTATCTGCATGCTCCAGAAGATGTAAGTATGCTTTCAATTACTTTGTTAATGCTGCAATGAGACTACACAGAATTCACAAGGAGTATAACACTTTTCAACACTTGCAGCGCATAGTTCTCAGTAGGTTTTTCTTCTCTGTGTTTGAGAAAAGCTGTGGTGTACTCCTTAAATAAGTAATATGTCTCTTTTTTACAGCCTGACTAATCTATTCAGTAGTTCTACTCAGGAGTTACTTGACTCCTGACTACTCAATTTCAGTAGGACCTCCTCTAGTAAATGTAGTCAGGATGTCAGGCACTGTATTTTGCCAGAAATTTTGTTCCCTTGATCGGAAAAAAATAGTAGTAATAGACTGTTGGTAAATTTTAAAGAGGACAAGATGGTTTTTTTAAAAATGAACAAGTATGAAGTATTTTCAGATGTTGCTTCCTTGGCTGAATGTAGGGAATCTGCTTCTCTAGTTCTAGAATAATCCTGTTTTCTTAGGTGCAGCTTGCTTCTGTGCACATTTACTCAGAATTAAGTCCCATTTACATCAATGGAACTGGCTCCCAAGTAAGAGTGCTTCATATTTTAGCTGGGGAGCAGTAATCCATCCTGACATAGTGGATTGCTCGACAATGATATCACCAAATGTCATCACTAAGATTTGACTCAGTGGAAAAACTTGGAGAAATCTGGCCAAGTTTGGCATTGCTAAAAGGTTTTCATGACGGGTTGTTAAAAATGCTCGTTACATTTTCACATGCACACCAGGGATATACTCCAACATTTTATTATGGGTGAAAGGCTGGAGCAGTTTTTCTCTTTTCTTTTGATTACTGCAGATTTGTCATAGCTGTAATCAAGGGGCTGTGATAAAAGGAGTGATATTAATATTGCTTTCTTTTTTTATCACAATATGTTACTAATATCATTGCTTTGCTTAAGTTAGTCATCGAGAATCATAATAATCAGACCTGTGTCTTGGAATAGCACTTGGCTGGTATTGTTTGAGAAGCCTACAGTGCTAGATAAAGATTGGCACGAGCCCACTTTTTATTTATGAATGCATATCTTACCTTTTCTGGGAACCACAGCCCACGGTGGCTAACAATATAAAAACATACAAATAAAAAAATATTCAAATGCAAATATATCTATTTCTGAAAGAGCTGGAAATGTTATGATCCTTATGGATGCAAGAAGGAGGAACCGAAAGACTTGGGGTAATCCACAGATATGTCAGATTCAGACAAATCTGAAGAAAAAACCCAAAGGGGACTAAAAGAACCAGGCTGCCCCAATGTAACTCAGTGAGACGAAATGTTTGCAAACTAAAAGGGCTCTAAAATGGCAAGTCGGTGGGTGGAGCTAATAGAACTCAGTGGTGAGGAGAGATGGAAGGAAGACGGAAAAAAGAGCAAAACCTCTCAGCTGAAGGATTACTAGGGATGTGCGAACTTGTTCAAATTCGAACCGAACTAGCCATCAGGTTCGAGCTGCAGGTTCGAATTCGAACAGAACCAGGGGTAGTTTGATTCGAACCGGTTCGAACTGGTTTGAACTGGTTTGGACATCCAAAAATTGGTACGATGGTAGCTGAAACCCAGGGGTACCTGCCACCCAAACCCCAAAGCAATCAGACACTCGTACGATTTTTTATGAATTTTTGAAAATTATTTTAATTTTTTTCTCATATGGCATAATGGGACTCGAACCAGCCCATTATGCCTTATTGTGGAGCACCCATGGGTGCCAACAACCATGCAAACCCTGAAGCAATTGGACACCCCTATGATTTTTTAAGAATATTTGAAATATTTTTAATTATTTTTCTCATAGTGTATAATGGGACAAGAACCAGCCCATATCCCCTATTATGGAGCACCTAGGAGCACAAAACTGGGGTGGGTGGTAGACAACCAGGCGTGCCTACTATCCACAAAGTTCCAAGGCAATCGGACACTCCTCTGATTATTGGTGAATTTTAAAAGTATTTTGGAATTCCTCATAGAGAATGATGAGGATTGCAGCAAATGTATAGCTTCACGTAGGGGAGAAAGGGGTGTCGTAGAGTGCAGTGTGGTGGGTGGTAGTTCCCACAGTGGGCAAGGAAGCTATCAGAATTATTTGAAAGGAATGGGGCAACGGGCTGATTTTTAAGTGATTTTTGAAGTTTATGTGTCTTTAAGGTTTTTCTCCATAAAGAAGCATGGAGGTGTCAGCAAATGTGTAGCTTCACGTCAGGGGCGAAGGGGTGGCCTAGAGCAGAGTGTGGTGGGTGGTAGTGCCCAAGGGGGGCCAGGTAGCTATCAGAATTATTTGAAAGGAATTGGGCAAAGGGCTGGTTTTTAAGTGATTTTTGAAGTTTATGGGTCTTTAAGGTTAGCAATGAGAATGGATTCATGGTTTGTCATTGAAAATCTTATATGCTACCAAAGAATCTACACTCAGAACACTTCAGAAACAACAAAACCCAGTACCCCATGGGTTAGCAATCCATGGGGGTGGTTGGCACCCTCTTTGCACTAGACCACCATTCACTCTGGGCCACCCCAGCACCCCACAAGTGGCTTTAAGGTTTTTCTCCATAGGGAAGAATGGAGGTTTCAGCAGCCCCATAACTGCACTTGGGGGGTGCTGGGGTGGCCAAGAGCGAGGGTGCCAACCACCTCCATGCGTTGCTAACCCATGGGGTACTGGGTTTTGTTGTTTCTGAAGTGTTCTGAGCGTAGATTCTTTGGTAGCATATAAGATTTTCAATGACAAACCATGAATCCACTCTCATCTGCTAACCTTAAAGACACATAAACTTCAAAAATCACTTAAAAATCAGCCCTTTGCCCAATTCCTTTCAAATAATTCAGATAGCTACCTGGCCCCCCTTGGGCACTACCACCCACCACACTCTGCTCTTGGACACCCCTTTCCCCCCGATGTGAAGCTAAACATTTGCTGACACCTCCATGCTTCTTTATGGAGAAAAACCTTACAGTCACATAAACTTCAAAAATCATTTAAAAATCAGCCTTTTGCCCCATTCCTTTCAAATAATTCTGATAGCTTCCTTGCCCACCTTGGGAACTACCACCCACCACACTGCACTCTACGACACCCCTTTCTCCCCTACGTGAAGCTATACATTTGCTGCAATACTCATCATTCTCTATGAGGAATTCAAAAATACTTTTAAAATTCACCAATAATCAGAGGAGTGTCCGATTGCCTTGGAACTTTGTGAATAGTAGGCACGCCTGGTTGTCTACCACCCACCCCAGTTTTGTGCCCCTAGGTGCTCCACAATAGGGGATATGGGCTGGTTCTGGTCCCATTATACACTATGAAAAAATAATTAAAAATATTTCAAATATTCTTAAAAAATCATAGGAGTGTCCAATTGCTTCAGGGTTTGCATGGTTGTTGGCACCCATGGGTGCTCCACAATAAGGAATAATGGACTGGTTCAGGTCCCATTATACCCTATGAGAAAAATAATAATAATAATTTTCAAAAATTCATTAAAAAATCATACGAGTGTCTGATTGCTTTGGGGTTTGGGTGGCAGGTACCCCTGGGTTTCAGCTACCATCCTACCAATTTTCGGATGTCCAAGCCAGTTCAAATTTGAACCGAACCAGGGGGAGGTTCGAGCAAAACCAAAACCGAACCACCCCCTCCTGGTTCGAACCTGGTTCGAATTTGAACCGAACCGGGCAAACCGGTTTTGTGCACATCCCTAACGATTACTTCCTCAAAACAGTCCCAACCTCTTCTGCTTCTGAGGAGGACATGCATCTAAAGCATTTCACTGCCAGGGGTGTAGCTATAATTGTACAGATGGGTTCAAAGAACCCAGGGCCCCCAGCTCCTGAGGCCCCCCCCCCCAGTTTTACCCTTCCTTATTTTCTTCATTATCTCCCTCACTCTGAGGGGCCACTGGAGAGAGGGGTGAACACGGGCCCCCTCTCCCCTAGCTATGCCCCTGTTCATTGCTTTGTGTTTCTGAGGGACAACCGGTTTGATACATTTAAGCTCTTGGTGTGGGAGTTTAATCCCCACCCAAAATAAAATAAAGTAACTGTATGTTGGTGAACTCTTGTGAGGAATGGAGGGGAAGTTGTGAACTGAATCTGTTAATCTACATATTGAATGTGAGCACCCACACACAGTCACACAATAAACTAACAACATTCACCATTAGATGTTGTTGTTGTTGTTACATTTATTTCTCACTCTCCCTTCAAGGCACCCAGAATGGTGTAAATGGTTGTGTTTATCCTCACAACAACCCTGTAACGTAGGTTGAGCTGAGAAATAAATGACTGGTCCAGAGTAGGGATGTGCAAAATGTTTCAATGTCAAAATGTTTCCACTCAAAATGGGCCATTTCAAGTGTCTTGAGCTCAAAACAAAATGCCCTTTAAATAAAGTGCCTGTTTCAAGTTCAGAATAAACTTAACCCTGTTTTTATTTGAAGCATTTTGACATTCCGAGTGCCATTTTAGAGACCTGTTTTTCCCTTGCTGATTAATTTTCTGGCACTGGCTTCCAATTGGCTTGCTATCTCCTTGCTTCTTGGTTGGCTTCTTATCATACAAATCAAGCGTTGTCATGGGCAACCATTCCCCCATTGGAATATTTACTGTGTACTTATGCAGTGTTTTTCAAGTCAGGGTTGCAAAATGCATTGCAAATTGATACTTGTGTGCACTCTGTGAGTGCAGCTTGTTCCAGCCCTATGGGGATTTGGTGACCCTATCACCCAACCCATTTTGGTGTCCCTAGGAGCTACCCATGGGGAACAATGGGGTGTTTCAAGTTTCCCAATTGTTCCCTATTGCTGAAACACTTAAACCATTTTGAGGATTGTTCCATCAAAACAACCAGGTCAACCACTGTTTCAATGAAACATTTCAGCTACCTACATTTTGTTTTGAGTTTGAAACAAAATACGTTTTGTGTGCACATCCCTAATCCAGTGAGTTTCAATGCAGAATGGGGATTTGAACCCATCTCTGGGTGGTTAACAATAGCATAAAACAAGTTAAAATATAAACAAAAACTTAAAACAATTTAAAAATTTAAAAATCATCCACAAATTAAAACCTTAAAATTTTAAAGAACTGAAAAGGCTTGGGTGAAGAGCTGAGTTTTCAAATGCTTTCTAAAAATGTTCAGAGATGGGGAGGATCATATCTCATTAGGGAGCGCATTCCACAGTCTCAGGGCAGCAACCAAGAAAGACCGTCCCCATGTGGCCACCAGCCGAGCTGGTGGCAACTGGAGACAGACCTCTCCAGACGACCTCAATGGGAGGTGGGGCTCATAATGAAGAAGATGTTCTCTTAGATACCCAGGGCCTAAGCCATTTAGGGCTTTATAAGTTATGACTAGCACTTTGTATTTTGCCCGGAAACCTATTGGCAGGTATTTCCCCCGGAAACCTATATAAAATGGACCTGCAAGGTTATGCGAGGTGACAGGTGGCAAATGAACCTGCAAAATCTTGCAAGGCAGTGGCAGAAAGGTGAATGGATTTGTGAGGGCATGTGAGGTGGCAACAGATCTTGAAATGGAATGCGAGGCAGTAGTGGGACAGGAAATCCCACTTGTGAGGGCACTAGAGGCAGGCAGCTCGGGGTGGTGGGGAAGGATCTTCAAGGACACGCAAGGTGGTAGTGGGATGATGAATGGATTTGAAAATGTATTCAAGGTGAGATCTTGGCTCAAGGAGACCCATCCCACTCCCAGTGTCCATGTCATAATTTGATGCTTCTAGCGGATTGATAACAACTCGGATAATTGCATCTGTGCATTGCCCTAGTTTTAAGGTGCTTCATTCTAACTGAATCCTACTCATGAATTCAGCTCCAGAAAATTTACACACATAATTAATACTAATTGTCACATAATATTTCACCATGTGAGTGCTCATGAGTGAGTGAGTAATTTTAAGAAATAGTTTTTCAGTGCAAAACATTAGTCTGGGAGACCCAATCACCAGCCCCCACTCCTGCCACAAGTTCTTTCATTACAACTGGTGTTTAAGGCCTATGCTGACAAACAAGCTTGTTGCAAAAATAAGGTATCATTTCTTATGGAAAATAGGGTCTTACACACAAAAATACCTAAAAAGAAACTGTTAATATACTTATTTCATTTCAAAGGAAATTGTTCTGGATCTAAATAATTTTCTCATCAACTTAGAACATAACTGAATGTGATGAACATTCAGCACATTAAACTGGAATAATCAATCTCAGGAGACCCCTCAGCACTGTCAATCATCAGTCCTAGCAAATATCTCAGTGAAGAAGACAGCAAGGATTGGGCCAACTGCACTTCAAAAACTGGCAAGCCTGCTGTGATTTCTGAGAAAAAATGTGTATCTGGCATAGAGCCATCAGCCTATGACACACTATTCCCAGGCCAGGACATTTGGTGACACCTCCAGTCTTTTTGAGAAGTACCAGTGGTTTGTTGTACAGAAGCTGGGCCATGAGATCTCCCAGCTTCAGTTATTATAATTTATGAGTATGGTTTGCTAGGGCTCAGTATTCTGCACTGATATGAGGGATAAGGAGAAGGTAGCCTTTTTGTTCCAAAATATGGTTTTTCAGAAGGATTTTCTCATTAGAAGAAAACCTTCAATAACAATCCTTGCTCTAATTAAACGAGTTTAATTCTAAGTTCCATTTTATAACTTGTGTGCTATTACATGAACTTTCAAAATGTTAAATAAACTTAACAGGTAAGCCCAGCAAAATTGCTTGCTTGTTAATGTATTCATTTAGCCTGAGTTTCCACTTTTCAGAGTCCTTTAAAGTTAACATTGAAGCCACATTCAGATAAAATGCCAAACTGGAGGCAAATGTGTGAAAGGATCGAGTTTGTGGTCATCCAAATGTGTGAGATGGTGGTTTTGTCACCCACGTGTGGCTCAGTTTTCAACCCTGAACCTGGATTTGAACCTTCGGTTTGTAGTGAATTTTGCTGCTGAAACCTCAGGTCAAAAAGGGCCATTGGTTCATCCAAATTCTGCCACCGCTGTAACCTGGGTTATGTGCTGTGGCTCATCCCAAAACCATAGATGGGGGGTGGGGACTCAGAGCAGCCTAGAAATGGATCAGCTCTATGCCAGCCATGTTTCTCACTGGCCAGCTCTTGGAGCTGTTGCCCCGGCCCTCCACCATCTCTGCACTCCTCCTGCTGTTGCTTGGAAACAGGGATGCCATGTCCCTAGCATTCATCCATGTAAAGGGAAAGAACCACACTGGAGAAAGCCCACATCCCCTTCATCTTATGGGCCCCACTTGTCCATCTGCACAAAAAGGATGGGATGACAAGACAGGCACAGCAAGAGAGGTCCCTAGCAATTCAGGACTGCAGTTATATGAGCACAAACACATGAAGCCCCGGTACACCAAAAACTGAACAACTAGGTTGTTTCCCCACAAAGGGCACATATGCCAGGCTGTTGGGGAAATGATTCCACAGTTCTTAGCAGAAATACCAATGTGCTGACCCTGAGTATGGCAGGGCTCCCATTAATGCTATGTCTGTAATAAACCTGCAGAAACCGTGGCTATGGCAACCTTCTTGTGGTCCAGTCATATAAAGAGACAACACGTAGCCCCACATATCTGGTGTCTCTGTCCATTGGATTGGATTCCCTAAGCAACCTGCAACACACATGTTGGTGCATTGCCAGGCATGCAGGACCTTTACGTGGAATCACCAAACAAGACGTTTTGACAGCTTCCATCCAGGGAAAGGGAAGGGGCATACGGGCAATGAACCCTTTCATTATTAGCACACCGATCTAGCACGGCGGCTCACCAAGGCATGTGCTTGCTATTGTGTGTGCTGTCTGGCTAACATAGGAAACATAGGAAGCTGCCATATCATGAGCCAGACTATTGGTCCATCTAGCTCAAACTCAGTATTGTCTACACAAAATTGGCAGCAGCTTCTCCAAGGAAACAGGCAGGAGTCTCTCTCAGCTCTATCTGGAGATGCCAGGGAGGGAAATTGGAACCTGAAGATGCCCTTCCCAGAGAGGCCCCATCACCTAAGGGGAATATCTTACAGTGCACATGTTATCTCCCATTTGAATGCAAACCAGGGTGAACCCTGTTTAGCTAAGGGGACAATTCATGCTTGCTACCACAAGACCTGCTCTCCACCCATTGAGCAGCGGGGCATTGATTGTCCTGGATGCCTGCACAGTGTCTATATTTTTAAAGTTCCTGTAGATGGTACTGCTCCCTCCAATTGTATAGAGGGGTGCCTTCAAAACACTCTCTCTCTCTCTCTCTCTCTCTCTCTCTCTCTCTCTCTCTCTCACACACACACACACACACACACACACACACACACACACACACACACGTTCACCTTGGCCCCACCACCCAACTTGGAGGAACCCCAGGCTGGTGAGGTATCATGCATAGCAGCAAAGGAAAATCTACCATGAATGGGATAATCCAACGTTTGGGTTAAAAGAAAGCCACTAGGTTTTTTTAAGTGGTTCTGTTCTAATTTTGTACCAGTTTGTAGAGGAAGGGGGCCCAGCCCTTTCCCCTGGGATGCAAGGATGCCATCTTGGCCATACCTCATGAGCGGAACTGTCCAACAGATCAAAAGGGACATGCTTGAGAGATAACAACATGTGCAATAGAATAAATTACCTTCTCCCAAGGACCACTCATGAGAGTACCTGACCATGGAGATATGCATGTGGGTCAGAGGGCTATTGCTGCCCAGCCTGGTTGCTAAACGCATACAAGCCTTGGGAAAGGGTACCCCAGCAACACCTTTCCCATTCCCGGCAACTGCCACAAACCAACAGTGTGAGTGCCCCCTGTGACAGTCTGGTACCCCCACACTATATATCCACGGGGCTTTTTGCCCTGCACAGCCACCTGGCTTGCCAGGGATCACTCAGATAGGTGAGTGCCCTGCCCTGGGATGCCCTGTGGCAGCTTATTTACATATGCTGCAATACTGGTCGCAGCCTGGCCCATTTGGCTGTGGATGTAGGATCCATACCCGGTCTATCCCAAATCTGCCCACCCCAAACCAAGTGGACACATGGAGTGGACCAGACTCCTTGGAAGTCTGGAAGGGTTGTGGAGAGGGGAAAGTAGGGAATATGAGTTCTATTATTAAGCAGAGATACCAGGAGCCCCACATTAGTGGGGCCCCTATAGTTGGGTGGCTACCTCATGAGAGTGCAGTACAATGTGGTTTGGTTTAAATGTATTAATCAGTGTTTGTCTGGAGGACCGTTTCAGGTGAGTAGGCAAGCTGAGGAACAGCCCTTGCTGGTCTTGCGGCCCTTGGGCTGAGATCCACCCCTACTTGGGGGCAGGCTGGCATCCAGCACTCAGAGTACTGTGGGCTGGGTGGATGGGGCTGCCTGACCTCCGCTCAGCGGGGTTCCACACTGTGGCTGTTATGAAGTCCGGATTCAACACCCAGTCTGTTGCCTGGGGTTGGGCGGTCCTCCTTGTGAGGGTGGCCCTTAATTGGAATAACCGCACTCTGAATTGTCATGCCTCACTGCAGGATGTATGTTACCTAAATTAATAAAGTGGCCCTAGTTCATCCAACTATATGTGTCTTGTCTTTATTGGGGCCTGTGGGTGCAATAGAATTAACTATGGACATAAAAATATCAGCCAACTAGTTATTACTTGGCCTTATGTCATTAAATGCTCAGATTGATGATATTACACACATACTGTTACAGATAAGGGCATGCATGGACAATGTCTAATTTTTCAGGGGTGGGGAAGCTTTACATTATGTCATCCCACAAGAGTTAAAAGTGTCATGTGGTGAGAATCTAATGACAGAAATTTGGCTGTAATTGATATAAATGCACAAAGAATTCTGAAGTTGAAACTATAATGAAGAACATTTTTATTAAAACAAGTCTAACAACCTTGCTCTCACAAGCATAGTCATTAAATTCACAAAGACAGATATTTCTATCAGATTATCTTTGAAAGAATAAAGCACAAAGCTATCCATAAATAAAAATATGCCAGATTGCTTACCAAATACTCTGTCCACACCAAATGCCAGGAGCAGTTATGGGATGTGTTGAGTGAGAAGAACAAGGAAATATAATTCCATTATACATATCATACCTGCTTTTTCATAAGTTCTGTGTCTTGTTCTTCAGGTTACACTAAAGCACTAAAATAGTGGTGTGCGATGCAACCATGTAAGAACATAAGAACAGCCCTGCTGGATCAGGCCCAAGGCCCATCTAGTCCAGCATCCTGTTTCGCACAGTGGCCCACCAGATGCCACTGGGAGCCTACAGGCAGGAGTTGAGGGCATGCCCTCTCTCCTGCTGTTACTCCCCTGCAACTGGTATTCAGAGGCATCCTGCCTTTGAGGCTGGAGGTGGCCTATAGCCCTCTGACTAGTAGCCATTGACATGAAGTTGAGCTAAACTGAGCTAAAGCTGAAAAATGCATTTGAATCCATGTACAGATGGATTCTGGGAAGGCTGCTCACCCACCAAACATAGGCTTCCCTTCTTCATTTTCATTTTCCCCACATATCACAGAAACAATATAGACCTCCAACCTGCCTGAGTAATCAGAGCTACTTTCTCATGCACAACCCTTGAGATATATCTCAGCTGTTAGCCTAAAAAACCTAGTTTATAGTAAATGTAAGGTTACATTAGCCACCTAATGGCACGGCAGGGAAATGACTTGACTAGCAAGCCAGAGGTTGCCAGTTCAAATCCCCGCTGATATGTTTCCCAGACTACAGGAAACATCTATATTGGGCAGCAGTGATATAGGAAGATGCTGAAAGACATCATCTCATGTGGATATTGTTTGATGCAACAGTGAACGTAAGTTGTTGGATGAGAAAGATCAGGTCACACTTTTCAGTTGAAAATATAACACAGTGTTCAGTCCCAGAAAGGGGGCAAGCTATTGAAAGGCTTGCAGAATTAGCCCCTTGTGCAATTTCATACCAAGTGTTGCACAATACTGCTACATTTTTCACACCTGCACACCCCTAAGCTACTTGAAAAACTATAACATGAACTCTGGTGAATAGACTTCTATTACCTCTTATTTCCTGTCAAGCCTTCAAACTGTAATCCCTTGCCATAACCTTGACAGAATTAGATGGGTCCCTGAAAAAGAAAATAAATATAATTATAACATGACATAGGTTGTAAGCGTTTACACTGGACTCATTGGTGTTTCAAAACATTTGACCTTGGTTACAGTGCATGTGAAACAGTTACTGAAGCAACGCCACAGTGTCCTGCTACAGCAGTTTGTTATCCAAGCTGTGTCCAACCCAACATTAAGCATAATACTGCAACAGTCAGTCATCAAAACTTTGAATATCTTACACAGGCAGGACCCAAGAGGTGTGCATGGGGGAAAATGAAAACACTTTACCCTAGCCCTGAGGTCTTAGAGAGGCCAGTCTTGGCTGCACACCCATTTTTATGAGAGGGGGAGGAAAGAGGTTTGACGTAGATTGTGCTTGACGATGTGTGTGCAAATTTATTTTCCTGTAGCTAAAATCCATATGACCCACATACTACACACTGTCCTGTAGGCAGCTTTCACACTACCCGTGCTGCTGCAGACATTTTAAAAACATCAGCAAACTTATGCAAGAGTAAAGGTAAAGGTAAAGTGTGCTGTCGAGTTGATGTCAACTCTTGGCGACCACAGAGCCCTGTGGTTGTCTTTGGTAGAATACAGGAGGGGTTTACCATTGCCATCTCCCACGCAGTATGAGATGATGCCTTTCAGCATCTTCCTATATCGCTGCTGCTCAATATAGGTGTTTCCTATAGTCTAGGAAACATACCAGCGGGGATTCGAACCGGCAACTTCTGGCTTGCTAATCAAGTCATTTCCCCACTGTGCCATTAGATCCTGTTCTGCAAATGCCTAAAATTGCATAAACACAGTTGGACAACACTACAGACAATATTTCCAGTGGCTGCAGTGTTGCACAACTGCATTTGCACAAAACTGAGCTAGGCTCCTTTAGCCCGGTTTTGCTTGCTCTTGTGAATAGCCTCTTCATTCATTCATTCGATTTCTATACCACCCTTCCAAAAATGGCTCAGGGCAGTTTACACAGAGAAATAATAAATAAATAAGATGGATCTCTGTCCCCAAAGGGCTCACAATCTAAAAAGAAAGATAAGATAGACACCAGCAACAGTCGCTGGAGGTACTGTGCTAGGGGTGGATAGGGCCAGTTTACTCTCCCCCTGCTAAATAAAGAGAATCACCACGTTAAAAAGGTGCCTCTTTGCCAAGTTAGCAGGGGTTCACCATTTCTTTTAAATGCAGAGGCTTTTGAAGAACGTCTTTGCCCTTGTGGTATGGGGGAGGTTGAAACTACATCTCACATTCTTCTGTACTGTCAACTTTATGAGATATTAGGCTTAAGTTTATTTCTCCTGAACTCATTTCGTATCCAGCACTTACTGATAGTGCTTACTTAACTTTCCTTTTAGCAGATCAAAATGAAGCTAGGTTATATAAGGTTGCTAAGTTCTGTTATATTGCTAGTAGGATTCGCACTCGTGCAGGGCATACTGGAGCTTCTGGGGGCCATACAGCCCCCAAGCTCTCCAGCCCCCACCAGCTCTGTCACGGAGCCAGCAATCGTGTGGGCGGCTGATCTGGCCGCCCAGGGCTCCCGCTCTGATCGTGAGCAGGAAGAGCGGACTTAGCCCACTCTCCCTGCTCTGCTGCAGAAACCGGGCCTCACTGATCGTGAAACCCGGCTCTCTGTATGTATTTAAATGCTTTTACTTATTTCTTGGTCAATGACCATAATAAAGACTGACTGACTGAAGCTTTTAGCAATGACATTTAAAGACCAATGCCCAAGAATCTCCAAAATAAAGACTTCTAAATAAACTAAAGGACACAGTTTTTCAGAACAAACAAGATCTTTTATGGAGAGGAAAAGTGTGAGGCATATTATTAATCTGTTATGGAGCAGCGAAGAAGAAGAAGAAGAAGAAGAAGAAGAAGAAGAAGAAGAAGAAGAAGAAGAAGAAGAAGAAGAAGAAGAAGAAGAAGAATTTTGCATTAGACCTGAGGAAATAATTCTTTGGCATTGCTTCAGTACATAATATGTTTGTGTGAAATGTATGGATATGGGTATGTGTTTTTGCTAGATCATGAAGAAGTATTAGCTGCTCAAACTAAAATAAGGCTGTATATAGTTATATCTAATTTTAGTGGTGAGCCTGCTGTAGAAGCACACTCACTAAGTTTTGACCACACAAATCTTCTCTCTCCGATCAAGATCAATTTGCAACAGAAGCTGGATTTACACAATGAAAATGTGCAAATGACTCACTAACTGGCCCTTGTGTCAAACACAAAGCCATCTCCCTGCCCCTTCAGAGCACGGCTGTGCATCGTGTTGACTAGCTAACCTGTGTGTCAATCACAAAACCACCTCTCACCCCTCACAGACCAGTTTTTCAACTGCAAAAAACAATGGTGTGAAGAACAGTTTAAAGCTTTAAAAAAAATAAAACGCTGGACAAATTTTTGATCAAATGAACATGAAAGGCATTTGAGAAAAAGATAGAGGGCTGTCATTCCTGAAACATGGGCAGAGGGCAAAGAGGAGAAAGCAATCCACATTTGACTTGGAAATTGTACACGTGTCCTTCAGAATTAAGGTGGGGGAAGCAGATTTTACCTCACAGCAGAAAAACTTGCACCTCCTCCTGTTTTCAGTGTATACCACAAATAACTTATGGTTCTATCTATTTAACCCACTCCATTATGCTTTCCCATAAAACCTGTTTGAAATCTATCTATCTATCTATCTATCTATCTATCTATCTATCTATCTATCTATCTATCTATCTATCTCAGTACATTTCCATGATGCTCCATATGCAAATCTCTGGGCAGTGTACAGTTCTGCTAAGTTCTCTGACTGAGTGATTTCAAAGTTCTCTCATTGTTGACAATATGTTTTCTTGAAAAAAATATGAGGCTGTATGCACTCATGACTGACAATTTATTTCAGACACATTTTTAGCTCAAGATAATACAGAATAATATATTTCTCTAGATATTTTGCCATAACATTTTGAAAACCTCATCAACAATGCATTTGGACACCCTCATAATTCACTGTGTTGTGTTTAACATGGGTTGAAAAGAAGATATATAAGGTAAAATAGGCAAATAAGTCCCCAAACTCATCATCATTTTGTTTCTAAGCTACTATAGAGTTGAGTTTACAGGTAAGAATTGTTTTACTTTATTTTCCATTTTGACCCAAAAATTCCACTAATATGGATTCACTAGATACAGCAGCCTTTCCCACTACCTGAATTTAATTCAAACCATTCTGCAAAGTTCTAATATTAATCCTTTCATTTTGGTTTTAAGTTACTGCATGTATGGCACAATGGAAATATTTTTTCAAACATAAATTGGAAACATACTTTCAGAAAGTAAATCCACTCCTTTCAGTGAGGAATGAAACTGCTTTAAGTAACTTTCCAGCTAAAATAGAATGATATTATTTCACTTAAAATTTCACTTGGAAAAAAAACTTGAGAACAGTGAGGAAAAGATAAGATTCAATCTACTAGGATCCTGATTTGCAGTTTTTCATGAGTTGCCCCAGTGGGCATTCTTTACACAGCAGGCTTTACCGCGAATTTACTGTGAGGCTTTACTGTGAACTCAAAGTTGTCCCCAATAAATGATGCAAAAAGTGGATTTTTTTTTTACTCTGGATATAAATCAGACTGTTCTCTAACATGCAGTGAAAAACCCGAATTGTGTTTGAAGTGCTCCCCGATAACTTGCAGGGACTTCAGGGTAAATCTGCCCAGTATGTGAATGCTTTGGAAACCATCCATTCCAAAGGAGATGTGAACTAAAGGGCTTTAAAAGTCCTGTGTGGAAAAGGCCCTGGTGATCATACAACAGCCTTCCTATCTTGGTTTCCACTAGGAACTTGTCCTATGAATTGAAATAGGACTTGAGCAGAATACATTACATTCCTTGGGGATGGGCCCTCTGATTATGTGTGCACTTCAATGGCTTTATTAGAAATCTTGCAGGAGAATACTTTTTCACACAACGCATAATCCACTTGTGGAATTCTCTGCCACAAGATGTGGTGACAGCCAACAACCTGGATGGCTTTAAGAATGGTTTGGAGAACTTCATGGAGGAGAGGTACTACAACAGCTACTAATTGGAGGGCTGTGGGCCACCTCCAGCCTCAAAGGCAGGATGTCTGAGTAACAGTTGCAGAGGAGTAACAGCAGGAGAGAGAGCATGCCCTCAACTCCTGCCTGTGGCTTCCAGCAGCATCTGGTGGGCCACTGTGTGAAATAGGGTGCTGGACTAGATGGGCCTTGGGCCTGATCCAGTAGGGCTGTTCTTATGTTCTTAAACAGAGCTCCTTCTCATTCCCTCATGGAGCTCCATACAAGCAGAAACTGCCCAATTTGTGTCGTTGTCAGGGAATGTAGAGTATGTCCAAAGGTATTTCACATTTGGTCTGTTCCCTGACATTGAAGAAAATGGAGCAGGGCATGCTAATATGGAATCCCATGTTCACACTGCATCCCTAGCATGTATACCAAAAATCAGCCTAAAGATCTGATGCGACAAGTCAGAATGCAGATTATCTGCTTTACTTTGGCTGTGGTTCTTAAAAGTCACAGAAACATTTATGTAAGGAGAAGTGCTGTTCTGTTCATGCAAACTCTGCTTAGAATCCAAGCCACTTTTAAAAGTCTAAACAAAGATGAAATCTAAGCATACAGACTTAAGTAGAAGTAAGTTCCAATTTATTTTCCAGTAAATATGGTTAGGATAGGAAGGTCAGGCATTCATATTATGTGTAAATTCAATTATGTGTAAACTCACAATAAGCAAATTTTAATGTAGCATTATGGTTTAGTTTATTAATGTATATCCCACCTTATAAAATACCACCTTATAAAATGCATGTAAGGCTGCTTACAATAAATTAGGAACATAGGAAGCTACCATATACTGAGTCAGACCATTGGTCTATTTAGCTCAGTATTGTCTTCACAGACTGGCAGTGGCTTCTCCAAGATTGCAGGCAGGAGTCTCTCTCAGCCCTGTTTTGGAGAAACCAGAGAGGGAACTTGAAACCTTCTGCTCTTCCCAGAGCAGCTCCATCCCCTAAGAAGAATATCTTACAGTGCTGACACATCAAGTCTCCCATTCATATGCAACCAGGGCAGACCCTGCTTAGCTAAGCAGGTTGCTTAGTTGCTTTGCTTAGCTTGGTTGCTTAGATTAGCAACCAGGGCACCCCTGCTAACTGAGCAAAGAGGCATCTTTTTAAAGTGGAAATTCTCTTATATTTAGCAGGGGGAGAGCAACTGGCCCTATCCAACCCCAGCACAGCATCCCTCCAGTGGCTGTTGCTGGTGTCTATCTTTTCTTTCTTTTTAGATTGTGAGCCCTTTGGGGACAGAGGACTATCTTATTTATGTATGTTTTTTTCTATGTCAACCACTTTGAGAACGTTGGTTGAAGGGCAGTATATAAATATCAGCAGCAGTAGCAGCAGCAGCAGCAGCTAAGGGAACAAGTCATGCTTGCTACCACAAGAACAGCTCTCCTCTAAATTAAAAAACAACAACAGTGATACAATGAACCCAATATCATATTAGGTAAGCTTCAGCTAAATTGGACTGCTTCATATAACTATTAATTCAAACTTACAATTTTTTCGAATTGATATTGGTAATAATTATGTTTGCTTTTCAGAATTTATATTTTGCTTTATGGCTTTAAAAATCTTTGAAGGTGGCTTATAACCAATAAACCAATAGTATCCTTACAACTGGTCTCTGGGTCTACAGGCTCCTTGCAATAGCTAAAGAAGTCAACCAAGTCTGGTAAGAACCAGGTTGTGTGACCACCTGGGGTCCCATATATGCACATTGAGTTACATGCTGTAAAAAGGTGGGATATGTTACAAATAAATGCCCAACATTCCACATAATAAGGTCCTTAAGAAGTTCCTTAATTTCCTAGAGCTCGCTGAAATAAAATGGTTTTCACGAATTCTCTGAAGACTATAAATTGCTATTACAAGCTTCATTGAGAGGCAATTCCATACAGTGGGCAATGACAGAGTATATACATCATATGTGTTGAAACAGATGGGAATCGTAGTGGAGTGCTCCCTAGAAAAGTACATTTGTCATGTGTCTTATGTAATGAGTCATATATTTCTTTTAAAACTAGGCAAGAGTTAATGTGCAGTATAAGCACGACCAAAATTGCTTTCATTTATTAACTTTTGAAAACTAGCATCCAGTCAGAGGAACAAGTCACATTACCATTAGCTAGCTTGACCTATCCATATTGGTACAAATGCAAGCTAATGCAGCCAAATAAATTCTTGATTTCTGTGTATTTCTTATAAATATGTAGGAAATGCAAAAAAAAACAAAAAACAACAACAAACAAACAAACCCAAAAACCCACCAATCAGTTTCATCTGAGGCTACAGACATTTCTACTCTACTGAAAAAAACCAATTCAAAGATGTTTCTTATACATGTCAAGTAATTTGCTCTTTCTTATGCATGTCAAACCGTTGGAAACAAACTGAGATCAAACATCCCACTTTCAGCTCAAGGTATTGAATGGCAGAAAAAAGGGTGAGAACAGATACAAAACCCAGCTGAAGAGAACACTTTTTTCTTCCTCCCTAATGTGCACCTGTTTGCAGGCACTGAATGTGATAGCGACAAGGTGTGGAAAGAAAATGTAGCAGAGTATGGACAAATGCAAAACTAACTACCCATTTTATGTCCTGGACATG
Organism: Hemicordylus capensis; assembly: GCF_027244095.1. Taxonomy (NCBI): domain Eukaryota; kingdom Metazoa; phylum Chordata; class Lepidosauria; order Squamata; family Cordylidae; genus Hemicordylus; species Hemicordylus capensis. The sequence continues at coordinate 302,539,899 of NC_069659.1, read as the reverse complement.
GATTATATAACCTTTTAACTGCAGTAGCAGCAGTACTGCTGAAGCCAGTGTGGCAAAGTGGTTAGTCTCAGGATAGGATAGGATTCAGTTATGAAGCTTCTTGAGTCACTCTTACAGCCAAACTTACAGGTAAATATATTTTTTTATCCTCACAATATACATTATATAATTTATACTTTATCCTTCCTCCCAGGATAAAACGTCGTCATATCATTGTCAGCAGAGGAGAGATAATCTTCTTTGTACACTGCCCTGAATTCCTTGGATGAAGGGATAAAAGTGTAATAATTAAATAAAAACTGGCACAACCCAATGCAGAACGGAATGCATTTTAGCCCACTGAAATAAATAGGCTTAAGTGTGTGCTGGATTGTGACTCTAAAAGAGCAGCTCATATGTGTTCTTAAAAGCAGAATCTTTTCAGCTCTGGAAACTTCTAATTGCTTTGCTTTCTTAGTGAAATCCCATCCTTGGAGAACATTACCTAATAACCTAATCAGCATAGCCACTTGTTAATACTATACTCTCCCAGAGAATATCATACTTTCCCACTTCATATACAAAACTACTAAGCTAAAAGTGAATGCAGGCTCTTTTCTCCCCTAATGATTCTCCACTCCACTATTCAACAAAATTGCACCTAGGGATGTGCACAGAACCACACCAGGTGGCTCGATGGCAGTGGGGGGTTGCACTTTAAGTTCGAAGGCGGCAGGGGGTTGCACTTTAAGGGTGGGGGAAGGTGCACTTAACCCTCCCTCTGCTTTTCCCCTGCTGGCACCCGGTATTTCTCAAGTCCTATGGGGCGGTAGCATACTTCCCTGCCACCCCGTTCACTCTTTGGCTGGAAGTGGCTGGAAGTATCTGGCGCGCATGCACCCAGCGGGCACGAGCGTGCCAGCTACTTCCAGCCACTTCTGGCCAAAGAGTGGACAGAGCGGCAGTGAAGTATGCTGCCACCCTGTAGGACTTGAGAAATGCCGGGTGCCAGCAGGGGAAAAGCAGAGGGAGGGTTAAGTGCATCCTCCCCCACACTTAAAGTGCAACCCCCTGCCGCCTTCGAACTTTGAACTGCCCTGTTTTTGAATCCATTTGGAGGCCCATAAAAAGGCCTCCGAACTGGTTTGTGCACATCCCAACCTCCTGCTATATTATTATTGTTATTAATAGTAGTAGTAGAAATTTTCCCAAATGAATTTTTCAGTGCGATAAATCAGTCTTCCGGATTTTTAAGAACCTGTCGTCTTCCCCAGTTTACCCTTGCTTCCATTTCTCCCCTTCCTCTGCTATCCCTCTTGGGCCTGGTTCACACATAATGGGAAATAGGACATTCCTTTATCTCCAGTTCCCAAACCAGCCAATTGCAGTTTAAAAAAAATAAATACCTGACATTTCCTTCCCGAAACTGCATTTTGTCACCTTCAGTTTGCTCTAAGTTTCCTTTGCTCTGCTTCCAGTTTTCCGTTGCCGGCGCTCCATGCGAACATTGGCATGCAGTTTCACTGCTTTAAAACTGGAGTGAAGGGAGGAAGTTCCTCCTTCACTCTGGCTATAGACTGTGTAGGCTGTCCTTCAGGAAAGAAGGAAGCCTGCACAGCCAGCTCCCTCACTTCTCTGCCGTCTCGCTGACTGCAGAGAGCCTCCGAAGCATTACAGCTGGGAAGCGGGTGGAGGTGGGGGGTGTAGAACTTTGGGTCCATTGGACCCATAGTTCGACGTTACATGTGACCCGGCCCTTGGTTTGATTTTAGATAGTAACCCCACTGGTTAGAGTCTTCATATTGCTTGTAGAGTGTCACAGATGTGAATGGTGTGGTGTAAATAGTTGTTGTTGTCCAGATCATAATTCAATGTTGATCCTTGAGCGGCAGGCGGGGGGTTGGAGTTCTGTTAGTTTCAACTCCAGTGTTTCGAACTGTGATTGAGACGTGCAATCAACAGCTGGTCTGTTCAGGCATGTGCAAATCAATTGGAAAAGTCAACTGGTGTAGATATCAGCCTTCACTGAAACTACCGTTGCTTTAGCTAGTGCAATGGGAAATGATACATCCTATTGCAGGGCTCCACCAAGTTGCACAATCATTAGTGGAAGACCTTTTCTGGGATATGTACAAGGTTGTGCAATACATTATGCAATGTGTTATGCAAGGCATTATATTAGGCATTCTGCAACCTGCTGTTCAGCCTCTTATGCAAAATATTGCAGAAACCATTCTGCAATTCATTGTGCAGGTGTTGTTCAACCTGTTCTGCAATGTGGTGTGTCATTGCTAGCACAAGAACTACTCATCACAAGAACTTCCTTTCTTTGCCCACATTGCTATATCCTTACACTAGTACACAGCATTATGCTAGCATAACACTAGTCTGGATGTAGGCCAATAACATGTAAAAAAATGTTAAACATACAAAATGCATGCAGAAATGATAATTAAAATCAACCCTCGGTTCTTGTCTGAGTAGAGATATGAACCCAAGTATCTCTGTTCTAAGTCTACTAGCCTTAGTAGGAACATTGCCAAAGGTGATGGTTTTTTTGTTTTGTTTTGGTTTTGGTTGTGGTTTTTTTGTTGGTTGTTTTTTTTAATATTTTATTTGAGAAATGTTAAACCTGGCATATGAAAAAATAAGTACGAGTCCAGTGATAATGTTATGTATGGGAACTGTGCCAATTTTCAGCACAACAATGCCTCAACTGCTTTCTGAATTGGGTCAACCTGTCCATAGTTTCTTGATTGTTTAGACTTCTCAGACCCACACAGGCAAATCCAAAAAGGAGCAGCTCACTCTATAGGGAGAGATCACAAACTCTTGTGGGAGGAAAGTACACATGGTACAGATAAGAATTTTCAGCCTTTTTTCATTTCCCAGGATGGGTAAGCATGTATATTGAGAAAATGAGCTGTGTATTGTCTTGATTTATCTAGGGGTTTGACTTCATCTCTTGCTGGTGGGCTTCCCAGAGGCATCTGGTGGCAGAGGTGCGCCTAGGCAATTTTGGAGCCTAGACCTAAAGGACTTCTGCAAGTTAAGCATTATTTTTTTAACATGTAGGTTCTTGAGGGCACAAACCACACCACCCAAGACAGACTAAAGAGGATTGGAGGGGGGAGGCAGGGGATGTGAGAAAACTCAGCCATGATTGTGATTGGGAGGGTGGACAAGAAGCTGATTTCTGCTGCCATTTGGTGCTCAGAAATGCTCTGATTTTGCCCAAACAGGGTTGGAGAAGTCTGGTCCAAACTAGGCTGGACAAGTTTGGGTTCAGACTCTCTCTGAACTCCTCCAACCTGGGCAAAATCAGACCATTTTTATTTCACTGATCTGATTTTGCACACCCCTACCTGATATATTTATCCCAGTTTATCATGGGGCATAGCTATAATTGAATATGGGGGGGGGGCGGGGGGAGATATCTCTGGGCCAAAGAAGGATGGGGCCTCATTGGCTGGGAAATAGTCCTCTCTTTGGTTTCCCCACATGCCTCCCTGACTCATTGGCAAGCTGCTGGCTCCAGATTGGGATGTGGAGAGTGTGTGATGTTATTTGCATAGGAGTGAGAGAATGTTTTGTTTTTCACCTGTCCATTCTGCAACAATGTCTTTTCTTTTGCTGTAAAGACACAGGGCAGGGAGAGAAGTAGAAGGCAGAAGACCTAGGATCCATCTTCACCTCTTGCCCCAGGATCACTTCAAGCTTGCTGTGCCCCTGGTTTAGCATCTCTTTTGAATCGGTTTAACTGCCACAGCATAAAAAAACAGTAGCTTTATTTGATGGTTCAGTCATTCTGTCTTCATCCATTGGTGTGTTTGTGTTCCCCCTTTCTTTTTCAACAGAAAAACTTAAGGAGGCCATTCACATGAGCAGCCAAACCCAGGGTAGGGCAACCAAGGTTGTGCTGCTCATGGAGCATTGGGATTGCTGCCAATCCTGGCACTTCTACCCACACCCCAGCCCGATTTCTAATCCCAGTCCTTAACTGGGGTTAGAGGGTGTGAGCATACCCTCCACCCCAGGTCTGGGATTGTGCGCATGCTCAGGTTGCACACAGCCCGAGCATACACAGAGCCGGATGCCTAGAGCACCTGGCTTGAGGGGGAATCCCTCAATGTACTGTGCTGCTCGCACGGTGTATCTTGGGATTCCTAGAGACTGGGACTCCTTTTCCTGGCCCCTGGCAATCTGCGCTGCTCAGAGCAATGCGGATCATTTAATCCACATGTAGAAAAGCCGCAGGATGATCATCTGGGGAGAAGGTAGGTTAAATCTGTCCTCCCTACCCAACCAACAGTCATGAGAACGACCTTAGGGCATTTTATGTAACAGTATGGAATATCCAAATGGGTCAAAGTAGGCAAAAAGAAAGGATTCCCTGTGCCTCTGTCTCCTTCATACAAGTGGATGGCCTCTGTGCATGCAAGAGGGACTTAGTAGCAGCTGGTTCTAGCAAGCCAATGAAGAGGACCTCATCTCACCATCTCCTGCCAGCTACTGGATGGCTGGTAGCTAATGTAATTCAGGATAGGATGGTCCAGATAGAAACTGGTCCAATTATAAGGAGAGTCACAATGTCTACCTCTCAAATTCCACCAATTACCAGAAGCAGTTATTACCTAAGCTCAGCTCCTAGTAGACTTCAGATTCTATAACAAACAATTCTAGCAGAACACTGGCTTTCAGCATTACTTTTGGAGGCAATTTTAAACATTGCTTAATATTTGAAATTCATCTGTTTTCAGTGAAGTTATGCCAATATCTGAGCACCATATTAAGGACTCTCGAGCAGGGTCATGATTGTTCTCCTTGGTATAATTTTATTAAAAGTAAAAAGGAACGTTAAATATTCAATTTAAAATCCATATTGTATTGTGATAATAGTTGGTCAGTGTGGGTCCTGTCTTGTTGCATCTGTAAACCAATTCCTTTCTTTCCCCATTCATTCATTCATTCATTCATTGCTTTTAAGATGCTAACATGTTCAGCTGCAGATTTTGTGCAAGTATACAGTTGATCTATATTTATTTAAAATATTTATTTCCAGCCCCTCCTACTGCTCGGGACGGCTCACAGCAATAAAATAGATACAATGAAACTAATAAAGTTAACCAAATTAAGTAAACAAGTTAAAAGTTAACCAAATTAAGTAAACAAGTTAAAAGTTAGGCTAAAACCACAATCAGAATTAAGTTTCCCAAAAAAAGTTATTTTAAAAGCTAAAAATTGAAAATTATGAAAACTAAAAACTATATTTTCTTTGAAGTTAAAAAGAAAGCCCCACACAGAAGCTTATTTTTAAAGAAAGAGAAAATAAGATTAAACAGGAGAGGGCATGAGTAATGAAAATATTTTCACTACCAGGGTACTTGTATATCAACAGTTGATAGTGTGATGTGGGTCATTTCCACAAAGATTCCAGTTTTATTTTTCCCCCGTGGAACTTCTCACTATTTAGCCAAATCCAAACTATGTAAATGCAACATGTCCAAATAACTGGAGTTTATTTATTTTTTCTTCTTGCCTATAGTTTATCAAAGCTTTATTTTTTTCTCATTCTCAGACATAGAGCAGTCCGACATTATTTGATAATATTGTTTTAAAGTTGTTAGTAATTTAAAACACCATTGTTGTAGCCCTAGAATAAATAAACAGAAATAATTGTGTTGCTATGTACGTCACACATGGGCCGCAGTTCCATGATTATGAAAAATGGCTGACATCTTGGCTTATTAATCACTCACACGTCTATAGGATGCAGGGATATGATGGAAGCCCTCATGCAACTCCCCCAGTGCAGTTGTGCAAGAGTCTTTGGATCCCAGAGGGCGCCCTGGTTTCTAGAGGGCACTGCAGGAATGGAAACACATTGACCCTCAACAGTGTGTTTCTACTCATGCAATGCCTTTTTGAAAAATGGGAAGAGTGGGGACTTTTTGCCCACTTGTGCACATGTATGTGGTGGTGGTGATTGATGATGATGATGATGATGATGATGATATTCCAAGGGGACTCACTATCCTCTGTTGTTTGTAATCACCATGACTCCACTTTCACAAATACTAAACAAAACAGGCCTCAGATACCAAACATCTAAAACATCAAGTAAAATCAACCATCTGCTGTACATGGACGATCTGAAGTTGTCAGAAATTGAATCACTACTAAACATTGTCCATATATTCAGTAGCGATATAGCAATGGAGTTTGGACTAGACAAGTGTGCTGCATTAAAAATAAACAGAGGAAAAATAAAAACAGAAGGAATAGAACTGCCCAATGGAAGCAACATCAAGAACCTGGAAGAGAAAGAACATTACAAATACTTGGGCATTCTCTAGGCTGATAACATTGCACACACTGAAGTTAAAAGAAAAATTGGAAGTAAATACATCAGGAGAGTTAGAAAAATCCTAAAGTCCAAACTCAATGGTGGGAATACCATACAAGCCATAAACACCTGGGCTATACCTGTTATAAACACTGGAGGAATAATAGACTGGACCCAGGCAAAGCTAGAGACGCTAGATAGTAAGACCAGGAAAATCATGACCATCAATCATGCTCTGCACCCCCGCAGTGATGTAGATAAGCTATACCTCCCTCACAGCGCAGGTGGAAGAGGATTGCTTCAAGTCCATCAAACAGTAGAGGAGGAGAAAAGAGGTCTTGAAGAATATATCAAGGACAGTGAAGAAGATGCACTTCAAATGGTCAAGAACAAGAAACTATTCAACACCAATGAAACAAAGCAGGCCTACAAGAAAGAACAAGTCAAGAACCAAACAGAAGAATGGAAAAATAAGCCACTGCATGGTCAATATTTGCACAATATAACTGGAAGATCAAACATCCCCAAGACCTGGCAATGGCTTAAGAATGGCAACTTGAAGGAAGAAACAGAGGGTTTAATACTGGCTGCACAAGAACAGGCACTAAGAACAAATGCAATATGACCAAAAGTAGAAAAGTCAGCAACAAACAGCAAGTGCCGCCTTTGTAAAGAAGCAGATGAAACAGTGGACCACCAAATCAGCTGTTGTAAAACGATCACACAGACTGACTACAAACAAAGGCATGACAAGGTAGCAGGGATGATACACTGGAACATCTGCAAAAATACAAGCTACCTGTAGCCAAAAATTGGTGGGACCATAAAATTGAAAAAGTTGTTGAAAATGAAGATGCAAAAATATTATGGAACTTCTGACTACAAACAGACAAACATCTGCCACACAATACAACAGATATAACTGTAGTTGAGAAGAAAGAAAAACAAGTTAAAATAATCGACATAGCTATACCAGGTGATAGCAGAATAGAAGAAAAAGAAATAGAAAAAATCACAAAATACAAAGATCTACAAATTGAAACTGAAAGGCTGTGGCAGAAGAAGACCAAAATAATCCCAGTAGTAATTGGCGCCCAAGTGCAATTCCAAAACACCGTGAAGAGCACCTCAACACCATAGGGACCACAGAAATCACCATCAACCAATTACAAAAAGCAACTTTACTGGGAACAGCCTATATTCTGTGATGATATCTATAATAATAACAGCAACCACATTGATAATAAAATTCAGCCATCTCAGGTCCTTGGGAAGGACTCGATGTCTCGATAAAACAAACCAGTCAATAACACCTGTCTGACTATATAAACACAAATAATAATAAATTTTATTTGTTAGCCTCCCCATTACAAATTGTTCTCTGGGTGGCTTACAACAGGACTAGGAGAGTTGGGCATGAGCCCCACAGTTTCTCATTACATGTCTGCTTCATAAGGGGTGAGTTAGATCTTCCTTTGCTGGATGGGGTTACACTCCCCCAGAAGGAGCAGGTGCGTAGCTTGGGAATACTCCTGGACCCAGGCCTCACCCTGGTATCTCAGGTGGAGGCCATGGCCAGGAGTGCTTTCTGTCAGCTCCGGCTGATTCGACAGCTGCGCCCATTCCTCGAAGAGGATGATCTCAAAACAGTGGTGCATCAGCTGGTAACCTCCCTGCTTGACTATTGCAATGCGCTCTACGTGGGGCTGCCTTTGTACGTAGTCCGGAAACTTCAGTAAGTTCAGAATGCGGCAGCCAGATTGGTCTCTGGGGCAACCCGGAGAGACCATATGATGCCTGTTTTAAAACAGTTACACTGGCTGCCAATATGTTTCCGGGCAAAATACAAAGTGCTGGTTGTTACCTTTAAAGCCCTGAACGGCTTGGGTCCAAGATATCTTAGAGAGTGCCTTCTTTTACACGATCCCCACTGCATGTAAAGGTCATCTGGGGAGGTCTGTCTCCAGTTGTCACCGGTTTGTTTGGTGATGACTCAGAGGCGGGCCTTCTCTGTAGCTGCTCCTGGACTGTGGAATGCACTCCCAGTGGAAATTCGTAATCTTGATTCTTTGCTGTCCTTCAGGAGAGCCCTTAAAACCTATCTGTTTGGCCTGGCCTTTCAGGGTTTTTAATCAGTTTTAATTGTTTTAATACCTGGTTTTCAGAGTTTTAATTGTTTTGATAGTTTAATTGTTTTTTAAGTTGTTTTAAATTGGTATTTATATTTGTATCTCTTTTTAAATTGTTTTTAATGTTTTCTGTTTTAATTGTAAACCGCCCTGAGCCATTTTGGAAGGGCGGTATATAAATCAAATAAATAAATAAATAAATAAATAAATAAATAAGCATGGTGTCAGCCAATGTGTTCATTCGACCGTTCATTCATTCATTCAATATTTACAGGACAGTTAATGTAAAAGAAGATATGAAGAAATCTGTTATAGATAGATAGATAGATAGATAGATAGATAGATAGATAGATAGATAGAGATAGAGATAGAGATACTGTATATATACACACACACACACACGCAGTAACATTTAAAACCAGGAATAAAGCAGAATAAGAATACCAAGTTAAAAGGATGAGGAAAATAAAAAGGTCTCTGTCTGGCACTAAAAGGACATTAGTGTAGGCACCACACAGACCTCCCTGTTGGGGTGCCACAACTAAGAAAGCCCCTTCCCAGTTGTCCCCAACCTCATCTCAGATGGATGAGGTACCTGGAGCAGGCCCTTCAAAGGTGATTGCAGATTATAGTGGTGATGGTGATGATGATGATGATGATGATGATGATGATGATGATGATGATGATTGTGTTGTGAACCAACCTTTGTGGGATAAAGATGGTTTTATATAAAGGGAGGGGGTGATTTTAAACATGCAAAAAAGTGTGTGTGTTTGTAATTATGTATGTGTGTGTGTGTGTGTGTGTATACACACACACACACATATACACATACACGCATACATACACACATACACACACACACACACACACACACACGGAGGAATCACCAAAGAGATCAGTTCTGAATAGTAGATTTGCTGCTACTGCTCCTTATTTCCCCAAAGGATTCAGGTCTGCGAAGGAGTACCCATTTAAACAGGTATCTGGATGTGATCCAAAGGAAGGCATTGTGAGGGAAATACCTCGAGAGAAATCCTAATAATCCAGCCAAGCTGGGTTTCCATTATACAGGCAATGGCTTTTATTTAGTTAGTAAAGGGTTAACAAAGAAAGTAAAAGAAAATGTATAGGTATATACAGAAACAGCTAAATACAAATGCTGCAATCTCACGACCAGGAGATCATGTCTCTCCACTTCTCTGTCTCTCAGTAAGGAGAGCATCCAAAGACTACTAATACTATAACAAACCTCAAGGGCTCCTCTCAGATACAGCTGACACACATCTTTGGAGGTGTTTCAGCCGGTGCTTCCACTGCATAAGAACTATATTGTAAATTCCTATGAAGACTTCTGGGCTAGGACTCCATTTCTTGACAGTAAGTCTGTAATGATAGGTCTTTCAGGGCTGCCAGATGAAATAAATAGTTTATGGCCCACCAAATGCTTTATCTTGTACAGCATGTTCTTTATACTTAGCTTAGCTTTGGGTTCGAGCTGTAATTTGCAAAATTTATTTTTCTCAGAGTGGGCTTCATTCATTTAGGCTAGGGTTCATCCCAGGTTACAACTCTAGAGTCCTTTCCCAGAGGGCTGCTTCTCATTTCGACATGTGCCTTGGGTCAAAGCCCATAAATTTTAGGGTGCTCTCAAACATTTGTGAAACTCTTTATGGAACATAGGAACTTAGGAAGCTGCCTCAGACCATTGGTCCATCTAGTTCAGTATTGTCTACACAGACTGACAGAAACTTCTCCAAAATCTCAGGCAGGAGTCTCTCTCAGCCCTATCTTGGAGATGCCAAGGAGGAAACCTGGAACCTTCTATGGAAGCATTTGTTTGTTTGTTTGTTTGTTTGTTCATCATATTTTTATAATGCCTGATATATACATCGCTAGGTGGTGTACAAAATTTTAAAAATACATAAAAGTCACAGATTAAAATCCACAAAACACAATAAAAACAATAACATAAACCAGTTATTAAAACAAATTATTAAAATTAATTCTAATTAAAAGCCTGCGAGAACAGGTGAGTCTTGAGGGTCTTGAGGGTATGCAGATGCTCTTCCCAGAATGGCCCCATCCCCTAAAGGAAATATCTTACAGTGCTCATGCATGTAGTATCCCATTCAAATGCAAACCAGGGCAAACCCTGCTTAGCACAGGGGACAATTCATGCTTGCTAGCACAAGATCAGCTCTTCTCCCTGGAATGTCTTCTGAGATTGCATTCATCAAGTGTTGATCATGTGGGTGGGTGACTTTACTTGTGTATAAGCTGTCATAACTAAACAGTAGTACACAAAGCCAGATTACCTTTCAGGTGAGTTGCTTGAAACTATGTGCATGTATGGAAATTTTAGAGTAGTCTGATAAATTTTAATATATATATTTTTAAAGTCCTTTAAGAGTGTTATGTGGATAGAGATGATCCAGCCAGATATTTGGACTTCCAAAAAGTTTTTTTTTTTTTACAAAGTCATTCCTCAGAGGCTCTTGAGTAAACTTAGCAGTCATGGGACCTTAACAAGTCCTCTTATGGACTGATAAGTGGTTAAAGAACAGGAAGCAGAAAGTATGAATGAATAGAGAGGGGACAGAAGCTATACTGGGACCAGTGCTTTTTATCTCATTCATAAATGATTGGGACTGGGGTAAGCAGTGAGATAACTAAGACTGCAGGTGATACCAAACTATTCTGGGTGGTGAAAACCAAAATAAATCACAAAGATCGCCAAAAGATCTCTTGAATGGGCAATGTTAACACATGCAGTTCAATGCAGGGAGAGGAGAGCTGGTCTTGTGGAAACAAGCATGACTTATCCTCTTAGCTAAGCAGGGTCTGCCCTGGTTATGTATGAATGGGAGACTAGAAGTGTGAGCACAGTAAGATATTCCCCTCAGGGGATGGAGCTGTTCTGGGAAGAACATCTAGGTTCCAAGTTCTCTCCCTGGCTTCTCCAAGATAGAGCTGAGTGAGATTCCTGCCTGCAACCTTGGAGAAGCTGCTGCCAGTCTGTGAAGACAATACTGAGCTAGATCGATCAATGGTCTGACCCAGTATATGGCAGCTTCTTATGTTCCAATGTTCCAAATAAGTGTAAAGTGATGTACATTGGGCCTAAAAAATCCATACTTCACATCTATACAAACGGGATCTGACCCTTCGCAGTTTGTAGTAGCCAGGAGAGAGAATTTGGAGTTGTGGTGGATAGCTTGTAAAAACGTTAACCCAGTGTACAGCAACTACGAAAAAAGAAAATTCTAGGGACCATTAGGAAAGGCACTGAAAATAAAACTGCTATTATTATAGTGATTGATCAATTGATTAAATGCCATCAAGTTGGTGTCGACTCTTAGCAAACTCATAGGTAGACTCTCTCCAGGATGATCTGTCTTCAACTTGGCCTTGGTCTCTCAGTGGTGCACTCATTGCTGTCATAACCGAGTCCATCCACCTTGCTGCTGGTCATCCTCTTCTCTTTCCTTCAACTTTCCCCAGCATTATGGATTTCTCAAGGGAGCTGGTTTTTCACATAATGTGTCCAAAGTATGATAGTTTGAGTCTGGTCAATTGTGTCTTGAGTGAAAATTCTGGATTGATTTGTTCTATGATCCATTTGTTTATTTTCCTGGCTGCCCATGGTATCCTCAAAAGTCTTCTCCAGTGCCAAAGTTCAAAAACATCACTGCGTTTTCCATCTTGCTTCTTCAAAGTCCAGCTTTCACATCCATAGAGCATCACAAGAAAAACCATTGTCCAAACTATTCTAATCTTTCTAAGTATAGACACATTGCTATATCTAAATATCCTTTCCAAGGCCTTCATTGTAACCCTACCAAGTATTATAGTGCCCTTATACAAATTTGTGGTACAGGCAGATTTCTACAGTTTGGGTTGCTGCATCGCAAAGGATATTGTAGAACTGGAAGCAATGCAGAAGAGAGCAATCAAAGTTATCAGGAGTCTGCAGCATCTTCCTTATGAGGAAGAGCTGTAATGTTTGGGGGGTTTTAGTTCAGAAAAAAAGTGTCTAAGGAGAGAAAACTGGGACTTATAAAATTATGCATGTGGAGAAAGTAAAGTTTTTCTCCCTCTCTCACAGCACTCAACACTAGAATTGGGGCTCAGCATATCCAATGAAATTGATTGAAATTGAATTTAGCAGTATGGCTAAAATCACTTGAAAGGAGGCAGAGTACACCAAGGCCGTGGGAACAGGAGAGAAGGAATTCTATGGGTAATTAGTGGTGTGCATGGAACCGGCGCCTGCCAGTTTAAAGGTGTGTGTGGGGGTTCTCTTTAAGGACAGGGAGGGTGCTCTTACCCCTCCCGCCACATTTTCCCCACCAGCGCTGCCTTTTAAAATAGTTCAGTGGGGTGGCAGTGTACATCCTTGCCACCCCATTGCCTCCTTGGACCAGAAGTGACCGGAAGTTGCTGCTGCGCATGGGGAGATCCCCCCACTTCAAACTGGCCGAACTGCCGATCTTTCAAACCAGTTCAGAGGCCCATAAAGGGCCCATACAGGACCTCCGAACTGGTTCCGTGCACATCCTTACGGGTAATCTGACATCATTGCACAATGTTCTAGCCAACAAGAAGTAGCCTTCACCTTTTGCTGTAATGTTGGCACCCAGAAGAGTTTATCTTTGAGAACATGTAAACGTAAGGTGGGTTGCAGAAGAAGAATGTAGACAATGTAGCTATCAGTAGGTTGTTTTGGTTAAAGTTCCACTAGACTTTGCAAAGCACATTATGGTTTGTTTGTTTTTTTAATTTAAAAAAACTTTACTCAGTCTATCATTTGCTCCCTCATTTGCCTCCCTCAGACATTCATATTATCATCTAATCATGCTGTAAGAAATTGACATGTGTTAAAAACGTATTTTATCGTTTGGTACTACTCCAAATGTTGTACAGAGTTTGGCATTGTCCGAGAGTTTCAAATGTGAGCTTTGCAGTCTGGAAACAGACACAGGCATTACTCCTTCCACCTTCCATGCATGGTGGATTATATAAAGCTGCCTTACAAGCCCTCTTCAGACCAGGGGCATGTGTGTTATATTCATGTGTGTGTGGCGCTCATGTACAACATTCTGACAGCATACCCAGGGGTGTCCCAGCCTTCTGATAATGGAAATATCCGCTGCCACCCTATAGGATTTGCCTCTTCAGAAAATTGCCATAAGCCTGGAGAGGGCAGTAACATGAGATTTCTCAGCATGTCAGCACTGGGGTGGGATTTCTGGGTGCGCTTTCAGGACAGTGTACACAAGTAAAATATCCCTCTTTTTGGGTTGTTTTTTTCATAGTTGAAAAAAAAACCTTAGTAAAGAGGGTCAGACAATTGAGCCATCTAGCTCAGTATTATCTGAGGGACAGCAGCTCTCCAGGGGGTTTCAGTCAGGGGTCTTTCCCAGCCCTACAAGGAAATGCCAAGAACTGAACCAGACACCTTCTGTGTGCAAAGCATTTGCTCTTATACTGAGCTACAACTGTTCCCCAATCTGCATACATGTCTGTAACTGGATGACAAATTGCACATGCAAACAAGTGCTGCACACATGATTCCCCAACTCCTATCCAACGTCAGGGGATAGTTCAACATACCTGTTGAACTAAGTGGAGGTCCTGCTGATCAGTTCTTTAAAGGGGGCAGTGGAGAACTAGCTGTAATACTCTATCTCCTGGCCAAATAACCAAATAACCACCTGCAATTCTAGCTTCATTGAGAGGGCAGGATGTCTCTGAATACCAGTTGCAGGGGAGAGTAGGCATGCCTTCACCCCTTGTCTGTGGGCTTCCCTGGGGCATCTTGTGGTCCACTGTGGGAAACAGAATGCTGGACTAGATGGGCTTTGGGCCTGATTCAGCAGGGCTGTGCATATGTTATGGCTACACATGCACAACCTCAGTTGTTGTGTTCATGTGCTATTGGGTCAGGGACTTCAGTTCTACAAAACGATAGCAAATATGTGGAAAGAACTGTTCATGCAGCTGGAAGTGTCTTTGAGCTTCTACTACATTTGCTTCATTTGCTTCTACTACATTTCAGCTGAACAGGAAAGTTGTGTTTTAAAGATTTTAAAAGCAGCTTCACAGTAGGGATGTGCAAACAGGTTCGACATTGAACATGTTTGATGTCAAACTGGTTCGGTTCAAAAGTTCGGGATCAAACCGAACTACCCCCTGTTCAGTCTGACCCCGGACCAATCCCTCCCCCCCCCCCGCCGGCTGTTCAGGGGGTGTGCAAGTCAATTTTATTAAAGAAAGGGGGGGAAGTACTTACCCACTCCAGGAGGATTCTCTAGGGCCACAGGGGCCCCAAAGAGGTTCCGCCTCCCCTCTGCCAGCCTTCCTCGTGCCAAAAATCTCCAAGTTTGGATGTTCTTTGGCCCTTTCCGGGCCTCCCCCCCCATTGCGGCAGCCATTTTGGAGGCCGCCGCGCATGTGCAATGGGTCCCTCCATGGCTGGGACATGACTCAGGCCATGCAGAGGCCCATTGTGCCTGAACTGGAACGCCCAAACCAGATTGCAGCTTGGTTGTTTTCGTGGCTTACAGGGCCAGATGGGTCTGCTGGATTTTTTGATTGTCAGGTCAAAATCATTCTTACTAGAGTAAGAAAGTGTGGTATTTGTTCTATAATGTTCATAGGAACATAGGCAGCAGCCATATACTGCTGACTATTGGTCCATCTAGTTCAGTGTTGTCTACACAGACTGGCAGTGACTTCTCCAAGGTTGCAGGCAAGAATCTCTCTCAGCCCTGTCTTGGAGATGCCAGGGAGGGAACTTGGGAACTTCTGCATGCAAGCATGCTGGTGTGCTTCTCAGAGCGACCTCATTCCATTTCCTAATGAGAATATCTTACAGGAGACAATTAATGCTTGCTACCACAAGACCAGCTCTCCTCCCATGTTAAACTCGAGTAAAACAAGAGTCCTTGTCAGTTTATTCTGGAAGCTGATGTCAAGTGCTTCCCTCCATTTAAATTTATTTATTATTATTTTATTTATTTAATGGATTTTTATATCGCCCCAAACCAAAGTCTCGGGGCAGTTCAAAATAATAAAACAATACAAATAAATAAAACACTAAAATCAATTAAAACTTTAAAGTTTTAAAAGCTGCCGAAAATCAGAACAATTTACAATATTTAAAATTACAAAAGCTAAAAGTCCTGGTTAAAAAAATGAGTCTTCAAGGATCTTTTAAAAACCGCTAGAGATGGGGAGAGTCTTATATCAGCGGGAAGCGCATTCCAAAGTCTCGGAGCAACAACTGAGAAGGCCCGTCCCTGAGTGGCCACCAAACGACATGAAGGCAGCCACAGACGGGCCTCCCCTGACAAACGCAGTGGATGATGGGGATCATGCAGAAGAAGATGCTCTCTTGCCTTTACTTGCGACAAACACATTGCCCTAAGTTGGGAGTTTAGAATTGTCACAGGACTTCTTTGCGTTCTTTATCTCCCAGATACTGGTGACACACAGAAATAAGAAATATTCTCTTGCATCAGAAGGATTAGAATTACTTATGTCCCACACAAATCCTATTAGGGCTGTTAGCTGACATAATGGCCTCCTTTCCCCCATAAGAACATAACAATAGCCCTGCTGGATCAGATCCAAAGCCTATCTAGTCCTTAGCTTATCCATGTTCTCTTTCACACAGTGGTGCAACAGTTGCCTTTGAGAAGCCCACAGGCAAGAGGTGATGGCATGCAGTTGGAATTTAAAGGCATCTTGCTTCTGAGGCTTGATGTGGCCTATAGGCACCAGCCTAGTAGCCATTCATAGACCTGGCCTCCATGAATTTGTCTAAGTCCCTTTCAAAGCCATCCAACCTAGTGGCCATCACCACAACCCAAGGTAGAGAATTCCATAGATTAATTATGCTTTGTGTGAATAAGTACTTCCTTTTGTCAGTCCTAGATTTCTCGGCCTTCCATTTCATGGGATGACACCTGGTTCTAGTGTTGTGAGAGAGGGAGAGAAAATTATCTGGCCTCCTACAGATGCAACTAAGAACTGCGGGTCCAATGGACCCTCCTGTTCCACACAACCCCACCAACACCAGCTCTACTGTCCACATTCTGATCAAATGGAGAGTTTCCTCTCTGCAGTCCCACTGACTGCAGAGAGGATGGGGAACTGGCTGCAGGGCTTCCTTTAATGAAGGACAGCACCGGCAGCCAATAGCAGCTGGAGCGAGGGAGGAACTTACTCCCTCAACTGCAGTTGCTTAAGGTGGAAACTGTGCTGCAAGCATTCTGATGTAATGCTGGCACCACCAAACCACAGTCAGCGGTGGTGAAACTCACTACAAACTGTGCATACAAAACAGAGTTCAGGGAAGGAAAGCATGGGTCCATTTCTGAATGAAACTAAGGATGCCCACACTCAGATGTACTGTACAATTAATAGAACTGGAGGTTTTAAGAAGCAAATTAATAAGCAAAAAGTGGCCAGAAGGGATCCTCCCTGTTAAAAGTAGGAGGGAGAAGTTTGCCAGAACACTCTTCAGGTTGAATGTATTATTTTTATTTATTTTATTTTTTTACATTTATATCCCGGTCTTCCTCCAAGGAGCCCAGAGTGGTGTACTACATGCTTGAGTTTCTCCTCACAACAATCCTGTAAAGTAGGTTAGGCTGAGAGAGAAGTGACTGGCCCAGAGTCACCCAGCTAGTATCATGGCTGAATGGGGATTTGAACTCGGGTCTCCCCGGTCCTAGTCCAGCACTCTAACCCTTACAGCACGCTGGCTGGCCCATGACTGCGGAGCTGGATATAGGGACAAAAGGGTCCAACCTCATGAAACTGGAGAAGGTAAATAGTAGTGGATGCAGCTCCACTGTAGCCCAAAGGTGGTGGGGCTAATTGGTGATGTTCAGGACCTAGGCCAGGGGGTGGAGCTTGGAGATCTCCGGTTTTGTGTTACATGCAAATCCATGCATAATTTTATGCACCAATCTCATGTCTCCCATAGTCACCTCTTTGCTAAACTAAAAAGCCCCAGATGCTGTAGCCTTGCCTCATAAGGAAGGTGCTCCAGGATCATGATAATCTTGGTTGCCCTCTTCTTCACCTTTTCCAGTTCTACAATGTCCTTCTTACAATACAGTGATCAGAACTGTACGCAGTACTCCAAATGTGGCCACACCATAGATTTGTACAAGTGCATGATAATATTAGCATTTTTATTTTCAACCCACTTCCTAATTTATTTAATTTAATCAAATAAATAATAAAATAAAATAAAATAATGATCCCTAGCATGGAATGGGACTTTTTCACAGCTGCCACGTAATGAATCAACACTTTCAATGAGCTTTCCACCAACTTTTTGAACTCCCCACAATCTGTTGTGGATTTCACTACCCTAAATAGTTTAGTGTCATCTGCAGATTTGCCCACTTCACTACTTACCCCAGTCTATGAATAAGTTAAAGAGCAATGGTTAAAGTAAAGATCACTTCTTACTTCCCTCCATTGTGAAAACTGTCCATTTATTCCTGTCCTTTTGTTTCCTGTCCTTCAATCAGTTACTGATCCACACATAAACCTGTCCCCTTATCCCATGACTGCTACGTTTACTCAAGAGCCTTTGGTGGGGAACTTTGTCAAAAGCTTTTTGGAAGTCCAAATATACTATATCAATCAGATCGCCTTTATCGACCTGCCTGTTGACACTCTCAAAGAACCCCAAAAGGTTAGTGAGGCAAGACTTGCCCTTGCATGCTGGTTCTCCTTTAGCAAGGCCTGTTCTATATATTTAACAATTTTGTGCTTAAGTACTCTATCCATCAATATTGATGTAGACTGCCCTGAGCCATTTTTGGAAGGGCGGTATATAAATCAATCAATCAAACAAACAAAATTTGCTTGACACAGAAGTTAAGCTTACCTGCCTGTAATTTCCCAAATGCCCCCTGGATTCCTTTTTGTAAACTGGGTTATATTAGCTATTTTCCAGTCCTCTGGTAGGGGAATTGTAGTGGAAAGAGACATACATTTTCAAGGAGATAAGTGATTTGGCAACTTGTTAATTTTTAGTTCTTCAAGATAGTTTAGAACATCTCCTCTCATCACATCAAACTGGCCCAATTCTTCAGCCCCCAAGCCTGAGAAACTCCGTTCCAGAGCAGGAAAATGGTCAGTATCCTCCACCATGAAGAGAGATGCAAAGTACTCATTCAGCTTCTCTTCAATCTTCTTATCCTCCTTAATAATTCACACCCTCATCATGTAAGAGTCCAACAGCCTCACTGACAGGTTTTCTGTTTCTGATATATTTAAAGAAGTTTTTGTTGTTTTGTTAGTCTCCTTGACACTTCTAGCTATGTGTTCTAGGGATGTGCATGAAACCGTCTGGCCCAGTTCAGTTCGACTTCGAACCATACCCGAACCTGACTGGGCCAGTTCAATTTTGCCCCCATTGAATCCCACCCCCGGTTTGGTTTGGGTGGAATCGTGAACCTGTGTGACCTGCAGAGGCCCATCGGGCATGCACAACAGCCTCCAAAATGGCCACCGCGAAGGAGGGAAGGCCAGGAAAGGACAGAAGAACACCTGAATGTGGCAATTTACAGCATAACAGAGGCCAAGGGAAGAGGGGAAACCTCTGCAGACACACACACACCACAGTGGCCTCAGAGAAGCCCACCGGAGGGGTAAGTGATTTTTTTAAAAAATGTTCACAAATCCCCACAAACAGCCAGGAGGGTTTGGTCCAGGATTGGACTGAACTGGGGGTGGTTTGGTTCAACCCCAAACTGTCAAACCACACTGGTTCAATGTCAAACTGGTTCAACATTGAACCATTTTGCACATCCCTAATGTGTTCCTCAAGCTCTCTTTTTGCATCCCTCCTTGCATTTCCTTTGCCAGAGTTTATTTTCCTTTCTTTTCTTATTTGGGCAGAACATCCGTTTTCTGAAGGAAGTCTTCCCTTTTATAGCTTCCCTAACTCTACTTGTTAGTCATGCTTGTGTCTTCCTGAACTTGGTGGTACCTTTCCTCCTTCTTCAACACATCTCTTCAACCAGGCTTTCTCAGCTTTTTAATACTTGTTTTTAAATTGTTCTGATTATTTAATTGTTGTTTTATGGTGTTTTTAATGGTTAATCATTGTTTTATGCTTTATAATTTTTGTTTTAATTATTAACTGATTTTAATGGTGTTTTAATGTAAACCACCCTGAGCCTTTTGGAAGGGCGGTATAAAAGTTTTAATAATAAATAAATAAATAAATTCTTGATATACATTTCAACTGAGTTTCTCTAATTGTGGTTTTGAATAGGTTTCATGCTTTCTGGAGTGATTTGACCCTCCTGGCTTTCCCTTTCAGCCTCCATTTTATCAATCCCCTCATTTTTGAGAAGTTTCATCTTCTGAAATCCAATGCAGCTGTGTTGGACTTCATTGGTAATGCTCCACTTGCATATAAGCTGGATTGGATCACTCTGTGGTCCCTATTCCCCAATGGTTCTACAACTCTGACATCTCACACCAAGTCCTGGGCACCACTCAGTATTAAGTCCAAAGTAACCTTCTCTCTGGTTGATTCCACAATGAATTGTTCTAAGGCATAGTAATTTAGCATGTATAGAAATTTGATTTCTGTTAGCTAAATCCTGCTCACAAAACTCCAGGTAGCAAAGCTCCCCTAGTTTGAGCCTGCTCTTCTCAAGAGCTGCTTCCAAACTGAGCCACCTCAGGAATGGGACCCCCTCCCACAAGCTGTGTGACTCATCTGCAGCTAATCCCAACCCACTATCTCTCTAGGCACAATGGAAACTGAGTCTGAAACTGCCCTGTCAAAAACAAACTCCTAGCCAGCTAGAAATCAAACCCTAGAAAAGACTAGCCCTAGCAAACTTAATTTATCTTCCCCCCTTGTTTTCTGGCAGCTAGAGTTATTTTAAAGATTGGTGGTCCGGTCTTGTGGCGGTGGGGGTGGCGGGGCCTCACAGTGGTGGTAGTGGGGGCGGCCTTGCAGCAGGGGCCTGAAAAAAAATTTTCACTGGAGCCCAAACCCACTCTTGGTGACCCTGCCATCCCCCATTGCTAGATTCCTGTGCTAACTTGAAGGAATAGCACTTTACACATACTCAGAATACTTTTCTTTCTTGTCACCAGTCATATATATAAGGTGCTCTGAAAGCTGACTTTTGTCTGTCAGTGACAAAACTGGTAGGGCAAGGGGAGAAAGGGATATCATTAAAAATCACCTCATCAGAATAATTCGATCAGACTCAATACTTCAGTGAAAAAATGTTTAGGATGGGAATATTAAGTAAAATATGATGTAATGGGCATGCTGTCTGGTTATTGTGAAAAGGCTTGTCAAATGGTTCTGCCTTAAAGCTATGCCTGATCAGAATCGAGAGTCAACAAAAAATGCTAATCAAAGAAGCAGTTCAGAGCAGACAAGCTGTCAATAAGCTGAGTTCTGAAGGCATCTTAGGGTACAGGGACTCTTTCTGGCAATTTGATGTAAGGCAGAGGAGCTGTCACCTTGTAGGAGTGCCTAGACTTCTTACAGAACAATTTCCCTTTCAAACATCTTGTATATGGAACAAAGCTCCCCCCACTTTGCCCTTCTGTGCCACCACACACACACACCATTTCTTCTAATTCCACCACTGTTTTTATCCCAAGCCCTTTGCTGTAATCTTAGGTAGCCTCAGGATGTGGGATTGTAACCTTGCTATTGTAAGTGGGCTAAGGGAGCTTAGCCAGCTTTCCAGTGATGGTTGGAACCACCGGGCTAATCCATGAACTCAGTGGTTCCATGGCGACGAGCCCGCCTAGGAACCCCTGCCCTTAAAGGAGGTTAACGAAGTGCTTGCGTTGCGGTGGCTTTCGAGAAATCCCCTGCCGGGAGGTTCCAACAAGCCTCTCAGCCTCAGGGGTCTCTCCAGAATGCCCTGCACACTCATGCGGGGCATCCTGGGACCTCTGGGGGCTGCGGTTGCCAGAACCTGAGGGGTATAGTCGTGGGTCAAATGGGCCGTAATCCAAAATTTGGCTTTAAAAAAGCCAACCTGGCAACCAAGCCGGGTGCCCCAAATCCTCACTGCCCCTGCCGGCTCCATGACGGAGCTGGCAATTGTGTGGGTGGCCGATCTGGCACAGGGATGGCTCCCTGCTCATGTGCGGGGAGAGCAGGCTAAGCCTTCTCTCCCCACACAAGCTCTAATGGCGCTTCACACTAATCATGTGAAGCACCTCACTGTCTCACCCTGTCCCGTTTTATGCCAAGTGTCACTCAAAGATTGTGAACAATTCTACACTTCACTTTTCCCCCCATTCCGGAGGTCAACACTGGGGTCCACTAATTACGTGGGGAAGATGCACAGAGACTGGAGATTAAAGGAAAGGACTATAAAGATGTGCAGTGTTCAGAATCTATCTATTATTTTACCACCATTAGTTCAAAGTAGGCCCTTTATTATCTCTAAGTGTTTATTAGAATTGATCACATTTCCCATTACAGCCTTCTTTCCTGCAGAGATAGCCAACCAACTCAATGTTGCCTTTCATGACCTTGATGTTTGTTATCCAGTTCTTCCTTGCCCTTCCTTCTCCATTGTAAAATGGTTGTTCCCATCACAGACACCAATACAATCCTGTTATGGACCAAGTTATTTATTTATTACATTTTTAATCATCCCTACTTCCAAGGAACTTAGGGTTGTCCATGATTTCCCCCCCCCCCCCATTTATCCTCGCAACAATCCTATGTGGTAGATTAGGCTGCGACAGTGTAACTGGTCCAGGGTCACCCACTGAGCTGCATGGCTGAGTAAGGATCTGAACCTGGGTCTCCCCAATCCTAGTCTGAACATTGGCTGCTGTGGAGAAGTGGCACAGCAGTGGAATTTGGATGGTGATCTTGTGGGTTCTGCATCCAAGTTTCCTGGCATTGGGGTTATGGAATCTCCAGATGGGATGGGACGATTTGTAGGAACTTCCTTGCAAACCATTCTGTATTGTGTGTGGAGGAGAGGATGGAACAAGCTACTTGACAGTGTTCCTGCCTTTGCTGTATTGTGATTGATGCCTTCCATGCATGGCTGACATTGGAGCATCATTACTAAGCAACAGCATCATTGATGGCAATATCGTGGGTGGCAGTTCAGCAGCCTGGGGCTCTGTGGTACTGGTTATCATTATATTGATTGTTTCATTCTGTTGGTATTATTGTTCTTTTGATTCTGCTGCTAAGGAAACAGATAATCTCATGTATGTTCACTCTGGCTTAGAAGCAGCCTTTTTAGCTGGACTCAGCTACCAGTCTGTCTGGAATTAGCTATTCAGATGTGCTATGGAACCATGATCAGAATGGAGGTTTTTAAACAAAATGTAAAACCAAGGGTAATAGCTAAATCTTTTTGTAAGAAAAAGTCTGTGGGTTTCTGTTCTCTAACTTAGTAATAAGGAAACAACCATTCTGGAAAATGTCCACTAGTATAGAAACCTCCAAATTATGCTCTGTACGTCATTTCATGTTTTCTCCATCAGCTTTGCATACTCAACAAATGTTATTTGGAAGGATGTGGCAGTCAGGGAAGAAAGGAACCCCTGTCTGTGTTTACCCAAGACATTTTCATGCAAGAGATCTTTCCCTCGTCCCTGTACAGCTGAGAGATGCTTCCTGACAGCAAGTGCCACTTATAGAGCAAGTTTATTTCCTGCCAGCAGCAAAGCCGGCCTCTCTGTTACTGTTTAGAGAAGCAATTCCCACATAAACCATTCTTATAGTCCCAAAATGTACATCCTTAACATCAATTTGTGAACATCGAGTCAGTTTTTGGCCATTTTGGACCAGAACAAATAGTAATGGGTACAGGAGCAGGATCTTCTAAGGAGAGACAAAATCATTCAATTAATCATTAGCCATGCAAATTATTAGGAATGTGTTCTATTTGCATATCAGAACAATGTTGCAGTTCCAGAAAATCAGGACGTGAATTGCGGTTTATTGTACTTCTAACAAGAAATATGGAAAACTAGAAATTGTGATTGATGGTTGTGACATATGACAACAACCCCTTTAGTAACTGGTCTGGGGGCAAGCAACATTCAATGTTCAGTTTATTGGTGATTCTATAATATCACAATTTAGATCAAAAACCCTTGCTCCTCCCCTAGGTGCTTTCTCTCACTTTACCTCAAGTAGTTCCAGCAATGGAAGAAGAAGAAGAAGAAGAAGAAGAAGACCTAATCAGCCCTCCTCCTTCCCCCAATTGGCCGGTCCTGGACATGTGGAGGGGGACCTAAAATGGCAACTGCCGTGCCTGCTTCGGTGACAGGGACACAACCCCTCCCCCGTCTTAGCGCGTGAGCATGGCAGTAGGAAACGGCATTCACTTTACCTCAAGTAGTTCCAGAAGAAGAAGAAGAAGAAGAAGAAGAAATTAGTACTGCAGAAATGAGGAGACTGTCAATGACAAATGAAACCTACAGTATATCTGTTAGCTTTGCTGTGGTGGATAAGGGTACTTTTGCAAGTTGTCACCCTTTGTGGGGGATGGAATTTGAATGGTTACATGGGTGCATCAGGTTTCAATGGGGATACCCTCTATACAAACTTTTTACTTAATACGAATATGATGAATATTTATATTTTTGTTTAATAAAAAGTGTTAAGATGTTTGTTTATTTATTTATTACATTTTTATACTGCCCCATCCAGCGACTCTGGGAGGAGCACAACAAGTAAAAAACAAAAGCAAACACCAATTAAAACAAACTGCTTAAAACAATTTAAAAAAATTAAAACAGTTCAGAGCCATTTAAAACCAACTAAAAATACTTAAGAGTAATTTTTAAAACCTTGGAAGGCCAGGCCAAACAAGTAAGTTTTTAGGGCTCTCTTGAAGGCCAACAACGAGTCCAAACTACGGATATCTGCCGGGAGAGAATTCCACAGGCCAGGAGCAGCTACAGAGAAGGCCTCGTTCCGAATTGCCACCAGTAACTGGAGAAAGACCTCTCAGATGACCTCAACGTGCGATGGGGATCATATAAAAGAAGGCGCTCTCTAAGGTCAAGAGGAAGAGGCTTCTGCTGTTTGTCATAAGTGGGTACCTGTGTCACAACTTCTGTCCACGCAGCACTCACAAATGCAGCAGTTGCACTCAAAGAGCTGGAAATTGCAAATTTTTTTCAATGGGATCGGTTGGAATGGTAATTGCATTTTCCTGTCAATCCAAACCTTCTCTTTGAGAATTAGGAATGTGATTTCCCAAAATGGGTGCATTAGCAAAAACTGATGAAATTTGAGATGCAGTTCTACATACATGTCTGAAAATGTTCATCATGGTTTCAACTGGCCCTCAAATTTCATCTCTTTTTGTCCAAGTCCTGGATAGTCATCGCAATTCAGGCAGAGCTGTACAAAAGCCCACAAAGGCTGGTGTGGTGTGTGTGTGTGTGTGTGTGTGTGTGTGTGTTTTAAGGCTTGGGAAATATGCAGTCCTTCAGCTCCTGGGAGCAAGGAAGCTGTGCAGTCCTTGAGGTTGTCAGACCATGCTCTGGGAACCCAAATGAGTTAAAGACAAGGCAGACTTCCTATATTTGACTTTGGTAAACACTTCCCCAATACATGTGACAGTAATTAAATCTGGAAGAGGGGGCATCTAGACCAGGGCTTTTACCAGACTCATGGATTATGGGGAGAGCTTGCAAATAGAATGAGTGAAACTCAGCTAAGCTCTTAATAATTGCTGTGAAATGGACATGCAGTTTTCAAAACAACACCATGCTGCATGTATATATAATCCAATTTGTGCTCCATCTGAAGGCTTAACATTGCATGTACAAAACATATAGCAATAGCAATAGCACTTACATTTATATACCGCTTTATAGCCGGAGCTCTCTAAGCGGTTTACAATGATTTAGCATATTGCCCCCAACATTCTGGGTACTCATTTTACCGACCTTGGAAGGATGGAAGGCTGAGTCAACCTTGAGCCTAATAATCTACAAGTGCCTATTCTGTACAATTTCGATATATGAAAAACAACTTTGTGCCCTGGCAAATTTAAACATGCATAAATTGGAAGTTCCATTTCAGTTGCATTCAATTGTTCTGTAATGAGACTCTCTCAGAAGCAGAAGTAAAGGCTGTTCTCATAACCAGCCTTACCCAGGCTAGAGCAGCTCCGCTTGGGTTAGGCTGGTCGTGTGCAGTGCTGGGAATCTGCGCAGATCCACCTAACCCTGCTTTCAAGCCCGGCTTTTAGCCAAGGTTAAAGTTGCAAGTACCTCCTTAACCTGGCTGCCAGGATCGTGTGTCTCCGTGGGCTGCATGCAGCTCAAGGAGACACAGAGAGGGGCACCTAGAGTGATCCGCGCTGCAGCAGAGCAGTGCAGATCGTTTGGGCACGGGGTGGCACACCAAAGACTTCCAAAATGATCATCTGGGGGGGGAAGTAAGTGAAGTGCAGGCTTCTCCCCGGTCAGCCCCACCCAATCGTGTGAATGTCCTTGTAGTATAATGAGCACAAAGCCAAAGGATCCTTTGCAAGACCTTCTCCAAGCATCCCATTCGTCCGTAGGTGATTAATCACCCAACCCACCAAAACTTTTGAGATGAACGTCTTCTCTGTTAAGAGTTGATTCTCATGGGTTGTTTTTTTTTTAAAGTATGTTTTACAGTTGCTCATCCTGCTTTCCAAGATGGGGTGAAGAAGGAATTTCTGAAGGGGCTTCCTGTCATGGTGCTGTGTTAGAGGAGCACATGCTCATCTGTTTACTTCTTTTTTTGAAGTGTTTTATGTCACATGCAGTCCTTACAATGTCGTTCTTGTTGTCCAGTTTTGGGGAAGGGAAATATTTCTGAAACAGTTTCCTGCCATCGCACTATGCTGGTAGCACTCCACTTGTGGTTATGGGCAGTTGCTGCAAATGACCATCCAGTGTTATGCTCAGGATAAAAACCATCAGGAAAAACGGTCTTTAAAAGACTCAGATAGTGGCCTGGTTCACCCAATTGTTAGAATCTAAGTTTACAGTTGTTAGCCAATATTAGCATGATAGTGTGAATCCCAAGATTGCCAATGTCAGTTTATATCCTGAGATGAATCTGAGATTCCTGCCTTGGCATGGGTTCACAGAATCATGCTAATGTTGGTTACCAACTTTAGGTTAGTGGAACTTCTCAGAAGCATCAGTGCTTCTCCCATTGCCTTGGCGCTTTGTTAGTCAGGAGGCCCGCCGTTGTGCATGCCAAAGAAAACCAAACTAGATACCAAATAGCAAATCCCAAGAAGGAATGTGACAGAGCACATGAATGAGAGGAGAGCTGGTCTTGTGGTAGCAAGCATGACTTGCCTCCTTAGCTAAACAGGGTCTGCCCTGGTTGCATTTGAATGGAAAACCAAATGTGAGCACTGTAAGATATTCCCCTTAGGGGATGGAACAGCTCTGGGAAGATCAGAAGGTTTCAAGTTCCCTCCCTGGCTTCTCCAAGACAGGGCTGAGAGAGATTTCTGCCTGCACCTTGGAGAAGCCGCTGCCAGTCTGTGTAGACAATACTGAGCTAGATAGCCCAATGGTCTGACTCAGTATATGGCAGCTTCCTATGTTCCTATGAGGCACCATGTGTGCACATGCACTGCCAACATTACAAACCAAGACAAAACTCTCACTTTTAAAAACCTGGCTTTCTCTGCATCCTTGCTGGAAAAGGCCAGAAAGATGAATAACAGATTGAGCTAGAGGGAGTTTCTCTATCACTAGAGATTGCTCTAAAAATACTGAAAAGTCAGAAATATTGCTTTAATTTAATTGGACTTGTACAACATCCCTGTAGAACATTTTTCCATTCCTCACTTTCTGAATTACAACAGCTGGATATAGAACAACACTGACTTACTGATGCTGCAATTTAGATTATACTTTATTAAGCTGAAATATGAGAAGCATCAAACTCTCATAGGGAGTTGAGAAGTTTCCCACCTTTTCTGATTGCATATCATACAGGAAATGGAGGGTTTAAAAAAAAAGTTTCAGCAAGTCTTTCTGGGTTTCATCTTAACACAGCTGACAATTTATAATAACCTCTTCTCCTTTTAACATTTTCTGTGCATCAACAAAATCGTTTGTATTGTTATTAAATTGCAGGATCTTTCAGTATCTCAGCTGATAAGTAAGATAACAGAAACCTGCAAAATAGAAAATGTTGATCAGTTGTTCTAACTCCATATCCCTGGGACATTACTGTAAGACATGTGAGTCAACTGACAGCACGCCCATCATTGTGATGGGTGGTGTATGTAGCGGCTGGATCTGTGTATTGCAACTAGAGGTGGACACAAATGCTCAGGGGCGTAACGATAGGAGGGGCAGGCAGGGCACGTGCCCTGGGCGCCACCCCGGAGGGTCACGAGGGGGTGCCAAAAAGTGGCTTCCCCCCGCCCCCCGGATCGCCCGCCGAGTGTGGCGGCAGGTGTGCAGCGGCGATTTGGCAGTGGCGGGCGGCGGCGGGTCGCCCGCGGACCGCCGAGTGCGGCAGTGGCTGGTGGCTGGCGTGGCGGCGATGGGCTGTAGCGCGGCCCGAGCGGCGGCGGCGGATCGCCCACCAAGGACTACAGCCCATCACCGCCACACCAGCCACCAGCCACCGCTGCACTTGGCGGGCCGCGGGCGACCCGCCGCCGCACGCCACAGCCAAATCGCCGCCGCACACCTGCCGCCACACTCGGCGGGCGACCCACCGCCGCACACCACCGCCAAATCGCCGCCACCGCCAGCGATCTGCTGCCTGGGTGGTGCCGCCGCACCCTCACAGGTATGTGGGGGCCGGGGGGGCCGGGGGCGCCACTTCAGGGCCAGAGCTTGCCCTGGGCGCCGTTTCCCCCTGATACGCCACTGCAAATGCTTCATGCAGAACCGGTTTGCCTTGAACCAGGGCCAGTTCAAAGATTCAGTCGCAGACCAAACCAGGGATGGTTTCATCTTAGTACAGCTGACAGTTTATAATAACCTCTTCTCCTTTTAACATTTTCTGTGCATTAACAAAACAGTTTGTATTGGAACCAGGGATGGTTTGGTCCATGATCAAACCTAATCAGGCGAACTGGTTCTGAGTGAACTGGTTTTGCATAGTAAGGGGCAGCGAGGTGGGCGGAGAGAGAAGGAAAACACTGCTTACCTGGCTTGGCTGTTGGTGCCACCACCCGATGGAGCCCTAAGCATGCTCCCTCCTGCTTTAACAAGCCACTGGCATGTGCGGAGGCCAGAACCGAGCTTCCGCCAAACCAGCCTCTTGATAAAGAATGGGGGAGCACGCTGTGTGGTATCTGAGCCAGTTTTTTAGCTTCTTAATGCTATGGTTTGTAACTTAGTGGAAGAGCAGCTGCTCTGCATGCAGAAGGTCCCAGGTTCAATCCCTGGCATCTCCAGGTAGGGCTGGGAAAGACCCCTGAGCCTGAAACCTTGGAGAAGCCATTGCAAGTCAGTGTAGACCAGGGGTTCCCAAGCTATGGTCCTCCAGATGTTGATAAACTACAACTCCCATCATTCTCTGGTAAAATTTATTGTGACTGGAGATTATCGGAGTTGTAGTTCAGCAACATCTGGCGGACCACAGGTTGGGAACCCCTGGTGTAGACAATACTGAGCAATGGACCAATGGTTTGACTCAGTTTAAGGCAGCTTCCTATGTTCCTATATATTGACAGAATAACTTATTCCTTTAGGTATGTTATACAAATAATACATCCATTTGCAATAAACACAGCAGAGTTTTACACTGGTTTAAAAAAGTGTACAGTTTGCAGTTTTTTGTCTCCATATACAATATAGCACATTGCAGCATCCATATGAAACCAAAGATCCTGATCAAGCAACAATATACTGCAAAGCCTTTCATTCTGAGAACCCAGCTGCACTTGAAACTGTGTTTGCCCTGGCCATCTGGACTCAAAGAAAAGGCAGAAAAGTCCCGTTAAGGAAAAGTAAGTACTCTTGAAAGCAAATTAATACCCACATATCCATAATGTTATTTTTTTAATAACCAAAGCCACAGAAATGTTGATGAAATGCTGTTCCTACTTTTTGAGTGGTCCGTGTCACTTCAGATTTTGGAATCTTACTGTCAAAGCAATAGAAATTAATTACTTTCTATTTTGTTTTAAAAGTACTTACTGTAATGTAAAACTAATTAAAGAGCTGTGTGTACTACCTTACCAGCCTGGTAGATCATTTCATATGACCAAAGTGAGGTGTTCAGCTTTTGGGTTGAATTAGATGCAGCAGTTTGGCAAGCAGCTCATAGATGTGGTTGTTTTCCACTCTGTATTCAGCTCACAACTGAACCTGCATTTTGAGCACTTCAAACATTTTAATACTATACAAGTTTGGGGAAGTGCAACCACAAAATAGGTTGTTCTCTGGAACAGATTATTCCACTCCATGCATAATGGACAACTAATATATGACTGACATAGAGAAATATGTAGGAGATTTGTATGCAAGCCAAGATGGGAAATAACCTTATCTTCACCTCTCCAAAATAGTCCTTAGGGGTTGATGATGCTCAAATGTGAGTATACAGTTCAGCTTACTGTAGTAACAGGGAGTCTGCTGATTAAAATAATGCATAAATAGAAGACATTAATCAATGGCTCTTAGTCTAGAAAGTCTAGAAGAACATCTTCCTACCCTGGTTAGAGGCTAGGAGAGAAAAAACCAGAAACTGAGTACTCCATATTTTCAATGTACTGTTGTATCATATGGTTTTAGCTGTTCTGGAGACATGCTTCTGCATTGGACAGATTGTTGTGGACTCTCTGCAGTTACATCATTGGCATCAGATGAATGGCAGGATTTTTCTTCTCAAAGATTTAGCAGATTTAGTAGACTAGCAGGGTTTCATATCACTACTTTATATGGATCTAGATGTCCTGTAATCTAACTGGTGCTGTGTTCATCTGTTCCATGTCTTTCCAAATTATTGTGACTCTCTGAATGATAAAGGGATTAAATGTAATCAAAAGATCAAAGTAAATGTATTGTTTTTCAAAACATGATAAAAGCAATATTGCTTGGAAGTGTAGAATTTCCTCCCTCATATATCTTTCAGTGATTTCATGGCAGTACAGAGCATATTAGCCTATGATTCAATGGGTTGATTGGATCCAAAGAAAGTTAACTGAGTCTTGTTAAAACAAATGGGACTTAAGTTAGAAACAATTAATATATTCGGGATGCAAATCTATAAAACTGGCAATACGTCGGAAGATCTGCTAACCATAATCTAATATCCTGCTGTGGTTTCCCTTCTCTGTCTGCCTCATGTTCCCACTCCAGGATCAGAGATTGAAATAGGAACTGGATATCAATTTGAGTGACATTGTGGTAGAGAGATGATAGTTGGTTCACTTGAATTGTCTGCATTTGTTTTGCCTGCTACCATCCTGCACGTATGACTGCAGTTTTCTGAGTGGCGTGAGCTAGCCTTGATGCAAGGCCTGGCTGGGTGCATCCCTGTCAGTCTTCCTGTGTTGTGAGTTCTGTTTTTTTGTTTTACATCCAGAGACATTACCCTCTTAGGAAGCTTCGTATATGATATTAGGGGCCGGTTCAGACAAAACACAAAACCAGAGGTCCATTCACCTCTGGCTTAACTAGCCGAACGTCTGAATCCAGGGAACTGTAGTTAAAAGGCAAAAATGAATCAGAGGTTTCCCTCCCCTAACTCCATTTGTTACCTTCAGTTTGTAGTGAGTTATGCCACTGATAACTGCATTTCAGCAGTGCCTTCATTACATCCAATCTGGAAGCACAGTTTGCCTTTGCCTCCAACTAGAGTTGAGGAGGAAGCTCCTCTCTTGCTCCAGCTCCTATTGGCTGTGCAGGCTGTCCTTCAGGGAAGAAGAAGCTCACACATCCAGCTCCCCCACCTCTGTTCCGTCTTGCTGACTGCAGGTCAGCAAGTCTTCAGTATGTCTGAACGCAGAGGAGAGAGCATGGGGAGGGGCATGGGAAGGGTCCGCTAGACCCGTGGTTCTGTATTACATCTGAACTGACCCTAAGATACCAAGAAGGGCCACAATAATTTTAAAATCAATGTTACCTTAATTAATACCATGGCTAGCAGCTCACTCTTTCTCCATTTCAATCTGCTTCTCTGTAAAATGGGAATTATAGTAACAAAATATAAGTGTGCTGTAAAATATGTGCGCATGCGGAACTGGCTGTGAGGAAGCTGCCATTATATTCTGAGCAGATGTGATAAGCAAAATGAATGATGGGTATATGCTTCATAACAGCATGCCCTCCAAACCAGGGGTTCCCAAACATGGGTCTCCAGATATTGTTGGACTTCAACGCCCATCATTCCCAGCCACAATGGCGATATTCCAACAACAGCTGGACACCCAGTTTTGGGAACCCTTGCTCCAAGCTATACCTGCATAATATATATTACACTATTTTCTCTTATTGGTGTGTGTCTGTCTACAATATGTCTCCAAATTGACCTATTTGCTGGTAGAAACTTTCTTCCTTTGGTACAAGTTTGAACAGCAAAACCTTGCTAGTATAGTAAGAATGTTAAAACTTCAGTGCTCAAAAGCTATATTGGATACATTGGCAATGCATGTAGTGATAAGAGGTCAAAATATGTGTTCTGTATATAGTGGGGAATCCACATTTTTCAGTTAAGGTTTGGTTTCCAAATTTTTCAATGGTGATTTTAACCAATTCAACTTGTAGAAGCTGGTTAGGAACATAGGAACATAGGAAACTGCCCAGGGGCGTAACTACTATTAGGCAAGGGAAGGCAGCTGCCTGGGGGGCCCCACGCCTCGAGGGGCCCCCCAGAGGCAAGTCACATGACTATATATTGTGAAGTGTGTGTGTGTCAGCGAGGGGCCCATTTTAAAATTTTGTCTCTGGGACCACTCCAGCCTTGTTACGCCCCTGAAACTGCCATATACTGAGTCAGACCACTGGTCTATCTAGCTCAGTATTGTCATCACAAACTGGCAGTGGCTTCTCCAAGGTTGCAGGCAGGAATCTCTCTCAGCCCTATCTTGGAGAAGTCAGGGAGGGAACTTGAAACCTTCTGCTCTTCCCAGAGCGGCTTCATCCCCTGAGGGGAATATCTTGCAGTGTTCACACATCAAGTCTCCCATTCATTTGCAACCAGGGCAGACCCCGCTTAGCTATGGGGACAAGTCATGCTTGCTACCACAAGACCAGCTCTCCTCTCCTTGTTTGTATCATTTCATCTCTACTCCACTAGCAACAATCTGTCCTTTCATAAAGCAAAGTAAAGTTTTGCCATCGAGTCAGTGTCGACTCCTGGCGACCAAAGAGCCATGTAGTTTTCTTTGGAAGAATACAGGAGGGGTTTACCATTGCTACCTCCCATGCAGTATGAGATGATGAGGCTCTCCACATGAGCAGTGTGGAGAGCCTAACCGGGCTCTGTGGGGAGAGTGGGCTTAGCCCATTCTCCCCGCAGGTGAGCAGGGAGCCGTCCCACCCACATGATTACCAGCTCCATCATGGAGCCAGTGGGGGTGGCAGGGATCAGGGGCCACCTGGCCCCTGGAAGTCCCAGGATGCCCTGTGTGAGTGTGCGCAGCATCCTGGGGAGACCCGGAAGCTGAGAGGCTAGTTTTAGCCTCCTGGCAGGGGTCTCCTCGTGATTCGCCACAGCGTAAAGCCATGCCGCAGCATCTCTCAATCAGGTAAATGGGGTTAACAGAATGCATGCTCTGCTGACCTCATTTAAGGGGAGGAGATTTTTGGAGGTTTGCTGCCGGGAGCCACACGGCTCCTGTTGCAGCACACAACCAGGAGAAACCAGGCTAGGTTCCCTTAGCCCAATTTATCCTGGTCATGGGAATAGCCTGGATGCCTTTCAGCATCTTCCTATATCGCTGCTGCCTGATATAGGTGTTTCCCATTGTCTGGGAAACACACCAGCGAGGATTCAAACCAGCAATCTCTTGCTCCCTAGGCAAGTTACTTCCCCACTGCATCACCAGTATAATAACAGGCTGTTTTAAGTGTTTCAAGCTCAAAACAAAATGCCCATTGAATAAAGGGCCTGTTTCGAGCTCAGAACAAAACAACCCCATTTCAATTTGAAATGTTTTGAGTGCCATTTTGAGGCCTGTTTTCCCGTTGTTGGTTGGTTTCTGGCACTGGCTTCTGATCCTATAGCGGGGAGGCTAAAAATTTGTTTCAAATCTTGCCCATTTCATTTGTGCATTGGGTGGTAGGTAGCACCCATCATGCACCCATCATGCTCTACCACTGACCCAACCCACTTTGGTGTCCCTAGGAGCCACTTTGGTGTCCCTAGGGTACATGGGGAACAATGGGGTATTTTGAGTTTCCCCATTGTTTGCTATGGCCATAATACTCAAAACATTTTAAATTTTGTTCCGTCAAAACAACCGGGTCGACCGTTCAGTGTTTGGACAAAATGTTTCGGCCATCTACATTTTGTTTCAAGCTCAAAACAAAACACAGAATCTGTTTCATGCACATCCCTACTGATTGAAATCCCTTACTGATCCCCTTTGTTGAATTGTATTTGGGTCTTTTAAAAGTCCTGAACTACTTGGATTCTGTCAGGGAGACATTCCAGGTTATAAAATGATCCCTTTTTCCCTTCTCCTTTCTGCCTTATATTTCCAAAAAGATCTCAGTACTCCTAAGTTTTCATACACATTACTTAGAGCCATTTCAATATTGCTTTGTTAGAATTCAGAAACTTAGTGCTGGCTGAATATCTTTCTGTATAATATCTGAACTTGTAGTTAAGCTCTTAGTCTCATTGAATTACATAAACATAGGATTTTCTTCCTGCTGTCTCTACAATTAACAAGACATCTGCTAATGAAGTACGCGTCTTGAATGTCAGTTGATGGAAGTAGCCACATATTTATCACCTTTACCAATCTCTAAAATACAGATTAATCCCATTATTCAGTCAAAGTCCTGTAAACTACTCAAACATATGCTTTTGCAATAGTTCTTTAAAGGAGTTTGTTTTTCCCAGCTGGCTAAAGTGGTTTCTAACCTGTTTGCTTCAGTGTATAACAACATGTCATGGGAATAATAGAAAAGACCTGAAACTGAAATCCTTCTACATCTGTTTATATTATGAGAGGGCTTCATTCATTTATTCATTTATTTCATTTATAAACCATCCCATCCAAAGGCTCTGGGCGGTGGTTGTTCTTGTTGTTGTTGTTATTTACATTTATAAATTGCCCCATCCAGAGGCTCTGGGCAGTGTACAACTAGTTTAAGAAACATAATAACAAACATCGTTTAAAACACACTACTTAAAACAATATAAAAACAATTTAAACCCAATTTGAAACCAATTAAAATACTTAAAACAATTTAAAAACCTTGGAAGGTCAGTCAGGCCAAACAAGTAAGTCTTTAAGACTCTCTTAAAGGCTTTAAATAATCATAAGATATGACTCTTCTGCAACGTCTTAGGCCATTCCTTTTGTGCAGGGAAAGCACAAATACGGAATTCAGATTTATTCAGAGCAGGGGTTCCCAACAGTTAGTACTCAGAATCCCCTTGCCTCGCCATGCTGCGACCACATGATTTGTGACCCACCTGAGGATCAGTGGCTTGAAACTGATGCATCCTCAGCAATATATTTGCTGCATAAGGGGAGGGAGAAGGATGAAGACCTTCCAGCTCTGCTCCTGATTGGCCAGCTTCATGCTGAAGTTCAGCATACCCCTGCCCTCAGCCTGACTGACAGGCTTCAGAAACTCCCATTGAAATGAATAGATTAATCATAAGTTTGCTTGTTCCAATCATTTCACTGGGAGTACACATTAGTAACTTGGTTTGGATGTAAGCCAGTGTCTGGAATAGCCTATCTCATAAATGTAATATATAGATTTGTATGTGCGCGCACACACAAAATCTCTATGGGGTACGTGAGCTGAAGGTTTGCAATAGAAGGAGTACTCTTGTTTTCAAAAGGTTGGGAACCCTTGGAGGGTTGCTAATGTATTGCACCATCAGTATACAGTCCAGGTCATATTGGCACCAAAACCAGGGTGCGAAATGCCACCCCCTTTTCCCCCATACATGCATACTCATCTTGACTGGTTGTTCCTGTGACATTGCCTCTGCTCTTCACTGCTGGATTAGACTGAGAGAGAGGATGGGGAGGAAGTGAAAGAGGAAGCAAAGAAAGGAGGGATTTCCACCCATAGAGTTGAGCTGGAGGGGAGCTACCCATTGAGTTAGGCCGTCCAGAGTGGTGTCAGTGTCTCAATGAGGCTTCCAGCAGTGGCAGAACAGGTAGCGGTGGAGATGATGGATCCAAATCTTCACACAAATCCTTTTATCCCCTCAGCTGAAGTGAATGCTATAAGCCTGTGGTTTTAAATTTTTCTTCCCACAATGATTTGTCTGCCAGGTAACAAGGCCAGGTCTACTGCCACCAAGCTCCTGCACATTGTAATGGATTCCAAGGAGTATGTTAGTATTTTAAGGTACCCGCTCAGTTCATGCAAGGCATTGGCCAGGCCTGTTGGCCTTATTTATTTTTATTTATTTTACACTTTATATCCCGCTCTTCCTCCAAGGAGCCCAGAGCAGTGTATTACATACTTAAGTTTCTCCTCACAACAACCCTGTGAAGTAGGTTAGGCTGAGAGAGAAGTGACTGGCCCAGAGTCACCCAGCAAGTCTCATGGCTGAATGGGGATTTGAACTCGGGTCTCCCCGGTCCTAGTCCAGCACTCTAACTACTACACCATTCTGGCTCTCATTTTGCAGAATCATCCCACATAAACTAGGAATGACCTCTAGAACACATTAAACATTTCACCGTGGCTGTACATC
Organism: Hemicordylus capensis; assembly: GCF_027244095.1. Taxonomy (NCBI): domain Eukaryota; kingdom Metazoa; phylum Chordata; class Lepidosauria; order Squamata; family Cordylidae; genus Hemicordylus; species Hemicordylus capensis. Next base: position 302,503,568 of record NC_069659.1, on the reverse strand, counting down.
TGTAAACAGGTTCTTCAGCTTAAAATGTTCCTATCATCTCTGTCCACTTTGTATAATTCTGATGCCACCCTTAATATTAAATCACCCTCCTTTAATATCACCCTTAATATTAAATCTTACTCCGCCTGTATTAGGTGGTAATAAGACATAGACATGGTTTTAATCAATGGTGAACTATAGGACTTTATTTTATATACTAAACATTTAGCCTGTTCCCGCGACCACAGATTTCTGGGTAGGATGGGGTTAACCCAGGAATCCATGGACATCTGAGGAACTGAGAGGCCTCCTGACCCAGCAGCTTAGAACTTGGGTTGTCAGATCTACCACTCAGGTTAAAAGTGAGGTAGAAGGAGAACAGAGCTTAACCCACCTCCTTTTCTGGCCATCTGCATCGCCACATGGTTTTAAACTGTTCCCAGGCAGGCAGCAGTTATGTTTATCATAGAGTCCTGTGGCTTGTGGGGCCAGGGAGAGGAGAGCTGCTGCTCTACTGAGGGCTGCCTCTGTGCTGCTCTTGCAATGCATTGTGGTATATGTGGAAGCCTCAGCTACTGATTTCAGCAATGGAGAACGTCACTGTGGTGTTCATGTGGGCATGTGGGCTGCAGAGCCCAGAGGAGGCTCTGGTTGTCTGGGAGGCATAAGGTAAGAAGAGTGTGCCTTATGCCATGCTCACCAGCACAAAGTGAGGTAGGATGGGGTCCATTTTCTTCCTTCCTCACTTTGTACCTGGGTAGTGGATCTGGGCTACCTGGGTCTGGAGCACCTGGGTCAGGAGGCCTTCCAGTGGCCCAGATGACATAGGATGCTTGGGTTAACTTTCTCCTACCCAAGCAGCCCATGTCATGAGAATGTGCCTCCCAGAGACTTCTTTGTTCTTGCACCTCAACCCCCCAATAAACAGCTAGTCTCAGAAGCTGCACTCCCTCCCTTTAATATGAACTGCCTCATTGTGAAAGAAATGGTCTCAGACTGGATTTCAAAATTAACAGCATCATCTTTTCATCTCTGAAGTGTTAGTGTTTTGCCCCCATAATAGACTGGGAACTCTTTTCCACAAACCAAAGTGGGCTAGTCACTTGCTCATCATCCACACAGGCTGGTCATTTGAGCCTGTGAATGAGCAGCCTGTGTGGCTCTGATTAAAGCCAAGGGTCTGCACTTCTTGGCTGGGAGGGACACCAGCATCAAACTTCATCGAGTCATACCACTTTTTTTTGAGGGGTGCACAATCCTCAGGGACATATTCCTGCAAGCAGAAAGGTATTTTGTAGCGAGGAGAAGGAAAGTGAAAATTGCTCCCCCTTCTCCACTGCTCCCACTCAGCTGCACAAGAAGCCTTTGTCACTGAAAGCTCCCTGCAGTTGCACAGCTCTCCACCCACCTATTATAGCACAGCGTGCAGGCCACTTAGATTAAGAGTCAAACGATGAAGCTCTTCTCACGATCAGTGAGAAGAGCTTCTGGCAGGTCTGCGGGGAGAGCGGGCTTATGCCTGCGGACTATTATGCCTGCAGCCCTGGGTGGCCGGATCAGCCGCCCACACAACTATTGGCTCCGTGATTGAGCCGGTGGGGGCTGTGGTTATCGGGGGCTGTGCAGCCCCCAGAAGTCCCAGGATGCCCCGCATGAGCATGCTGGGCATTCTGGGGGGTGACCCATGAGACCAGGAGGCTGGCTTCACCCTCCCTGTCAGGGGTCTACTCATGTGTTGCCATGGTGGCACACGAGCAAAAAAATGAGGTTAATGGAGCCATGGTCATAAATAATAATGAAGTCATTATTATTATTATTACAGCCCTGCCTCTCCTTGACGCCTCCCTGATTTCCTGCTGCAACTCCCAGTCTCTTTCACCATTTTGATCCCAAGGGCAATAGCACGTCCCCAGTAGCATATTTCCTTTTAGGACATGTATTGTCCCCAACAGGGAAGCTATTCACACAATGGGACGAAATCGGGCTAGCCTCCGCTAGCCCGATTTCATCCCATTGTGTGAACCACCAGGCTCAGCTGCTAGCCCGGTGGTTCCTGAGCGGGTAACTCGCTCAAGTAACCCGCACCTTAAACCGGGTTTGCAGAGTGAGCACTCCGCAAACCCAGGTTTTTTTATCGTGAATAGCCGCAGCATGGCTACTCATGAGGAAACCCCCAACTGGGAGGCTTAAAAGCATCCTCCCCGCTCGGGGGTCTCTCCAGTATGCCCTGCACACTACTAAGTTGGACAAAGTGGGTCTCACGATCAATGAGACCCGCCTCAGTGTTTCTGTGGAGGACTCCAGTCCACCTACATTTTCTACCTTGTTAGATTCTATCCTTTCTTTAACATACAGGGCTACTCCACCTCCAAGACACCCCTCCCTGTCCTTTCTATAGAGTTTATATCCAGGGATAACAGTGTCCCACTGGTTCTCACTGTTCCATGTTTCTTTTAACACAGATATCTATTTCTGTGTTAGCAACCAAGCACTCCAGCTCACGCATCGGAGGCTTCTGGCATTGGCATATAAGCACCTATACGCTGAAACCTGGTGTCTGCTATCTTTCTTTTAACTCTTTGACCAGCTGGCACAGTGTTCTGTCAGCTCTTTATGTGGTTCTGCTCTGTCCCCTTCTGTTTTATCTTTATCCTTTGCACCCTCGCACTCAAAAGAGCATTTCTCTCTTCCTCAGATCGATGTCCTCCTTGCCCGAGACCTTCATTCTCCCTGACAGCAGAGGAGCTATCAGCCCTGGAGTGGGATGTCTCTATCACGTCCCTGTAGGTCTCATCCGCATGCCTCACTGTCTCTCTGAGCTTCTCCAGATCCACCACCTTGGTCTCAAGGGAACAAAGTTGTTCCCTGAGATCCAGGAGTTCCTTGAACCGAGCACACACCCATGACTTCTGCCCATGGGGCAAATAGTCATACGTGTGGTAATCTGTGCAGTACACTGGGAAGTGCCCCCTCCCCTGCTGACTTTCTATCTTCATACTGGTTTTTTTGGCTGTTTACAGTATTTAGAGATAGTTTATTAGAAGGATAGGTCTCAGGTGTAATGGTCAGCTATTTAACTGTCCAAACTGCCTTTCTCATGAATTAGCCACACATAGGCTGGGTAAATTCACAGTTAAGTAATGACAGAAAGGTCAGATTTCTCGATATGCTGAATGACTGTGCCCTAAGACAGTTGGTCTTGGAACCAACCAGAGAGAAGGCGACCTTGGACTTAATCCTAAGTGGCACCCAGGACCTGGTGCGTGATGTCAGTGTCATCAACCTTTTAGGGAAAAGTGCCCATAGTGCAATCAAATTCAGCATACATGCGGGGAAAGAATCACCAAGAAAGTCTAACATAGACATTTTGAATTTCAGAAGAGGAAACTTCTCCAAAATGAGGAGTATGGTGAAAAGAAAGCTGAAAGGGAAAATCAGGAGAGTCACCTTGCTCCAGAATGCATGGAGTTTACTCAAAACCACAATACTAGAAGCCCAGTTAGATTGTATACCCAAATGGAGGAAAGGTACCACTAAGTCCAGGAGGATGCCAGCATGGCAAACAGGTACCATCAAGGAAGCCATAAAAGGGAAGAAGATTTCCTCCCGAAATTATAAGCCCTGTCCAAATGAAGAAAACAGAAAGGAACACAAACTCTGGCAAAAGAAATGCAAGGTGACAATAAGGGAGGCAAAAAGAGAGTTTGAGGAACATTAGCTAAAAGTATCAAGGGGAATAACAAAAACTTCTTTAAATACATCAGAAGCAGGAAACCTGCCAGGGAGACAGTTGGACCATTAGACAATGAGGGAGTGAAAGGGATTATTAAGGAGGATATGGAGGTTGCAGAGAAGCTAAATGACTTCTTTGAGCCCATCTTCATGGAAGAGGATCTGAGCATATATCTGTCCCTGAACCATACTTTTCGGGGATGGAGGCTAAAGAACTGAGTCAGATAGAAGTGACAAGTTCATGTTCTGAACTGTCTGGAAAAACTGAAAACTAACAAATCACCAGGGCCGGATGGAATCCATCCAAGAGTCCTCAATGAACTCAAATGTGAAATTGCCGACCTCCTTGATAAAATATATAACTTATCCCAGCAATCAGGCTCTGTACCAGAGGACTGGAAAGTAGCAAATGTAACACTGAATTTCAAAAAGGGATCCAGGGGTCATCCGGGAAATTACAGGCCAGTTAGCTTAATGTCCATTCCAGGCAAATTGACAGAAAGCATCCTCAAGGATAGAACTGTAAAGCACATAGAAGAACAGGCCCTGCTGGGAGAGAACCAGCATGGCTTCTGCAAAGGTAAATCTTGCCTGACCAACCTTTTGGAGTTCTTTAAGAGTGTCAACAAATGTGTGAATCAAGGTGATCCAGTTGACATAGAACTTCCAAAAAGCTTTTGACAAAGTTCCTCATCAAAGACTCCTGAGGAAACTTAGCAATCATGGGATAAGGGGACAAGTACATGTGTGGATTGCTAACTGGTTGTAAGACAGGAAAGAGAGGGTAGGTATAAATGGAGAGTTTTCACAATGGAGGGAGGTAAGAAGTGGGGTCCCACAGGGCTCTGTACTGGGACTGGTGCTTTTAAATCTATTCATATATGATCTAGAAGCAGGGTTAAGCAGTGAGGTGGCCAAATTTGCTGATGATACCAAACTCTTTCGAGTAGTTAAATCCAAAACTGATTGTGAAGAGTTCCAAAAGGATCTCTCCAAACTGGGTGAGTGGACAACAAAATGGCAAACGCGGTTCAGTGTTGGCAAGTGTAAAGTGATGCACATTGGGATGAAGAACCCCAACTTCAAGAATATGCTGATGGGATCTGAGCTGTCGGTGACTGACCAGGAGAGGGATCTTGGGGTCGTGGTGGACAGCTCGTTGAAAGTGTCAACTCAATGTGTGGCAGCTGTGAAAAAAGCCAACGCCAATTCCATTCCATTAGGAAGGGGATTGAAAATAAGATGGCTAATATTATAATGCCCTTATACAAAACGATGGTGCGACTACACTTGGAGTACTGCACACAATTCTGGTCACCACATCTAAAAAAGGACCTTGTAGAACTGGAAAAGGTGCAGAATAGGGCAACCAAGGCGATCAGGAGCCTAGAGAACCTTTCTTATGAGGCAAGGTTACAACACCTGCGGCTATTTAGAAAAAAGATGACTGTGGGGAGACATGATAGAGATCTATAAAATCATGCATGGTGTGGAGAAAGTGGATAGAGAGAAATTCTTCTCCCTCTCACATAACACTAGAACCAGGGGTCATACCATGAAATTGATTTCCAGGAAATTTAGGACCAACAAACAGAAGTACTTTTTCACACAACGCATAATCAACTTGTGGGATTCTCTGCCACAAGATGTGGTGACAGCCAACAAACTGGATGGCTTTAAGAGGGGTTTGGATAGCTTCATGGTCTATCATCGACTACTAGTTGGAGGGCTATAGGCCACCTCGAGCCTGAAAGGCAGGAGCCCTCTGAGTACCAGTTGCAGGGGAGTAACAGCAGGAGATAGGGTATGCCCTCAACTCCTGCTTGTGGCTTCCAGCGGCATCTGGTGGGCCACTGTGTGAAACAGCATGCTGGACTAGATGGGCCTTGGGCCTGATCCAACAGGGCTGTTCTTATGCTCTTATGAAGAACTATCATGGTGTCATTCTTGCATGTGGGGCACTTGGCTGTGATGACATTATCAGCATGGCCACCATCACACAATTATTAAACCTCATTATCTCAGTAATCAGTTGGCCAATTTTGTTATGCAACATATGATTGAAAAGGTATTTTCACAAGCTAAAAAATGTGACTGTATGATTTGTGGTAGTTTGGGTGGGGGTGCCTTTTTAAAAATATATACCCAAAAAGAAGGGGGAACAATGTTTTTGTGTACTATGTTCCTGGACCAAAGTGTCTATTTGCTACAAATAGCCATTTCAGGAGAAAATAGCAGCACTGGAGAGGGTTTTCTTCAGGAAAACAGTGCCAGGATAAAGAGTTAATCCCTCTTTCCCCATGTGCAGTAGTGCCTGTCTAAACTGGGACCTCTGCAGCTGTTTTTGGTTAAAGAACAGCCTCTTAAGCATGCAATTAGGAGAATGCGTAGTGTGAATCTAAGTGTACTTAACTCAGATTGTGGCCTTTTTTATTTGCTTGTTTTAATGAAAGCTGAGGGATTTGAAGGGGCAGTTTTGTGACAGATTCTGTATTGTGTGGTTCATGCATTTTGTGCACACACACGCAAGAAAGGGTATACCTGCTGTCAGTATACTCATAAATTAGAAATACTGATATAGAAAGTGCCTTGCACTCCCTGGAACACTGATTGAAAACCACCAGAATAAACGCTGTGGGTATAGTCTGTGCCTGCATGATAGCAGAAAGCAGAAATGTGAGTGCTAATTGAATATTTGAGTTGTAGTGTTCCACTATTTATTGTTCTACTAGCATGACTCCACCCCATCCTCTTCCATTCTGGTCTGGGCAAAATGCATATACAGGACATGTTATTGTTCAGCAAAATACCTTAACCAGTTCCACTGTCCCTGTTAACAGTCTCCCTCCAAGCTTCCTTTCACCATGTTTTCTTGGTTTTCTTTTTGACCCTCTTGCTCTTTCCATCTGGAGCAGCCTCCTGCAGTATCATTACCTCTTGACTTGCAATCTATGCTTGAAACATCATCTGAAAACTTGCATTTTCAACCATGTCTGGAGAACTCCAAGGAAAACAACCTAGGACTGTTGCACAAAGCGGGCTCAATAATCCGCTTCAGTCACTGCCCCAAAGTATGAAGGTTGCCCATTCAAAATAAACAAAGAAAAGACCCCACACATATGGGCACACAGTGGTTATTTTCAATACTATGGGTCACAAGGATGAAAACAAATCTTAGCAAATTGTTTGTGGCCTTTGTCAAATAGTATGATATTGTTGTAAGTGAGTAAATGGACAGACAATCAAATTAACACCAAAACCAAAGCTGCATTTTCTCTTCTGGCCAACAATTTTATAATTCTCAGTAACTAGCATGAAAGATGTCTTGACTGAGATTGCTGAAGCAGAGCGAAATGAATATGTAGCAGATGCTGTGACAATGACATTAACTGACATGTTTCTCAGTCTCACCTATGCCAACTTGGAAGTAAGCACCGCTTCCAAGGTCTCCCTCCCAAGGAAGTGTCTGTAGGACTGTGGTCTTAAAATAGTTCTAGACTAGGGGTTGTTAGTCAGAGGTACACAAACCTCTGGGAGTACTTCATAAGGGATACAAATAGCTGTCTAGCTCCCCAGCGCATGCATGTTGGGTACTTCTGGTCACTTCTGTTCCAACAAGGCAACAAGGCGGCAAGAAGGTGTACTGCCGCCCTGCCTGACCCTTTTAAAGTGTAGCGCCTGCCCGTTGGGGGGAAATGCAGCAGGAGGTGAAAGAGCTCCCTCCCTTGCCCTTAAAAGTATCCCCCCTGCCTTCAAACTGGCTGAACCGCTGTTCATTCAGACCTGTTCAGATGCCTATAAAGGACCTCCGAACAGGTTCGTGTACATCCCTGCTCAGGCTTAGTCCATCCCTTCCTCAACTGACAGGCTCAGCATCCAGTTAAATGCTCAGTGATGACAGGCTGTTGAGCCTATTGATCAGGCAGGAGAGCTGAGCCTGAACATGTAGCCAGCCAGTCATGAGAAGAGGAGGAATGAGGAGCAGGGCCAAGCCAGGGCTGTGCTGTGTTGCTCTGGCCAGGACGCTGCAGAGCATGGCAGGAGGAAGGAAGCCACAGGTGTCCTGTTATTTATCTGCCAGTGTCACAATTCTTGGCTGCTTGCATATAATCATTTTATTTCCCACCAACTTTGGAAAGATTTGCTTTTGGGGGGTCACAGTTTTTGCCTAATTGTCCTGTTAATCAATTATGGGACAATTAATTTCAATGGGGATACTCAGGAGTGACTTTGTATGTGAGCTGGTGACTATCTCAAAGGTGTGTGTGTTTGTGTGTGTATGCGTGCTCGCACAAATGTGGAGTATCTGAGCTGAAGCTTTGAGGAAAAGGTGGCACAATTGTTTGAAAAGTGTGAAAACCCTTGATCTTAACTAGGTAATAAATATCTAGGATGATTTTGTACATTCAGGCTGAGTCTGTCTTAGTGCAATGTAGCGCAATCCAAATTGGAAACTATCTAGAGCTCCCTTAAAAGCAGCAATTAGTTCCAAAATAAGTTCTTGTTATTTAATACAGTTTTATGAATGTATTTTTTCTGAGCAGGGACCTTATCTCTGCACCTGATGACATTTTTTGAAACTGATTTTGGTTTTGAAAGGTTTTTTGAAACTGATTTTGGTTTTGAAAGGTCAGATACTGATAGTAAAATGCATAATAATTCCACATATTTTTCTCTTCATTTAAAAAAAATGATTATGAACCATGATCTTATAAATGAATTAACTCTATGATCTGAAAGGAAGCCATTCCAGTATCAATAAAGACAGAAGATAAAAATCATAGCAAAGAGCTCTTTGGCCCAACCCTAGACTGCTATTACGAGAACAGCCACACTGCATCACTCATCACCACCTCAGAATCTAACAAGCAGAAAAGGTTCAAAAGTATCTTGGAAGCTCTTAAATCAGTTGTTTGCATGCTTGAAATTTTAGATTTAACCTTCATTACATTTTCAAGGATGTGAGTATTTTCAGTTTACTTAGTGGGGCTCAAATTGCAGTTCAGCCTGCCATTCAGTTCAGCTTCAATCCATTGCATGTGTAGAAAATATTTACTGAGTTTGAGCCTAATTATGCCTGTCCTTCTTGCGTAAGCATTCTTTAAATTGGACAGGTAAAAACCAAACTCTGTTTGTGATTACTAGTATTACATGTAGCTCTGTCAAAGCATCCAAAGAAGTGCTTTAAAAAAGAATTCTATTTTATATAATTTTTATTTTATTTTCTCTTGCTTAATAGACCTCATTGGAAGCTAGGAAACCAAGGCAAATCAAAATGGAAGTTGATCTTGTATAAGAAAGTAATCTTACATTTTGTAGGAACCATAAACTAATAATTATATAAAGTTAAAAAGGTAAAGTTGTGCCAACGAGTCGGTGTCGACTCCTGGTGACCCCAGAGCCCTGTGGTTGTCTTTGGTAGAATACAGGAGGGGTTTGCCATTGCCATCTCCCACACAATGTGAGATGATGCTTTTCAGCATCTTCCTATAACGCTGCTGACCGATACAGGTGTTTGGGAAACATACCAGCATGGATTCGAACCAGCAACCTCTTGCTCCCTAGGCAAGTTACTTCCCCACTGTGCCATTAGATGGCTCAATAATTGTATACCTTCTCGAAATGTATAAATTCAGTCATCCAAGTTGATTATGCAAGGTGTGGGAAAAGTGGACAGAGAGAGGTTTTTCTTCCTTTCTCACAATACTCACAACTCCTTCTCTCACAACACCAGGAGTCATCCAAGCCCTATCCAGACATGCTTTTGTATGTGTGCACAGGTACACAGGTATATGGTACCTGTACACAGGTACATGGTTTTGTGTGAATGTGAATGACTGTGCATACTTTCATTTTAAAAGTGAACCTGGATACAGACCACCACATGCAGGGTATTGGTGAGAAATGTGCTGTAGGTGCATTGAACATAAAGTATGAACAACTATAAGTGTGTACAGATCTGTACATGTGCATGCTGTGCCTCTGAGTACCAGTTGCAGGGGAGTAATGGCAGGTGAGAGGGCATGCCCTCAACTCCTGCCTGTGGCTTCCAGCGGCATCTAGTGGGCCACTGTGCAAAACAGGATGCTGGACTAGATGGCCCTTGGGCCTGATCCATCAGGACTGTTCTTATGTTCTTATGTTACACAGATCGTACACGCATTAAATAAAATGTGTGAATAAGGCTCCAATGAACTGGATCAGCAGGCAGTTTAGGAAGGATAAAAGGAAGTGCCCAATTAGTCTACGGAGTCCGCCCGGAGTTCCACAGAGTCCTCCCAAATTAGTATACTGCTTGGAGTCTTTGGAGTGGGCGGTATATTAAATGCTTCTAATACATACATACATACATACATACATACACTGCCACAGGGCGTAGTGATAGCCTCTAGCTTAGATGGCTTTGAAAGAGATTTGACAAATTCATAGACTATCAATAACTACTAACCTGAATGGCTATTTGCAACCTTGAGGTTCAGAGGCAATTCGCCTCTGAATACCAATTTCAGGGAAGCAACAGCAGGAAAGGATATGCCTTCATCTCCTGCTTGTGGGCTTCACAGAGGCATCTGGGTGGCCACTATGGGACGCAGGATGCTGGACTAGATAGGCCTTGGGCCTGATCCAGCAGGGCTCCTCTTCTGAAGTACTGAAAAAAACCCTTTCTTGGCATCTTTAGGGCTCTTAAAGTAAAGTTGTGCCATCGAGTCAGTGTCGACTCCTGGCGACCACAGAGCCATGTGGGTGTTTTATCGATGCTTTATTTATAATATGTTACTAATAAATAACAATAGTACAGACAATGGAGTCCCACTAATTATTTCTCCCTGAATCTTACCATCTCCCACTTGGTTATTTTAACTAGATGAGACACTAGGCTCATTCACATGATCACCGGCAGTGTAGGAGAAGTCTGGGTAGCAGAGCCTGATGCACTCCCAATTTTCGGTCATGTGCTTGCAAAACCTAGGAAGAAGGAGGGAAGTGTGTTCATGTGCAAGGTGGCAGTGGGATAAGACGGCTTTTCCTCCTATCTTGGTAAAATGCTGAGAACAGAATCTAGGTAGGGCACACTCATCCTACCCAGTCAGCTACTGCCTTGCACACAGTCACGCTCTCCTTCTCCCTTTTTGGTTGGCAAACATGACGGCCAATTGTAAGTACTCCTGGCTCTCCAACCCAGGCTAGCTGCTTCTCCTATTCTGATGGTGGTCATGTGAACAGGCCTAATGTCTCAAGAACAGTCAAATACTGAAATAATTGTTACCCTTTTTATCCTAACGTGTGGGAGACAATTCAAGAGTCAAACTATGCAAGATGCAAGAAATGTGAGAACTGTCTTCCAACAGATTTTGTTGTTGTTTATTTCTTACCACAAGGTCGTGCAGAGGGGACTGTGAGCAGTACCAGGGAGTGAGGTGATTAATCCTTTCTCAGTGAGAAATTTTTCTCAACAAAATCTGTTCCTCCCAGATGCTTTCCCATTTGCAATAGAAAAGACACAGGGTCCCTGTTTCCTTTCCCCTGTGGGAGAAAAGCAGCTGGGAGTGAGTTTGATTGGCGGGAAATGTCCCAGTGGGGAAAGGATTAAACACCCCACATCCACTGGTCCAATCAAATTCACAGCCTCTTGCAGCTGAATTGCAATACACAAAATCAGGAGACTGGTCATATATCTCTTCTGGTTCAGCCTTCAGCATCCAGGCCAGGTAAACAATATTTTTAGATGAAAAATGAAGATGAAGGGCATGGAGTGGTGGCATAATGAAACTCCCTCCCAGGTTAGGCAAGGGTCTAGGTGGACCAATGGTCTCAAGGTCTAGCAGGAAAGTGGCAGCAGGGCAAGATCATGGGAGCCAAGAGCCAGAAATCTGAGTCTATCTGTTGTTCAGGAGAGAGCTCAACATTTGCCTGAAAGTAGCCAAGGTAAGCAAGAGCCTTTACTTAGCATTGCCTTAAAATTCATGGCTGGAGAAGTAGGTGAGGCACTAGAAGGTAGCTAAGAGAGCAAGGCATTCTGCAAGTCTTTCTTGTCAAGAACAGTAATGGTCAGGAAAACAGCCATCAACTCCAGATATTTAGGCTCAAGATCAACAGCTGATATCCAAAGCAGCAATCTGAGGATGCTGCAGAGCTGGGTCCCCACACAGAGAGGCTGCTCCGAACTTCGCCGGAGTCTTCCCGGACATCAAAATGCACACAGAGAGGAGAGGCACTTTCACTGTTCTCCTCTGCCTCTGTAAGTGCTCTATGTCTTCCTGAAATATCTCCCTGAGAGTCAAAGCTTAATCATAATAAATTGATTGCTTATATTTATATCCGATTCATATAACAAATTTGCCATGTGAACCCTATGGGAGAAAAGCATATGGGAACATATGTGGGAACAAACTGAAAAGTTGTGTTGTATGTGGGAACAAACTGAAAGGATTGAAAAAGCAATCCTGGTACTGTAAATATTGTCTTCCAGACAGAAAACCTTCACACAACACAGACAGTGACAAACCACAGCTTCCCAGAGCATGCTTGTGAGCCCAACTTTCAGTGTCGGGATAACTATGCCAACATTGGGAGTGTCATCTGAATGTGCTGATTCATCATATTCTCTCCTACTTGCTGTTCTGAACCTGACATCTTTAACCAAGATTTAGTTACAGATGTCACGTTCGGACCAAACTAAGGCAGAATGTGCTGACATTGGCAGATTCAAATCAAACCTTCCTGACATCAGAAGTCGGGCTTGAGGCTGTGCTCCCAGAAGTGGTGGTTTGCTGTTTTCCATGAAGTGTGAAGCCAACCTTAGGTCCTAACCAGTTCGGCACCACAGGGAGCGGAGCAGGGAGCGGGAGCTTTAAGAAAGAGCAGAGCAGGTCCTTACCTGCTCTTTGCCACCCCATGCAGCTTCCTGCTGGGGCAGTGCCCAGCCTAAGTACCCCTGTGCAGTGGCAGCACACACATGGCATCCACACATGCTCAGGTGCCATTGTGTGGTCAGCATGGTGTTGCTGACCACACAAATGGCACCCATGCATGCATGGATGCCATTGTGCATGCTTGCTTCACGTGGGTGTACTTTGGCAGAGCACCACCCCAGCAGGAGTCCTTTCCAGTTGAACCATTTGGCTTTTGACCTATACAAGTTGAGTATCCCTTATCCGGACTGCTTGGGACCAGAAGTGTTCCAGATTTCAGATTTTTCTGGATTTTGGAATATTTGCATAATGAGATATCTTGGGCATGGGATCCAAGTCTAAACACGAAAGGTTACTGTATTTTATTTTTTTTAGGTTTTATTTAAAGTATAAAAACAAATAAGCATTGAATTTACAATAACTACAGGTAGCTGTAAATGTAGTGAAAACTAATTGCGAGAAAATGTTCTCTTACTCTTCTGTAAGATGTTTCCCACTTACACCGCTGTCCAATTTCTCCAACAGCTTTACTTTCTGTGCTATAGATAAACTTAAATGCTTCCTCTTTTTATTATCACTGTCACCCATAGGGGTATCAGCAGGCTTTTTTGACATTTTCGACGTTACCCTGTACTGTACCTTTCCAAAACAGAGCAGGCACCAACAGAATGCCAAAACAGACGCCAACAGAGCAGGCACCAAACTGAGCATGCACTTTTTGCTCTCTCTTGCAAGGCAGGGGTGGAGGAGCCCCCTTTGCTGCCTCCTGCCAGAGGAAGGCCAGTTTAAGGGTTAACCTGAGGGAGTCCAGGTTCCTGGAGAGGCGACTGGGAAGAAACATTTGGCACGGGCACCTTCCCTTCTGGACACTCCCCCAAGAAAGAAGACTTTGTGTCTTTTCCTGCCCGCGGAATCTGCAGCCCCCCTTTGAAGAAGAGAGGTGGTTGCCAATGCAGATGGGGTGCGTGGGGACCCCAGAGCTGCAGTGGGAGGCGATGCAAAGGAGGAAAGCAGGGCCACTGGCTTGGGACGACGGAACCAGGGGAGAAATGTCCCGGGTGGGCAATGAGGGGGATGAGATGTGTGCAGCCTTTTGAAATAAGTAAATTTTGACTGCATGATTAAAAGCAACAAAACTGGGACTCTGCCAACGAGTGAGCTGAGGTGATTTGTTTTTTGTGTTTGTTACAGCCTGGTGTCCAGATTTTGGAGCTTTCCGGGGTTTCGGATATCCGGATAAGGGATACTCAACCTGTATTTGAGGATATGTGGACTGAGGGCAAACTGTTGGATTGATACTTTAGGGAAATGAGGAGAACTGACTCATATCCTTTGAAAATAAAATGACTGAAAATGTTTACAAAGGCAACAGGGGTGGAGGAAACAGGGACCTGATCCCTGCGGCTGACAGCAGATGCTAAGCCATGCCCCCTGCATCTGATATCAGATGCAGGGGGCATAGCTTTGCTTGCAAATGGGGCTGTGCGGCCAGCAGGGAGAGTCGCTTCCAGCCATGAAGCAAATGTGGTGCTGGTTTAGCTTGCAAAAGGGGCCGTGCAGCCCCATTTGTGAGCACAATCTCTGGCCAGCACCACATTCACAGCGTGGCCAGGAGTGACTCTCCCTGCAAATGCAGCGCTGGCTGGGGATTTTGCCTGCAAACGGGGCACGTGGCCCCATTTGCAAGCAAAGCTACACCCTCTGTGTCTGACATCAGATGCAGGGGGCGTGGCTGGGGTGTCAGGCGTGGCCCCTGATTGGCGGTGGCCCGGGTTCTTCAAACACATTTGCTCAATGGTGGCTCCGCCCCTGAAAGGAAAGGAAAATGCTAATATGCCCCTGGAATTAGCTCTTAATTGTTCTGGCAGGAGACATAAAATTGCAATTTCAAACAACTAACCATATTCATCAAAATCCTGAAGGATACACTAATTTACACTAGATGATAGCCCATCCATCTGAATTGTACATTTTGCTTGCTGCACCAATCCTCAAATTTACAGGTTTAAAGACACATCTTGTATACATAATTTGAAGGCAACAGTAAGAATTTGGGACTATCACACAGCAGCGTGGCAGCCTCCTATACAATTTAACTGAAATGAAAGCAGCCACTTTGGAATATAAGATTCATTAAATGCATTGTTCTATTCAAAAACAACAACAAAAGGATCTTAATGGGTATATGGATGGAGAGCCTGCATGGTGTAGTGGTTAGAGTGCTGGACTAGGATCTGGGAGACCCGAGTTCAAATCCCCATTCAGCCATGATACTAGCTGGGTGACTCTGGGCCAGTCACTTCTCTCTCAGCCTAACCTACTTCACAGGGTTGGTGTGAGGAGACACTTTAGTATGTAATACGCTGCTCTGGGCTCCTTGGAGGAAGAGCGGGATATAAAAATGTAAATAATAATAATTTATGTGTTCAGCTTTCAATTTCAGTCCAGATATATTCTGGGTGCAAAGTAAGAAATGTGTACACTAAGCATTACAGAATGAAACCATTGCCTGATAGTTGTAACTGTTAAGCTACTCTGTATCGAGCCCGTATAATATATTTAGCACAAATGCCAGAGTTCACAGAACCTCAAGTAAAATTCCCATTGGGAATATGCAGTGATTAGGCCTTGAACAAGAATTTGTAACTCTTGCTCTCTAACCTTTAACTTTGAAACTTGCACCCCATTTTGGTGGCTTTTTACTGTAATGCTATCTGGGTCCACTGTAGTCAAACAGCATAGGAAATATGATTACAATAATTGTGTTAGAAACAAGGTGCTGTCATGATCAAGTAAAGGCCTCAGAAATGAAACTGATAAAATTGTATCTTTGACCTTCATGTCAGCTAAAACTAGACACAGTTCAAATGCTGTCTATGAATATTAGGCTTATTATTTCTGAATTTAGAGGATCATTTCTGCATATCATTTCCCTTAGAGAATTTAGCAATACTCCTGTTTGCAAAAAATCTTCAGACAGAAATAAATTGTGGATGCTGAAATGGCAAAAGGATTTCAATCAAGTTAGTGGAATAATTTGGCCAAGGCTCTTGGGAAATGTTTCCCTCTATAGACTTAGATGACTAATATTTAAAAAGATTTAGCACTATGTTTGCCAAGATAGTCTCCCATGGCAAATTAATCCTGTTGTCTTCCACTGGAAGATTATAATCATCAGAACCATAAATATTTACTTCAGCAAGCATGAATTACCCTCTTTGTTAAGTAGGGTCCTCCATGGTTTGCATTTGAATGGGGGGCCTTATGTGAGCACTAAAAGATATTCCCCTCAGGGGATGGGATTGCTTTGGGCAGAACATCTGCATGCTTGCACGCAGAAGGTTCCAGGTTCCCTCCCTGACATCTCCAAGATAGAGCTGAGAGAGACTCCTGCCTGTAACTTTGGAGAAGCATGTTAACTGGCCCCTGTTAACTGAGCAAAGAGACACCTTTAAAAGTGGTGATTCTCTTATATTTAGCAGGGGGAGGCAACTGGCCCTATCCAACCCCAGCATAGCATCCCTCCAGTGGCTGCTGCTGGTTTCTGCCTTATGTTTCTTTTTAGATTGTGAGGGCTTTGGCGATAGGGGACCATCTTATTTATGTATTATTTATTTTTCTATGTAGACCGCTTTGAGAACTTTGGTTAAAGCGTGCTATATAAATATCCTTGATAGTAGTAGTAGTAGAAGAAGGCACTTCCAGTCTGCGTAGACAATCCTGAGCTAGATGGACCAATGGTCTGACTCAGTATAAGGCAGCTTCCTATGTTCCTGTGTTCCTAAGGCAACACCAAGGTGTTTTGTCAAGTTTTGTTTCTGCTCTCACAACAGATCTTAAGATTAAGCTATTATTAAGGGGGAGGGATCACTGCTTTTAAAAGTTTTTATATCATTTGGACTGCAGTCCTCCAAATACTTATTTCAGAGTCATCCCATTGACATTACTGGTTAGATACATCTGTAATAAACTTTATTACTGATGGATGAACACTGATATATTACTTTTGCATACAAAAGCACCAAATGGTGTGCAGTAAAAATGACAGTAATAAAATCTGTTAAAACACACACACACATCTATAAACAGTGGCTGACTTCCAGACTAACCTTCCACAGACATGCCAGGTTTTTCCCATGTGCAAAGGAGGAGGGGCAATTTTGGTGATCCCTCCTTCCCTCTGCAGCCACTTTGAGTACCAAAACTAAGTTCCTGAGAGTTGGGGACCCTCAGGGAGATATTTTCAGGAGGTACAAATGGCTTCAGAAGGATGGGGGGGCTTCACTGAAAATCACCCTCACCCTCCCCTTCTGCAACAGAAAAATCTGAAACACACTGAGAAGTTTAGTCTAGATTAGGAATGCACAACTCAAATATCCCAGTGGGCTAGAACCAACCATGACTTGATGTGCAGGAGACAAGGTCAATGTTCAGCACATTAATGATTATACTTACTTTAATTATTAAATATTAATGAAAGCAATTATTAGTTACCCACAGCATGAGGACACAAAAGCAACTTTTCCTCAACCCCTCATGCACTTTCAAAGCTTGCAAGGGTTAATTTTTAAGGCGGGGTGACCCCCACCAGGGCCATTGAATCAGGCAGCATTTTGGCTTCAGGCACCACAAAACTTTGGGCCACCCCTGGGGCCAGCAAAAAAAAGTCCCCACAAGCCAGATCCAGCCTCTGGGCCTTATGTTGTGCAGGCCTGGTCTAGATGTCATCCAATATAAAATAACACAGTTCACAGAAAAGCTGTAATTTGACTCACTGATGAGTTGTCTCAACTATATGAAACCCAAATGGCCTTTGGTCCATTTTTGATGGAAAAATCCCAGCACAATAATGCACTGGTCTCCGAAAACAGACTTGAAGAAAGGCCTTCTAGCTCTTCCTCATATCCCAGACATGGAAGTCCACATAACTGAAGTGATGCAAGTCATTGTTTGTGCCACTGCAATTAAAGTGAATTAAGCAGCTGACACATACACATACTGGAAGGAAGGAAACAGGAATGGTACAATACCATTTATTAAAGAGTAGATCTTGACACAGACTCTTCTTCAGGGGAAGTGGTATATAGGGTGTAATACTTAACTTCTAAACAGCTTACTGGGATCCTATGAGGGTTTGGAGAAAAGGTTAAAATTTTGTTTAAAATCACCTGCTTGCCCATTTCTTTTGTTCGATTGTGCAGTAGGTAGTAAACACCAGACCCTACCACAAAACCAATTTTGGTGTCCTTAGGAGCTACTGACAGAGAAATTCCGGGAATTCTAGGTTTGCTTAATGAGTAGAGGCCAAGCCATCCATCAGGTTCAAGCTTCTATTGACCATGACATGCCGGGTGTCTCCCTTCCAAGAGCACACACTCAGGCTTTGGCAAGAGTATTTTATACTGTTTACATACAGACTATAGGTTTGAGTACAGAGCCTATCAGAGGCCAAAGTTTCATGGTATACACCAATCATACTAGCATAAGCAGAATAAAGCTTAGCCATTGGTAGACAAGGTGAACTAATTACAAGGCAGAAAACAACAATAATGCACCAATCAGCTTTAGTTGTGCTTATGCCTAGTCAGGCAGGGCAAGCTATAGTCAACAGTTGCTTATCTCTACTCAGGCGGGGAAGAGTATTGTTTCCAAGAATAGGGGCCCTGTAACAGCACGGTGCAGAAACTTGTGACCTTTAGGACTTATGTATGTAGCACAATTAAGTGAAAGGGGATAGTGGAAATTTCCTTGATCACTAACAAGGGGAACAATGGTGTGTTTCGAGTTTCTCCATTTTTCCCTTTGGCCAGAACAAGCTGCACTCACAGGAGCTCTTCTCACGATCAATGAGAAGAGCTCTGTGGAGGTCTGGGGGAAAGCAGGTTTCACTTATCCTCCCCACAGAAAATCTCCTGCCCATTCCTGGGTGGGCGGATCACCCGCCCAGACGAGCAACAGCTCACCCAGCAGCTCCGGGGGTTGGAGTGCAAGAACATGCCACTGCGCATCATCCTGCCCCCAGGAATCCCAATATTGCACCATGAGAGTCCACAGTGGATTACTGGGATCCCCCCTCACCCCTGCTAAGTGTGCCAGCCGCGGCTGACACACGATAGGCTAAGGGAGTGTTTGTTCCCTTTACCTCGTTTAACTAGGAGGCTAGTTAGGTGGGTTTGCCACCATGTAGCCACAGGGATCAGGTATGATCCCAGTGGTTCACATGGGCATACCAAACCAGGCTGGGCTCCCTTAGCCCAGTATTGCAGGCTCGTGTTAATAACCTCACAGAGTGCACTGCACACAAGTTTTGCACTGCAATTTGCAATGCATTTTGCAAGCCTGCCTTGAAAAACACTGAAGAAGCACACAGTAAAAGAGAATCTGTCCCTCCCAATACAGAACACACTTTTCAAACATAATCCAAAAATGGCCAAAAAGGTTTCACTGACCCAGAATCCACTGCCAGCCACAGTGCCTGTACTGCAATAACATCATTGGCACAAGTTACTCACACACACACAATTATGATTCCTTACGCTACTTCCTAGCATTGCAACAGTTGCCGCAGCAGCATCCTTAATGTCAAGCATAGTCATAAGTTCAACTAGAGAAACTACAGCCACATTTTGATTGAGTACACCTTGCAATGCAGATTGCAGAGCAGACCAGATTAGTGAGTGAAGAACAAGTTAGTCTCAAGGCCACAAACGGAGCTCATCACAACAATCACTACGAAATATTACACACAGAGAGAGCTGCCTCTATCCATTTCTCACCACAACACTATCTCACAAACAAAACCACAGCTCAAGCAAGGCAGGCACCCAAATTCTGGCTTTCTCAATCTGAGTTCCAGAAAAACCAGATAGTTATAGTAGCACAACATATTATACTCAGTGCTGAGAAAAGAATACCACAAAATCAAACCTTATTTCATTCCTTCCTCCTTTCCTGATGTATCCTCTTCAAGATACTAGAGATGTGCAATTTGATTCTTGCGCAAATTGATTCATGCCGAATCAGGGCAATTCAAGTGATTCAACCTTGAATTGAATCACTCCTAAAATGAAGGGCCTGATTTGAGGTTGAATCAAATCTCCCAGTTCAACACGAATCATTTAAAGTGATTGAGCTGTGAGTGCCATTGTATCTCCATATTTTTCCCATGCTGATTAGTTTTTTGGCACTGGCTTCCAGTTAGCTCAAGATCTCCTTGCTTCTTGGTTGGCTTGTGGTCATTCAAATCAAGTGTTGGCATGGGCAACTGTGCCCTCATTGACTGGGAGGGAGGAAACCGGGAGGGAGAGGCCAAAGGAGGGAGTTTCAAAATGTAGTTAAGGTGCTGCTTGGAGGCAGAGAGACAGAGAAGGATCAGAGAGCAGCAAGCACTGAGAGGAGAGCAGGGACTGGTGCTGGTCTGGTCCTGGCTGCCTGCCTGGCCCAGTAAGTGAAAAGAGAGACACAGAGTCTTTGTCTTTTTTTTTTAAAAAAAAATCCTTTTAGTTTGCAGTGCTGTCAGCAACTGCTTCTATTCTATTCTATTCTATTCTATTCTATTCTATTCTATTCTATTCTATTCTATTCTTTTCTTTTCTTTTCTTTTCTTTTCTTTTCTTTTCTTTTCTTTTCTTCATTTAAAACAAAAAACAAAAAACTGCAGCCCCAGTGGCTTGAACAGGAGGCTGCTTGGAATTCATTACCTTGTGTGTTCCCCCCTCATTCCTTGTAGCCATCCCCCTTTAATAACTGGGGTGAAGTGATTCCCCACCACCACCAAATTTATTTCAATTGTACCAGCATCCCCCAAGCTTTAAATGGGTGCTGCTTGGAATTTCATTTTATTTGGATTTCTTCCTATACTTGCCTGTAGCCAGCCCCCAGTGGCTTTAATAACTGGGGTACTGTGCTGATTTTTTCTGATTTTTTCAAAAAATGTTCCAGCAGCCCCCAGTGGCTTTAACTCAGTGGTTTTAATCAAATGGAATGTTATTCCCTTTTGTGGTTGTTTTCCTCATTGCTTGTAACCAGCCCCCAGTGGCTTTAATAATTGGGGTGCTGCGCTTATTTGTTTGTTTGTTTTTAGCCCTGTCACCTTTGTTGCTGCTGTGCTGTCTGTGTGCTTCCTGCCTGGTGGATTGACTTTTGGTTTTTGTGGGCTGGTGTTTGGTGCCCAGCCTGCCAGGCTCTCTCTGTTTAACTTGGGTGGGGGGTTGATTGTTTGTTTGGGTGGGTGAGAGCCTGACTGGTGCCCACCTGCCCTCCCCAGTATATGTGCAGTGGGCCTCTGTGTGGCCCGGGTCATGACCCAGCCACACAGGGGCCCATTGTGCATGTGCAGCATCCTCCAAAATGGCTGCTGCAATGGGGGAAGGCCCAGAATGGGCCGACAAATGCCTGAACTGCATAGTTTTTGCCCAAATGGAGGTTGGTGGGGGAGAGGTAACCTCTGTGGACTGCCCGTGGCCTCAGAAAAGCCCCCCAGAGGGGGTAAGTACTTTAAAAGATATATGTTTTTTAAACATGTAAAAAGGCTTGTGAACCCCCCAAACAGCCGGGGGGTTCAGTCCAGGGTCAAGCCGAACCTGGGGTGGTTTGACTTGACCCTGAACCCTCAGACCAAACTGGTTCAATGTCGAACCAGTTCAACATTGAACTGGTTTGCACATCCCTAGACAGAGGCAGCACTCTGTGTAATATTTCTTGGTCATTGATGTGATGAGCTCCATGTCCTGCCTTGAGACTAACTTGTGCTTTACTCACTGTTCTGGTCTGCTCTGCAGTCTTCATTTTGCATTGCAAGATGTACTCAGTCAAAATGTGACTGAAGACTTTGTTCAAGTTGAGCTTATGGCTTGCTAGCTGCTAAGGGTGCTGCTGTGGCAGCTGTTGCAATTATGAACCAAGGAGTCATAGTTGTGTTTGAGAGAGCAACTTGTGCCAATGAAGTTACTGCTGTGCAGGCACTGTGACTTGCAGTGGATTCTGGATCAGTGATACCTTTTGGCAAAATGTGGTGGGATGGGAGGGGCTGTGTGCTTCTGTTCTGAAGTGTTTAAGGGAGGGTGGCAAAATTTGTGCATTCTGCTTGTTTCACCCATAGGGGACATGGGGAACTCAAATCCCCCTGTGGTAGGTAGCATCCATCATTCCCTACCACACAACCCATTTTGCTGTCCCTAGGACCTACCCATGGGAAACAATGGGGTGATTCGAGTTCCCCATTGTTCCCTATGGACGAATCATGGGGGGGTTGGAATTTTTGAGTCAATTTGTTGAAACGGCCAGCAGTGGCCAGCCATTTTGATGAGTATTTGCAATTCAATTCAAGCTCAAATCAAATCACAAAAACCAATTCATGTGCATCTCTACAAGAGACTCTAAGGGCTCTTTCTGCCTCCCAGCTCTTTACGTTTTGAAATTCTCTCCAAAGGTTTTTTCCACTCCTGCCCCCCACCAGCCAGTGTGGGCACAGTTGCCCATAACAACACTGATTTGTATGATAACAAGCCGACCAAGAAGATCACAAGCCAATCGGAAGCCAGTGCCAGAAAACCAATCAGCAGTGGAAAAACAGGCCTCCAAAATGGCACTCGAAACATTTGAAACATTTCAATTGAAATGGCATCATTCTGATTTGAGCTTGAAAAAGACCCCATTATTTTAATGGTGCTTTGTTTCAAGCTCAAAACCTTTTGTACATCCCTACTACCTGCACCACCTGAAGATATGTCCCTATTTTAGGATGGTGCATAGAAGTGAAGGCTTGGGGCAAAAGCAGTAAAAAATAGGTCCCCCCCCCACCAAGGCTTTCACATCTCTTAGTGCAGGCAACTGCAGAAGGAAGGGGAGATCTCACCCCAAACACACCCTCATATGTGCCACTGCAGCCTTTGTCTGGAATGCAACACTACTGCACTGGTGCTTCATTCAGGGCGTCAGCCAGCCACTGAGATATCTCACCAACATCTGTGGAAGTCATCCTGAAATTATCATGATGTACTTGTCCTGTTAATTTCAATGAGGCTTCTATAAAGTAATTCAGTTAGAATGTCAACCATTCCACCACCACCACCCCGCCACAATCAAGCACTTGCCTAATAGCATGCAAACCTCTTTCCTAAGCCTTGCATTTATTGGTGTTTTAAAATGTCTATTTAAATTAGATGATCAATCGTCAAATTAGAAGTGTGACTACACACATCACTCCAGTGTTTATTTTATTTTCTGGCACACTTGTGGCTGTTCAGGTTTGAAAAATTTAACTCAGTTGGCATGAGCTGCAGTGTTAAAATGGTCGTTCCATAAGATGTCTCTGTGTTGTTTTGAAATGTACTATTACAAGGCATTTTAATAAACTTTGTTTGTATTTGCCTTGATTAGTAACACATTTGCTGGTGAATTTTCTGGGATGTTTGGTTCATGGTCTTTCCTTTCCTTCCCTTAGAACTCCTTGGTGGTAGCAGCCTGCAGAAGGCCTTGTGGGACTATCCCATGGTGATCTGACCTGGTTCTGGCTTTGTCCAAGTAATTTTACTCGCACTAACACTTGTGACCCCCAGTGTCACTGATAAGCTCCAAAGCACAAAGTGCAGGGTCAAGAAAGTTTGAAAAGTTGACCAAAAAAAAAAAAATCCTTAAAACCACATGATTGGTATTTATTTATTTTTTACAACTATAGACAACACACTTAATGTTGGGTTTCCCCAGCTCCTCCACAAATCGTGTTTATGCCAAAGGAAATGATTTTGCTTAACCAGTAGAGGAATTATATACATAAAAAACTAGCATGTCATGTAAAAGTATAAATATGCTTTTCTAATTTATAGTGTCTTTACAGTTACATTTTTGCGATTTCCCATAATGTGTGACTGAGCCTGAAATTTAATTTGAAAGAGGAGTTTTATGCCATTTATGGCATAAGTGTTTAGACAGCAAGGCACTAATACAAATATGGTTCCACTCTAAACAGCTGTGTTTTTGAGCTGCATTCTTAATTTCATAGATCTATTTGACTAATGCAAAAGTTTAATTTTGTCTTTTACTAAAAAAAGAGAAGGAGCCTGTTTTTATATCAAAAACAGCAGAAAACCGAATCACTTTGAACTCATAGTGTGATGTCATAATAGCTGGAAGCGATTCTCAATTACATTGTGAAAATACTGACATTGAAAGCTACATATTGGTATGTCGTGAAATGCAATAATATGTGTTTTGCTTTGGAAAATCATATATAACACATTATTAGTGGTGGACTGATCAGCTTGAGCGCCTTCACTAAGTGAAATTAACAATCTGTTTTTCCACTCTATATATGGCAAATTCTTTTCTCTTTGGGGGTCAACAAATGCAAATACTAAAGGGAGGGCCACACACTGGTATTCTTGCAAGGTTACACAGCTGGTTATTAAAACCATAGCATGGGCTCATTCTTCGCAGGGCAGATAGTCAACAGGATCGCTGAAGTGGCAGGAAACTGGGCTAGGTTTTTGGCAGCCTGCCTGCAACAAAACATATTGCTTGCCACAATCATATTTGATGATACTGTGGGGAAGGACAGTTCAACTGTGTGCTGTATGAAAACATGCCCTCACATCCATATTTCACAGCACTGACTTGTTTAAGTAAATGGTGTTATTGGTATCATATATTGAGAGGACAGTCCTTTCCAGGAGGCCTGGTACTGTGGATGGTTAAGAAAAACACAGCCTTCAATGGAATTAGGTCCCTAATCTTAATCCCCTCCCTAGAGAAGCTGCAGACCTCAGGAAGCACT
Source organism: Hemicordylus capensis (assembly GCF_027244095.1). Taxonomy (NCBI): domain Eukaryota; kingdom Metazoa; phylum Chordata; class Lepidosauria; order Squamata; family Cordylidae; genus Hemicordylus; species Hemicordylus capensis. The sequence goes on along the minus strand of NC_069659.1, from coordinate 302,479,172 downwards.
TTGCACAAAGCTTTGCTTTTGGGGTCCCCTGGAGAGAACCTGCAGAGATGTCTGCTTTTAATGCCGCATTCCTCTGCACAAATAAAGCGCAGCTTTGTGCTTCGTGTTATAGAAAAGAAAGCACTATTGTGCCATAGAGTGTGGTATGTGGGAGGACAAGAGATCAGTGTTCCTGTTCCATACGTGTAGAAACAAAATTAGAGGGGCAAGCTGAATTGTGCTTCAGTGCTCAAGCAGAAATGAAATGTCACACAAATCTGAAATTCAGATTCATTATTTGACTTTTTGAATTTGCAATTTCATCATTTGCTTTTGAAATTGGACTTTAAGGTGGAACTAAAATATCCGTGACCTCTTCATGAATTTTAAGGCAGGGTTAAGCAAAGTACCAACTGGACAAAAACACCTTCCCCACTTCCTGCTCAAAACTTCTTTCTCTCACACCTGGTCTACACATGCAGTGCAGCAACATGGAAGTGTAATGGTAGATATCTGAGGTGGTAGAATGCTTCAGATTGCAGAGAGGATGTGCATTTTTTAATGTCCCCCTATGTTGCAAACAAAAGACTCTCTGCAAGTAGACTAGTACTCAATGAAGCTAGATTCTTTCTTCCTGATATGCTAGTTCTTTACATGTAGGAAATGTATATGTGGGGGAATATTTAAAATTGCCATTCCCCCACTTGCCTATTCCCCCATCTGATTCTCCTATATGTGTAGAACAGGCTAACATAATCCATAATTGTTGGGGGTTTCCCCCAACAACCTTTAATAAGGAGAATAAAATCAGAATGTTTGTAAACAAGCTGTGAGAATTTGTTTCTGTTCTGATAGCATAGTGATGACAATGATAATGGCGTGTAGCATTTATTAAGTGACTATCTTGTGTAAGACAAAGACAGTGTTCAAATTTGAAACAGATGTGAGCCCATTTGGTTTACTATCTGAAACAACAGGAAATAGTTGTGAGGAATGGGAGGAAGGGAATGATGGAAAGCACAATTGATTAATAATTACTGTGGAGAATCCCCAAAGAGTCAAGATTGATTAGTAGATAGTGTGCCTTTCCAGAGCCAGCACATATGTGCTGGAACACTCAAGAACATCCATAAGAGGACTAGAAAGACTAGAACACTGATGGCAGCACTGATAATAAGTCATGGAGGAACAACCAATGAGAAGACAATATGATCAGATCTGGAACCAGCTAAATTGGAGCTAAATTCTTCCACCTTGGAGAAGCCACTGCCAGTCTGTGAAGACAATACTGAGCTAGATAGACCAATGGTCTGACTCAGTATATGGCAGCTTTCTATGTTAGGAGAGGAGAGAGGGTCTTGTGGTAGCAAGCATGACTTGTTCCCATAGCTAAGCAAAGTCTGCCCTGGTTGCATATGAATGGGAGACTTGATGTGTGAGCACTGCAAGATATTCCCTCAGGGGATGAAGACGCTCTGGGAAGAGCAGAAGGTTTCAAGTTCCCTCCCTGGCTTCTCCAAGATAGGGCTGAGAGAGATTCCTGCCTGCAACCTTGGAGAAGCCTCTGCCAGTCTGTGAAGACAATACTGAGCTAGATAGACCAATGGTCTGACTCAATATATGGCAGTTTCCTATGTTCCTAAATTCCATGCTTGGTGAGAGCACCACAGACAACGTCATAACCAGGAAGAAGGTAGTATGTCTGCAAAATACACAAAGCAACCTCAAATCATGGAGATCATGCACATCAAGGTAGTTCACAATGGGCTGGTTTACACAATAGGATGAGGGATTTAAAAAATAAAATAAAATACAGTTTGTTTTGTAAGTGGCATGCTTACAAACAACTTTAATCAGATGTATGTGCAGCATGTGTGACCACTGCATATGAGTCCAGACAGCACAAACTAGTACCTCTTTAAATATATACTAACTTTGCTTCCAAGAAATCTGACAGCAAAATGTATATCAGGCATAGATCTTGGGATGAGAAGTGAGTTTACCAGAAGATTGTAGGTATAGCTCACAAAAAAAAACAAAAACAAAAAAAAACAGCTGGGTTGCTCATAGCCTGAGAAAAGTACCCAGAAACAGAGTATATTAATGACCCTCTGTTGGCTTATTTAACTTTCTGACAAAACATTAAACATGACCTGAGGATGAAGACATATTTCATGACCACCTTTGCTACTAGTCATTAATAAACTCAATGTGTCTAATTGTTGACATTTGTAATATTCACATAGGCATGATTGTTACTCAGTATTCATGTGAGTGCCAATCAAATCAATTTATGTTTTAGATACAATTCATTAAAGGCTAACTAATGTAAAGTCATCAAAAGTCAGTAGTATTGTGAGTTATTCATGTCATTAAGAATACCTTATTAATTGTTCAAAGATGCCTGCCTGACAGCAGTTCTTTCTTTCCTGTAAAACTAATTAGGTGATGATAATTGGGTCTCTCTCCAAGAAACACTAGAGCTCGAGAAGGCAGCTGGATTTAATGTGCAAGGAAACCCAAAACCAGCTACAGCTTTTGTATTTAGTAAAGAAACAGACATGTTCTTTCCTACCTGAGTGAGTGTCACAGATAAAACACACTGTTGGTTTATTTTGACAGCTTTTCCTACTTTACATGGATTTTTGAAATTATGGAGATTACACACATCTTGGGTATGATTCACTTCCAACTGAAGTTAGTGACAAAACTCTGTAGTGACTGATTTTAATGGACCTGGATTGTAATCCTTGATTATAAACATCTTGGCTATGATCCTGTATGCAGTTGCACAGGGGTGAGAGTTGATGTGTCCCCTCTTAGAATAATACCCACTGAGGAGCAGACATGGCAGATTGTAATCTATGTTTATATAGTATTTTACCCTGATTCTTAAAAGAAAAACAAGATTAGAATTTTCAAAAGCATCTAATTTATTAGAGGCATGCTAGAACTTCAGTTTAGAAACTTTTAACATTTGTTTTCTTTAAAAAACCAATCCTATGAACACTGCAATCCTATGTTTGCTTACTCTGAAGTAAGTTCCACTGAAAAACTGGAATTTACTGCTGCTGAGCAAACATTTATAGAATCAAGCTGCACAATTGTGAACCAATTTAAACAAAATTAGTTAATCAATCTCCTGTCTGTTAATTATTTAAATTTAAATACCTTTGCATACTGTATTACCAAAATCTCCATTAGGTGCCTTTTGAAATGCCGAAGAAAGTATGGTGCAATTTACAAATTAATAAAATCTACCACTGTATGTTAGGTAGGAAAGCCATCTTTTATCTATTTCTTTTCAATCCATTTTGAAAAGATGGATTCACACCACCAACAAAACAGCTTCAAAAATTAACAAGTGTACCCTTACCTTGCAACCTCACTTATTCAATTTTTTAAAAATCTGATTAGGTGAATCAACTGAATCACTAACCTAATGATTACATGGATCAAAACTTGCCACCTTTAAACAAATGGATAATTCGGGAAGTATTTTAAATGTAATAGTTACAGCCTTCTCTTATAAATATACATAAGCTGACATCCAGAATAACGAAGCGCTGGTGCTGTATGAGATACAACAGTGTTGCTGATGGATTCGACTAATGCAGCATCAGCACTGACACAGGGGTGAATTTTGATTTAACCCCAGAGACGCAAGTTTTGGGGGGTATAGAAATGTTTTAAATAAATTTCCTGCCCTTCCTCCAGAAGTGCTCTGTGCCACCCAAAGATATTTCCATAAGGATTGCACAGCCCTTGAGGACATATTTGTCGGCTGCACAGAAAGCTTCCAGAGGAATGAGGTCATCAAAATTATCACACAAACACACATACACAAGTGCTGGTGCTGTGTTAGTCTGGAACTCAGCAGCAGCACTTGCATTCTTCATGTAGCACCCATACCTCATTAGTCAGGATGATGGCCACTGATAAGATTGTGCAAAGACCTAGGACAGTCAGACCTAGAACATTCTTCACAAACCAAAAACTGATAGAACTAGAACAGTATTCTATGATTAGCAAATAAACAAATCTGTTGTGGTCTGTTCCCTATCAACTGCAGCCATATTATAAACGTTTTCTACTACATATAATGGCTCTTTCACAGATACAAAATGTGTTCATGGATGCCACTTCCATGTGAATAACTGAATGACCCCTGCATAAGCATCATGCCACTTTAGTGAGATCATTAAAGTGATGATCTGCACTTGGGATTCATGCATTTCCCTACACAAAACGTAACTCCCATATTAGAAATGTGTGACAATATAATGCAGCTCTTAGGCACTTAGATTTGTGCTGACATAATTCACTACATTGTAGCCAAAATGTCAATAAGTGGGTGAAATGGTTCCAATCTCATCCCATCCTCACTGTCTTATTGTCCAGTTGTATATCAAGACATGTTATAGCTTGCAGAGGAGAATATGACAATGCTAGCCACCTAATGGCACAGTGGGGGAATGTCTTGAATAGCAAGCCAGAGGTTACTGGTTTGAATCCACACTGATATGTTTCCCAGACTATGGGAAACACCTATATTGGGCAGCAGTGATATAGGAGGATGCTGAAAGGCATCATATCATACTATGCAGGAGATGGCAATAGTAAACCCCTCCTGTAGTCTACCAAAGAAAACCACAGGGCTGTGAGTCGATACCGACTCGACATCACACTACCCCTTCAACTGGAAAATAGGGTAGATCCTGCATATACAGAGCTGAATATGCTCATTGGAACCCCATGTACCGTATTTTACGGACTATAAGACGCTACGGACTATAAGACACACCTTAATTTTAATCCAGTTTTTCAGAGTTTTAACATATTAAACTGTTAAAACATATAAGACGCACCTGAATTTTGGCTGATATTTTTCGAGGAAAAAAGTGAGTCTTATAGTCCATAAAATACGGTATATCCTTGCCAATGTGTGTTATCCAGAGAAAGCTAACCAGACTTGTCATGTAGAAATAAATGGAACATAGGCATGCTTATTTTTCTCTGGATTGCTTGTATATTTTTGGAAATAAGTCCTATTGATCTGAAGAAATTTTATATCTTGGGGAGGGGGGACACTTAAGGCCTTAGTAGTCCACTCTGACATCCTATTCCTGGAAACCATTTCTTGTATTGGAAGTTCATAACAAATGTTCTACTGAACTGTGCATAGATTATAGGTCCCAAGGGTCTTATGGTGGTATGCATGGATGAAGTCAGATGTGAAAGAAATAGCAAAACACAGTTGCAAAGTTTGATTCGCTCTTGGACCACAACCCTGAAAAGGAAACAATGCAGGGTATGAACCTGCCTTTCAAACATTTCATTTTGCTTGATGTTGTAGTCATGTCTGAATGGCAGGTGTTTGCTTTTCAACTGCATGCTTATGTGGACCAGCATCTCAAGTCTCCTAGCAAAAAGATATGACCAGCAGCATTGGTGCCTCTAGGTGAAGTGTGCCTCAACCAAAACATTTTCAACAGGAAAGGAACCACATCCATCACCTTGACTGAAATTTCTAATGGAAAAAAATATGACAGTACCTTGTCATAGTGTAGCAACACTATAGAAAAATTATACTTACAGTATGTATCACATGGCTCTGTGGTCGCCAGGAGTCAATACCGACTCGATGACACAACTTTACCTTTATGTATGTTTACTATTGTACTTCTTGTACAAGATGTCTGAACACTTACTATGATGAAGATGGAAAATAAAAACTTCCCTTAATTGCTCAGGCATTTAACCTTAATATTTGATACTTGAAAACACCAAACATTAATTTGCTTATGGGGGCACTCATAAGCCCTGTTCAGGCCTCATAGAAAGTGGAGGCACTGTACTCACATATAGCATCCCCAAGAGCCGTGATCATCACTATTTAACAAGCTGAAGCCACTTTGACAATAATAATTTTTAAAAAGTCTCTTCAATGTGAGAGCCATTTCCCACTGCATTCACCTCTGTACTGTGCTGTGCTTTCCCCAGTGGCAAACTGGGCCTTTAAAAGAAGTAGAGCCTTTTTGAGTCCCAACAACATCTGGAAATAAAGTGTAGTCCTTTGCATTACTTTCCCCACACAGCTCTATGGGGAAAGTGCTGGGCAAGACTATACTTATCAGCATTCCTTGCATGCCTTGCAAGATGGCACTGCAGCTTCAGAGGGCTCTGTTTCCCTGAAAGGAGCCCCATTGGATCTTGGCAAAGTTCAGCAGTGCACAGTGGTAACAGTCACCTCCATGTGGTGTCAGGGGAGCTGTGTGGAGTATTCAGCTTTGGCTGAGGCTTCACACAGACCTAAGAAACAATTGGTTGGGGAACCACACTTAGGGTCATTGGGGACTGTCAATAGCTTCTGGGCCTTGCAATGAAGAACACTGCCCAGGAGAAGCCCTTCCCATGCACTTATATGCTCCGAAACCCCATTCTTCTTGTTATTATAACACTGGGCTCTTCACATAAACACTGTAAGCATGAGGAGTTGAAGAAGTGGGGTCTCAGAATACACCAGTGTGGGGCTTCCAAGCTTGCTCTTGGAAGTAGGGGTGTGCAAACTGGCTTGAGCCATTTCACTATTGAACTGGGCCATCCTCGAGCCTGACCGGGCCCTGTTCAGCTTGATCTTGACACACACACACACACACACACACACACACACACGGGCTTGCTTGGAGCCAGTCTGGGGTTTGCAAAGTTAAAAATAATAATAATCACTCACTGCCGGGCCTGGGGTAATTATGCTGCCTTCGCAACATGCTGCCATAGCCACGGGGGTGTGTGTGTATCTGAAGCTTTCCCCCACCCCCCGCTGGCCTCCTCCCAGTTTTTTCGGGGCTGGTTCGGTGGGCACGCAAATAGCCCATGTGAATGTGTGGCAGCCTTCAAAATGGCCACAGTGAGCTGGGAGAGGGCCAGAAAGGCCCCAAAATGAGCCAGACTGGCCCAGAAAAGACATGGGGGAGGCCAGCAGCAGAAGGGGGAAGCTTCAGATAAGCACACCCTGGGGATGGGGCAGGACCCCACGAGAGGTGGCAAAATTACCCTGGGCCTGGCAGTGAGTTGTTGTTGTTGTTGTTGTTGTTGTTGTTGTTGTTGTTGTTGTTGTTATTATTATTATTATTATTATTATTCGCTTTTTGAACCTAGACTGGTTCGAACTTGAGCTGAACTGGGGGGGGGGCAGTTTGGGGGTACACAAGATTGAACATGCCCAGTCCGGTTCAAGTCCGGTTCAGACTCGAACTGAACCAGACAAGCTCGTTTTGTGCACACCCCTACTTGGAGGTGCTCTGTGTAAGTATAATATCCCCACTTCCTATCATGCCTGAACAGGGCTATGACAGTGGTTCTTTGGGTTCTTCTCCTGTAGTAGTATATCTGAGGTCATGCTGCTTGGCAAGCATTCTTCATATTCATTCAAGATTTTACAGCAATCTACATCCTTTTCAACTTATTGTAATAAGTATCATCAGATTATTTAACATATTTTCCTGCATGGCCTTTTCCTGATCATCCATGTCTATCACACCAACTTCACTGGTTAACTATAACCAGGGAGAGGAGAGCTGGTCTTGTGGTAGCAAGCATGACTTGTCCCCATAGCTAAGCAGGGTCTGCCCTGGTTGCATATGAATGGGAGACTTGATGTGTGAGCACTGCAAGATATTCCCCCCAGGGGATGGAGCCGCTCTGGGAAGAGCAGAAGGTTTCAAGTTCCCTCTCTGGCTTCTCCAAGATAGGGCTGAGAGAGATTTCTTCCTGCAACCTTGGAGAAGCTGCTGCCAGTCTATGAAGACAATACTGAGCTAGATAGACCAATGGTCTGACTCAGTATATGGCAGTTTCCTATGTTTCCTATGTTTCACAGAGCCTGGCCTTGCTCCTCTGCAATGCCAGGTGAGTTCAGAATAAGACTGAAATTGTCCACAATTTGATCATGGATGAGGGAGCTGACTTGGCATGTATAACTGAGACCTGGTTGCGGGAGGTGAGTGCTCCAGTGTGGGCTCACACACTGCTTCTCCCACCAGGTTACTCTGTCATGGAGCAGGCTAGGGGAAGTGGCAGTGGGGGTGGAGTGGCTGTGGTCATAAGAATACTATTTCCCTTACCAGGGCCCCTGTGAGACACTTGACTTATACTGAGTACATATTTTTGAAGTTGGGAACTAGGGATAGATTGGGGATTCTGTTGGTGTACCATCCACCCCGCTGCCCAACTGACTGCCTAACTGAGCCGACGGAGCTGGTTGCGGAGTTGATGTTGGACTCCTAGACTTTTGGTGCTGGGGGACTTCAATATCTACTTTGGGGCTGGCTTATCTGGTGCGGCTCAGGAGTTCATAGCAGCCATGACAACTATGGGCCTATCCCAATTAGTTTCTGAACCAACTCATGTTGCCGGCCACACACTCAATTTGGTCTTTTGTTTGGATCAGGGGGTGATCCGTGGGTGGGAGTTTCCCCATTGTCGTGGATGGACCACTACCTGGTTAAGGTTGGTTTCACAGCTGCAATCCACCCCTGCAGGGGTGATGGACCTATTAGGATGGTCCATCCAAAAAGGCTGCTGGACCCAGTAGGATTTCAAAAGGCCTTGGAGGATTTTGATGTTGGTGTGGCCAGTTATTTTGTTGATGCCCTGGTGGGAACCTTGAACAGGGAACTCATCAGGGCAGTAGACATGATTGCTCCTAAGCACCCTTCTGACCTGCTTCAAAAATGGCCCCTTGGTATACTGAGGAGTTGTGGGGGCTGAAGCAGTTGGGTAGGTGACTAGAGCGCAAGTGGAGGAGAACTTGGATCGAATTTGACAGGATGCAGTATGTGACTTATGCAATGGCCATGCATGAAGCGAAAAAGAGATTCTGGTCTGCGCACATTGCGACTGCAGGTTCACACTCAGCAGAGCTATCCCAGGTTGTGAGGAGTTTAGTTTCTGCTCCTTCTGCTTCAAATCAGTCCCCAGGGTCGTTCTGCTGTGATGCTTTTAATGGGTTCTTTGCGAACACGATCGCCTGTATTTGGGCCAACTTGGACTCTACTATTTCTGCAAGGTCTATGGAGGAGGTGTCCAGTGATCCCTCTTGCAGTATTAGATTGGATCAGTTTCAATCTGTGACTCCTGAGGATGTGGACAAGCTCCTTGGGACAGTGCAGCCTACCACCTGTTCTCTGGATCCTTGCCCGACATGGCTGCTTCTATCTAGCAGTGGGACATTGTTGGAGGTGGCCTAGTTAATATCATAAATGCATCGCTGAGGGAGGGTAGGGTGCTTCCTTGTCTGAAGGAGGCAATGGTTAGACCGCTTCTTAAGAAGCCTTTCCTGGCCCCCTTAGTGATGGATAATTACAGGCCAATCTCCCTTGGCTGGGCAAGGTGATTGAGAGGGTGGTGGCCAACCAGCTCCAGGCAGTCTTGGAGGAAACTGATTATCTAGACTCATTTCAAACTGGCTTTAGAGCGGGCTATGGGGTTGAGACAGCCTTGGTCAGCCTGATGGATTACCTTTACCAGGGAACCGACAGAGGGAGCGTGATTCTGCTGGTTCTTCTGGGTCTCTCGGCAGCATTCGATACCATCGACCAGGGTATCCTTCTGGATCGCCTGGGAGAGTTGGGGATAGGGGGCACTGCTTTGCAGTGGTTCTGCTCCTATCTCTTGGGTAGATTCCAGACAGTGGAGCTTGATGACAGTTGCTCCTCAAAACGGGAGCTGTTGTATGGAGTCCCTCAGGGCTCCATTCTGTCACCAATGCTTTTCAATATCTACATGAAACCGCTGGGTGAGGTCATCAGGAGATTTGATGGTGTGTGTTACCAGTATGCTTATGATACCCAAATCTACTTCTCCTTTTCATCTTCAGGAAATGGCACTCATTCTCTAAATGAATGCCTACAGGCAGTAATGGGCTGAATAAGAGATAACAAACTGAAGCAGAATCTAAACAAAACAGAGGTGCTCATTGTGGGGGCTCAGAATCTGAGGGGTGAGTTAGATCTTCTTGTGCTGGATGGGGTTAAACTCCCCTAGAAGGAGTAGGTGCACAGCCTGGGAGTACTCCTGGACCCAGGCCTCACCCTGGTATCTCAGGTGGAGGCCATGGCCAGGAGTGCTTTCTATCAGCTTCGGCTGATTCAACAGCTGCACCCATTCCTTGAAGAGAATGACCTCAAAACTGTGGTGCATCAATAGTCAAGCTAACCTCCTAGCTTGACTAATGCAATGCACTCTATGTGGGGCTGCCTTTGTATGCAGCTCAGAAACTTCAGTTAGTTCTAAATGTGGTAGCCAGACTGGTCTCTGGGGCAACCTGGAGAGACCATATTATGCCTGTTTTGAAACAGTTACACTGGCTGCCAATATGCTTCTGGGCAAAATACAAAGTGCTGGTTATTACTTTTTAAAGCCCTGAATGGCTTAGGTTTGAGTTGTTGTTGTTGTTGTTATTATTTCGATTTCTATACCGCCCTTCCAAAATAGCTCAGGGCTGTTTACACAGAGAAATAATAAATAAGTAAGATGGCTCCCTGTCCCCAAAGGGCTCTAAAACGAAACATAAGATAGACACGAAAACGAAACATAAGATAGACACCAGCAACAGTCACTGGAAGGACTGTGCTGGGGGTGGATAGGGCCAGTTGCTCCCCCCCCGCTAAATAAAGAGAATCACCACGGTAAAAGGTGCCTCTTTGCCCAGTTAGCAGGGGTCTTATCTTAGAGAGTGCCTCCTTCTGCATGATCCCCACCGCACGTTAAGGTCACCTGAGGAGGTCCATCTCCAGTTACCACCGGTTTGTCTGGTGGTGACTCAGAGGCTGGCCTTCTCTGTAGCTGCTCCTAGGCTATGGAATGCACTCCCAGCAGAAATCTGTAATTTGAGTTCATTAATATCCTTCAAGAGAGCCCTTAAAACATATCTGTTTGGCCTGGCCTTCCAGGGTTTTTAAACTACTGTAAACAGTCTTAAATTTTTTAAATGGTTGCCCTGGTTTTCCAGGGATTTTAGCTGTTTGAATGTTTAAACTGGTTTTATTCTGCTTTTATAGTTTTGATTTTAATTGTTAACTGGTTTAAATTGTTTTTATCTTGTTGTAAACTGCCCTGAACCATTTTGGAAGGGCAGTATATAAACTGAATTAATAAATAAAAATAATAACTAAATAACATAGTAGAGTACATTTTTTCCTTCTATATCAGAAACTTCAGCATCCTTCCTAACACATTTCCTGTGGACATTATTTTTCATTCAAACATTCTGTTGTTGGAAGACTTCTCATTTTGTGTATCCAGCTACCATATCTTTACAACCTAAGTGGATGTAATATTCTTCTGTACAATTGGACACTTCTCATATATGGACTCTCAAGTGTTAGTACTAATAGTCTATATAACTATCAGTGTCCCTCATTCTTCACTGGAAGCATTGGTTCCAGTCATACAGATGACTTGCTTCTGTAACACTTATATCTCTTCTGTAAAACAGTTGTACAGAAGCATCACTTCCACAAATATGCCTCAAAAGATTTCCTTTTTAATTATATAACTCCTGAGTCAACACACACTGAAGTCACACTGTAGTCCTTCCAAGATGTTAATAAGTCCAGTCTCAGCTTCCCGGAACATCCGAAATGTGTTTAGCAACTACTTATTTGCATATGATAATTCATTTGTAAGTGCATTTCACCGTTCCATAACAGTTAGATCAGACCGAAATAAAAAGAACCAGATGCATAGCAACACTTGTGAATGTTACTAGCAGAAGGGAAAGGGAAAATTGGATGGGATACATTGGCACATGTCCACCTAAGCTCTGGGGTTTCCAGAAGTGACAGGATAGTGTGGTAGCTAAGCAACCACTCCACGTGTTTTTTCAGTTTTTCCATATCCAGCTGGCATTCTCTGTATCAGCATGGAATTAGGAGAAACATTTTCTCTAATACATGTGTTCTAAAATCCAGGTGGACTGTGTGAGTGATGGAATACACAGGGTAAAAAGAATAGCAGGATGGTGGAAGGGACTTTGGTCCACTGGTAAAGCAGATAATTTGCCAAGTTAACATCCTCTGCCACTCTGCCAGTAGCAACAAGTCACTGTTGAGAAGTTTGTGTAAGTATAGTGACACAGTGATAAGCAGAGACTGAGGAGATCCTGATGCAAATTTCCACACATCCTTTTTCAAGCTGCTCCCTCTCAGTCACTCCTATTTCATTGGGCTGCTGTGAGAATGGAATGGAATAATCTTGGCCATCTACATGGAACAACATAGAGGAAGGATAAAGATGTAATAAACAAAATATAAGCATGGGGAGGGAACATGGGGGGACTTCACCAGCTAAATTTGCTCTCCTCTAAACACTTCTTTGTAGTCTTGGATCATGAGTGTGGGTACAAGCCTTGTACACATAGTGGCTTGTACACATAGCCACCAGGAATTGCTCTTCCACCATCTAGCAATTCACACTTGATTAACTAGGTGCAAACTCGCTTTCACCACCTTGCCTTGGTGAAATCTGACTGACTAAAATCCACTTCTGAGTATAACAGGAGCTAGTAATTTCCATTATGTGAAGAAGCAGAATGTGTCTGGAGTTGCTAAGCAGCAGTACCCATGAAAGGCAGAATAAATGCAGGAAGGGGTTGCATGGGCTTGGGAGGAGGAAGTCCACTGTGACTGACCCTATGGTGAAGGTGAGGTGCTGTTAGAGTGCTCACAATCGAAGCTTTTGAACACCAACCTAACTGGGTCATAGTTCAGTGGCTGAGCATCTGCTTTGCATGTAGAAGGTCCCAGGTTCAACAGGTAGGGCTGAAAAAGACTGAAACCTTGAAAACCCACTGACAGTCAGTGCAGACAATACTGAGCTACATGGACTTTGTATAAGGCCGCTCTCTATTTTCTACTGGGAACTTGAAAGTTTACTCAGATTTTATAGATCAAGTTGTTTCAATCTGGACTTTACAAATAATTTGCTCTGTCTAAACTATTTTTCTTCAGGTATGGGCCCTAACAAGTCTTGAAGCTTAGTGGAAGTTTCAGACCAATCTGAAACATGTTTTCTCAGAAATATTTCCCATTGGGTTCTGTAAAAGCACCCCACAAATATCCAATGGAACACTCTACAATCTCCCCACTGCCAATAATCTGTGTACCCCTCAGACACCTAATCACCCTTATGAATTCTACCATTGTGGAAGCTGGTATTTTGACAAAGGCATGGTACTGTCTCCAGAAATATTAAATGCTGCCGCTGCAACTACAAGCTATTGTTTATTAAGGGAATAATTAAAGAGACTAAAGATTTAAACAGGGTGATTTGAAATATTGGGAGGGTGAAGAAGAAGAAACAATAATTATTATTTCTTGTTTACACAGTCAGACAGGTGTTATTGACTGGTTTGTTTTATCCAGACATCAAGTCCTTCCCAAGGACCTGGGATGGCTGAATTTTATTGTCAATTGTTATAGATATCGTCGCAGAATATAGGCTGTTCCCAGTAAAGCTGCTTTTTGTAACTGGCATATGGTGATTTCTGTGGCCCCTATGGTATTGAGGTGCTCTTCAAGGTCTTTTGGAACTGCACCCAGGGCGCCAATTACCACTGGGATTATTTTGGTCTTTTTCTGCCACAGCCTTTCAATTTCAATTTGTAGATCTTTGTATTTGGTGATTTTTTCTATTTCTTTTTCTTCTATTCTGCTATCCCCTGGTATTGCTATGTCGATTATTTTCACTTGTTTTTCTTTCTTCTCGACTACAGTTATATCTGGTTTATTGTGTGGCAGATGTTTGTCTGTTTGTAGTCGGAAGTCCCATAATATTTTTACATCTTCATTTTCTTCAACTTTTTCAATTTTATGGTCCCACCAATTTTTGGCTACAGGTAGCTTGTATTTTTTGCAGATGTTCCAGTGTATCATCCCTGCTACTTGGTCATGCCTTTGTTTGTAGTCAGTCTGTGCGATCTTTTTACAACAGCTGATTAGGTGGTCCACGGTTTCATCTGCTTCTTTACAAAGGCGGCACTTGCTGTTTGTTGTTGACTTTTCTACTTTGGCTCTTATTGCATTTGTTCTTAGTGCCTGTTCTTGTGCAGCCAGTATTAAACCAGTATTAAATAGTGGTTTAACCAGTAGTGCAGCCAGTATTAAATTTCTTCAAGTTGCCATTCTTAAGCCATTGCCAGGTCTTGGTGATGTCTGATTTTCCACTTATATTGTGCAAATATTGACCATGCAGGGGCTTATTTCTCCATTTTTCTGCTTGGTTCTTGACTTGTTCTTTCTTGTAGGCCTGCTTTGTTTCATTGGTGTTGAATAGTTTCGCATTATTGACCATTTGAAGTGCATCTTCTTCACTGTCCTTGATATATTCTTCAAGGCCTCTTTTCTCCTCCTCTACTGTTTGATGCACTTGCAGCATTCCTCTTCCACCTGAGCTGCGAGGGAGGTATAGCCTATCGACATCACTGCGGGGGTGCAGAGGATGATTGATGGTCATGATTTTCCTGGTCTTACAATCTAGCGTCTCTAGCTCTGCCTGGGTCCAGTCTATTATTCCTGCAGTGTATCTGATAATAGGTATAGCCCAGGTGTTTATGTCTTGTATGGTGTTCCTGCCATTGAGTTTGGACTTGAGGATTTTTCTAACTCTCCTGATGTATTCACTTCCAATTTTTCTTTTAACTTCAGTTTGTGCGATGTTATCAGCCTGGAGAATGCCCAAGTATCTGTAATGTTCTTTCTCTTCCAGGTTCTTGATCTTGCTTCCATTGGGCAGTTCCATTCCTTCTGTTTTTCTTATTTTCCCTCTGTTCATTATTAATGCAGCACACTTGTCTAGTCCAGACTCCATTGCTATATCGCTACTGAATATACGGACAGTGTTTAGCAGTTATTCGATTTCTGACTGGGACTTTCCATACAACTTCAGATTGTCCATGTACAGCAGATGGTTGATTTTACTTGATGTTTTAGATGTTTGGTATCCAAGGCCTGTTTTGTTTAGTATTTGTAAAAGTGGGGTCATGGCGAATACAAACAACAGAGGGGATAGTGAGTCCCCTTGGAAAATACCTCTTCTAATGCTAACCTGTCCAAGTGTCTCGCCATTGATTGTTAACTGTGTACTCCACATGCTCATTGCTTTTTTAATAAATATCTGAATGTTTTTACTGACACCAGTTGTTGCTAAACATTTTATAATCCATGTGTGAGGCAATGAATCGAAGGCTTTCTTGTAGTCAATCCATGCAACACTTAGATTGGTTGTTCTTCTCTTGCAGTTTTCTAAAATCATTTTGTCAATCAGCAGCTGGTCTTTTGTGCCTCTGGTGTTCGGGCAATTTCCTTTCTGTTCAACTGGAAGCTGTTTGTTAGTTAATAAGTGTTGCATCACTTCATCTGCTATTATTCCAGTTAATAATTTGAACATGGTTGGCAGACAGGTTATCGGTCTATCATTACTTGGAACTGCACCTTTTGCTGGGTCTTTCCTGATGAGATGAGTTTTCCCAGTTGTTAGCCATTGTTCAATATCACCTCCTTGTAAAATGTGATTGAACTGTTTTGATAGTTGTTTATGAAGGCTTGTTAGGTGTTTAAGCCAAAAGCCATGCAGTTCATCGTCGCCTGGAGCAGTCCAATTTTTAATTTTCTTTGCTCTTTCACTTATTAATTCTGGTGTTATTATTAGATCTTGCATTTGTTGGTTACATTTTTTGACCTCTTTCATCCAGCCTGCTTTTTTATTATAGTCTATTGGATTGTCCCATAATTTTCCCCAGAATTTCACTGTTTCTTCTTTATTTGATGTTTCTATGTTTCTTGCAGTTTCTCCTTCTATGCTTTGGTAGAAACGTCTCTGATTCGACTGGAATTGGAGATTCTGCCTGTGTTGTGTAATTCTGGCTTCATACCTGCTAATCTTCTTTGACACTGCTGTTATTTGCTGCTTTATTATTTCCAGGACTTCTCTAATTTTCCTTGAATCTAGGTGGTATTTTTGGATCAGATACTGTTTGGTGTTTTCATTCTTCAGCTTCTTGTCTTTCATATCTTTCAGTTTACTAGCATCTGATCTAAGTCTGGAGATTTTATTTTCTAATCTAATCTTCCATTTAGGTGATGTACTACGTTCTTTTTTGTCAGGTCCACTGATCTTATATCCGAGCACTTGTGTTGTTATTGTTGCTGCACTGTACATTAGTTGGTTTGTTTCTTGCAAATTATTGGTTGTTATTTCTGCAAGTGCAGCACTGACATCTTTTAATACATGAGCAAGTTGTTTTTTGGCAACTGTTTTTAGAGCTGGAAGTCGAACCCTGGTGGTTGCTTGGTTCATGTGCTCAGTTATTTTTTGCTTTAGTTCTTGTTGCTTTTCTGTTAAATGGCATTTGGGTTTTTGAGGTGAAGGCAAAGGGAAGGTTGCCTGGTTTTGATTTTGAAACAGTTCAGCAATGGTGGTATCCTCTATTTCCAACACCTCCTCCACCTGCGCCTGAGCAACTGCTTCAGTTGGTGGTAATTCTTCTTCCATATCTTGAGCCTGTGTTGCTCTTTGCAGTTCTTCCAGCTCAACTTCTGTGAATACTTTATTTCTTATTATGAATCTTCTCTGGTCTGCTAGCCTTTTTTCTGTTATTTCTGTATCTGGATGCTTCTCTTTCCAAATTTGGTACATTCTTTTTAAATAACCTCTTCTAGTTGGACTAGACTTGTTATAGCAGATCATTATTTCCTTGTTGGCATTTTTCGTATATTTTTTTCGGTTAAGCGACATTTCTTCCAGTAACTTTGCTGTCTTCAGCCCTGGTTGCTCAACTGAAGATCCTGAGTCCTGTTGCCCACTTGCCACCAGATGTCCAGGGACTCCAGCACCTGGCGCGATCCTTGTTGACCTGGGCAACGACCGATCCGGTATAGATTTATTAAAGTTACGTCTCACCATATTGTTGATGGGAGAGGCACTCTTTGTCTGGCTCCTCTGATGAGACCTGTCCAGTATGGTTGGACCTCTGGCATAGCTCTCACCTTCCTCAGAGCACGCAAGCCCCACCACCACGCCAAGGTAGTGCCTCACTGGAGGCAATATTATTATTATTATTATTATTATTATTATTATTATTATTATTATTAAATCTTTTATACCACCCTTCCAAAAGGCTCAGGGTGGTTTACATTAAAACAACATTAAAATCAATTAATTAAAACAAAAATTATAAAACAGCATAAAACAATAATTAACAATTAAAAACATCATAAAACAACAATTAAATAATCAGAACAATTTAAAAACAAGTTTTAGAAAGCTGAGAAAGCTTGGTTGAAGAGATGTGTTTTCAGAAGTTTTTTAAAAGTTGCCAGAGATGGGGAGGCTCGTATCCTAGCAGGGAGCGCATTCCACAATCTCAGGGCAGCAACCGAGAAGGCCCGTCTCTGTGTAGCCATCATACGAGTTGGCGGCAACTGGAGACGGACCTCCTCAGATCACCTCAATGGGTGGAGGGGCTCATAATGAAGAAGACTCTCTCTTAAATACCCAGGGCCTAAGCCGTTTAGGGCTTTATAAGTTATAACTAGCACTTTGTATTTTGCCCGGAAACCTATCGGCAGCCAGTGTAGCTTCAACAACAGAGGAGTAATGTGATCTTTCCAAGATGACCCAGAGACCAACCTGGCTGCCGCATTCTGAACCAATTGAAGTTTCTGGACTATGTACAAAGGCAGCCCCATGTAGAGCGCATTACAGAAGTCTAGTCTGGAGGTTACCAACAAAAGTACCACTGTTTTGAGGTCATTAATCTCGAGAAATGGGCGCATCTGGTGTATCAGCCGAAGCTGATAGAAAGCACCACTGGCCACCTCCTCAACTTGAGAAACCAGGGAGAGGTGTGGATCCAGAAGTACTCCCAGACTGCAAACCTGTTCCTTTTGGGGAAGTGTGACCCCATCTAGAACAGGCAGATCAAAATCGTCTCTAGAGTTCTGACACCTCACAATAAGTACCTCCATCTTATCTGGGTTCAGCTTCAGTTTATTCTCCCTCATCCAGCCCATTACTGCTTCCAGGCAGGCATTTAGGGAGGATATGCCAACGCCTGAAGAAGCTGACATGGAGAAGTAGATCTGGGTGTCATCAGCATACTGGTAACACCCAGCTCCAAATCCCCTGATGATCTCTCCCAACAGTTTCATGTAGATGTTAAAAAGCATTGGAGAAAGTAGGGAGCCTTGAGGGACACCATACTTAAGCTCAGATTTTGAAGAGCAACAATCTCCAATCGACACCATCTGGAATCTGTCCGAGAGGTAGGAGCGGAACCACCATAAAACAGTGCCTCCCACCCCCAGCCCCCTCAGACATTCCAGAAGGATACTATGTTCAATAGTATCGAAAGCCGCTGAGAGATCCAAGAGGACCAACAGAGTCACACTTCCTCCATCAATTGCCAATTGGAGATCATCCATCAGGCCGAGCAAGGCAGTCTCCACCCCATGGCCCGCCCAAAAACCAGATAATCAATTTCTAGATAAATAGATAAATTTCTAGATAAATTTCTAGATAAAGTCTAGATAATCAATTTCCTCCAAGACCGTCTGGAGCTGAGAGGCAACCACCCTCTCAATTACCTTGCCCAGCCATGGGATTTTGGAAACTGGCCTATAATTGCTCAACTCTGAGGGATCTAATGCAGGCTTCTTTAGAAGAGGTCTAATAATTGCCTCCTTGAGACAAGGAGGCATCCTGCCTTCCCTCAGAGAAGCATTTATGATTTATACCAGGCCGCTTCCCTGCTAGATTGAACAAGCCATGTTGGACAAGGGTCAAGAGAACAAGTGGTAGGCCTCACTAATCCAAGCAGCTTGTCCACATCCTCAGGAGTCATAAACTGAAATTGATCCAGTTGAATTGTATAAGAGGAGTTGTTGGACACCTCCAGTTCAGACATCAAATTAATTGTGGAGTCTCCATCTAAGTCGGCCCGAATCCGAGAGATGATATTATTATTAAATCATCAGTTTTAATGTAAACTGCCGTGAGCCTTTTGGAAAGGCGGTATAAAAGTTTTAATAATAATAATAATAATAATAATAATAATAATAATAATAATTTTATATATATATATATATATAAATAATTATTATTATTATTATAATTATTATTTCTTGTTTACACAGTCAGACAGGTGTTATTGACTGGTTTGTTTTATCCAGACATCAAGTCCTTCCCAAGGACCTGGGATGCCAGAATTTTATTGTCAATGTTGTTGCTGTTGTTATAGATATTGTCACAGAATATAGGCTGTTCCCAGTAAAGCTGCTTTTTGTAATTGGCTGATGGTGATTTCTGTGGCCCCTATGGTGTTGAGGTGCTCTTCAAGGTCTTTTGGAACTGCACCCAGGGCACCAATTACCACTGGGATTATTTTGGTCTTTTTCTGCCACAGCCTTTCAATTTCAATTTGTAGATCTTTGTATTTTGTGGTTTTTTCTATTTCCTTTTCTCCTATTCTGCTATCCGCTGGTATTACTATGTCGATTATTTTGACTTGTTTTTCTTTCTTCTCGACTACAGTTATATCTGGTGTATTGTGTGGCAGATGTTTGTCTGTTTGTAGTCGGAAGTCCCATAATATTTTTACATCTTCATTTTCTTAAACTTTTTCAATTTTATGGTCCCACCAATTTAATAATAATAATAATAATAATAATAATAATAATAATAATAAACAACTTACCAGGGGACAGCAGAATAGAAGAAAAAGAAATAGAAAAAATCACCAAATACAAAGATCTACAAATTGAAATTGAAAGGCTGTTGCAGAAAAAGACCAAAATAATCCCAGTGGTAATTGGCGCCCTGGGTGCAGTTCCAAAAGACCTTGAAGAGCACCTCAACACCATAGGGGCCACAGAAATCACCATCAGCCAATTACAAAAAGCAACTTTACTGGGAACAGCCTATATTCTGCGACGATATCTATAACAATTGACAATAAAATTCAGCCATCCCAGGCCCCTGGGAACAACTCAATGTCTGGATAAAACAAACCGGTCAATAACACCTGTCTGACTGCGTAAACAAGAGATAATAATAATAATAAACTTAAATTAACTTAATAATAAACTTAACTTAACTGTTAAGTTAATGTTAACACATGCTCATTGCTTTTTTTTATAAATATCTGAATATTTTTGCTGACACCAGTTGTTTATTATTATTCTTGTTTACATAGTCAGTCAATAACACCTGTCTGATTGTGTAAACAATAATAATAATAAACAACTGGTGTCAGCAAAAACATTCAGATATTTATTTTAAAAAGCAATGAGCATGTGGAGTAGACAGTTAACAATCAATGATGAGACACTTGGACAGGTTAGCATTAAAAGAGGCATTTTCCAAGGGGACTCACTATCCCCTCTGTTGTTTGTAATCGCCATGAACCCACTTTCACAAATACTCAACAAAACAGTCCTCGGATACCAAACATCTAAAACATCAAGTAAAATCAACCATCTGCTGTAAAAATGGAAAAATAAGCCCCTGCATGGTCAATATTTGCACAATATGAGTGGAAAATCAGACATCACCAAGACCTGGCAATGGCTTAAGAATAATTAACTTGAAGAAAGAAACAGAGGGTTTAATACTGGCTGCGCAAGAACAGGCACTAAGAACAAATGCAATAAGAGCAAAAGTAGAAAAGTCAACAACAAACAGCAAGTGCCGCCTTTGTAAAGAAGCAGATGAAACAGTGGACCACCTAATCAGCTGTTGTAAAAAGATCACACAGACTGACTACAAACAAAGGCATGACAAGGTAGCAGGGATGATACACTGTGACATCTGCAAAAAACACAAGCTACCTGTAGCCAAAAATTGGTGGGACCATAAAATTGAAAAAGTGGTAGAAAATGAAGATGTAAAAATATTATGGGACTTCCAACTACAAACAGACAAACATCTGCCACACAATACACCAGATATAACTGTAGTCGAGAAGAAAGAAAAACAAGTGAAAATAATCGACATAGCAATACCAGGGGATAGCAGAATAGAAGAAAAAGAAATAGAAAAAATCACCAAATACAAAGATCTACAAATTGAAATTGAAAGGCTGTGGCAGAAAAAGACCAAAATAATCCCAGAAATTGGCGCCCTAGGTGCAATTCCAAAACAACTTGAAGAGTACCTCAACATCATAGGGGCCACAGAAATCACCATCAGCCAGTTACAAAAAGCAACTTTACTGGGAACAGCCTATATTCTCCGACGATATCTATAATAACAACAAGAAAAATACTGATAACAAAATTCAGCCATCCCAGGTCCTTGGAAAGGACTCGATGTCTGTATAAAACAAACCAGTCAATAACACCTGTCTGACTGTGTAAACCACAACAACAATAACAATAACAACAACAACCCACAAAGGCTGGAGAGTGTGTCTTATTAGCCCAAATTCCTACCAAAATCTTCTAGATTCCACCTGGTAACACAAAAACTGGGTGACACAAGCCTCAAAATGAAAGGGGCCGTTTTTCCTTCACTGGCCTCTGGTAGCTCTCAAGACAGTAGCCTTGAAATACTGGGTCGTAAGAGTCTCACAGCTGATATCCAACTCATCTTCTGGGTCTTTGCCTTGATTGTTGTCTGAGGCTCAAAGTTTTCAATATGCTCCTCCACTCTGTTGCTGGCCAGATAACTTTTTATCTGCTGGGCTAAGACTAGGTATCTTTTTTAGCCAGCTGTTACCTCAGCTGCTAAGCTCCCTTAATGTGCAGTAAATAACATAGGAAGGGTAGACCCTTGATACATCTAGTTCAGCATTGTCTACATTGACTGGCAGCAGTTCTTCAAGGTTTCAGGCAGGAATCTTTCCCAGCCCTCCTGGGAGATGCCAGGGATAGAACCTGGGCTGGGACCTTCTGCATGCAGAGCATATGACTGAGCTACAGTCCCAGCTTCCTTGGGTGAGTTGCTCAGGCCAGATACTCAGATCTTTGGAAGGTATCTAAGGCAAAAGAGATCTTGAGGAGCACATAGCTAGAAGTGTCAAGGGGAATAACAAAAACTTATTTAAATATATCAGAATCAGAAAACCTGTCAGCGAGGTGGTTGGACTCTTAGATGATGAGGGTGTGAAAGGGATTATTAAGGAAGGTAAGGAGATTACAGAGAAGCCGAATGAGTTCTTTGCAGCTGTTTTCATGGCGGAGGATACTGAACATATACCTGTTCTGGAACTGCGGTTCTCAGACTTGGAGGCTGAAGAACTGGGCCAATTTGAGGTGATGAGAGAGGATGTTCTAAACTGTCCTGCAAAACTAAAAATTAACAAATTGCCAAAGCCAGATGGCATCCACCCAAGAGTTCTGAAGGAACTCAGAAGTGAAATTGCTGGTCTGCTAGGGGAAAAAAACATGTAACTTATAACAATCTGGCTCTGTACCAGAGGACTTGAAAGTAGCTAATGTAATACTGATTTTCAAAAAGGGATCTAGTGGGGGTCTGAGAAACTACAGGCTGGTTATCTTAACTTCTGTGCTGGGTAAATTGATGGAAAGCATACCTAAAGGACAAAATTGTTAACATATAGTAGTAGTAGTAGTAGTAGTAGTAATTTATAATTGGTCTGAACAGCAAAAATTCAGATTAAACATATAGAAGAACAGGACTTGGTGAAGGAGAACCAGCATGGCTTCTGAAAGGGCAAGTCTTCCCTCACTAACCTTTTGGAGTTCTTTGAGGGTGTCAACAGGCATGTGGATAAAGGTGATCCGGTTGACATACAGGTGAAACTCGGAAAATTAGAATATCGTGCAAAAGTCCATTAATTTCAGTAATGCAAATTAAAAGGTGAAACTGATATATGAGACAGACGCATTACATGCAAAGCGAGATAAGTCAAGCCTTAATTTGTTATAATTGTGATGATCATGGTGTACAGCTCATGAAAACCCCAAATCCACAATCCCAGAAAATTAGAATATTACATGGAACCAAGAAGACAGGGATTGCAGAATAGAACAATATCGGACCTCTGAAAAGTATACAGTGTACTGTGCTTGATTGGCCAGCAAACTCGCCTGACCTGACCCCATAGAGAATCTATGGGGCATTGCCAAGAGAAGGATGAGAGACATGAGACCAAACAATGCAGAAGAGCTGAAGGGCGCTAATGAAGCATCCTGGTCTTCCATAACACCTCATCAGTGCCACAGGCTGATAGCATCCATGCCACGCCGCATTGAGGCAGTAATTGCTGCAAAAGAGGCCCAAACCAAGTACTGAATACATATGCATGCTTATACTTTTCAGAGGTCCGATATTGTTCTATTCTACAATCCCTGTCTTCTTGGTTCCATGTAATATTCTAATTTTCTGGGATTGTGGATTTGGGGTTTTCATGAGCTGTACGCCATGATCATCACAATTATAACAAATTAAGGCTTGACTTATCTCGCTTTGCATGTAATGCATCTGTCTCATATATCAGTTTCACCTTTTAATTTGCATTACTGAAATTAATGGACTTTTGCACGATATTCTAATTTTCCGAGTTTCACCTGTAGTATACTTGGACTTCTAAAAAGCTTTGGACAAAATTCCCCAACAAAGGCTCTTGTGTGAATTTAGCAATCATGGGATAAGGGGACAGGTTCATGTGTGGACTGGTAACTGCTTGAAGGACAGGAAACAGAAGGACAGGAATAAATTGACAGTTTTCACAATGAGGGAAGTAAGAAGTGGGGTCCCTCAGGAATCTGTACTGAGACCAGTGATCTTTAACTTGTTCATAAATGATCTAGAAGTTGGGGTAAGCAGCGATGTGGCCAAATTTGCAGATGACACAACAGATGGTGAGGAGCTCCAAATGGATCTCTCCAAACTGGGTGAGTGGGTGACACAATGGCAAATGCAGTTCAATGTAAGCAAGTGCAAAGTGAGGTGAATTGGTGCAAAAAATACCCCACACCAGTTTCACATATACACTGAAAGCGTGTGAGCTGTCAGTAACTGACCAGGAGCGAGATCTTGGGGTTCTGGGGGACAGTTCGTTGAATGTGTCCTCAGTGAGCGACAGCTGTGAAAAAGGCCAATTCCATGCTGGGGGTCATTAGGAAGGGGATTGAAAATAAGAATGAGAATATTATCATACCCTTATACACATCTATTGTGTGGCCACATTTGGAGTACTGTGTACAGTTCTGAACACTATATCTTAAGAAGGACAATGTAGAACTGGAAAAGGTACAGAAGAGGGCAACCAAGATTATCATGCTCCCGGAGCACCTTCATTGTGAGGAAAGGCTGTAGCATCTGGGGCTTTTTAGTTTGGAAAAGAGGCGACTATGGGAAGAGATGATAAAGGTGCATAAAATTATGCATGGAGTTGTGGACAGAAAGCCATTTTTTCCCCTCTCACAACACTAGAACCAGGGGTCACCCCATGAAACTGAAGGCCTGGAAATTAAGGACCAACAAAAGGAACTACTTTTTCACACAGCACATAATGATCTATGGAATTCTCTGCCACAGGATGTGGTGATGGCCACTAGCTTGGATGGCTATAAAAGGGGCTTAAATTCATAGAGGACAGGTCTATCAATGGATACTAATCTGAGGGCTATAGGCTACATTCAGCTTCATCCTCTAAGGAAAGCTGGTCTTGTGATAGCAAGCATAAATTGTCCCCTTTACTAAGCAGGATTCACTCTGGTTTGCATTTGAATGGGGGACCTCATGTGAGCACTGTAATATATTCCCCTCAGGTGATGGGGCCGCTTTGGGAAGAGTATCTGCATGCTTGCATGCAGAAAATTCAAAGTTCCCTACCTGGCATCTCCAAGACAGGGCTGAAAGAGACTCCTGCCTTCAACCTTGGAGAAGCCGTTGCCAATCTGTGTAGACAATAGGGATGTGCAAACTGGCTCGACGTCAAATGGGTTTGATGTCGAACTGGTTCACTTCGAAGATTCAGGGTTGAGCCAAACCACCCCCAGTTCAATTCAACCCCGGAATGGGGGGGTGGCAGCCATTCAGGGGGTTCATGAGTCATTTTGAATTTTAAAAATTACTTACCCCCTCTGAGGGGCTTCTTCAAGGCCATGGGGTGGGGGTCCATGGAGGTTCCCCCTCCCCCCACCAGCCTTCCTTATGCCAAAAACCACCACCCATTCCAGGCTTTCCCACATCATGGTGGCCATTTTGGAGGCTGCCGCACATGCACAATGGACCCCTGCATGGCCGGGTCATGATCCAGGCCACACAGAGGCCCATTGTGCATTCACAGCAGCCTCCAAAATGGCCACTGTGAGGGGGAAAGGCCCAGAATGGGACGAAGAATGCCCAAACTGAGCTGGTTTTGGCATAAAAGAAGGCTAGTGGGGGAGGGGAAACCTCCATGGACCCCTCCCCCAACGGCTTTGGAAAAGTTAAATTTTTTTAACTCAAAGTGGCTTACAAACCCTCCAAATGGCTGGGGGGTTTTCATTCAGGGGTCAAACCTCCACCGCCGCCCACCCCCATGGCCTCGGAGAAGACTCCCAGAGAGGGTAAGTACTAAAAAAAAATTTTTTTAACTCAAAATTGCTCGTGAGCACACACCCCAAAAAACTGAATCAGTGGGGTTCGATGGGGGGCAAAAGCAGACTGACCTGGTCCTGTTCGGATCCAGTTTGGACTTGAACTGAACCGGGCCAGCAGGTTTTGTGCACACCCCTAGTAGACAATACTGAGCTAGATGGGCCAATGGTCTGGCTTGCTATGAGGCCATGTTCTATGATTCCATATTCTTATGTAACAGTTACAGAGGAGCAACAGCAGGAGAGAGGGCATGCCCTCACCTCTTGCCTGTGGGCTTGTCAGAAGCATCTGGTGGGCCACTGTGTAAAACAGGATGCTGGACAAGGTAGGCCTTGGGCTTGATCCAGTAGAACTGTTCTTATGTTATTTCTCTCCTTCAAACTCCCTAGTGACCAGTTCTTCAGTGTCTTCCCTCCTTTTCTACTCCCTAGGCTGCCTTCTCTCTTTTCTCTTCAGCTTTTCCTACAGAATTCCCACATCTGACACGCCAATTAACTCTCTCTGTGACCCCTCTGTTTGTACTCTACCCCCCAGATTGTTCAGGTAGACTCTGCATTTCCCCTTTTAAATTTATTGGCCAAAACTTTCACCTACAGAGCTCTTACCACTTTAATTTGAGTTTTTAGGACCATCCTCTGTGGATCCCTTCTATGTGGACCATGTTTCAATGCCACCAAAACCTGTGAGCTTTATCAAACTACTCTTTACTACTGTAAAAAAAATTAGACAAAAGTAGAATCAGCCAATCAAGTTAAACTTCATTGTAACCTTCACTGGTTACGAAGTAACTACCTCAATGCACATCACTTATTCTAATACACACCAACATTGTTATATAAAACAAACAAAAACTGATTAATTATTTACAAGTTCGATATTATTTACTATTCAGAATTGCGGCCTGATTCTGCCATCCTAGGCATATCTGAAACACGGTCCATTGAAAGCAGTGGAACCTCAGCCCTAGGAAATATGCTCTAGAAAAACACAGCAAGCTTTGTGTGTGAGAATTTTGCGGGAGAACTTTGTTGGCAGACTGTAATGTGCACATTGACATTTCTATTTTGTCAGTCATTTGATTCTTAGACTGCTGGAATGTATATGTTTTAGAACTGCCTTCTGCGTTGGTAATTTCTTATAATGGAAGAGATTGGGTGTTTTGTTTTTAATTGATTTTAAGATAATGTTTTCATGTGAATTGCATTTTATTGCTTTGATTGTAAATCTCCTTAGGGATATGTTACTGAAAGTGGTGAAAATCTAAAAATACATCAGTCAATAGATAAAAGCTGATCATCCACGTTAGAGGTGTCTTTTGTATAACCTGTGCTGACTGCTTTTTTAAAAAAATATGCTGCTTTCACAGTTGTTTAGGATTCCTATAAATATCAGTGTTTTCTCATAATCAGAATTGGAGTGTTCTGTATAGCTGCCATGTTGTGATTTAATTTATTCCAAAATAATTGTTTGGTTCCACTGAGATTCTAATTTAACTTGCTCTAGTTAAATGAATCACATCAGTTTTTAAAACACACACACACAGAGAGTTGAAACTACATCAAATATGTAATGGCAACATTACAATTAGTCTTCCCCACCCCCACTTAAGCAATTTGGCTGTGTAAAAGGCCTTACTGTTTTCTTTCTTTGAAGTCTGAAAAAATCTGGCTTGTGTTTCTATACTTGGGGGAAGCGGGTTTTGCTGTGTGCAACAATTGTTCCCATAACACCATGGGACACTTAAGGCACATTGTGTTGTCCTAATCCAAACACTTAGCTCATGTATTGTTTTACACCAAGTACTACTCAGTTGAGGCCTGTAACATTTGCAAAGGAAACCAAAGGCACAGTTAATAAAGGATTGTCCCTTCTGTAGACCTACTGCTTTCCCAAAAGCTGTCTGCTTTATGTAATGCATTATAATTATATGACAGGAGACCAGTAGAGAATATGGCATACAATTTCCCATAGGTTTCCTTTTTCAGATAAGAAAGATAAACATTCTGCTTAACTTCACCACAACAATTTTTTTAAAGTCCGTCTGAAGTTTCCTGAGAAGCAATAGAATGCTAGATAATCTTTGTAGCTCTTGTCTTTTAAGCATTGAGACAATGATCTCTGTCATACGGGGGAACTGGATGCACAAAGTAAGGAAATCCCCTGCACTGAGGTGCATGTCCTATGCTTCCTGTCAATGCAGAGTTTTATCTGAGAAAGCTACCAGAGAAAGCTTCCTCGCCAATTTATCAGCAAAGATCAATGCAAAAAAAAAAAAGAGGGGAGATGGTGCTGCTATTGTTTTTGCTGACATCACTCTTCTGTGGAAATCAAGGAATGCTTCTTACTGAGGTTTCCACTGAAACCAGTGGTGATGCTGTTGGTTGGTTGGTTGGTTGGTTGGTTGGTTGGATAGCTGGTTGAGTTCAGGACTTGGCAAATCCCAAGTGCCAGGGAGCCATGGTGCCTAGAAATGTATTTGTGGTGCCTAGACATGTTGGAGATGCAGTTCTTGAGGGCATCGACTCTTAGCACCAGCAACCCTACTGACCACTAGGGGCATTAGGGATAGAGCTAAGAGTTGATGCCCTCAGGAGCTGCATCTACAGTACCCCTTCTCATCGTCCCGTGCACCAGTCTATGGCTCCCATCTTATCTAGAAGAATCTGGAACCGGTCTCTTGGTAGCGGCTTGGTCAGCCCATCTGCTATCATGTATGAGCTGGGTAATATTTCAGCTTAACCTACCCACTCTCTTGTGCCTCTTGAACATAGTGCTGCTTTGCATCTATGTGCTTCATTCAAGACATAGTCCTTTCCATCAGAGAGAATTGGATGGACCCTTGGTTACCCTAAAACATCTCACCAATTCCAAATTTGAACAGTAACTTGCACAGCCATGTGGCTTCTTGAAATGCTTGGCCAACTGATATGTACTCCGCTTCTGTGGATGAAAGTGCAATAGAGGCAGAGTTATTTAATAAAATATTTGTCTCAGGCAGCCCTGTTTCTGTTCTAATTATTTTTAAGGGGAGAAAAAGAAGCCCATTTACCCTCCATTAACAATATCAGTCACTAAGTCTGGTAATTTTGTCAAGTGTCCATTGTCTGGATCCTACATTTTGGAACTGTCTCCTAGATCCAAAGAACATTTGCCAAGGCCTGGTATATTTATTTAGTATGTTTTTAGACCAGCTTTCAAGAAGTTTCTCAAGTTGATTACAAGCGAAAGCATAAACCCATCATAACAATGTTAAAACAGAAGCAAAATTCAGATATTTATTATTATTAATAGTAGTAGTAGTAGTAGTAGTAGTAATTCGATTTCTATACCACCCTTCCAAAAATGGCTCAGGGCAGTTTACCCAGAGAAATAACAAACAAATAAGATGGATCCCTGTCCCCAAAGGGCTCACAATCTAAAAGAAACATCAGATAGACACCAGCAACAGTCACTAGAGGTACTGTGCTGGGGGTGGATAGGGCCAGTTACTCTCCCCCTGATAAATAAAGAGAATCACCACGTTAAAAGGTGCCTCTTTGCCAAGTTAGCAGGGGTTAAAAAGGCCTATTAAAAGGCCTGGAAGATCATTGCCTGGCACCAAAAGTTTGGCAGCACACAGGGCGTAGCAAGGTTGGAGTGGGCCCAGAGACAAGATTTTAAAATGTCCCCCCCCACACACACACACTGAAGCTCAGCTCATGCAGTAAAGAAATCTTAAGTGAGGCTGAATAGTAGTAACAAAAAGCAGAGCGAGAGAGAGAGAGAGAGAGATCTCCTATGTGCCACAATAGAACATCATCTTAAATTATTTTTTAAAGGGTTTTGTAAATTGTGGACGATGCAAGTCATTTAATGGTACTAGAGAAAGACATGCTGTTCTGGTAGCTCCAGGTCTTAACACTGACATCTATTTTGAAGGATGGATACAACTGCAGAAAGCCTGGGCGGGTGTGTGGCTGGGGGAGTCAGTCATGTGACTTGCCTTTGCAGGGGGGGCCAAGGCAGTGGGCCCCGAGACAACTGTCTCCCCTTGCCCTATTATAGTTATGCCCCTGGCAGCACAGGTGGCAGGCAAGTCTATCTGGGAAGGGATGCACAAATGGAGTGCCACAACTGAAAAGGCCTTCTCTCTATGTGCTGTTTCACCTCAGAGAGCAGGAGCATCCAGAGGAAAATATCCAAGGATGATTTTAATGTACAAAGAGTTTGATGTGGCAGCAGGCATTCAGGTTAAAGTGAGCAGGAAAACCAGCATAACGTTTAGCAGTGTGGTACAAAAACAGCACTATACGATATTTTGCTTTTAAAGTAACGTGTTCATGTGGGGGGGGGGGACATACCTTAAATATCCTTTTCATAAGATTTGTAGTTTCAGCCTTCCTCCTCACATATATTTAGTGCCACTCTTTGCCTAGCTACCACAAGAGCTGGTCTTGTGGCAGCAAACATGAATTGTCCTCTTTGCTGAGCAGGGTCTGTGTTGGTTTCCATTTGAATGGGAGACTACATGTGAGCACTGTAAGACATTCCACTTAGGGCAGAGGTTCCCAACCTGTGGTCCTCCAGTTGTGGCTGGAAATAAATTGTGGCTGGGGATGATGGGAGTTGTAGTCTGAAGGACCGCAGGTTGGGAACCCCTGCCTTAGGGGATGGGGCTGCTGTGGGAAGAGCATCTGCATGTTTGTATACAAAAGTTCCAAGTTCCCTCACTGGTATCTCCAAGATAGGGCTGAGAGACTCTCCTGTCTGCAACCTTGGAGAAGCCACTACCAGTCTGTGTAGACAATACTGAGCTACATGGGCCAAGGGTCAGTCTCCATATAAAGCAGCTTCCTGTGTTCCTATGACCTTCCTACTGATTTTGCACCCATTGCAAGAAGCATGAGGAGAGGAGAGGAGACTGCTAGCAACCTTCCTTCCTCCCCACCCACTTGAGCAACTTTCAAAGTTTGCAAGGGTCCATTTTGAAAAGGGGGCTGGCCTCCACTAGGGACGTGGGGCAAGGCAGCATTTGGCGCCTGCCCTCAGGTGCCACAGCACCTATGTCCACCCCACCTTCTCAGCTTCTGTAATGGTGACCAGATCAGCGAGCACTGATTGGGGGGAGGGTGGGAGGGAGCCTCTCTCACAGCCAAATGAGTCAGGAAGGAGGATGAAAAGACTTTGAAAACAGCCTGGCACCCCCTCCCATTGGCTATCCAAGGACACCAGATAGGGCTGGAAGAAGTTGGCTCCAACCCTGACACATGAGACGAGGCCTGTTTGCCTCACCTTCTCCTCAGCACTAGCCACAGGGCTAGATTAACCTATAGGCTGATGAAGCTCTAGCCTTAGGCCCTCACATACTTAGGCCCTACTTTAAACCTCTGTGCCTGAAATGTAGGCTCTCCGTTCTGTCCCTTCTCTTCCATTAGCTTTAAGACCAGTGTTCCCTGTAACAGGGATCAACGTTCCCTCTAAGGCATGTGCACGTGCACGCACTCACAAGTTTGCTGATGTCTGCTCAGTTAATTTTGGATCCCACTCAGGTTGAACCAGGGAGGCCCCACTCTGAATGCACACTGCCTTCACAATGCATACATGCTCAGTGCCTTGATATTGCTGCCCAGAACAAAACTCATTTCGCCCAAAGATGAAAAAAATTAGAGACATCACGGACAGGGATTCTCAGATGTTGTGGACTACAATTCCCATAATCCCCAGCCAAAGGCCATTGCCACTGGGGATTATGGGAGATGTAGCCAACAACATCTGGGAATTCCTTTTACTGCTTAAGACCTTCATAACCAGAGCTGCACAACATTGGCAGTCCAGCATTGGCAGTCCATCATTCCCAGCCAGAGTGGCCAATCATCAGACATGATGGGAGTTGTAGTTCAAGAGCAGCTGGAGTGCTGAAGTTGTTCCGCCCTGCTCATGACCTTAATCCAGCCCTGGCTGGCCACAATGCTGGCCCCCTCAGTCATTCAAGCAGAAATGGAGCATTATTCTCATTGAGGAAATATATAACTTGACACTGGATGATCCAGCTGTGCTTTACAACTGACATCCTAGTCAGGGAAGTATTTGCCTTAGGTTGGCTTCCCAATCTAGAGAGAGTATCTCTGGTTTCAGCAGGACAAAGAAAAAGTCATGCTACATACTGGCTTGTTCCCCTCTGTGAATTGCTTTTAATTATTGTGTGAATTGTGGCCAAGGGAAAAGGCTCTTTCATTAGATTCCTAAAAGGATATTCCAGTCCTTTAAAGATTGCCTGGGGAGAAATGTTACATTTTAGCTAGGCAATATTTCCACAAGGAGAGTTTGGAAAAGTAACTGAGGTGCAAGATTCCATATATTGAAAACACTTTAATGAGAGAGGCAGGTTTCCCATTACTGTCAGTGTATTGCAGTTGCCAGCATTTAACTTGTGTTATTGGTACTTTTCCATTTATAATCTATATATGACAGCCTCCCCAATATATGTAATGTACTGACATCTGCTGTGTGTTTGAACAATACAGTATTAAGATTAAAAAGTCCAAGTGAGCGTTGCTGGCTAAATGAAATAGGCATGTAAAATCAGGCTAGTAAACTGTCTATTACCAGCATATATTGAAGTGTTATTATTGCTTAGAATAGATAAAGCTTTAGAGAACAAATAAGAAACAGGTAACCAACTCGATGGCACACTTTACCTTTTACTCTGCCCCAAAGGATCTTACAGTCTAATTATGCATATTGTATTGAAAGAAACCACAATAATGTGGTTCACATTCTAGCGATGTATTTTACTGGATGAACAGAAGGAAAAGAGCATCTTTTAATTACATTTTCACTGTGCTTTACCATAAGCAACTGTTAGCTTACAAGCTGTATAATATAAACTGTTGTCTTAATGAGAAAGTTTATGGTCAGATAACAAGAACATACAGCAGAGTCAAACACATGCTTACTTAGAAGTTAGTTCCATTGAATTCAATCAGCCTTACTCTGAATGAGTGTGCACATGATTGCAACCAATGCCAAACATTGGTAGAATTGTATTATCTTGGTTAGTTATATAGGGAAAAATCACCCCATAAGAGCTATTCTGAAAACAAACATCAGTCTATAATTTAATAATAATCAATTACTTGGTGCTGTATTATTCATTCATTCATTCATTCATTCATTATCATCCTTATTGTTACTGATGTATAGGGATGTTAGTGAGCAAAGCATCCCTTCTTCTACAAATCTTATAATTTCATGCCAACTTTTCATTTACATTTATTGTTCACAGCAGCAATTGTGTATGTAGTTTTACCTGAAGAATTACAGTATATATTTGATCTAATCCATCACAATAATGACCTGACATCAACATGAAAGATCAATCACACGGCACTAGTATAACTTCCTATTTTAAATCTGTTGATATGTTTTTACCATTCCCCAAGGCATGGGGACAAACTAAATAGGACTGTAGAGTTATGCAATGATTCTGGAAGTGACCATAGCTATAAGGATTAGCTATTTCCTTGCATAAACAAGATGGACGGTAGAATTTCAAATTGTATCCATTATGACAATGGTCCCAGGTCTGCATCTGCTTCCTCTAACCTTCTGGGCAGAAAATAACTCTTATCACATGAATATCTCAGTAGCTTAGACACTACGTAGCCAAGAGACTGCTTCCCTCTGTACATTCTGACCATCAGCGCTAACATTAACAATGTGTTCCATGTTAAGTTAGCAAGACGCTCATGCTGGTTGCTTCATAGCTATGGAACTCCTTACTTACATGCCAGATTTCACATTCAAAAATATCACATGGCATAGTCCTTGTAGGATCATACCATGTCAGAACATGGGTCACAGGTTGTATGTTATAATGTTACCTTGTATCTGTTTTCTGTACATAGTTAATTCCCATGTTGCCTTTTCACAGATTTAGAAATCTATTTATTTTTTGCTAACACAACACAGAATATGTTATAGCTATTGTTTTATGTATGCATAGAAGATTCAGTTTGGTTCTGAATGTCATTAAATCCTACATTTCCAATGACTATATGGTGAGGCAGTATTTGTTGCGTTGATGCTGATAAATGAGAGGCATTATATAGTTCTTGAATATTTACATATCCTGAAAACATTCTCACTATACAGATTCTTTGTAAGATACAGGTTCAAAGCAACACTGGCATATATTATTTTAAACTTTTTTACTAGCTTATTCTGTTCATGGTCTTTCAGAAATTCTGCTACATTCAAATGAAGCTAGCATTTTCCTTTACTTAGATAATACTTCTAAGCATACTAACTTGCAAGTTCAACAAAATAAATGTAATTCCACTTACTTCCTTTTTATGGGAGTAAATTCATTTAGGAACTAAAGAAAACAAAAAATTGTTTTCTTTGCAGTATAGTTGTCACAACCCTAAATAATTTCTTCCCTGTGTAAACCAACATGGACTTTACTACACTAATTAAGATAACCTAAAGGTAAAGGTAAAGTGTGCCGTCAAATTGATTTCTACTCCTGGCAACCACAGAGCCCTGTGGTTTTCTTTGTTAGAATACAGGAGGGGGTTACCATTGCCTCCTCCCACACAGTATGAGATGATGCCCTTTGGCATCTTCCTATATCGCTGCTGGTATATATAGTACCAGCAGGGATTCGAACCGGCAACCTTCTGCTTGGAGCCATATTGCAGAACAAGCAGAATTTCAGCCTTGTAAAATATCTTTAAAATGTGTATTTGGAACAGTCTTTACCTAGCCCACCTCTTTGAATGTATGCATCATGACAGTATGTTAAATGACAGCATACTAAACATATGTAAGCTGTCGTTCATTGATACAAGTTTATAAAAGCTAAACAAAATGTTTTATATTACTTATCACTACTATTTGTAAACCAATTTTCAACAAAGTTTCCAAAGCAGTTTACAAAGAAAAATAAAGAATAAATAAATAAGATGGTTCCTTGTGCTCAAAGGCCTCACAATCTAAAAGAGAAATATAAGGTAAACACCAACAGCACCCACTGGATGAATGCTGTGCTTAGGTTGGATAGAGCTAATTGCTCTCCCCCTGCTAAGTATCAGAGAATCACGATGTTGAAAGGTGCCTCTTTGCTCAGTTAGCCGGGGTCATATAATCTATATATACATTTCTCTAAGGCATACCAGTCACCAATCTCATGCGTGGCGGCTCTCGCGAGGGTTCTCAAGTGAGCTGCCAGCAGGGGGAGAGGAAAGCGGCAATGCCAAACAGGCTTACGGGCCAGGTGGGGGGGAGAAACCGGCAGTGGCCTGGTGGGCAGAGGAAGAAAATGGTGGCGGCAGTGGTGGCAAATGGGTGGGTGGAAAAGAAAATGGTGGTGGTGGGCGGGCAGAAGAAAACATCAGTAGCAGCAGGGGAGCAGGGAGGGGAAATGGTGGCAGTGGGTGGGCAATGAAAACAGCAGCGGGGGCCCCGCCGAGTTGCCATATTTGGGGTTTTTAAAGCCAAATTCTGGGTTACAGCGCCTGTTTCACACGGGTATACCCCTCAGGTTCTGGCAACCGTGATTTTTTTTCCCCCTGTGCCTGGTCCAGCTAGTCTCATATAATCTGAATGGGAAACTTGGCCAAAGCTTTGCTCATTCCATCAAGATTATTTACCTCCTTTGGAATGCTGTAGGATAGATTACCACAGAACAGAACCTTCAGTTTTCTAAGGCTGCAGTCTTATGCACAGCGGCTAGGAAATAAGAGCAGATTGCAACTTACTTTGGAGTAAACATGTTTAGCTTAGCAGTACACAGGAAGTAGATAACACTGATACATTTTTTAAACTAACAGTTTGGGCTCTGAGGGCATATCTATGATATAAATCTTTATTGGTATCTATGCCCCTTAAACTATCATGGCTTCCTCCAAAGAACTCTGGCAACTGTAGCTTTGTTAGGGAGTGAGAATTCTTTAGAGTTCCTAATCTCTGCATCCAGAACCATCCCTCAAGTTCTCTGGCAAGAGAGAATGACTATTGAGCTGTTCTTTAGTGTAGATACTGTATATACCTTGAAAGTTATTTTTCTTTCTCTCTTAACCTTTCCTGTAGCATGTAGTTCAGTTCATTGTCTTGAGTAACCTGTGTTTGTTTTATTAAGCATATTCTACTGGCATCTCTCCCATGGGATGTCACAGCCGCCCATTCTCCTGCTAATGCCACACTAACATCTGGATGATCATAGGTTATTGCAATCTCTTCTCCCTTAGGGAAGATTACAGTGCTCTATGAATACTTTAAGCCATTGATAAGGTCATTCACACAATCAAAAACTGTGTTCTATCCAGGTTTGGGAGCTGTGTGTGCTCCCAATTTTCAGTTCTGTACACCTAATGGCACAGTGGGAAGTAACTTGCCTAGGAAGCAAGAGGTT
This sequence comes from Hemicordylus capensis, assembly GCF_027244095.1. Taxonomy (NCBI): domain Eukaryota; kingdom Metazoa; phylum Chordata; class Lepidosauria; order Squamata; family Cordylidae; genus Hemicordylus; species Hemicordylus capensis. The sequence continues at coordinate 302,443,189 of NC_069659.1, read as the reverse complement.
ACCAGTTCAAATCCCTGCTGGTATGTTTCTCAGACTATGGAAAACACCTATATCGGGCAGCAGTGATATAGGACGATGCTGAAAGGCATCATCTCATACTGTGCTGGAGATGGCAATGGTAAAACCCTCCTGTATTCTACCAAAGACAACCACAGGGCTCTGTGGTCTCCAGGAGTCAACACTGGCTCAATGGCACAACTTTAGAAGCTAGCTAGGAGAAAAACCTGGGTAGAAGTGATTGGGTGGAAGCAAGGAAAACCCAGGTTTTCCTCCTATTTTGCTTCCACACAACCAAATAATGGGTGAATGACCTCAATGTATCATTGAAAAGTGCTTGAAATCAAAGAGGAGAGAATTAATAGTTGTCAGAGTAGTCACTGAGTTCAACATCTGAATATAACTGACAAGTAGGATGCTGACATGGGCCATTATGGACCACCCTATTATTTTAATTCTAGAATGCTGCCAAATTTGAATGCATGTACAATTTCGTTCCAGCACATGATAGAAGAAGATGCCCTCAGCGGAGCTGAATTCCTGTTCATTGCCTTTGAACTGTCAGGCTGTCTTTGTTTACAGCTTCCTAAAGGGACATCATTCCTCTTTTGTTCCAAATGGGGAGGCCAGTTTGTTTGTTTTCCTTTGCAATGTTCAGTAGCCTTGCTGTAGGCCAGTGACGGTAGGATGGCGGTAACACAGGATTATCCTGCAGAGCTGTAACCAGCAAACCCATAACAGCCAACTGGACTGCCATCCAACACCACAAAAACACTGTTTACATTTTGTCACATGACCAATTGTGTAACTCCAGCCAAACTAGATGTTCAGATTAAAGCTTTCCCACTTCCCATCGTCTGTGATTTCAGTGAGAATAATTTCAAAAGTTTATTCTTTTACACTGAGGGATGGCAAATACACTTCTTCAGAATATCTACATTTTAATATGAATACAGAATCACGATATGTGTGTTGGAAACATGATGTGAAAATACGTCTGAAGCTTTGGAATTGTCATCATTATATTATTAAGGGGAAAGTAATCCTACTATAAGCCATCTAATGGCACAGTGGGGAAATGACTTGAATAGCAAGCCAGAGGTTGCCAGTTCGAATCCCCACTGGTATGTTTCCCAGACACCTATATCGGGCAGCAGCAATATAGGAAGATGCTGAAAGGCATCATCTCACACTGCATGGAATATGGCAATGCTAAACCCCGCCTGTATTCTACCAAAGAAAACAGGAGGCGACACTGACTCGATGGCACACTTTACCTTTAATCCTATCATAGATCACACATTCAACTTCTTCACTCTTTTCATGCCGGAGAGGACACTGTGATTAAGAATATTATATTAAACTAATATGCCTGTCTTTATTATATTTTTAGAAGTAAAAACAAACTCAAAGAATTATGTACAAATTGGCTAACTAATGGTCTATCTCAACGAGCACAGCAGGAGCTTAGAAAGGATTAGAGAGCTTTTTAATAAGATTTTGATGAATATCTTATTTGTTTGGGATACTGTGAGTTATTTTTTCTATGCTTATTCCTATGGGTTTGTTTGGGATACTGTGAGTTGTTATTCCTATGTTTATTTACTAGATTTCTATCCTGCTCTTCCTCCAGGGAGCTCAGAGCAGTGTCCATAGTTATATTTATCCTCACAACAACCCTGTAAGGGACAAGATCACAACTATATTATAGGTCAGGCAAATGGTATCATAGCTTAGTTTGTGGGGGTGGGGAGACAGCAACTGTTACCATACCACCGTAGGGAATTTGTCAAAAAGCGTGGGCTGTAGTGCACAACCCTTTGAAGTCAATAGCAAAACACTGATTTTAAAGGATCAGAGGCATAATATAACAGGAAACTCTTCTATGCAAAACCTAATGAATGGAATGGCTCTCACTTCAATCAGGTGTGCCTGGGGAAACTTTACACCTTACACCCCCAAGGTTGCAAACATTAGGATCTAATTCATGTAGGGGGTTTGAAATTCCCTCACACTGAAGTACTGTGATCTGCAGTCCAATTAAAAATCCAATTAAACCATGTTCTTAGACGACTTGAGACCATTTAAGTCTATTAAAAACTGAGAGTGGGGAATATCACATCCTAAGCATATATTTGTCTTATTCCAGTGATGATCAATCTGAGTTGCCACTGGATGCAACTGGCTGTTGATATGAGCATTTGGGATTCTAACTATCCCCATGTGACAAATTACTAGGACTGTATTGCAAGCAAATCCCACAGAAGCTGTCTGTACAGCTGCAGTCTGCAGCACATGTATATGGAAGAAAACTCTGTTAGAATCAATGGAACTAACTCCCTAGTAAATTGTAGGGTTTTAATAATCTAAAATGCATATATTTGGGTTTAGCTGTGATGTGGAATAGGCTATGTAGCTCTGATATAATTTTCTAGGCTTGAGGAATTTGAAAATAAATTTGTCCCTGTTCAAGTAATTTTTTTTTTAAGTTCAGCCAAAAATAGGACTATTATTAGGAGCCAGATCTGGTGAGTGATATGTGTTGGGCTTGTTCATAGATGATGCAAGTGCTAGAAAAGAATTATAGGCTCGCTATTTAAGGAAACCTTCAAGTTCTTTGTTTGTATTGTTTGTTCTTGTTCATTTGTTGGGGTGAGGAAGTTGTAAATAGACACTGTAATGAAGAAGTGATTCACTTGTACTGGATGAGCTATATTTATTAATTAACAGAGGTTCTGCAACAAGATTGATTGATTGATTGATTGATTGACTGATCGATTGATCCAACCCAAACTGGGACAGATAGCTAACTAGTTTGAGATGGCATAGTTCACTAACAACTCACTAACAACTCATTAACAACTCACACCCCCAAACATAGGACAAGTACAACCTGGCTCCATTCAGGGGATACCAAAACTACTACATGTCTAAGCCATACCTACTAAGATGCAGTGAAGGATTCTTGCCTTCCTCACCAACACCTGAGCAGGTGAGGAGAAGGCCAGTTTTCAGAGGATCCCAGTCCTATTTCTCCAAGTCCAATGACCCTGAAGGCGTCAAAGGAAACTCCTTCATCAGATAATGTCTGTGTCTGTCTACACTTATATAGACTCTACATGCACCTCTACTAGCTGTGGCCAAAGTCTGTCTCAGATTAAACAAGGGGTTTCTGGTTTTTGACCTATAAAACTCCAATCTCCTGAATAGGCAGTTCAGGGTAGGTGAAAAAACGCCAAGCCAATCTGAGCTGGCGGGGTGGGGGGGAGATCCTACTTGGCCGCTTAAAAGCAACCAGCTATGCCTGCACTGTCTCCTGGATAGGCAGGAAAGTGTAGCCTAGATGTGAAACCTTCTACACCATCCAGATCCCGCCCACAATTGGCCCTCTTATTGTACATGCTGTGTGCTTTACTTGGAGGAGCCACTGGCTCCTCTCAACGTCACCTTGCACCAGCCCAAGAACTTGTTGAGTGGTGCACAAAGATGCATACAGACCAAATCACATCAAGTTACTCAGAATTCCCTACCCCAAATGTGGGTAGAGAGAAGGAGCCAGTTGGTCTGTAAGCACCTCTTATGCAGCACGCCTGTTCTTTGCCTGTCCAGACACACTGAACATATGAAGTTGCCTTATACTATGTCAGAACATTGATCCAACATGGACCAGTATTTTCTGTGCTGACTTGCAGTGGCTCTCCAGGACTTCAGACTGGGGTTTTCCCCAACTCTTCTTAGGGATGGCGGGAGTTGAAACTAGGACCTTCTCCATGCAAAGCTTGGGCTCAAATTGCTGCTTAGATTGCATGGCTTGATCTTGGAGAGACTGTAAGAGCAGTAGGAGGTTTGTTGCAGTAGGAGGTTTGCTTGATTGGATTTTTATAACCATTTAGCCTCATACTCTGTGATTCTACGTGTGTGTATAATATGTGTGTGTATGTATGTATATATATTGTGTGTGTGTGTGTGTGTGTGTACACACACACACATACACACCCCACGACCATAGATAACTTACAGAATTGAAGTTGTCTACGGAACTGATCTGAAAACCCCTTTCTGATTGTAAGTCAGTTTTAAAGCATCCCCATTTCTTCCTTTAAAAAAAAAAAAGATTAAATAGATATGCCATCAGGTATAAGTATAAGTGCTGTATGAGTCAGGCTGCACTGATATATGTTTGGGATGCCCTCCATGCCTCTTTGGAATAATACATCCTAAATACAGATTATACATAGGATTCTCAACTGATTACAGATTTTAATCTGGTTAATTAACGTCACATATATTTCCATATTGAAAATCCCTTCTGAGACACCAGAAAGAGAACAGAATTGCTTTAGAATGAAATAATATACAATTTCAAACTGCTTGGTAGAAAAGAAAGAGCTATGTTTGAATAGTGCACCACCAAGCATACATTCAGAAACGGCTGTTCAGGGGGTGGCTTGCTGTGTCCCTGACTTCAGTGGAGCTTCCTCCCATTACAAGGGTGTAGTGGAGCGGGGGACGCGCAGGGACAGAGCGCCGGTACTTCTCGGCTTCTTTGGCTGTTGGGATGGCCATGGGGGCTGTCATGGAGAGCGCCGGCACTTCTGAATTCGCCATTACATCAAATTCAGCTACAAATTTGCAACTACATCAAATTCAACTACATCAAATTCGCACTGCTTCCAAGTAAGGGTGCACAGAACTGCAGCCTGAGCATAATATATGCAAGGTCTGTAACGAAATGTGCCCACCCGCCCAAACACTGTTTTCAGCATGCGGGCGCACACTCTGATTGTGTGCCCATACGCCCCTTCTATTTATCCCATAAACTACCCATTAGTCTCCTGCTATACATATACACATATATGCTGCTATTTTTCTGAGTTCATGTAACTAATTATATTCCGCTACACAGGATCCTCCATTCAAGGTGAGAGCACCCACTTGTATTACATCACCAAGCTCAGCTTTTTAGGAGAACCCCCCAGATCCTGCAAACAATCTAAACCTGATGCACATTCTCTCTCTCAGGAACAGCCACCCCGTGTATTTCCCACACTGTATTTCCTTTGTTCTCATTACTTTTGGAGTCAGGAACAGTGCCTAAAATGTGATGTTTATATGCACCGTGTGTATTTCCCCCGTTGTTATTGGAACAAATAATCCAGGGCTCTTAAAATAAAGCCTGGCAAATTTATAGGAGAAAGAAACAGAAGAACTCAATAAAGCCAATAAGCAGCCCATTCTCAACAAGCAGGCTGAAAATAGGAAGCGGAGGGAGGGGGCGAGGTGCCCCACCAACGGCTACCCCACGGCTTCTCTTCTTGGGAACGAAGGAGGCCACATTCTCTGTCTTTTCCTCTTGCTGGGGGTCAATCTGTGTAAGATTCGGTTCCTTCTTAGCCGAGCGAGGTAGGAAACAAGGGCTTTAGGTCGCTCTCCTTGCTTGGAATTGGTGTGAAATTGACAAGTTGCAAGAGAGCAGGCCTGAAAGTGGCAAGGACAGGAGAAGTAACTGATCGTCGGGTCTGCAAACAAGTTTCACTGAAAAACAGTTGCCCGGTAGTTGGTCGCTTCTCAACCCTACCTCACCTCTCCCCACCCCCCACCCCCTTCTGAAATTTACGGAGGAGATCTTGTGTTGTAATTTGTAACCACCCTTTCTCGGTCCTTCTCCAAAAAGGATGTGTTGTTGACCCTCCTGTGTGCCTGGGGAAAGTTAATGCTCCTCTTCTCTGCCTACCTTTGAGTCGGGACACTTGAGGACGACACAAATTCCTTAGGAGCGTCCCCAAAACTGAGCAAACAAACCGGTTTTAGAGTGGCCTCCCAAGCGAGTGGCGTAGCTTTCAAGGAGGTGTTCTCTGTGGATCCTTCTGAGATTATTTCGTTGGAGTCAGAATAACCTCTAAGTGGAATTTGGGGAGAACTGACTGGCCCAGAAACCCCTCACTTAGGGCAGACAAAAGCTGCAACCCCCACCATTCAAAGGTCACATTTGCACTGACTGTCTCTCTAGAAACCAAATGATGGTGGTGAGTATGATAAGGCGCAGAATTTACCAAATACCTTTTCATCTCGTTATATTTACCAATACTGGTAAATTCTGATTAAGATTTATTTTTAGAGCAACAATGATAATTTGTAGGACTGTTTTCTCTGTTTTGGTAAGTCCCATCTTCCGTTCTTATAGGGATAGCTTGAACTATAAGAACAAAAGGGGGAAATTCTTACGGCACCGTGAATATTATTAGATGATCCGATTGCCCAGCTGCTTGTTTTGGACTTTTCTTTTTTCTTTCGCCTCCTAACTATGAATCCCAGACTTGTCAAGTGCGTTCTGGAGGACTGAAGGCATCCGACAATATCTTTATTATATTCTCGGTGTCTGACAAATTGTACAATAAGTATACAAATTGTTACTAGAGGAGGGGGCTTTTTGCAGGGTTTTTTTTAAAAAGTCCTCGGTTGCTTTTCAGGCGAATCAATAATTAGATTTTACTATTTTACATGGCAGGGGATGCGCAGCTGTAATTTTAAGGTTGTGAAAAGAGATAGCTTCCTCCTTTTTCTCTTGTCACTGATTTCAGTATTTGCTTCGTGTTATATGAGCCACGATTCGCTCTGAATATTTGAATGAAAGACATGGGAGCGTTTGAAGAACTTGCGTGGTGCGCTAGTGGTCAAAGTGTGAGAAACTTAATCTGCATGGCCCAGATTCGTTTGTTACCTTGGGAGCCACCGTGAAAACTTTTCAAGACAATAGCCCCAGTCCAGCCGAAAATGGATTTGAATGGATTTCATGGACGCTTCATTGTGGGGTGTGTGTGTGTGTGTGTGTGTGTGTGTGTGTGTGTGTGTGTGTGTAGCCTTGAGGCAAGTTCTAGCCAAAGTTAAGCACATCTTCCATCATTCCATTATTGTTGATAGTGTTAATATGAACTAAACATATTTTTAAGACATGTATTGAAATCAGTGCAATTTATAAGTACCTAACACTCTCTGGATTGTGCCCAGAGGGTGATAGAGTTCCCCAGTTAATTAAATTAAGCAATAATTGGGCTCCTTTTAATTATTCGAAGAGTTGGTTTTAAAGTCCCCATTAAAATTGTTTATTTATTTAGGTCAGTTATATTTATTTTAAGGCTCTCTGCTAGTAAATAGCTTTCTTCCTTTTCCTAAATTTTGTTTCTGTGGATATCCCGTGACAACATAATGCTTAGTCATCACCTTGCGTCAATCTGCGTGATTGAAAGCAATTAATATTTCCTGAGCCAGGGTCATTTAAATGAAATGAAACTGATTTTCCCCTTTCGCTGCTTCCTGAATTGCCCAGGAACTTGGAGAATATCATTCCCGAGCCTTCACACCTGTATATTTATAATTGGAAGTGCCATTTCGCCTTTAGTAATACAATCATAATTAATCGGCAGGAGATTCGCTCTTGTTTTAGTAGGATGATCAGGAATGCAACCTTTCATACTAAAATATGATTCCCTTTAGACGGAAATTCCATATGAGGAGACTTATTCCCTGGGATAGTAATAAAGTCATAGCAGGTTTCCATCGCTTAGACAAAAAGATCTTCCAAAATATGGTTCCCCTGCTAGTCTGATTCCAGTTAAATCGCAGTACTAGTTGACAAGACAAGCCAGTCTGTTCATTTCGAGTGCTGGTATTTTGGGGGATGCCAAGCTGATTTCAAAAGAAATTCCTCAGGTCCATATTAAAAATATCCCAGCACTCAGTTCCATATAAACCTGCATATGTGAATTTAACTCGACTGGATCCTGGCACAACGATGGGTCGAATTCTATTATTTCAGATGAATCTGAATATTGGACAGGTTAGACCATCGCGACCATATCAACACCCGAATCTTCCGTGTGGATTTCAGTTGACCTGGGCTTAGAAGATATACCTTAGGAAACAGAATCCCCAAAGTAATAAAATGATAAATTTCTATTGGGATCAAGGAGATTGCTTCCAAGCATGTGTGCTTTAGAATTGATTGAGCTTAATTGATTAACTGACCTGGATTCCATTTTTACTGGTTTCACAACTCTTGCGTCCTTTGCCGATCAAGGAAATTACTGTATCTGAACAGTGCAAATATCTTTTGATCCTATTTTTATCGCTGTTTGGGGCAAAAGATAGGGACGTGGAATCCCTAGCCGCATCTACAAGAAATCGATTGTAGATTACTTGTAGATGCCCCTTTGCAACCCTGACTTCATTTTGTATATTTAAGAACTGACGCATAGAAAAAATAACTGAGAATATCCTCACATTTGAAGAATGGCTTCAAACTCCTTCTCATTCCATATGTATACGTATACATATGCATATGTATATGGTATGTATGTGTATGCGTGTGTGTGTGTGTGTGTGTGTGTGTGTGTATATATTCATATATATATATTCATATATATATTATATAAATATATATAAATTCGGAAGATGCTAAGGTTCTGCTAACTATACAGTGACTCTCCAGGGGGAGAAGATCTCGATTCCGGAATGCTAAAGATATATTGCTGGAAGCGCTGAGCCAAATGAGTCCTATCATGTTTGTATTGAAGATGCTTATGCGGGGTTGCCAAGCAGCCTCTGACCGATCGTGGGAGTGGAGACAGACGGAGGACCGAAAGGGGAATCGCCACAGCAGCCCAGCCACCCCCTCCAGCAACTGCGTGCCCGGCAGCCGTGCGCTCTAGGAAGCCCCCGGGTGCGCCCTCGTCTTCTCTGCCGCGCGCGCTGGCCTGCGTTTGATTTCGCTTGAAATCTCACTGGGGGAGACTGTCAGAAACCAGCCGCCGGTCTTGCGCGCTAGGCTTTGCCTTTCCCTCCACAGAAGGAGCCCTTGCGGCTCAGAGCTGCTGCTGCCGCCGCCGCTCGCTCTCCAGACTAGGGAAGGGAGGCATCTCAAGTTTGGCGGAGGTGATGACACACACAACAATGCTGCTACACCTGCGGAAGGAAATGCCTGCGAGGACGCGGGGGGGAGCAGCCCCGCGGCCAGCCTGGGTGGTCAGGGGAAGGAACTGGCGCTGACTCGCTAACGCCGCCACCGACCTCCAAGGAGCGGCGGCGGCTCCGGCTCCCAGCGGGCGCCTCCTTTGGTTTCCGTTGGGGCCAGAACCTGGGCACCTTCGGATCCAGGGGCAGGCCGGGACCGCAGCTGGAGGCCCCCTTTGATTAGCAAAGGGCGGCTCCTCCGTGAGGCCGAGGCTGCCACTGCCAGCCACCAGCTGCTTCCTCACTTCGCTGGCCCTCTCCCGATCCTGACTCGGAAGGGCGATCCAGCCACCCTGGTACTTACTTCTTAGTTTCTAGGAAGCGCACTTACGACGGCAGCCTCCGCTGAACTCCCAGTAAACAGCTCCCTTGGGCACGTTGAGCAGTGTACGAGTGTGGGCAAGTCCTCGCTTTGTGCTCCTATTGATTGCAGCTGAGGCGGGAAACTTCTTTGCCTGCATCTGCTCAGGAAGGCGCTAAGCGGAGACTGGAATCCAGACCCATAACCAAAGCAGTGCTGCTGATCGAGGGGCTTCACTGGGATGGTATAGGGGTTGCTTCTCAACATCTCGATTGTAAACGTTCTCTGACTTCTTGTGGCACCTTAAAGACTCACACATTTATTGTAGCACTGACTTTCATTGACCAAAGCCCACTTCATCAAGCCTCCCCGAAAGCATATGCTACAATTCTTATGGCTGTAAGGAGACAGAAGTCTCAGTGTTGGGTTGGCTGCAACAGAGTAGCGAGACTACCTTAGTGGAAGCTTCAGGTCTATATCTCTGGATAATGTGAACTGTGGTTTTCAACTTTAAAAAAAATTAAAACCGTTTTGTGTCTTTTATGTACATCTCCTTGAGAGCTTTTAGCTAAAAAGGCAACTCAAAGGTTTGGCAAATAAACAGATATTTACCAGTGAGTAAGTCATTCCGTTAAATAGAACTTTCAGCATAGTGTATTCTTAAAATACTTTTATTTCATGGCTTTAGGCCCAGGCATTGCTCAGGGGTACAAATCCCACCATCCCTCAAGCATCTGGGGAGTGGCCCCCTCACTGAACTCCCTCCGCAGCAAGCCTAATAACCCATATCTCCCCCCCCAAAAGTGTCTTTCCTCCTCCAATATATATATATATATATATATATATATATATATATATATATATGTATGTATGTATGTATATATATAAGCCATGCCTGCATCTCTGAGCGTGCTTTCTTGGAAGGAAATCATATTAAAATCAAAGGGCCTATTCTTTGTAAAGATTTCATACTCGAACTACACAAATCCTGAAATTGTTTTATATTCCTGTTAGGTAACTTCATATATCTGAATATGTAACTTTTTAAGGCTGAGATCAACAGTCACACTTACTGGAAAGCAAGTTTCATTGAACTGGATGTACTTGGAAGTAAACAGTCCGAGGTTTATCATTTTTATATCATACTAGCTCTTTAAAATCCTAATCCTCAACATATTTAATTTTGAAGTAAGCAAACACAACTGGTTTTATTGATCCCCACTAAGAGAATGCAAATATTGTCAGATGTATTTATCAGTATCTACAGTTCCGTATGTATCAAATATCCTGCAGTGAAAACGAAGTATCATATAGGCGCAGAACTATCATTCTTTTAAAAAAAACACGACTCAACTATTGTGCATAAAAACAAAAACAAAAAAGTCTCATAAATTATGCCAGAGAGAGGGGGGTGGGCTCAGACAAGGTGCAATTCTGACCCCATTGATATCAGTGGCGTTTTGTTGCTAAGTGATGTCAGTGACATTTCGGAGGTGTTGAGGAGCGTGGCCACGCTTCCAAGTACTGAGTTGATTGCTTTTATTTTCCAGTTTAAAAAACAACAAAAAACCGAACCTTTTGGGATACAGCCATATAAACAGTGCTAAAAAGACTAGTTTACTCTCTTTCAGGCCTTAAACTTCAAAAGCATTTTTCACATTTCATATTGTTAAAAGAGCCAACTGCATGACGAAAAGATTCATGGATGGGGTTATCGTGCAGCCGTTTTCAAGCCCGAAAATCATAAGCAGATTCCTTGTGAGTAAAGACTGCGCGCTGACAAACCCACTCTGGATTCGCATTTGGAAGCGGAAATGGGGAGCAAGGAAGGAATTAGCCGCTGCGAGAACTGTTCCGAGGCGTCCATTCCGCTTTCTCCCTTCCCTGCAGGGATCAGAACGCAAGTACAGGTAGATCTCATAGCTGATGTGTATTGCTTGTCTTTCATCAATAAAAGCCTCCACCTCAGGAACTGTGGTGATCAAGATGAGCAATTCTAATGGTCATGCAGGAACATGGAGATGAGATGACCCATCTAACTTTGCTGGGGAAACTTCAAAAAGTGGAGGCCCAGTAGCGACCTGGCTGATAGGCTTCAGTCCAATGCTTTGCAGAGTCCTCTGTCTCAAGGCCGCTCTTAGCGTGAGATTTCCCAGAAAGGACTTTAGCACCTGGAGGCTTGTGGGGGAGAGATACTGTCCTAGGAAGGCAGAACATCGCAGTTTACCCGGGTAAACAATGTCTTTGCCTAACCTCTGGGAGTTTGTTGGGGGTGTGTGTGTTTTTTCCAGAATTCTGGAAAACATTACAATTCTCCTCCCTTAATGTTATTTCTTTTGCTGATTGCCTTTTTATTCACACCTGTGAGGGCGTCTTTGAATTCTAGAAATCAGTGCTGCCTAGGTGGCATATTTTTAAAGATCTTGTCTGGGGCAAGGAACCGGGCAAAATGTTAGAGGGCTTTGGGAGAAGCTGTTGTTGAAATTCTGAGGTGAATGAGATTTCAAGGACAGAGCCAGGTCTTCCGCCTGGTTAGGGAACATTGTTTTGAGGGCGGGGCTTTGCTATGCAAAATAAAATACGTTAATTAAGCAGACGCCCCGAATCTATCGATCATGAGTGGAAATCGTGTCTGTACATTTATCAAGAATAAAAGGATTATCTGCCACTCCCCATCACACAAGTTATTTTGAAGGGTGACGTATAATGTTTGATTTGCCAGTGCAATGATGTACAAGGTTACAATGCAAGCAATTATTCTTCTGAAGAAACGTTCTGCAGGAAGATTGTGTGATCTCTTTTAGCTCTTGATACCCAGTGCAGTTACTCAACGCTCTGAGCAGTCCCAGTGGTTGACAGCCGGACTAACATACTGAATAATATTACTCAGGGACTGGTCTAAAGACCTACTTAGTTTCAACAGAGTTACTCAGGAGCAATTTAGTCTGGATGCCGGCTACTGCCTTTCCTGAGGCTGTTGTTGCCCAGTTCCAGAGGTGTCCCATTTAGCGATTATTTCTGGCTCCCCTTTGTAATCACCTTGCACAGTGAGGAACCCATACCTCCACAGATGAGCTCACAATCGCCACATGAAGTCGGTTGGCTGAGTGTCCCTCACCCCCCGCCCGCGGCCCTCACTGTTTCCTTCCTAGGTCGCCTCGTGCATTCGTTGTTGCATCGTGCATCGTTTCGCTGTGAAGAAGTTTGAATGTTTTGTTGGCTTGCCACCCCAAACTCCCACCCCTGCACTTCTCTTTGCTTCGGGACCCACCCACCAACCCTTTGGCTGAAGCATCTGATTTCCTCGCTGGGATGTACTTGTGCAATGTGACTTCGCCATGAACTCGCCCGTGCCCAGCTGGCTCCTAGGTTTGTTGTTGGGGCGGGGGGAGCGGCGGGGGGAGAGAAAGGGATCCTGACGAAAGCGGAACTCGGTGGAGCCCATACAAATCAGAAAAGGGCTAGTCCAGAAGAGCAGTGAGTGGATATCTGAGCCTGCTGATCAGAGACGACGCTGGGCTGGCTGCCTCTTGAAAGCGAGAGACGGAAAGGGGGGGACCACAAGCCCACCAGGCACAGGCAGGGCTTAAAGCAGGCAGGCGCGAGAGGCAGTTTGAGCAGATCCTCCTGCGAGATCTGGGGGAGCCACCGCTGGGATCCTGTGGGCGAGGGGGAGGGGAGGAGCTGATCCCCTCCAGCCAGCCGAGTCTTCGAAAGGAGCCGCAGCAGGTGGTGGCGGTGGCGCTGCCATGATGGCCACCAGCTACCCAGACCCCCCGCCCGAGGACACGGTGGCCCTGCTGCATCAGGCCAAGGAGCCGGGCATCGGCGGCGGCGAGGCGGGGGCCAAATGCGAGCTGAGCCCGGCTTCCAGCAAGACGGCGTCGTCGGCAGCGGCGGCGGCAGCGTCGTCGGAGAAGGGCGACCCGTCGCAGAAGCCGCCTTTCTCGTACGTGGCGCTGATCGCCATGGCCATCCGCGAGAGCGCCGAGAAGCGCCTGACGCTGTCGGGCATCTACCAGTACATCATCAGCAAGTTCCCCTTCTACGAGAAGAACAAGAAGGGCTGGCAGAACAGCATCCGCCACAACCTGAGCCTCAACGAGTGCTTCATCAAGGTGCCGCGAGAGGGCGGCGGCGAGCGCAAAGGCAACTACTGGACGCTCGACCCGGCCTGCGAGGACATGTTCGAGAAGGGCAACTACCGCCGCCGCCGCCGCATGAAGAGGCCCTTCCGCCCGCCGGCCGGCCACTTCCAGCCCGGGAAGAGCCTCTTCGGGGCCGCGGCCGAGGCGGCGGGCTACGGCTACCTCACGGCGCCGCCCGCCAAGTACCTGCAGGCGCCTTTCCTCAACGCCGCGGCCGCAGCCGCCGCCTCGTGGTCCCTGGCGCAGCCCGCGCCTCCGCCGCCGCCCCAGGCGCCCTCCGCGGGCTCCTACGCGGCCTGTCAGATGGCGGCCGTGGACGGAGGCGCGGGCGGCGCGGGCGGCGGAGGAGGCGGCGGCGGGAACGGCAGCGCCACGGGCGCCCTCAGCCCGGTCAGCGCCAAGGGAGTGGGACTCTCGGCCGGGCCCGGCGTGTCCGCGGCCGGCTCCGCCTACGGCCCTTACTCGCGCCTGCCCGCCATGGTGAACTCGTACAACGGCATGGGCCACCACCACCCGCACCACCACCCGCACGCCCACCACCACCACCCGCACGCCCACCACCATCACCACCACCACCACCACGCGGCGCAGCAGCTGGGCGCAGCTGCCGTGGCGGCCGCCGCCGCAGCCGCCGCCGCTGCCTCGGCGGGCAGCCCCACGCCCCAAGCGGCGCCCAACGGAGCCGGCGGCCTGCAGTTCGCCTGCGCGCGGCAGCCGCCGGAGCTGGCCATGATGCACTGCTCCTATTGGGACCACGACAGCAAACACAGCGCCTTGCACTCCAGGATAGACATCTGAGGGGCCCCGGCCAGCGAGCCTCGGGCTGGGAAGGGAGCCTCGGCCCTCCTCCCCTCCCCAAAAGCCTCTTGGATTTTCTCCTCGTCCCCGAGCCATAAAGTGACTTTTAGTGCCAAAACAAGAGAGCCCCGGCCAACAATCTCTCCCACCCCCACCCCCCCGCGCCCTCCTCTTTCTCTCTCTGAAACGATAACGCTCTGATCCGGGTGTGCGTGAAGGCAGCGTAAGTGCAGAGAAACTTTCGTCCTCACCCTTCTTGCTTCCGCAGCTTCGCCGCTCGTTTTCCCGGCTGTCACTGGCTTTTGGGATTTGCAGCTGTATCTTTGACAAAATGACAGTGCCTGTACACAAGCCCACGGACGGTGAAACATCTCACTTGGCGTTGTTTCTTTTCTGTGCGTTGTTTACACGGGTCACGATCCTAAATGCATTTCCTTGAAATTAGGACCCCTTCCTTAAACATTATTAGGCCAAAGTAAGTGTTGCTGGCTTACTTTTAGCTAATATGTTTGAGATCGGGATGTTGGTGTCATTCATTACTGTGGGATTTATTTTCCACCGAGAGTGTATAGGGTGAGGTTTGAAGTCACCGAAAAGGAGGGAAAATTCCAAATTTATGAAGATAAACTGAAGGAGGGCTAATGTACACTACACTTGGGAGAAAGTCCCACTGAAATCAGTGGAACGTTCTTCCATGGCTGCAGAAGAAATGGTAATTGGTACAGATAGATGAAAAGCAACGAAGCAATAACCTGATCTGCAGCCTCGTTAAACTACACCACTAAAATGTAATCCTTATGGGTGCCATCTAGGGAAAAAACCAAATACCTTTACTTCATAGACTATCCCGTTAAAATAAACCTGACTCGCTTTCCCCAAGTCCCAGTGAATTGACTGTAAATCCTATTGAAATGAATGGATGTTTTATCATGTAAGTCCCGAGCTGTTTACATCCCAATGATTTCAATAGCATTTATCTGCCCAGTTTGAGGTGCAAAGCTCAACCATCTCATTGATATCAATAGACTAGGACTGCATCTGTTGTCTGGAATGAAACTGTCCACCTTCAATTTAAAATGCAAATTTCAGGGGAATTTATTTCCAAGTAAATTGGAGGATCCCAAACACTCTTCTGTGGAGGTAAATTCAATTGAAAAGCGGCACAATTTAATTCTACAGGAGTGGTTTCTAGGGAGTTCGAAAGCTCAATGGATTGTCCGTTTCATTCTGATTCTAAATACACACGTACTTGGAAATTCAGTCCCATCAGTGTCAGTGAGATTTAGATCTATATATATTTAGGGTTGAAAGGGGAACCGGTTTCTTAGGAAATGAATTTAGGATGGGGTGTAAATGTAGAAGTGAAAATTAAAGCGCTTCGAATTAATAAAACTGTAAGTTCTAATCACTGAGAAAACTGCTATAAAACTATCTGTGTCTTGAAAGGATTGACTGATGCGTAATAAAATAAGCGAAAGGCGCTAGTTCTTTCCCAGCCTGTTTTCGGCATAGGCCTGTCCACTGTGATATCAGAAGATTTTTATGCGGGGGCGGGGGGAGAATTGCACTTCTTCTTCAAAGCTGTATGTTTCTGTCCAAACTAGTTCTTATTTGGACTGTTCTTTCTTATTTGGGGAGCAGCACCCATTTTAAGGGTGTCCGGTAGCCATATCGATTTGATCGTTGACACACGAAGGAGATTTGAGAACAATTTTGGGAGCAATAGGTATATATAGATATATATATATTATTTTTTAAAAATAGAAAATGTTCTCGTGAGATAGAGTAATTTTATGCAAGTCTAAATTTATATTTGGACGTAAGTCTGTTTCCCGAAATTATTATTAATAGTAATAATTGAGACTATTTTTTCCAAGTATATTATTATTATATTGTTTTTCAATTGATGTTAAGAGTGATTTATTTGTCATTTTCGACTCACATTATCTTGGCTCCAAACAAATCTTTATTAGGCTCTTCTCAGACTCTTTTTTTTTTTTTAAGCAAAGTTTTGATCCTCAGACCTTAGATAATATGGGAGGAAATGTGTTTATAAATTTGGGGGGGCAGTTCATGGCAATTTCCTAAATGCCTGTGTAAACGGATAGCTATTTTGGTATTGTACCATTCTGGGACCAACTTTTCTAGAATAACCTAGCACTTTTATTGTATATCGTAGCTTTGTATAGTCTCCAATAAAATGTTTTCTTTTCTCTTTTAATAGCGTTTGAATTTTTCCTTCAGTCCAGCATTACTAAAATACTGACCAGAGGGAAAGTTTATTTTTAATTAGCTTATCCTCTTGCTGAAATGTCTAAACGTGATGTTTTGGTAATTAACATGTGAAAGACTGTTAAGAGCATGCAAAATGTTTTTACAGGCATGTTTAGAATTCTTAGGCATGGTCGGCGAGGAGATTATTTCTGGGGGTCTTGTTTTTGGTTTTCTGTCATGTGGTCACCGTTCAAAAGCGACTGACTGGTAGAATAGGGAGACTTTAAAAACGGAACTTTTGGTTTTCTCTTTCTATTCTAAGTGGAAAGGTTAGCTGTTCCTTTTCTCATCGAGTGGATGCTATCTGTTTGTGGACTGGTGGCATTAAGGAGGTCTTAACAAAACTGCTTTATCTTAAACATCTTTATTTGGAGTATCACTAAAACTGGCCTCCAGGTAAGTTCCGCTGAAATCGATGGGATTCCTTCCCAAATACGGGGAGCAAATCTCATGGATTTCAGCGGGGCCTAAGCAAGCCTGTATGAAGCCTGCAGACGATTCTATGATAGGCCGTTTCTAACTCTGTCAAACCCCACTGAAATCAGTAGGGCCGAGGCAACGCGACTAGAGTAGACCTGCAGAAGCCCACTGACTGGCTTAGAGCAGTCAGCGCCGGGCAGCGCTCATCAAATCATGATGAGGGCTCCTCCAGAGGCGTTCCTCAGCCGAGCAGATTGGTTTGCCTGGATTCAGGGCGATTAAGCGCTCCGTTTGCTGCTGGCGCCGCAATAAGGCTCTTCGGGCTCCTGTATTAATGTGGGGCGGCAGTGGGGAGTGGAGAGGGCCTGTGGCATTTTAGAACCTAGCGATATGTTTGCGGCGTGAGCTTCGTTTCCCCCCCAACCCCGCCCATTTCTTAAAAGAAAACCGTGTTGCCTGCAGAATTGCAAATGGCTGGGATGTCTTCTTCCCGGCTTTGACTGCAGGCAGAGATGGTCTGGATCAGAAAGGGATGGTCACGGCCCCTGAGTATGAGCCTTAAAGGAAACGGAGATCTTCGCGTTGTTCCTTCCTTTTTATTTCGGGGGACCAAAACCATCCGGGGAAATGTCTTTTTTGCCTAAGCACGGCCCCTTGTTTTGCTGCTGAGTTGTTGTTGTTTTCCTTTTCCTTTTCAAAAATTTTCTCATATGCTGCGATTCCTGGACGCTTGCCACCCGGCGTATAGTACAGCCCGATCCTAAACATGTTTACTCGGAAGTAAATTCCAGTGAGTTCAGTGGGACTTACTTCCTGGTAAGTTTCCTAAAGAGTTCAATTTTTTAAAAGGCTGCTTAAGAGCTGTGGCCTTATTTGGAGGTAAATTCTACAGGGGTGACTAGGGCTCGCCGTGTTTCGGGCGGAGATGCGAACCACCCTGCTTCAGTCTCCTCTTTAGGGGAAGTTCTTGTTTTCTCTACCCCGGGTGATTTTTTTCTTTTTCTTAATTGTGCTACTTTTGTGGGCCCCTTCCCGCCTGGGTCTGCGTCACGACCACTTTCTCTGCTTCTTTGCCACAAGCCTTTCCTTACACCTCGATCCTAAGGGCATTTATTTGGTGCCAAGTCCCATTGAGCTCAGCTGGTTAGTGAATAAGCTTTGGAGCTCCCCAAAACGTTTTACCTTTTAGTTGGCCCTATAAAAGTGTTGCCCTACCGTACTTTTAGGACGTTCTTTTTACTCATGAACCAAGCCCGCTATTTTTGTTTTTATTTTAATCTCAAAGGAGTTTATTTTCAAGAAGGTGCATTTAAGATCAGAGGCAGAGGATTACAGGATCCTGAGAGAAGTTTACATGAGGAAGGGAAATGAAGGCTGCTTGCTTTTGTCAATGCTGACTGTTGTGAGGAAGAGTATTAAACTGACCAGTGTGGAGCAGTTTGTATCGGATCTGTTTGGACTTGCCAGTAGCACTCGGGGCATAAGGGAGAGCCCGAGAGACCGGCCGCCCGATCCTCGCTCAAATCAAGCCCAAGCCCTTGAATGGGTGCCATTCATTCATTTATCCATTCAGGTCCTTCGGAGCAAATACATTGTGGCTGTGTCAGTGCTGCGATCCTCAGGCCGCTTCACGCTGGCCCAGCCTGCGGGCCTACACAGGAGGAAGGAGACGGGGAGTGTTTTTCGCAGTCGTGATAAACTTTCTCCTAATAAAACTTTAAAAAAATATTTATTATATTACTAACAGCCCGACCCACAGTTAAGGTATGAAGCTTGCAAACAAGCCGGTTTATGGAGTGGGTTGTTACTCGCTCCCTTACAAGTCTGTCCCACTGAAGCACGCTGGCCTTCTGTGTGCCCAGGATCCGGGAGGTCACTGTCAACCGACTTCCATCTAAGAACTTTGATTTCACTGGCTGGCAGATATCGCTGGTTTCCCTTCCCTCTCCTCTTCCCACGTGCAGGGAGAGATGGCATCTGTAGAGTTGAGATATGTCAAGATCAGATTGAGAATGGCATCTCAATCTGTAGAAAATCCATAAAATGAATCGGTGCAAGAAAGGGAGAGTTGGCACTGAAAAGGAGCGGGGGGAGGGTTGCCTTGCCCGGGGCAGGATCCACCCCGAACAAGCACATTCATTACAATGAGACTTGCGCAGGAGCACTTCCGGCCATTGCTTGGCTATGAGGCCCAGTGAATTAAACTCAGCCGTTTCCATGTTCAGAGTGGGAGCTTATCCACCGTCTGCTAGCAGCCTGGTAGAATTACTCTGAGTAGGGAAATTCGGCTCCCGCTGCCCCAATCCACGAGGCTGTGAAATCAGCCTTCCCGCTGAGTGCCTGTTGTTGTTGTTTGTTTAAAATATAAAATGTTTCTCTGCCGTCCACGTTGTCCTTGGGCAGTCTGGGAGGTATCCCGCCTGCTTATTGAATTCTGTGCGACTTACTTCCGAGTAAATGTCTTCCCAACAGTTCGAGGCTCCTGAGGTTTACTCCGGAGTCAATTCGATAGGCATTACTCTCAGTAAGTGTGCTTGGGATTGTGCGTAGGACCAGTGGAAGAAGGGCCCCCTTCTTCCTCAACACAAATGCGAAAAGCAAGCAAAGTGGGTATTTAAGGGGGCAGCCGCTAGGAATAGCTGTTCCAGTTGTGTGAGGTGCGATAAGCAAGTGTAAGACTGGGCTAGACGTGCAATAGGTTTTGGTTTTCCCAATTGTTAGACTCGGTTCCACGGAAGATTAGGTTGTAGCAGGCAAGGCGCTGGCTTTGGGCATTCTTCTCTTAAGATCAAACCTGTTTGCATTTTGTTGTTGTTTGTTTGTTAATAATAATTCTGATTTTCAACAAAAAGTTCACAAAGTGGTCCAGGAATGAGAAAAAGAATGAGAACATAATAGGAGCCCCCCCCCCCCCTAAGAAGAGCTCACAATCTAAAAACAAACACAAGGGAGACACCAGCAACAACCACTGGAAAGATGTAGTGCTGAGTTCAATAGGGATACTTGTCCCTGTTACTAACTACAATGCAATAAATCCGTTTAACAGGTGCCTCTGGTTAGTAGTACTAACTAGTTAGTAGTACTAGTTAGTAACAGGAATCACAGAGCACTAGATTCTGTCCTGGTGATATAACAAAGAATATTGTGGCATCTTAAAGACGTAAGGGATTTACTGTAGCATAAGCTTTCCTGAATGATAGCTCGTCGGATTCATGCAAGGTAACCCTAAGTTGGCAGATATATAGGGGTATGAAAAAGAAAAATGTAAACAGGGTAAACTAGTCATAAAATGCCAAAGGCATCGTTTGTAACAATTCTGTGTATAGCTATGTGTAAAGCTTAAGGTCCCGTGGAAGTGAGTTTCGCCGAGAATTGTTTTGGATTCCTGATAGTTGCTTGAAGCAGAAGCTCTGGCTTTAGATGGATGGCTCGTTTTCCCAACCTTCATCATTGAGGGACAATTACTTGAGTCCCTGAAGGTCAATATCGCTCCCCGCCCGCCTTTCAAGAACAAAGGTCCAGAATCCAAGAACCCTTGGATT
Source organism: Hemicordylus capensis (assembly GCF_027244095.1). Classification (NCBI taxonomy): domain Eukaryota; kingdom Metazoa; phylum Chordata; class Lepidosauria; order Squamata; family Cordylidae; genus Hemicordylus; species Hemicordylus capensis. The sequence continues at coordinate 302,422,700 of NC_069659.1, read as the reverse complement.
GTGCACAGAACGCACTGTGACCTCTGGTCCTTCTCAGCTTATACCATCACAATCAGTTAGTTTCTAAAGGTGCCACAAAGCTTTTTGTCAATAGAACAAGGTATAGAGAGGGGTGCTTCTGTGTATGGGGCACTCGGATTCTGGGCCCTTTTTCTTGATGAAAGAAAGCCCTAAAATTTGCCCGCCGAATTCTGTTCCTGTGGCTTTCTCCAGAAGAGGAAACCACTGCTTTTTAGTTCTGAGAACATCCTAAACCAGGACTGCCCAACTTCAGCCCTCCTGGAGATGTTGGACTACAACCCCCATAATCCCTAACTATTAAGCATTGTGGCTAGGGATGGTGGGAGTGAGAACTGTAGTCCAACAACAGCTGAGCTGGAGGGTCAAAGTTGTGCAGTCCTGCTGTCCTCAGCCCACTTTTAGGTTGTTGCGAGCCACGCTGAAGATAGTACAAATGCTTCCTTCCAAGAGGTCTGAAAATCTTAACCTGTGCAGTCAGTGGGGGATTCAGGTAAATGCATGGTGATGAAATGTGGGTTCAAAGGCCACTACCCTGATTTTAAACTACTCAGACGCGTAGCCCCCCGAATTTCCCCAGGCATGTCATGGCTAGCTGGATTGATTTCCTTCCTTGCCTTCCTAAAAATTCTGCCTTCAAGTACGGAGACTCTGGGGTTGATGAAGAAGGCGAGTGTGGGGGTTAAATTGTTGATATGGGGTTTGGGGACCTGATCTTGCAGCCCTTAAAATCAAGCAAAAGTGTAATGGATGTCAATTTGCCGGTCCACCTATTCCAGTGATGTTCTAAGGCGTCTGTATGGATCCAATAAGGAAGTTCTCGCTGTTGTGTGAGGAAGATCCGGGTGTGTGTTTGTGTGTGTGTGTTGTAAACCCGCTGACGAATTATGATGGATTGCCCAGGGAGGACTCATCACACGGTCCTAAATGCCTGGGGAAGTCAATATACTTCTCCTACATGTCAGTGGGAGTCGGGGACAACAGAAAGGGAAATTTTCCTGGCGTTCCATGTGTAGAAAACTCTTGGCGTTTTCCAAGTCTGACCTAATAAATTGTTCACCCTGCTGACTGCTCTCCAGGTTGCAAATAACCTTGCTCTCACTCATGAAGGAGGACCAAACATTCCCCTATCAAGGGCTTTGGAGGGTCGGGGGTGGGGGAGAGGAGCGGCTGCGGCACTGATCCCGGTAGTTGCGTTTTAAAAATCAGCATCCCTGGAAGACTTTAAAAATGCAACTCTTGTTATTTAGGTTATTTATATGCCGTTTCCAGCAACAACAAGTTCTGAAAGCAATTTACATAGCAAAGTTTACACGTTGCCCACTGTCCAGCCGAAGTCAAATTAAGCTGGAATCGATGAAAGAATTGAGCATGCCTGCCTAAATAATTCTCAGTGAAATCCACAGGAACTTCAACGACTTAACCTTGGCTAAACTTGGCCCTTTAAAAAAAAGTCTTTATTTCTCTCATTCTACCCAATATATATGATAATGCAGTAGGGCTAGATTTGTAAAATGTTTGTTTAAAACAATAATAATCAGAAAAGCAAAACGCCTTTTCCACTGAGAAGAATTCAGACTGGAGCCCAGCTCCGTTTAAAAGAAGCTGGGTAGTAATCGAACTGAGTTAGACGGTGGTAACAGAAGGAGAAGGATAAAGGCGTTCCACAGATGGATAAAGGCACTGGCTGACATGATGTGGAAAATTATTCCAAGTAGCCCCATTGAAATTAAAAGGACAAGTTAGTTGTTGCCTGATTTGTCCTTTTTATTTCAGTGAGACTACTTAGGGTGGTTTTCCTTATGTGTCAGCCACTTAGGCGAGGAGGCAAATAAACGCGAGTGATTCTTCCTAGTACCCCACTGCATATGCATTTGAAAAGGCTCTCTAACATTCATAAATGTAAAAGGCAATTTTGAAATAGACTGGATTCTTTTTGGCCGTGTTGATTTAAAAAACAAACAAACCCCTTTTCCTTTTCCTGAGTCCATTCCAAGTCGACTGCCACACAGGCCGCCCCATCCTCCGCATGTTTACTCGTAAGTAAATCTCATTGTGTTCAGTGAGGTTCCAGCCCCCAGGAACTTACATCTAGGCTGCACCTCCCGGTGATTTCCGTGGGAAATCTAAGCACATGCTTAAGACTGCAACTGGATTTGAAATAAAGCTAAATGCTCTAACACCAGAGCCACAACCAAGCATGAAGTTAAGCCTGATGTCAAACCCATGGCATTGTGGCCAAAAATCCTCAACACCGGGGTGACTTATCAATAATATTTCTAGATGCGTGAAAACATCTGGCAGCGAGGGAGGTGGTGCGGGTATAGATAAGCACACGACGTGCTTGTGGATCTTACTTCATTTGTTTATTTTTATTTAGTACATTTCTATACCGCCCCATTAAAAAAAATTAAAAATCCCTGGCTGGAAGTAAATCATTCACACTGCCTTGACGCTGGTACTAGTAGCATATGCTGCTGTCAGTCTGATCTATGGAAAGGCGGTTAAGCAAGGTGTGTGCGTGTGTAGGGATAGGGATAGATATACATATAATTTAAAAAAACCAAAAAAAGCTGAGATGAGAACGTGTGTTTCCCTCTCATAGCAAGCCTCCTTTTTAAACAAGAAAACCAAAAAGCAAAATCTGGAAGATAGACCCACCCAGTTTAATGTTCCTAAATCCGCAGGGACAGCCGCTTTGAGGGCCATGATAGAACATTCAGACAATATATTTAGATATATCTTTATTAATTATTATTACTTGTATGCTTCCCGCTAGCTGTATTATTCTTTTTGTTGTTGTTATACAACCGCACCATTTTACTCAGGATTAAAATCGCCCTGGTGTGCATATAATTGTGCATTGCAAGTTTAGGGAGAAATCCGCCTTTTCGAAGATAGTGGGTTAAAATATGTGACAGAAGAAGCAACATTTTGCGCATGCGCCACTAGCACCGGTGTCAAAGCAGGTATAGAGCCACAGGCCTTACAGCATGCCTGACCTGCGGTTCTCCTGCTTTGGGATTTCTCAGACTTTGTAGTTCATATAAGATTTTTTTAAAAAAAAAGTTCAGGGCACTTCTTTCTTGTGTTGTCAGGAAGGACTTATTATGAGCTTGTTAAAGTAGCCAATGCAAACCTGTTGGCATTTATTAACCCGAGTTTCCCCCCTTCCCAAAGAGGAGATGAAGCCCTCTTCGAGATTCAAGATTTATTTTCCTGTTGAGATCAGGATTAATTTCAGAATAAACATGCATACTAGGATGGAGCTGCGCAACTTGTTTCTTTCTTCTGATTCCAGACCATTTGAGCCTCCATTCCAGAAATAATTGCATTGACACCCTAAAATCAAAATGAGTGGATATTTCGTGTGCCAGTACTAGTTGCACTTATATCCACTCCAGTGTGGTTTTGGATCACAGCTTTCAGAACCTGTCAGTTTTACTGAACTCATTGAGACCCAGGTTGCAATCCCAGGCATACTTGCTTGGGGGTAAGTCCCTTTGATCTCAGTGGGATTTCTTTCCAAGTCACATAATATGGGACTGGGGTGCAGATCAATTTAAAGGCAAGGCATTCGGTTCCACTGCGTTATGGATCTAGCTGTCAGCTTTTCTGATGACAAACGGACTTCTCGCCTTATTGCCATATATTGACCCGAAAGGAAATCCCATTGAAATCGATTTGTTCTTCCTAAGCATATGTTGCCGCTTTGATCTGGGTGGGACTCGATTCGGCGGAAGTGCTTTTAGGTCGGGGTGTCCAGATTAAGTCCAGATCTTTTTGAATTGTGTTGTGTGGATAGGTTTGGAAAGGACACAGGAGCATTTACTTCCCTAAAGGGAAAAAAATTCTTTCCTCCAGAGAGATTTAAGTTGGGGAAAAGATACAAGCAAGAGACCAATTGTTTCTTCCTTGTCTTAACGTGTGAAGCGCAGTGCTGCTCTAAATCAGATGCTTTCAATCCTCCTTATTGTTTATTTTTGAACGGGAGTTTTCCGGTGGTTTCCTCGTCCCCCCACCTCTCAGGTCACATCGTGACTTCAGTGTGTACACAAAGAGTCCCCAATTAACCAAGCTGAGATTCTGGAGCTGTTTGCCGGACACGAGAATGGCGCTGGCCACTAGTATTCTAAAACAAAACGAGCGGGGCGGGAATGATGGATAAACCAGGCTCCGTGAGGGCAGCATCTGATCAGCTCTGGCCATAATATGACCTCAGGCTTTATCTCACAATTACTGGGAGATACGGCAACTGAACTCAGTAAGCATTTGTATGTATTTCAGACGCATCGCTGACCAATTCACCTACACAGAGCTCTCAGGGTGGCTTTCACTTCCCAGTCGCCATGTCTAAAGTTGCAACCCTCTTCACACTTTCTTGGGAGTAAGCTCTGTGGGATGTACTTTCGAGTGGGATGTGCTTTCAGATAGGGATATAAAAGCTGGCATTGCACGTCCACAACAGTCCAATTGTGCTTTTACTATTACGTACTGATTGTTGTTATTAATAATGATGATGATGATGATGATGATGATGTCGCTTTTCAGCAAATAAATAATTAAACCTCAAAGCGATTTGCTTAGCAAAAGGGAGGAGAATTTGCTTTCTGGTCCCAAAGGGTTCTCACTCTTAAAGGAGACACCCGCAGCACTCGCTGGAGAGTGCTAGGACTGGATAGGGACTCTGGCTCTCCCCCTGCTGAATATAAGGCGGTTATCATTTTACCAGGTGTCTCTTTGCTCATTTAGCACGGGTTTCGGCGTCCTAATCTGGGTAGGCGTCTCTGAAATGAAGAGGGTTGGGGGAACATGCTGCAAAGCACCAGTCTTCAATTTACAAGTGCCTTCTGGTGCCGAAGAGTTAGTTACGCCTGTTGCCTTGGGTGTCTCGTGGACTTTAATGGGCTGTGCTTCCCAAATCCCTGCCTGCAGGCAGCTGCCTTCTGCTTTGCTTTAAAGGGTGCGGGGGCGGTGCGGTGGAGAGAGAAATGCCCTGCCCAGCTGATATCCTCTTGGTGGCATCTCTCTCTGTCGTCTGGCTTCCTTGCGTGATAACTGTGGGACAGATTACTCTGGGGTAGAATCAAACGGCTGATCTGTTCCTGAGCATTGCATCGATGCTGTGAACCGTAATGTCCTTTTATATTTAAATTCCCTCCATCTGCTTTCTGTATTCCTCTCTTCTGCAGTGGAGCCAGAATTGGAGCAATGCAAGGAAGACCGCCTGTATTATGCATTCTGGGGCATTTATTATTAAAACACGGCGGGCGCATCAGGAAAAAGGCTTGATATGGCTCCAAAATGTTCCAGCGAGGCTTCAGCTGGTCCCAATCAGGTCTTCGCTCGATCCTCTCCATCATGCCTGATGGTTCCTTTTGAAATATGTCAATGCGATTACCGATGTGAAAACAACAATCGAATGCCTATTTGAAGGGGAACAAGCTTCACCATGCCCATATAATTCTCCTGGGTATTTCTAGGATGCCACAGAACTGGCTGGTTGCAAAACGCTGGGAAAAGTCAGGAGATCAAGGCTTCAAGTCCCGAGTAATGTAGGAAGGAAAAGTAAACCCCACTGAAAGCAATGGGATTGTTGGGTAGACGTGATTAGTACTCCTCAGAGAGTACTCCTCAAACGCTTGGGGTGGTGGTGGTGGTGGTGGGATCTGCAGAGATATGGAAGGAAGGTTGTTAGTGCGGATTAAATCCAAGTACCTACACACACAAGGCAGCAGAAAGAGCAGGCGGACACATTTCTGTGAGACATTAATTTTCGGAGCTAGCAGAGCCTTCGGGCGCTTTGCAAAAGAAAAGAAAACAAACCCGCCTCCTTCTTTTCTCAGAAGCCTGAAATTCTCCGCGCCAGGTTTGTTTTTATTTATAGAAAGGCTGGCCAGGGAAAGAAGAGAAAACCTGCCTGCTTTGTCAGTTTTCTGAGTAAACCAAGGGTTCTTCTGATCCTTTTAAAGCGATACATTCATAACTAGGTAAAGTGGTTCGGGGGGCGGTTTGGGGAAAAGAGACACTCCTAACGTCATTTGGGGTATTTTTGCTCAGAGTTCCAAGAGCCGTGATAACGTCTGCCCAGGGCAAAGGGATGCAGATTTCCCCCGCCCCCAGCTTTTGAGGAGTTCCCCCTTTATTTTACTTAACCCCTAACCTAATAATTCATAACTGGGGTGCTGCGGCGGGTGCGGCCTCCCCAAACTGCCCCCCCCTAAATTTTTGCAAGTCTGTGTCCCAGCCCGGAAGCTGTCTCTCCCCGCCCTACTTTTTTGTGGTCCCCCGAACTTTTAGAATGGCTAAACTGGCTTATGGGCCTGTTCCCCCCCTCAAAAAAGTGAGGAACTTGCTCCTCCAATCTTTCGCTCTGGCTGCACCTTTCTCAAGGCGCCTGTGAAATTGACAAACTCAGATTTCCAGCCCGATCTCAAGCCTCCGCAAACCTAAATCCCATATAGTTCCATGGGATTGACCAAGTAAGTGTGTATAGCGTTAAAGCATTAGAGTAGAAGGGCAAAGACAACCGGCATTCCAGACGTGGTTACTCAGAAGCAAGTCCTACAGAGATATTTCCCAAGTAAAGTGGTATGTTTGCCGTGAATCCTAGACAGGTGCGCGCAACTAAGTCTCACTATTCTCGACTCCCTGGCTAAGTGTACATAGGATTGCAGACTCTTAGTCAGGACTGTCCTCCGTTTAAACTTTCTAACCTCGAAGCTGGGAGGCTTCCTCATCATGGTGTTCCACAGAACGGAAGTTTTAGGTGGGGCTGTGTGTGGATTTGGGCAGGCAGAGGTTGCTTCCTATGAATTGTACAAGCCAGAGCGCTTGGATCTTCTGGGGCGAAGTATTGACGGGATGGAGTGACTGGCGATCTCCAGCCATTAAACATTATTAACATCAACATCAGCAGTCACTGACATAAAACATCAACTAGGCAAGGAATTGGGGTTTATGGGTTATATTAGTCACGGTTGCAAAAACTCTCCTTCCTCATACATGAATTAGGAAATGGGTTTCTTTGCCACGAATTGGGATTTACTTTAGAGTAGCACTGAGGTGCCTGTTTAACCAAAGTAGTTCCTTTGGGATCCTCAAAGCAAACTGACAATTCAAACGGGGCAAATTCAAAGATCATCTGTGACTTTCAGTGCGAGGAGCAGATGAGCGGGCCTCTGAACATGTGCAGAGAATGTTTCGCAAATCATTGATCAGCTGTCCCAGCCCATGTAGAATTAGGGCGATATTAGGTCAAAGGGCAGGACTTGGAAGCAGGAGCCCCAACACCGTTTGGAAATTAAGCACAGATAGGTAAAGGAGCTCCAGTCACTCTTCACTGCTGCTGTGAAGGATGTGAGGAAAGAGACAGGCTGGGATTCTTGCTGCCCAGTGCCCTGATCCTCAAGTGGGGACGTCCCAATGATTTCAATTTAGTTATACGTTTGCCGAAAACAAGGATTCCCAAAAGTGACTCCCTTTGGACTACAACTCCCATCATCCTTTTGGATTGGCTAGGGATGATGGGAGTAGTAGTCCAACAACATCTGGCAGAACTGCAGACAGAGGGAAAGCTTGAGGAGAACTTCTCATTCAAATTTTTTTCGGGGGGTCGGGGAGGAAAGACACGTTTTGGGGGGGGGAAGGAGATACGGATTATTAGGACTGGCGGGGGGGGGGGAGGAGAAATACCCTTGTTGGGTGTGACAAGAGTTATTAGGTTTGGCGGGAGAAAAAAGACACAGCGGTGGGGGAGAGCTAGGTGTTCTTAGGTTGGGGAAACTCTTTTGGGGGCTAGATATGCTTATTAGATTGTATTTTATTTTTCCGTGTAGGGGGCGGTATTTAGGTATGACAGGAGGCTGGCAAAGGGCTGGCAAGCCAAGAAACCCACCCAAAGCCCAACCTCGGACGGTTCAGCTGGGCGAAGCAAAATGAGCGAGGAACTCCTCACAAATCTTTGGGGAGATTTGCACCCCTGACATGATCGATCAGGAGTTCAGGACTTGGATGGAAGCTGCCGGGAGGCTCGCAGCCCGGCGTCGGCCCATCCAAAGCCCAACCTCGCTTCCAGGCGTGATATCGTAGCCCTTGAAAGCGGATCTCTCCCACGGGGTGCGTGGACGCGGCTTGCGCTCGGCGCAGGGAAGCAGCCCGGGCTGAACTGCTGCGGTCCGTGGTAAACCAGGAGGTCAGCCCAGCAGGAGCGTAATCCTGGCTCCTGCCGGCGCTGGGCAGCCGCGATCTCTCTCCCCAGCCGCCCAGTGAGGGCTCGGCGGCCCATTTCCCAGGGCGTCTTTATTCCAGAACACCCACAGGACAGTCATGCATTTTCTCCCTAACGCTGCCAAGAAAGTTGGGGTTCGTTTATTTGCCCGTTTCGGAACTCCTTCTACGTCGTCGTCGTTGTTTGTTGTTGTTAATTAATGACCCACACAATAATACAGGCTTTAAAAAACACACCCAGCTGAGCCACGTGATATTAAAGCTTGCAAAATAATCAAGAAGCCCGGAAACGGCAAGGCGAGCTTGACGCCGTGCCCCTAATCGGGCTGCTTTTGTAGGCTAAAGGGGGGGGGGGGGAGAGAGAGAGAGCCTCAGCTTCGCCCTCTGGGCTCCTGGAAAGCCAACTCTGCTCGGTGCAGCTCCGGCTTCTCTTTTTGTGTTGCATCCCGGAGATGCCACCGCAGCGCGGGCCCCATCTGCAGCGAATTAAGATAAGCCGTGGCAGGGGCTTTGCTCTGGGGGGAGCGGGGGGGGCCTGCAAGCTTAGCTTCCGTAATTAAAAGGGGGGGGGGAGTGAGGTGCGGGGAAGTCCCCGGCTAATGATTTCCGCCTTTGGAAGCGATCTCAAACTGTTTTCACACTTAAATCACACATCTTTGCTCCTCCTCTTCTTTTCTCAGCAGAAGAATGGGGGAAGGGCTGTGTGCATCGATGCAGAGCCATGTTGCTCTCGGTCCAGTCCTAATGTGGGTTTGGGGTGCAGATCCCCCCCTAAGGATCTGAGGAGTTCCCCCTATTTTACTGAATCCCCCCAAGCCTAATAACTCTCTAATATCCTAATAATCCTCTAAAGTTTTTTAATCCCCCACTCCCGTCAAATCTAGTAATACATTTCTCCCCCAACGTTTTTCTAGTAACATTTTTCTCCCATTTTTAAAACAGTGAAGCGTTGGTCCTCACGCTTTCTCCCTGCCTGCTGTTCTATACTGGGAACTACGCCTATTGGTTTCAGTGGGATTCCCTTCCTAGAGAGCAAGCGTAGAATTGGAGCCCCAAAACCACTAAGTTCGAATCCGAACCAGTTTCACAGGAGATCCCTTCTGTGGGGCGAGCCCTCTCCATTTCCAGAGACTACTAGATCGCCTCTTTGAAGCCAGATCCTGTGCGTGTTTACTCGGGAGGAAGTCCCGCTGAGTTCGATAGGGACTTACTCCCAGGTGAGTGTGCATAAGATTCCAGCCTTAAGGCTAAATCTGCAACCCCTTGCAGCCCTTGTTTGGGAGCGAATTTAATTAAATTCAGTGTGGGGTTTACTTCTGAGTAAATTCGCCGAGGAGCGGACAGGGAGTCTCTACCCTTAGCCGATCTAGTGCTTGGATTGTGAACCTTCTAGGTTCTCATTCGCATCAAACAGATGAAGCGACAGGGAAGGGAAGGCTTCACCCGTTGAACTTCTGCGCGGGTCCAGGAACCCCTCCAGGGAAACTGAAACAGAGGCAACTCGAAGGCTTCTGCTCCGCTTACACTCCAGTAGGATGTTTTCACTATCGTTTTCGCTATTTTATAAACAGAGGCTACAGCTGAATGTAAACGTTTTCTTCCAGTATATAACAGACTGGCGAGGTTGCTGTTTATTTGGACAGCACTTTTCGTGTTCATGGCAGCCGTTTAACTTGTCAGAAAGAGCATTCTCCCTCCCCACGCCCCTCATCTCCTGTGCCGACAGAAAACAACGTCCAGAAAGGTAGCCCTTTTGGTCTGATGCGGCACAGCCCCGGAAGGGTCTTGTGGCAGCTTGAAAGCCTGACAAAATATCGTTACTTTCTCGCAAGCTTTCCTAGGCTGATAAAACGGACTCCAGTCCACGAAATATGCTCGTTTTAAAGGATGTCTATAAGACTCGGGGGGGGGGGGGTGTTTCTCAGGGATTCCCAACTTGTGGTACTCCAGAAGTTACTGAACTACAACTCTCATCAGCACCAGCTACAATTTATCAACCCCGGCCCTGACAGCTAGGGTTTCTCAACCCCAAGTTCCCAGATGTTGATGGACTATAACTCCCATCACCCACAGCCTTTAGCCATTGTGGCTGGGGTGATGGGGGTGTAGTTCAACAATATCTGCGGACGCAGGAGAATCCCCTGGCCTAGCTGACTTTAAGAGACGGATCAACAATCCTTTAAAGTTTATTTAACACAATATCCTCAAAACACTTCCTTGAGTCTGACCGATGTGCAACCGGACCTCTCCAAAGCACCAAAACCTCCCTGCCGCTTTGTTGTTGTTGTTGTCGTCGTCGTCGTTTTTCTTTGTCAGCTGCGATGTTGCTGCTGGGGTCTAGAAAGCAGAAAGAGGCACGGGGGGGGGGCTATACAACGTGAATGCAAAACGTACCGTGCATGTATTACAGTGGGCATGTAATAATATTATTAGGAATGGCTATCTGAAGTGTGTCTGTTACAGATACAGATACATATATACTACTAACATCCATTGCCATCAGAATAAACCCATTCTTTGGGCTCATTGATTGACAGCAAATCACAAGACCAAGGGCTTCTAAAGAACAAATCACTAACACAACAATTTTCTAATTATAACCCCTGCAGTAGTGTGCAATCCTAAACACCCAAGCTTGATGAAGTACATTCCATATATATATGGGAGAAGTTATAAGATGGGATCCATAGGAATAAGAGGAATATACGTTTCTTTCTTAGCTGCTTATCAGAAACTTAACCCCTAGGGGAACCAAGTTCTATCTGAATCTCCAAAAACACACACGCTATTCAGACATGATTCAGTAAGTGCGTTCAGGTGTCTATACACATGTGCGTGTGTTTGAATGAATGGCTGTAAAAGTGCCTGCATCTAATAAGTGAACTTGGGTACAGGACCATGCAGGCTACAGATAGGAAGCGAACTGCCGTGCCTGCGTTCTGCATTACGTGTCAAGAACTGCATTAGATGTACCTATAAATAGATTTATAGGTACAAGATTTATTTGTACCTATAAATCTAGGTACAGATTTATACATGAGTTCACTGTACACAGATTGTACTTGTGTTTAATATAAGATATGAATAGGATTGCACACACGGACATTCATCTGAAATATATCTGTCTGTTGAAATAAAAGATATTTCCAGATCATTCTTTAGAACTGGTAGGGACCCACTGCACTTACATGCCAATTATCCAGTTTAACATGGGTTCGGATTCTTAAACCATCTGGATAAATATAGTTGTGTATGCATTGACTGATTGATTGATTACATCCCCGAGTTGAGTTCAGGGTGTTGCACATGGTTCTTCTTCCCTCCCCAGGGGCGTGGGTGGGGGCTGTTCTCCCCTCTTCCCAGCCATCCCGTGTGGAGTGAGGGAGTTAATGAAGAAAATAGGGAGGAGTGGAGCTGGGGGCCCCTCAGGAGCTGGGGGGCTGGGTTCTTTGAACCCATCCTCTCAATTATAGCTACAATCGTCCCTCCCACTTAACCTCACAACAAGCCTGTGAGGCTGTCTGCTAGGTTGCTTAGGCTGTAACTGGTCCCAAGTCACCTAAAAGGAATGGAAATCGGGAATCAGGAATCCGATCTGCGACGAGAAAGTAAACACCGCTAAAACTGTTTAATCTCGCCGAATCTGGGCCTCTTCTGTCCGACTTTCCTAATCTATCTGCCTGGACAAGCCTTTTCCCTGCAGCCCAGGCTGTCTGTAATTGCCCTGCTGGGAATGCCTTTCCAGCGTGATGTTTTTCTTCAACAGCATTTGTGCAGATCTGCCAGGATCTTGTTTTGTAACGTCGGGGACTGTGAGTGACAGCAATTTACACACGTGAGTTACGCGGTATTTGTAAACAGTCGGGCTGCTAGGGCGGCGCCTCTTGTTTGTCAAGTTCACTGTGTCAGGTTCGAACTGCTACCTGTAGCCCCAGGCCGAACTAATTTCACTGGAGAAGGAGAAGAAGGGAAAAAATAACACAAAACCATCTTTTTTCCTTCTAGCTATGGTATTTCAAGTGGGTCACGCTACAGCAGGGTTAAAAAAAAAAAAAAAGCCAGCCAAGGACTAGCCAAGATCAGCTCTCCCTTTGACTAAAGACAAATTACATTTTCATTCAGATCTTGAAAGAATTAAAATACAGATCCAAAAATGTCTTTTCATAGTCTTGAAAAGAAATTAGCAGGACGACTTTTGACCTACAGATTGCAAATCTCCGCCTCAGTCATCTGTTGGCCTCAGTCATCTCTTATTTATTGGAGAATGCCTCATCAAAACACCGTTTTCTCTAAGAAAAGGTCAAGAAAGGAAAGCCCAAGCAGGGCTAGTAAGGGTTGTGATCCTGAAACGACTTACTCCAGAGTCAGCCCATTGATGCTTAGCTTATGACCATCACTGAAGCCAATGGAGCTAGCTGAGAAGTGCCTCGTTGAAAGCAGGGCCCAGCCCACTCCTGCAGGGTTCCCTCACTGTCAATGACCTCACCAATGCTTCTCCTCTTAAACAGTCTGTGTGGGTGGGTCTTTTCCTTCTACTGAAGATTCTTGTGGGCAGTCTGCATGGTGCAGGTTAATGATGGATAACCAAAATGGGGACCTTTTATTTGTGATTGATGAATCTGAAATAGTTACTCATGAGAACATAAGAGCCCTGCCGGACCAGGCCAAATGCCAACCTAGTCCAGCATCCTATTTCCCACAGTGGCCCACCAGATGCATCTGGCAAGCTCACAGGCATGAGGTGAAAACATGTCCCTTCTCCTGATGTTGCTCCACTGCAACTGCTATTCAATAGGGATGTGCACGAAATGGATTTTGCATTTTGTCTCGAGCTTGAAACAAAATGCAAATGACTGCAATGTTTCTTCAAAATACTGTTTGAACCAGGTTTTTTGGCAGAACAAAACTCGAAAGGTTTTGAGTGTTCTGGCCATAGGGAACAAAGGGAGAATATGTAACACCCCATTGTTCCTCATGAGTAGCTCCTAGGGACACCAAAGTGGGTTGGGTGGTAGAGCATGATGGATGCTATCTACCACCCAAACCACAAAAGAAATGGGAAAGCAGACAATTTTAAACAAATTTGACCTTCCCCTATGGGGCTTTGGGTGGAAGGTTAACAATTTGTTGTTAACAATAAAAATCACCCATTTGCCCATTTCTTTTGTGGGCTGGGTAGGTAGTACCCATCATGCCCTACCACACAACCCACTTTGTTGTCCCTAGGAGCTACCCATGGGGAACAATGGGGTGTTTCAAGTTCCGCATTGTTCCCTTTGCCCAGAGCAAGCTGCGCTCACAGAGTGCACACAAGTTTTGCATTGCAATTTGCAATGCATTTTGCAACCTTGCCTTGAAAAACACTGCAGAAGCACACAGTAAAAGGGAACCTGTCCCTCTAAACACAGAACACACATTTCAAACACAGTCCAAAAATGACCAAAAATGATTCACTGATACAGAATCCACTGCTAGCCTGCACTGCAGTAACATCACTGGCACAAGCTGCTCTCTCACACACAATTATGACTTCTTGCATTACTTCCTAGCATTGCAACAGCTGCCATAGCAGCACCCTTACTTAGCAGCAAGCTTTGCCATAAGGTCAACTAGAGCAACTTCATCTTGCAATGCAGATTGCAGAGCAAACCAGAGCAGTGAACAAAGCACAAGTTAATCTCAAGGCCAGACATGGAGCTCATCACTGCAATCACCAAGAACTATCACACACACACACACACACACACACACACACACACACAGCTGCCACTGTCCATTTCTCACCACAACACTATCTCACAAACAAAACAAACCACAGTTCAAGGCAGGGAGGCACCCAAGTTCTGCCTTTGTCAATCTGAGATCCAGCAAAGCCAGAAAATTATAGCAGCAATAGCAGAGCACATTATACTCAGTGCTGAGAAAACCACAAAATCCTTCCATGCTTCCCACTACAGAGAGACAGGAGGACAGAGCAGTCACGGCCTGGGCAGCTCAGCTCTGACTCAGCTGTCTGAAGACTCTGAACAGGATGGAAGGAGCAGGAAGAAATGTGAGCACTAGCAGCTCTTTAAGATATTTCCCCTGGGGGATGGGGCCGCTCTGGGAAATGCATCTGCATGCTTCCGTGGGTACAGAAGGTTACAGGTTCCCTCCCTGGCATCTCCAGATATAAAGCTGAGGGAGAGACTCCTGCTTGTAACCTGGGTGAAGTTTGTGTACTGCAGACAATACTGACCTAGGTGGACCAATGGTCTGACAAGAAACAAAGTTTCTAGACTCTTACCATGAGAAGAACTATTCTTTCTCCTCTTCTTCTCCAGCATATATCCTGTGACAATGCTGCCTGCCTGCCTGTGTCTGGATAACACCATGGCCTCAGATTGGTGTTGGGCCCCAGCTGACATCCTGACACATGGATCAAGGCACCAGTCTATCATCTAATCATCGACCATGGCAGTGGTGTGTGTGGGTGTCTGTGTGTGTCAGTATCACTAATGGGCAGACTGTGATACATCGGGGTTGGGGTTTGGCCAAGGTGTGAGCTGCCAGTGGTGTTGCAGTAGGTGAGGATGACCATGAGTTACTCACCCTCCATGGCCAACGGGGGGAGGTTGACCTTCATGAAGATCAGCTGCTCCACCAAGTCAGCATCCAAGTGTGAGCAATGGGGTGTCACCACATCCCCAGCCATGGAGAACACTCTTTCACTCTGGATGCTGCTTGGCAGGCACATGAGGAACCATCTGGCAACTGCCGCAAAGTCCAGTTAGACTTGATGATGCGTTGCTCAAAACTGGATCTGCTCCATTTCCCGGCCTTCCACTGGCTCCTGCTGGTACTGCAGAACACACTGCTCAGCACTGCTGCAGGGCATGGATGGGCTCCTCCTGTCCCCCAGCGAGGCACCAAGGAAGCCTTCCATAAACCACCAGGTGGACCATGGAGGCAGAACTGCTGGCTCACTTGGCCCTGCTAGGGACACCATGCTGTTGGGCTGGGAAGCGGGGGTGTTGTTGCTGCTGCTAGGGGTGGACTGCTCACTAGTAGTAGATGCTCCAGCACCTTCCTCCTGTTTGTGCCCCTGACTCCTCTCCTGGGCTTGCCTAACCTCTTTAACCAGGAGGGCCCTCTACCTGGGAAGCTGGTCACAGGTGACAGCTTTGCCCTTCATCCTTGGGTCACACAGGCAGGAAAAAACATGCTCTGCAGTGCCAATGCACCCAAGGGTGTGTCCTCAACTGATGATGGGTCCTTCCCCCTGCTGACCTTTGCCCTACAGTTGGTGGAGGCAGCTTGGGTTGGGTTGCCATGGTGAAGCTCAAAGTAGCCCCATTCCATGCTGCCTTCGGATCTGGTCTGGCCACGTTTTGGTGGGGCTGCTAGTTCCTTCGGGGGCCCACCACCACTGCCCTCGGTCTGAGAAGATCCAGGAACTGGAATGACTTCCTGCTCCTCTTCAGTCTCAGACTGGAGTGTCACACTGCCAAGGGGGATTGGAGAGAATGGTGAGACTGATCTGGCTGGGCTAGCAGCCAACACAATCACCTCCTCCTCTGCTGCCACAGAAAGAGCTTCTTCCCTGTCAGGGGAGAACCTCCCCACTAATGTTATCTTAGCTGCCACTGGTGGCTGTACTGCAGGACCACACACCTCAGGTAACAACTCAGGGAGAAGGCCCCTCTTGTCATCACCCACCCTCTGACTGCATCACCCCTCCAGCATCACTCCTCCCTCTGACTGCCACTCTGCTCCTTGCACCCTCCTGGACATATTGAGTTTGGTGTTGTTTTTCATTCGAGCCCTAAATGTGATGGTGGGGGTGGGGGAGAGAAGAAGTGTCTTTAAGGTGGGTATTTTTAAAAGGGATGTGGGTTTGGGGTCGTCTGTTCATGCACTGTGTGCCACACACAGTGCTATCTATAGCATGGTAGTGTACTCAGGGAAACTAGAAAAATTAAATCCCCCCAAATACTCTGCTGGAGTCTGGCCAGGTGCTGCTTTCAGAGGCACTTGGGCCAAGCAGACACAGGGACAACAGTTGGGGGGCAGGGCAGGTGGGTGCTGGGCAGGCACCCATCTACCCAAAAAAGAAAAGAAAGAAAGAGAATGCTGAAGCGGGGCTGGGGGGTGACACCAGAGAAAGAGAGAGAGCTCAACAGGCTGGGTACCAGACAGAAGTCACAGAATACACCAGTCTACAAAAACAAGTTTTTCTGGTAAGAACTAATCTGCTACTTTCTTTTCACTATGATCTTAAGTGATAATTGCCACCTTCACAAGTTAGCCAGATTCATCCTTAAACATTCACATGTCTGCCATCTTGAACTAGAGTGGAGGCCATCATCACAAACTATGCTCTTGAGGTGTCCCTATGTGTCACTCACCACAACTGCACAAAAATTGGTTCTAATTGGTAAGGCAGTCCACAAGTTAGCCCATGTGCCTCAACCATTCATGTGTCCACCATCTTGAATCAGAGTGGATGACATCATTACAAACTACACCCTTGAACCATCCCTATGTGTCCCAACACCTATCCTAAATTTGGTTCAAAGCAGTTAGGCAATTCACAAGTTAGCCCACTTACACCTGAAACATTCATGCATCCTCCACCTTGAATGGGGTGGATGACATCATCACAAACTATGACACTGAGGTGGCCCTAAGTGCATACAACTGTTCCAAATTTCGTTCAAATCAGTTAGATGGTCTACAAGTTAGCCCACTTGCACCTCAAATGTTTACACATCTGCCATCTTGAATTGGGGTGGATGACATCATCACAAGCTATGCCGCTGAGGTGTCCCTATGTGTAACTCACTACAACTGTACCAAGTTTGGTCAAATTGGTTAGATGGTCTACAAGCTACTCCACTTGCACCTCAAATGTTCATGCATCTGCCACCTTGAACTGTGGTGGATGACATCAATACAAACTACACCACTGAGGCATCCCTATGTGTCCCTATAGCAGTAGCAAATTTGGTTCAAATCATTTAGGAAGCTCACAAGTTAGCCCACATGCACCTCAAACATTTATGTGTCTGCCATCTTGAAATGGGGTGGATGACATCATCACAAACTATGCCATTGAGGCATCCCTATGTGTCCCTACAGCTATACCAAATTTGGTTCAAATTGGTTAGATGGTCCACAAATTAGGCCACTTGGACCTCAAATGTTCACGCATTTGCCATCTTGAACTGGGGTGGATGACATCACTACAGACTAAACCACTGAGGCATCCCTATGTGTCCCTATAGCAATAGCTAATTTGGTTCAAATCGGACATACACACACACACACACACACACACACACTGCTGGGGGATCTCATAAGGTTACTTTCCTTAAGGAAAGTAGGCTAAAAAAATGAAGTCAAATCCAGGCACAAAGCAGCAGCTTGGGGCTGCAAAAGAAAAAGAAAAAAACAGCACAGCATCCCAGTTATTAAAGTCACTGGGGACTGGATATGAGAAGAAGAAGAAATCCACAGAAGAAGAAGAAAACCACCACTGTGGCTACTGGTGCAATTAAAAAATTAAAAGGCAGAGAGCAGCTGTTTGACACTAAAAAATGGGGGCGGGGGGAGAAAGATATGCCAGCAGACACTCTCTGTCTCTCCCTCCGCTGGAGCAGGCAGGCCTCAGCCACTGCCACTAGTCTGCTTTCTGCTGAAATCTCTGATCCTCCTCCTCTCCTAATTTATCCTCTTCAAGAGAGGCATACTATGAGGGCTCTCTCTGACTCCCAGTCCCTTTAAATATAACTAGCAACTCCCTCCTTTGCACTCCACCCTGCCCCCAAGCCAATGGGGGCACAGTTGCTCATGACAATACTTGATTTGTATGATAGGCAATCAAGCAAGGCAATGACAAGCCAGTTGGAAGCCAGTGCCAGAAAACCAATCCTCAAGATACTGTAAACACAGGCCTCCAAAATGGTGCTTGAAATGTCAAAATGTTTCAAATTGAAATGGGGTTGTTTTGTTCTGAGCTCAAAACAGGCCCTTTATTTAAAGGTCATTTAGTTTCAAGCTCGAAACACTTGAAATGGCCCATTTCGAGCCGAAAGGTTTCGACGTTGGAATGTTTTGCACATCCCTAGTTTTTTGGAGGCATCCTGCCTTGGAACCTGAGGTAGCTATAGCCAAAGGCTGTAAGATTGCTAGCCATTGATAGACCTGTTCTCCATACATTTGTCTAAGCTCCTTTTTAAGCCATCCAAGCTGATGGCCATCACCACATCCTGCGGCAGAGAATTCCATTGACTAAGTATTCAGTGTGTGGGGAAATATGTCCTTTTACCAGTCCTAAATTTCCTGGCAACCAGTTTCATGGGATATGAACACGTCTTGCTGGATCAGGCCAAAGGAAGGGTGTGCACAAAGCTAATTTTCCTGGTTCAGCTCAAATCAAACCAGATTCGAACTGGACCAGACCAACATAGTTTTGCCCCTCCGACCCAGCCCCCCAGTTCAGTTCAAATTTGAACCAGTTCGGGCCAGCTCGAAGCCCTACAAGCAAAGGGGAATCCAGAGAGGATTTCTCTTTACCGGTAAAGGGGCAGCAGGAGCGGGGGATGGGGCTTTTCTAACTGTTTAAGTTATTAAAATTAAGAACTCGCAATGGCACTGGCAGTGCCAGCAGCTGCTGCTGAGGTGTTGGCGAAGCTGCTCCCCCGACTCCTGCTGGCCTCCCCCTGAGTCTCCTGGGCTGGTGGCAGAATGGTTTGGGCCATTTCAGGCTTTCTGCGCATGTGTGGGAGCCATTTTTTTTAACCTCCTCGCAAGCGCATGGGCCATTTGTGTGTCCACACATTTGCATGGTCAGGTAAACCTGAGAGATGGGAGAAAAAAAGTCTCTCTCTTACACACACACACACACACACACACACACACACACACACGTTGATTTTTTAAAAAAAAGAAATCATTGGAAGCTTCAAAATATGATAGACAGTTTCAAGTAAGTTTAGATAGATGGAAAGATCTGACAATAAAGATCTGACAATTCAAACATTGTGAGGGAGTATATAAAGGATCAGAAAAGGAGATGTGAAATGTATGGAAACATGCTTGGCTGCTTTACTACAATTTGGCGGAAATCCAGCTAGGTCCACTTATGTCTTTAGTCTGAAATCAGGGAATCAAAATTCTGATGGGGAATTGAAATATTTGTGAACTCCTATCCAGAATTTTATTTGGCAGAAGCCAGAAATGCAGATTCATACACAAAAGATTCAGATATTGCCTGTCTTTCTTTTTGATAAACTGAGAAAACATGCAGATGCTAGCTTTATAACTTGTGCCTTGCAGCCTGGAAAGAGCAGTTCTAGATGGGGAATCCCTTTTAACCCCCCACCCCACCCCCTTTTTAGAATGTTAAGCCAGCTGAGGAAAGGCATTTCTAGATCACTGAGATATTGGGCCTACTGTATAAATAGCTCAATTGGAGATGGTTTTTGTAACCAAAGGATTATTTGTTTTTGTAACATTTGGAGGCTGTAAATGAGAGATCCCAATCTCATTGTATTTTTTAAACTTGACTTGAAATGTTGTTTTGATAAGCTGTACATTGTTTTGTTCCTGTTATTACTATTCCTTCACAGTGGAGTGGTCTGTGTGCGCGCGCACAGATTTCACCTTCTCTTCATGTACCTTTGTGTGTGGAGCAGAGATCCCAGTCCATGTTACAAGTTTGCCTATGGATACAGAAACAGGAGGTGTTAATTGTTTTGGATTAAAACATAGCCCTATTCACACATTATGTTCAAAGCATGTACAAAGCATGTCTGTGAACAGTACACACATGTACAGATCTCTTTGCATGTACAGTTATCCATACATTACATTTAATGCATGTACAGCAGTACACTTCCTATTTGTATCCTGTATTTCAGGGGGCCTGTACCCAGGTCCAGTTTTTAAATGAACCTATGTACAGTCATCACACACAAACCTATGTGTATGCAGAGACACCCGAATGTACATATTACACAATGTCCGAATAGGGCTAAGACAAAGTGCCATTCTGAATTAATCCAGCATTCTTAAAAAGGGTGATCTGGTGCCTGAATTCTAGTTGTGGCTTTCACTTTTCATGAAAGAGATAGTTTTACACCAAATATCTCTAAACTGCCATTGAGACCTGTGGGGATTGGTGGTTATCACCTTTTTATGGATAGAGGCTCTGCATCCTGAACAATCCACCCAAAAGAAAGAAATCAACAGGTGAAGCTTTCCCAGCCTGAAGGCTCATGAACAAGAAAGGTTTTACCTGCATCATCAACAGCGAGGGGCTTCCGTCAGTTTACAAAAATTGCCAACCATTAGGGGTGGTATGGTGGTGTTGAGAACTCATGGCAGTGGGAGTGGGGGGAGACTAGATAAATCCTTGTAAATATGGAGGGTCAAACTATATATGACTTTAAACATGTTATGTCATGCATGGAGTGTGTGTGTGTGTGTGTGTGTGTGTGTGTGTGTGTGTTGCTAAATAGAAGTTCTAAGGAACTCTGATATGGATTGGGTTTGTGGTGTAATGTAACCTTTTTCTCCCAGGGTGGTTTTGATCAATATTGGGGAGCCCCATTTCTTCCCCCTGCCATTGTCTTTGACTAGGGTATAAGAGTGCTGAATTACAATTAATCATAGCTTATTAATCATAGAATAAATTTAATATAGCAATTTCATTCTAGTGATGGAATGTTGCCTGTATTGAAATAGGTGGGAAACAGATGTGTTGGTTGCTTGCCTTTCTGCGTGCAAAGCTTTGGGGAGCATAGAACTGGAGCCCCACATGGGCTGAACAACAGAGCAGCTTACAGAATGCAAGAAACTCATGTGTGTTGGCCGCTGGTCAATTCCTGTTTGTTTATATTCACTAACTTGAAATTTTCTCCGTTGACCTCCTCTCCTTCTTGATAGTTCAGTGAACTTTTAAGTGACTTGTACAAGAATGAAAGCCGAAAGTACAGCAACAGAACCGGCGAACCCTGCAGCTACATGAGGAAGAGAAACATTGAGAGTGTGCTTGCCATGGGGCCAGAGCATCAGCACCAAGACTGTCAAGGCTGCTACCTTGGCCTCAAAGGGAGTTGGTGGACAGATGTGCTTTTAGAAGTATCGATGTGGCAGAGTTCAAGGTGTAAGGGCCGTGACTCTATTTCTGGCACAGTTCTGAGGTTTTTATTTGATGTATGCCAGCAAAAATTTAAAAGGTGCATTTTTTTCCTCCATTACATCTCCAAAACAGGAAGAGGTACTACCTGCTGAACTTCTGTCTGTCATGTAGCTGCTAAAACCTTCTGGAGGAAAATGGCAGCCTTCTGGAGGGGGAAAAAAAGGAACATTCTTAGAAAGGCATATTTTGCAGTTAAGTGAAAGTCTCCAGGTATGGAAATCTCTTTTTCCTTATCTGCCTGGCTTCAAAGCTTGATAATTGTCTCTGCTCAATGGTCTCGGTAAGATTAGTCCAATCTCTTTGCATGTCCAACTAAATGAATAAACCACAGATAAAGCTAAGATGCAGAAGCAGTATTCCCCCGGTTGGGTAAAACTGCAGAACAAGTAAGGCTGGTATCCTAACAGCAGTATGTCTCAGTGGATCTCCTGCCACACACGTGCAGCATTTATGAAGAGTCATTGATTGCATTGCCATCTATGTGATAAGCCTTCTGCTCCTGAATTTATTAAGCCCAGTAAAATCACTGGCTGACATCCAGCCAGAGCAAGGAACCTGTGCTAGTGCAAGAGGGTGGCTTGGTTGTACTAAAATCGGTGGCTGCCATACTGTGCAGAGAAACATGGATGGAAGAGAGAGGCACCCACGATGCACTCTAAAGCAAGTCCACACTGCTGCAGAGGTGGGCTGCTCTGGGCTTACTAAGCATTGCATAATTGCAGTTATGATACTACTCTCATTGGGAATGATGGGAGCCGTGTTGCAGCTGCACAGAGGCACAGCTAATGGTGGGGGCGGGAGATATCCCTGGACCCATCAACTGGGGAAGAGGGAAGGGGCCCCACTGATTGGGCAACAGCTCATACTTCACTCTCCCTGAAGCACTGTTGACATTGTATTAACATATGATATTATTGTAGTTGGTGTATGTGTTGTTGTTTTTTAAAACACAACACCACATATAATCCTGCTAAATGAACAGACACCAATTAAAGTGGTGATTCTCTTATATTTATCAGGGGGAGAGCAACTGGCCCTATCCAGCCTCAGCACAGCATCCCTCCAGTGGCTGTGGCTGCCTTATGTTTCTTTTAAGAATGTGAACCTTTTGGGGACAGGGGACCATCTTATTTATGTATTGTTTGTTTTTCTATGGAAATCACTTTGAGAATGTTGGTTGAAGAGTGGTATATAAATATATTTCTTTTTATATTGCCAGCCCTTTGGGGACAGGGGACTGTCTTATCTATGTATTGTTTATTTTTCTGTGTAACCCACTTTGAGAGCTCTGGTTGAAGAGCGGTATATAATTATCCATAGTAGTACTAGTAGTAGTTTCTGAGCCAGGGGAATGTGTGTGTGTAAATGTGTGTGTGAAACTGTCTGTGTGCATGGGAAGTCTGTGATATTATTTGCAAAGGAATGAAAGGGTGTGCCAATAATGTTTTCTGTTGCACCATGACAGTATGATTCTTCCGCAGCAAAGACAGCAAGAGTACAGGGGAGAGGAGAAAGGGGATGGGGGGGAGGGCAGGGCCCCATCTTGCCTTCTTGTCCTAGGACCCTCTCCAACCTTGCTGCGCCCCTGAAACTGCAATTAAGCAACACTTCCTAGGCACGGAGCAGCCCACCTTCACAGAAGCATGGGTGTGCTTTAGAATATATCCCAATAGCATAGACCCCACCCTCTTGCACCAGTGGTTCCTTCCGTGGTGCATCAGCTGACAGTTGTGCAAAAGTGTTATTGCACAATAATGCTTTTGCACAAAGGTTCCCACTGAAATAAATGAGACATGTATTTTGCTTGCAGTAACACAACACTAGTCCAGAATGCAAGCCAGACGACTAGCTAGCGCAACAGTTTTGCACTAGAGCAGAGGTTCCCGATCTGTGGTCCTTCAGATGTTGCTGAACTGCAGTCCCCATCATGATGTAAAGTCCTTCCACAAGCGGTTTGCTGCTCTGGAGGTCAGTTACTAAAGGTAACTTGGAGCGAAGGAACAGAAGAGGATTCCTGCTGCTTTAATTTAAGCTAATGGATTGCTACAAGAAAAGCCTTTTGATTCCAAATGTGAAAAGCTTTCATACAATTTAATCTCGAATATCACCATGCATTGCAAATTAAAAGCAGCCTTTTATTAGCCACACTATCACACCAGTGTTTGATTGACAACTATGGTTGCCAATAGAGTGACAATGACAATGTAGATTTTATGTATGGTTTCCGTATTGAAAGTTTGGAATCAGGCTTTTGTTATGGTGATACAGCTCGAACACCTAAATTAAAGAAGTGTTTTTTTCAAATATGCTTTAATAAGCCAGAAATGCTTATTTCATAGTATGCAGACTGGAAAGACAAAGTATTTGAAGGGCAGTCCTGTTTCCCAAATAATTTGGGAGCCATATGCTACAGGCTTCTACTGGAAATGATCACTTGCTGCTTATGTAAGCATCTTCGGTATATTTACATAAGCATGGCTGGCAAACTGCACAATAACAGCCTAGTAACGTGGTGTGCACACAAATTGTATCACACAAGAGTAAGCCCATGATTCTCAATGAGTTTAGTCTTATGTGATTCAATTTGCTTGATTCTTGCATTTGCACAATTTGTGTGCATGACACATTACTACACTCGAGTATCGTCCACAATATGTCAGCCATTGTCACAAGGTAAATGATGCACAGTCTTGAATTCAGCCTGAATTGACAATTTCCTGACTAGACGGTTCCCATCCATGCAACAGATTGTCGCATCCAGGTGCCCATTAGTTTCTTCCTTCTGAATCAAGAGCTGCTCCACTTAAGTTGGTTATAGTGGAATATTTCACAGATTGAGAGGCTTCAGGTGATCCTCATCAAGTCAGTAAGCTTGGAACCAGAGGTGTGTGCTTCTGGAGGACGTGCGTGCATCTCGCAAGTGTGTGTTTATAAAAATATAAGAACTCCCTTGTTGGATCAGGCTCAAGGGCCATCTAGTCCAGCATCCTGTTTCGCACAGTGGCCCACCAGATGCCGCTGGAAGCCTCAGGCAGGAGTTGAGGGCATGCCCTCTCTCCTGCTGTTACTTCCCTGCAACTGGTACTCAGAGGCATCCTGTGCTTCCGGCAGGTGTGCTG
This sequence comes from Hemicordylus capensis, assembly GCF_027244095.1. Taxonomy (NCBI): domain Eukaryota; kingdom Metazoa; phylum Chordata; class Lepidosauria; order Squamata; family Cordylidae; genus Hemicordylus; species Hemicordylus capensis. The sequence continues at coordinate 302,398,148 of NC_069659.1, read as the reverse complement.
TGTGAGCCCCCTAACCAGCCATTCCTGACCCATCTGCCTGAGATTCCATTGACTTCCTCTGTCTGCCTGAAAATAAGGTATGAAGTTGAGTGGAGGAGGGTGGTAGAATTTCTGGCAAATGGGTCAGGATCTCTGCCAGTTGGTGAGTTCACATAACATCCCCACTGGGAATCAGAGGTCAGGTTCCTGGCTTACTGACTTGGTGGAGAACATGTGAAGCTGCCCATTATAATGTTCTCTATATGGAGGTGATCTTTTTACAGAGGAAAGTACTTCACAGTGCTTCTGCCTATGGTCCATAGAATCATACGTTCATAGAGTTTAAAGGGACCTTGGAGATCTTCTAGTCCAGCGACCTGCTCAATGCAGAAAACTGCTACAGCATCTTGGACACATGACTGTCCAGCCTCTGGTTGAAATACCTCCAACAAAGGAGAGCCTACCACTGCCCAAGGCAGACTTTGATTGGGTAGCCACTGCTCATATCAGCATACACATGGCAAGAATAATGCTCACATGCCATAGGGCTGAGGCTGGACCATATAGGGCTGAGACATACCATATGCTCTGCATGTATACAATGCTGGGTACAGTCAATGACATCTCCAGTTAAAAGAAGCCAGTGTTAGAATGCTAGAAAGTTCCTTGCCTTAGATAAGTCCTCAGACATTATGGAATTAGATAGGCTATTGGACTGATTCAGTATATGACAGCTCTTTATGTTACTTTTCAAACAGACAGGGATAGGCTATTTTTTTCAACATGGAAATTACCTGCTTGAAGAGAGAGGAGATCTGGTCTTGTGGTAGCAGACATGACTTGTCCCCTTAGCTAAGCAGGGTCTGCTCTGGTTGCATATGAATGGGAGACTAGAAGTGTGAGCACTGTAAGATATTCTACTTAGAGGATGGAGCCGCTCTGGGAAGAGCAGAAGGTTTCAAGTTCCCTCACTAGCTTCTCCAAGATAGGACAAGTTTTTTAAAAAAAAATAGGACAAGATTTTTTTATTGAACCAACAAACTACCAAAGCATACAGTACATTACCAAAGCACAATTATATACAAAGTGGTTGTTTGCACATCATATATCTACAAAGATTTACGAACAAGGATTTGGTAACCCACAGGGTTATAAAGTATATGCACGCAGTACTGTAACTCAGGGAGGGGGACAGATTACAAGGCACATCAGGTAATCAGTCCAACATCCATTTCCATAATTTGTCCCATTGCTGTTTAGAAGAGATACACTTGTCTTTTTTCACATAACCATACAAACTTTTCCAGAAGAAATTTACTGTTTCATCCACGTGAACCTCTTGGTCGCGTTTTCCCTCCCTATTCCTATGCAGGAGCATTGCATAAATGACATACAGGTTTACTAACCTGATTACGAGAAGGGGAACCATTCCAATTCCCTAGTATAAGGGCACCCGTTCCGTCCCATTTCCTTGAAGGTTTCTTTCTGGAACCTCGAAAAGAGGTTCTATCACTCAAACCCGAGGTTAGTTCTTCCCAAGTCTGTTTTTCCAAATCAGGCCACTCAACAACTTGCTTACTCCCTGCCACACTCTTTTGGCCCACACACTCTTTTAAGAAATGTGAATGGGTTTCCCTGAATGTTTTGCCTAGCTCACTAGCTTTCTGTTTGCAGGTGATTTTAGGATACTCTTGCTTGTCCTCTGGGAGCCATGGCTTAGCCTAGTTAAGCAGCAGTACTTGGTGGTATAAACGCCACCTCATTTCCCATAAATGAAAAGGGACCTTTTTCTCCTTAAAGAGAGCGATAGGGTGATTGGATTGCAACAAGTACTGTGAAGTGTGGCGTTTGTAGTATTTACGTTCTAAATCAGGTTTAAAAAACCCACTTCTAGAATCTCTCCATAAATTGTTTTCCTTAGCCGCTTAACTGAGGAGGATCCTTTAAATAGATCTGATTCAACCTTCCATTCTTTTAGTGTGAATAACAAATCTCTCAAGTAGTCCGGGTGTTCTCTTTTTAATACTTGTGTGATATTACCACTGAAAGATCCTTTCCCCCACCATGCTATGCCCCATGCTGACTTTCGCCACCGTAGAGCGAAAAGCGAAACCCAGGTTTTTTGCAGGAGGTTGGACATGTTATGGACATTCACGAAAATCCAGTTTCCAAAACTGTAGGACATGAATTCAGTTACAAAATAGGGTCTGAGAGAGATTTCTGCCTGCACCTTTGGAGAAGCCGCTGCCAGTCTGTGAAGATAATACTGAGCTAGATAGACCAATGGTCTGACTCAGTATATGACAGCTTCCTATGTTCCTATGAATGATAAATAAAATATGTCAGAACATCCTTTGTATTGCAAAGAGTTCTCCTAGGTCAGGGATCACTTCCTCTCCTGTTTGTCCCAGACCCAACATACAAAGGACACCAAAGCATCAATCAAGGTGCTGAACACCTTTTTCTTGGCCATTGTTGATGGTTTCACCCAGTGTGATTCCTGGCATTCTTGTTTGTGTTTTAAGTGTCAAAAAGTAATTTCCAATTCCATGCTCTGGGTTTCACCGTGACCTCACTGAAAAGAGAGTGTGGGGTCAGTTGTGTTTATAATACAGCCCATTAAAACAGGAAAATAAGGAAAGCCTTCATTCATTGAAATCCGGCTATTGTTAGGCCAAAAATGATATTTTTGTTTCTAAAATTAAAAAAAGGACATTTGTTGCTTTGCGGAATTTTTGCTGTGCCTCTATTTGTACCTCTTGGACTTTGTTTCATACTTTGTATGTGTGTGGATAACAATGTAGTCACTGAACTCAGAATTACTCAAAGAGCACGGCATGGAGCCTCACAGATCCAAGTGTTGTTGTTATTCTTATACCCTCGCCTATTCATTGGCCCTAAATACTGGAACTCATTAGACTTCACATACACCGTTCTCAGAACTCCTATTATTCCTCAACAAACGTTCCACAAAGAGAAGACCAGGAGTGGCTGAAAACTGTGCTTGGAAGTTGGCTCATCACTACCAAGCTTCTCCTGCTATTTGAAGCTGTGGGAGAGCATTGGAACGTGAGGGTATGCTTGAGGTTATGCTGCACGGGCTTCTCGCCTCTTTGCTGAGCAGCCTGTTTCCAGCCTTCCTTCATACAGCTGCTCAGCAGAGAGGCGAGAGGCTCAGGCAGTCACTTGGGAGGGGAGCTGGGAGGAGCTCGCCTCCCCCATCCCGGTAAAAGGGGGAAATCTCCCCTCCTCAACCCCCGACCTCCCTGAAGCCTCTGCTGCACCCCATCCCACCCTCCCTACCTGGGTAAATATAAATAAGTCTTTGGTAAAGGGGATCTCTCCCCTCCTCACCCTTGCTCCCCTCACACTCCCCGCAGCTACTGCCACGCAGTGATTTTTAAAAAAAAATTAAAAGGGGAACTTTCTCCTCACACACACCCATCACTGCAGCCGCCCCTCCCCCCCAGAAAGGGGCAGCAGAATTTGAGGAGTGGCAATTTGTCACTGCTCAGATTTTACCGCCGTAGGCAAATGCCTTCCCTGCCTCTGTGTTAAACCACCACTGGTCCTATCCATCCCCAGCACAGCATCGCTCTAGTGGCTGTTGCTATCTTATGTTTCCTTTTAAGATTGTGAGCCCTTTGGGGACAGGAAGCCATGTTATGTATTTGTTATATCTATGCAAACCACTTTTGGAACAATGCATTCATGCTGCTGCTGCTGCTGCTGCTACTACTACTACTACTACTACTACTCTGGTCCTATCTCACTGGGTGATTCCAGTCGGTATCAGTTGGGGGCGAGTGTTCTGCACCCTGGCCCCTTTCTTGTGAGATTCCACAGGGCTCGGTCCTTGCTTCCATTCTCTTTAACATCTACATGAAGCTGCTGGGCCTGGTCATTGGTCGGTTTAGGGTATGTTTTCATCACTATGCTGATGATAGTTTTATATCTCTACCCCTGGCCGAACAGGTGATGCTGTCCATGTGCTGGCTCAGTGCCTAGAGGCTGTAAGGACCTGGATGGGCCAAAACAAACTCAGGCTCAATCCCTCCAAGACCGAGTTGCTCTTGTTCTGTTTGCGATCTGGCCAATTGTTGTGTGTGTTTGTCTCTTGATGGGATTGTGCTTCCCTTGAGAGAGATGGTTCATGATCTGGGGGTCCTTCTGGACTCTCGGCTCCTGCTTGAACAGCAGGTGGAGGCCGTGGCCAGGGGTGCCTTAGCCCAGCTTTGGCGGGTTCGCCAGTTATGCCCGTTTCTCGACCAGCAGGCCCTGGCAACAGTAACTCATGCCTTTGTTACCTCCCGCTTGGATTACTGTAACGCGCTCTACTTAGGGTTGCCTCTGAAAACAATTCAGAAGCTTCAACTAGTCCAGAAGGCAATGGCCCGCCTCCTCATGGGTGGCCTTAGATTTGATAGTGTTACACCTCTTTTACGGTCACTGCACCGGTTGCCTGTTTGCTTCTGGGTCTTATTTAAAACGCTGGTTCTCACATACAAAACCCTTATGGGTTTAGCGCCTGTATATCTCCAGGATCGCCTCTCTTGACCAGTCATATCCCATCCTGTGAGGTCTTCTCAGTTGGCCCTCCTTAGTGTCCTGGGCTCTGGTGTAGCGTGTGGTGCCTCGGCCCATAGGAAGGCTTTCTCTGTGGTCACCCTTCTTCTTTTGAACACCCTTCTGCCCCCCAGATTCGTTCAGCCCCCTCCTTAGTGGCTTTCAAGGCCCTTCACAAGACCGACCTTTTTCACCAGGCTTTTGCCCTTTGATTTTTAAAAAATTGTTGCTATTGTTATTGTTCACTGCTTAGAGTCTTTGAAGGAGGCAGTATAAAAGAATAAATAAATAAATAAATAAAGACCACCACCATTTATTCTTTCACATGTTCTGAGATTTAATCCTAACACTCAAAATAAATTCAGCTCGATTGAGTCCTGGGGTATCCTATCTCAAATGAAGTCCTTCTAATAAGTGCCATGCTAAGATGAAATGAATTATGCTAGGAATTCAGCAGGCAGACTCTCAGAATGAGTTGAAGGTACCCTTGCAAGACTCTTTCAGAGGGCTGGTCCACAAGTTTTTGTCATTCCTCATGACCACAACAGCAAGTGATAACTTTTGAGTGTGAATGGGTTGTGTGAAGATCAGACACTCCAGCCAGAATTATACCTCATATCACCTCAAGCACAATGCTTTTCCATAGAAACAATTCACACATTCCGCCTGAAACATACCACATGCTGCTGAATCAACTCAAGGACATCTACTCAATTCTGTTATTTGGTGGCTGTAAAAATGTTTGTTGTGTGTGCAAGGGTGGTTGTCAGAAGCTATGCTGTGTCATCTTGATTCTGCATCTCTTGAATTCAATTACATGGGTGATTGTGTCTCACAGTGGCTTCTTCCAACTATGTATATTGATTCTGGCATGCTTCTGCAGAAATTCATATCTGAGGGATTTTGTCTGTCCAAAGCAATCAGCATTCAACAGCTACTCTAGGAAGCCTCAATGCACTAAACATACACAGAAGCACAAGGGGAGGGGTGTGGCACTGTGGTAGGTGCTTTGCATGCAGAAGATCCTTGGCATTCCAGGTAGGGCTGGGAAAGACCCTTGCCTGAAACTCTGGAGAGACGCTGCTGGCCAGTATAAACAATCCTGAGCTAGATGGATAGATGGTTTGACTCAGTACAAGGCAACTTCATATGGTCATCGTGGAGGTGTTTCCTGCTATCACTGCTGGGTGAATAGACCACCCAGATGCAGGGATGGTGAAGTGGCTTACCAGCCAGTCAACCTTGCCTTTCCACTTCGAGCTGTGGAGAGGTGAAGCCTAGCCTTCTATTTAGAAGAGAGGTCTCAAACTGTTGCCCTTCTGCAAATGTTGATCTGCAACTTCCATCATCCCTAGCTACTGGCTCTTGTGAGTGGGGTTGTAGTCCAGCAACAGCTAGAGGGACCCCAATTTAGAAAAACAAAACGAAACCCAAGGGCATCTATACACATCAGAGCAATATAAGTGGCGGTTAATGCATAAGCATAACCCCTGCTAACTGAGCAAAGAGACACCTAGTTTTAACTACAACATCTACAACAGATATTTATATACCGCTTTTCGACAAAGTTTCCAATGCAGTTTACACAGAGAATCAATCAATCAATCAATCAATCAAGGCACTTTCCAGATTAGCCACTCCATAGGGGCATCATGCTTCCATTCAGGCAAATCGCATTCAAAACATAAATCGCAAAGCACCCAGCAGGGGGAGCAGTCTTATGAAAACTAACAACCCCCTAAAACAGCAACTTTTTTACGCTGGATATACAATGTTATAGCACTATATCACGGCGATTAAATTCAAAACAAGGCATTGGAAATATGAACGGCATCCTGCTGTCAGTGTAGGGACTGCGATTTCACAACACAGGAAGTGCGGAAGCACACTTCAGAGATATGTTGCGACCCTGTTGCAGGGTCTAATCTGGAAAGCGCCCAGAGGGCTCACAATCTGAAAAGAAACGCAAGGTAGATAGCAGCAACAGTCACTGGAGGGGTACTGTGCTGGGGGTGGAGAGGGCCATTTGTTCTCCCTCTGCGAAATAGGGGTGTACACGGAACCGGCTGGCTCGGTTCGGTTCGGGTGCAAACTGCACCCATACCTGACTGGGCCAGTTTGGTCTGGCACCCCCCGAAACCCACCCACCCCCGGTTCAGTTCGGGCCTCACAGAGGCCATTTGAGCATGCGCGGTAGCCATTTTGTTTTCGGTGGCATTAAAAAATAATTTAATTTAAAAAGTGGCCACCGTGCTTGCTCAAAATGTCCCTGCAAGGCCCTAGGCCTTGCCAGGCCTCACAGAGGCCATTTGTGCATGTGCAGTGGCCTTCAAAATGGGTGTCGCACTGATTTTTGCAGGCTGAATATCAGCCCTGGATGAGCTGTGGCAGTGACTTAAGAGGCCGTTAGGGGGAGGGGGAACCTTTGCAGACCCTCCCCCCCCGCGGCCTTTAGGAAGCCTCCCCCCCGAAGGGGATACATGTAAAAAACATTTTTTTTAAATTAAAAAAAATTGGGAACTGGGGAGGGGGGTTTGGTCTGGTACGGCCAGACCGGGGGGGGGGGTGTCAGTTCTAACCCAAACCCCCAAACCCTCAAACCCTGAACCCCCAAACCAGTTTGCACATCACTACTGCTAAATAAAGAGAATCAGCACTTTAAAAAGGTTCCTCTTTGCCCAGTTAGCAGGGACCACTTTTTGGTGATTCGGTGTGGGGGAGCAACTGGCCCTATCCAACCCCAGCACAGCATCCCTCCATTGGCTGCAGCTGGTATCTGCCTTATGTTTCTTTTTAGATTGTAAGCCTTTTAGGGACAGTGGACCATCTTATTTATGTATTATTTATATTTCTATTAGATTTCTTTGAGAACTTTGGTTGAAGAGCAGTATATAAATATTTGTTGTAGTAGTAGTAGTAAGAATCATATCGCACTCCTGCCTGTACATTGTGGATGGATTGTTAATTCTTGACAAGAAAACTCAATCTTTGCATGGCTTCAGCTAGTGCACTAGCTGCGTCCCTTTCTCGAGAAGGCAGATCTGGCCACAGTTACCCATGCCTTAGTCACGTCACAGCTGGATTACTGTAATGTGCTCTTCGTGGGGTTGCCCTTGAAGAATATCCGGAAACTGCAGCTTGTGCAAAATGCAGCAGCAAGGGTTCTATCTGGAGCTGCCAAGTGTGATCACATCACACCTATTTTGAAAGAGCTGCACTGGTTACCAGTGTTTGTTTTTGGGTCCAATTCAAGGTGCTGGTTTTGACCTTTAAAGCCCTTAATGGTTTGGGCCTGGGATACCTGAGGGACCGACTGCTCCCAAGGATTGCTGCTCGCTTGACAAGGTCATCTGAGGGGGCTCTGCTCCGGGTGCCGACAATGAGGGAGGCTCGGTTGTCGTGCAGGCAGGACAGGGCCTTCTCTGTTGCTGCCCCCAGACTTTGGAATGCTCTCCCAGTGGTCATTTGCTCCTCAGACTCCATCACAGTTAAATCTTGGCTTTTTATCCAGGCCTATACATGATTGTTCTATTGCTGCTTCTGTGTGTTTTTATCCATGTATAGTTTTTGTTTGTATTTTATATATTTTAAAACAGATTTGTTTTATATTTTTAGCTAAATACTTTTAACTGTTATTTTTATTATATGTTATTTAATGTTTGTAAAGGCTGAAGTTCATCCATCATAGTTTGGCCACTGTGACTAGGAATGACAGGAGTTGTGCACCAACATCTGGGGACCAAAGTTTGAGAACCCCTGCAGTAAGTGATTTGATGACCCTCAGGCAGAAATCTTCAAAATACTTTTCATGGCAATGAAGTATGGCCTGTTTTCACTCCTTTATTAGAGTCAAGGCTACACAACTTTGCCCCCTGCTACTGTTAGACTACAACTCCCATCATCCCCAGCCAAAGTAGCCAATAGTCACTGTCAGGGATTATGACAGTTGTAGTCCAACAGCTTCAAGAGGGCTGAAGATGTGCTGCTCTGATTTAAGGGCATAACTTCTAAGAAGATAAATTCTGGGATTTAGCTTGCATTGGGATTTCGCAAGCCATAGTGCCCCCAACAAAGAAACCCTGTTCTCCAGTTATGGATGGTGAGATGTTATTATAGAACCAGAAGGGAAAAGATCCTCTGCACATGTTCATTATTTTCTTCATTATTTATTTTATTATATTTGATTTATACAGGTGAAACTCGGAAAATTAGAATATCGTGCAAAAGTCCATTAATTTCAGTAATGCAAATTAAAAGGTGAAACTGATATATGAGACAGACGCATTACATGCAAAGCGAGATAAGTCAAGCCTTAATTTGTTATAATTGTGATGATCATGGCGTACAGCTCATGAAAACCCCAAATCCACAATCCCAGAAAATTAGAATATTACATGGAACCAAGAAGACAAGGATTGAAGAATAGAACAGTATCAGACCTCTGAAAAGTATAAGCATGCATATGTATTCAGTACTTGGTTTGGGCCCCTTTTGCAGCAATTACTGCCTCAATGTGGCGTGGCATGGATGCTATCAGCCTGTGGCACTGATGAGGTGTTATGGAAGACCAGGATGCTTCATTAGCGGCCTTCAGCTCTTCTGCATTGTTTGGTCTCATGTCTCTCATCCTTCTCTTGGCAATGCCCCATAGATTCTCTATGGGGTCAGGTCAGGAGAGTTTGCTGGCCAATCAAGCACAGTACACTGTATACTTTTGCATGATATTCTGTAGTCCACTGTATGGACTTTTGCATGATATTCTAATTTTCCGAGTTTCACCTGTATACCACCCTTCCTAAAGTGGCTTAAGGTGGTTTACATCAAAATTAAAAAACACACATAATAGAACAATTAAAATTTTTTTTAAAAATTCCTTTGCATCCTAGAATTCAGAACAAATTCTAAAGGTCAGCTAATCATAATATGTACATCTTATTTATATTTGTATTATCTTCATCTTTATATCTGCATGTGTTAGAGCTTACTGTGGCTGGTGGGAAAGGGTTAAGATAAAAATAACCTCACCACACTGTGAAGAAATCACTGACACATTTTCCTTGAGGCTGTCCAGCTCAACATGTACATAAGATCTCTTCTAGGAAATCTCATTATTGGGGATTTTACACTTAAGTTAATTTCTTCTGCTGCCTACAGACAACTTTTAGCCCCTTGCATAGTCCTTCACTTTGGCCCCATAGGAAGGAAAAAAGTATCTTCAAATGTCCAGAGAAGTCAGCCAAAGTTTGTTACAAGAAAATAACTACAAGTAATGAACAAAAATGCACTTACAAAACAGCCATGAAAGCAGCACAATATTCTGTTGTTTGATGCAAGGATATTCACCCTAGAAATCAGAGGACAATGGAGGGTCATTACATACACTTGGGACACAATTCACTGGGAAGTTTTCCTCCACAAGCCCTACTGAAATGAGTGGGTTCTGGGCAACCACATACTGATCTCATTCATTTCAATGAAGCTTAGGGAGGAGCACTTCCCAGTAGACTGTTCCCTTAACTGAATTTATTCATGTTCTGATCTCTATCCATTATCCAGCTGCATATGGCTGGATTCAATACAAATATTCTAGAGCCTTAATAAAAAATTACATGCTTATTCAATGTAATTATAAAGAAACCAGATGCTTTGTTTTCCTTTTAAGCTCAGTATTTTTCTAATGTAAGCTGACCTTAATTAAATTATATCAGGACAGTGCTAAAACTTTACCAGAAGTTAAGAAGTATACTTTATAGAAGTGGCATTTCCGGTCCCCAAGTTTTGCTGTCAGTATATGTTAACTCTGTCCACCAGCAGTGGGCAGGGGAAAGTGTCAACCTTATTGAAGCTCAGGTGCCCAGAAGACCCGAGTTGCAAAAAGGTAGCCTTGAATTTCCATGAAAGAGATCCTTGGAGGTATTCTCAGAGAAAGGGGACTGACCAAGAGAGCAGTGTGGATCTCTGGTCAGTGTTAATATTTATGTGATTGTGAATGCTGCTTTTGACATCTTGGTTAGTAGTACCTGTTAAGAAAACCATAGCATGGGGACAAACAATAGGAGGGAGTCATCAGTTTCTTACCTGGCTTGTGGGCTCTCAGAAAACTACCTCTGAAATCAGAAAGCTAGACTAGATGGATCCTGATACAGGGGCATATCTAGGGTAGGGCAGGCAGGGCACGTGCCCGGGTGCCACTTGAGGGGGGGGCGCCACTTTTCAAAATTAAAAAAAAAAATTAAAATGGCTGCCAAAAACAAAATGGTCACCGTGCATGCTCAAATGGCCTCTGTGAGGCCCTAGGCCATGCCAGGCCTCACAGAGGCCATTTGAACATGCGCGGTGGCCATTTTGTTTTTAGTGGCCATTAAAAAAAATATTTAAAGAAATTGCCACTGCACATGCTCAAATGATCCCTGTGAGGCCCTAGAGGCCAGCGGGGGGACACATTTGCAGGAACCCCCCCCCCCACGGCTTTTAGGAAGCCCCCCGAAGGGGCTACAGGTAACTTTAAAAAAATTAATATAAGTCACTGTACACATATTCAGATATGTGACTTGTATGTGACCTTCAGACTTGTAGTTTTCAGCTGATATTATGGTAAAGTTATCTGAAAGATGGGTGTCAGGGGGCTCAATTTCAGTGCTTGCCCTAGGCGCTATTTTCCCTAGATACGCCTCTGTCCTGATATGACCAAGTAAGGCCGTTCCTAACTGTTAAGAGCTAAAAACCTTAAGCTGCATTTTAGACACATACTGTTGTATGTATGTTAGTAAAGCAGATTGAAATCGATGTGATTTTAAACAAGGACATGCAGCTGTGTGATATTCCTTTTTCTTCTTTTAAACTAAGGTGTCTGTTATAATTGCTACTCTCCTTCTTCAAGATTTCCCAGTATCCCATCTGCACTGCTCTATGTCAGTTCCTAGCCTCCCCACCTCTGCTTCTATAGTGGATTAAAGCCTTTGTCTCAGAGCTAGCTCACACGAGGAAAAGAAAATGCCAAGTCTTTCCTGCTGAGCTGCCTGAGTGGGCTTCTCATCAAACTATTCTGTATTACCGGTAGAGTCAAAATGCTGCCACAACCATTCCCTTTGTCTACCGAAACTCTCTGGGCTAGGGGTGTGATAACCCAGATAAAACACTCTTAATTTTGCTATTGGACAAGTACAAAAATCTTCCAAGTGTACACCTACATGTGGTGAGAAAACTGATAGCTGCTGAGCTCCTGAGGATGTGTTTGCACCAAAGTAATTCCCCTTCTTCTACTGAGCTAAAAACCCACTCCGAGAGGCTTGTAAAAAGTAGGGGGGGGCCACAAAAAAACAGAAACAGAAAACTTATTCAAAAGGCTACAATAATAGGTTGTCTCAAGCTTCAGTAATCGGTTGCATTTAAGAATGCTTAAATAGTTACAGAGTCTTTTTCAGTTACTACAGACTAGATCTGTCTGAAGCTGTCTCAGCTTTTAGAAACAATTAAAAATATTCCCCTCATGGAACCACTCTGGGAAGAGCAGAAGGTTTCAAGATCCCTCCCTGGCTTCTCCAAGATAGGGCTGAAAGAGATTCCTGTCTGCAAGCTTGGGGAAGCCGCTGCCAGTCTGTGAAGACAATACTGAGCTAGATAGATGAATGGTCTGACTCAGTACATGGCAGCTTCCTATGTTCCTATACTTAGTAAGTTACAAAAATAGGATGTCTTTATGCACGCTTAAATGTCTACAGAGGCTTTAGATGGGTTGAGCGTAAGGTAGTGTACCTTATTTTAATTACATTGCAGGGAAACCATAATAGAACAGTATCAGGAATATGCAAAACGCACACACCCAAAGAAAAATTCCTAATGTGCAGTCTGACTAAACAAACTGTTCCCTATGCTGAATTCCCTTTTCCTTGAAAACTCACTCAACACCTGATGAGAATCAAGCTTCCTGCAATCCTATCTCTCAAGGATCTGCAGTTATTCCATGTGAGAAGCCTCCATGCTGGCTTTGACCATGAGGGAGCAAAAACTCCATGCCCCTCACTAAGCCTTTCCTCACACACTTCCCCCCAACAAAGACCACCCTTCTTGTTCCCAGAATTTCCAGTAACCACTCTCTAGGTTCCACCCACCTGGTGTACTAATTGGCTGCCCTGGAGTTCACTAGTTCACTAGTTGAGACAAGGGTTCACTCCCTGTTAACTCTTTAGAGGGAGGAGGCCGATCACTACAGCTTCCTTATCAAGTTACTTCATTTTGCAGGCAGGGACTGTGGCACTTCTATGTTTTGAGCAGTGTATGACATGTTGTTGACATTAAAGGCTTTGGGCACAGTCCTCCAGGAAAGCTTTTTCTGGGGCCTCATTGAAATTATGGGAGCAGAACAGGAGTGGCAGAGCACTTGTGTAGCTCCCATTCTTCTTCACGGGGTTTTAGCAGAAGAACTTCCCGGTGGATTGTGCCATAGTAATAGTCTATCACAATCTAGAATCAGCCCATTTATATGGCCACATGACATGGAAAAAATCAGCACATGTTGACTTTCACTCCACAGCAAGCCAATCATGGGCATCCAGCCACTATATTGGGAACCTTGCATGCTACAACATTACAAATATTACTTTTGCTCTGACATGCCAAAACAGTTGGCTTGTTCACACAATCATTTGAATCTAGGTTTCATGTGTGTTACCAATGTTGACCTGACTGTAAACCCATGCCAAGATGGGAATCTTAGGCCATAAACCACCTTGGCAGGGATTCACTTCAATAGTGTTAACCCATGTTAAACCTAAATTAAAATGACTGTGTGAACAGGCCTGCTGAATCTTATGTATAGCAGCCAATGCACAAGTGGCTAGCCATGGGCTACAAATCAAACACATGCAGGCTCTCCAGCCCTTTACTTGTAGTAATCAGAGTGGATAGAGATAATTTTTTCTCCCTCTCTCACAACTCTAGAACCAGGGGCCATCCCATGGAACTGAAGGTCAGGAAATTTAGGACCTACAAGAGGAAGTTCTTTTTCACACAGTGCATAATTAATCTATGGAATTCTTTGTCATGGGATGTGGTGATAGCTGCTAGCTTGGATGGCTTTAACAAATTCATGGGTTTAGACAAATTCATGGAGGACAGGTCCAGGGGTGGAGCCACCATTGTGTGAACGGGTTCAAAGAAACCGGGCCACCAGTGAAAAGGGCCACTGAAGCCATAGGGGTGTGTGGCTCGGGCTCCAGAAGAGCCCCTAGTGAACTCCCCACGCCCATGTCCAGGCTCCGGAGAGCCCTGGGTGAGCTCTCCCCTGTCCTTTTCAGGCAGCACTTGCTGCTTGACAGCATGTATTTCTACTCCCCTCCCTTGCTGGAGGGGCTGCCAAGTGGAGCTGGTCACAGGCCACCGTTTGGCTGGCTTAGCACCTGGACAGTTCTATCAATGACTACTAATCTGGTAGCTGTGGGCCACTTCCAGTCACAGAGTCACTATGCCTCTCAATACCAGTTGCAGGGGAGCTACAGCAGGAGAGAGGGCATGCCCTCACCTCTTACCAGTGGGCTCCCCAGAGGCATCTGGTGTGCCATTGTGTGAAACAGGATGCTGGACTAGCTAGGCCTTGGTCCTGATCCAGCAGGGCTGTCCTTTATATATATTTACATGACTAATGGTTGTGTGAATGAATTGAAGGAAAAATAAAGAGCAGCACAATTAAAGCATTTGTTTCCTAACAGGCAGTCTTTGCCCTTCTAATATACCTTAATCTTGGGAAGTAATGGGGATAGGGGATTCCTTAACTATTTACCTTGGAGAAGTCCCACTGATGTCAATTGCCTTAATCCAAAGGGCCGGATTAAGTGATAGTGAGCTTCATGTGTGCAGAGGAGCTATTGAACCTCCTCTCCTCTCCTCCCCCACCGCCTTTTCTGGAAGCCACAACTTGTACCGCACAAGCCACCCTCGAAACATGGAGCAATATCAGGAGCAACCTCAACAAAGTTCAGTGAAGAACTACCAGTATTAAATATAGAGGAAATCCCATAGCACACATGCAGTTTCTCACATATGCTTGAGGGGGCTCTTGGATGGTGGACAACTGACTTCACTGATTGGCCTCTGAATTGTGACTTTCTAAGATGTGCCATTTGCCCGTACCTTTCCATTTCCATTTATCTATTCCCTTTGCCTTATTTGAGGAAGTCTGCAAGTTGTCATCTGTTATACGCTACTGCTTAATATGAACCAAAAGGTGCTTGGGATGCCACAAGATGGGATGCCATGAGATGAAATGGAAACGTGAACCATTTGTTTAAACTCTTTAGGCCCCCAAATATTTTCTTCAATGTGGAGTTTTGGGACACAATGAAAGCAGATGGCACAATAGAAGGTTTGGATTCTCTGAGCACCATTAAAAAAAATCTCCCCCCCCCCCCATTAGTTTTCCCATTTCTTGAGGAACAAGTTTTGAGTATCTGAGTCAAAGAACCTTTTAGCATCCCTTTTTAACGATGCATTATCCTAGCCTTTCCCATGTTTTCATTTCAAAATTGACAGATCTGGTAGAAGCCTCAACTGTTTCCCATTAGAGGGAGAAAGTTCACCAACATGTCTTTCTGATGTTCCCTGTTACACATTCTGGAGCTTAAAACAGCAATACGCACTAACTAGTTACAGTTGGCCCTAAGTGTGAAGTCCTTATTTCTTTATCTTTCTGAGATCAGTAAGGAAAGAAGATTCTATACACTGCCAAGGTTGTTGTTGTTTTAATTGCACCTTCTTCCATCTTCCAATTACTGAGACAAATTTTGCTTTCTCCTTAATTCTAAACCGTTAACTTACCTTTCAATTGCTCTTACTGACAGATTTTCTAAATTTCCCCTTAAGTGAAGGGTCCCCCCCCCAACAACTCTACCTATATCAAGTCATAAGCAGTAAATGAAAATCCAGATGTGCAGTCCTAAGAACATTTTACTTGCAAACAACATTTGGGGAAATCAATGAGATCTGGGGCCAATTCAGTTTCAGAAAATACAATTGCAATCAAATGCCAAAACTCCATCCCTACAGAGTCCAGCAGGTGGCACTGGCTTTTTAAGACTACAAGTTTGCTATGTGCTGCAACGATCATGTAGACAGGCCACATTTTAAAGTAACAGTTTGATTCAATGCAGAATTAGGTCTAGAGGGACTTAAAAATACACATTTAAAATAAAATTTAAAAGACTAGCTACTGTAAACACAAACTACCATTCTCAATGTGTTTTTCTATTCAGGTATGCTTTGCATGAAATGCAGCTCCCTTGAATTCAACTGTGAAAGGTGACTTCTGTTGGTGATTGTTAGAAGATGTCACCAATGCATTTAATACATTGAACTTTGGAGGCACTGAGAGAGATCATCAGGGGATTTGGAGCTGGGCATTACCAGTACGCTGATGACACCCAGATCTACTTCTCCATGTCAACTTCTTCAGGTGATGGCATATCCTCCCTAAATGCCTGCCTGGAATCAGTAATGGGCTGAATGAGGGAGAATAAACTGAAGCTGAACCCAGATAAGACGGAGGTACTTTTTGTGAGCGGTCAGAACTCCAGAGACTATTTTGATCTACCTGTTCTGGATGGGGTCACACTTCCCCAAAAGGAACAGGTTCGCAGTCTGAGAGTACTCCTGGATCCACATCTCTTTGGGTATGCGCTGCCAGGAACAGGGTGGAAACCTCTCCTTGGTTTCTCATGTTGAGATGGTGGCCAGGGATGCTTTCTATCAGCTCCGGCTGATACGCCAGCTGCGTCCATTTCTCGAGATCAATGACCTCAAAACAGTGGTACATTTGTTGGTAACTTCCAGACTTGACTTCTGTAATGCGCTCTACATGGGGCTGCCTTTGTACGTAGTCTGGAAACTTCAGTTGGTTCAGAATGTGGCAGCCAGGTTGGTCTCTGGGTCATCTCGGAGAGACCTTATTACTCCTTTGCTAATGGAGTTACAGTGGCTGCCGATAGGTTTCTGGACAAAATACAAAGTGCTAGTTATAAAGCCCCAAACAGCTTAGGTCCTGGGTATTTAAGAGAGCATCTTCTTCGCTAGGAACCCCACCGCCCATTGAGGTCATGTGAGGAGGTCCGTCTCCAGTTACTGCCAACTCATTTGGTGGTCACACAGAGACGGGCCTTCTCGGCTGCTGCCCCGAGATTGTGGAATGTGCTCCCTGCTGAGTTATGATCCTCCCCATCTCTGGCTATTTTTAAAAAAAACATTTGAAACCCCCCCTTTTTTTTAACCCAGGTCTTCTCGGGTTTTTAATTAAAAAATACTGTTTGTTAATTTTAGGGTTTTTAAATTATTGTATTGTTTTAACTTTTATATGTGTTTTAATTGTTGTTAGCTGCCCAGAGACGTAAGTTTGGGTGGGGTATAAATTTTAATAATAATAATAATAATAATAATAATAATAATAATAATAATAATAATAATAAATAATTCAATTTCTATACCGCCCTTCCAAAAATGGCTCAGGGCAGTTTACAAAAAGAAATAACAAACAAATAAGATGGCTCCCTGTCCCCAAAGGGCTCACATTCTAAAAAGAAACATAAGACAGACACCAGCAACAGTCACTGGAAGTACTGTGCTGGGGGTGAATAGGGCCAGTTACTCTCCCCCTGCTAAATAAAGAGAATCACCACGGTAAAAGGTGCCTCTTTGCCCAGTTAGCAGGGGTAGATAAATAAATAAACAGGGGGTAAATAAACAAACAAACAAACAAATAAATATTAGCTTCAAAGTTTGGATTCCAATTCTGTAGGAATACACACACACTTAAGTTGCAATCTTACACACAGTGAGGCGAGTCTCAAGATCAGTGAGACTTACCTGAATGGGGTTTGTGGGGAGCTGGGCAGCTGATTAGCTGCCCACACGATTGCTGGCTCCGTCACGGAGCCGGCGGAGGCTGTGGGGATCGGGGGCCGCACAGCCCCCGGAAGTTCCAGGATGTCCTTTGTGAGCACGCAGGGCATCCTGGAGAACTTGTTTCAGCCTCCCGGTGGGGGTCTCCTCATGTGTTGCCACAGCGCGGAGCCGCACCGCAGCAATACATGATCAGATTGATGGGGTTAGCAGGGCGTTCGCTCCGCTAACCTCGTCTAAGGGGAGGGGGATTCGAAGGGTTTGCGGCCGGGAGCTGCACAGCTCCTGTGGCAGCACACAATCCTCGAAAAGCAGACTAGGCTCCCTTAGCTTGCTTTAGGTGGACCGTGAGAATCTCCTCAGTGACTGATATCCTGTGTAAGTTACTCAATAGTAGTACTCAGGAGTTATGCTAAATACTGCATTTCGATTGGACTTCCTCTAGTAAATGTAGACAGGTTGTTAGCCACTGACTTAGGAGTAAAGTCAATTCAGTGGGAATTAATTCTCATGGTAATCAAAAACATATGATTACCTCCAATATCCCGTCATCATCAGTTTTCAATGAATAACTTCATTACAGTCTTCAGCCAGCCAACTTCATCAGTTTTATTGTTTAGCAAAATGCTATAACAAAATACACTGGAAAAAGGCAAACAAAATTTTACAACGGAGTAATACATTTAGTTCTTAATTTCCTGGTCACTAAAGCAAATAAAGACACAGGCAAGGTTACAAAATTTTCAGTATCAGATAACAGAAAATAGAAAAATTACTTAGCATAACAAGGTTTTTCTTAATGTTGAACTCTAGCAGAAATTTGTCTCACAGTTCCTTATACAAAGAACATTGCAAACACAATGGAGCGATTCACACAGCAATGTGGGTGGGTGGGCGGGCATGTTGGTGGTTGGGTGGGCAGTTGGGCAGGTGGGTGGTTGGGCAAGCTGGGCGGGGGGGAATCAGGGTTCAACCTACCTTCTCCTATATGAGCATTCTGAGTTCCTTTGGTGCGCGAGCCACCTGCCCACATGACCTACACTGCCAGGAGCAGAGCAAAGCACTATCCACCCTGCTCCTGGCAGCGCATACCCAAAGAGGCTGAGACTTGTTTTCCCGGCCTCTGCATTTCCCACAAGGCACAGTGTGATGAGCGCAGTGACTTGTGGGATCCTGCCATCAGATGGGTGTCCAAGGTGCCTGTTTCTGTATCTCCTCAAGCTCCATAGAGCCTGGGGAGACATATGAGCCCAGCAACTGGGTTAAAAGAGCACTGGCTCCCTTAACCTCGGCTTATAGACAGGCTTAAGTGTGGGGTTAGGCCATGCGGACCCTGGCACTCCACACGAGCTAGGCTGCCCTAGCTTGAGCAAGGCTGCTCATGAGAACAGACTCAGTAAATCATATCCTCAACCATGGTGCTACTTGGCAAAGAGGCAGCTTTTAATGTGGTGATTCTCTTTTATTTAGCAGGGGGAGAGTAACTGGCCCTATCCACCCCCAGCACAGTACCTCCAGTGACTGTTGCTAGTGTCTATCTTATGTTTCTTTTTAGAGTGTGAGCCCTTTGGGGACAGGGGGCCATCTTATTTATTTATTATTTCTCTGTGTAAACTGCCCTGAGCCATTTTTGGAAGGGCGGTATAAAAATCAAATACATACATACATACATACATACATACATACATACATACAAAAACAAAAACAAAAACAACCCCCCAAATATGCCTAGAAGAATCTGGCTATATGGTTCCAAGTTGATGCACACTTACATAGTATTTGAAATAAGTGGAATTTACTTCTAAGTACATTCATTTATAGTGGTTAGAGGGTTGGACTAGGACTGGGGAGACACGAGTTCCAATCCCCACTCACCCATGAAACTCACTAGGTGACTGGAGCAGTCACATATCTCTCAGCCTAACCTATCTCACAGGGTTGTTGTGATGATAAACATAACCATGTATGGCACTCTGGGCTCCTTGGAGGAATAGCAGGATAAGAAATGTAAAAATAAATAAATGAATAGTTTCTTTATTAAAATTATACTCTCCTTTTCTTCAAAGAAGCCAAAGCAGCTTACAAGTGAAGAACGCCCCTTTAAAAAAATTATTTAACATATTTCTACACCACCCTGTATGGTTTTATACACCACCCTGGGCAGTTTTTATCCAGGGTTTTGCTCTTTTTAAACTTTTAACTGCAATTGTCCTCTTTTTATGTTTATATTGAATCATCTTGTTTTAATCTTGTTGTTAACCTCCTTGGGGTATTTTGATGAAGGGTGGTATATAAATATCAATCAATCAATCCAGTGGCAGAGCCAGCCTAAAAGTGTCCTGTGTCCACCCTGCCAGTTGTACCATGACTGACGCCCTGTGCTCATGATGCCACACCAGGGGTGTAGCTATAATTGAGTGGGAGGGTTCAAATAACCCAGGCCTCCTCAGCTCCTGAGGTGTCCTCCAGCTCCACCCCTCCCTATTTTCTTCATTATATCCCTCACTCCAAGGGACCACCAGGGAGAGGGGTGAACATGGGCCCCCTCTCCCCCAGGCTACGCCCCTGTGCCACACACATGGAGGTGTGGCCTGGGCTCAAGACAGACTGCCCCTGCCCTCTCTAACCCTGACCATGCTCCCATGTGCGTGACATCATGCACAAAGGGGGCACTGGGCTTGGGATAGCCTGTGTGAGTTCTCCGAGCTCATTCCCAGCCAGCTTTTGCTGCCTGGATGTGTTTATTTCCCTTTCACTCCCTTGCTGGATGGAGAGAAAGGGAAATAAACACAGCCAAGCAACAAACACTGGCTGGAAATGAGATTGGGAGGGTTGAGGCAGGCCCTCTGGTGATCGGACCCTGCCCCCTTTGTGCGTGACATCTCATGAAAAGGGCTCCTGCGGCCCTTTTCATTGGTGTCCCGAGTTCTTTGAACCCATTCGCTCAGTGGTGAAGATTGATTCTGCCTCTGAATCAATCAATACAATGAAATCACAACACAATAACGAAAAATAATAACACCTAAAACAGTAATGCAGAAAGTATTGGATTGTAGATGTCACAATGGATGATGTTGTAGTCACGCAGCCCTTGGCAATTATTTCCATTTCCACATGCTTATTCATCATTTGAGAATGGCATTATCAAATAGTTACTGGGCTGTGCCATCAGAGCTCAAGCATCACGGGCCTTTCATATCATCTCAAACAAAGCCACTTCCCAGTGGACTCACATTACACATTCAGTCGCAACTCAGCCATCCAGTAGTTGCACCACCAGTTATGAGAAATCAAGCGATATGCAGAGTGTGTGCAGAGGCTTGCAGGCCTCATCTCCTGGAATGGTGGGCAAGTGGGTGGCGTCGGCGGCTGCCTGAGAGAGTGAGTGCATCATCTGTCTGCAATGAAATGAGCACGCCTGTGCACCAGCAGACCCGACACACTGTGAGAACTATTTTTTTCTATATCACTTACATTATAGCAGGAATGAAAAATGAACTCCATGTGGCAGCAGCCAATTGGGGGGGGGGGGTACGAAGCGCTCTCCCCAAAGTTTCAGTTATCCCTCGGAGCGATATGACAACATATACTAGCCTAATTGAAACAGTATGAGACCTCCCCCTCCCCACTCCCCATTCAAATCAGTGCAAGTCCCTGTCCGTTTCCCCTGGAACAAAGGGACACTGGCTGCCACCCTTGTTATATAATATCCTTGCCAATATTTAAAAAGGAAGTGCTTTTTCTCCTTGCCCTCTTCCATTCTCCACACCATTAGCAGAGGCTGCCCATTTCCCACTGGAGGCATGGACACTTGATACAGAAGGAGATGGACGGATGGGTTTCTGGGCTTTGGGAGCTTCAGTAGTTTCGAATCCTGCTGCTTCATCACAGTTCTTGGTTGACTTGAATCACAGTGAGGTGGTCAGAGGGACTAAAGACTCTATATACGCTTTTCTGGCTGGGAGTAAGTCCCACATAATTCATTTGGTCTAATTCTAAATGGCTATACAGAGTTTTACAGATTGTACTATATGACTGCAATCTTACGCACAGATTGGGAGTAAGTTCCACTGAACACAGTGGAACTTAATTCCAAGTAAACATGCATAGACTTAGTTTGCAAGTATTCTTAACAGTATTCAGCCTGATAAGAACCTGAAAAGTTCTGGAGTCCTTTAAGCAGTTTGCAAGAGCCGGTGATGGTTGTTGAGCCATCAGAAGTACTTTAATCATGCAAAAGATCCCAAATTTTACAGTAAAATGGTCTGCCGTGTACTGTTTCTTTAAGAGCAAAGTTCAAAAGGCCTCTCGATATACAGGCCATGTGAGAAAACAATTTCACTTTTGCAACAATGAGCTATGCATGTGGTTGAGTCTGTATATTAATCTAAGGGGCTGACCAGTCCCAGGGCCCAGATAAACCAGTAACCAGAGACAGTGGCTGACATAACATGCAAGGATATGCCAGCCCAGTAATGTTGCATGCACACCTGTTGCACAAGTTACACAAATTGCACAAACACAAAAATTGTAGAAATGGCACTACACATCCTGCAGAAGTTCATGCAGAAGAAAGCTCTAAGTTAAGGCATGACCTAGTAACATCCTTGCTGGATAGTATCTGAGGCACAGGTAGCAGCAATTCAGAACAAGAGGTCTAGCCCAGAAGCATGGTCAGGTGCAGGTGCAATTAATGCAATAGTCCAAGAGTGACAGAGGAAAGGAGAAGAGATGCTGGAATGAGAACCAAGAACAAGATGTGCCATTCAACAATAGCCTATTGCCTAGGCTAGGATTGACAGTTGCCCTAGAAATTTATAGCTGGTCAGGATCAATAAGTTTCAATCAGACTCCAGAGGTAGACTGGCTTATGGATCAGACCACTGAGTTGCAGCCAAAACAACAATTTTGTAGGAGAAAGTCCATTCCATCAGATGCATCAGATCTAATCAGCTTCTCGGAATGAATAGATTACGTTGTCTTCAGTGTGACATCAGCATTTGTGTGACAATTAGGGATGTGTGAAACATTTCGGCATCGAAACATTTCAACTCGAAATAGGCTGTTTCGAGTGTTTTGATCTTAAAACAAAACACCCTCTAAATAAAGGACCTGTTTTGAGCTCAGAACAAGACAACCATTTTTCAATTAGAAATATTTTAATGTTTTGAGTGCCATTTTGGAGGCCTGTTTTTTCCCTTGCTGATTGGTTTTCTGGCAGTAGCTTCCATTTGATTTGCGATTTCCTTGCTTCTTGGTTGGCTTGTTATCATGCAAATCAAGTGTTGTCATGAGCAACTATGCCCCCAGTGTCTGGGAGGAAGGAGGGAGGGGGAGGGGAACACAAAAGGAGTGAGTTTTAAAATGTATTCAAAGGGACTGGGATACAGAGAGAGCCCATATAGTATGCCTCTCCTGAGAGGAGAAAGGAATCAAGAAAGTTTTGATTTTGTGATTTTCTCAGCACTGAGTATAATATGCTGTGCTATTGCTGCTATAACTATCTGGTTTTGCTGGATCTCAGAATGACAAAGGCAGAACTTGGGTGCCTCACTTCACTGAGTTGTGCTTTGATTTATTTGTGAGATAGTGTTGTGGTGAGAAATGTATAGTAACAGCTCTCTCTCTCTCTCGTGTATAATATTTCGTTCATTCATTCATTCATTCATTTTCTATACCGCCCTTCCACAAAATGGCTCAGTGCAGTTTACACAGAGAAATAATAAATAAATAATATGGATCCCTGTCCCCAAAGGGCTCACACTCTAAAAAGAAACATAAGACACCAGCAATAGTCACTGGAGGTACTGTGCTGGGGGTAGATAGGGCCAGTTACTCTCCCCTGCTAAATAAAGAGAATCACCACATTAAAAGGTGCCTCTTTGCCAAGTTAGCGGGGGTAATATTTCTGGGTGATTGCTGTGATGAGTTCCATGTCTCGCCTTGAGACTAACTTGTGCTTCACTCACTGCTCTGGTCTGCTCTCCAATCTGCATTACAAGGCATACTCAATCAAAATGTGGGTGAAGTTGCTCTCAGGCGTGAATCTCAGCTCACCTCGCCCCCCGCTTCTGATGTCAGACATGGGATTAGCCATGCCCCCATGACTGACGTGAGATGCGGGGGGCGTGGTCTCACAGGGCGTGGTCTGGCTCTCAAGGGAGATGTAGTCCAACTCCCGAAGGGGCCTCTGAGAGCTAAATGAAGGCTGGTGTTCACAGCTCAGCCAGGAGAGGCTTTTCCCTGGGAAGAGCTGCTCCTGGTCATGCTGCAAACACAGTGCCGGCCATTTAACTCCTGAAGGGGCTGTGTGGCCCCTTCAGGAGCTACCTAGGCTGGCGCTGTGTTCGCAGCACAACCAGGAGTGGCTCTTCCCTGCCTTTTAGGCTCTTCCCTGCCATTTAACTCCTGAAGGGGCCATGCAGCCCCTTCAGGAGCTACTTAGGCTGGCGCTGCATTTGCAGCGCAGCCAGGAGTGGCTCTTCCCTGCCATAAAGGCAGGGAAGAGCCGCTCCTGGCCACGCCATGAATGCAGCAGCCATTTAACTCCTGAACAGGGGCCACACAGCCCCCGCTTGGGAGCTAAACCAGCACCCCTGCATCTGATGTCAGATGCAGGGGACGTGTCAGGGCCATGAGGCGCGGCTCCTGATTGGACGTGGCCCGGGTTCTTTGAACCCGTTCTCCCAATAGTAGCTTCGCCCCTGGTTGCTCTAGTTTAACTTATGGCTATGCTTGCTGCTGCTAAGGGTGCTGCTGTGGCAGCTGTTGCAATGCTAGGAAGTAACGTAAGGAGGCATAATTGTGTGTGTGAGAGAGCCACTTACACTAATGATATTACTGCAGAGTAGGCACTGTGGCTGGCAGTGGATTCTGGGTCAGTGATTCTTTTTTGGCCATTTTTGGACTGTCTAAACAACCAGTTCAACTGCTGTTTCAATTAAACTTTTTGGCCATCTGCATTTTGCTTTGAGCTTGAAACAAAACACAAAATCCATTTCATGCACATCCCTAGTGACAACCACTCATCTTTCCACCCAGCTTATAGTGTGTTCATGTTAATTCAGTGGAGCTCATGAGAACACAATGTGTCAATATATATTTTAGGCAGCAATATTTTCTTTTGCCTTCCATTCCTTTAAGTAGGCCAAATGCAGGAGTGAATT
Organism: Hemicordylus capensis; assembly: GCF_027244095.1. NCBI lineage: Eukaryota > Metazoa > Chordata > Lepidosauria > Squamata > Cordylidae > Hemicordylus > Hemicordylus capensis. The sequence continues at coordinate 302,373,552 of NC_069659.1, read as the reverse complement.
GTACCCTAAAGGCATTACGATTTCTGAGCTCTGCTACCCCTCCCACCCCATTACATTTACACAATAACTAAAGCCTCTAGTAATCCTCACTTTGTACAAATTTGAAATATAACCAGTTTAGCTCCACTGACTTCATTGGGAACAAACCAGCTTAAATCTAAATTCCTGAATTAGCCTGGCCTATAGATCAGGCCATTCTGAATAAAAAAGAATATCTGATCCAATTATGTATCAAATGCCCTTTTTATTCAGGAGCACATAATTAGATCACATAAAATAACTGTCTGAACCCAAATTTGATATGTAATAACAAGGAGGAAAACCAAAATTCCTGTTCCTTTACATAAAATAATTCATTAGTTAAAAGAACAGATAACTGTTATATTAAATGAAAGGACTCAAGATAGATTATGAAGTCTTTGAACATGAGGGCCGTATGTCATTCTCTGAAAGGTTTAGGTATATCTAGAAGAACAACTGAAATCAGTTTGTCAGGGAACAGCCTTAGCCCTAACAGGTTTCAAGTGAAGGGTGCATTAGAAAGAAACAAAAGGAACGATGGGTGTGGATCAGTAATAAAACTAGGCATTTCTGAGCCCAGGGCAAATTCTTGGTTCTCCCACCACCTCTCCTTTCCTGGGTCCTAGCACTAGACAAATTCAGAGGACTATTCCAACATTTGGAAGATTGCATAGGGTCCTCATGAGGAATCACAAGGATGTGACAAACTATAAGGAAAGTCCTCCTTTCTGTTGTGCATGCTACTAGTGCTCTGTGCTTCACTCTGCCCTGAACCTGGACAGTAGAGCTCTATTCCTCTATAGTGCGACAGCGGTTAGTTTTAGGTTTAGGTTCAGGGCTGGGTAAGGAGCTTGCTCAAACCGGAGTAGTGCAGCACCATAACAAAATAGTGCTAAGGCACTCAGGGTTGAAGCTGAAGGGTTGAAGCTGAAAGACCAAGTGACTTACGCTGCCACAAACCTAAGAGGGTCATGCTTCCGTGCTATAATGCTATAATGCTCAGGTTCAGAGCCTAAGTGTGGAGCTTTCTCCTCACCCAGTGCCAAGTCTGAGCTGCAGTTTGTAGGATGAAGGTTGCGGAAAAAGTCTCCAAATCCCACCCACCCCTGAAACGGTAATTTGTCCCCAAAGTGGCAATTTGTGGCAAAGTACCACTTGGGGGACAAAATCACTATTTGTGAGTACCGGGGGTGGTTAGCACAAAAACAGGCTAAAAGAAAAGTATTAAGTCTCCCACACATGCATCACACTTCTGGTCCAGATCAGTGGCGCCTGTGACTAATGTTTAAAGATAAAAGGACCACCAAATCCACTTCCAATTTCAAAAGCTAGGTTTAACATCCTATGTAGTTTGGCCCTCAGTTGGGTTCAGCCAGGACCAAACTGAAAGCCGGTGAAGAGCTTGGAATCCTTGAAAAATAGGTTCCCTACAGCACAATTTTGAACCAGGTGAAGTTTCCAAATGTCTTTCAAAGGCCATGGATAACATGATGCAGTAATCAAGCCTGGCTGTTACCAAAGCATTAATGACTGAGGCACAATTGTCTCTTTCCATATAAGGAGGACAATTTGTGGGAATAAGATTCAGAATTCATATCCTTGTGTTTCCTGGCAAAGGAAACACTTTTGGAAGGACAATGCAGATCAGCAGGGGACCAGCAGAGACTGAGCATAAAAGCAGTGGGAAACTAAATACATGCATCACACACTCACACACATGCGTATGTGTACACACACCCCCTAAGCAAACACATCCTGTGCCCACATCACTGGATTAACCTTCTGTGAGAATCTGCTTTTATTAATGTGGAATCATATTTTGTTTTCTGAAAGTATCTCTGGTTGATTCAGCAGATGTGCTGCTGATCCATAGCATTTATGGCTCGGCTCAGCTCTCTAGCCACAACTCACAACAAAAACAATATTCGCATTTGAAATCTGCCTTACCTCACCTTGTGGAAAGGCCACCCTTGAGGCCTTGAGGCCCAAGAGTAACGAAAGAGAGTCCTCAGATAAGCTGCACTTGTCACTTACCTAAATTTTTCTTCTCTAGACGTTTGCAGGGAAGTGTAAGCAATAAATAGATGGCTTATTAGAAGAAGTCGAGTGTATGCTGCTGTTCTCACAAATTCAATAATCCCTCCCACTTTCCTTGAATTGCTTAACATTTCCTACCAATGACTCTGACTAAATGTGGAAATCAAAACATCAAGTTATTCTTGGAAAAGGAGATAGAAGGGGGGTATCTTTTGTAAACAAACCAGAAGGAAGTGCTGGGTGCAATGTGTCTACTAAAAATCTATCTTAAGTATTTGCTTAAGGTAGAGCTTGGCACAGAAAAAAACAGCCCTTACTTTCCTAAAGACCTGAACATTTTAGCAGATGGGCACTTCCAACTGCTCAGCGCAACCTATATGATTCTCTCCCCATCCATTTCATCCTCACAAGTACCCTTAGGCTGAGAAAGAATGGCTGGCACACAGCGAATTTCATGGTATGAATGAGGATTTGAACTTGTTTCTCCCCAGAACGAAGTTCAACACTCACCTTTCTGCCATTGCAGTAGTGCAAATCAGGAATCAGTTACTCTTTAAAATAATGTGATTTCAGCTAAATCAAATTTAGCACTGTTTAGTCTTGATGTTTACCCCAGAGTAGCAGCTCCATCAATCAAAGTTGTGGACTCAGTCATTCTGGGGTATCCAAGCCCTGGTAACTTGTACCTCATGAATTAACCCAAGCTACCTCTCTTCTAGGGGAGCGACCTAATGGTGCAGCAAGGAAATGACTTGACTAGCAAGCCAGAGGTTGCCATGTTGAATCCTCGCTGGTATGTTTCCCAAACTATGGGAAGCAGTGATATAGGAAGGTGCTGAAAGGCATCATCTCATACTGCGAGGTTGATGGCAATGGAAAACCCCTCCTGTATTCTACCAAAGACAACCACAGGGCTCTGGGGTTGCCAGGAGTCGACATCGACTCAGTGGCACACTTTACCTTCACTCCTCTTCTAAGGTGTAGGAGGAAGTTGGAGACAGGAACTATTTTTGGTCCTCCTGGCTCACAGAGGTGTCTTGGGGACAATAGAAACATCCATAAGAAAAACAGCAGCTGCAAAAATGCATTTGAGGCTGCAGCCTCTCCCAAACTTGCATACCACAATTACATCACACTATCTAATCTTCAAATGGGTTGTCTGGTGCCGAAGTGCGGTGGACTTCATCATAGTGTTGATGACATCATAGCTGGTGTCAAATTGCAGTGCAGCTCCAGAAGAGGGGCCACCATGCCCAGCATAGGACAGGCCCACATCTCGGGCAGCTGGACCGACTCACACACCGGGATGATGCCACAGGTGCCTGGGGATGACGTCAGGCAACTGGCACCATATGATGACAGGGGTGGAGAGGATGGAACCATGGAACGGGAAGTTGGGTTGGACAGGGGAGAAAGGGAAGGTGAAAAGGACCAAGTGGCACAGGAAAGGTTAATAAAGGCAAGGGGGGAGGGGCCGGGGCTAGGGGAGACCGGATATCAAGCGACTCTGGCCTGTACAGTGACCTTTAGAAGTGGGCAGGCCGATGATGAGAGCAGAGTTGTGTGGATGGGAGGGTTGTGGTTCACCACAGTAGTAGTAGTAGTGAACATAGTAGGAGGAGGACATGGGTGAATCAAACCGCCTCCCCTGCCTATGAGGCCTGACCTGAGCAGTAGGTGAGCCCTAAGTGGCCACCAAGGGGCCCCCCAGGCTGATTTATGAGGGCCATGAAGATGCCAAACTGTGAGTGACACATGCACAAAAAAGGGGGACAGGATGTCGGATCAAGCAACCAACCCTATGGGCATGTCAGAGTTTGGACAGTGGTTAGCAGACAGGTAAGAACAGCTTGTCAGAAACCTGATTGGCTGCAAAGTCTGATTTAGTGAAAGAACTGTGTGATGATATTGCGGCCAGGCATACTGTGCCTATCATAGTCGGGGCAGGTGGGGGAAAAGGAGGCATAGCCCCAATCTTTTGGATTACTAAATTGGGACTGGAAGACGATATAGAGGTGTTCCTCACAACTTTCTAGAGGACAGCAATCGCTGTCAACTGGCCTTGGCCACAGTGGCTCATATCCTGGGCCCTACCTTTCAAGCCCAGCGCAGGCCATAGTGCAGTCCTTCCTCTACTGGCAGGGAGAGCTGGAGCACATCCTCTGCAGCAACAGGATCCCCGGTAGTTTTGGCTTAGAGGAACATAAGAAGCCTAATATCTCTTTGTCTTTCTTTGATTAAAACACCTCCATCTATTTCCTCTTCTGCCTGTGTGTGTTTCTCTGTCTTGGCACCAGGAAGGGACTGTTCCCTGGCACATCACTTCCCAATGTAGGAAGCCACAGATTACGGCAAAGTCAAAACAGCCATTTTAGCCCACTTTGAGATAACTGATGAGGCATATTGACAAAGATTCAGAGCACTATGTTTCCAGAAGGGGCCCTGAGCCTTCGTAGCTGAGTTAAGAGAGGCGGCTCTGTGATGGCTCCAACCAGGTTCAGTGGAGGAGACCAGGATAGTTGAGAAAATTGTCTTAGAACAGATTATTCAAGGTATACCCGCAGACAGGTATACAAGAGAGGGCTAAGTCTGAACCGGCTCCAGGGGAAACCCAAAATAGCAGAGGTTGTAATGGGTGACCTAAATCAGGGGGACCTGGGTGGGCCTAGGTAGCACAGAAACACCTGGTACCAGCTCCCGCGCCGCTGCCCCCCCCCCCGTAACAATGGCTGTTTTTGGCTCCTGATCCTGACCTCCCAGAGTCTCGTTTAGGTGAGAGAAGGACAGCCCCGAACCACTCCTGTGGTCCATGTTTCACATGTGGCCAAATGGGACACTATAAAAGAGAATGCCCCTATATGGAGTAGGATTTATGTGAAAAAGGATTGTCAGAGGAGGATGCAAAAAGGCCCCTTCTGATCCCTGTAAGAGTCCAGGGGGCACCAACAGAGGCCATATTGGATACAGGCAGTTCTGTGTCCATGGCCCGAGCACACCTGGCCCAAATAGGGAATTTGATGGGAATATCACATGGCAGTTGCATGTGTGCACCAACTTGCTTGGGACCCACCAGTCAGGGCCTTGCTACTGGATCTGCCTGTGGGTCCTCAGTGGGTGAGAGTGCTCATAGTAGAATCACTCCCCTATGTCCTTCTTTGGGGCTGTCATTGCCCAGGATTTGGGCAATGGTCCAGGAAGCCACAGTGGTCCAACAGGACAGAGAACAAGCATGTTATGCTATCACTGATGAAGATCACGGAGAAGGTTCTGCCCCAAAGAGTGGAGAGGAGCCACACACCCCAACCCAAACACAGTGGACAGGGGACCCACATTTTTGGCAAGCCCAAAAGAAGGACACAACTTTGAAAGCCCTATGGGAAGGAGCGGGAGGATCTACCAATCCGGTGAGAAAGGGGAGCCGAGATGAGAGTTAGCTCAGTTTGAGGTACGACAAAGGGGTCTTACGGAGGGTGACCTGGGATGAGGAAAAGCCTGGTGTTCAGCTAGTGATACCCCCCAAATACTGAACCACTGCACTGGAGGCCACCCATGACTCCCTGTGGGCTGGACACCAAGGAAGTCACAAGACCTTCCTGCAAATAAAAGAACATTTCTTTTGACCAATGATGGGAGCTGACATTCAGGCCTATTGCAAGTTATGTCCCCAGTGCCAATGCCATAACACCCTGGTCCCTTCACCTGCCTGATTACAGCTCCTAGCACCCATGGCCTTGCCCTTCAAAAGGATAGGACTTGACTTTATAGAACCATTGCTTTGTTCACCAAGGGGAAATCACTGTGCCCTGGTAGTTGTGGGCTACATTTCCCGTTGTCCTGAGGTGGTATCCCTCTGGTCCATGCACACTAGGGGAGTAGTCCAAGCCTTAATGCACTTATTTGTACAAGTGGGACTGCCCCACGAGGTAGTCCCAGACCAAGGTCCAACTTTTGCATCTTGGTCCATGAAACAAGTATGTCAGAGCTTAGATATTTCCCAGAAGTTAGCTTGCATGTGCCATCCACAGACCAATGGACTCATAGAGTGGTACAACCAAACCATTAAAGCCATGTTTAGAAGATTGGCAGGATGGCATCGTGGGCCATGGGACCTGTTGGTGGATACTATCCTTTTTGCTATTAGAGAGATAACCCCCCCAGGCATCCACAGTATATGCCCCTTTTGAACTGATCAATGGGAGACGTCCCCAGGGAATACTGTAAGTCATTGGGGAGGGGTGGGTGGCCCCTCAAGGGCCACCTGTGCCCCCTTTAGAGGAGTACCTACAACAATGGAATGGAACACTGTAGAGAAACCAGGAAGCAATGAAGGCCAATCTGGTAAAAGCCCAGAATATCCAAAAGGCCTACTACAATCAGAAAGCCAGGGCCCAACATTTCCAGATGGGGAACCAGGTCCTAGTAAAGGGGCAGATGTTGCCCACCCAAAAGGGAGAACCTTGAAGAGGGTCATTTGGGATTGTAAGGCCACTGTGCCCTTAGATATACAAGGTCCAATGAGGGAAAATTCATGAAAGGAATGTAAGAAGTTACACGTGAACCTCCTGAAATGCTGTCAGACACAACCGGAGATCCTCACCACCTCCCTGTGGGGGCAGACACCAAAGCATGGCTGTTCGAAGAGTACCTCCCATGGACTGGCCAGGGAGAAGCCTGGGTAGTGGACAATGTGTCTGAAGCTTGGAAGGAAATGTTGGAAGAGGTGATAAATGAGTATGCTCATTTATTCTCTATGCAGCCAGGACAAGCAAGAGGACTACAACATGTCATCAAGACTCTCCTTGAAGCAATGGTGCAGACACCCTGGAGACCAGTGCCACATAAGAGGTGGGAAGCTGTTGTGCAGGATGTAGAAGACATGCTCAGTCTTGGTGTGATCGAACCCTTTGATAGTGAATGGTAGAACCTAATCATGTTAGTACCAAAGCTCAATGGTACTGAAAGGTTTTGCATTGATTTTAGGGAGGTGAATAAAATATCAAAGTTTGAGGCCTATCCTATGCCCCAGACAGAAGTACTCCTAGGGCAATCAGGAGAAGCTCTAGTACTGGTCTCTTTGGACCTTACAAAGGGGTATTGGCAAATCCCCCTCCATCACAGAGACTGAGAAAAGATGGCCTTTGCAGCCCATCAAAGGTTGTTCCACTTTACCACTATGCCTTTCAGATTGCATGGGGCAACGATCACCTTCCAACATCTAGTAGATTGAGTGTTAGCTCAGTGAATGCCTTTACAGTACCTTTCATAGATGATATCACTGTATATAGCAGGATGTGGAATAAACATCTAGAACATCTAGCTGCCTTGGGATATTCTTAATGAAAGGTGGGGTATAATTTTAACAATAAATAAATAAATAAATAAACATATGTGAGAAGCCTTCAGAGCACAGGAGGTAGCTGGGCTACATGTCCGGGCTGCGCAACACAGGTGTTTGCAGAAGCTTGTCTTTTATAGTCTGGAAAGACCATCATCCTTCCGCTGTCTAATAAAAGGGAGAGGAGAGCTGGTCTTGTGGTAGCAAGCATAACTTGTCCCCTTAGCTAAGCAGGGACTGCCCTGGTTGCATATAAATGGGAGACGAGAAGTGTGAACACTGTAATATATTCCCCTCAGGGGATGGAGCCACTCTGGGAAGAGCACCTAGGTTCCAAGTTCCTTCCCTGGCTTCTCCAAGATAGGGCTGAGAAAGATTCTTGCCTGCAACCTTGGAGAAGCCCCTGCCAGTTTGTGTAGACAATACTGAGCTAGATAGACCAATGGTCTGACTCAGTATATGGCAGCTTCCTGGGTTCCTATGTTCCTATAATGACTCTGGCATCTTAATCCTAAGCATGTCTGACAGTGGACTGGTCAAAGTGGCGTAATGACTGATTGATTGATTGATTAAGTACTGTCAAGTTGGTGTTGACTCTTAGTGACCACATAGATAGATTGTCTCCAGGATGATCTGTCTTCAACTTGGCCTTTAAGGTCTCTCAGTGGTGCATTCATTGCTGTTGTAATTGAGTCCATCCACCTTGCTGCTGGTAGCCCTCTTCTTCTCTTTCCTTCAACTTTCCCAAGTATTATGGACCTCTCAAGGGAGTTGGATCTTGGCATAATGTGTCTGAAGTATGATAGTTTGAGCCTGGTCATTTGTGCCTCAAGTGAAAATTCTGGATTGATTTGTTCTATGATCCATTTGTTTGTTTTCCTGGATGTCCATGGTATCCTCAAAAGTTTTCTCCAGCACCAAAGTTCAAAAGTGTCAATGCTTTTTCTATCTTGCTTCTTTAAAGTCCCGCTTTTGCATCCATAGAGTGTCTCAGGAATAACCATGGTCCAAATGATTCTAATCTTTATAGGTGTAGACACGTCATGGCATCTAAATACCCTTTCCAAGACCTTCATTGCTACCCTGCCAAGTGCTAGTCTGTGGCGTGTTTCTTGACTGCTGGATCCTTTAGTGTTGATGGTTGATCCTAAAAGGCAGAAGCTATCCACCACTTCAATGTCTTCATAAATGTCAAGAGAAAAAGAAGCGCCATAAACACGATGCTTCTTTTTCTCTTGACATTTATGAAGACATAAGTTCAGAAGCTTTAGCCTATAAAGTTCAGAAGCTTTACCCTATAATGATCACCTTCCTTAGATAAATAATAACTTCCTTAAGCTGCTACCCCTTTGAGCACCCTGCAGTGCTTATAATCATAGTGATGCTCAAAAATTTAGCATCCTGAATGGGCAGATCAAGGCAGATCAAATCAATGGAATTTGGAATACTATGGCTTTGGGGAAAGAGCACCAGCTAATTTTTCTAAACAGATATTTTCATAATTTTAAAATGTCTTCATTCTTTAAATGGGAGCCGCCATCTCACAAAATAAAATAAAAAGCACCTTGTGTTTTAAAATATTATTTGCTGAGCAAATCACTTTGTAAGGAGGCAATGCACACACTGGTCCAATCTAGATAGAACCCTGAACATTAGCAACATCTTAACTCCAGTAAGATAGAAAGAACCATTCAGCTCCACTGCTTGGGAAAGGAGAGGAGAGCTGGTCTTAGGGTAGCAAGCATAAATTGTCCCCTTTGCTAAGCAGGGTCTGCCCTGGTTTGCAGTTGAATGGGAGACTACATGTGTGAGCACTGTAAGATTGTCCCCTTAAGGGATGGAGCCTCTCTGGGAAGAGCACCTGTATGCTTGCATGCAGAAGGTTCCAAGTTCCCTCCCTGGCATCTCCAAGATAAAGGTGAGAGAAATTCCTGCCTACAACCTTGGAGAAGTCACTGCCAGTTTGTGAAGACAATACTGAGCTAGATGGACCAGTGGACTGACTCAGTATATGGCAGCTTCCTATGTTCCTAAATAAATTGTTTGAGTTCAGTACAGCTTTAGGAGCCTCCTGAGGTCATACAATATGGTGCCAAAGGGCTTCCCATCAGTGGCAGCATATGCTGTGATTGCTGCATTGAATTTGTGGGCAAGGGATATCTACTGGCCCGTCAGGCTGATGCTTTGTTGATGCTTGTAAGGAATAAAAGGACATTTTGCAGTATCAATTTAATACTGAAAGACTACAAGGAAATCATGACCTAGAGCTAAACACAATATTTTATTAGGGATGAAAGATTTAATCAGATTAATTGATTAACTTTTTCGATTCATTAAAAAGGTGCCCACAATCAATGAGGCAGGCAGCAGTTTTCTAACAATAGAACCCCTTTTGTTTTTATTGGCTGACATCCAGAGTCACACTATGCTGGTACAGCAGTGCCTGACATCCAGACAATGGTGCTCTGTTGTACTAAGAGAAAGGGTGATTTTCAGCAACCTCCCCATTTTTCTGAAGCCCACTGTGCTTCCCAAAAATATGTCCGAGGGCTGTGCAACCCTCAGGTACTTGTTTTTGGGAGGCACAGTGGGCTTCAGAGGGAAGGGTAAATGAGTGAAAATCACCCCTTCCCCTTGTGTGATGGTGCACTGTTAGTCTGGATGTCATTCACTGCTTCACCAGCACAGTGCTAATTTGGATGTCAGCCATTATTTTTAATGTTATGTACTTACAAATCCATGGGTGGAAGAGGCATCCCTCACAAGCAGAAGAGAGGGCATGCCTCTTTCAGGATGGTGCCTGCTATGACACATATCACCTAAAAACAAAGCAATCGTGTTTTCCCCCCTTCAAAACTGCTTTGAAACTCATATGCAAATAACATGTAGACATGAATGAATGAATGAAATCAATTAAAATGCACACAATTAATCAACTAACATTTCCTTAATAGAGCTGCAGTTCTAGTTTTTATTAGATTTGTATTTGTTAGTGTTTTGTGTTACTTGGCAAATGTTCTGAACATATCAGAAATAAAGAGAGATTTCCCCAAATAAGACTTGCCCTTTCAGTCCTTTGGCTTTATGCTTGGCTTTATGCTTTTTATGTTCACATCCACACACCCTGCTACTGGCCTCCGCTGCCTTGTATGATTATCCTCTGTGTGCTCCTTCTGCTTTGCTCATGTGCTTCTTGGAGAGGCTATGGACTTACTTGACCCTTTGCTTGCAGAGCTTCTAGTACCTCTTTGCTTTCCTTTGCTTGGTTAAGATTCTTGGGCTGTAGAGGCACTGGGAAGTAAGCTGATTTGATATCAAGGATATCAACTTCTTGAGCAAAGGTGTTTCGGAACTAAGTGTTAAGCAGTTCTTGTAAGGCTTCTGTGAACTTTGTCACTGTGAATCTAGAAGGCGCATAAACTCCTTATAGGATCTGGACCTTGAGTTCTGCCATAGCACCGGGCATCTTTTACTAGTCACATCCCTCCACTTCCAAACAGACACTTGCTGAGTCTGAGTTTGGAAGTTTCACGCTAGCTTGTTCAGGTAATTATTACGTGGATATTTCTTTTAAACTCTTTCTGCCTGCCTGGTTTTCTGGGGCTGCCAAGCATCATGGCCAAGGATGGAATCAGTGTTGCTTTGAAGTTATGTTGTTACTCCCCTTTAGGCAGAGCTTCAAAGGAAAATTCACTGCAATGCTCAATAGCACCAGGAAGCAACTGGGATTGACTGAAAACTGAACTTTATCACAGAGACTTAGGCACTTACTTTGCAGCACACAGAGCAACATTGCAAGACAAAAGCCAGTGAAAGTGTATGTGCATAGTTAAGAATGTTTCTACAAATGAAAATCAAAATATCAGCATGGATTTTACAAAGGGAAGTCTTACCTCACTGATACCTTCTAGATCAGGGCTTCTCAACTTCAGCCCTCCAGCTAGTGTTGGACTATAAGGAGAGCTGGTCTTGTGGCAGCAAGCATGACTTGACCCCATAGCTAAGTAGGATCCACTCTGGTTGCATATGAATGGGAGACTTGATGTGTGAGCACTGCAAGATATTCCCCTCAGGGGATGAAGCCGCTCTGGGAAGAGCAGAAGGTTCCAAGTTCCCTCCCTGGCTTCTCCAAGATAGGGCTGAGAGAGATTCCTGCCTGCAACCTTGGAGAAGCTACTGACAGTCTGTGAAGACAAAACTGAGCTAGATAGACCAATGGTCTGACTCAGTATATGGCAGCTTCCTATGTTCCTATGTAACTTCTGTCATCCCTGATTGTTGGCCACTGTGGTTGGGGATGATGGGAGTTGTAGGACCGAACATCAGCTGGAGGACCAAGTTGTGCACTCCTAGATAAATATCATCAAGCATGTAGGTAGGAATGAGCATGTAGACAATGTATGCTTGGATCTTTAAACTCATTTTAACTCACCCAGGGTTGCTAAGGAAACATATTCATCACAGGATAAGAGGATGTGTCAATTAGTCATTAGTTAGCCAGGGTGAGGTGGAAGCCTCAGGCAAGGTTAGGGGCACAAGGGCACCAGCCTGCTGTCCAATGCAGTACAGACCTTCCTAACCTCACTGGGGCACAACGTAAATTTTTCCCTCCTTGCCCCACTGAGGCGCACATCTCCTCCTCCCCCTCCTCCCCATTGGAGCGAATGCCCCTGCCAACGCTGCCTGACATGGTCGGCATTGTCTGAGAGTGCTTGTGTGTCATCAGCAGCATGGCCTCAGCAGCATGGCCTGAGAATACCATGGGGAGCCCCCGGATGGAAGGGGAGCCATTATATTGTCCTTTGTCTCAGGCAGCAAAATGTCTTGGACCACCCCTGAATTCACTGAAGGAACGAATGGGTGTAAAAAGAGATCATTTCAACAATGGAGAGAGAAGCAGTGGATGTCTCAGGGGATCAGTACTACTGAATAAATATTAGATATTATGGATATCAGATAACATTAAAAAAGTTTTAGAGTCAAGTTAAATAGTAAAGTAGTCACATGTGTGGATTAAAGACAAGGGTTCAGGATGGCAACATCCCCAATGGGTCCTAAAGAGTGCAAAAATATCTCTCAAATGGAAGACAGAGTTGCAAAACTGAACACATTTTGTACAGAAAAGCTGCACATCCTAATTTAAAAAGAGGTGACATCAGGGGAAGTAACCTGGGCAGCATCTTTTGTGCTCTTCCAGTGTAGCATGTAAAGAGGAAACTAGCATATGCTCCCTGTAGTGAAATGCATGTGCTTCATATGTATCTGCTGCCTCCAGGATTTTCCTAACAAAGGTTCTGACAGAGATTAATTGAGGTATCCAATCACACAAATATTATTTTCCTGTGGCAGACAACCCTGCAGGGAACAGCATAGCAGAAATAAAGCACAACCTATGCAAAACTCAACTGAAATGAATAAGAGTTGTACAATATCATAAATGTCTCCTTAGTAAACCAGAATGATATATGTATCGTCTATATACGGCATTCTGCTCTTAAGCACCATAGGAATTCAGCTTTAGCCACTAGGTGGGGCTAGTAACTCTTATTAGGAATCAGGCTAGGGATGTGCACGAAATGGATTTTACATTTTGTTTTGAGCTTGAAACAAAGTACAGACAGCCAAAACGTTTCATTCAAACATTTCAGTCAACCCAGTTGTTTTGACAAGACAAAACTTGAAACATTTCAAGTGTTTTGGCCATAGGGAACAATTGGGAAACTCAAAAGTCCCCATTGTTCCCTATAGGTAGCTCCTAGGGACACCAAAGTGGGCTATATGGTTGGGCATGATGGGTGCTACCTACCACCCAAACCCACAAAAGAAATGGGCAAGCAAATTCAAACACATTTGTAACCTTACCCATAACTCCCATAGGATCGGGAGCCAGAGCCAGAAAACCAATAAGCAAGGGCCTCCAAAACTGGCCTCCAAAATGGCGCTCAAAATGTTAAAACATTTTTAATCAAAACAGGGTTGTTTTGTACCAAGCTCAAAATAGGCCCTTTATTTAAAGAGGGGTTTTTTTCCAAGCTCGAAACACTTGGAAATGCCCATTTCGAGTCAAAACGTTTCAAAGTCAAAACGTTTTCCACATCCCTAAATCAGGCTACCGAAATAATGTAGTGATGTCTATATTGGGAATATTGCACTGGAAGAGAGAGAGAGCTTGTTTAAAACAAAACAAAACAAAACAAAACAAAACAAAACAAAACAAAACAAAACAAAACAGGAAAATAGCTTCCCTTATACATTTCAGAGATAACTCATAGTTGTGTATAGTGAACCACTGTAATTTCACCACTGCTGCCACCGCCGAATCCACACTCCCAGCCAGTGAGTGCTTTGCTTGCAGCTGGGTGTGGCATGGGAAGCTGACCTTCTCACAAGCTGCGCTGTTGCGGTGGGCGCGTGTGGGCTGCAGCTGATCGGTGGGGCCAGAAGGAGTGTAGCAGGCTGCTTAGCTTGCAGCTTGAGTTAAGCAGGAGAAGAAGAGGGTGAGGTAGGCAGGGTGACTCATGGGCAAGGGGGGCAAGGGGGAGCTGGCCTTGGGGCCTTTGGGGGCTTCTCTGACCCTGTGGGCCCAGGTGTAATTGCCCTCCCTTGTCCAATAGTCCCTACGCCCCTCCATGCAGGATTAGATCCAAATAATCAAAGTAGTCTGTAAAGCATCCATTCCTCATCTTACACCGAAGCAACTTTCTGTTTTTTCAGAAATGTTACTCACATTGGCACTCTTTCATCCTCACTGTTGCTCATGGCATTCTGTAAAGCACTGCATGCAGCAAGAAGAAAATAGCTTTGGATGTTTTGAACACGTTTTGACATGTTCAGTAAGGTTTGGAGATCTTGTTTTATGTTTTGAGCAGAAAAGTGGGATACAAGAGGCTTAACATAAATAGTAGTAATGACTAGAAATGCTGAATACAGCAGATCTTCCTGCGTAATGGTTACACACTATTGCGGTATGAACATGACATCATTAAAAAAATTGTTTATTAACCAAATGTACCTTTTCCTATTCAGCTCTTTTCTTTTTGTAGTGACTCAAACCAACAATTAGTCTAGTTCAATAAAAGCATGCTGTGATGTGCTGGGGGTGGGGGAGTATCTCATTTATCAGACCCAACACTGGCCTGCTTTCAAGGTCACGGACATTTATGTCAGAAGGTAAACAGCAGCACCTCATGTAGCCTTGTTCTGCCATTCGTTCTTTTATAAGGCTCCATCCTGAGTGTTTGCTCTTACTAGTCTTCTCTTGAGCATGAAACTGTTCCAGATTGCCCAGTTTCTCTTTCTCACATAAGTGCAGCCCTTCTTTGCATCTAGTTGTTCTACTACTACGAATATTTGTATACCATATTTAGATACTGCTCTTCAACCAAAGTTCTCAAAGTGGTTTATTATTTATTTATTTATTTATTAGATTTATATACTGTCCTTCCAAAATGTCTCAGGGCGGTTCACAGCATGATAAAAACAATTAAAACAAATTAACAATTAAAAACTATTAAAACACAATAAAACCAATAAAACAGCTAAAAGCCCTGAAAATCAGGGCAACAATTTAAAACAATTTAAAACAGTTAATCATTTAAAACCCTGGTTTACATAGATATAAATACATACATACATAAGATGGCACCCTGTCCCCAAAGGGCTCACAATCTTAAAAACAAAACAAAAAACAAACCACATCAAGGTAGACACCAGCAACAGCCCCTGGAGGGATGCTGAGCTGTGGTTGGATAGAGACAGTTGCTCTCCTCCTGCTAAATGTAAGAGAATCACCACTTTTTAAAAGGTGTCTCTTTGCTCAGTTAGCAGGGGTTCTGCTGCTATTCACATAGCAGCAGAATTCACATTCACATAAACTATAACAAATTCACTTTCAAATTAATATAAACTATAACAAAAATCTCATTTGGAGATTTAGAGATCCACCCACTTCTGCATGATATGGCAGAGGGGGAATGACTTAACGAAGCATGCTCAGGGTCCATAGCATGGTCTAAAGATGCATGGTGCAGCTAACTTTCTGAAGCTAAGCAGGTCTTGGTGTGGTCAGTGCCTCAGTGGAGACCCATGTACACTACATTTGGGGATGAAGCTGCAGCTCAGTGAGCATCTGCTCTTCATGCAGAAGGTCCCAGGTTCAATCCCTGGCATTTCCAGGGAGGGCTGGGAAAGACTCCAGTCTGAAATCTTAGAGAAGCCACTGCCAGTCAGTGTAGACAATACTAAGCTGTGTGGACCAATGGTCTGACTCAGTATGAGACAGCTTCCGATACGGATGTGCTAGTCGGCTCGCTTTGAGCCGGGCTCGACATCAAGCCGGCCTGGTTTTGGCAGTCCAAACCAGTCTAGTCACCCAAAGGGGAGTGCCAGTCCAAACTGGACCGACCCCCATTTCAAAGAAGCAGCTCACGTGCTGGCTTGGGCAGGGGGTATAATTGTAAAAGGGAATCTGGTGAGGATTCCTCTTTACAAGTAAAGAGCATTCCCTAGATTAAATGCAGTGGGGGTGAGAAAAAATGTATTTTTAACGTTTAAAATTCAGGCGCAGTGGGTGGCGGGGATGGCGGATGCAGAGGTGGCGGCGGCCACATCACGGCAGATACATTGGAGGCAGCGGCAGGGACTCCTGCAATATCCCCCCGCCACTGGCCACCAAATGACAGCTGGGGGGCGCAGCAGGCGGTTCAGGCTTCTGCGCATGCACAGAGGCCTGTTTTCATGACCTCTGTGCAAGTATAGAGGCCATTTGTGAAAACAGGTGCATGGTGACACAAATGGCCTCTGCACATGCACGGAGGTCATGAAAACAGCCTGAACCATTGAAAACAGAACCACGAAAACAGAACCTGAACCATGAAAACAGCCTGAGCCAGCCCACTGCCCACTGAACCAGGCTGACCTGCTTCTATTGGCCCGCACTGTTCTCTAAGGGTGATTAATCACCTGGTGTTCCAGTCTGCCATGCCTTGTGTAATAGTTAACAAAGTTGTGGCCCTTTTCTTCCATACTAAGTCTACGTGTCTTCTTGAGCCGGGGTCTGGGGACAATGTTTAATTTTTGTTTTAAAATGTTTTAAAATTGTTAGCTGTTGTGTTATTGTTTTAATTTGTTTTAGCTTTTCATTGTTTTATAAGTTTGTTTTAATTGTAAACCGCCCTGAGCCATTTTGGAAGGGCGGTATATAAATCAAATAAATAAATAAATAAATAAATAAATAAATAAATAAATAAATAAATAAATAAATAAATTTGGGAGCCAGTGGGATGGTTGGAGGAGATGCCACTGCCACCTCTGATGTCTCCACCGCTGCTGCAGCCACTGCCACCATCTCCAAGTGCATGCCGCCTGAATTTTAAAGGTAAAAACTGCCTTTTCTCTCCCCCACCCCTTCAACTAATCTACGGCAGGGCTGCTCAACTCTGGCCCTCCTGCAGATGTTGGCCTACAAATCCCATAAAACCTGGCTACTGGCCACTGTGGCTGGGGATTAAGGGAGTTGTAGTCCAAAAAAAGGGGGGGGGCTGTTGAGCAGGCCTGCTAAAGGGAATGCCCTTTACTTATGAAGTGGAATCCTCGCCAGATTCCCCTTTACAAGTATACCTCCCCCCCACCCCCGAGCTGGCCCATGAGCCATTTCAGCCCAGTTTGGCCAAGCCTGGATCGGGTTGGTTTAGTTCGATCCAAATTCGAACTGAACCAGTATCATGGCAGGCTCACACATCTCAATGTTCCTATGACATCCAATGTTCCTATGACCCACTGATGCATGCAGCACTTTTTCTACTGCATGCTACCTGGAATTATCTCCTAGGACACACGTATGGGGAAGAAATTCAGTCTGAAATAACTATACGTGGTTACAATTGAGAGGAGAGCTGGTGTTGTGGTAGTAAGCATGAAGTGTCCCCTCTGCTAAGCAGGGTCTGCCCAGCTTTGCATCTGAATTGGAGATTTCACGTGTGAGCACTCAGCACTGTAAAATATTGCCCTTGGGGGATGGGGCCACTCTGGGAAGACTGTCTGCATACTTGCATGCAGAAAGTTCCAAGTTCCCTCCCTGGCATCTCCAGATAGGGCTGAGAGAGACTTCTGCCTGCAACCTTGGAGAAGCCGCAGCCAGTCCTAGACAATTCTGAGCTATATGGTCTGACTCGGTGTAAGGCAGCTTCCTATGTTCCAGTTGTGGCAGTTCCCATGACCACAACAACTGAGAAAGGTGCCGCCACAACTGTGGAAAGTGTGTTACAATATATTCTATTTTCCAGCATGTCCATGTAGAATACAAATTACTATTTCAATGAAGTGGAAAACTTGTGTCTTGCCTGCTGTACAATTTCACACAATGTGATGCTCCTTCATTAAAAAAAAACAAAAAGTCCTGGTGTGAAAAAACGTGAGAGTCCTGTCCTCATATTCAGATATTATGATGTACATGCACACAGATGTCTACAATTGTTCATGTTTCTGTGTAGCCCTATTCAGTCTGTATGTGTGTTCAGGTATCTGTACCTGAATCAAATCGCCCCTGATTTGTTCTGGGTCTGAATCTGGCCAGCTAGCACAAGGCGATTATTTTTGTCCACAAATCTCCCCGAACAGGTAGATTTGGGTACAAATCATTTTGTACCCAAATTGATTTGCTCAGACAGCAGGTGCAAGCAGTGATTCTCTCAGCAGCAGGGATGGAAGAATTCTATTCTCTTTTCCTCAGTCAGGAAAGCTGGAACAAAAAGCAGAGAATCCACTCCAGGCAGCAGGCAGGCAAGGCAAGGCAAAGCAAAGCTCCTCTCGCTCTCTCTCGCTCTTCTCCCGTGAGGCAGAAAGGCAGAATGGTGGCTGCCTGCCTCCTACATTTGAAAATGCCTCCTTCAAACTCCCACTCTTGTCCCTTCTTTGACCCTTCCCCCAGCCAATGTGGGGTCAGTCTCCCCAGCAACACAAGATTTGAATGGAAATGAGCATCTGGGATCAGGGGAGAATTGCCAGCCAATTGTTGCACACTGTAAATCACCAATCTGAAGCTTAGGAGGGCGGGATTTTCAAAAATATTTCCTGACGCAAGATGGAGACAGCAAGAGAGATCACCACAAAATGGAGGTCCAAATCTACAAATTTTTCAGATCCAAAATCTGGGTGATTTGATTTGGACCTGAATCTGGCCAGCTAGCACAGGGGTGATTTGTCTTGTCCACAATTCGCCCCAAACAGGTAGATTTGGGTACAAATCGTTTTGTACCCGAATAAATTTGCACATCCCTAATCTGTACACAGGTACATTTTTGTGTGTGAATGACTGTACATTCATTTATTTTCAAAGTGAACCTGTGTACTGGTCTCTCAAATGTGTGAGAAGAAGTTTACTTCTGTATGTGCATTCAACATAATGTATGAATAACTACATACATACGTGTGTACATACTGTAAACGGATGGTACATGCATTAACATAGTATGTGAATAGGGCTTGGATGTCAGGGGAAAGGCTTCTAGTCTACACCTTTATGACATGCTAGTTTTCTATATGTAAGATGTCTTTTTTAAATGTGCCAAATTACATAAGGTGAGCTCCCATCTGCAGTATGGAACACCTGCTGTAGGTAGATAGATTCTGCTCAGCATATGGACAAGTAATATATGCACACCAGGGATATACTGTAAACATTTTGTTGCAGGTCCATACTTGTGTGTGCATCATACATACACATGCACTGACTACAAGCCTAGCTACCACACCTATTGTTATTTATCACATTATCTTTTCTCCATTAGCTACTTGGAACTTCTCAGGTTATTGCTAAATGAGCAATAATTTCTTATGCACAATACCATTGAGCAAGAAATGCAGGTATCTCGATGCAGGTAGACATGATGTCAGCCAAACATGATGCAAGGGTGCAGGTAGACATGTGAGCCACTAATGCATGTAGACATGATGTCAGCTACTCAGGGTAGCTACCCTGGGGATAAGGATAGGAAACCATGATGTGCACAGCTTGAAATTAATGCATCATGCAATATGTTACAAAAGGAAAATGATATGGGGTTTAAAATGTTACAATTGACAAGTCTGTGGTGAGATACAATTTTAGTGCTATGCGATTTTCCTTATTTATTTTCTCATGATGTTGTTAGTGCACATATAAAAGTATAATACATAGTTGCATTGCCCTATAGGATTTGGTCAACATGAAAGAAGGAGCCATTGGTTTTAATGTTTGATTGATTTTAAGGTTTTCAATGTAACTTTTATGGAATTTCATTGTATTTTAACTTTTGTAAACTGCCTTGAGATGCATAATGAAAGGTAAGTTGAACGATAAAAATTGAACGATCAATCAATCCATCAATCAACCAACAGCAGAGTGGTAATTTTAAACCAAGTTGAAATCCAATGTGCTATTTCCTGTTTGTTTGTTTGTTTACTAGAGAAATTTACCAGTGGCCTTCTGCCTCCACTCCAACTTCAGTGAATATTCACACTAAACTCAAATGCACTTAAGGGCTGCATTCACATGTAATACGGAACCACAGGTCCATTGGACCTGTTGTCCAATGCCCCTCCCCCCCCTTCTGAATTCAGATGTTTAGAAGAACTGCCTCTCTGAAGTCAGCAAGGTTGCAGAGAGGCGGGGTAGCTGGCTGTGTGGGCTTCTTTCTTGACAGAAGGACAGCCCACACAGCCAATTGGGCCAGAGTTGAGGGAGGAGCTTCCTCCAGAGTTCCCCTGCCTTTTGGCATCCAAATTGCCAGCACAATCCCTTTAGAAACTAGGGCTTCCACAGCCCACATGAAGATATCGGGGAGGAGTGCCGGGATTATGGAAATGGCGGCGAGTGAGAGGAGGAGCAGGTATGTGCCTGCTCTTCTCCTTGTTCAAGGGGCTGTGGAAGCTCTCGTTTTTAAAGGGATTGTGCCTGTGATTCAGAAGCCAAATTGCATTCCAGCACATCCCTGGTTAGGCTGAGAGATAAGTGGCTGACCCAGAATCACCCAGTGAATTCCATGGCTGAATGTGAAATTGAACTTGGGGCTCCCCAAGCCTATTCCAGCACTCTATCCACTATACCACACTAGCCCAGCCAGTTTGTAGAGCTCAGTTGTATAGCTACAATCCTGAGCTTGCTTACTTCTAATCAATAGCACATAGGATGGCAGCCACATAATCTCACTCTTTGCATACTAACTTGGAAAGATACATCACAGGGGCATATAGATTTTGGACACTGCCTCGGGGCAAGATTTGAGGCAGCCCCTGAAGTGGCCCCAGCTGCTGCTTGCCTTGGCGGGGGCCACCACCCACCCACTGCTTACACTGTTCCACCACCACACATCTGCTGCTCATGCTGCCACTCCCACCACCGACACTGTCAGTGTGGTCTAATGATATCACCATGCTAATGTGAGCACGCCGCCCCATCCCAGCAAGAACAGCCATGATGTCATTAGAACAGGTGTGATGTCATTAGAACAGCCATGATATCATTAGACCACGTCAGCAAAGGCAAGATGGGCAGTGTGAGCAGCGGGTGAATGGCGGGGGCTGCAAAGGCAGGTGGGCCCCGTGCCCATGGGGGGATGGGACGGTGCAGCAGGGCACACCCAGGCACCTCCGCACTCCCAATAGCTATGTGCCTGTAAACATTGCATAGAATCATGCTGCATGAAGCTTTCTGCTTTGCCTGACAAGTATGTGCACCCTCAAATAGAGCTGTTGCTAACTGGTAAGTTGTGAGCCATGAAACATGCAATAAGACTGAACCCTAAGAGCTTCTCTGTTAGTATAAGAGCACCACTTCCAGGGTGATTCACTAGCAGACACCCAGGAGTGAGTCAAAATGTGGTATTCAGTTTGAGAACCTTCTGCTCTTTCACTCAAACACACTTTTTCCATTAATGGCCCTTGCCCATGAGTAAGCATACAATAATCAGTGGTTTATTTCCAGAGGTCCTGGGCTGAATGTTTTATTTTTAGATTGCCTGTTTTTAGTTTAAAGTAAAGCTGCACTTTGCTCTTTGCCCTTGGGGCAATCCTTCCATCGGTGATTGCACAGATGAGATTTACGTATATCATTCAGTCTCAAACTATTCACTCAGCATTTTTATTTTTCTACTTATCCAAGCAGGAGTCCTCTAAATTATTGTTCTCCTTTTCCTTCTTAATGTCCACCTCCTGCTAGGGAAAGAGGTGGAGTTTCCTTATTCCCTTCCGGTCTCTAGTGGAAAACTAGGGCTTTTAATACATATTTCTGAATACTGCCAGTGTTTGGAATCAGAGTGTTGGATCCCTTAACAGCTTTCATGCATCCATTTGGGACAACCCATCTTATAAAGGTTTTTCTCTGTGGTTCAGAAAGTAGACAGTGCTGAAGTACAAACATAACCTAGGAGGAAGAATGAACTCTGTATTGGTGGTTTACCTGTGCTGATGCAAACCTGGCCAGAGAAGATCCAAGAAACAGGAAAAAGGATTACACAGGATCAGCTTTTGAACCCTGAAGAGGTAGGAGCATACATTTGTTTTTATGTCTCCGCTGGCAAAATAGAGCAATTTCATAATGATTGTTCCTGTCTTTTCAAAGTATTGGCATCATCTATTGAAGATATTTGCCTTCCTTGACTCTTGTAACTTTTCTTCCAGAAATTATAACCTACTTGGAAGATACTTCGAAAAAGAGGGACACATGCAAAGAAGAGAAATGGGGGAAAGTATAGGCAAAGATAACAATATTACTTTGAGTTTGGGAGTGCAACCTGAAGAAGAAGAAAACTTGGAGAGGCATGTCTGGAAGAGAACTTTTTGGCAAAAGGCTAATAAAATAAAATAAAATGGTTGTAGGTCCTTAGACTGAGAGATTTATTGTGGCATATGTTTTTGTGAACTAGAGCCTGCTTTCAGTTACATGAAGTGTTATTCTCAGTAGGGATGTGCATAAACCGAGGTTCATGCACTGGCACGGTGCTGTGGGGAGGGGAGTGGCGAGTGGGATCTTTGCTGCATGTTGCTTCCTGCTGCGGCAGCGCTCATCTCCCAAGAACCTGTGTGTGATGCCAGCAGCACACACATGGTGTCCAGCACACAGCATGGTGTTCTGACCATGCAAATGCTGCCTGAGCATGCACAGACCCCATGTGCATGCCGGCGCCATGGGTGTCTTGGTCATGTCAAATGGCAGTATATAAAAGCAACAAATAAGACATTGTCAAGTGGTCCATGAAGCCACAAATCACAGCTTACCTTCTTTGTGTCATTATGATACCATTTCTTAGCAAGGGCAGGAGTGAGGTCCTGTAGCAAAACTAGCAGGAAGCCATTCTTCTCATCCTGTTCATCTGCTATAACTGCCGCAAGCATCTCCAAACAGGGACACACACAGGCAGTCATCAGTGACTGCCGTGACTGCCCATGACTCCATCTTGCACTGCTAGCTGCAGCAACCAGGGATACCCCTTCCATATGATCCGGATGCCTACGCTGTAAAATTGGATTAAAGTCTAGAAAAACAGAATCTGTTGAAAGAACTAAGGCATGGGCCAAAGTGAAAGACACAAGAGACTGCTGTGAGCGAGATATTAAATTAAGGAGAACTGAGAAAAGCCACATTCTTTTTTTTTTTTTTGTCCTTATAAAAGTTAATAATTTAAAATACTTTTAAAATGCATGACCATTATTTGATATTTGATTGGTCAATTGACCAAATCAAATACCCAGCCTATAAAATACAACTCTCACACAGAGGGGGGAAATGTAAGGAGTGGGGCTGAAAAGCCAAAAATGAAGAGGCACTGACATTTCTGTCCCAAAGGCTGTTCCTGATCAATCATTAACCTGCATCCTCACGGAAAAATTGTTAAAAGTTGGAGATAATTTAAGGTCTGAGTGAGCCATTAGCTCTTTAGCAGCTAAGGCTGCTGTTCTACATAGGTAGCTTTGAGTAAAGGCCAATGGAAACCCTGGGATTTATTTCCAAGTAAACATGCAGAGGACTGGGCTGAAGGTTATTCTTGGTTTAGAAGGGTGAATATTTAGGAGGAGGAGACACTGATTCTCTTCAGTTTCCTTTTTTCCTATGCATGTCTACCAGAAGCCATTATTTAATAGATGTATGGCCTGGTACTTGAACCACTAATTCTGCTTTTTGCTAAACTTGCTGTACAAGATCCTCTGGATAATTCAAGTAGGTTCTGCCTTTGCTAGAGTTAAAATATGTTCTGGTGGATATAGATGTCAGTGACTCTCTTAGGGGCTCCAAGTTCAGGCACACCAAACCTCTTCAAATGAAGATTTCTGTCTGAAATAAATCAGAATTGATTCAGTCTGAATTTAAAATGAACTTAGGTGCTGCTTAGAAACAAAGTGACATTATCTAGCTCAGTATTGTCTACACAGACTGGCAGTGGCTTCTCCAAAGTTGCAGGCAGGAGTCTCTCTCAGCCGTATTTTGGAGATGCCAGGGAGGGAACTTGGAATGTAGAAACTCTTCCCAGAGTGGCCCCATTCCCCAAGCGGAATATCTTACAGTGCTCACACATGTGGCCCCTCCCATTCAAATGCAAAGCAGGGCAGATCCTGCTGAGCAAAGGGGACAATTCATGCTTGCTGCCACAAAACCAGCGTGCTGTGGGAGCTGCTTATGTTTGGTTTCACCCCATGCTGCTGCCATGGTGTTTTGTGATTAAAGCTCTGATGTCACACAGGTGGCGCAGCCAGTGGCTTGGATCTTCCCCATGTAGTTGCTCCCAACCTAAGATCAAATGCCACAACTGCCTGGAAAGGACCTGCATACCTCAGCCATACACTGCTGGGCTTTGTAAGGTAACAGCAGCAGCGTAGGATGAAACCTTGGAAAAGTGACTCCTTTGCCACTGCTGTAGTACATGAAGGGCACCTAATGAAGCTGCCAAGCTGTGGGTGTGCTCTAGCCATGGGCACCAGTTTAGGGTGCAGTGAGGGAGAAGGAAAAAGAGTCACAGCAACATCCAAAGACCTGCTCTTGGGGATAAACGTCAGGATAAAACTGTGAGAAAAGGAGTGCATCTTAAAAACATTTGCTTTGCTCTTTTAATACCTCAAAATAGCTAGAGATAAATATGCACCTGAGGAATAATCACATGTGGTCACATCAGGGTGGGGGTGGGGAGAGGATAGTGCTTATTAAATGACATTCCTATGCAAGTCCATGGAAATGTCATTGGAAACTGAAATGCAAGTGATGATAGCAGGAAAAATGTATGGGATCAAAACTCCATCTAGGTTCTGTGTGTTGAGGGCAGGGCTGACTCCAAAGGTTAGCAAGGGGGGGGGGTGTACCAAAATACCTCCCACTCTCTCTTTTGCTCCCCCATCCACCAGACTAGAACTTTACAGAAAAGTATCAGATAATACAGTGATCAGCCACTGATCAGCCACCCCAATAGATAGATAGATAGATAGATAGATAGATAGATAAGGATTTGACCAGAAGTGAACCCTGTCCTAACTGATAGGCTGGTGAACTCCAGCGCTCAGCCAATCAGCACATGAGGTGGGTGAGACCTAGAAGGCCATTGGAGAGGATCTTTGTTAGAAGAAGCTGGCTAGGACTTGGAGTGCAGAGGAGGACATGCGGCCATAAAAGCTGCAGGAGAATGTCTTTTCAGCAGGTCCCGGGGAAGCCAGGAGGGCAGAAAGCTTGAATTCTCATCCTGGATATGATGAGTTCAAGACAAAGGAAGACAGGGGCTTTTGGCTTCAGGAAGCAGTCTAGGGAAGAGTTTGTTTAGTCAGACTTGGTGTTAGACTTCTGTTTTCTTCTGTGTGCTTTGCATATCCCTGAAACTGTTCTAGGATTGTTTACCTTTAACATAACTAAGTAAAGAAATGCTAGCCTTTGCTCATCTAGCCATGGCATTGCAAAAGACTCTGCAAGCTTTTAAAGGTGCTTTTGTAATTTTCTACATCCCTGTTCTTTGCAACTGGGGTGCTTTATGAAGTATTCTTGCAGCCACTGAGTATTTTCACCTGTAACTAAAAGCTGAGGGAGCCTCAGACCAAAGCAATCTGTGGCATTTGAATAAGGCTTTTTCTTTCTTTTTGTTATTTGCATTTTACAAGTCTCTCTGAGTGAATCCTTTGGCTCAGGAGAAAGGGGGGGGGTTAAAGGGTCCCACCCCCCACCCCCGGTGCAAACACGCCTCAGGCTGGGTCATCAGCTACCAGTTTTTTCACCATATGTAGGCTTGCACGTGGAGGATTTTTAAGTATTTTTCCCATAGCAAAAGAAGGAGAGTTTCCCTGGGATTTCCACCCCAAGCCCAGGGAGGGACAAACTCTGAGATAAAGGGGGGGGGGGTGGCAGCCTTTTTTGAAACTATCTGAAACACAGGAAAATTTAAGGAAAAGCCTTGCTCAGAAAGCATAGAGGGGATGATTCAGCATTTTTCTTCCCCTCGCATGGGCTTCTCTGAGACAAAGGCTTTTAATCTGCTGCAACAGTCATAGCATATTATGGTCCCATCACATGAATTAATTATTTTAAAAGGCCTTCATTGTTTAAAGGAGCCTCATTCACCCACTCCTCTACCCCAAACAAGCAGCAGAAGCCACTGTAGCCAGGTAGGTAGGAGAGTTATTAATACCATCCCTCTATAAGTATTTAATGTGTAGCAAAACCCTCACTCCTCTAATAACACATACCTGCCAACATGTCCTTATTTTCCCATTCAGCTGAATGGTAAAATAGGGACATGTTGGAAGGTATGATAATGTCCTTTGCTCCCCCAGACAAGTTGTCCAAGAGTTGCTTCTGATTGGGGGTGAAGGGATAAAACCAAATAATGGACAAGCAACACATTATATTAAGCCTATAATTAGTGCTGATGAGTTTTTCTTTTTAAAATAGTAGCCATGTCTCTTCCCCAAGGATGGAAACTAGGGGGTGCAGGTATTGGCAACCCTACCCCTGCCCCAGTCTAGATTGGGATCTTCTGAGGCTGCTATTTCCCATGGTAGGGAAGCTGCAATTGGTGGCAATAGTAGCTTTTTCTCTTGGCAGATGGCAGCTGTGGGGGCCCAATTCAAACTGGACCATGGTGGGAAATAAGTTAAATCCCCCCTTCGTGGTACTGATGTGTGGCAAAGCCTGACCCGGCTGCTATTTTTAAAAGGGAAAAAAACACCACAGTTCAAAGAGGTGAATCTGTGGAGATGTTGTTGTGTTCCATTAAGAGCAGAGCCCGATGAGTCAGGGCAAAATCCCTGGAAAATACTCTGCATGACCCAACCCAGATTACAACTGAAAACAGGAAGAAGCCCAGCAGATAACTACAGAACATGAAGACAAGCTTCAGACAGTTGAGTCAGATGTACGCAGTCAGTCAGTATCTCTCTCTCTCTCTCTCTCTCTCTCTCTCTCTCTCTCTCTCTCTCTCACACACACACACACACACACACACGCCTCACCATTAAAACTGGACAAAAATGCAAATCCTGCTAAAGTCATAATAAATCAGATGTGTGATGAATTCGGGGCTCTTATTCATTTGTGGGGTCTTTTCTTTTTAATTTTGGCTTCAAGATTCAGCTAGGGTAGATTTCCCATTGAAACTAATGGGAGATGCAGCCTCTTTTGCCCTGAAAGCTTGCTGTGGAGAAGCTTAATTTTTGGTGTCCTAGCAAATTCAAAGCATAGCCCCTCCTCTCTCCTAAAGAGTTGACTGGAAATGAACCCTGTCCTGACTGGCAGGCTAGTGTCCTCCAGGGCTCCTTGCGTTAGAAAATTATATTTCTTTTGTGTGTTTTGCTTATCCTTGAAACCATTCTATCGTTGTTTACCTGTCATGTAACTAAGCTAATCCTGTGCCCATCCAGCTAAGGTGTTGCAAAGACTCTAAGGTTTTTAAATGTGCTTTTGTATTTTCCTACATCCATGTTCTTTGCAACTGGGTAACCACAATTTTTAAAGTGTGCTGACCCAACATCATCTGGGGTGCTTCTTAAAGTATTCTTGTAGTCACTGAGTATTTCTTTTACCTGTAACTAAAAGCTGAGAGAGCCTCATTCAGAAGATGTCTGTAGTATTTTGAATAACGTTTTTTTCTTTATGTCCTGTGCATTTTGGAAGCCTCTCTGAGTGGATTTTTAACTCCGGAAAGGGAGAGGCGAGAAGGGGGTTTCTCTGGTGCAACATGCCTCCTTTGTTCAGCAATTCTACCAGTTTTCTCACCACTTGTAAGCTTGCACGGGGAAGGTTTTTGTATACTTTTCCTGTAGGAAAAATGAGTGTTTCCCTGTGATTTCCACTCAAGCCCAGGGGGAGATTTAAACTCTGTCAATAATTGGGTGGTGGTGGCAGCCTACATCCTACCAGGATTATTGGAAAGTTTTGGGAGAAGCCTTTGCTCGGAAAGCATAGAGGAGATGATTCAGCATTTGTCTTCCCTTGGTGGGCTTGCTCTGAGACAAAGGCTGGTAATCTGCTACAATCACGTACTGAACCTCCTGGTAAATGCCAGATTACCTGAGGCCGTTATAAACCTTTTAACAGAAATAATGGGCTTCAATTAACATCTGGTTTCTCCCTTGTTGGCCTTATTGTAGATGGAAATGAAGATACTTGTACTCAAACCCAATTTCTGGGGGTTTGCACCATTGTTTTCCCAATATTTTCAAGCCACTTGCTCCACAGTAGTAGGAATTAGTAGTAGTAGTAATCAGTAAGAGGAGGAGGACAGAAGTAAATGGAACTCTGGAACACATGTGGTGCAGAAATGAACTTTTTCAGGTGAATACAAATACAACAAATATTTATATACCACTCTTCAACAAAAGTTCTCAAAGCATGGTGTGTGTGTGTGTGATATAAATAAAATGGCTCCCTGCCTCCAAAGGCTCACAATCTAAAAAAGAAACTTTTGACAAAGTTCCTCATCAAAGACTCTTGAGAAAACATAGCAGTCATGGGATAAGGGGACAAGTACATGTGTGGATTGCTAATTGGTTGAAGAACAGGAAACAGAGAGTAGGTATAAATGGAGAGTTTTCACAATGGAGCAAAGTAAAAAGTGGGATCCCCCCAGGGATCTGTACTCGGACCAGTGCTTTTTAATTTATTCATAAATTATCTAGAAGTTGGAGCAAGCAGCTCGGTGGCCAAATTTGCAGATGATACCAAACTATTTAAGGTAGTTAAATCCAAAATGGATTGTGAGTAACTCCAAAAGGATCTCTCCAAACTGGGTGAGTGGGCGACAAAATGGCAAATATGGTTCAGTGTTGGCAAGTTTAAAGTGATGCACATTGGGATGAAAAACTCCAACTTCAAGTATATGTTGATGGGATCTGAGTTGTCAGTGACTGACCAGGAGAGGGATCTTGGGTTCATGGTGGACAGCTTGTTGATAGTGTCAACTTGATGTGTGGCAGCTGTGAAAAAGGCCAATTCCATGCTAGGGATCATTAGGAAGAGGACTGAAAATAAAACTGCTAATATTATAATGCCCTTATACAAAACTATGGTGCGGCCAACCTGCATACAATTCTTGTCACCACATCTAAAAAAGGACATTGTTGAATTGGAAAAGGCGCAGAAGAGAGCATTCAAGATGATCAGGGGCCTAGAACACCTTCCTTATGAGGCAAGGCTACAAGACATGGGGCTTTTTAGTTTAGAAAAAAAATGACTGCAGGGAGACGTGATAGAGGTCTATAAAATCATGCATGATGTAGAGAAAGTGGATAGAAAGAGAGAAATGTTTCTTTCACACACATAACACTAGAACCAGGGGTCATCCCATGAAATTGGTTGCCAAGAAATTTAGGACCAACAAACAGAAGTACTTTTTCACACAACACATAATCAACTTGTGGAATTCTCTGCCACAAGATGTGGTGCTGGCTACTAGTTTGGATGGCTTTAAGAGGGCTTTGGATAACTTCATGGAGGAGAGGTCTATCAATGGCTACTAGACAGAGGGCTATAGCCATCTCCAGTCTCAGAGGCAGGATGCCTCTGAATACCAGTTGCAGGGGAGTAACAACAGGAAAGAGGGCATGCCCTCAACTGTAGGCCTGTAGGCTTCCAGCAGCATCTGGTGGGCCACTGTCAGGGGTGTATCTATGGTACGGCAGGCAGGGCACGTGCCCCAGGTGCCACTTGAAGGGGGCGCCATTTTAAAAAATTAAAAAATTTTTTGAAATGGCTGATGAAAACAAAATGTCCACCATGCATGCTCAAATGGCCTCTGTGAGGCCCTAGGCCATGCCAGGCCTCACAGAGGCCATTTGAGCATGTGTGGTGGCCATTTTGTTTTCAGCAGCCATTTTTTAAAAACCCATTATTTTTAAAAATGGCCACTGCACATGCTAAAATGGTCCCTGAGAGGCCCTAGAGGCCAGAGGGGGAACCTCTGCAGACACCCCCCATGGCCTTTAGGAAGCCCCCTGAAGGGGCTACAGGTAAATATACAGGTAAATACAGGTGAACCGCCCAGAGACACAAGTGTGGGGTGGTATAAAAGTGTAATAAATTAATTAAATATATAAATATTTTAAAAATAATATAATATAAAGCACTGTACACATATTTAGTTTGATACTATGTACAGAGAATCAGGGCTTGTGAATACTGAGCTGAAGCTTATGAGCTAGGATTGTATTCATTGGCTGTTACTTTGCTTCTTGTGATAAGTGAGTTAAATGTGATGTCTTAATAATATGGCTATTAATGGTGAGTTTGTCTTTGAATCAGTGTGAAATCCTTAGTATTAAGGCCCACTGGGAGTTTCTTGCTCTCTTTCTCTCATTTTAAATGTCTTTCTGAAATATTAGAATATATTCCAAGCAGTGACACAGTTTACTCTGCATATCCTTTAATTATTTTCAGAGTATCTGGGAAAAGTCAAATTCTCCATTGATTTTTAAAACTTATGTAATAGTGATGCTACAATGCATAGTAGAGAATTAGACAGGCACTTCTGTTTAGTTTTCCAAGTGCATCTCCACATAGTATTTGAGTATTTCATGAGCCACAACATACTGAAATTTGTAGTTTTCCAGCATTTTTTGGTCTGGCTACATCTACTGTTAAATAGTTTTTGAAATATTAAAAGATTAACAAGCTTGACTTGTATTTTTGAGCTGATATTATGGTAAAGTTATCTGAAAGATGGGTGTCAGATGTTTGGACAGGGGGCGCAATTTCAGTGCTTGTCCTAGGTGCTATTTTCCCTAGATACGCCTCTGGCCACTGTGTGAAACAGGATGCTGGACTAGATGGGCCTTGGGCCTTATCCAGCAGTGCCATTCTTATGTTCTAAGTTAGACACCAGCAACAGCCACTCAAGGGATGCTGTGCTGGGAATGGGTAGGTCCAGTTGCCCTCCCCCTGCTATTTTTTTTTAAAGAGACCCACCACTTTAAAAGGTACTTCTTTGCTCAGTTAGCAGGGGAGATATGAGACATCCTTTCAAGTTACCTTTTTTGAAGTCTTCGTGATTCTTAGCATTAAAGTATTCCCTAGCTACATCCATACAGACACAACACAGATATTCACATTCCCAAATGGTAATCACTCATCTGAAAAGGATAGTGTTTGTCCTCACCATTTAAAACAGTAGTAGGAAAGAATATTCAGAGGTAACACACCTCCTGAAAGCTCTACCTAGATGTGTCAACAAGTACATATTATCTCTACTACATCATTTTCTGTGTGGGAAGCAAGTGTGACACACATCCCTGTATTTCCTGGCAAGACTTTCTTCCTGAGAATGGGACAGTCCACACCTACAGAGAGCTGGGAAGTGCACACATTTATCAACTCTGCTTCAAAAGACTTCTTCTTGCCAGCCTCCTCTCCTACTTTCCCCAGCACAGAGATAGCAAATATAAAGGCAGAAGAATCTCTGGTGTGTTATAAGTATGAAGGGCAGCCCAAAATATAACATTTGGAGTCAGGGCACATCAGCATAAATTTCTTCTTATCACTTTGCCCATTCCATCTTTGAATGGGAAGTTGCATATTTTAAGCTTAAAAATACTTAGAATGAGTCTATTCCTTAACAAGCATTTGCATATTACTCTTATAAGGGGTTGGCACTCGGTTCATTGATATTTCATCGATAATACTAAACTGCTTGGAATGCCCCTTATTGCAGGGTATCTTCTATCTTGCATGAAGACAAAGCTGGTTCTCAAAAGACATTTAATCTTGAGTACAGACAGCTGAAGTACAAAATACATGCCTACAGTATCAGGTATAAATAGCATGATTTACAGGTTAATGTAAATCTACTATGTCCACATTTCAATTTCATATTTTACTGTCTGACATAAAGGAAACTATATTCTGTTAGGCCTTTTGAAGTCTGAGCTCTGAAATCTTCAGGTCTTCTACAAATGTGACCCCATTCAACATTTTGCTGTACTGCAAGTTTTTCTGCAGGGTGGGTTTTTTAAAAAAATTGAAACTAACCTCATTTAAATTGAAATTTCTGTACACGACCTCTTTCAATTATATGTAGTAAAATCTTTGTCATCCTTTGATGTCCTAAAGCCAATTTTCAGTGCTTTTACTCCAGAGCAGTGTCACCAAATCCCTTGGGATAACTTTGGAATAAGTTGAGGACTGAAACCCTAAAGAACCTGGCAGTTTTACCCTGGGAGTAAAAGAAAAAAAGAAAATGGGGGGAAATGCTGACTCTTAAGGTTGTAACAAATAAATGTGCTCCCATTTCAATACTCTGACCATCCTTTTCCACTTATTATCTAGCACTGCAGGCCTTCAACTATAAGCAGAAACCAGGATTTGTTTTTGTTTTTACCACTCTCTACGTTTTCTCACTTGTGTGCTCATAAACACACAAAGATCTTTCTGGTGTGATCCCGCCTGCCCCCCCCCCGCCCCACAAAGTATTTGATGATATTGTGTGTCCTTCTTATGACCTCTGTGGCTTTAACAAATAACACAGTGTGTAGACTTTACTACAACATGCCAATTACGTTGAATGCCCAGATTAGAGAGTAACTTGATGATGTTAGCCCATGACTGGATTTCCTCCGGGCACAGAGTTAATGTGAAATGGAACAGCGTACAGTTCTAAGCATATTCATTCCCAGTATGTTATAAAGATAATGCACACTTCCTCATACAATATTGTGCGAAAACCCTTTTACAAGCAGGTCAAGTATTATTAACAATCACATATTGAGACATCCAACTTCTCTCTCTCCTTCCAATGTCCCAGGATCTTTCCCCCTCTACCCCACTTTTACTCCAGTTGAGCACAGATAGCAGAAGAGAACAAGAACATAAATAACTGTCTGGCACTGACGTGCCTCATGTATTCATCATATAGTACAGGGCAGCTTTAGGGAAAGGAATGCACAAGGGAGTCTGTGTTCCCACCCACCAGGGGTGTAGCGAGGTTCCCGGCGGCCAGGGGAGAAAGCTAGGCAGGGTGCCCTGAGTGCCAAAACCATGCCCCCTTCATCTGCAAGGCCCCCCACTAATTACCTCTGGGGGTGGGGGGCTGCACCATTGCCAATACTTCACAGGAGAGCAGCAGCGGTGAGCGGGCTTCTCCCTGGCTTCCCCCCACTCTACTACCGGCTGGCGTGCAAGCTTCCCTTCTTCCATACAGCGCTTCTGTATGGAGACTGTTGCGTGCTGTGATGTCATGGCATGCGATGGTCTCCATACTCAAACAGCACAGGCGTGCTATTTGGAGGAAGGGAAGCCTGCGCATTGGCAGTAGTAGAGTGGGGGGGACAAGGGGAGACTGCCCTGGGGGCCCTTGGGGGCATCTCAAACCATGTGGGCCCAGGTGCAACTGTCCCCCCTTGTCCAATGGAAGCTATGCCCCATGCCACCCATTTCTACTTAATAGACAATGCTGGGGCCTCCCTGGCTGACAAATTGACTAATGAAGCACCAGTGCAATGGGAGAAGCACCCGTGCTTCTGAAAAGTCCAACTGATTTAGTTGCACCCTAAATTGGCTCGGTAATGGGAGCAAATTTTGACAACCGTTCCTTCCTTAGGAAGTGCTCTCTGCCACCCAAAAATATGTCCTGAGGGCTGTGCAGCCCTCAGTGACTTCTTTTCAGGTGATAAAGGGCTTTGGGGGAGGGGAGGAATGGTGGAGGTCACTTAAAAAACAACAACAACCCACCAATTAAACACACTAGCACTGGTTTGATAGTCTGGAATTCTTCAGAAACCCTGGTGCTACACCATTGCTTCTCCCACTGCACTGGTGCCTCATTAGTCAGGATGTCAGCACCTATTTTTATAGCAACTCCCTATTTTTTCAGGTTATCTGCAGGGCTGTCTCCTATATGTCACTACAGATGCATGTGTTCTTGCTCCTTTGCTTTTCCATGGTTTGCCTTTCTTTTTGCTGAGACTGACAAAACGTGGGTGCTGTGGACAGCAAAATTACAGCTGGAAAAACTCAACCATTGGTTTTCTCTCAACTTCAGAAAGAGTCTGTTGACAGCATTTCGACCGCCTTAGCAAAAATAATAAAGTTCATGTTAAGTGAAAATCGGTTGGGTGTCTTGTTAGTTTTGCATCACTGAATTATTCTGTGCTTTGGAATAGCTGCACTCCTGCCTAATATTGACAGTAACCACTTAATAAGTTTGCAACTGGAAGATTAAATGGCAGAATATGTTTGCAACATTAGCCAACCACCGAATGCTGGTCTAATTATCCTGGGATCCATTACAGGTATGTATACTGATATGATTAGGGCCTGAGGTAAATTTCTAGTAGCATTTTAAGAATCTGTCTTACTGTGTGAACAATAAATTTTGCATTATAAGGTCAAAATAATTTAAGAAAAATAATTACAGACAGACGATTATAGGGCATGTTTGGTTCCAAATAAATACAGTATCTGTTCCTTTCACATCCCATATATTTGAAGTGAAATAAATTCTCTGGGCAGCATCAAGACTAAGTTAGTCATGGCTAAGTCCCATTAAACGTAATGTTAGTCATGACTAACGTCTCATTGATTTCAGTGGTGCTTAATCATGACTAACTAGTCTGGATACATTCCACTGAACTTCGTGAAATTTAATGTTGTCATTGATTAAAGGGAAGTACTGCTTCTCTCTCTCTCTCTCTCTCTCACACACACACACACACACACACACACACTCACTCATGTTGTATTTCTAAGGTCATAAGAAGGGCAAAGTTGGTGAAAGTTTAAAATGTAACATTTTAATGTGGGGTTAAACAGTAACATGTCTCTTACAAAGTATGTAGTGTTAGTAAGAAAAGCATAGTTTGGGACAGTTTCTGTTCTGCTTTGGTGGAGTTACGTCAGTGTTTCAGTCTAGCAACTCTGTATTGGTTATAGAGTGGAATGTTGTAGCTTTGAACAGGCTTGTCCTACTTCTCAGCTGACATTACTGTATTCAACATGTGCATACCAAGAACCCACAATGTGCAATAAACTAGGGTTGTGGAAAATGTTTCGATGTCAGAACACTTTGACTCGAATCAGGCCATTTCAAGTATTTCAAGCTAGAAACAACACACCTTTTTAGAAAAGGGCCTGTTTGGTGCTTGGAACAAAACAACCCTGTTTCAATTTGAAACATTTCAAACTTTCGACAACCATTTCCCTCTTGCTCAGAGGCGTATCTAGGGAAAATAGCGCCTAGGGCAAGCACTGAAATTGCGCCCCCCTGTCCAAGCATCTGACACCCATCTTTCAGATAACTTTACCATAATATCAGCTGAAAAATACAAGTCAAGCGCGTTAATCTTTTAATATTTCAAAAACTATTTAGCAGTGGACTTAGCCAGACCAAAAAATGCTGGGAAACTACAAATTTCAGTATGCTGGGGCTCGTGAAATACCCAAATACTATGTGGAGGTGTACTTGGAAAACTAAACAGAAGTGCCTGTCTAATTCCCTACTATGCATTGTAGCATCACCATTACACAAGTTTTTAAAATCAATGGAGAATTTGACTTTTCCCAGATATGCTGAAAATAATTAAAGGATATGCAGAGTAAACTGTGTCACTGCTTGGAATATATTCTAGTATTTCAGAAAGGCAGTTAAAATGAGAGAAAGAGAGCAAGAAACTCCCACTGGGCCTTAATATTAAGGATTTCACACTGATTCAAAGACAAACTCACCATTAATAGCCATATTATTAAGACATCACGTTTAACTCACTTATCACAAGAAGCAAAGTAAGAGCAAATGAATACAATCCTAGCTCATAAGCTTCAGCACAGTATTCACAAGCCTTGATTCTCTGTACATAGTGCCAATCTGAATATGTGTACAGTGTCTTATATTATATTAATTTTTTATTTTTTTTTTACCTGTAGTCCCTTTGGTGGGGCTTCCTAAAGGCTGTGGGGGGTGGTTGCAAAGGTTCCCCCTCCCACCACTGGCCTCTACCATTTGAGCATGTACGGTGGTCATTTTAAAAAATAATCTTTTTTTTTTTTTAAATGACCACTGAAAACAAAATGGCCACCGCACGTGCTCAAATGGCCTCTGCAATGCCTGGCAAGATCTAGGGCCTCACAGAGGCCATTTGAGCATGCACGGTGGCCATTTTGTTATTGGCAGCCATTTTTTTAAAAAAAATTACAAAATGGCGCCCCCCTTCAAGTGGCGCCCGGGGCACGTGCCCTGCCTGCCCTACCCCTAGATATGCCTCTGCCATTGCTGATTGGTTTTCTGACAGTGGCTTCTGATTGGCTTGTGATCTCCTTGCTTCTTGATTGGCTTGTTATCATACAAATCAAGTGTTGTCATGGGCAACTGTGCCCCCATTGGCTTGAGGAAAGGGAGGAGGGAGTGAGGGGAGTGGGGAATACAAAAGGAGGGAGTTTCAAAATGTATTCAACGGGACTGGGAGGCAGAGAGAGCCCTTATAGTCTACCTCTCTTGGATACACCAGGAGAAGAGGAAGGAAGGTTTGATTTTGTGGTTTTCTCAGCACCAAGTATAAGATGCTGTCTTTTTGCTTCTGCAACTATCCGGTTTTGCTGGATTTCAAATGGACAAAGGCAGAACTTGGGTGCCTTCCTTCCTTGTGGTTTAGTTTGTTTGTGAGATAATGCAGTGGGGAGAAATGGACAGTGGCAGTGCCCTCTCTCTCTACCAATATTTCTTGGTGATTGCTGTGATGAGCTCCATATCTAGCCTTGAGACTAACTTGTGCTTCACTCACTGCTCTGCAATCTGCATTCTGTATTGCAAGGGGTACTAAGTCAAAATGTGGCTGAAGTTGCTCTAGCTGAGCTTATGGCTATGCTTGCTTGTAAACATGCTGCTGTGGCGGCAGCTGCAATGCTTGGAAGTAAAGTAAGGAGTCATAATTTTGTATAAGAGCAACTTGTGCCAATGTTATTGCAGTGCGGGCACTATGGCTGGCCGTGGATTCTGGGTCAGTGATTCTCTTTTGGCCATTTCTGGATGGCGTTTGAAAAAAATATGTGTTTTAATACGTTGGGAGGGACAGATTCCCTACTGTATGCTTCTGCAGTGTTTTTCAAGGCAGGGTTACAAAATGCATTGCAAATTGCAATGCAAAATTTATATGCATGTACTCTGTGAGTGCAGATTGTTCTGGCCATAGGGAACAAAGGTGAAACTCACCCAATTGTTTCCCTTGGGTTGGCACTAGTGTCACCAAAGTGGGTTGTGTGGTAGGTCATGATGTGTGCTACCTACAACCCAAACCACAAAAGAAATGAGCAAGCAGGCAATTTTAAACATTTTTTTAACCTTTCCCCAAAACCTCTATAGGATCCTAAGGGAGGATTTGTTTCTGACCACTCCACACAGATGTATATTATAGGCATTGTGAACTTTAATTATGGGTGCCTTAATCATAGTAGTCCCTGATCATGGGCAGGTGAGTGCAGGCATGCGAGATTCCCCACAATAGCATCACTGGTGAACAACCAGAGACACCATGCTAGTGAAAAGGAGGGGGGGGGCTTTATAGAACAATCTCTCAGGAGTATGTGGGCCACAGGCAAACTTCCTTTAAGGTAGTCAATTTTATGGCTTGAAGAGCTCAAGCAGATAAACATTTGTGTTGTTCTCAGGCCCCCCTTTGAAAGGGGGAGGCAGTGATTACAAGGTGACTTCTGCCTCAGCCAAAGATTGTCATCCACACACTCTAGGCTGATTGATGTTGCAGATAAATGTTTAAAGTTTGAGTAATAAAGTTGTAGTCTAGTTTTAATTGATACTGCCTCATTCCTTATTCAGGGATCCAGGTGAAAACTTTTGCCTCAGTTTCTGAGGCAATTTTCAGCCCCACATTTCTGAAAGGAGGACATGCACGAACAAAGTTTTACTGGTATAAACCTCACCTCTAACACAGGCTGCAGGTGCTCCAGGCAGAACACCTAGCAATGCTCTTTAAAATTCATTTTTTAAAATTCATCCACTATTGCCCCACCCCTCTTTGTTACAAAGGAATGAAGTATTTATTATTTATCAAATTATATTATATTATTTATTTATTAACAACATATTCAATTTCCAGATTTCCTGTGCAATGACTGGCTGTGTACTAAATCCCCAGGCATAGCTGCTTGGATAAGATGTAATATGGTGAAAATGTTGTGTTTAGAGCAACTCCATATCTACACTGAAACTGTAATCTAGTTCTCAGTCAATGTTTTGATTGATCTAGGTTTCAGAATTTTATATTCCCAGTCTTTGGGGGAGTAGCTTTATTCATCTTGAGATTTAGCTCATTGGTCAGTGATTGCACAAGAAATTTGGAAATTTAGCTCATGCCTTAATCATGCCACCTCTTGGATGGCTATCACAAATAAACAGCAGTAAACACACACATACTGTTGTTCCTCCTACATATACAGATACTATGACTCTGAACAGATGTGATGTGTGGGAGAGTGGTGTCATTACATAATACTCTGCAAGTCAGAACAGCAAAATAGACTATTTAAAAACTCAACAGGAACTTGGCGCCTAACAGAGCACTCCTACAGAAAATAAAATGGGAGGCAACAAATTCCACTGGAAACCTGTATCCTGCAATCTTAATTGGTTTTGTTCTTCAATACCCTTTGAAAAAACAACTATTGCAACATCAGACACCTTATAAATAAATACAGATAACCATGATTAAGCACTCATCACAAGTGCTGAACCACAGGATGCTTACTAGAGCTATGCAGCCGTATCGGTCCGTCAGGCAGGTCGGAGCTGATATGCCCAGTCGGGAAGTTGCAGAATGAATTCTGCAAGACAGTACCAACTAAAATCCCTCCTTCCAATGTGCCTGTTGGAACTCCCCCACACGCCCTGTCCTTGGTCTCTCTTTTCCTATCTCCCTCTTTTACTTGGGACTCTGTGGCCAGGGACAGCAGGCATGATGTCCTCTTCACTCCTATGGAGCACTGCAGCCAGCTGTCTGGTGAATGGCCCTTGCTTGAGCTTCTATCCAAAAGGCACATTTCCCCCCTTTAAGCTCTTCAGGACCCTGGTGCAGTGCACTGTGGGGTGTGTTTCTGTTGCATAGAGCTAGTATTTATGTCTATTAATGACCAGACAAATCACAAGCATTGGAGCAAACCAAACAACCCTGAACAACACATGAGAGGGGGTATGAATTGCCCTTGTTTATCACTTAGTTTACACAGGAATTGTGTAAGTGATGGGTTGGGAAGAATGGGGTTAGCTCAGTTTCATAGTTCTGCATCTCCATCAACTGAATGAACTGCAGTTGGGTAAATCACCTGTTAGGCTGTTTGTTTTGTTAGTAAAGCTCCTGTAAAAGCAGTCACAAACTGAGACGTCCAAATGCTCTCATATAGATCACCAAAGAGAGTGGGTGAGAGTGCTCCTGAGTTTAATGAGACTAATCAGTAACTGAAAATAACAGGAGCTTTAAAAAATAGAAATTGGCAGGAAAGTGGCAAAAGAAGTAGCAACATTTTAGAATGTATCACACTTTTTTCCCACAGGAGAATACGTTTTCCTTCTGGTTGAAGCTACTACATACATTTTGTAGTGCTACATAGCCCAACACTGAAATTAGACATTTGAAGAGTTCAGCACCAAAGTCCAGATGGTAGAAGTTATTAGTTAGAACATTTAAAAGTAGAAGAACCAGCCTAACATTCCAAACTTTCAGTTGCCTCTGTCTAATTCATATGATCCCAAATGTGGTTTGAGTGAGTCCTTGATTGCAGGGTAGTGGATGAGTGACTACAAAACTTTAAATCCTGACATTTTACCACCACTACCCCTCCAGTCCCAAAGGCATCCAAGAGGCTGGC
This sequence comes from Hemicordylus capensis, assembly GCF_027244095.1. NCBI lineage: Eukaryota > Metazoa > Chordata > Lepidosauria > Squamata > Cordylidae > Hemicordylus > Hemicordylus capensis. Next base: position 302,333,860 of record NC_069659.1, on the reverse strand, counting down.
AGTGAAAGTGTGTATTAATGTCAGCTTCCACTGATAGTTCATGGACAATTCAGCTTATACCCAAAAGATGAATGAACCAGCACTTGTTCAGCACTCAGTGCACTTTTAGGGTTATAAGAATCTGGCTTTACACAAGTTTTCTGTGTATTCTCCCTTGTGGTTGTGTATGAGGTTCTAAAATGCAGTTGTTTAGGAGTAGTCGATCTATGTAACACAGGGTTGAGTCATATGAAACAACCAGAGAGGTTCAGTGTTTCTAATGCAGGACAACTGCTTTTCTTCAGTTACATTTAAGGAAATGTACGTGTCTAAAAATACACAGTAAGCAAGTGCTCTTTGGGAATGACAGCACAGCTTCTAGGTGTTTGTTATGTGGTTTCAGATCCATAAATAACCTTCCAACATTACAGAACATGTTTGATTGATCTGTGGTGCAAATGTGAAGACCTAACTTTAAAAAAATAAAAATAAAGCATGAAGCAGCACTTCGACTAAGAAAACCTAATGTTCTTTCGCAGTCAAGAACAAAGATTACAAAGCACTTATAGCTCAACACAGATTTTTTTAAAAAAATACACAACAAATCAATAACTGTGTATACAAAAATATGGGGAAAGATCATGCATTTACAAAAGTATTTATTTATTGAGGACACTTAATACCTCATTATTCAGCTGACCCAGCTTCCAGAGGGGCTTGCAAAGGAGAGTTTTGAAAAATAGAATCACATTACATACAGACATAAAAACAGATTTCAGAGAGCAGATGAACACCAGTGTTAAGACCAACTACAAGACCAACTACGACTAAAACGCTGGGGAGAGGGGAGGAAAGGTCTTCAACCAGTACTGAAAAGAAAGCATGTTCAGTGCTGGGCTAGCCTTCCTAGGGAGACAATTCCAGAATTCAAAAAATGGAGCACCATAACCAAAAAGGACCATCTGATTTATGATCACCATCTGCTTCACTTCTAATGGTAGGAAAACCTGGAGAAAGGTCTCTGAAAATGTCTTAAAACTCAGGCAGGCTTATGTCCTTATCATACTATTGGTGATAGAAACATGGCAGAGTTGTGGAAGATTCCCAAGAAAAAGAAGTGATCTTTGTTCAGGTTTTCCTTGGTAAATAGACATTTAATAAGATGAGTATACCTATAGTAGTTGTAAGTTAATCTGTATCTTTCTCTCCTCTCTCCCATTAGCTTTGAATATTTTGCTTGTCAGATAAGTTGTTTATAAGGCAGAATCTATATGTTATATTTCAAGAGCATCTAGGCTCCAAGTTCCTTCCCTGGCATCTCCAAGATAGGGCTGAGAGAGATTCCTGCCTGCAACCTTGGAGAAGCCCCTGCCAGTCTGTGTAGACAATACTTAGCGAGATGGACCTATGGTCTGACTCAGTATATGGCAGCTTCCAATGTTCCTATGTATGTTTCCTCTGAAGAGATGCATATTTGAAGATGTAAATGACATGCCCAGGGGATGAGTTTTAGAGGTACAAACTCAGCATTTATGTGATTGATAGGGATATGAATGAGAGACTTTGTTGCCTTTTCCAGCGTGCTTCTAGCTTTGTAGAAAGGCATAAACAAGCAAGAAGACCATGCTTATTCTGTTAATTAAGGCTCTAGTACTTCACACACTCACCTTTGCATGAGAATATGATTATTGATTATCCTTTGGAATGAATGAACTCAGGGGCGTAACTATTATAGGGCAAGGGGAGACAGTTGTCTGGGGGCCCACTACCTTCGGGGGGCCCCCAGAGGCAAGTCACATGACTGACTCCCCTAGCCACGCACCCGCCCGGGCTTCCTTCAGTTGTATTCATCCTCCGAAATTGATGTGAGTGTTGACCTGGAGCTACCAGAACAGCATGTCTTTTACTATACTTTTTGTTACCACTATTCAGCCTCATTTAAGATTTCTTTACTTCATAAGCTGAGCTTCAGTTGGGGGGGCGGCATTTTAAAATCTTGTCTCTGGGCCCACTACAACCTTGCTACGCCTCTGAATGAACTATAAAATATCTGTGATATGTGCATTTCCACAAATAGTGATATCAGTCTATCACATTGTCCAATGACTGTTACATTAGCCTATATGGTATACAATTTATCAGCCCCTGAAAGTGGCTTTACTGAATACTTTAGGTGGAAAAGAAAAATATGTAGGGAGTATGGGAAACATACTCATCTAGCTTTCACTATTGACTTTCTGTTTACTCTTTCTCTGCTTGTGAAGCACAGCAATAAGCCATTAATTTAGAGTTGTCTGTCTCAATGGAACAATGTACTTTGGCAATAGATACCTTTGTGGTTTAGCTACATCAGTTTTGCTTCCCTTTCCTTGCAGGTGGTTTAAACAGCAGATGTGTTGACTGATTCAACAAATAGGGTCTTTCACAATGGGACAACTTTGACAAATACCTGTGGAAGAATAGATGTGTTACACTGGGATGCAAAATCCATTCTTTGTAAGGAAGAACAGGAATCCAATTTACTGTTACAATGGACAACACTCCAAGGATGAATAGGAATAATGGCTGGTATTCAGAGCCAGAAGGGACCAGTGGAGCAAAAGGAACAGCCTAACAACATTTACAGACTAACTGCACCGGGGAAGGGGCACTTTTTTTATTGTCTCCCTTCCGCAGAAGCCTTCTATGGAATATGTACCTGAGGGTTGTGCAGCCCTTGAGGATGTATTTTTGGATGGCAAAGAGGGCTTCTTGCAGAAGGGAGATCATCAAAAAAAGTGTCCCTTCCCTTGTGCAGTTAGCCTGGAAGTGCTGTTAGACTGTCATCTCACTGCACCAGTGCTTCCCTGATCTAAATATCAGCCACTGGTGATAGTAGGTTACTTATTGGTGATCATATTACAAAACGGCTGGATACCAGCAAGGAGTTTAATAATTCCAAGATGGTATGGGGTCCAACAGAGCAGGAACATTTGTATCACTGGTTAGGAAACAGGATTTGTATCAGTAGTTAGGAAACTACTGAAAGAAGCTAATTGCTCCCTAGTGGTTGATTTGATTTTTGAATCAATATAACACAATTATCATTGATCCTGCTTCTCCACCTACCTAACCTTAACTTACTGACAGCTCAAAGCAGATGAGGCAGGAGCAGTGGAAGTAAATGAGCAACGGCTTTCACTGGTCAGTAAGATGGAGATTCTTGGACGAAAACCAATGCAAAGTTATAACTGATGGTTAATAGATCAAAACAATTTTTTTTAAAAAGATTAAAATTCTTGCTAAGTGTGGGATGCTCTGATTATGAGTGTCCCAGTGCATGGTCTAAGCACACATGATACAGCCACCTTGCTGAAGCTAAGCAGGTCTTAGTGCAGTCAATGTCTGAATAGGAGACCCATGTGTGCCAACTTTGTGGATGGGGTGTAGCATTTGCTTTGCATGCAGGAGGTCCCAGGTTTACTCTCTGGCATCTCCAAGTAGGGCAGGGAAAGACTTTTGCCTGGAACCTTGGCAAAGCTTCTGCTAGACAGTGTGCCGTAGACAATACTGAGCTAGATGGACCAATGGTCTGACTCGGCATAAGGCAACTTCCTATGTTCCTAAGCTGACTGCTAATTTAAAACCAATTTTTGCTTATGCATAGGATACAACTTTGTACTCCGATGTTGTGTTAACATAATTTTTGTTCTGAATTTTGGAATTATTTGTGGAAGGAAATAATTGCTATTAATCCCGACTGGCATCATCTGACATCACTAATCAAATTCTGCAATCTGTTTGTCTGACACCTGCACTTACAGTCTGGTACCAATGTCAGTCGGGCCATTCTTTGCCAGAGCCCCTCTCCTTCCGCCGTGCCTATCACAAGGAACAAAGGGAAGTTCATCACAAAGAAGCAAGCAGGAAAAGACCATAACAACAGAACAGCTGCATTAAACACCTTCTCAATAGGCAATTCCTCTCCTTGCTCCAGCCACAACAAAGCACTCAGTGTACTGCCACATTATAATTTTAGCTCTCTCTCTTGGGAGATAATGGTTTGTGGTCAGCTCTGGTATCATGAGACAGTAGCTCACAGGATCATATGCTTCATTCCCAGATCACAGGACTGAGTACACTACGGTGCTAGTGTAAGAGCATGATCGGCATCCTACAAGCCAGCCTTGTTATCTTACAGAGACACTGAGAAAGAACATCAGTGTTTTTAAACAGAAAATCTTTGGAACACATACCCCAAGCAGAACTCCAATAGTGGAAAAGCAGGCAACGTTAGGGATGTGGGGCAGAAGGAGTAGGGCTTGAATGGAATTCTCTGCTTTCTCGGGATCCAAACCTTCCTCAGTGATGGAATGACATTACATTACATCTGCAAAGGAGGTGCTGTGCATAAAAACATTCCCACTGGATGTGCTGGAGAGACCCAGATGACTGATCCCTGGATGCCCATGTGCATTGAGGAGGAACATTGGTATATCATGGGTTAGGCCCTTGGGAGCAGATGGGTCCAAAGAACCCAGCTGCTCAGCTCCAGGGAACTGCCTGGCTTGCCCCTCACTCCAGCCAGCCTCATTCCCAGCCGGCTTCCTTGCTGGCTGCGTATTTTCTTCATTCTCTCCAGAGAATGAAGAAAACACTCAGCCCACTTTGTTGTTGGCTGGGAAATGAGCTGCGGCCCCTGCATGTGACATTACTGGGGAGAAGGGCAAACAGGAGCCCACTCTTCCCTAGTGACGGGCTGGCTTGGGAGACTACAAAGTGTGCATCATAATTTTTTTCTTCTGCCCATCCTTTGATAGTGTGACTAGAGTTTTGCTCTGAGAAGTGGGAGGCCAGGGTTCTAGTCCACACCCCACACCCCACTTTCCATCTAAGTTATTGTTGCTATCAGAACTCCTAAAAGGTTATATCTGCCTTAGTGCACTTTTAATGGTATATTCTTTTACTTTGTGAGCCACCCAGATAACAACTATTATGGGATGGCCAACAATTTTTTTTTTAAAAAAAGATTTGCCTTGGGGAGCCCACATTCATTTCTCTTTCCAGAACTCGGAACCCATGTCATTTTACATTGACATTACCCACCAAGCTAGTCTCCTGTTGGTTATAGTATTGCCTTATATGAGCTTGCAGTTATATTGTGCATTTTACACTGACCAAGTGGCTCCTTACCTTCTCCCTTGCAAAAGGACTTTTCCCCATCACACAGATAAGAAATGAAGATGGTGTTATAAGCATTATCTGTGCATGCATCCCTGTTGCCACAGCAGACCTCAAACGCTTTTCTTATGAGGCCTATGGGTTCTTCTGCCTGCAGGGAGCTACTTCCTGGGAAAAGGAATGGACTGGCTATACGGACTTTCTTTCTTACCTGGTCCTGGTTCTATCAAAAGCTTTGAGTTAGGTTTGAACCCATTAATCTAAGGGGAGCTCTGGAGGTTGTGGTTACATGTTTCAGGTACTGTTCTCTTCACCTCTGGGCCATGGGAGACTCTGACAAGGGAAAGCAATGTGGGTGTTTAATGGAAGCATGTTTTTGCATTAAGTATGGTGGGATGGGTTCCATTATGTTCATGTGGCATTTCCACCATCACTGTACAATTAATCTGATACCTTTCCATTTGCTCCATGGATACTGTGGGGGCATCATTGAAGGAAGTTGTGGGAGTAACTATTGCTGTTATGGCATTATTTCCCATGGGATTGTTTTACTGTCTCCTTTGCTGCTGGGAGCATGCAAGACTGTGACAACTTTATGCCAGCACTTTTAGCCATGGCATAGTCCATTGGACTCGGCTGCCCATTACTCATATTTTGCTTTTAGCCAGCTATAGAAAGATAGCAAAACTGCTTTGCTTTTGTTTGGTCAAAAGACAATGGTGACTGGAATGAATGAGGACAAAAATCTCCATTGACTGGTGAGACTAAAATCAGAATAAGGAAAGATGTGGTCAAATAATATCTGACTACCTTGCATTCCAGCCAAAAGATCTCAGACTATTGATTGATTGATTAAGTGCCGTCAAGTCAGTGTTGACTCTTAGCAACCACATAGATAGATTCTCTCCAGGATGATCTGTCTTCAACTTGGCCTTTTAAGGTCTCTCAGTGGTGTATTCATTGCTGTCATAATCGAGACCATCCACCTTGCTGCTGGTCATCCTCTTCTTCTCTTTCCTTCAACTTTCCCCAGCATTATGGACTTCTCAAGGGAGCTGGGTTTTCGCATAATGTGTCTGAAGTATAGTAAGATTACAGTAAAATTAAAAAATGCATTCAGTGCCAAGTTTGAGAAAAGAGAAATAATTTAAACTAACAATACCCTTAGGCAAAGATGGCATCAGCTGCAGAAATCTCAGAGCCCTTAGCTATCCTCTCTGGTGAAATCTTGGAAGACAGATGAGATTGTTGTAGATTGACAAGACACTGGCCTCAATCTAGAGATGTGTATTGACAAAGTCAAGAGCACCAGCATCTGTTCAGTATGAAGCAGGCTGCCTGCTCCCAACCTGAAATCAGAAACTCAATGCAAAAGGTCAGGTTCTGGTTGCAGAACTCCAGTGCTAAAAACTGTGGGTGCAGCACCCTTTTGCACATGAACTTTTCCCCAGTCTAACAGAAAGTGTGCATTTACTGCTTATGTGTATGCGCAGCATTACTCATTTTTGTGTAGATACTGGCCTTGTGGGGCAGGCAACTGTCGTCTTTCAAAAATGTGAGTCTCAGGACAACAATAAGCTTGCCACTTCCAATTTTGCACCAGAACACTACGAGGACCAATTATCAGCCAACCAATTTGCCGAGCTGCCAACTGATCAATTTAATCAGTGTTAATCAACTAAAATTTTAATTACAGATTTGTGTTCAAAGCTAACAGAAATTTTGCATTTCAGGATGATACCACTATAATGTCCTAGCTTTTAACAGAAACAACAGGCAACTTAAGTTGACAGTTCTCCGCTGAAATGAATATCAGTGTCTCTGCCTCTTTCATAATATTGATGAGGTTGGAATTTGTTCATTTTTTAGCCATCACTGACTCTATACACTACTGTAGCAAGATTAAGACAGTTCTCATCCCCAGGTTTTTAAAGAAACAAAATAGCAAATAATAACAAAAACAAAATAATAAAGCCCTCTCTGTTGTGGCATGCTGTTTAGAATATCCTTCCCCAACGGACAGAAAAAGCATCAACACTCTTAGTATTTAGAAGACCTTTCTGTTCTCTGTGGCTTTTAATTGCTTTCATAATTTTTTATTGCACCTTGCTGCAGTTGATGCTGTCTGACATTCAGACTGACACAGTGCTGCTGCTGCAGGAGAGGGGCAATTTTCATCTGAAGCCCACTGTGCCTGCTGAAATGTCTCCCCAAGGGTCACACAGCCCTTGGGGACATATTTTTGTCAGGCACAGTAGGCTTCACAGAGAAGGGAAGTGATGGAAATCACCCTAACCCTTGTAGCACCAGGACAGTGTTATTCTGGCTGTCAGTCACTAATGTTTGTAATTGTTTTCTGGTTTTATATATTAAGATCTTGTTCTACTTCCTGTTCTTTTATTATTATTTATTTCATTATAAGCTGCTTTGGATTATGTTTTAACAGAAAACAGCTAAGAAATATTTTATAGTTCCATCTGAATGGTAACTCTGGTTAAATATTGAGCAAAACATATGTCCTTCCTTCAGTATCTTCGGTGAGCTTATACAGAGCTTGTTGTGATGTGCAAATAAAAACCGGATAATGGATCAAGTAAAAAGTCTTTACAGGGTTAACAAAGCCCTACTATTTTGTAATTGTAATACAATTACAATCTAGTAATTAAATCTAATAAATTACAAGAATGCAACATGGGCAACTCTGTTAAACCAATCTAACCAGTCTGGGGGTTTTCTGAGAGAACTGGATTTGTCAATAGATAGAATGCAAAATATAGAAGACTTAGACTTGAGTAAGATGTTCCATATGACCGTTTAATAATATATAAATTGCAGAAGTAGGAAGATAGTGCGCTACTGGATAGGAAACTAGTAATGCTTCAGTTTCAAACTGGCAAGCAATAACAGGGGGGTTGTGCTTATCTTATGTTTAGCTAGCTACTAAACAATTTAACTGTTGGGATGCAAGAGTGTGATATGATGTCTGAATTATTTTTTTAAATGGGAGAAACTACAGATGGAAAGATCAACAAACATGAATGTACTACATGTTGGAACGGGGGCAGGGGAGAATCCTTAGCTCCAGTTCTTGTATTTGGGTTAACAGGATTGTGGGCTGGGCAGAACGTCTTATTTTTAGAAGGATTACCTTTGTTGACAGATAGTCCATGCATGTAGGGTGTGAACGCTAATGTGCTTTTCCTGGGGCATTCAATAAATCTTCCAACCAAACTGTCATTTCTGACATTAAGAGAAAAAGCAGAACACCTCCTACAAAAACAGAGAAGAGGAATTGCTTGTTTTTTTTTTTTTTGGAGAAGCGTGCATCCTTTATAAAGAAAGTTCCTTAGTGTGTAGTATATCATATATGCCAAATTTCTAAAATGAGATTTTGATTATTATATAAAATCAACACTTACACTTACTTTCTTCTCCTCTTTAAGACCCTTCAGCAAACTCACACGAAATGTATCCCCACTACCCCTTTACTATCTCCTCTCCAAACTGCGATCTTTATGACTCATTCCTAAATGCTAGATGTCTCCCTCCAGGGAGTCTTGTCTCCAGTGGTGTAAGAAGGGCATAGGTAGCCCATGTTTGGGCTGCCCAACCCCCTGCAACCCCGTGGCAGCGCCCCCCCATGGCACCCCTTTTCTCCCCACCGTGGCAGTAGCAGCTGAGAAGCACGGGCAGGGCAGCCTACTACCTTGGGCTGCTCCCTCAGGGAGGCCACCGCTGTGCACACGTGCATGGTGGGGAGAAAATGGGCACCTCACATGCAGTGGGGAGGAAAGGGGCACGGGTTGCTGCTGGGTGCCAGTTAGAGAGAGTAGCGGCCCTGAGGGCAGCTGTTTGTGGGTTCTTGGCACCCGTGTGCACAATGACAGCTCCACCTCTCTGCAGATAAGCAAGCCCTTTAGACCAGGGGTTCCTAATCTTGAGTCCTCAGATGTTGCTGGGCAACCACTCCCATTATCCCCAGCCACAGTGCTCTTTGGATAACATGAGGAGACCCAAAGTTGGGAACCCCTGGTCTAGACAAAGATTATGTCTCCTCTATGTTTAGTACCAGTTATAGAGAGTAGCAGCCCTGAGGGCAGCTGTTCATGGGTTCTTGGAACCCGTGTGCACAATTACAGCTCCACCCTGCTTGTCTCTGCAGATAAGCAAACCCTTTAGACCAGTCTAGACAAAGATTATGTCTCCTCTGTGTTTTGCACAGATCTGAACACACTATTGGTACCAAAGGGATGATAACAGTGGTAATACTGTTTTGCAAAGGTTGTTCGTTTTTTTAAAAAAAGCTGTTTGCACAGCCATTTCGAATTGACCTCCTCCACTGTAGCTAAACGTATGTGGTGAGTATTATGTATTGTTTCCCAGGTTTCTGGATTGAAGTCATACACAACACAGGTCTGGATCCTTGCTTGTCTTTGTGTAGCAGCTACTACTGTAAGGGCCAGTTCAGACATAACACGGAATTAGGATTAGATCTTGGTTCCACTTCCACATCATGCCCCCTTAGCCTCAGGAGTTCATACTTTCTGCATGTTCTGCAAGGGTCTACTTCCAGTCCTGGTTTAGAACAAGTCAGTATTGTTAATGAAACTGCCCTGGGGTGATTGGTGAACACCCCTAAACTTGCATTCGGGCTTGCGTGGGGAAAATTAGCACAGAAAGGACAGTTTCAGTTCAGATTTAATTTGTGCAAAGTGTGGACACAGGAAATGACTGGATTGAGGCAAGATTTACATTTCAAAATCAAGTATTTATTGTAGGGAGGGGTACAGTAGGAATGTCCATGGAATAACACAGCCATTCTAAAGGCCTCCGGACCAGTTTGGACCTGGGGCCGGTTCAGTGATTCGATGCCGGGGGTGGTGGACCTTTAAGGGTGGGGGAGGGTGTACTTACCCCTCCTGCGGCTTTCTCCCCTCCAGTGCTCCCATTTTATAAAGCATTTATAAAGCATTTACCTCCCTGATGCCCCTTCCCCCATTCCTCGGCAAAAGACTTCAAAAGCCTGGCTGAGCATGCACACGTCACGCGTGCATGTCACATCTATGTGTCGCGTGCGTGCATGCGTACGTAACACGCGCATGCACGTCTGATGCATGCACGCGCGTGATGCATGGACGTGATGCGCACACGATGTGCGCACACGCAGTCAGACTTTTGAAGCCTTTTGCCGAGGAACGGGGGAAGGGGTGGCAGGGAGGTACACTGCCGCCCCAAATGCTTTATAAAACGGGAGCGCTCGAGGGGGGAAAGTGGCAGGAGGGGTAAGTACACCCTCCCCTGCCCTTAAGGAGCCCGCCTTTCCAGTGCTGGACCGCAGAGGTGTGGTTCCATGCACACCACTAGGGTACAGCAGAAAGAAATGTGTGGTTAAAGCAATATTATGATCATATGTTTAACTGCAATTAGGTGTTTTAGCTTCAAATCCTAATTGTATAAGTTTCCAGGCGGGCAAGAGAAAGAGGCTTTTTAGAGAAGGAGGCAGCTGAATTTAAGAAAGGGAAGTAGGAATAGAGTTAGGTCCAGCGAGGGGCAAACGTTCATATCACCTGATCTGGACGAAGAGACCTATGGGCTCCTGGAACAACCGAAGGACCTCGTTCCTCAGAGACAGGACAGCTCAGTTAAAGGAGGGGGCAAGAAGGTTGGAGGGGTTAGTTGATAAGGGTGAATCCATGAGGGTGCTTCCTCCGTGGGACCAACTTCCAATGTTAGCAAGAAAGACTGGGCAGATCAGGCTGGGCAAGAAAGCTGATCCGAAGGGTGGTGCAAAGAACTGAACACAGCTTTGCGTGGTGGCCTGTGAACAGTAAATCGCCCAAGCAGCCGCTAGTAACTCCAAGGTAGTTGGTATGCAAAAAGCACATTGGATCATGAAATTGGGGCTTGTTATACCACAAAACATATCATGGGGGCACATTCCAATTGACCTTTTTTGTTGAATAGGTGTGTTGGGTGGAACTGGCAAGGATTCCATTGTTGCTGATCGCTCTTCTTGAGTGTAACAATGTGGGAATTGCTGAGGCATGCCAAGGCTCTTTTTCATGAAAAGAGAGTGCATAGATGTGAGAAGAGGAAATCGGCATGGATGGAAGGTCCAATAATCCAATCAGTACTTTTAATGGGTACATCTCCAGGTCCTTATCGCTGACTCAACCTCTTTTGCGAGGGGGGAGATTTACCTCTGCAAGCCTTATCTGCATTCTTCCTGCTGAGTTAATTGGCATATTAGCTTGCTGCTATCCTTTGCAAAAAGAGGGGAGGAGCCGAGGCAGGTTCACTCTGAGTGCAGAGTGGCCTTGGCTGGAAGTTAACTTTGGTTTAGCTAACTCCTGGTGCTTAGGGTATCCCATCACAGGGAGGGCATGCATCTGCTCCCCTTTCCAATTTGCTTGTTAGGAGTCAAATCTAGGGGCGACTGGCCCACTGTCAACTAAGTGACCTGCCCCCATGTGCCACAAATGAAGAGCTCACGATGTGCTGAGGCTCCTGAGCATGTCAAGAGTGGGATCTCCAAAGCTGGAAACTCAAAACGAGGGGGCTCCTGGGAGCCAGCAGAAAAGCATTGCTAATAACAGCCTAACATATGAAATGAGTAATCCTGACTTATTCTAGCTACTGCTTAAAAATAAACCAGGATCTTAAACAGACTCTGCATTGTGCCTGAACTGGTCCAGAACACTGACAGTTCTTATAATAAACTGGTTAGTAATGTAAGCTTCAACCATCTGAAGTTTTCTATGAATTAGGTCTTGCATGCATCCCACAATGAAGGCTCCAATTCAATAATGTTTCTTCACTGTTTCCTAAAAGATAATTGTCCCTTCCATTCTATTATAATATTCTGAGAATAAAAGTCAGGAGGAATTTGTCTGAAGTATTATTGCACACTGGGCAGGCCGAAAATACTGAGATATTTATATAATAGAAGGGTAATGAATAATTCAGGGTAATGACTAATGCTTTTACTAGAAAAGGGAACTCCCACCAGCAGTACTTGCAAAGTTCCACTTTCTGGATTCTTGTAACGTATTTTTTCCCAAGCACATTATTGTCTTCCTTATACTGGAACTAGCTCCTATCCCTCCACAGTCAGGTATCAATGAATGAAGCCTTTCCCATGAGTGATCTCCATGCTAAGTACAGCTTCACCTATTGAATTCTGCCTGCAATGAAATTCTTAGGCACAGAGCCCCTGTTCATAAAAGAGGATGCAATTTTTAAAAGTTCAGGCAGGTTCTATATGAGAAATGTACCTATTATTCTTTAAAAGTTTACAACTGGGGAGGCTGAATTCTGAAAGTCTCAAGTACAGTGTTTGAGACATAAGAAATAAATGTAGTGTGAATATGCAGTTTCACCCTGTGCTCAAAGATCAGTCCTGTAGTATACAACCTGAACCATGGGCTCTCTCTCAAGGGAAGGCAAATCCTTTTTTATAGTTAAGAGGCTCTGTGCCTACAAACTTCATCTCAGGCAGAAATCAGTACGTGAAGCTGTTCTTAGCATGTGATCTTTTTCTCAAAGGCTCTCCCACTGTGAATGCAGGAAAGCAAGCATGAGGACTGCATGAATCATGTTGTGTCCAGACAATTGATATGATCCAAGAAGACCCTGAGTATGGTGAAGCACGCATGCATGAGCTGCAGGAATTGGGAGCGCTAAACCAGTGCCCCTCACTTCCTTGAAATAAAAGCCACCTGAACAAGCCCTGGGGAAGCATGTTCCATAGGTATGTCGTATGATTAAGATTGCTGCATGGTGTCTTAAATACTAATTAGACTGTGATATAGGTTCTCAAAGGCAACAGTAAGAGCATCTGTGTTATTCAGAACACTTTGCTATGATGTCAGCCGAATTGAAATAAATGGGCTGCTTTTATATGTTGTACTCAGGCAGGCAGCCTCCGTACCTTGAAAACATTAAGTGATTAACTACAAGATATTAGAGTTGCAACTGACAACATCTTGTGCTGCATCCTGAGTCATCAGTGCAGTCTGTCCCATCCAGTACACTTTTGCACCAGCAAATCAATGCAGTAAGAGGGTCAGGTTCTATTTCAAGACAAATGGAACAAATCCGGGGAGAGAACTGAACTACTCACTTTCAGGAGCATGATGTTCCCAAACAATTTCAGCCATTTTCTCATCACACTAAATCCAAAAAGGAGAGATGCTTTAAGATTCCAGCCCACTGAGCTGCCATGAGAGATGGAGCTGTGAGTATTCAGGAGCAGGCATCCTCCTATTGCTGGTGCATCCTGGCCTTTTCTTAGCTTCTCTAGAAGGAGGGAAGCCAGCTGGAGGAGACTGGCTCATCTTACGGATGCATTTAATTCAGTTTCAATATCCCACCCCTTGAGTTTTCCCTGGAGGGGGGGACAAAGACCAAAACAAGAGTGAGAGAAGCTGCTTCCTCCAAGGCACAGGACATCTGGCTTCCTGCTTTCTTTCTGAAGATGAAGAGGAAGCTAAACAGACCAGAGCATATGAAAAAGGAGGAGGAGCTTTGCTTTTGCTCTCTCTGACTTTTCACCTGCAGTATGGTACAGTGGGGAAGTAACTTGCCTAGGGAGCAAGAGGTTGCCAGTTCAAATCCCCGCTGGTATGTTTCCCAGAGTATGGGAAACACCTATATCGGGCAGCAGCAATATAGGAAGATGCTGACAGGCATCTTCTCATACTGTGCAGGAAATGGCAATGGTCAACCCCTTCTGTATTCTACCAAAGACAACCACAGGACTCTGTGGTCACCAGGAATCGACACCAACTCAACAGCACAACTTTACCTTTACTTGCAGAAGGGACTTGGGAAGCCAGAGAAAATTATTTATTTATTTATTTATTTGATTTCTTTATTGCCTTCCCAAAAATGGCTCAGAGCGGTTTACACAGAGAAATAATAAATAAGATTTATCCCTGTCCCCAAAGGGCTCACACTCTAAAAAGAAACATAAGATAGACACCAGCAACACTCACTGGAGGTACTACTGTGCTGTGGGTGGATAGGGCCAGTTAATAGACTATGCTCACCCTTGCTTGCACACCTGAGCTCCTTTCCATCAAGCCTAAAGTTTCAAGAGTTAACTTTAAAAGAACGGCTCATCAATTTGTGTAACTTGATACAGTAATCACTTCAGATTTTTGTGTGGGTTTAAACCCACCCACACACCTGAAGAGCTTAAATGTGTCAAACCTTTTCCCCACCCCAAGTCACAACAGTATGAAATGGCTGATGAGAAAACTAAAGAGTTCTAGACACTTCCCCCCCACAAAAGCAGAGGGAGTTGTGACTGTCAAGGGAGTATTCTTCAAGCTGAGAAGCTTCCAGATCCTTTTGTTCAAGGCCTTCCCCTGCCCCCCCCACCACCACTGAGTTCCATTACTTCTGCCCACCTGGCTGTCTGTTAAATGCCCTTGAACATTCCGCTCTGTTGAGTTACATTGGGGTAGTTTGGGGGATCTTTGCCCCCCTTCAGTTTTTCCCCTCCAGATTTTTGTGAAAATGATGTGTCTGTGGGTTACTCCAAGTCTTCCAATACCTTCTTCTTGCCCACAGGTGCTCCAGTGATGTGCCCATATTTATCATAACATTTCCAACTTGTTCAGAAATAGATTAAGTAATCCAAAACCCTTCGGTTTAAAATGAGAGTTAAGCTGCTTTACATTTTCACTCGTGCTCTAAAAATAGCAATAGCAATAGCACTTACATTTATATACCGCTCTATAGCTGGAAGCTCTCTAAGCGGTTTACAATGATTTAGCATATTGCCCCCCAACATTCTGGGTACTAGAATGTATAGAATGTAAAGAATAGAAATTGCAAGTTAAGAGGCCTATCTTAACTTCTGTGCTGTATAAGCTGTAAATACTTTATACAGTCTGGTATATGATGGCTTTAGAAATGAGGCTCCGTGCACCCACACTTTGCCTTGGTCTTTCAGTTGGACATGGGGCTGGGAAGGGATGCATCTAGGCAGACATTTAACAGGTGCGCTTTCCCTAATCACTTCCTAGAGATGCCCCTGATGAATTTCTTCCTGATGCATCTTTGATCAAGGCAAAGTGTGGACAGCCGTGTCCAAAACTACAGATTATCTTCCCAGAAATTTCCCATAAACCTCACAGTTATCCTGCTTGGTTTAATTTCCTTCTGGATGGTGTTATCAGCAAAACAGTGTAAAAGTTGTACACAAGAGACATAGCCATTCTCACACACAGGTGCAGGCACACGCCCCCACAGGCACACACCCCCAATCACTTTAGGGCTCCAGTGCTGGCCCAATGTAGCTGTGGCCTTCTTGTCCTCTCCGTTCTGCCCCTCCAGATGGTCTGCTCCTGGAGCTCAGATGGTGCCCCATGTTCTGCCTGCTGCCCTCCACCCATTCCACCATGTGCCTTGCCCTGGTCCCCTGGCCCTGGCAAGCCAGCATTCCCTACCAGATGCCCTGGCCTCTGCCCCCTGGGCTCTCATGGCCTCCATACCCTGGGGCAAGGCGCGCACCAGAACAGGTGAGGGGCATGAACGGAACAGGTGAAGGGAGTGGTGGGCAGAAGCAGCGGCAGCAGGTATTACATGGGACACCATCTGAGTGCCAGCTGGACAGGCAGAGTGGTGAGGACAAGGAAGCCACAGCTACACTGGGCCAGCACTGGAGCACAGTGCTGAGGCCCTGAAGAGACTGAGTGGCCATCGGGCCAGAGGAGCAGGGTCAGAGCAGTGAGTCAGCAACCATGTTTATTGTGGGCAGCGCGGTGGGCACTGTAACCTCAAACTTCCTACTGCACAGAATCTGCTGGAATGGAAATTGCATTTTTCTGCCTCTTAATACCCAACTTTGAGGATCAATTGTAAAACAACAATCAGTTTGGTCCCAGGGCGATATTCAAAAGGCACTTTTCTGGCGACATTTTCTGGAATGCAGTTTAAAGGCTGAAACTATGCAAATGGACTACAAAATAATTTAAATGGCACTTTCTCAGTCTGAAAAAAATGTCGCCAACACTTAAAACCCAGTTCAAAAAAGAAAAACGTTAAACTGCTCCCCTAAGCCATTTGCAGGGGAGGTGTCCCTTTTCACCCAGTGAATGTCTGCTAGTGGCCAAGCAGATTGGACAAATAAATGGTTTTGATTTAATAAGCAATAGAATGTTTAGGGCTTATAATGATGGAACTTTGAAAAAACTCTCCAGCTTAATTATATGGGCACAATCATGTCAGTATAATGCAAGATACTGGCTAACATCTAAACTAAGTTACTAATGAGTAGTTCAACTGAAATTAATGTGAAGAGTTAACTATGACTAGCTTGCACAATTAATTTCAATGGGGCTACTTATGAATGACTTTGTCCAGATGTCAGCCACTATATTTACAATGTCCGTAACTATCATGAGGCTGTATTAGTGCTTCTAGGAAGTATTTTTTATATGTTAAGATATAGGTATAATTGCAGAACAAAATAATTGCTTGCTTCCATTGAGGTCAGTGGCTCTGCTTGTTTTTTACGTTACTCTACTGGAAACAGGAAATTGGCAGCCTTCCTCTATTTGGCTGCTAGTAGTTTAAAAATAGGCATTGATTTTTGAAGCCTTCGTGCTGAAATTGACAGATGCTTCAACAGTGAGGTTTGGGTTTTTTTTAAAACAATTACGTAAGACTCAGGATTTATTGAAGAAAAATTTCTTCTAGAACAAAGGGGTTGCCACAATCAACCTTCCCTCGATGAAGGATCACCTTCCCCCAATTAAAGCTGCTTGTAGTTTAAGGTCATCTTTAGTATCCCCTTTCCAGGTTCCCTCCATCTGCAGAGGTCAGGTGGGGGAGGCGCAGAGGGAGATGGCCTTTGCAGTGGCACTCTGCCTCTTGAATGCTCTCTCCGGAGTAGCTCACTTGGCACTAACTCGTGTTTTTTTTTTAGACCAGGTGAAAATTTCATTTTCCCAGGCTTTTTTTTAAATCAGATCTTGATAATTTTTCTTTGGATGTAGGGACCAGCCCAAAAATTTAGGAGCCAGACAATAGACACCTGACAAAATGACTGGACAGCAAAGGACATTGTGGAGGAGGACAGTAAATAGATTTCTCTTTATCCCCTTTATGAGTAACAGCAGAAACAGGACTGTCTGGGGTATATAAATATTTTATTAAATAACAGTACTCAGAATATCCTAGTCTAGGTGTCATGGTCATATTTTTAAGTGCTGTGGGTTCCTGGCATCTGGGATTTGTCAAGTCCTGTTTTGAACATTGGTTTAATCTGGTTTTATTCTGTTGCTATGATTTTATGCTTTTTACTGCTCTGCTGTTTTATTGGTTGAGATCTATTTTTAGTGTGTTAAATTGTGTTTCTGCTTTGTTAGAAGATCTTAGAGCAGCAGTGCTTAATGGTTGGGTATAAATGTTCCAAATACATAAAGGCTGTTCTCTGAAGCAATGGGAGCAACAGCTACTGGCAGACTCCACTGGAGAGTCTTGCTGCTAGTCTATTGACAGCAAAGTTGAGGATCTGAGAACTGAGAGGAAGGGGGTACCAGATACTACAGAAACAGAATGGACAGTAGTCTGAGAAAATATCTCCGAGGGAAACAAGCGGAGAAAGAGAGCCAAGCTACTGCTATGTTAAGGAAGCATTTAGAACTGATGTGCTTGATTTTTATGATCTTAATAGCTGATTGGAGGACAATCCAGACTGGGACCATGGCAAAGGGGAAGGGCCTTAATTTTTTTCTCCATTATGGCGTAAATCTAGACTGGGTTGCCCGCATCCGTTTTTTGTCCTAGGACAGAAGCTCCTGGGTGCCAGTGGCACCTCATCTCCCAGGACAAAACAGTTTAGCAGGGGTAAAGGGTTAAAGCAGGCATCTCCAAATTGTGGCCCTCCAGATGCTGCTGAGCTACAACTCCCAGCATCCCTAGACACAATTTTTTGTGGCTGGGTATGCTGGAAGTTGTAGTTCAGCAACATCTGGAGGGCCGCAGTTTGGGGATGCCTGGGTTAAAGCATCTGCTGTCATGATCCCAATCCAGATCTGTCCCTCACTGCCACTATTTTAATGAAAACATGGCAGAATCAAGCACATAATTAGACTATTCTCACGACTGCAGGAGAGCAGGCTATGGGAGCCCAGCCTGCTTTCCTGCAGTCGTAGGAACCACCAGGAGCTGGTGGTTAGCCCGCAAGCCCCCCCCCACCCTTAAACAAGGTTAGTGGAGCAAGCGCTCTGCTAACCGCGTTTTACTGAGCGTGTGCTGCTGCAGGGCAGCTCTGTGCCACAGCGACACATGAGCAGACCCCGAACTGGGAGGCTACAAGGAGCACTTGCGCAGGGCATCCTGGGACTTCCGGGGGCCAAGTGGCCCCCGATCGCTGCTGCCCCTACCGGCTCCATTACAGAGCTGGTAGTTGTGTGGGTGGCTAAGCCCGTGCTCCCTGCAGAGCCTGGTAAGGCTCTCCACACTGCTCACCTGTTTAGTTTGGCCCAGAGTAGTGGCCACATGTAATATTTAGTTTGGCCAGAGTAAAAGGAGGCAGAAGCAAGCAAAGAAGTTGAGATGAGGTGCCAGTTAGATGAGGCAGTGTTTCCCAATCTCTTTCATGTAAGGCACAATTTGGTTAAAAACAAGATTTCCTTTACAACAGCTTTCTTCTGCTCTCCTCCCTCGTTTTCATAAAGGAATTCACTTCTTCCTCCCCTGCCCCCCATTATTTTCATAAAGTAAACGTCTTGTTTTCCCTCAGCATCAAGCAGCTCATCATCATATCAGCTCCAAAAGATGGAGTTTGAACTGCATTTGGAGCAGAATTTGCTCTCTTCTGCACTCATCTGGGCCAGCTCCCCTTCTTTAGTCCATCCTGGATGGTGTGGTCACCCCTGGCCCACACTGTGCTGGGTGGTCCCAAAGCCCACCAACTAGAGACAGGTGGAAAATAGTGGCATGGAAGAGGGAAAGGAAGAGACACACTTAAAATTAAGAAATAGGGTGCCTCCAAGCATTTGCTCAGTCTAAGGATTTTCATTTTGAAAAAGGAACTAAGAGTCACACAAACTATATTCCTTAATGGGGTCACAATCTTATTTATTTATTTATTTGATTTGTATACCGCCCTTCCAAAATGGCTCAGGGCGGTTTACAATTAAAACAAACCACTAAAACAGTAAAGAACTAAAACAAATTAAAAAACAATATAACAATTAACAATTTAAAAACATTTAAAAACAACAATTAAACAATAACAGTGATTAAAATCCCATAATCGGGTTTTTAATTTTAAAATAAAGCAGATATTAAACCCCCCCAAATTTAGGAAGCTGAGAAAGCTTGGGTGAAAAGATGGGTTTTCAGGTGTTTTTTGAAAATTGCCAGAGATGGGGAGGATCATATCTCAGCAGGGAGCACATTCCACAATCTCGGGGCAGCAACCAAGAAGGCCCATCTCTGTGTAGCCACCAAATGAGTTGGTGGTAACTGGAGATGGACCTCCTCAGATGACCTCAATGGGCAGTGGGGCTCATAATGAAGAAGATGCTCTCTTAGATACTACAAACCAAACGACTGGTTTGTAGCTCATCCAGCAACGTTAAGAGTTATTTCAGTCTATGCATTTTGTCTCTCACCACTGAGTAGCTACAACCAACTTCCAAAAGATCTGAGATAAGGGGGGAAACCTTCCAGTCAGACCATAACATTTCAAGGTGGTCTTCAGTTCAAGTAACTTATTTTAAAGAACAACTGAATAGTAGTCATCCAAGTAAGATCTTTGCTGCTACTTAAATCAGGAGAAACTATCACTCCTACTTCCATTATCACTGTCTGATCCAGAAGCTTGCATTAAAATTGTATGTAGGGGAAATCACTCTTGATATAGTATACAGAGAATTTATAAACCGCCTTTCAGCAGAGTGAACAAGAAGAACAAAAAGTAATCCACTAGAATGAACCGTTAAAAGGAACAGTGAGCTGAGAGACCACACAGCAAGCCAAATCACCAAATAATATGAGATTTGGCACAGCATGGGTCTTTCAAAACCTGTTTAAAAGGGACCAGGACGCCGAATTTGGCAGACAGCTGATTCTATAAACTGGAAAGCCACCACTGAGAAAGGCCTCTCTGCAGTGCCCGCCCGCCACCCCCAGTCTAGACGATGGCACTACCTAGAAGTTCTCTCAATCGGATCTGGATGGTAAAGTTTAAGGCTGGAGTCCTACGCAAACTTGCTTCGAAGTAAGCCCCACTGAACACTATAGGGCGTAGTTCGAGCAGCCATGAGGTAGGGGGAGCTTGAGCTGGTGTCGCTCCACAACGGTCACTGAAACGCCACCAGCTCTGCCTGCAATACGAGCGCTGCCTTGCCCCTATGGTTCTTCCTGTCACCTCGCCACTCCACCGTACAACCCCAAGCTATCCCTCCTATCTGAACTCTTTAACGCACAGGGACCCGCCCGCACCTATCTTCTTCTTCTTCTTCTCATCATCTTCTTCCTCCTCCTCCTCCTGCTGCTGACAGCACCCTCGCCACACAACCTAGCATTACATCACCACGCGAGGCACTTCTGGTGTGCGGCTCCTTCCAACCAAGCGAGACTCCAACCTCTCGTTCCCAAATCTGGAGAGAGCACGGATCAAAATGAAACTATTGTTGCAGGGATCTTTTTTTAATTGGCTCTTCCGTCACGAGCTCCCACGAGATTGGCTGAACGAATCAGAGGGCGGAAAGGAGTATAGGGAAGGAGGGAGGGAAGCTGTTGCCTAGGTAATGCTCGCTCTCTGGTCCCCCCCGCCCGCGTTAGAGAGGGGAAAACGCGGGTTATCCTTTAGCCGAGCGCACTCGCTGCCAGGGGGCGGGTGTAGTAGTCGCGCGCGACCTGGGGCCCAGTAGGTAACGCATGAGTTGCCCGTGAGCGGGTGGTGGCAGGGCAGGCGCCGCCGTCGCTGCGCTGGCTGCAAAGAACCGAGGCAGCAGAAGGAGGAAGAGGAGGAGACTCTGGCCCCTCAGGTATAGCAGGTGCGGCCGCCCCAGCCTGGGCAGGTGAGTGCGCATGAAACCCAGATTCGTTTTTACTGGGGAGGAGACGCATTGGCGAGGACACTTGCGCAGTCTCTCTGCTGTCTCCTTGCCCTGCCGTTCCCATTGGCTTGAGAGGACGCCGGGCGGGGGGCGCTGCTGCTGCTGCGGAACCTGTCGACGAGGCAGCGAGTTGCCAGGTTGGAACCTCCTGCTGGGGATTTCGGGGTAGAAGCCGGCGGATTCGGAATCGCTTCTCAGAGCCTTGGCTGGCGGCGCCTGCGCCTGCGCGTGTCCTGCTGCCAAGCCCGTCTTCTCCTTGGCGGACTTTGTCCGTGAAGCATGTTTACGTGGACCCGTTCCTCCCTACTCGGAGTTCGGTGGACGTCTCTCTTACTCTCTCACTACTGCTGCTACTACCACCGCCGCTGTAAACTGAACTCGGGATGGTGCCTTAAAAAGCGACGTTGGTGCCATCCCAAATTCAGACTTGTTTTCCCTCTTTCCCTCCGAGGAGGCTATTTCAGTCTCGCGTGGGACATGGCATTCGCTCTGCCAGCTAATTGGCGTTTTCGCCCCCAGTCGCAGTGGAAGTAGTAAAGGCATTTGAGTCTTTAAAAAGAGAATTACAGCACGGGCTTGCTCAACAGGCGTCCAAGTCAGACGTCTGCTGTCTTCCTCTAAGTGGTCATGTGAAGTTTAGTCACATTTTCGCTCTCTTTAGCTAGGGGTGGGTAAGAAGGCTGCGGTGAGATCGCTGTAGGGATGCTTCCTAAGATGACGGATAAGAGCTTGAATGCTATGAGTGTTTGCCCAAAGAATTGTTATCAGCACTTTCTGTCATGCAGTTTACATGCAAAGTGTTGTTGAATAATAATCTTGCCTGATCACACAGTGAAGTCGGCTGCTGTTTTTCCTGTTACAGATTGAGAACTGAGAGTACAAGATTGATTTGAAGACTGTGGCTAATGTGGGGCTGCTTATACATTTAAGCAAAGCTCTTGTTTTATGTATAAACTTTTAGAGTCATGCCTGAGCTGATCTTACAAAAACACATGAGACTTCAGCCATTTCCTTTCACTCAATGTTCTGAGTCTCTTTTCCTTTAAAATAAAAAAATAAAAACCAGACATTAAGAATCTCCCAAACCTCACCTGTTTGAAAATGTATGTTATGTGTGCCTTTTCCTGGAGTCCCTGGTTCATTCAGTGTTGTAATACTGGCTTTTTAGAGTTCTTGCTGTGTCGAACTGTATAACTGACTTAGCACCTGGTCCTTCCTGTTGACAGACTTTGGGATCTGTTTTCATATTGGATTCTTATTTCTAAGCAAAATCGTCTGTTTCAGGCTTTTAAATGAGGAAGAGGAAGTTGTTTGAGCCAATTTTGTTTTTGTTTTCAAGTCCTCTTAGGAGCTTTGTTATGAGACGTCTCATAACATAATAGCTTTGAATAAAACATTTCCAATAGCCATTTTATGTTGTCCTGTTGCTGATCTTGATAATTTGATTGGGTTGGAGCTCACTAAGATGTCTGTAGTGCATGTTGCATATAGTCATTGCTGGGCTCCCCTTGTATATAGGCCCATATAGATGGGTGCGGTTAGTATATGCATGTGATTGTGCAGTTCAACAGCAGACAAGCAGTGCAAATGGATACATGATTGCAAATGCTCAAATTTTCTATCATCTGAAGTGTTACCTTATTAGCGGTGGGGGTGGCGGCTGACTGCTCACCATCCACAAGGTGATACTACCGGTTTGGTTTCCATCAACTTTCTATCTCGCACACCACCTCAAATGAATCTCCACCTTTTCTAATACAAAGACAAACACATTTCTCTTTTACTTCTGTTCTCTACCTTCCAAGGGGATTGTGTGCTTTTGTTAGCAGTGGGGAAAGGACAGAGTAACTGCTAGATTTCTAAATATGGAGGGACAACCATTATTGTCTTTTCCTCATCCCAGAAATCCTGGTGCAGCCTGAGATCAGCATCTAGCACCTAGTGAAGCTAATCAGCATAGTCTGCTTAACTGCTCCTGTATTTCATCTAAAGCTCTTGTTAACTGCAGGTTTTAGACATTGTATACTATGGGACAGTTTGGACAGTATGTCCTACTGGCCTCACCCACCACGTTTATGTGTTCCTCCCTACTGGTATTTCTGCTTTAGCTTCTTGAGTGAGAGAGGGCCATCTGAACTGCCCCACATGTGATTTTAATATTTATATTAAAGTAGTATTTAAATTGCCTGTGAGGCTGCAGGACATATTCTGAACCTGCAGGATGGGACACTGGATGGGACATGACCATGTGTGTCCCCCATCACTCGTGAATGGGGTCAGTCAGATATAAAATCCTAACTGGTCCCTTTCCCAGCTTCCCACACACATGCACAATTTGCTTTTATTAATATCCAAGCTGGGAGAGTTTTGAAGGACTTGAATTGGCTTCTGTTGGCCCTAGTAAAGGCATTACAAGATTGTGGCTTTTGGATTTAAATTTTGCATGGAAACTAACAGATGGAGAATTTTTGGGACTGATTGTGTTGCAGATAGAGAAGAACCTATTGCGAACTGGCAAGAAGAATGATGGGTTAATAGGAGAAAAGCTGGTATAATTCTAGCTGTAAATGTCAGCTATAGTCAAGGACTTCTGTCCAGTGGCTTCATTGCTGGTGTGATTATGTGAATGTGTCATAAGAAATAATAGCAGTTTCCCCAAAATGTGGCTTCTGCACATATTCTGCTGCCTGTAAGTTCTGAGTTCACAGGAATCTCATCTTACGTTGAATTTGAAGATTCTATGGGCATGGAATCTTGGACTGTAGCAGCAAAACTGATGAAGACACTTTTTGGCACTTTAAAGACTCACACATCTATGGTAGCATAAGCACTGGTGGGTTAGAGTCCACTTTGTCAGATATATGGATCTCAAATATATGGGGACACACACAGAAGGTGATTGGCCCAGCAGTGCAAGAGAGAATGTGTCCCATTACTATGTAATGGAGCTGTTTGAAGGTGCAACTCATGCTGGCAACTGATAAGTGATATTCTTAGAATTACAGTTTACCACTCCTTCTTGATCATTTTTCTTTGATGTAGGAGGACGAAAGATATGGAGTTAAAGCTCTTAATTTTTCACCTCATTATGTAAAGCTGAGTCGACTGCGTAGTGTGTGGCTAGAACTCTGCTCAGTCCAACTAAGAATCCTAGCTGCCGCAGATGCAAAACGTTCGTATGAAGTTAGTTTGAAAGGGAGAGAGAGAGTGACCTAATCACAAGATATTTTAACACTTGAAACACAATTCGTAAACATAGCAGGGTCTCCTGGAATGGCCAGTGAGTCTCTGAAGTCTTGTGGATCAAAGTGTGTTGTAATTGCAAAGTGAGTGAAGTGTTTTTAGTGGTAATTGATCTTGCTCTAGATGTACCCAAGATCAAAGCAATTTTAATGGAAGGAAATTCTGTTGAAATCAGTTGGTTTGACAGTCTGGTAAACTTTGTTTCTGTTGGTTTGGATTATCTTGCCCAAGTACAGATGTGTTGAGTGGCTTACAATAAATATATACATAATAAACATACAACAGAAACCCCAGAGTACACCCCTTGCTCCATCCTGGCTTCCACAATTTTCTTTCTTATCTACTCTTGCTCTCATTTGTGTCTGAGTGGCCTTTCCCTAATCCAAACACAAGCAAGTTATAGTAGATAAAACATTACATTTTAACATAGTTTCAGATTGTGGTGATGGCTTACCATTTTCTTGAATAAAGGGGTCTAACTGGCTGGAGTCTTTGCGTATTTCTGCTTCAACAGAAGTTTGTCCAAAGAGAGCATGTTAACTGTGTTATAACTTTTGACCATTGTTGATTCTTCCCTATGAAAGGGAGAAAACTATTATATTATTTTTGCATTGAATTTTCTTTGATAGGTGATAGTTCTTAATATATTTGTGAGCTAGATTCCTTTTTAAAGAAAATAGTAAAAATGACTTGTTAAGACACATGAGGCTTGTTCACACGATTACCAGCAGGGTAGGAGAAGCACCCAGTCTGGGTAGGAGAGCCGGGCGCACTCCCAATCTTTAGTCGTGTGCTTGAAAACATTAATATAGGAGGTGGGAAGAATGATCGTGTGCGAGGTGGCAGCTGGGTAGGATCCTCCTACCTCAGGTAAAATACTGGGGATAGAATCTGGGTAGGGCGTGATCATCCTACCCAGCTGCTGTCTTGCACATGATCATTCTCCACACCTCCTACCTTAATGTTTGCAACCACACAACCAAAAATCGGGAAGACGCCTGGTTCTCCTACCTAGGCTGGGTGCTTCTCCTACCCTGTCGGCATTCATGTGAACAAATTTGTGGTGTGTTACAGACTGGGGGAGGGGGAGGACTGCTTCAGTACTATAGGGATAGAGGTTGGATGGTCATGCTGCTGTTTGCAGCTACTAAAGTTTTAATAGTCAAAATTCAAGCTCCAAATACATGCTCCTAAATTGCTTTGATTTTTCTTTAAGTAAGTCTAACAATCCTCACACTTCTCAGAGCCTTATGTATGCCACTGTACTTACTGAAACTTGCATCTTCGTAGCAGGGGATAGGCTCTTGAACTGCATGAAAAATGTAGTTTATTTTTCAAACTGATTCCTAGAAGGTCAAGGTTGCCCTCTGGGCTGAAACAGTCTCATTTATATGCTCTGAACTGCACTGGTGCTAAATCAGTGTTTAGCAGCAGTGGTAACTTGAGCTGGAAGTGTGAGAAAATATATTGCTTTAAAGTAGTTAAAATGTGACATCCTGAATAAATCTTCAGGATGTGCAAAGTTGGCAATGGAGAAAAGAGTATTGTGTAGCTATTAGAGGAGAGGGGCTTCAGAGTTGTTTGTTTTTGTTGTGGGGCTTTTCCTCTGCTTGAATGAATGTGTGTTGGTGTAGGTGTGCACACAACTATTACTGAACAATGTGAGTTTGTAGGCAACAGGATTCAGGATACCAGACAGGCCTGGAGATCCAGCTGCTATCATGTACCATCACAAAACCCTGCATGGCAATGATAGCTAGTAGAAGTGAAACTCAACAACTTTATATAGCTTACTGTGTAAGATACTGGAACATCCTTTCTTTGATGGCATTTTTTGTTACTTTCAGTATGAAGAGGTGCATAAGGCATTATGGAGAAAGTGATGTTAATAACTTGTATAAGTTTTATGAAAGAGAATATCTGTTAGTGTTCTTCTATCCCATCAAATTTAAGATACAAGTTCATTTCATCTCGTAGCAGGTGAGAGGATGTGGGCAGGGAGATGGGGTGGCTGTGGTCTATAGGAATACAATCTCCCATACCAGCATCCCTGTCAGGGATTTGATCTATACTGAATGTGTATACCTAAGCACAGGGACCAGGGATAGACTGGGACTTCTGCTGGTGTACCAGTCACCCCGCTGCCCAGTGGAGTCCCTAATTGAGCTGATGGACCTGGTTGCTGAATTGACATTGGAGTCGCCCAGGTTGTTGTTGGTTGAGATCTTTAATGTTCATTTTTGGATCAGGTTAGGAACATAGGATGCTGCCATATACTGAGTCAGACCACTGGTCTATCTAGCCCAGTACTGTCTTCACAGACTGGCAGTGGCTTCTCCAAAGTTGCAGGCAGGAATCTCTTTCAGCCCTATCTTGGAGAAGCCAGGGAGGGAACTTGAAACCTTCTGTTCTTCCCCAAGCGGCTCCATCCTCTGAGGGGAATATCTTACAGTGCTCACACATCAAGTCTCCCATTCATATGCAACCAGGGCAGACCCTGCTTAGCTAAGGGGACAAGTCATGCTTGCTACCACAAGACCAGCTCTCCTCCACATGGTTGTTGGGAGTGGCATGAGTTCATAGCAAGGACTGTGGGCCTATCCAATTTGGTCTGTGGTCTGACACAAGATGCTGGTCACACACTCTGTTTGGTCTTTTGCTCTGATCAGGGTGGTGTTCCATGGGTGGGGACTCCTGTCATCTCCTCATTGTCATGGACGGATCACCATCTGGTTAAGTTAGAACTTACAGCCATGGCCCACCTCTGCAGGGGTGAAGGTCCTATTGGATTAGAATAGGAATGGTTATTGGATCCAATAGGATTCCAAGAAGCTTTGGAAGGGTTTGGGGTTGGTTCTGCTAATGATTCCGTCGATGCTCTGGTACAACGATGGAATAATGAGCTCACTAGAGCAGTAGACACAATAGCTGCTAAGCATCCTCTCCAACTTGCTTTAAAAACAGCCCTGTGGTATTCGGGTGAGTTATGGGAGCTGAAGTGGTGAGGTAGATGATTAGAGTGCAAGTAGAGGAGGACTTGGCGTGAGTCTGATCAGGCACAACACAGAGCACATTTGAAGACTTGTGCCCTGGCAATGCGGGTGGCAAAGAAGCAGTTCTTTTCTGCCTGCATTGCTTCAGCAAATTCACGTCCAGCTGAGGTCTAGGGTTGTGAGGGGGCTAGTATGTACCCCTCCCCCTTGAATTTAATCTTGGAATCATCGTCACTCACTGTGACGATTTAATGACTTTTTTGTGGATAAAATCTCTCAGATTTGGGCTGAGCTGGATTCCACAGTTACTGCAGAGGCTACTGTGGAGGTTTCCAGCAACTCCTCTTATGAGATTAGATTGGATCATTTTCAGTTTGTGACTCCTGAGGAAGTAGACAAACTGTTTCAGACTGTGCATCCTACAACCTCTTCTCTTGACCCTTGCCCAACTTGGTTTATCTCATCTGATAATTATATTATCAGAGAGGGTCTGGCAAATATTATAAATGCTTCTCTGATGGGGGGCAGGATGCCTCCTTGTCTTAAGGAGGCTATTATTAGACCACTTTTGAAGAAAGTTACATTGGATCCCTCAGAGTTAGCTAATTACAGACCTGTTTCTAATCTACCATGGTTCAGCAGCTGGTGGCCTCTCAGCTCCAGACAGTTTTGGATGATGCAGATTATCTAGACTCATTTCAAACTAGCTTTCATGTGGGCTATGGGGTTGAAACTGCCTTGGTTGGCCTGATGGATGATCTCCAACTGGCTATCGACAGAGGGAGTGTGACTCTGCTGATCCTTTTGGATCTTTCTGCAGCTTTTGATACCATCAACCATGGTATCCTTCTGGACTGCCTGAGGGAGGTGGGATTGGGTGGCACTGTTTTACAGCGATTCTGCTCCTAGTTCTCTGGTAGATTCCAGATGGTGTTGCTTGGAGACTCTTGTTCTGCTAAGCGAGAACTGAAGTGTGGAGTCCCATACTGTCTCCATACTGTCTCCAATGCTTTTTAACACATGAAATCCCTGGAAGAGATCATCAGGAGATTTGGTGCTGGGTGTTAGCAATATGCTAATGACACCCAGATCTACTTATCCGTGCCGACCTCATTGGGAAATGGCACATCTTTCCTTAAAAGCCTGCCTGGAGGCAGTAATGGGCTGAATGAGGGATAACAAACTGAAGTTGAATCCAAATAAGATGGAGGTACTGACTGTGGGGGACCACGACCCGATAGATTTTTTAGATCTGCCTCTTCTGGATGGGGTTACACTCCCTCTGAAAGATCAGGTAAGTAGCTTGGGAGTGCTCCTGGACCCTTAACTCTCCGTGGTTCCTCAGGTTGAGGCGGTGACCAGGAGTGATTTTTATCGGCTTTGGCTGATACATCATCAGCTACATCCATTTCTAGAGGTGAATGACCTTAAAACAGTGGTACATATGCTGGTAACCTCCAGGCTTGACTACTATAATGCACTCTATGTGGGGCTGCCATTCTACATAGTCCAGAAACTACAATTGGTACAGAATGTGGCAGCCAGATTGGTCTTTGAGACAACACAAGGGGACCACATAACACCAATTTTAAAAGAACTGCAATGACTGACAAAATGTTTCCAGGTGAAATACAAAGTGCTGGTAATTACCTATAAAGCCCTTAACAGCCTGGGTCCAGGTTGTTTAAGAGAGCACCTCCTTTGTCATGAACTCTGCCGCCTGTTACGATCTTCTGGAGTTATGGTTGTTACCGGCTCGTCTGGCAGCAACCCAGGACCGGGCTTCCTCTGTGGCTGCCCCAGGGCTTTGGAATATGCTCCCTGCTGAAATAAGAGCATCTCCTTCTCTGTTTGTTATTTCAGGAAGAACCTCCAGACTCTCCAGTTTTCACAGGCATTTAAATTAGAATTAATTTCAATAATTTTAAGAACTTGTTTTAATAACTATTTTATTCTGTTTTTATTGTCATGTATTTTAATCTGTGACTTGTAAATATTTTAAATTTTGTACACTGCCTATAGAAGTACATATCAGGTGGTATTAAATATGATAAATAAATATGGCTAAAAGAAGTTGTTCGGGTAAGAACTAATCTGCCTATTTTCCTTTCACTATAATCTTGATAATTACCATCCTCACCAGTTAGCACACTTCATCCTTAAACGTTCACACATCCACCATCTTGAATTGGGGTGTACGACATCACAAACGACACCATTTAGCCATCCCCATATGTCCCGACAGCTGTACCAAATTTGGTTCAAATCGTTTAGGCAGTTCACAAGTTAGCCCACTTGCACCTCAAACATTTATGCTTCCGCAATCTTGAATCGAGGTGGATGATGACATTGCAAACTATGCTGTTTAGATGTCCCTACAACTGTACCTGATTTGGTTGATATTGGTCCTGGCATTGCAAAGTTGATAACGGGGGAGGGGGGTAGAGTGGGGACACACATGGACAGAATGCCAGGTGATTTCATCAGCTTACTTTCCTTAAGGAAAGTAAGCTAAAAAGTAGTTCCAGATGAACCCAAGACAAATCTGGAGCAAATGCACAAACTGCTCTATAGCCCAGTTAAATCACAATGCTTAGACTGAAAGCTGTTGTTGCCAGGGCTAGTAAATCTGTTCAAACGCAGCTGGCTTTTTCTTTTCATCTTGGACAACAATCCCCAATCAATTTCTCTGCAGGCCAGATCATAAACTGCTGTTTAAGCACTGGGGAGTTTAAGCTGTGCTCTACATTAGTATGTACTTAATGGGTTTAGTAGATTGTGGCTATTGAGACCAAATTGACTGAAGTCCCAAGTAGTTTAGTTTAATTGAATTTTGAATTGGCTTATAAATGTCTTTCCAACCTTTATTGTGTTGAGTTGATCTGGAGCTATAATAGTGATTAGCATTTTATAGTCAAAAACCAAACTTGGCTTCTTAGCCATCCATATGTCCAGTGTATAAAGCATATACTCTGAACTAAACCAGGGTTCCTGAACTTTTAAAAAAAAATTTAAGTGTACCCCTTCTGTCGCAAACCTTCAGCTCGGGTACCCCATAGAGATTGAGTGTGTGTGTGTGTGTGTACCCATACACACACATTTAAATGATATTGTGGCTCAGGCTACTACAGTCAATGACTCACATCCACACTAAGTTACTCAAATGCAGTCTTATTGAAATTAATGGGACAAGTTTACTTGTCTTAATAATTTCAGTGGGAGTACTCTGCTGCTTTTCTGAAGCCTCTGTCAGCCTGAAGGGAGGGGTAGACTGTCTGCATGAAGCCAACCAATCAGGAGGCGAGGAGGATCTTCACCCTCCTGCCTCCCTTTCTGCAGCAGACACTTTGCTGAGCACGTGCTTCAAGCTGTCAATCCTCAGATGGGAAACAAATAGCACAGCTGCTGCATGGGGAGGCAAGAGGGCTCTGAGTACCCCCTGAGAGCCCAAGTACCCCTAGTGGTCACTAATGCCTCTGAAGTAGACCTTGGCTGGTATTGGTAAACTCATATATTCAAAAATCATTGCATAAAGAAAAGAAGGCACTACAGGTTTCCTGAGTGATTATTTGAAAGTGAGTGTTGTCTGACTTCCTGCAGCGAACGAATGTTTGACAGAAGGCTTCAGAACTGCTCCATCAGCTTGCATCAAGGAGTAGGCATTCAAAAGTCCAAAATATATGGGCATTGCTTTAAGAGGTTTAATGAACTTAATGTTCAAGAGGTTTTTGACTTTGACATCTTGAGTTCCCTCTAGTAGTCCTCCCTCCCCACTCAAGCCTGCACAGCTCCTCTGCGATGTCTGCTAATCCAATAGCAGCTAGTCTGCCTGTCTGCCCAGCTCAATTGTGGCAGAGCAGATCAGCCATTCACTGGAGCACTTGCCACACCTGGGCAACTTACCGTAGTACAAGGCAGCTAAGAACTATGGTGGACCAGGGAGCTGTGCATGAGCTGTTTGAAAAATTAATGAATTGCCTAGAGGCTAGAGAATTTCGACTAGCACTCAAAATTATTGATGTGTTTTCAGACCATTATAATTAATAAGGAGATGTCTCGTTTTTGGCCTCAGAGAGGCAGAATTTGCTGTTCATGCATGTGACAGTATTTATGCAGTCTCTTGTGCACTAATTAAGAAGATTCATACCTTCAAGGGGCTGCCATTATGAAGTGTCTTTGCATTAATTGTTTAAAGCAAATGCTCCCTTGATTCTGCTTTCTTGTCTTCAGTATAACTCTATGCTTGGAGTACCGGCTTTCCAGGGCTCCTCTGATGGAGGAGTGGCAAGCTCTGGCTGCTCAGGGTCTAATTTCTGCCAAAGGGCTCAGATTTCTGCAGAAGCATACTAACCCTCTACCTCTGCGAAGAACTCCAAGTCAGAGTCTGGATGGGCCACTGCAGAGTTTTAGGTATAAAAGGCAGCAGGGGAAATGGTGGAAAACCTTTTATGGAGAAGGAGACATTTGGATGACTGAGGACACAGATGGAGGAGCACAGGTCATGGTTCAGGGAGATAGTAGCATTATGAATTTTGGCTGTAAATGGACCTTTTACTGGGCAGTGAATGAGTAGCAATAGCACTTACATTTATATACCGCTTTATAGCCGGAGCTCTCTAAGCGGTTTACAATGATTTAGCATATTGCGCCCAACATTCTGGGTACTCATTTTACCGACCTCGGAAGGATGGAAGGCTGAGTCAACCTTGAGCCCCTGGTCAGGATCGAACTTGTAACCTTCTGGTTTGGAGTAGTTTGGAGTTTGGAGTAGTTTGGAGTCTGGAGTAGTTTGGAGTTTGACAAAACACTGTTGTTCTTTAATGGTTGAGAATGCCCCCACCCCACCATATTCTTGAAAATATCTCCAATCTTTGGAAATTGATTATATATTATCCATTATCATTTTTGTATAAAAAATTAAACCATGTGGTTACATGGTTCTTTCCCCTCTTTTTATCTTCACAATAACCCCCTGAAGCAAGTTTGGCTGAGAGAGAATTACTAGCCCATGGTACCCCAGTAAGCTTTATTGCTGAGAGTGGATCTGAACTTGGGGTTTCCTGGCTAGAGTCTAACACTCTAACCACAGTGCCACTTTGGTTTAAGGATTAGCAGTAAGGCTGTCTTCTGCAGGAGTCTGTTTGCTTCCCAAAGTGTTCTGTTTGTAAATAAACAAGTATTACAAGACACTGTAAGTCCCTGGTGAGTGCTCATCCAATCCCTGTAGTGCTGACCCTGACTTCTCAGATCTTGGAAAGTGGGAAGCACTTAATAGGAAACAAATAGAATGTATTTTTATTTTAGGTTAGGAGCAAAGCCACAGAGAGTTTTAAAAGTAAAGAGGACAAGGAGTCAGTGCTAGATGCAGAAGGGGATGGAGTTTGAGAAGGAGCATCATCTGGGCTGAAAAATGAAAATGATTTTTGAAGGTTTGGATAGTTGGGAAAGAGATGTAGGGTGGAAAATATATTAAAACATCCAGAACATGTTCCACTGCTATAATTCTCAGTGAAAATTTTCCCATTTCTTATAATACACATTTAATTGTATGTATGTAACCTTGCAATAAAATAAATGGATACAAATACAATTTTGGGCAAATGGAACAGTTTCAGTGCTCTAATTAACATTTTTCCAAGTAGTTATTCCTAGGGGGAGTGTGAGATCTTTATTTATAAAATACACACAATCAAAACAAAGACAACTTATGAATTCACCTGTTTGGTTGTGCATTGCAAGTCAACTCAAAACCAAAGCTTAAATTCTTATTACACCTTGGATTTGAAATGAAAACAAAGCAAGTTGTGGTGAGCTTTGGTTTCATTCAAGCAAACACACAGAGCCATGTACCATTTCTTTCGTTGAGTTGGAGACATCAGAAATGTCACATTTTAATAAACATGCTTATTTGATGAGAAAATTAAAACATCAAACCAATTTAAAACAATGTTAAATGCTATAAGTCTAATTAAAAGCCTGGGTGAACTATTTATTTTATTTAACATGTTTACATGACTTTTAGGAAAACTTTTGATATATTTATATGGCACATAACATTAATATGCCAGGCTTTTTTGTCTGCTACCCAAAATATACTAACTGGGCAATGTAGGATGTCCCATCCCCCTGCTCCCACCCTTTAGGATTACCTCTAAGGGTGTTGGACTGTATGGATTGTATCCTCAGTCCATATGCCACCAGCACTCAGGAAACCACTGATTTTTCTGAGAAATCTGCAATCCATTGACAATCTCCCAGGGTACACCATCCCAACAACAATGGATGTAGAGACCCCAAACACCAGCCTTTCTCACAAAGATGAAATACAGTTTGTCAGGAATACCATCCTTGATGATACCACCATAGCACATTTGGCTATGAAGCACTGCCCATTTTCTCCTCAACTGCAATTATTTCAGATTTGGGGACAACTTCCATCTTCAGGTCAACAGTACAGCTGTGAGCACTAGCATGGTTCTACAATATATTCATGGCTGACTCGGAACAATCCTTCCTGAGTTCCTGTTCTCGAAGTCCTCTTCTCTATTTAAGAAGGGATTTTCATCATCTGCACTTATGGGTGGGAAGCCCTTGAGAAATTCCACCAGGACTCCAACATTCATCCTACCATCAGCCCGAGCTTGGGCAAGTCAACAGACCAGGTTCACTTTCTGTGGAATTACAATACTGTGGAATTTCACTTCTGTGAAATTACATTATGAAGCACCTCCTTATACTGGAAACCCCTCAGCTGCCACACACGTCTAGCTTCCACCTAGAATACACCACATAATCCATTATTTACAGCCAAGTCCTATGATACAACCGCATTTGTTCCAGCTTATCAGACAGGACTCTCATCTGGAAGATTTACAGCACTATCCTAAAATATCAGTACTTCCCTAATGAAGTGAAAATACAGATTAATAAGGCTGGATGGATGCCCAGTAATAGCCTACCTATCCTGAAGAAAAAGTGACAAAAGATTACTTGTTACAGCTCCCAACTAAAACCACACCAACATCTCACCAGTGACTTGCAGTCCATTCTGGACAATGACCCTTCTCCTCACAGGTGCTGGGTGGTAGGCTTGACCTTGCTTACAGGTAGCTCCTCCAGCTTGAATCAGCTACTAAATAGCATCAAGGTGCCATGTGACAGACACACAAGGACAGGAACCACAGCTGTATACAGGTGCTAACTCTGTCCAATTATTTACTCAAACTTTATTACAGAGCTAAATAACATCAACTGTAACAGCAGGGCCATTCATTTGCTAATCCTCCAATGTGATACTTTACAGTATATTCTGTTGCCTGCCAAAAATGCCCTCTTTGTGTCTGCATAGGACAAATGGGTCAATATCTATGTAAAAAGGACAGAAATATGACATTAAAAATGGCAGTGAAACTACTGCATTAGAATTTGTCAAGAGGTTTGATTTTATTTGTTTGTGCTTCAACAACAAAAAAGTGGGGATTTCCGGTCTCACTGTTTGTGTTAAGTACTTACAGTGTAATCCTGTATATGTTTGCTCAGAAGTAAGCCCCATTGTGTTCAGTGGGCCTCATTCCCTAGTGAGTGTGTTTAAGATTACAGATTTCGTTCAGCCAAGAAGATTGTATAGCAGCTGTTGTTGCTGATGTAAATTATCCCTGTGCTTATCTTGCACATTTGTTTCACAGTCCTCTTCTGTACCTCTCACATTTCACAGCCATTGGTCTCATTGTCCGAAGGTCTGGATCCACCCCTTAAGCTCTGTTAGGAAACTCCTGCCTTGCTTCTACTGCTAATTTAATGTGCATAGTCAGGAAGACTGCTGTGAGTTGTCACTGTACTTCTAGGCTTTTGTAAAAGTGGTCTTGGACCCCTTTCACCCCAGTATTCTCCCCTGCCCCGCCTGCTTTCTCTAGCCTGTGCACTCATGTGTTAGTAAAAGAGAGAGACATTTTTGGAGGGTTACACTTCCTGCATCTGATGAAGTAGGTTCTAGTTCACAAGAGCTTATCAAAAGGAAATAAACAGGGTGTCTTACATTTCTTTGTGTTTAAGGTGCCAGTTTAGACACTGCTAATCTACAGAGCAAGAATCTTTATAGTATTATTATTATTATTTTACATTTTATATCCCACTCTTCCTCCAAGGAGCCTAGAGCGGCGTTCTACATACTTAGGTTTCTCCTCACAACAACCCTGTGAAGTAGGTTAGGCTGAGAGAGAAGTGACTGGCCCAGAATCACCCAGCTAGTATCATGGCTGAATGGGGATTTGAACTCGGGTCTCCCCGATCCTAGTCCAGCACTCTAACCACTACACCACGCTGGCCATAATCTTATAAAGATTAAGGGGAAAGATCACAGAGAATGCTAGTGCTTGTACCTTATTTTTGGTTTGTACCATTAATGGGGTGAGTGATTTTGTCAGATACAGAGAATCATCAAAATAATTAAGGCTTGAGAGAAAAGATGAGCACTTCAGTGTTTAAATGTATTGAGTTTCAAAAGACAATTACCTCCAAGTAGAAACAGCAGAATATGAGGCAGCTGAAGATTCAGTGTTGAGTGGTAGGTGAAAGGTCCTAATAGATAAATGTTTTTTTCTTAAAGGAAAATATATTAAAAAATAGAATAACC
Source organism: Hemicordylus capensis (assembly GCF_027244095.1). NCBI lineage: Eukaryota > Metazoa > Chordata > Lepidosauria > Squamata > Cordylidae > Hemicordylus > Hemicordylus capensis. The sequence continues at coordinate 302,297,765 of NC_069659.1, read as the reverse complement.
TAGATTCAGAATCCTCTATACAATGGGCTAAACACTGGATGTCTCCTCTCGCTGTAAATCATCTATCTGAAGTCATTGGATACGCATTAACGAGGTCACAAATATCCCAACTACTTGCTGTTTTGTTGTGTTCTTAGTGTTTATTGTTTTTAACCCCCTGGTTAGGACTTGGTTTTGAAAATTTTTGAACATGAATATGCTGCTGAAGTAATAGTATCTTAATAAAACATTGAAGTTTTGTGAAAGAAATGGCAAAAGGTTCATTCACAGTACATTCCTGTTCAAGTTTACTTGTAAGTAAATTCCATTGGCGGAAATCCAGACTAAATCATTCCTGAGTGGTCCTATTGAAATCAAGGTGAAATTAGTACTACTCTGAGTAGTACTATTCAGTAAGTTAGCCTGGAGGCTGACATAATGAAAATTACTCATAGTAGTTCAACTAAAATTAAAAGGAAATTTTAATTTCAGTGGAATTGTTTTGAGTAATTTTCTTCATCATGTCAGCCATTAGACTCTGGAATGCTCTCCCAGTGGCCATTCGTTCCTCGGACTCCATCATGGCTTTTAGAAAGCTTGTAAAGACTTGGCTTTTTACCCAGGCTTTTACATAATCGTTTTTACTGCTGCTTCTGGGTGTTTTTATTTATTTGTTGTATTGTTTTATGCCTGTTTTTATATGTTTTTATACTCTTAGCATGTTGTTTTTATTGTGTTTTTATTGTATGTTTTTAACTTTTGTAAACCGCCTTGGGGCTATATTTTAACGAAAGGCGGTATAAAAACGCATAAATAAATAAATAAATAAATTAGTCTTTAATTTGTCTCTCTCCACGTCCTCCACACAATACTTACTTCTATGAACTTCGATCATGTCCCACTTGGTTGTGTTTTACTTAACTAAGAAGGCCCATATGCTCTATCCTGTCCTTGCAGAGAAGGTAAATTATTTGGGTTGCCCAGCCAGTACTGTGTACTGTCTTCCAAAAGCTATACAATAGATTATGCATACTACTACTTCTGCTTATATACTGCTACTACTACTTATATACTGCTTTTCAACAAATGTTTCCAAAGCGGTTTACATGGAGAAATAATTAATAAATAAGATGGATCTTTGTCCCCAAAGAGCTGACTCACAATTTAAAAAGAAACGTAAGATAGAAACATAAGAAGAAACATAAGACACCAGCAACAGTCACTGGAGGGATACTGTTCTGGAGGTGGATAGGGCCAGTTGCTCCTGGCCGGCTCTTTAAAAGTGATAGGTGAGAATCATTGGACAGTTGTAATTAGATCCCTTGCTTCTGGTTTTCTTTTAATCTCCTCTCCTTTGAACTCCTAAGATCACAAAGGCCACAGTATCTGCTGTCTCTGCAGCCTTGACTATGGTGTGCTTCCTCCTGCATTCTGTTGTCCATGCCTTTCCCCAACTTGCTAGGCTAGGGGTAGTGCTGTTTGCAAAGCTATATGCTGTTGCTGGTTGCAACAGAAGTCATTGCACACACAAGGAATATTACAGTTCACTCCTGGGTTGTTGTCAAAAGAGATAATTGCTATATTTACCTTTTTAAATAGCAGCAAGCCCTTATCTACAGTAGTAGACTTTGTGTTAAGATTAATCAAATACTTTATTGTGCATATGTTCTTACACACCGTGTGAGACCTGTGGCACTTAAGAATGTGTAAACATAGGATCAACATGGGATTTGTAGAATTCATGGTTGGGTTTATAATTGTTTATGTAATATTGATATGAAAGATGCTACTGAAGGATTTGATGGGATTCCAGGTGATTGACTGATTGCAAAAGGGGATTCATAGATCTCAAAAAGACTATTGCAACAATATAGAAAGATGCTTGAAAGGTCCTTGATGAATATGCAGTAGATTGAGCGCAGATATAAATAAGCCTGCAACTAGATTTGCAGTGCTTTTTTTTTTTTTTTTTTTTTTGAGATGACAGAATTATATTGCTGTTTGAATTTTGGCGGAAACACTAGTATTGTTTTGTTGCCATGGGTGACTAGGCAGCAGGAATTATAAATGCCTCTTTTATCTGACAGGTTAAAGATTGAAGGTCAGGAACTCCTGCTGTCCTTTTGGTTAGTTTCAGGGTTATTTTCATTATTTGTATAAAACATCTGCTTGTGCTGAATTGCTAATGTAGATAGAGTAATTTTGTGCACAGTCTTCATTGATGTCTATTTTCTGTGCCCTCTTGATGTCTATTTTCTGTGCCCTCTTAGTTGTTAAAATTAAAAGAGCATGGCCAGCCATTAAATGTAGCCCTTTTTAGGGGAATTAGCCCTAATTATGGGGGGTCCCACACCGTGTTCCCTCTAACAGGGATTCCCAGATGTTGACTAAAACTTGCAAAATCCCCAGCCAAAGGTCATTGCAGCTGAGGATCCTGGGAGTTGTAGTGAACAACATCTGGGAATCCCTGTTAGAGGGACACTGGTCCCACATTATAAACACAAACTGGTGGCATGATTACTCTTGCTTTTTTTAATGTGTGCCCACTTTAAGATACTTTCTTACTGGACCCAGATCTCCTCAGTAATAGACAGGAATAAAGACTTGCTGCTTTCTGTTTCTTCTGCCTTTTCCTTGCCTGTCTCTTTCTTTCTGCCTTCTCTTTTCTTTCCTTCTCTTTTCTTCTCTTTGTATCTCTCCTCCTCCTCAGGTCTCCTTAATGCTGTCATCCTCTTTTCTCCCTTCTTTTTAACTGGCTCCTGCCCTCTTGAGCATTCTATTTGATCTGGAGCATTTATTTGTTTGGTTGCAGTCCCTTCCGCTCTGGTTTTTCTTTTTTGTCCCGCCCCCCAAAACCAGGTACACTGGCAAAAGCCAAGCATCCTGGCTACATCAACCAAATAAAACAAAAAGAGAAACTAGCACTAATAAACATTCTTTGAGATGGTTTAACATCTTCTGTTATCTGTAAAAGTGTAGCAAAGTTATAAACTTGGCCCATATTTTTTCTCACTTCATCCCATAGGACTTTATTGTCTGATCCATAGGAATACTTTAATTTTTTATTAGTAATTTTTCAGACAAGTTGGAAAATTTGAACAAACATAAATTAAGCCAAACAAACAAAAAGATTTTAAAAATCCATCTTTCAGCTTAATAAATATTTCCCTCTTTCAGCTTTATATATAGTATATAAATAGTCGTCCCATTTCTCAAAACCTTCCCCTTTTAAATAAACAAATATAAAATAAAAACAATGTAGTGAAAAACAAACAAGTTTCTAGTAAGAGAATTGCTCTGACTACTAATTTCTACAAAAACGTATTTCACAGTGTACATATTCTAAATTACCTGGAACTTATGCCATGAGCTTCCTTCTTAAAATAAGCATTTTTCACACAAGCACCCCAAAGCAGTAAATGGGAAATTCACTCTTCTTTCTCAGGAGTCCCCTTAAATTTCCATTTCTGAAGTATAAGGTGTTTAGCCATAATTAGTGCTCACAATAACCATAGATTTTCCTCTAGATAAATACTTTAAATAATTTACAGTGCAGTCCTGTGCATATTTACTCAGTAGTAAATACTAATATGCCCCAGTGTGGCTTACTGTGCATTTAATATTGCAGCCTTAGTGTGAGTTTGCTTGTGAGTGCACAGAAGTATATTTTGCAGTCTGTGAGCCTTCTAGGGCTGCCACTACTCATTTCGTGGTTCCAGCATAGACTGGACAGGACAACACATGGTTCTAGTAGGTGGCAGAGGCAGGAGAGCTTGCATACTATTGGATAAAATGACACTGCATATCTGCTTACAAGTAATAAAAAGGCAGTGAACTAATTCCTATCACAATTGTATAGTTATACAAGGTTTCTGAAGAGCCATCTTCTCCTACATGGATCTCCCTGCCCTAAAAGAACCTGGAGGGGAGGCTTCCAGCATGTGCTGTAGCCAGAGATCTTCTGGCAGCCATGCAGGAAAGGGCCTTTTCAGAGGTAGCCCCTCTTCTTTGTAATTTTCTCTTCCAGAAGATTTCACTGGTCCTGTTTGCTGATATTCTGTCACTTCTTAAAAACTTCTCAGCACCCTTAATTGTAGGGGTTTGCATAGTGTTGTAAGTTTTCTTTTTATTCTGGTACATGCTTTTCATATTGTTGCAAATTAATTTTATTGTTGTTTTCCTTCTTTGTAAGTCACATTGACACTAAATAGTGAAAGGCAGAATATTTAAAATTTTAAATAAAATAAATACACCAAATGCAGACTACATAAACACCATTAGTTTGACACCTATGTTTAAATTCATTATGATTGTCTAAGTAGCCATCTAGCTGAAGTATTAAATTTATGAAGAGTAGCTGCATTTAGTCTTGGGCAGCATGAATCTAAAAAACGTTATTGCATCTTGGAGTTTAATAACTTCAAGATCCTGTGCATGTTGACTGAAAAGTAAGTCCAAGAACATTTCTTCCCAGATTAAGCATGCACAGCACTGCAGGCTTAGCTGTGTTATTGCGTGATGTCTGAATTGAGCCTAAGGCTGCAATCTTAAGACACATGATTACCTAGGAATAAGGGCCGCTGACTCAGTAGGACTGAGATCACCCGCTGGGCTAATATCCTGGTCTCACAGAGCCAGGATATTAAAGCTTGGCTTCAAGCTGTTTCTCTTGCCCTCAATAATGTGTGTCCTGCTTGCAATAGCATCACAAGCATCCTACTTCTGATTGTGGTTAGAAATAAACCAGGAATAGTCATGACATCTGAACTGACTGACCCTGGCTTATGCTATCCAAAATTTCAGAATAAACCACTATCTGAACCCATGTTGCAACTTGAGTAGAATAACCCAGGGGTCAGTCAATTCAGACATCACAGGCATACTGGCTTGTTTCTAACCACAATCAGAGTAGAATGCCTCTGATGCTCTTGTGGATGGGAGCAGGGAGCACACATTCCAGAGGCTGAATGGTGGTGCAGAAAGCCAAAGTTTAATGTTGGCTCCATGTAACCTCTGAACTGGCGCTTTTAGGCATCCCCTCAAACTATGGCTAAGGAAGTTTAACTATGGTTTGGTGTGATGTCTGAATTGACAAATCATGGTTTTTCAGTCAAGCAGGAGGCTTCTGGCACAGAAATACATGCCCAATAATTGAGCTGTCAATCATTCAAACTGAGTCTGCAGCCCATTTCTTCCCCTTTAAAGAAAGCTAGTTTCATGCTGGGAAATGTGCTGCAAATTGGACTCTGAGTCTCCACCTAGCCTGAGATAATTTCTAGTGACCAGGCAATGTTGATGACAAGCCTGACTTAAAAAACCAAGACTCAAGCCATAAGAAGCAACTTAATTGTTAAAATGTCTTCATTTCCTGTTGATGCATTAACAAGGCATGGAGAGGCAAGAGATTTTGTAGAGCTCCTCATACCATGAAGAAGAGAAATAATGTGGCATTGGATACCCCATGCTACAGACTGCACTGTTTTTTCACTGGAGTGCTACCACTTCTTGGGAGATATTGGCGATTCCTTCGGGGCTATATGGCAGGTCAGCGAAATGGCATTAATGAAGAATGCTCTAGGATGTTATAGCTTTTCTAGTTTAAATACTATCTTTCTGAATCAGAAGATGGATCAAATGCCTTCACTACTAATGCTAACTTACTCCTAACATTCCTGATCCTTAAACACAAAGATGAATGAAAAATATTATTTATCACATCAAAGCATGCTAAGTGTATTGCAGTATATGCAATATATATACATTGAGCAAAATATCTGGCACTTATTTATTTATTTATCTATTTATTTAACTTGTATACCGCCCAAACTTTTGTCTCTGGGTGGTTAACAATGACATAAAAACAATTAAAACAGATATAAAAGGTAAAAACAGTTTAGCAATTTAAAAACAGCATAAAATTAAAACCTACAAATTAAAAAAGCTGAAAAAGCTTGGGTGAAGAGTTGAGTCTTCAGACGTTTTTAAAAAATAGTCAGAGATGGGGAGGATCATATCATCAGGGAGCACATTCCACAGTCTCAGGGCAGCAATCGAGAATGCCTGTCTCCGTGTGACCACCAGATGAGCTGACGTTAACTGGTGATGGACCTCCTCAAGTGACCTCAGTGGTCGGTGGGGCACATAACGAAGAAGACGTTCTCTTAAATCCCCAGGGCCTAAGCCATTTAGGGCTTTATAAGTTATAACTAGCACTTTGTATTCTGCCCAGAAACCTATTGGCAGCCAGCGTAGCTCAACCAACAAGGGAGTAATGTGGTCTCTCCGAGATGACCCGGAGACCAACCTGGCAGCCGCATTCTGAACCAACTGAAGTTTCCGGACTATGTACAAAGGCAGCCCCACGTAGAGTGCATTACAGAAGTCCAGTCTGGAGGTTACCAACAAATGTACCACTGTTTTGAGGTCATTGATCTCGAGAAATGGGTGCAGCTGGCATAAGAAGGAGAGCAAGAGATAAAAGGAATAGAAAAGCAGTGGGTGAACAAATTGGAACATGAGAAGCATGCTATGGTCCTATGTAAGATGGCAAGGATTGTTACATTAACAAATATATATTTTAATTCATCTTTGAAATATACAATAAAGAGTAAAATAAGAGAAATAAGTCACTACTTCATATTCTTAAAAGAAAGAGTAGCACAGTGGAATCCAGATATGTTCAAGAATATGTTCCAGACATGGGTGAAAGGAAGAGAACAATGATGAGGATGTTGGACAGAACAAGAGACCTTTTGGTCTAACACAAAGTAAGGGAGTTGGTTCAATGAAGAGCCCAACCTTCTAACACAATGAGAAATCAAAGCAGAGAGGGAAGGAAGGTTCAGACTATTGATATCCCAAAAGGGTTGTTTAATCTGAACAGAAAATACAAGCAGGAGCCAGTGTGAGAGAAAAATAAAGAAGAGTAATGGTGAGTCAGTTGTTAAATAGGTTATTGTATCCATCTTTGTGGACCCATAAAGGTGGGACAAGGTGACAATTGGATGACGTGTTGCTAGGCATATATTATTTAGGAGAATGTATTGAACATGTTTGAAGCCTCACCTGCAACCCTTGCCTTTAAGGCTTGTCTTGCTCTTTATGTTCTTGCACAAAGGGCAGAGCTTGAACATATTCATTTTTGTCTAAGAAAGGTGAAGTTGTTGTAGTTCTCTCTTACACACACACCACTAATAGAAATTAGTTGTAACACACAGTTCAGTGTATTTGCTCAGAATGAGTGGTAATCACAAAAACACTGCAGGCTTTCTTGTTTCCTTTGCTTGCTGTGTGCTAGCTCATTGCAGTTCGCAATACCATTTCAGAACCACCCACTAAGTATGGTGAACTTCCTTGATGTCTGTCTTGCATATGGATAACTGTTATAAGTCTTGTTTTGGTTTTTAGGTTTTCTGCAAGTACATTTTCTTCATAAGCAAAAATATTCAAGGAGAAAGTTTGTATAAAAGTGATTCATTCACTAAAGACGGAGGTACTGACTTGGGTGGGTGGGTGGGTTGGGATCCGGGAGATGGTTTAGATCTGCCTGTTCGAGGTGTAGTTATATGCCCCATGAAAGATCAGCTACATAGCTTGGGAATGCTGCTGGTCCCAAAATTCTCTCTGGTTTCTCATGTTGAGGCATTGGCCAGGAGCTGTTCTTATCAGCTTTGGCTGATACATTGGCTATGCCCATTTCTGGAGGTAAATGACTTTCAAACAATGATGCGTGTGTTGGTAACCTCCAGTATCAACAACTGTAATGAACTCTACGTGGAACTGTCTCAGTTCGGAGTTCGGAAATTGCAATTGGTACAGAATGTGGCAGCCAGACTGGTCTCTGGGACAACATGAAAGGACCATATAAGACCAATTTTAAAAGAATTGCACTGGCTGCCGATATGTGTTCTGAGTGAAATACAAAGTGCTGGTTATTGCCTATAAAGCCCTCAATGGCTTGGGTCCAGGGTGCTTAAGAGAGCACCTTCTTTGTCATGAACCCAGCCGCATACTGAGATCATCTGGAGATGTCTGGTTATGGTTATCTCTGGCTTGTTTGGTGGCGATTCAGGACTGGGCCTTCTCTGTGGCTGCCACAGGGCTTTGGAATGTGCTCCATGTCAAAATAAGAGCATCTCCATCTCTGACAGCTTTTAAAGACTCTTAAGTTGCACCTGTTTTCTCAGGCTTTTAACTGAAATTAATTTTAAACTGTTTAATAGTTTTTATCTTATGAAATTGTTTTAACTGTGTATTGTTTTTACTGTTTTATATTGTTTTAAATTGTGTACACCACCAAGAGATTCACATATCAGGTGGTATATACATATGAGTAAATAAATAAACTAACCACAATCCTCCTTACTGAAAGGGAGTTGCATACAAACTCCCACAAAAATAATTGTGTGAACATTGCTGCAGTTTTATGTATTTATTAAATTTCTATACCACCCCATCCTAAAGCTCCGGGCAGTTTTGTTTTGTAAACGTACTTTAGAGTCTCAGCTTTTATTCAGTAAAGCTCTCTGCACTTGCCCTTTATTGATCACTTTCTAGTCTCTTTAACTCTTCCCATGTCTGTCTTCTGAAAAGTGATTCCTAAGCTAATTTCAAATACAGGAGGACCTCATTATCCACAGGTGTTCCGTTTTCGCAGATTACCACAGATAATGATACCGTGAATAACAAGTAATTGAGTCTATGGGAACGCAGGGATTGGGTTCCCAGACTTGGGGAAAACACTAAAAAACTACAGACACCGTCCCTCACCAAAATGGGCCAAATAAAGTGCTCTACTGTGCTCTGTGGGTTTCCTGGTGTCCAGCAATGTCCCCCAAATGCCCCCACCAAGTCCAAAATGGTCCCCAAAATGGTGCATTTATTCTTTTTTCTTTTTTGCTGAAATGAGCCACAAAATTACTCCTGTTGACAAAATGGTGGCCAGAAATGACCTATGCGGTCATTTCTGGCCTTCTGGGAACCGTGAATATGTGGGTTTTAACCCTTTCATATCAGGTCAGGTGTCTGTTTGACACCTGTGGAGTTCTGTGTATAATGAGCTTTGCCTGTACTTTGAATTTCAAGGATATATTTTTGGGAGGCACGGGTGATGGCAGAGGGAAGGTGGGAATTACCAACAAATTGATGCTCTGTGTGTGCGCAGAAGCATTCCCTCACTCTTCATTTAGATGTAGGCTGTTGTCTTTAGTCTCTCAAGAATCCTTGCTGTATAACTATATACTTTTTCTTGCATCTTGCTATTTCTAATAATATAGGAGGAGGAGACACAATCTTCTGTGGATCTTTCCTTTATTCTGTTTATCTGTAAGCCAATTGCAAAGACTTCTGATCATTAGACTGTGAGGCTTTAATAGGGCTCCCTCTTTTTGTGTGTTGTCACAAATAACCTGTTTACTGTATGTCATACTGGCTTATCGTCCTGTCAAATGCTAAGGATAATTTTATCATACATGGCTTTCTATAGTTTAATTAATTAATTAATTAATTAATTAATTAATTAAATTTATATACCACCCAAAACTCAAGTCTCTGGGCAGTATATGGATTTCCTTTAGGTTACACTGAGCATTTAGGCTAGAGTGGGGTGCAATAAAGATGAATATAAGCAAGATGTAGCCAAATGATGCAGCTCATACTCACCTAGTTAGTCATATAATTTTTAAACAAAACAGTTGCCGCTTGAGTTTTGGAATACCTGGATATAAAATTATTCCTCATCAAAAATTATATGTTAAATCTCCCAGTTCTATCATTTCTGTACTTCGTAGGGTTTTTAAAAAAAGTTGTCTAGCTATATTCTGTTTTATATTTCTCTAAAGTTTAAGCTTAAATTTTACAGAGATTTGTAGAAAGGGCATTCACAATCTTCCAGCTTTTACAAAGTGCTAAAAGAGAGTTCTAAAGATTGTTTGTTTAATGCCTTAAGGATGGAAATTTACTAAATTACCCTGCAAAAACATAAGCAATCACTAGTTCTGCTGAAATTCATGAGTTTTATAAGGATACTCCAAGACGCGTTGCTTTGATAAAGAGGTTATAGTTTGTGGGAAAGCATGGAAAGGATGGCTGCAGTTCCAGAAGGCTTATGCCTCATGACACAATATTTATTTATTTTATTTTAAAATGTTCTGCCTTTCATTTGCTAAATTCAAGGCAGCTTACAGAATCCAGCTGCTCGCTGCCCTTGCTTGCCCCAGCCCCCATTGCCATCAGCCCCCATTGGCATCAGGGGCTTGGCCTTGATTGGCTCCCTCTCGGCTTGGGGGCGGGAGTTAAAAATTCAGTAAATGGTGGCCCTTTATTTTAGCAAACGAACGTATCTTGTGTCTCCTTGGGGTGTGGGTGCAAATACAATTTCAAAACAATATACACAACATTTTTAAAATACCACCAGATCACAAGAACAACTAAGCCCGGATTATTAAGCAAGCTTGGGATAAATGGGTTTTCTCTAGCCTCCAAAATATCTCCAGAGTTTGTCAGATCTCTCAAGGGAGGCCCACAATCCACAAGATGGGAGCAACCACTAAGAAGGTCATTTCTCACATGGTCACCAGATGAACTTCTGCAGGAGGAGGCACACCCAAAAGGAATGTTCTCACAGGACAGGCCAATTTACATGGAAAGAGACAGTCCTTCAAGTGCCTTGGTTTGAAACCTCTAACAGAAAGGCTAACCACAGCACCTTGAATTAGTTCAGAAACTGGTGACCAGTGCAGTTGGAGGAAAATGTGTACTGTGTTCCCAGGGCCTCTTACAAATTGCAGAATGCATTTCAGTGGCATTCTGGACTAGTTGGATTTTACAAAGAGTCTTCAAGAGCAGCCCTACACAGAACACAATTCAGTAATTCAGTTGAGATGTATGTTAATGAAGGCATAGATAACCATGGCCAGATCTGATTGACAGAAATGATTGCAGCCCATGATGGGCAAAAGCTCCCTAGGCTATGAGTCATACTGATGTAGAACCATGCCCAGAAGAACTTCCATGCTGTGAACCTGCTCATTCAAGGAGAGTGCAAGCCCATCAGATTTATGGACCATCTCCAAATATGTAGAACTAGGAGAACCTCCATCTTGCCCAGATTTAATTTCATCTTGTTAGCCCATCTTTTTACCATTTCCAGACACTTACTTAGATTTAGGACATCAACAGCATTTCAGCTGGGGAAGGCACAGATATATAAAGCTCGGGTGTCATTTGCATATTGGTGACACCCAGCACCAAACTCCTGAATGATTTCCCCCCAGTGGTTTCATGTTGATATTGAAAAAGCAGAGGGAACAAAATGGATCCTGTGGGACACAATAAGTGAATGGCCAAAGTGTCAAGCAGGAGCCCCCGTGTACCACCTTCTGCAATGGACACTGCAAGAAACAGCAGAACCATTGCAATAAAGTGCCTTCCAGCCCCATCTCTGTAAGGCATTCCAGAAGGACATCATAGCTGATGGTATCACAAGTTGCTGAGGCGTTCAGCAGAACCAGTAGGTCTTGTCCAATTCCTTGCAGAGGTTATACCCCTAAACCAGGGCTGTACAACTTCAACCCTTCAGCTGTTCTTGGTCTACATCTCCCACTATCACCAGTGGACAATAGGCAGGGATCATGGGAATTTCAGGCCAATATCTGCTTACAGTATCTGCAACCAACTTTCTTTGGAAGCAAAAGTTGTTTATTCAGCCCTGCCCTAGGGTGAGAGACTACTCAAGGGTAACCCACTTTGCCATATTTCCCATATACTAACCAAAGCTCTGGTTGTAACTTGCTTGTCAATCCTATTCATTTTCCTATTCCTGCCCCCTTTCTTTGCTTTAGTCTCTTGATTTCTCTGTTGTTAAATGTTTAAACATTCTTTTTTTAAAGAACCAGTGTGGTCCAATATTGTAGAATTTGAACCCTGGGAAATCTAGATTCAAGTTTCACCTCTTCCATGCACTCTTTGTGTGTTTCTAGAATAGAGCTGCACAACTTCAACCCTCCTCCAGATGTTGGACTACAACTACATCAATATGGAATGATGGTTTTCTGTCCTGGTGGCCCTGTTTTCTTATATTGATTGCACAGCCCAGATTCCTAAGGATTGGGGAGTAGCGATTGTTGTTCCAATTTATTAAAAAAAAGGAATAAAGAACCATCTGGGAAATTTCTGACCTATTAGCCTCATAAGTGTTATAGGCAAGTTATATGCCAGACACTTACTTGTCCGTCTTGAGCAGGCCTGCTCAACTTAGGCCCCCCAGCTGTTTTTGGACTACAACTCCCATAATTCTCAGACACAGCAGCCAATAGCCAGGGATTATGGGAATTGTAGGCCAACATCTGCAGGAGGGCCGAAGTTGAGCAGGCCTGGTCTTGAGGAATGGATGGAAGTGAATCAAATCCTGGTTGAGGAACAGAATGGTTTCAGAGCAGGTAGGTCAACTACGGATTCTGTAATTGTCCTACAGCATTTAGCGGAAAAGTACACGAGGACTTCCAAAGAGGCCCTATTTACTGCATTTATAGATCTAAAGTACGCATTTGACCTTATCTCTAGAGATAAGTTGTGGGAAAAGCTTGCCCTGTCTTCTATAGATAGGAGACTTCTTTACCTCCTGTTTAAGTTACATGAGGATACGTCACTTAAGGTGAGATTAAATCACAAGGGCCAAGTAACTAGTTTGATCCCCACGAGGAAAGGAGTAAGGCAAGGGTGCATTTTGGTGCCCACGCTCTTTAACTATTATATTAACAGCGTAGTCCCTTATATGAGGAAGCTGGAGTTCCATCCCCCGAAGCTCGCAGGTAAACATGTAAATATTCTTTTCTATGCGGATGATGCCGCTCTGGTTTCGAGGACTCAGATTGGCCTTAAGAGAGCTTTGTGGGCATTAGTAGAATACTGTGAGACACAAGACCTTACTTTAAACTATGATAAAACTAAAATCATGGTATTTTCAAACAGACCTAAAATCTTTTCCTGGACTCTTAATGGCCATAAATTAGAACAGGTTATGCAATTTAAATATCTTGGTACAGTCCTTCAGGCAAATAAGACCAATAATGCCCATAGGGATTATATAACGCAAAACGCCCAAAAAGTAGTTTCGGCACTCTATTATTTACATCTTAGGAAACGAGCACAATCAGTACAGGTGGTTTTTGAATTGTTCAGAGCTAAGGCCATTGCCCTGTTGCTGGTTGGGGCACAGTTGGGCCCTTATGCGGATATATGGAAGGTAGAAGCGGTTCAATCTAAATTCCTTAGGGGTATGTTGAGGGTAGTTCGTTCGGCTCCCAAAGCTTGTCTTAGATTAGAAGTGGGATGGCTTCCTGTCGAAGCCAGAATCTGGAAAGCCATTTTTGGCTATTGGCTTAAATTGGGTTTTTTTTCCAGCTGGCCTCGCCCCACTGGTTCTGCTGGATGATTATAAGACCAGATGGAAAAATGCAATTGACAGGAAATTAAGCTGGTTGGGGTTTTCACTTCCGACAATAAGGGAGTTAAGGTTTACCAAGGCCAGAGATATTATAAACCAGCGTATAAGTGACATAGCCAGACAGAGCGATATCAGTAAAGTGGGGTATGGAGTACGGATGGGTACCCAAATAAATAGACAATGTTTGGCACGATTCTTACGAAAGATAACTTATGTGGAGCATCATAGGGCCTTAACAGCGGCTAGGCTGAATGTGTTGCAGTCGGCAGTGATGGAAGGGTGATTTCATAAGGTTCCCTATAACCAGAGATTATGTCCATGTTTGGCAGGAGAAGTGGAATCTACCGAGCATATATTGTTGAAATGTAGTGTCTATAGGGATCTCAGAGAAGAATTAATTACCCCTGTATTAAGTCAGTTTGGGTCAGCTTCAGAGCAAGTGAAAGTAGATTTTTTATTGGAGGATTTGAACGATTCTATTTCCTTGAGAGCTGCAAAGTTCTGCTTTATAGCAGGCAAACTACGGCAGAGGAGGGTCGAAAGGAGTGATGCAGGGTTTGAGTAGCAGAAAATTGGTGAAGGTTTACTGTATTAGTATTTGCTTTCTTTTTGTTTTATTGTATTATTATCTGCTTTTACTCTGTAACCTGATTGTATTATTCTGTAGTTGTTTTCTTTTATTTGGCCGTTGGCCGTAATAAAGTGGATGGATGGAAATACTAAAGCATCCTAGAACCAGTTATATTTCCTGTGGTATTAGCAGAAAATTCACCATCAAGTCTCTAAGCGCCGGACCTTGTTTCAGATCTGCTGACTGAAATGAAGTTGTTACTCTGGCTTCTCTGGTTGACTGCTACACTCCACGCTCGTGTGTGCCTCTGGGTGAATAAAGACATCCGTAATGTAACTAACAGGAGGCTGATACAATTGTCCCTTCTATATGGCACATGGTTCCTCTCATGGTCATTTGTCCACTGCTGTAAGTTAGGGTGGTAAATGATCATCTGTATTCAGTCTGTGCATGTGCAACTTCATATTAGTGTGACTGTATAGCCACACTATATTGCAGAATCTAATTAATGTGTGTCTAGGGTCCTCCCAAGTTTATCTTAAGGGGGGGGAAGCAATGTGCAGTAGTGCGGGAAAGAAATAGGGAACTATAGAAAATTGCGTTGCCCACAAACTATTTCAAAACATTAACAGAAATGTAGCAGCAGGAAATTAAGGCTGTAAGAAAGAACTTGCAGAAAACAGAAAGTAGGTGTGTTTTATTCTGAAGATGTTATTCTCCTTAATCATCCTTGCACAGAACAATTGAACACTAAACTAGTTCAAGAAGCCGGGTAGAAGAACACTTTGACTCTTTCTTAGATAATATGCTGTGCTTTTTTCCCCTGTAGTGACAAATGTTTCGTTTGTCTACTTAATAATCAGTAAAGGAATATTAAAAGGTGGTTGTGTTTCCATGGCGTGTTTAAATGGGCTGTAATGGGGCAAAACAAATTCTGTCATTAGTTAATGTGAACCAGAAAGAACCTCCGTAGTCTTTTGGAATGCAGTTAGAGCGTGTACTGCAGTCAGATAGAAAGCTGGATATCCCTTCCTTTTTAAATTTGTGGGTTATTTTTCTTAATAGAAACATTCTAGACATACTTGAAATAGTTGTTTCTAAATGTCCCCATTTTAACTGTTACTCAATTTTTTCATGTTCTTGTGAAATGTTTATTGTTACTTAGAAAAGTTAACTGCTTCATATTCTAATTATGTGGATTCATTGGCTGGTAAGGAGATACATTTCTGGGAACATGTTGTTGTTTTTCTTTCTTTTTTAAACTGTAGCTGCTAAATAGCTTGAGTTTCAGCCCTTATCTCCACTAGATTTTGAGTTATGTAAGCCCTGTGGAAATCTGCAGGGCTTCTGCTGAGAGGTAGAACTGCAGTCCTTAATGCTTAGCTCCTCATCTCCCCTGGCTCTTTTAGATTTATTTTCATTTTAACTTTCAGGATGGTTTTGTAAGGCAGAAAAGAGACTGCAGTCCTTGCTTCTCTGGCAAGGATGCTGGCTGTGAATTCATCTGCTCTGTTGGATTGCAGCAGAACCTATTTGTGAAAGCTTTGCTGCACTAGTCTGAAAGAGTCTTTTATGGACTGGCAGCCTTTTGGCACCTCAAAAGGTAATGCAAATAATACTGATGTGTTAGATTTCAGTGGTGTTAGCATTTTATTCTGTAGCACAAATGTAAATTAATAGTATGCTCATGTGTTCCAAGACCTGGGGGATCTGGGATTTGTTTTTGTGTGGCTTTTGTTTTTTCCTTGATATCTGGTAGAGCAAGAACCAGTTAAATGGTAGGTGTGTGTTTCCTTTTTTGTACTGGAAAAAAATCCAACTTACTGGTCTGTCATGATTTGACTTGGTTGCAGAGAGAAAACATGTAGGTATTTAAGTTTCTCCTTTAGAGCAAAAGTGTGCGAGTGCGTGTGCGCGCGCGTGTGTGTGTGCGCGCGCGCATGCACGCACATGTATGAAATATATGTTTCTGAACAAATCACTAAGGCATCTGTAGCTTTTCTTGGTCATGGTCTATATTTGAAATCTTATGACACATAATAAGTGTTAAATATTGAGCTTTTTTAGCAGTGGCATCTGGAGAAGGTGGCAATGGGAACTGTATACCACTCCTCTTCAGCCTGTATTCGTTAATAATCTACCCATTAGGCTGCTCTGCACTCATACAAATCTATAGTGCTTCATATTAACTATGTGCAGATGCACTGCCAACCTGTGTGATCTGCACTATTCTTGCAGGCCAGTACAAAACTGACATGCTGTCTGTGTTGCAAATGGGTACAACTGCAGGTACAAGCATAGTATTAGAGTCTACAATACAGTCTGTTCAGATTGCTGTTGGTCTGATGCCACATATTTCCTCTCTGTATGGGTCTGATCTGCCATGGGCCTGATCTTGCAGACACAGACACAAGTGGGGATGAAGCCTTGGCACCTATTTATGTAAGAGTAGGTAAGAGTTCTAGCGGGGGGGGTGGCGATTATAATTGTATATATTTGGTAGGAAGTGACCTCAGCTGGTCACTATGCTATTCAGTTGAGTCTGCCCACTTATCCCCTTTTTGTTTCTAATTCTTGTAATTCGAGGTGCTGATGGTGACAGTAAAAAGTGGGGTCAGAGTAATTAGATTGTATGAGGAAGCAGGCAGATAGCAAGGCTTACAATTCATACACTAGTTCTTGTGAATTTGGTCATTACATCTTCAGACTGGGGTGTTTTTTTTGGAGCCCATCTACCTAAGAGGGCTAGGAGCATGCCCCCCACTGCCGGCCCAGTCTCTGATCTTGCATAATACTTTGTTTGCTGTATTGATTGGCTTAGGGTATAAGCTCATAGGGAAGTTAAACATCTGTCTGGTGTTTTTCTTCTGATGTTTGACTTCATATAAAACTGTAATTGTGTACACAAAGTTATTTGAAGCTGGTATGTTAATGATTCTGTCAGGCTGGTGGTAGTAGTAGTAGTAGTAGTAGTAGTAGTAGTTGTTTATTTATTTATTTATTTTTACATTTATATCCTGCTCTTCTTCCAAGGAGCCCAGAGTGGTGTACTACATATTTGAGTTTCTCTTTCACAACAACCCTGTGAAGTAGGTTAGGCTGAGAGAGAAGTGACTGGCCCAGAGTCACCCAGCTAGTTTCATGGCTGAATGGGGATTTGAACTCGCGTCTCCCCAGTCCTAGTCCAGCACTCTAACCACTACACCACGCTGGCCACCAACCTAAGGCAAGGTACTGTTCCTTCCTAGGATTGCAAGGACTTTGCCCACATGCACGGTCTATACTTTCAAATGCTCCAAGAGGGGATGCACTCCTTTTTCCTCCACTGGTCTGCTTGCCTATCTCACTTTGGACTGCTGTGAATCTTGCTGGCCACAGTGAAAGGCAGGAAGCATAGTTGCTGAATATTATCTTTGTGCCTTGGAACATTTAAAGGTATGGGTGCTAGCAAGACTCTGGCAACCCTCGCTCTTTAGGTGTGTAGTGTACCAGTCCGTCACTCAAGCCCTCTTGCAGCACATAGTTATGTTGGCAGGGAGTAGCTAGCTGCAGTGCCAGAGCATATTGAATTTGTGTTGCTTTGTTTTTATTCTAGTTTCTTGATGATGTGTAAATAGTATCAGGCAAGAACATATTTGCTTTTTAAGCTTTCTGAAAGGAAAGCTGTATGGAGAAGTTTGTGTGACCCAACTGAGCTACATGACTTGCATTCCTGAGCACTCTTGCTTGTAACTAAGAAAATTCAGTTGAAACCTTCTTTCCAGGTAAATATTCTTGAAATCGGTGCCAGTGATTTTTGTTTCACCTGAGCATGATAATCTGCAGGTTCTGTTTTGACCTGCTCTTAACTTTCTATGATAGTGTGTGTGGCTGAAAGAACTTGCAAATACATGCTTGTCATTTTTTTAAAAAGATATGAAGAAAGGTTCTATAGAGTTCTCGAGTATAACGTTACATATCTTAATTTGACCATAATAATTATACTGAACATGAATCTATAGTTTTATTATTGGTATTGAAAATGCAAGACTCTTGCTCCCCACTTTTGATTTATCATAGTTTATTTTAAAAAGTCAAAACCGTATCAATACATCTAGGGCATTTATATTTGTCCACTGTTTAGATTCTTAAAGCTATTTCTACAGTATAACAGTGATCGTTTGACTGTTTAGGAATACAGGTATTTATTACCTTATGAAATATTTATTCTTACAAATTACATAATAAGAATCAAAAGCAGAGTTGCAATTCCTGTTCAGATCCTTTTGGTTCTGAATGCAGCTTTCTTGCTATGCATCTTTTAGTGTGTTTTTCTTTTCTTTGCCAACTTGTCTATAGCCAAAAACTTATTTCTGTATATAAAATGAAAACCTAATACCTTTGACAAGTGGTGCCTTGTATTAAATCGAGTGTGAGTGAGAGATATATGGAGGACTGGTTTAAACTGTAGTATATTTATGTGGTCAGCCTGATAATGCTCTTTGAGTGGCTGGTTTCACTGAGTTTTAATTCCTGTCTTGCGCATTAGAACAATAGCAAGTTATACAGAACTTAAAGAGCTGACTTGCAATATCTTTCCCAACAAAGAAGTTGTATAATCAGCAGTAGCCTAATTCAGGCACGTATTTCTGGCTACGTACTCCATAGCTGAAAGTACATATGTGAATATTATCAGAGGAAATTCTTATAAAGGTAAAATGTTGAGCAGTAAGCAGTGCTTCTTGTTTGGCCTGGGAGCCTCAGGACTTTGGGACAGAAATTTCCCATATGCAGTTATGTGCCAATTGAGGTCTTTATAGTTTACTGAGGCTTTACTGTTTGTTCCATCCTTGTGAGCAGTTCAGATGGCAGAGAAGTTGTGTTTTGGGTGGTATAGAAATATGTTAAATACATAAATAAATAATAAACTGGTAGGAACTGGGTTTTCACAATAATTATTTTATTTATTTTATCATGTTTATATCCCTACCACTTGATATGGAGGAGAGCTGATCTTGTGGTAGCAAGCATGACTTGTCCCCTTAGCTAAGCAGGGCCCACCATGGTTACATATGAATGGGAGACTAGAAGTGTGAGCACTGTAAGATATTCCCCTCAGGGGATGGAGCTGCTCTGGGAAGAGCATCTAGGCTCCAAGTTCCTTCCTTGGCATCTCCAAGATAGGGCTGAGAGAGATTCCTGCCTGCAACCTTGGAGAAGCCTTTGTCAGTCTGTGTAGACAATACTGAGCTACTAGATAGACCAATGGTCCGACTCAGTATATGACAGCTTCCTATGTACCCTGTGTACCTATATGTGTATCCCTAGCTGGCATACATAATTTAAAATGCAACAAATATAAAAACAGAATAAAAAACAAAATAATTGCTCTAAAGTTGTGGAATCTCCTGCCTGAAGGGGATAGGAGAGCTCCCTTGTTCTTGGCTTTTTGGACGGTGTATGAGATATTTGCTTTTGATTTAGAGATTGATTTACTGAAGTGGTTTTGCACTGCAGTAGTGCTGATGTTGGTTTGCCCCAAGATCTGGGCAAAGAAATCACTTGCCTTAACTACCATTATTCCTGGAATATGAACAGTCTGCCACTGGGGATGCTAACACTGCACCCACTTCTGTCTCTTCCAGAATATCCTAACCAGGATTGTTACATGCATGCTGGAAGGAAGCATCACTGTTCACACTGAGTGGTGGGTAGTGGGGGAAGTGGCATGGGAGAAGCTTTGTACAAAACCTGTGAAGAGTGAAGGAAAGGGGTGCATATTGCATGCCTTTGTGATTTTTTTAAGGTGCTGTGCAACTTCCAGACTAGTTAACTATGACTAAGCACTGTTGAAATCAGTGAGACAAGTTAATCCTAACCAGGGCTGCACTTTAGCCTTCCAGCTGTTGTTGGACTACAACTCCTATCATCTCCAGAAACAGTGGCTAATAGGGATGATAGGAGTTGTAGTCCAACAGTACCTGGAGAGCTAAAGTTGTATAGCCCTAGTCGTGACTAACTGAAGTCCCATTGGTTCTGTTTGGCTTAGTCATGACTAATGTAATCTGGATGATGCCTCCTGAGTATATTTGTACAACTGTGCAATGATTTTAATTTACTTCTATGGAGTATACCTTTTTACTGCTGATCGGGCCTAGCTGGCCACTAGTTTTTCAGCAATGAGCCAGTGGGTCATATGGAGAGGCCTGGTTATTCTCACCTTCTTCCAGGTGGTGTCTTGACAAATCCAAGCCCTGCTTTCTTCCTCTACATGATCCCCCTTTGCTAGTATTGTCAAATCTGCTTGGCTTCTTTCCTGGCTTTTCACTGGAGAAAGCAATAAGACCAATAAAGGTGCACCAGTGAAGAAGGTTCCTTCACCTCATTTGTGTGCTTATATCTTCCATTCTCCAAGCTGTTTCACAAACTCCAGGGGGTAGGGAAAGAAGAGACTAGTAAACAGCACCCATCCAGACCAGGCTGAGCCCGGGGGCTGCCAGTTGCCAACTCCCATGGCATGGTATCTTTTATGTTGCTATTGTTAGTTCAGTCATATGAGACCTGAAGTTGGTGAGTATTGGGTAGAAAGAATTATTATTTACTAGATTACAGTATGTAGAATTGACACTATAGTAATTTGGAATGTGAAAGGAAAAGAGTTAATGCCTGGGTAGCTTGTGTGTGTTCATTGAGGGCTAATGGCAGTAATTGCAGATATGATTCAATTTACTTAATTTTGTTAAAAGCATTACCCTCCTCTCTTCTTACAGGTCACATTTGGGTCATCTGGTGAAACCTTCCAAGAAACCAAGTTGAAAAGATGGTTTGCACGAATAAGCTTGGGCAGTCAGAATGAAATTAGGATAACTCTGCAGAAAAATAAAAATGTAAGTTCCCTTCTTTGAAAGATTCAGTTCCATATGATAGCTATTTTTAAACTGTTTTTATCACCTAATAACAGGAAAACAGGCTTACAGGAAAAACACAGACAGCTGTCAACACTGTATAGATTATCTCTTTATCAACATGTCTATAGAGCAACTCTGTGCCGTAAGAGCAGGGACGTGGTCTTATTAGAAATTTACTGGAGACTTTGGATTTAGGCATAATTATTGGTAGCCTATATTCCAAATATCTTCCAAGGAGCTGAGTGGATTTTAACCTTACAAATAACACTGGTAGCATTCAGACATAGGCTAACCGCAGTTAATTGTGGCTGGGGTTCCAATTCTTGACTCCAATTCGCGCCACAGACATTCACCAAACTGTGGCCAAACTCCAGTTGTGGGAGAGGGTAGCCCCTCCCTGCTGTTCGACCTCTGAGGCCAATACCAACCAAGGCTTGACTGTGGACAAAGCATCAGTGGCTTGGCCACAATCTAGAAGGGGTATGCCTAGCGTGATCATGCATTTCCAGAGTGCTCCGTCCACCCTCGACAGAGAAAGGGCATTGAAATCCCTTTAAATGCCCTGCAATGCCAGCTCTTCTTATGCTATCCATGGCACTGCCGCCCTCCCCCCCCCCCAAGTAGCCCCACATCCCCAAAGCACCACATGAGCACAAATTCCCCATTGGTTTTGGGCCAGGGGATGGGGTTGAATTCTGCTTTCATTGCGGGAGGGGAGGAGAAAATCCACATTTGCTAGATTGGGGTATGTAGATGGCAAAGGATGCTGGAGGGGAGGGCACCCATGGCCTGACATTCTTGTGAGTGGACATAGTCCATGTGGGCTATCACAGAGGAAGAATTGCTCAAAAAAACCAGAATGATTCTTATCCTACTGGCCCTGCTCATGAGTAAGCCAAGCTTGTAAACCACCCCCTTCCTCAGGTAAGTGTCTGGGCCCACTTCCCCACCCTTTCTTTGTAATTTTTTAAAAAAAGACTAGATTCCCTCTTAAACCTCCCCACCCTCTTCCCCAGTGCAGATTTTCATGCACCCAAAGGCCATCTAGACACTCCCTTTGTCCTTGCACGTGCATCAAGCAGAGGGAGGGGTTGATATCAGGACAGATCTATAGACTCATTCAAAATTCCCGGGTCGTTGTCTGTCCTTGCACCATATGCAGATATCCCACCACGGGGGTACTCAGGAGAGGAGAACCCCCGTTCCCCAGGCATCACGGGATATCATTTTGGGGGGTGCTGGCAGGGGCGCACATGTACACATGGGTGGGCTGGCAGGCGGAATGGCTTTCCAGCAGCTTGCCCGCAGCCCCCAAGACAAGGAAAGGAGTCTCTGAGGTAGCCCCCCCCCCCGTGGCTCACCTGCACACAGCAACCTGGCTCTGTTCAGAGCCCCCATGGCCTGACACTCATGTGAGGGAGGGGGAGTTAGGGGGAAAGGGATGTATTGCCCTTCTGTTATGGGTTGTCTGGGCATTTCTCTCCCCCACCCACACTTTACAATGGTCCCCATGGCCTTTCCCTCTCATGCCTGGCCATTGAACTCTGGGTCGGGTGGATGGATTCTTGAAGAAGGATTTCAGTTTACCCAAAACTGACCCTGGTGACCGGCCTTAATCATGAATAAGCCTGGGGGGCACAACCCCCCAAAAGGGGAAGGGGGTGGCCAATCTCTCCATGAAAAAGATAGAACTTGGCTGGTAGGGAATCCCTCCTGGGGGGGCTGCCTTTCAAATCCTGCCAATAGTACCCCCACCCAAAACATTTGCATGGCCGATGCAGACAAGGGGCTGCGGCATGGATCCTTAAACCCATTCAAAATTCCTGGGTCCAGCCCGTTGTGACGCTGTATGCAGATATCCAGGTGCAGTGATTCCTGGGAGTAGAGAACCCTGGTTTCCAGCTTCCTTGAGACGGCTGTGTTGCCCATGGGGAGCATGGGCAGGGGTGCGCATCTCCACTCAGACTGGCTGGCTGGCAGGGGGCATATTTTTGCACTATCTTCTTTGATGGTCTTCTTCATGAGTTGTCTGGGGGTGTCCCTGTGGCCTGGCACTCGCTTGAGCTGAAGGTTTTGGCGCAGGTTTTGGTGCAGGCACCAATGGTGAAGCATTGCCACTCCAGATGTCCAGTCCTGTTCCCCACTTCCCCAGTCTACGTGTGAAAAAAGTAGAACTTTGCTGTGCCTGAATCCCTGCTTGTGGCAGTCCTGCAAAGGCAGACAGGACCACTGCCCCCCTGGAAATATTTGCTCCCTGGCTGGAGAGGGGATGCCCTGCACTTTCTGGCTATCCCTGCCATGAGGGGATAGCACATGCACATCCCTAGTGCTGACTTCCTGCATTTGGAGCTGTCCATGGTCAATGACTCTGCCATTCTGTCCTTGGTAAAGACTTTGGCTTAGCCGAGAACCGGATGGTTTGCTGCTTTCACATGCAGCAGCAGTAGCTGCCACCACCACCAGAAAACTGGGATTGATGTGGGGACTGCTGCCATCTCATCGCCCCAACCCTTCCTGTCAACTAGAACCGCTGCAGTATGATAGACCAGAGTCACTTCTAGATCTGTGGCTCAGTGAAGCAGAAATCTGTCCCTCTTCAACTATCATCAGTGTTTTGGTTTTGTTTTGTTGCTGACAGTCATTTTGAATGACACACTGCAGGAGGTGAATAGCAAATAAATCTGAATAAAAATACCAATATGGTGAATTTTTATATACTTTTTTTCAACAAAAGTTCCCAAAACAGTTTACATAGTTATAACTAACTGAATAAATAAATAGAATGGCTTTCTGTCCCCAAAGGGCTCACAATCTAAAAAAGAAACATAAGATAGACACCAGCAACAGCCACTGGAGGGATGCTGTGCTGGGGATGAAGAAGGCTAGTTGTTCTCCCTCTGCTCATATTTGGAAGAGCTGTCAGTGAGAGGGAAGGCTAATTTATAATACCAGTTCTTTTTAAATTCATTGTGAGCCAACTTATATGTGTGGAAAGTTGCAATACAAATGCTTCAGATAGGTGTCTGTCTATCTAAATGAGTAGACTGAAGCAAGTTTAATCTTTTTAGTATCTCCTATAAATGTTTGTCATCAACAGTAGTTCCCCCCCCCCTTTTGGGGTGATTGATTCCAATACTTTAAAAAGTTAAAAAGAATGATGATACGTAAGTACTTAAATCTTGCTTAGTGAAACTCCTAATTTCTAAATGTAATTTAAAAAACAACAACACTCTTAGTAGTCACTTTAACATCACCAAACTTTGTATTTGTGCAGTTCTTCAGTATAATAAATACATTCTGAAGGAAGAATCATCCTGTCCAAATATTACAAGTCTTGAAAAAATATACTTTTGGTGCAGCTTCTACCATGTTTTGCTCCTGAGCCAGGTTTCATATATCACAGAAGCTTTGAGTGAAGGAGAAAAGTTAGACTGAGCAGCGACAGACATCCAAACAATGATTTCTTGCCAGTTAGCTCCACTGCTAGCCAGGAAGGGGAAATTGAGCCATTCCACTGAAAGACCCAGAAGGACCTGTAAATTGTGGTCTTTCATAGCTCAGGAAAGCAAACATACTCTTATCTTGACTACAGGAGCTTTGTTGAACAGTTCAGTGATTGGATTGAGGCTGCAGTCTTATGCACATTTTCTTGGGACTAAGCCCATTGCACTTGGCGGGACCTAACTTCTGAGTAAATAAGCATAGGATCAGGTTTGTGGCAGTATTCAGGCTCTGACCACAAACATCACACCATGTCATTGTTCTAGGCAGCTGTATAAAGCTTGCATAGTGCAGTAGCAGTGAAGATATTTCATTTAAAATCTTGAATTTACATACTACTTTTGTTACTCTGCTTCGTGTTTGCTTCTGTAGAGTGTGAGTTCTTGTGCGTATTTCCCTTGAATCCATGGGCTCTTCAGAGTGGGGTGTCATCAAGGCTACCAGTTACTGACAATAGGGATGTGCACGGAACTGGCTCCCTTCGAGCCGATGATGGAGCGGGGGTGGCTTTAAGGATGGGGGAGGGTGCACTTACACCACCACCCCACTGCACTTCCCCCTCCAGTGCTCTGTGGAGAAAAAGTCCTGCAGGGCACCAGCATACCTGCTTCCTGCCCCATTGTTGCAGTGCCTGGAAGTCACTGGAAGTGGTGTGTGCGCGTTGTGGGCGCGCGCACGGATGCACAATGTGCGTGCATGCATCCACAACGTGTGCACAGCACTTCCAGTGAGTTCCAGTCACTGCAACAATCGGGCAGCAAGGAGGTATGCTGCCACCCTGCGGGACTATTTCTACACTGAGCACCGGAGGAGGAAGCGTGGTAGGGGTGTGTGTGTGTGTAAATACACTCTCCCCTGTCCTTAAAGCCACACTCGTATTTGAATGTGGGGGTTCCGAACCTGTTCGGCATCCTAAGAATAGAATGCTGAACAGGTTCGTGTGCATCCCTAACTGACAACACGTGTTATGACCATGACAAAAGGAAAGCTTCATGTATATCTTTGTGAAACAAGTACTGTATAAGAAATTGAATAGATCAGTGCTTACTGAAAGGATATTTTTTGGGGTAGTTATTGCTTGCCCAGATGTATAACTAAAGGAAAATGCATTGTTCAAGGCAGCTCATTAGCAAAATGAACTGTAGAACATTTTGTTAAAGTTCATGACGGGTTCGCAGGGATTCATAAATTGTTGGTAGTTTGACTATACAAAACCAACCTAGAGAAGACAAATCTTGAAACTTCCTGGTCTCTACGTTTTTAATGGATTATTGTTTGGGTTTAATTTAATGATCTCTTACACTAGCAAACCTATTCTAAACATCTTCAAGAATGCCCTGACAATTTTAATAAGTCACATGAGGCTGCTACATTGTTAAAGTGATGCAAGTCTCAGCGCAGTCAGTTTCTGGATGAGAGGGTCCCTTGAAAGCTCTCCGAGCTTCCTGAAGAACAAAGGTGCGATATAAATGTAATGAAAGAACAAGTGCATACCTGAGATACATGGGACGGCACTTAATAAGTGGACTTATGACTGCAGTTATTGTATCACAGTATCTATAGCTCATATATACTGTTACTTTTAGACATTCAGTTTAAACCCTTTGAGGCTGTTCTCACGAGTTCCTAACAATATT
The DNA here is from genome assembly GCF_027244095.1 of Hemicordylus capensis. Classification (NCBI taxonomy): domain Eukaryota; kingdom Metazoa; phylum Chordata; class Lepidosauria; order Squamata; family Cordylidae; genus Hemicordylus; species Hemicordylus capensis. Next base: position 302,271,746 of record NC_069659.1, on the reverse strand, counting down.
TTTTATTGTTAATGGATACATTTTGCTAACATTTAAGCAGAAACCTGATGTTTTGAATCATTCCTTTAAGTGGTACAACTGTCCTGAAAAGTGTCTTCTAATAATTTGCCATTTACAGTCTTGATTATTGTTTGAATGATTGGAATTTCAGCCTTTTATCTTTAGTAGGGATGAGCTGATTTCAATAGTTACACCTCTTTATTCCGTGATTCTGTTATATTTTGAATTAAATTGTTAAATTGTTCTAAGTTTTTGTATATAATTTACTGTTTTATGCTATTGTTAACTGCCCAGATACGAAAGTTTGGGGCGGTGTACAAATTTGATTTAAAAATAAATAAAATTAATTAATCAGAAGCGTGATGTGGATGGTGAGAGAGTCTAAACTGCTAATTGAAATTGGGTTGCTGTGTTCTTGCACTGTAAGGGTGCCCCAGAAAAATATCAACCAATATTTACAATAGAGTGTATGAACTTTTAAGTAGCACAAGTTCTATGTAGCTAGGATTTGCATTGTAAACATAGACTGACAACTTGCTACATAGAAAGATGTTACTCTGTTGACCTTCTAAACTGTAGCTGACCCATGGAGATATAAACTATCCATATGCTATTTCAAAGCATATCCCCCCCCCGCCTCTTCTGTTTATGTTAGTGCAAATGAGAAGCTCTCCTTAGTACTTGGCATATCATGCACAGTCTTAATAGGATAATTGGGAAGCAAATGAAGAACAGCATAAAAAGGCTTTACAGAACAAAGGAAGGCACTTCCGTTCAATCTAAGCTATTGTGCCTTCAATTATTTATATGCCCTTCAGAGAGAGAGGGTGTGTGTGTGTTCCAGTATGAAATTAATAATGTCTTCTGGTAATCCATGGGGCTATGCTGGACTATTGGAAACAAATCCCACTGAATTCAATAGCTTCCTAGAACATACACTCATGATTGAGCCTTGGAGCCACACAACTGGTAGGGATCAAAGACTTCTGAGTCCAGTTTTTAAGACTGAGCTTCCCTCTCCATTCCTAACTAACGGTATATAAATCAAATAAATAACTCCTCTCTGCTCTGAAGTCGTGCCCAGCACATGAGCTCTTGCTGCCCTCTACCTTCTTCTAGCCCAGGCTATTTGGAGAGTTAATGCATGTGCATGTGTGCAATGGGCAGCATCAGCAGCTCCTTGTGGACTGAGCAGTTCCTAGAACTGAGAGGTGCTAGAGAGGGAGAACAGTCACTGAAGGGATCTTCCGTAATCTTTGCACTCGGGAGGGCTATGCAGATAATCCCCCACCCTTCCCCTAAACCTGGAATTGGGGAGAGATCCCTATTGTTCCTTCCTCTCAACCCATATTTGATGCACTTGTAGCCACCTTTTCTGTTTACTACCCTTAGGCTGATGTGAACTGCCACCATAGTCTACTATGTCGTGCACTGAGGACACACACACCCCTTCACACATGCCTATAATACCACCTGTGTGTCGTCTCAGGCTATTGGGCCCACAGAGAACTGTTCTGAATCTCATTCTTCCCCAGGCTGTATGGAACTACCTTTTCCTCAATACATGCCAAATTCTCAAAGTAGTTTAAAAGATGCTATTTGGAGGCTGTAGTTTGAGGCAGTCAGCTATGGTAGGGTTATTAGCAAATGTGCGTTAGAAATGTTCTCAGTGAATGTCTGCTTGTCTGTCTAAAGCTGCTTGAGACACTCACTCACTCACTCACTCACTCACATGAAATTCCCAAACCATCAAAGATAGAAACATGCCATTTTCACAAGCAGGTTCCAGACTTTGCCCAGACCACCAGAAAAATCAAAAATCCCAGGAGAGAAAAATATTAATTTGTTGGAAAATTAGAAAGAACTCTCCCATTGGAAAGTCGATGAGAATGATACCTTCCAACAAACTAACCTGGGCACTTTTCAAGGCAGAAAATCCAGACTTGTACTTAATTATGAAGTAACTATTTTTTCCAGTTCACTGCAGTTCAATCAGGACACATTTTCGTGAAAATCACTTAAGAAATCGAAGAACACGAGAAAGCTGAAGTGCTGAAGATATGAATGCATTCTTTTAATTGCACAAACTCTTCTGCCCATCAGCTAGCAATGAGTGAAGGGAGGGTGTGTGGTCATTTGTGGTCCAGGAGAAATGCTTGCAACTGCAAACCTATTTTATTAGTGTATATAGAAATATATCCCCCCCTTGACTTAATTAACAGGACTTAATTAAAACAGGATGAAATCTTATAAATCTGCATAGTTCCTGGGGTTACAAATATGTTATCTGCTTTAAAGTTGCATTTCAGCTTCTAATATCAAAGAATTAAAAAATTCTCTCCCTCCCTCTTCCCCCACCCCACATCCTCAAATGTTATTTTGCTTCTTGCAGAATGATCTACTGCTGTAAAATATTGATTAAAATATTTTCCTATCATATAAAGATATGGTACACTTTCAATATGTTTGGATCTTCTGAAGAGTACATCTCTTTTCAAAAGAGTCTGCTATTAGGAAATGCTGTGATTGCATATTAAAATAACCCTTTAGTGGGCTAATGAACATGCCAAGTGTGAATGCTGGTTTAATTGCCTCTGTCTCTTATGTAGAGGAAGTTGTTTTTGCAGTAACAAGAGGTATAAATAGTTGCTTGAAATAGCACTTTTTCCCTCTTTGCTGTGGGCTGTTTAAAATTCCTCTCCTGTTACTATTTGCCATGCAGATGACTTCTTGGCACTGTTTCAGTTGCTGGATGTGAGGGTGTTGGTTAGTCACTCACCAGCATTGCCTTGCACTATACAGTTTGGCCTGTGATTCATTCTCTCAGCAGTCTCATGGCTGTGACAAAGTGGCATTTTCTGTATAAATGCTTGCACTGACCTTTATGCTGTCAGCAAGTGGTAGGAACGAGAATGGTGATTGGATGCCATTTCTGAAAGAAGCTAATCTGTTTCATTGATGAACAAAATGCTAACTCATCTTCTGCTGTACAGTCAGTCTTTGTGTCTTGAAATGCTGGTTGGTCGAATACTTGCAAACTGATCTTCCCTTGGGACACATTCTATGAGTAGCTTCCTATGCTTTGCTTGCAAAATACAGTAGTAAGTTGGAAGTGTAGAAAGTGGTATCCACAAAAAAAGTGGTACAAACTGGTGCAGTACTTTAGTCCTCTCTAGGTCCATGCCTCTTGTCCTCCATGGCTCCACTAGTTCACAAATCTGTAACTTTGACTACTGGAGGACTTCGTCTGCGTATTGGATCAGTGTGCCTGATGCTTGAGACATCCTTAACTGCAGAAACAATTTCCCCAAATCATACATTTTGTACAGCTGAAAGAGACACCAGATGTCAGTTGGTAAGAGCAAGACTGCTAACTGAGCAAAGAGGCACCTATTTAAAAAGTGGCGATTCTCTTTATTTAGCAGGGGGAGAGCAACTGGCCCTATCCATCCCCAGCACAGCATCCTTCCAGTGTCTGTTGCTGTTGTCTATCTTATGTTTCTTTTTTAGTGTGAGAGCCCTGTGGGAACAAGGAGCCATTTTATTTACATATGTGTTTGATTGTTTATATCTCTGTAAACTGCTTTGGGAACTTTTGTTGAAAAGCAGTATATAAATATTTGTCCTATTCGTAAGACTTCTGATAGGCTTGTGTCAGATTTACACATACAATTGGGGCATGATAGCCACTTGAAATATGCCATTGAATGGAAAAGGATCCAAGTGCCATGTACATGTTAACAGCTTTCCCATGCAGTTTCAGTTGTTTGCCCCACGTCACTGGGACAGTGATGAACTTGCTCGCATGACTGCCTTGCCATACAACCAGCTTATCTCTCTGCAGCATTTTAAAGCCACTTTCTAGCCCCTGAGTTCATCTGTGAACTGAGCTTTAAGCTGCTCCTGTAACACATTGCCCAACTATTGTGTGTCTATTGCTCTTAGACCCCTTTGCTTTTGTCCTTGGTCTCTGGTACACCAGTTGCTGTACTGCTCCTTTTCAGCCTTTTAAACAATTAACCTTTTAGTCATTTGAAAGTTGCTGTTATGTTCTCCCTTTTCCAAACTAAATAGAATTGCTGATTTATTTATTTTTTGGTGTGTTTTGCCTTGCTTTTCCTTACATTTCGAGCAAGTATGTGTCCAAGGGGACTTGGCTGTGCTTGGACAGCAGCCCCCTCCACATACCATGCCATGTACAGAACAGCTTTTCTTGGAAGTGGGGAAACTTTCAGCAGTAGCCTGTAATTGCAGGTCTAGCACCCGCCATTTCGCGTATCTGCAGTCAGGTAATGGACACTCAACCTTGGTATACACCGTGGGCGGGGGGGATGGGGCAAGGGGTTAAACCTGCATATCCGCGGGTCGGGGATGGCTGGAAATGACTCAGAGGTCATTTCCGGCTGCTATTTTGTGTTCGGGGGCCATTTTATGGCTCACTTGTTGTTTGTTTTTAAAAGGAGGGGAAACGGCAATTTCCGGCCGACTTTCAGAGCAGTTTTCATTCGTGGGTGATTTTGAAACATGGTAGGGCACTTTATTTGTCCCATTTATTGGGACAAAAATTGCTGTTTTAAAATGTTTTTAAATTGTTGATGGTTGTTATATTGTTTTTAATTTGTTTTAGCTTTTTATTGTTTTAGTGGTTTGTTTTAATTGTAAACCGCCCTGAGCCATTTTGGAAGGGCGGTATATA